>NC_139742.1:45000-1245000 GCF_964211835.1 Anser anser | reverse complement strand
CAGAAGAACCGCTCTCCTCGAGAAGCACCACCACTCTGCGGGGCTGACATATTGACGGGAGGCGCTTCTGGTTTTCTACAGGGGAAAAAAAAATGCATGGCTTTCATTTCCCTCACAGCAGCTCTGCATTTGGCCTGCTTTCTGTTTTCTTAAGGGGGCTTTGCTTTGTTTTGGAGTTTCATTTGGCACGTCTCCCCGGACAACACACATCTTTGTGGGGTTTGATGTGTGCGGGTCCAGCCCTGGGCACACACCTTTTCCCTCGCTCTGTGCCCACTGCCGGGCTGTGCAGGGCTGCCATGGGCAGGACCCCGAGCCCTCCAGGTGCACTGCACGTGGGAAGCCGGGGACATGGCCTCCCGCCTGCACCTGGTGTTTGCCGTTTTTGGCTGCCAACAGTGCCGGGAGCTGCCGCAGAGGCGGTGTCCCTGTCCCTGTGTGTGGGACAGAGTGTCTCTCTTGGCAGGTGCTTTCTGCCTCGCCGGTTGCAGAAAGCACTCGGGTGCTTGGAACCAGGCTTTGCCTCCTTGCTCCCAGCATTGTTCACGGGCAGGCACTGTTCTCGCTGGGCTGTCCTGGCAATGGGGTGGGTGCTGGCAGGAGTGCAGCATGGGCCGGGGCCGGCATGACCCCACTGGGCTCCCACCAGCCCTTTGGGAGGTGCGATTTTTGAAAATCTCCCAGCGGTTCAAAACATGCGGACCTTTCTGTGCTGGGGTGGCTGTAAGCAGGCCCTCTGTGTGGTTGCTGCGTGCTCGGCATTTCCACGCATCGAGGCCAGGGCTGGGTGCATACCTAGCGGGGGTATCACAGCTGGCAGAGCCAACTGGGGACCATGACGCATGCTGCAGAAGGAGGAATGAGGTCTGGGTGGCTCTGCAGATGTTCTGGTCAGACACCAGTGATCTGGCATAATCTCTGCTGGCTCTGAATTTAAGACCATTACAAAGCCATGGTGGTTCATCTGAAACTGCGGGCTTCAAGGCAGCAGCGTCACCCTGCAGAGGTATCCCCCAAGGAGCGTTTCCCGGGGCAGGGCAGGCATGCTGGCAGAGCCATGCTGCTGGGGGACCCCTCGAGGGGGCTGCTCTGGTGTCACCTGTGCAGTTTCCCCTCCCATCCCTGCCCCGTCAGAGGGCAGCTTCCCTGAGATGAGGCGAGCGCAGGCTGAGAGGGGTTGTTGCAGGCAGCAGCCTGTCCCTTCAACTGGGCTGTTGTACTCTCTCAGCACAAGTGGGTGTAATCTGGGGGGCACTACTCAAGCTCTTATTTTCTGCTCAGGCCTGAGCGGAGTGCATCATGCTCAGGCTGGCCAGGGGTGCCGGTGGTGCCCTGCGTTAGCTCTGGGCTGTGGCTGCCCGCCCTTGCCAGTGCTGCAGGGAGGGTGTGCGCCCTGGCCAGACGCAGGTGCCTGCCATGAGGTTTCTCCACAGCTGTGCAGCAGCTTTGCAGCACAGTGTCCTCAGACTCAGCCTGAGGCTCTGCTGGTTTTTGGCTTTCCCCCAAGCAAAGGCTGGGGATAGTTTCTTTGCACTGTTTCCAATAATGTCATTTTACAGCCTGGAAATGCTGACAGCAGCATCCCACTGCCAGGATGCCAGCTTTGCATGGCACACAGCAACGGGGAGGTCAGGATGCGGGCATGCAGCGAGAGCTCTGGGTTAGTTTCTTCTTCTGGAGCAGCCCCGGAGAGCGTCCCTGCCCTGCCCTGTCCCCTCTGCTGGCCCTGTCCCCTGCTTGCTGTGGGGGAGGTTACAGCTGATCGGTGTCCAGCTGGGGACTCTGTGGGCTCTGCTGCCTTCTTCCTCAGGCGCAGCTGGGAAGGGGAAGCGTTGGCTGTTTCTTTCCGTTATTAAATTTCCCCTCTTGGGAGGATTGGGCAAAGCTCTGCTTGCTCTGGAAACGTCTGCGAGGTGGGGATGGCGGGGCCCAGCAGCATCTCCTGCTCTGTGCCGTGTGGGTGGTGCCAGACCCTGTCAAGGAGAGAGCCAGGGGAAGGTCCAGGACCATCGCACCTGTGTCTCTTGGCTCTGCAGCTTCAAGACTGCTGCTTCAGGCAGAGGCTGACATCTCCTCCCCAGATTTGTCTGCCTCCTGCACTGAGACCAAAAGGCCCCTGCAGTAGATGGCATCTCACAGGACACAGATGGCGCGTGGCGCAGTTACATCCTCATCTTGCCGAGGGCCTGTTCTGAGATGGAGGAAGGCAGCAGCTGGCTTTGGAGGTGGTACAGCCAGTACTCTTTTGTTTTTTGTTTTTTGTTTTTTTTTCTGTGTCTCTTTATCCAGTGTGCACAGCTTCTAGCAGAAATGCTTGTGCTGCCTCACCTGATTTTCTGGCTGCATTTCCTGGAGCATTAGTGAGAGTCAGACTTCTCACCCCTTCTTGAGAAATTTGTTTGCCAGATTTGATCTATTAATACTATAAACAAAAAGATTTTCCAAATCAGATGGCAGGAGAGAACCTCTTTTCAATAGGACCGAAAACCCAGCCCTGCTGCTGCAGCCAGCAGCTTGCATCAGAGATGCCCAGAGAAGCTGTTAAGCAAAGCATGAGTAGTCATTTTGGGTCCAAGTGACCCATTTGGCCCAGCGTTCCTGGGAGGATGCGTGTGACTTGCAAGCTCCTTGCTCCCTTTCCTCCTGGTGCCACCTCTATGGGGGGTGGAGGTGAGAGCACAAAGACGGTTACTGATAGCAGCTGCCCAGCTCTGCGGTGGTGCAGGGAGCTCTCAAGGTCTCGTGCTGCACAAAACAAGGCAGGAGTTATCTGCCTGGCTCTTTGCCCTGTGAAGCCTTCATGGCTCAGCATGCGGTAGGCTTGTCAGTTGCTCAGCTTTTAATTTGTCTGCTTTGCAATTACCCTGGTGGGGAGGGAGCTGCTGCGGGGTCTGGGCACGGAAGGCTGCTGGCCTGGGGAACTGTCCTCCTTGTGCCTGTGGAGGAGAAGTGCCAAGGAGCTGGGCACTTGCAGGCTTCCCCAAGGGCTGTGGGATCAGCTGATCCTGAACACTGAAACTGGGAGCAGGCAGAGGGTGGGCTGTAGCCTGTGCCCAGTTCTGCACCCGTGACTGTCTCCTCACTCCTTGCAAGTGACGGTTCTGCCTTGGAGAGCTTCCCAGGAGCTTGCACAGTGGGTGAGCAAGGCACGGTCTCTGAGCCCCCACACCATGCAGGTCCCTGCGTTGCTGTGTCTGGCAGTTGGGTTCATCTGCAGAGAGCAGAGGCTTCCAGGTTTCTCTGCCTTTTCTTGAGATGCAGAGAAGGTCATCTGAGTCATCCTGGTCATGGTGGTCAATTATCCCACCTGGTGGTGAGGTGCTCTATGCCTGTACTGTGGATGGCACTTCAACTGAAAACCTGGTGTGACAGGGGACTGCTGACCACCCCTGCAGTGTGCAGCCACCCCATCGTGGTTAACCCCCCCAGGCTGAGCGTTGGGACATCTTCTGCCACACAGTGGTGCAGCCCAGTAGTTCATGTGTGTCTTCACGTGTCCCTGGGAGCTGGGTTGCTCAGTTTGCTCCTACTGTGAGAAATGACTCCTCCTGGGTAGGTAGCCCAGGTGTGGTGGCAAAGGGGGAGCAGGAGATGAGGTGCTCGGGCACCCTAAGGGTTCTGTGGATCGATGCCTGCACTGGGGAGCATTGTTGGGCAAGGGTCTGCAGGCGTGGGGAGGGTGGGAAGGGAATGGGTGGGAAGACGCCCCTGATCTCTTTGATCCCCCCACTCTCTGCAATTCCTGATGCAGCCAGCTCTCCTCACTGCCAAGGCAGAGGTTTGAGAGGGCTTTATGGAGGAGATGCTGTGACACTCCCGCCCCCTTCTTGGCTTCCACGCAGCGCAGGCAAATGCCACCCTTGTGAGACCTGGTCTCCTGCCATGAAAAAGGAGGCAAAATGCTGCAGAGACCACGTGTCTCTTTGGAGGCAGAAAGGAGCATGAGGACGAGCTGCAATGGGGTTGCCCTTTGGGCACCACGCACCTTGGTCCCAGTCCCTGCTCTGGAAGTTGCTTTGTCATCTCCTGTTGCTGTAGCTGAGGGGACCCTCGTATTGGTGTCTCCCTGGACATGATGTTTGCCGAAGCCAGGGCAGGGTCTTGCATGGGGCGACCACATCCCAAGGTATGGGGAGGGCACTGGCTGGGGCCATGCAGGGAGATGCCTCTCAGATGTGCAGCTTCGCCAAGTGCTGTCCCAAAGGGCCGGTCAGGGTCCCATGGGTGCTGCTCCCAGCCAGTCTGCGGGGCAGGGAGCAGGGCAGTGGGTCCTTGGCACCGGGGACTCACAGTCCTGCACACTCCTCAGCATTCTGCCAGGGCACCCTGAGGCTGGGCTGGGCAGGGCAAAGCCCCAGCCATTGGGGCAGCAGCACTGGGCGCCTTCAGCTCCCTGCTCTGGACCTGGGTTTAGCTTTTGGGGTCTGCGGGCAGCCTTGAGGGCTTGGTTTCAGTGTGCTGCTTTTTGGGAGCAAGACCCTGGCATAATCCGGTGGCTGCTCTGCTGGAGGAGGCTGCTGGTGCTGCTGAGGCCCCTGCCAAGCTGATCCCCCCTCCCCCCCGAGTCTCTTCAGCACAAACACAAAGATGAGTTTGAGACATTTGCCTGAAACAGTCCTTCTGGGCCATCGGAGTATTAAGGGATGTAATCGGCTTATGTCTGCTCCATGCTTATGGCATGGCAGGGGCACTGGGGACAGGAGGGGGCACAGGGTAGGAGGGGTGATGGGGACAGGAGGGGCGGCCCTTCCCCAGGCGTGAGGGTCTTGGTCCCTGAGCACAGGAGCTGCCATCAGTCCTCTCCTGTGCATTAATTACAGGAGTATGCACGTGGTGTCCCAGTGCTTCATTCCCACGAGGGGCTCTGGGGCCGGTCCCTGCTCCCTGACCAGTTCAGGTGCTCCTCAGGGTCACTGCTCCCTGGACCCACTCACACCAGGGCACGGCCCCAGCACTAGTGCCACTGACGGGGCGTTTTTCTCTCATGTCCTTGCTCTCTGAGGGCACTGTTCCCTACCTGCCTGGCCTCAGGACCACATCGCCTCCCCCAGCAATGCCTGAGCCCAGTGTGGTTTTATCTACAACAGTTATTGCAAGGGTAATAAGAGCACTGAACAGAGGCAGCAAGCCTATAATTAGCCATTTCATGAACTAAGGATAATTGCAATGAGAAGAAACTGGCCGTTAAGTGCCTGGAGCGTCCGTAGCGGCCATTTCTGGGAGGGACGGCCGGGCTCACACTGCAGAGGGCAGCTCGGGGCCTGGCCCAGGCAGCGCTGCGTGCTCCGGGCACCCAACCTGACAGGAGTGGTGCGGGGCTGGAGCCGGGCACACACCGGTCGCCAGGCCTTGGATGTTTTTTCGGATCCGTGTCAGGGAAGAAGCTCCAGGAGCTACTTTGCACGCATGTGGGGCCGTTCTCTCTTCTGGGAAAGCAGAGCCTGGGGCCTTTTGAGATTCTGGGAAAACGAATGTCAAAAGGCTTTGACAGTCCCTGATGAAATGTTTTGTTTCCTGTCTGCGTGTGGGCTGCTGGAGTGTGTTGCGTTGTCCCCCGTTCCCATACGGGCATTTTCCATTTCCTTCCATTGTCTGCTTTGAATTCAAGGAAGAAAATGCAGCCAAGAGCAGGTGATATTTAACGTCCTGCCTCTTCCTACCAGTGAAGCACTGCGATCCCAGTTGCTCCATTTTGTGTCCAGCACAATGTAAGGCGGCAGCAGCCTGCCAGTGTGCCCAGCAGCGCATTTATGGGGCCTCTCCAATACGGACAGGGCAGGCAAAGCCCTCACTCCAGCAGCAGGAGGGAAGTTTGCTTTCTGCGGGCTGAGCCCCGCCAGCCCAGGCAGGTGACACACGGGTGACGTGCCAACGGGGAGCTTTTCTGGCAGCCAGCCCAGCCCAGCCCAGCCCATCACGGCACTCCTGACGTGCTTCTAAGCCTCGGTTTCCCTCCTGGGGGAAGGAGGTGGACAGAGGGCAAAATGTAGGGAAGGTGGCCCTGGCCCTGTATGCGGGCAGCGCCATGGGTGCTGCCTGGGCCTGGCCGAGGCTGGGGCATTTCTGCGGTCTGCGGCTGCTGGGGAGTGCTCCTCAGGGCTGGCAGCTCTGGTGTGCCGTGGGGCAGCGGGAGGAGAAGCTCTGGTTTGAGCAGCTCATCATCTCGTGTCTGCCAGGGATTATTTCCGAGCCGCCTGCTAAGCCATCAGAGAGAAAGGCCCCGATAATCTGCCAGTAATGTGACCCGGCGTGGGGCTGGCTGCCGGCAGCACTAATTCTTGGCTTCCTGGCTGGAAATGAGGAGGTTTGCTTGAGCTGTCTGCCTCTGCTGGGGGATAAAAAACAAAGGAAATCTCCATGTGGTTCCTCTGCTGCTCTGGCACTGTCTGCAGCCCCCTGGAGTCCCAGGGTGCCGCGTTCCACAGGCAGCCCCCAGACACGGCTGTGCCTCCTGCGGGGCCGGGGCCAGGCCTGGCTCCTGGGCAGGTTGCAGGAAGCCCCCCTGCGCCCCCAGCCCCACAGGGCTGGCTCTCCTGCAGCTCTGTCTCACCGCGGGCTGAGTCAGAGTGGGTGCAGTCTGTGTGACGGCTGAATGAGGGCAGGACAGGGTGACACGGGCCTTTCTGTTTGTCTTTCACCACGCGTGTCCAATCGAGCGCTGGCGTGGGTGGGCTCCCTGCCCAGGGTCCCATAAGGGTTGGTTTGGCTGCTGCAGCTCTGTAGGGCTTTGTGCCCCCTGTCCCCTGGGACCTGTTGGTAACTGGTCATGTCACTGGTCCCGTTTCTGCAGGGCTTCCGGGTCTGTTGGGAATGCTGAGGCCAGTGCCAGCGTGTGGGTCAGACAGTGTGGGCAGGATGGACAGACCACCCCACACGCAATGAAGCTGCCTGTGCTGCTGCCTCCAAGCTGCCGGAGGGTGTTCTATCTGCAAAATCGTGCCTGATGCATCTTTACTAAAGGCTTCCAAATGTCTCCTGGAGGTGTGGGATGCAAGCGAGATGTGGGAGGGAAGCATCTGGCCCCAGTGGGCACAGTGGCACTTAACCTTGGCCCTGCTGCTCCTGGATTTATTAGAAGCTGTGCTGGCACGTGCAGTCAAAGCACGCTCCTGTGCACAACGTGCCTGCTCAGGGCGCCCTGAGCTGGAGGACCATGACAGTGGGAATGATAAACTCCCAATCGATCCTGAATGTGTGCGGGATTTGCTGCTCCAACTGGATCCATACAAGTCCATGGGTCCAGATGGGATTCATCCTAGGGTGCTTAAAGATCTGGCTCACGTCATCATGGGACCTCTCAATTATTTTTCAGTGATCTTGGGAATCTGGAGAGGTCCCAGTAGACTGGAAGCTGGCAAATGTTGTGCCAATTTTCAAGAAGGGTAAGAAAGAAGACCGTAGCAACTACAGGCCTGTCAGTCTCACATCAGTGCCTGGTAAAATTATGAAGATTATCCTTGAAGTTATTGAAGTGCACCTGGGAGACAATGCAATCATTGGTCCCAGCCAGCATGGGTTCATGAGGGGCAGGTCAACTACCCCTAACAAATGCCTAACAAATTTGATTTCCTTTTATGATGAGATCACCCATCTAGTCGATCAAGGGAAACCAGCTGACGTGATCTTTTTGGACTTCAGCAAAGCTTTTGACACGGTTTCCCGTAGGATCCTACTGGACAAAATGTCCAGCATACAACTAAACAAAAACATCATACGATGGGTGAGCAATTGGCTGACGGGCAGGGCTCAAAGGGTTGTGGTAAATGGGGCCACATCAGGCTGGTGGACGGTCACTAGTGGGGTCCCTCAAGGCTCCATTTTAGGGCCAGTCCTCTTCGATGTTTTTATAAATGATTTGGATATAGGACTGGAAGGTGTTTTGAGCAAATTTGCCGACGACACCAAACTTGGAGGAGTTGTGGACTCGGATGAGGGTGGAAAGGCCTTGCAGAGAGATCTGGACAGATTGGAGAGCTGGGTGACCACCAACCACATGAAGTTTAACAAAGGCAAGTGCCGGGTCCTGCACCTGGGACAGGGCAACCCTGGCTATACGTACAGACTGGGCGATGAGACGCTGGAGAGCAGCCCTGCAGAGAGGGATCTGGGGGTTGTGGTTGACAGCAAGTTGAATATGAGCCAGCAGTGTGCCCTGACAGCCAGGAGGGCCAACCGTATCCTGGGATGCATCAAGCACGGCATCGCTAGTCGGTCGAGGGAAGGGATTGTCCCGCTCTACTCTGTGCTGGTGAGGCCTCACCTCAAGTACTGTGTGCAGTTCTGGGCACCACAGTACAAAAAGGACGTGAAACTGTTGGAGAGTGTCCAGAGGAGGGCAACAAAGATGGTGAAGGGCCTAGAGGGGAAGACGGATGGGGAGCGGCTGAGGTCACTTGGCCTGTTCAGCCCGGAAAAGAGGAGGCTGAGGGGAGACCTCATCGCAGTCTACAGCTTCCTCACGAGGGGGAGTGGAGGGGCAGGCGCCGATCTATTCTCTTTAGTCACCAGTGATAGGACCCGCGGGAATGGTGTCAAGCTGAGGCAGGGGAGGTTTAGGCTACACATCAGGAAGAGGTTCTTCGCTGAGAGGGTGAGTCGCCCACTGGAACAGGCTCCCCAGGGAAGGAGTCACTGCACCAAGCCTGTCGGAGTTTAAGAAGCGTTTGGACTGTGCACTTAGTCACATGGTCTAAAATTTTGGGTAGACCTGTGTGGTGCCAGGAGTTGGACTCGATGATCCTTATGGGTCCCTTCCAACTCAGGATATTCTATGATTCTATGATTCTGTGCTGTGGCCGTGCCTGCACTTGGTCTGGCAGCTCCTCGGGTGCTCACTCAGGGTGGATGGGCTTACCTCTGTACCACCGTAAAGCCGTGCAGCTGCAGCAGTGGCGCCAGGGATGCCTGTCCCCTGCGATGCTGGTGCAGTCCCCAGCACAGCGAGAATCTGCAGCACTGCACTGTCCTGTCCTGGAGCATAACAGGGTGCAAGAGTGGGTCTCCCTGGGTGGGGCCCCATGACTTGCCCACCTGACTGCTCTCTGCACTTGGGCCTTGTTGCTTGTGCTGGCTGGAGCCATGGGGCCTGGGGCATGGAGCTGCTGCTGGGCAGCTTCAGGAGAACATCCATGGCAGCCCCTTGCCAGGCTTTCGTGGGGGGGAGCACCTGCAGACAGCAGCTTGTGGATCAGTCTACCCTCCCCCAAGCCTCAGTGTCCATCCAGAAAAAAAAGGAAAATAAATAAATTGGTATTTGCTTGAGCAAAGCCTGGTAAACCAGAACAAAGGTGGATGTTCTAAGCTGCAGAGCACAGCAAGTTCTTTTTGGCATGGGGTGACACCAGCGTGAGCCTGGTATCCCCAGTGTGGGGGAGTTCAACTCCCCCCCAACTCCATCCACACCCAGAGCACCTCATCAGTCTGACTGGGGAATGTCTCCTGCATGCGGTACATGGTGCTTGGCTTGCACCAAGTAAATTGCATGTAACATCTATTTCTCCTCCTCTTTTTTTTTTTTAATCTCTTCCTAAATATGTAAAGCAAATCACTTGTGGCCGGAGGCAGGCCCCAGTGCTGCAGAGCTGGTGGGTAGGAGATGCCTGATCTTCCTGGTGCTGTGCAGCCACCATGGGGCTGGAGCTGCCTAGGGATGCGCTGGAAGCAGCGAGAGGGCTGCAGGATGGAGGATGGGGTCTTGTATGGCTCAGTGTCCCCAGGTCACTCCACGCACCTTGCAGATAGACCTGTGTGACTCTAGGAAGGGTGAGGTGGGACGTGTGCCTGGGCTTGATGACCACTCCCATGAGAAATGCAGGGCTCTTCAGGGTAGCAGTGGTCCCCTGTGGCCACTGGCAAGCAGGGTCCTGCCCCCCAGGCAGCTGCCAGCCCGCCTGCTGCAGGCAATGCAATTGCGGGGCAGGGGAGAAGGGTCCCAGGTCCCCGTCCACTGCTGCCTCCTGGCCCTGCCCTGGTATCTCCGAGCAAGCAGCAGCTTCACCCAGTCAGCAAGGCCAGTGGGGCCGGGAGCTGTGGTTCACAGGAGCTGTTTTCATCCATCCTAGTGCCATCTCCCCTTCCTGCAATGCCCATTAATCCTGCTCCAGTTTCCTTGATGTGCCAGGCAAATTGCCAAGGTGGTGAATAGTAATTTTTCTGTCCAGTCAGGGATTTTAGTGGCAATTAAATGAAATACTGCTCCTTCAGCTCAGCACAGGGAGAATGTCTGGTGCTACCTCTTTCCTGTTCTGAGGAGTGGGAGCACAAGAGCTCATGGAGTTTTTGAGGTGTTTGTAGTCAGGATCTGCTCTGGCAGTACCGTATGTATTGTCCAAAGCAGGTGCTATGTGGAACTCACCACTCCACTTTCTGCACTGCTCCCATCCGTCTCCACCCCGTCCTCCTCTCCCACTCCTCCAAAGCCCTCTCCTCAGGGAGGATGAACACCCCTGACAGCCCTGTACTGCAGCTCCAGTCCCTTCCTGGCATGTCAGGGACACTGCCGAGACATGCCCCAGGGCATGGCAAGTGGCGCCTCTGCAGGGACCAGCTCTAGGGTAACGTGGTCTTGGTGGAAACTGCTGTAAGGCGAGGTGGCTTGAGGATAGCAAGGGTTTTGCATCCCCCCCCCAGCGTCTGGGCTGGGCTTGGCTCTGACTCTCCGTGTTGGCACTCTGGGCTCCCACAGCACCCATGGGTGCTCACTCCTCGTCCATCACAGCTTATTCCTGAGGAGCAGAGTGGTGAGCCTCTGAGTGCACCTTTATGGGCTGAAAACACTGGGAGAGCCTTCCAGGGAGGGATTTGTTTTGCAGGAGGGCTGCGAGGCCCCTGAGTGTCCTTCTTGCAGTGCCCGCCCCAGGAACAAGGCAGGCAGAGGTGGCCTGTCCCCTATGTGTTTCTCCTGCCCTGTGCTACCCTGGGAGGTTGGAGTCAGGGCCCAGCTATGCCCCTCTTGGCCTTTGCACCTTGTCACTGGGCCTGGAGCTGACACATCTGGAGGGGGACACAGCTCCAGGAGCCCATCTCGATGTCTGCGGGGCTGGCACAGGCAGCCATCCTCAGCTGGCACAGATCCTGCCTCCTCTCCCACCTGTGGCTGCCCAGCCCTGCAGGGCTGTCACTTGGCTGTGGCTTTGGGGACAGCCTGTGCCAGACCTCTCCACCCGCCTGGCTGGAGAGGACAAAACTCAAACAAGCTGGAAGCCCTGAGGCGAGCTGCTCGTGGAGGCATGTGGGCTGGGGAAGCCCAGTGCTGTGCTCTTGTTGCTTGAACAAACCCGCCAAACAAGAAGGCAGGCAAGTGCTTTAAGCTGCAAGTTGATTTATTTGCAGCCTCCAGCATGGCCCAGCGGGCTGTGGAGTGCTGCTGCGGGTGTGGGAGACGTGCTAGGTGCAGGGCTGGTGACAGGAGAAGCGGTGGCACAGGGCGGGGGCCATGTGGCTGTGGCCATGCCATGTGCTTGGCTCCCAGGAGCAGCAGTGCAATGTGGCCAGCGCTCAGCCTGTTTTGCCTGCCTGCTTCCAGTGCAAGAGCAAGGGCTGGAGGACCCAGTGTCAGCTCTTTGTGCCAGCCAGTAACCTGTCCGAAAATCCAGGAGCAGAGTGGAGAGCTGAGGGCTTCCCCCATGCTCTCCAGTTGCTGGGATTTGCGCTTATGGAAAGTGTTTCTGGAGAGGCAAGACCTGGTCTGCCTCCGTGCGTGATGGGTCTCTGTGCTGCATTTGTGGGGGCAGGAGCACAACGGTGACGTGAGAGGTTGCAGACAGCGGCAGAGCCCCAGCGGCAGCTGTGGGAGTGGAGCCAGGGCGATGGCAGAGGTGCTGGTCAGGGCTGGGTCCCTGCGGCTGGGCTGGGGGGGCACTGGTGTCGGCCCTGTGGTGTCCATGTGCATCACCCCTGCTCCAGCAGAGGGTCCTGGCTGGCTGATGTGCCCGACCGTGCTCAGGCTCCAGGGTCTTGGCTGGGTGCCTGCCTTGGCAGCCCCGGCTGTCCAGCCTGGCCTTGGTGGTGTCAAGGTATGTGCTGCCCTGCTGAGCCTCCCCCCATCTGCACTGCACCTGTGGGCATGGGGGAAACAGAGCCAGGGTTTTCAGACGGTCTCATCCACTCCTGCTCCTGCCTGCTGCTGGGCACCAGCATCTGTCCCTGCCCCCAGGCTCCCCCCTCCTTCACGGGCTGGGCAGAGAGACACAAGACCTCCGCTGTCCCTTGAGGGTGGGGACAGGTGCTCCCCAAGCTGAGTTTGGGCTCACAGTTTGGTGGCACGTGGCCATGCAAGGGAAAGCAGCCACTGCTGCTCCAGCACACAACTGTGGGATCATCCGCAACACGGGCACGATGCTCAGGGCAGGGGGAGCATGCACCAGGGCTGCACCTGCGCACTCGCCTGGCTTCACCTGCAGTGAGCGCAGCAGGGTTGGGAGCGGTGTTAGCCTCCACATTAGCAGGGATGGGAGCTCCTGTGCCGTTTCTCCCCCTTTTGCGCGGACAAAGCAGTGCTCCGGTGGGAACCAGCACTTGGTGGTCTGCGGCACGGAGCAGCAGGGCTGCCCGCCTCCTTGCTCAGGGCCAGCTCAGCCATCAGAGCGGGTTGCAGAGGTGACACCGGGAGGAAAGCCCTGACTGGTGCCAGCTCACAGCAGCGTCGCTGGGAACACGGATGAGGGAGGCAGGTTGTGAGCAGACCCAGAGCAGGTCCCACGTCACCTGGCCGGAGGAGGAGGGGGAGGAGGAGGAGTGACCTGCTGGAAGCTTGCTGGGCTGTGTTTGCAGAGGCGCTGGCAGTTTTCCAGCAGCAAGCGGCTGCCTCCTGGCCTCTGACAGGTCTCTGGGGGCTGTATCAAAGTAGTCCCCATCCCTGGCAGGTGGGCAGCACCCCGGGCAGCCTGGCCAGGCAGTGACAAGGCCACGTGTTGCATTTTCCAGATGTGCCCATCCCAGCACAGTGGCTCCTGCAGGACGTGAGGAGGAGGCAGCTGTGCTGCTCTGGTGGCAGCAAAGACCTGTCCTCTGTCCCCAGGGAGTCCCAGTCTCTCCCCTTGTACGGTGTCCCCATGACTCAGCTTGGTCATGGGAGGCCACGGGGTGCGAGCTGTCGCCTGCTGGGGGCTTCACTTTGCTTCTGTGCAGGGCCGGATCCTTCTCCCTCCTCACCTGTGGCCCTGGGGTGGCTTTGCTGCTGGCGGGAGGCAGGCGAGAACCCCCCCGCCCACACAGCTGCCATAGCTGATGCACTGGTGCATGCATTGCATGCTCACATCGCTGGCGTTGGCACCAGGGCTGGGGCCCCACTAGCCCGGGAGGTTGGGTGTCACCTGTGTACAGAGTGTGAGTGCTCATACCAGCCTTAATTAAGTGCTTAATTAAGTGCTAATTAATTTCCCTCGTACGTTAACTTTTATCTGCTGCACTTAAACACCAGGGGAACTTCCTGTGTTCCATTGCCACCCGGATGTCTTCCTTGATTTATTTTTTTGTCATATTTGCATTTTGGCACAAATGTCAAAAAACATTTTACTGGGGGCCATGAGTGTCAGCAGCTCAGCACCCCTTCAGACCGGCCTGAGGTGGACAGTGCGGTAGGTGCGCTGCTTGCCCCGGGGCTGGGGGCAGCGGGTGCCCCAGGATGGTTCTCCCCACATGGGAGCTGGGGGCTCTGATGTGGGTCCTTAGGGCTGGGGAGAGCTGTGCTGAGCTTTCCGGCCCGGGTAATGTATTGGTGTGTTTGTGTGTCTGTGCCTGTGTGTGTGTGTGTATGTACACAGCTCTCAGACCAGCATTTCCTCCCACGCACGGGGCCAGTCCCATAGGCTCTTAGCTAATGTTCACCCTGATGTTTGTTTTTCCACACTGGCTGCAAGGTGTCGAGCTCGCTTGTCCCTCCTGCACAGGCTGGCAGCAGGGCTGTCCTTAGGCTCAGCTCCTGCCTGCGCCTCTGTCTGCGGGGAGCCACCGAGCCTTCCGCGGTGTGGCAGGTGCCTGGTCCCAGCCCAAAGCCCAGGGTCAGGTGCTGCCTTTGCTCACGCTGCACTGGGCTGGAGGCAGAGCTGCTTCTCGCCGCTCCGCCTGCACAGGAGGTTTGGACGGAGCATCCCCCACCCCCAGACCTCCTCAGCACATCTGGGCATGGTGTTCTGGGCCGTGCTTCGCGCACTGTTTTATGGGGCACTCCTCTTGCGTGTCTGGCAGCTGGCCTGTACCATCCTGCAGGCAAGGCTGCGTGGCTGTGCGGTGTCCATGACAGGGGGTGCCGTGGACTCGGGGAAGTGCTGTGGCCGGGAGAGCTGCAGCAATTTGCAGTCCCTGTACCCCAGGGCCAGCCTGGGCCTCACTTCCCCACCCCATCCTGGGCTCTGAGCCTGAGGCCAAGGTGTGACCGTGGGGACCTGCCACGTCTGTTACCGCGGTGCACACGGGAAGCGCGTGCTGCGTGCGTGCGTGCTCGAGGCTGCCAGCGCGGACACCTGCCTCAGGGTCCGCGTGCAGGGGGACCCACAGGCTCAGCCAGGGCCAGGGGGCCGCAGGGTGCCGGGGAGGGTCCTGCCCTGGCAGTTCACCCTGAAACGGGAGGTGCGCCCCATCATCTGTCTGCTGGTGCCCAGGGCAGGGTTTCAGAGGGCTCGTGGGGCCCCAGAGCTGTCACAGCAAAACGGGGACCCCAGTCCCCAGCAGTGTGCCCACATGGCAATATCTGCTCACTAACCAGCGATTGATTAAACATCGGGAGCTTAATTAGATCAGTGCCTGTCTGTCTCACTCTGAATCCCAACCCGTGACAGCTGCACAGGCACAGCTCGTTCCTCAAACAAAGATAACGACCTTTTACATATTGCAGGCTGAGTTTTATTTAACTGGTTGCTGGGCACTGGCTGAGGATGCCAGGACCATGGCTTCCCATTGCCCTTGTGGGAAGCGGCCACCTGAATTTCAGGCTGGGTGTCACCCTGTAGGGCTGCGGGGTGTCCCCATCCCTGGGGCTGCTGGCCGTGCTGCCCTGAAACCTCCTGCACTTAAGCTGCTGACTTTTGTTGTTTTTTTTTTTTTGGTGTGTGATTTTAAGTGAAATGAACGTGGCCTTGAGAGGGAGGCCGGGGCAGGCAAGCAGCAGACAGGCCAAGTCCAGCTCCCATGCTTAAAGACCCAATTATTTTCCCATTACACGTTAATTCACCTCTCAAGTGCTCCACCTGGCCGAGCCCTGTGCTGTGTCTGGAGGGGCCAGCTGCAGGCACAGGGGTCCCTGGGCCCCAGCGCCCCGCTCTGTGCCTGTGCCTAGCAGCTGGGGCAAGCTGTTCGCTGCTGCCTTCTCACGGAGGTGTGCCTTCTGAAGCTTTTGATTCCCCTGTTGCTTTCTGTCCTTTGTTTTTTCAGGCTGGCTGATGCTTTCTTCTGTTAATGAAGAAATTATCAAGCTCTGGAAGCAGCTATGACTTGCTTCTCACGCTCCTAATGCTTTTAAACTATCTGCATTAAGTGCCTCCAGCCTCTCCCCAGCCGTGGCGTGCAGGAGCATACCCTGAGCAAATCACGCCAGCTTGCTGCTGCACGCACGGCGCTGGGCTTCAGTGGATCAGGCTGCTGTCCTAATGGGGCCTAATTGGAGATGTTGAGAAAACACCGCCTGCACAATAAACCATCGCAGCAAAGGCAGCTCTGCCATCCTTCGTTAAATTGAGATGGCAGCTCTGCCAGCCTGAGAGCGATTAATGGGATGCACCGCGGGGAGGGGGAGCAACAGGTGGCCAGTGCAGGGCCATAGCAGCCACCCCTGCCATGCCGCCGCACTCTCTGCACCAGCAAGGTGACCAGCCAGCCCCACGGCGAGGACACTTTGGGTGACATCGCGCCTGGCGCCTCTCTCCCGCTGGGGGCAGAGACACTGTGGTGGCCCTCGAGCGATGCAGGCACAGGTAGCTCTGGCACCTTTGTCCCGTGTCGGAGTCCTCTGCTGCACTGGGCCTGGGTGCAGCAGTGGCTGCCCTGTGCCCTGTTCTTGTCCCAGGCATGCTGCAGGGATGGGGACACTGAGGAAAGACCCAGAAGCTGGTGTTCCCCTTCTCGTGGGGTACTCCTGGCGTCAGCGCCATGCTGCTCCAGGGCTGACCTGGCACTGCCATCCCCACAAGCAGGCAGGGGGCGCGTTCCCTGGCATGGCCCTGGCAGCTGGGTGCTTTTGGGGGTGTGCAAGGGATGACGGGGATGGCTCCTGAGGCGTGGGATGGTGCTGGGAGCCTGACTCATAACCAGGTTGGGGGGCAGCTGGGCCCTACAGAAAGCTGGTGGCACTGGGAGGAAACGGCAGGGTCACGTCCCCAGCAGTGGTACCCAGGAGCAGTGGCAGGGTGCCCCCTGCTGCTCTGAGCCGGTTGGGGACTCGGTGCCTTTCTGAGCCAGGCACCCATCCCTGCGGGGCCAACGTCTCTGTGTAGGCACAGTGCCTCACAGGTGGGCACATCTAGGCACGGCGGGGTGAGGAGCGGGGCTAGCCCAGCTGTGCTGCCCCCATCCCACTGTGCCCAGTGTACACTGAGCAGAACCTGCCCAGTTCTGCCTCGCTGCCAGCTTGCACTGACCGTTAGAACACGTGCTTAATTGCTGTGGCTTGTGAAGGCAGCAGTGCTGGTCAGGGACAGCTTGCAAGCCAACTAGGTGCCTGGCCCGAGGGCACCTCCAGCCCCCCTGCTCTGCCTGACGTGTGTCTTCCTGTCCTGCAGCAGAGTCATGTCCCCGGAGCCTGGACTGCGCCCTGCAACGACGGGAGTTCTGCCTGCCAGGCTCAGGTGCCTGCGGCCCCTGCCTGCCCCAGTTCCTGGAGGATGACAGTGGACGATGCGTCCAGAAGAAGCTCTCACTCAGCGGTACGTCCATCCACCCGTCCTGCAACCCCTGCCTGCCTCTGCCTGCCCTATGGACACCCGCCCCGTGCCCCGGCGGGGGGCAGGTTCCCATGTCCCTGCCTTTGGCCCCAGCTTTCGGGCCACATCTGTTGGCCTCTGACTTACATCCGAACCCTGCTGCCCATCCTCTGCCACCCCCACTCCATTGCAGCCATGTCCCTGCCAGCACTGGGGCAGCCTCGGCTCTGCTGTGTTGCCCCAAGCCCCACCTTGCCGCAGGTGCAGGGTGGTTTTGGAGCTGGCAGCAAGTGTGCAGAGCACTGCCCTCCCCTCCGCACCTTCCTCCAGCTGCTCGGGCCTACAGTGGCTGGGCTGGCAGCAGCACAAAGGGCAGTGCTGGAAACCACAGCTGCTGCAGGGCCCTGCCAGGACACGTGGGTGCCACCTGGGGGCCCAGGGGCAGAAGGGGCCTGGGTGGACACAGGGATGCTCCAGTGCTGCCTGTGCTGGGTTGGGGCTCTTTGGAGGAGGAGAGGTGGTGGCACAGAGGCCGTGCAGCAGCAGAGTGGTGGCTTTGGGTGCACGGAGCCACGTGCAGACCTGATGCAAGCAGGTGCCCACAGCTGCAACCACCGTGTCACCCAGTCCAGAGCTGATCTGTGCTGGCATTTGGGATTTAAATACCTGGTTCACATTGGTTTGTAACACTGGCCTGTGGTTCAGGCCCCTCTGTGCCATAGGCACCGAGTGTGGTAAGGCTCCCTCAGCCTGGCCTGGGCTCTTTAGTGCTGCAGCTCATGGCAGCTCATGGCAGAGTTCACCTGGGGTTGCTCTTTCCTGTGCTGCTTTGATCCCTCCCCATTCTGCTCCATCCCTGCCTCTCCATTTGCATGCGGAGCCAGCAAGGGAGACCGTTCTTCACAGAGCAGCTGTCATAGCGAGATGGAGACAAGGATCTGCTTCGGGCTGCCATCTCTTCTGATGACGTTTTAACAGCCTGGCATTCGCGTGCGGAGGCTTTGAGTCAATAGCACAAAGTCTGCTGGGTGAGAGCCCTGTCCAGCTGTGCGCAGGGCGCTGCGGGCTGCAGGGTGCCTTGTCCCCCTGCTCCTTTTGGGAGAGACCATGGGGCTGTGGCACAGCCTGGGTTGCTCTGCAGAGGGCAGAGATGAGGAGAGCACCCCCGGGGAGCAGGAACCTGTGGTCGCCCAATCCCAGGGCCACTCAGCACTGTGCTGTGGCACATGGAGGTGCTCCCGGCGTGGCTGCGTGCAGCACCCTGCAGCCTGGATCTGCCCAGCATGCCCACGGCACAGAGACACCCATCTTCCCGCACAGCCTGCGCAGGTGGAGCCAGGTATGTGAGTTGTCTAGGGTGACCTTTGACTCTTTGTGTGGTTTGGAAAGCTTCAAGCTTCTGTTCTGTCCCCACCGCCGCCCCCATGGTTTTTCTTGCAGATTCAATATGCAGGCAAAATAAAGCTGTAACTACAGCTCCACCCAATTATTTTTGCTTTTACTGAAGTCAAGCAGCCTCTTTGTGTTGGGAAGGAGCCAGGACCTGGCAGTGCCTATGCATGCTGCTTGCTCGGGGGTGTCACTGGGGATGATCTGGGTATGAGACTGGGGCTTCTGCACTGTTATTGCACTGCCACATGGCATGTTTTGGCTTTTGCGTGCCAGATGCTTTCGTGCAGGCCCTCATGTGCACCTGGTGCATGCGTGAGTGCAGTTTGCTGGGTGGCAGTGCCCCTCGGCCACAGCTGGCCCCCTGCCCATGGAAAGCACTGCTGGAAATGAAGCCGGGAGTAATACAGAGGAGGGAAGGGCAGTTTTCTCAGAGCATCAGTGGGTACCAGCATCCCGCCGTGCAGCTGCAGTTACCTGCCAGGCACTTTGGGTGCCTGTGGTTGCCCTGTAGGCAGGTCCCTGGAGCCACGGGTGTGACACAGAAACTTCCTGGGAAATGCAGAGTGGAGGCAGAGCCACACTGAAGCGACAGTCATGCAACAGAGCTGTCATGCTGCTGCAGTCAGGGGCAAGAGTGTCCCCTGCAAACCAGCGTGTTCCTCCAACCGCCCCTTTTCAACCTGCTTTTCACTCCTCCAGCCCCCAAACCTTCTTGCTAAAAGGCTGGGGGCTTTTCAATGGCCAGCAGAGCTGAGGGTCCCTCCTGGCACCCAGCTCCTGTACATGGTGGCACCCTGCAGCACTGGCCCAAGGGGCTGGGGCATGGTGGGGCTTGCTACACAGCATCCCTGCTGGCACAGCACAACAGCCCCTGACACGGCCCTTCACAGCAGTCCCAGGGACAGGGGAGCTCCCAAAATCTTCTGAGCAGCTTGTCACATCCTGGGGCAGACCACAGCGGTGGTGCCAGGCTGCGCAGGAGGCAGGCGAGCAGGTGGGGAGGATGAGTGCTTGTGCACCTCCTAGGTCAGGGCCATCCATTATTTATGACAGCGTTTGCGTTTCAAGCAGTACCATGAAATATTCAGGGGAGCGAGCCTCCAGCAAATGGTCCCAGACTTGTGGAGGGCTGGGCAGGTGGTCGCATGGGCTCCCTTGGGGAGATGGGGACGGCCGGGGGTCCTGGTTGTCCCACATGTGCAGGGACCGTGCCACTGCTGGCTTGCTCCGTGCCTTGGCAGGGCCCACTGCATGGGGCTGAGCTGTAGCAGGACCCAGAGCCAGCTCCCCCAAATCCATGCTGGCTTTTGGAGGGATGGGGTCATCCAGGGGGATGGTTTGAGTTCTGGTTCCTGTGCATTGAGCACCTTTGGGGTCCTGCTGTGGTGCTGTCAAGGCAGCGAGACCTGTGTGGACATGAAGGCTGTGGGGACCGGGCAGGTGGCAGCACCCAGCCATTGCAGGGCAAGTCCTCCAGGGCAGCATTCAAGCACAGGGCTCCTGGCACAGGTTTCTGCTCCCTGCCCCTAGCCCATGGCTCAGCTGTCTTTATCTGTAGATGTCTTCCCCAGCCCGTGCTTCCTGCGTGCAGACATGCAGGGGGCAGTCCTTCCTACCTCCTGCATCAACCTCCTGGTAGAACGATCGCCCCTTAAATTAGAGGGAAGAAAAGCGAAGCGAAGCGGCCCTGGCTCTGTGCTGCCTTTTGGCTGTCGGTCAGAGGGGATGGACTGTGCTGAAACAGAAGTGATTGTGAGAAGAGGAGGTGCTGGGATGAGGTCTGGGCTCAGTGCTCAGCAGCAAGCAGGGGCCCAGCAGACAGATAGGTGTTCCACACATAGGCTCTGCTTCCAGGGGTGCCGAACAGCTCTCCTAGAGGGCTGAGGTTTGTTCTGTGAAGTCTTGGGAGTGAATTTCCCTCTAGGAAGGGCTGCACATGCGCCTACATCTCCATAGCAACCCTGCTCTGTGCCAGCATTGGTAGGGAGATGCGGGGCTGCAGCAGCATCCTCTCCTTGGGGGTAGACCTGTAGGTGCCTCTGCTGGCCTTGCTGCCGGCGTTGTTCCAGCTGCAGCTTCAAGCAGCACCACCAACTTCTGGCTCCCACTTCAGCCCCTTGCTGCAGGCCAGCCTGGCATTGCAGCAAAGGTGTGGAAGAAAATGATTTCCCTCCCAGATCCTCTTTTTTAGCGTTCAGGGGACCAGCAGCATCCTGAAGCACCTTTTGCGGAGTGGGTGGCAGGGTGGCACCAATTCTTCTGTGGCTGCTTTTGCGTCCTGGGCACTGACCCCGCATCTCCGTCTGGCAGCAAGCAGCAGCTCCCAGCTCCTGGCTGCCTCTCTCAGTACAACCAGGAGATTCTGCAAGGATGCAGAGGAGCTGTGATATCTGCATTGTGGAGGGGAAGATACAATGCCAGCATGGAAGCGGGGTGGTTGCCACGTCTCAAGGATGCCTAAACCTTTAAAAGGGCTGCCCACGCAGTGTGGGCAGCCCCTTTAAAGGGTTAGGCATCCTTGAGACACTTGCGACTGCCAGTGACGCTGATCCTGGGATCCCAGCTGCTGCGGTGCTCGCTGCGGCACCGTTCCCATGATTGGCTGCAGCTCCTGGCAGGAGTGTGGGCAGGAGCCAGGGCTCCTCTCCCTGGCGCACCCACTCACGCACACAGGCAGCCAGGCCGGCACCGAGAGCAGCAAAGCTGTGTGCGCTGCTGGCTTGGCTTTTCAGGGCAAGACACGCTGCTTTGGGTCTCAAGCGGATGATGCACGTGAGCCGCGTGTTCCTCCCGTTGGTGACGGCGTGCATGGGAGTCGTGGTGTACCCAGCGCAGCACCAGCACAGAGGTGAGATGGGGTGCACTGGACTCTCTGTGGAGCATCCTGCAGCAGACTGCCTGCTCCTCACTGGCGCTCCCAGCTCCAAGGTCACCTCGGGGTTGTGATGGGGTCTGAGCCCCCAGATGATTGCCAGCGCGCTGTGGGAAGAGCAGGGCTGAATCCACGCGCCGTTTGAACACGCTGCAGTGGGTTTGTGTTGAGGGTTGCAAGACGTGGCTTGTACTGTCAGGTCCCTGCTGCCGCGTGCTGCTGCTCAACCCCACCGGCACAGAGCCTGCAGCAGGGCAGGGTCTGGCAGAGATGGGGCTGAGCCCCGCCAGGCTGGGGGAGGCGCTTTGGGAAGAGGGGAAGGGGGGGGTCCCAGCCCCACTTGCTGCACTGCCCTGCACTTGGGAAGGCATCTGCTTTCCTGGAGCAAGATGGTGTGAATAAGTGGATTTGTAACAATTTTATGACTTCCCATGGAGGCTGGGATGTTTACACTGTCAATGCCAGGTTTCCTCCACCTGGAGCGGAAGCCTGCACATGTCCCTTCTTGCTCTCTGCTGTACCCAGACCCTACACGGTGAGACCCCTGCATGCTGCAGAGTCATGCGCAGGAGACCACGGGCAGGGAGCGCCCCAGGCTGGGGTTGTCACCACTGCATGCCAGCCCGGCCGGGCCTGCCTGCAGGCAGGTGCTGGCAGCCCCCATCAGAGGGCACCCGCACCCCGTGCAAGCCCAGAGCTTGCCTGGTGTGCACCCTGAGCCTGGGTGCCCGCTGCGTGTCTGCTGCCTGCCCAGCGGGCCCACTCTGCTTCAGTGGGGGGAACTCAAGGTATCGGCTCGCAGGACAGCCTGCGCATGTGGCAAGTATCTCCTTGGAACGACAGCAACGTGGTGGCGTACCTGGCTGCCCTCCCCTGTGGGTGCTGCTTTCAGCTGCTGGCACAGGTGCTGGGGACTGCTGCGGCCGTGCTTCTCTCTGATGGGCCCCCATGCAGCTCCCTGGCCTCTCTGTTTCCACCCCTGGGCTTCAGCAAGGCTCAGTCCTCAGTTTCAGCAACCTCTCTACCAGAGACTGCCCTGCATCCCAGCCCCCTGAGCTCCCACACACAGGGCAGCCCCCAAGTTTGCCTTCACCCTCATACAGAGTTGTCCCAAATTGTGGTGCAGGGCCACTGCATGGCACCAGCTGTGGGCAGGGCTGAAGGTGGGGTCTCTGAAGCCCTACATGGGGCCTCCCCAAAGCTGCCAGTGCAGCAGGGCAGGTTTGGGGCTACAGCTCCATCACCTGGGGAGCAGCTGCTGGTCTGGGGCTTCACTGCAGCAGTCCTACTGCTCTCAGTGCCCAGTGGGATCCTTCGTCAGTGCCATGCTGCTGCTTGCCGTGCCCTGTAAATGCTGCAGACTGGCAGACATGGTTATCACTGGGGAAAATCTCTGCTGCTATTAAAATTAAATGCTTTTAAAATTTAATGGCCCAAAATGAAAAGGTCTGTATTCATTTCAAACCAAGTGAAATAGGGGTATGGGGATTTTTAGCAGCTGAAAGGGAACTTAGAAATAAAACTGGTTAATGCAGGTGAGTCACCTGACCTGGAATCTCCTAGCAAAGCTGAAAATGAGCAAATGGCAAATCTGCTTTAATGACTTTAGTGCCACTTTAAACATTGGAAAGGCTTTGAGCGCTGTGTCCCAGAGCACCTCAGGAGCTGCTTTCATCCCTTTCTGTATGGTTCTTCCAGCATTTTGTTGTTTTTTTATTTTTAGCATCTGCCCAAGCCAAAGGGTACCACAGCACAACTATGACATGGGCCGCACACCCCGTTACCGGAGGCACAAATAACAGCCCAGATTCCCCAGGCCTGAAGGTGACCACAGGTCTGCACAGGCAGGGCTGTTCCCTGGAGTCCCTTGGCACAGCTGATGTTGGAATGGAAACAGTCCTTGTCCTAAATGTGGCAGAGAGCCCACGCAGGGCTGTCCCTGCTGGGCGCAGGGCTGCCCCCATGGTATGCAGGGGCTGTCCCGCTCGGCCCCTTCCTGGCAGGGAAGCCTGGCCACATGTCAGCACCTTGGCACTGCAATGCTAACCTCTTCAGCTTGGCACCGATGGCACGGACCCAAACCTCATGCTGTTGCCTTCACAGCTTGTGCTACTTTGCAAAATGCCTTGGCAGTGGAAATCTGGGTGTACAACGAGCCAGGCAAAATGGGCACGTGCAATGCTCCAGCTGCAGCATCCCTTGATGGGGACAGGGACTGGGCGCTGGGCTGGGAGGTTCCTGGGAAGCTGGGGTGGAGGGATGCAGGGGGATCAGTGGCTCTTCATACTCATTTTGGAGCCTCCTGCGTGCACGTTTAAAGCAGGTGCTGAGATACCTGGCCAAGCACATGATCCCAGAAAGCAACCAAAGTGAGGTTCCCAGTGTGACGGCGAGTGCTGGCACGGGCAGGATGAAGGCTTTGCCTCCCTTGGCTGGGCACAGGTTAAATGGGTCATGTTAGTGCGGAGACACAACCTCCCTGTTCTGAGGTGCACCAGCCCTGGCCATGGTTTCCTTTCCTGTGGGTTAAGGTTGTCTGACCCTCGGTGTCTCTGTTTAAAACTGATTTTTGGCTTGGGCAGACAGACAGCAGCTCTGAGTCACAGGGGTAGGCGGGGGTGGCGGAGGGGCCTTTGTGACTGGCTGAGAGGGAATCAGTGTTTATTTCCAAACACTCAAAGCGATGACAAATTCCAGAGGAGCTGTAATTGTTATAACCTTGAATTATCCGGGAACCAAACTGCCTGCACCACATTGCCTTTGTATGTCTTGGTTTACCCTCCAGGGCTTCCCACTGGGGACAGCCTGAATGCAGCAATTGAGAGGCAGAGGCAGCGGGAGCAGGGACATCTTCTAGCTTTGAAGTTGAGTTTAATCCTGTTAAAAGCCATATGCGTGAGCATACGTTCTGCCTGGTGCTGCAAGCATGGGGTGGTGGTTTCCCTCCTGCTCTGCCAGTCTGTGTTATCACCCTGCAGGTGGGCACCCCCAGGCTGGCAGGGACCTGCCTGTGCCCCATGCTGCAGGGGGCACTGCTCATGGCTCGGGTCCTCACCAGGTCAGGTTAACATAGCTGAGGGCTGCCCCACCACGAACTCCCCACCAAGGCCTTGGGGATACCTAGTGGTCCCCACTGCACAGGGTGTGGGGCTGGGGGAGGAACTGGCCACTGCCCCATTGCTCATGGGGCTGGAGGAGCCTGTGGCAATCAGGGAGCAGAGCACAACGCTTGCCCGGGCAGGGGCTGAGTGACCTGTGAGCCCCATGGAGGTGGAGAGGAGCTCAGCCCTATGCAACACAAAGCCGCAGCAGCAGGGGTCTCCATGCACGGTCCCAGCCTCCTCCAGCCATTAGCCCTCTGGGTGACTCCAAGACCCCTGACGTGTACAGGAAAGTTTGGGACTGAGGCCAGCATTCAGGTGTGTCTTCACTGGCCTTGAAATGGCAGTTCTGGGCCTGCAGCAGTTCTGAGATTTGCCCCTGTCAGAGCTTTCCCTCACACCCCGCAGCAGAGGAACAGCTTCCAGGTGCCTCTCGCAGTCTGGCTTGTGTCCCTGTGCTCTGCGCTGTGAGGCAGGGGGACACATGGTAGCTCCTGAGCAGCACATGCTGGCAGCTGACTGCTCCTGTGGGACTTCACAGGGACCACGGGCTCCTACATGAAGGTGGTTGTGGCTGTAGTTGGTTGCTCCCTGACTTGCAGCCTCCAGAGTTTGTGGCATGAAAACTTTACAAAGAGTGGTTAGGAGCTTTCCCAGCTTTGGAACCATCAGTGTGCCAGAGGGCTACATTGGGTTGGGGCTGGACTCTAAATAGCAATGTGAGCCCCTTCTCAGGCAGATGCTCAATGTGGCCTCTGGGCTGGGCTCTCACCCCACATAACGGGAGTGACTCCATGGCTGTTGTCCCAGGGCATCCATTTCACACACATGTCTCTCTTGGTGCAGGGAGGACGTCTGTTCCCAGCTTAGAGGAAGAAATTGATTTTCTGGCAGACGTGCTGGCCAGGCAGGACGCTACTCGCCCCCACGCACTACAGGATGGCAAGCCCAGGAGTAAGTGCTACTTCCAGTCAGTAAAGTCCTGCTCAGGCCTCTCCTGGGGAGCTGATGGGGCAGGAAATCACATCCAAGGCTCCTGCCTGTCCCTCGCTGGCTAGGACAGAACAACAGTGCCAGCCTGGAGCCGCCAGGTGCTGCGCAGCCCTGCTCTTGGAGGAGGCTGCTGTCCCTCCCCATGCAGGGATGTCCCCTGCTTGCCCCGTTCCTGGCCCTGAGTGACTTGGGCCAGGCCTTCCCTAGCTGCATCCCTCCCAGGCATGCAGCTGGGCACCAGGCATACTGCTCTGCTCACACCCAGCTTTGTCCCATAGCCACCCCAGCCACCACTGGGAGACAGAGAGTGCCCAGCAGGTTGAGAGAGGAGCTTCTGCGGAGGGGCCCTGCTGGCAGCAAGGCAGCTGCCACCCTCTCCACCTCTACCAGCACTGCAGCAACGAAGTATCCTGTGGAGGCATCCCCCATCCCTTCGAATGACGACGTGGTGCTCGGTAAGGCCCACAAGACAGACGTGGGAGGTCTCACGCCCTCACCTGGGAAACACAGGCTGGCAGTGGCCAGGCTGGCTCTGCACTGCTCTGGGCGCTGCAGGGTGGGCGCTGCACAGCTGGGCCTCACCCCAGCGTCCCCTCCACAGGGCTGATCGTGGTGTGCACAGTGGCTGGGATCTCTGCTCTGATCGTGGCTGCAGTCTGCTGGTGCAGGTAAGCACAAACCTGCTGGTGCTGGCAAGTCCTTCAGTGTCCTTGTTCCTGGGGAGCTTGTTCCCCCTGTTCTCCAGGGCGTGGGGAAGGCTTGGAGTAAAGGTAACAGCTGTCCTTGCTGGTCCCACTGCAGACATGCCGCTGCCCATCTCCACCAGGGTCTGTGCTGGAGGGCAGTGGTGGGACACCCCCATGCCAGGCATAGACCATGGCTCCTGAGAGCGCTGGCACATGCTGTGAGCATTGCTTTGGTACTGGGTACTGACTCCCCTGGCATGTTGGTGGCTCATCTCCAGCTCCCTGTGTACCCATGGCCTGCAGGATGGAGGTGGCTGTGACCAGGTCCCCACACAGTGGCAGGGCCACCTGGCCTAAGTGTGCGGCTGGTCACAGGTACTATCACAGAGAACAGGGATCTGTGTGGGAGGGCTGGGGCCCCCAGGAGGACCACTGGCTCCCCTCTGGAGTCGCTCCTGACACTGCTGTCCTCTCCCGTCGGCAGGCTGCAGAAGGAGGTCAGGCTGGCGCAGAAAGCAGACTACTCAGCAGAGAGGATGGCCAGCCCTCTCCCCTATGACAAGATCTCGGTAAGGTGCCCACCTCCCTCCTTGCGGCGATTTTGGAGCTTGGGCCAGGCATATGTCCCCCCCACGTGGCAGGGGACCCCCCAGGTGGCTGCTGTGGGCCCGGGGCTCTCCAGAGCCCTGCCCTCACAGCTGCCATCGCTCTCTTTGCAGCCTGGGGACAAGACGCTGGCTCAGAGTGCCCAGATGTACCACTACCAGCACCAAAAGCAGCAGATGCTCTCCATGGAGAAGTAAGCAACCTTTACCTGGAAACAGCTGTAGCAGCTCCAGAGCTGCCGCAGCCATGCCACAGACTGAGGATCCCAATAGCCTGTGATGAGAACATGTGGTCCCTGCAGGACCCCCCCCCAGGGCCTGGCCCTGGCCCCCAGCAGCAGCTGTCTGGCACACACTGGGTGGCATGTCTCATTACCTAGGGTCCCACTGATCACACCTTTGGCCTTCACCCCCCCCTCTCTGCAACCTCTCTCCACAGGCATAAAGAGGAGCCCAAGGTGCCAGACTCAGCATCATCCGATGAGGAGAACGAGGATGGAGACTTCACTGTGTATGAGTGCCCTGGGCTGGCTCCGGTAAGGTGGGCACGGGATGGCTGGGGCACCTGTGAGCTCTGCAGGGTGCGCTGGGGGGACCCTGTGTCTGTGGGGTGGGCTGTGTCAGATGCCCAGGATGTGTGGCTCATCACAAAGAGCCTTTTAAACTTGTCCTTCATCAGATGGTCCAGTCCCTCTGCCTTCTCCCTGTCTCCCAGTCAGCTCCCAACAGGCCACCGGACTCCAACGGGCAGGAACAGGGCTCCCCAAGAAGGGGCTGGGACTGGGAAGCGGGGACAGCCTGCTGCACTGGGATGTGGGCACGCCAAGGGGTGGCTCGTCCTGTTGGCTTGTGACCTCTCAGACCCAGAGGGGACATTTCTGACCCTGCAGCTCGAAGCAGACCGTGGGGAAGGGCAGCTCCTAACAGCCCTGGGTACAAAGAGCACAAAGAGGCCCCGAAGGAGCCTTTCACATGGTAATGGCTGCGGAGCCCGGCCATCAGGGCCCAGATTAAGGGTCATCATTACATCTTTACAGGCCCATTAAGGGGCAGTTGATGGCAGTCTGGGCAATGAACCCCATTCCTGCCAGCCAGGTTGCTGGACATCGTGGTACGGGTTTCTGGGCCCACAGCCCAGCACCGCACCCCACCGCTGTTCTGGGGTGGCCGGAGGGTCCCAGCTGGGGGGCCGTGGCCTCCCGCCCTTGGGTGCTGCTGGGCTGTGCCCTGGGGCTGGGGTCCAGGCCCGGCCCCGTGGGATGGGGAGGCTCAGCCCCACAGCAGGACCCTGACCTTCTGCTTTTCCCCTCCATCTCACTCTGCAGACTGGAGAAATGGAAGTGAGGAACCCGCTGTTTGACGACTCGTCCCTACACCCCCCAAACCCCAAGTTGCACCAGTAACACCCCCCCCTCCCCACACCCAAGCTCGCTATGGACTGCGTGCAGAACGGCACGGCCCAGGTGCGGCCCGCGCCACAGGGCACCCATGCTGGGCCGAGGGGCGTGGGCCCCTCTGCCAGACTGTTCGACACCTGCCCAATAAACACCCACTAACAGCTATGGGAGGGGGGGTCGCCCCCATTTCCAGAGTCCTTGTCCTCTTTGCCGATGTGATCGCGTCCCTGCCATCTGTTCGCTGCTCCAGCTCCGGGGAACGCACCAGCCCTGCAGGGCGCCCCAAGGGCGATCAGTGCCAGTGACCCCAGGGCCATGGCGCTGCCTCTGTGTTGTGCTTTGAGGAGGGCTAAGGGCTGCTTCCCAATGCAGCTGGGGACGATCGGAGAGGGGTTTGGGGAGCAGGCTCAGGGCTGACAGTGTTGAAGATGCCTGGACAGCCCAGAGGAGTGGGTGCTGCCAGCCAGCTGCGGCGGGGGCCAAACTGCTGAGAGCCCCTCCGGGAGGGACTGAAACTTTCCTAGGAGTTGATGGCATCTCTGGGAGCTTCAGCGCTGACTGGCGCCAGGACCTGCTCAGTCCCCTCCTCCCCAGCTATGTTAGCAAAAGGCAGGAGCAGGAGGGAGCTCAGGCGTGTTGCAGGCATTGCTCCCCGCGATGCTCCTTCAGCCGCCACAGAGGCCACACTGTGCAGTGCCTGGCCAGGAGGACGGGGTCTGCCTGGGTCCCTGGGCCAGCACTGACCCCTCTTTGGGGCTGGTCCTCAGAGGCCCTGGGATGCAGGCAGTCCTGGTGCCACTGCACACACACACACCCACACCCACAAGGTGACAGGGCCTGAGGGACCCCATGCCCAGGCTGTGCCCATTGGAAACAGGATTCCCTAGAGGCCCTTGCTCCCTGCTGGGCTCTCACCCCAGGCATCAGTGCAGTGAACAATCAGAAAGGGTTAAGTATTTTGGTTTTAAACCTGTGTAGCTGTGGAGGAGGAAGGAGAGAGAAGGGCAGGAGCACAGGGGCCAGGAGCAGTAGGCAAGTCACAGTGTCTTTGCTGCACTGCTTCCCCAAGCCACACAGAGCCTTTGGAGTGAGAGCAGCGGGGCAAGCATAGCCATGCCCAGTGCAGAGCAGGAGCAGCCAAAATGCTCCCTCCACATGACAACATTTCCCCCGGCCCCTGCCCTTGTCCAAACCCACACCCTTGCCCAGTGGAGCCCATGCCCTTAGCAGCATCCGCACATATCCCGGCCCATTGCTCTCTCCACGCATCCCATCATGGCAGGGGACAGTCTCCTCCAGTCCATCTTAGGGTCCAGAGCCCCATCTGAACCCTCTGCCCATGTCTATATGTCTGGGTGGAGCATGCAGGAGAGGGTGAGTTGTGCTCTTGCCAGTCGCTGCAAGCACATCCTTGCTCAGAGCCCGATGCTCCAAGTCCCAGAGTGTCCCTGCTGCACTGGCCACAAGCCCTCCAGCATAGGGCCTGGGATGAGTTTGCAGATGTTTTCATGTCCAGCCCCTGGTGTGGACCATCATAGCCACAGATGACCTGCTGCACAAGGGGAGCCCACTGCAGGTGCAGGAGCTGTTGCCAGCACAGGCCCCCCCAGCAGGTACGGCATGGCGGAGACAGTGGTGTGGCCCTGTGTTAGCATGGTGGAGGTGCAGGGTTGTCTCCCCACAGGGCTCAATGGCAGCAGTCATCACTGCACAGATCCTTTTCTCTTCGCCGTGCTGTTACATGCGGGTTGCTGCCCCTCTCCCCAAGACCATTGTTGTTGTATGGATTGTAGTTATTTTAAAAGGAATTTTATTAAACAACCATGTTTGAGACCGATGTGAGTGTGTGCTGTGGGGCTAGGCGGGCTGCGCCCTGCTGCAACTTTGCTCTGTTGCAGGTGCTTGGATGTGGGGCCTGTGCTGGGACCCTTGTGTGTGTGGGGGGGTCTCCTCTGGGGAGCAGGGGATGCCAGGGGCAGGGAGGGGAGCTGCCATTCCCCCATCCCAAAACCTTCCCAAGAGAGAGCAAGAGTAACTGCCTGCCCTCCTGCTCCAACAGCAGAACTCTCCGGGAGCCAACTCTCTGGGCCATGCCCAGGGGTTTTCCTAGACCCAACAAGAACCATTTTACTTTTTTGCTTCTCAGATGTATGTGTTTGCCAGAACATCCAGTCCATTGGGGCAGATTTCCCTGGAGAGGTGTTGAGTGGGAGCCCCCAGCTGTGTCTGCCTGCACCCAGCCCTAAATCACCCAGGGCAAACCCTCCCACCCTGATAATCTCTCACCCCCCAGGGCCGGGCCCTTCGCACCTCGGTGGGGCTGGCAGATAAGGGCTATCGGTGCTCCCTCCCGCCAGCCATTGTGTAGCCCTAGGAGCTCCTCTCCCAGCCCTTTGATCACGCCAGCCCCCTCACACTGATAGAATCTCGTCTCCTCTGGGTTTCGGTGCTGCAGGGTCGGGTGCTATTGTGCAGCCCTGGGCGGGTCCCTCCCTGACTCATCACTGAGCCACCTGGGTACTGTCAGGGTGCTTTGCTCGTGCCTGCTCATGGCTGTCCTGGCCACCCCATGGCTGGGGACCTGGCCAGCATTACCCCCATCCTGACGCCATGCCAGGCTCCCCAAACTTGCTGGGCCCCCAGGTAGGTCTCAGCCTGGCGTGTTTGACCTATGCGCACTGTATGGGGGACACCGGGGTCTCCAGTTGCACGCAGGGCCATCATTTGCACTGCCCTGCTCACCGAGCCCCACCAGGGCTCACCCCTGGGAAAACGCAGCCCTTGCATGATCACCCCCTCCAAGGTCCCCAGATTCATCTTTCCTTTGCTCTCAGAGCCCAACAGCCTCTCAGAGCACACACAGTTTTTGGGGGAGTCTTAGCTTTGAGTAGGAGCCTGCTGCTCCTCCTGTAGCCCATTACAACAGGAAGACCCCCTTACTCAGGGCCCCATAGTAGCAGGAGCCCCGTGTTCCCCAGGAAGTCATGCCTCTGCTGCACGACTGGGCACAGAGGATTCATTTGTCCTGGGACAACACTTCCATGATGCAGACATCCCAGGAAAGACCAGGGTGAGGTAAAGGGTCTGTGCTCAGTCCCTGTCTGCCTGTGCTTCTGTTTCCCCACCTGTAAAAAGGCAGGGAGGAAGGGCTGGCAGGTTTGGGTACTGCAGTGATGTGGGTGATACCCAAATTATACCCCAGGCTCTGTACTGCAGGGTCCCCTTCGATGAAGGCACAGCTCTGGACCAAACCATCCTCCAGGATTTCCATCTCAGCTGGGCTGGTAAGCACCAAGCCTCCTGCCTGTCCTCCTGGGGTCAGCAAGACTGAAGCAGCTTAAAGAGCCCAGGGAGCAGGGGCTCCTGCTGAGCAGAGGCAGCAGGGCAGGCACACAAGGGCAGAGCTGCTGCACAGCTCAGCTCAGGGAGGTCCCAGCCCACTAACACTTATCCTGGCAGCCTGAGAACCCACCACCCGCGTGTGAGGCTGCAGCCTCTCCCCAGCTGTGCCTCCTAGGTTGCTACCACTGTGGGACAAATGCTTCTCCTCGGTCACAATTCCCTTCCCAAAGGCACAAGCTCCCCATCACTGCGAGCCCTCTCCTGCCTGGCCCTGCATGCCTGGCCCTGGCACCTCTTCTGGTGCAGCCAAGCAAACTGCAGTGGCATAGAGGAGCTGTGCTTCCCCCCCCCCCAATGATTCTGGGGTGTAGATGGTGACGTCTGGGTCCAGCTGTGCCCCATCCCCACCAGTGCAGGGCTGCAGCCTACCATATGACTCTGCTTGGTTGCACTAAGCATGAAACTGCAGCATCCAGCACAGAACTGACAGCTGTGTTGTGGATTGACAGTGAATAAAACATCATCTTTGATCACATACTCTCTTAATATTTTCTGTCTCCAAATCAGTGCAAACCGGTGCCAAACCAGCACGCCCAACAAAGGAAAGAGACAAATGTTTCTGCATTTCTGTTGCCCCAGCTTGCTACCATCCTACTGAGCTGGGGAGGACATGCACAGTCCTTTCCAGTAAGCTTTTTCTAGTGGGATCCCAGTGATCTCTGGCTGATCACAGAGCTTGGCCTGCCAGGATGAGCTGCAGCCCAAGCCTGGGGACAGAGCAGGAGGATCTGCCCTGAAAGGGCGAAGAGATGCTGAGCTCCAGCCACTGGCACACAATGACCCCCACCTTACACAGCCCCAGAGATCACCCTATTGAAATGTACAGGGGACGCTGAGAAACCCCACTGACTCGCTCCACATCCCCCAGCTAAAACCATCACCGCCACAATGGGCCCTGCTCCTACAAAGGGCCAGTTCAAAGTCAACGTCTCCCTTCCCCTCCGCCTGTATATGAAAGGGAGCAGGAATGTGTTTGAGGCCTTGGCGGGCAGCAGGCTTGGGCTGCTTCCTGGGGGGATGGAGAGAAAGAGCAGGTTGGCAGGAGGAGGGGGCCCGGCCCAGGAACAATAAATCAAAGGGAAGGGGAGTTACTGCCCAGCCGAGGCATCTTCTGAAACCCCGGGGCCGCAGCTGGAGCCCGGAGGAGCCGGGGCTGATGGCAGCGATTGGAGTCCCGCAGCGAGACCTCCGCAGCCCTGCCTGCGGGACCCGCCGGGCGCACGGCCCCGGCCCGGCTGAAACACGCACCTGCAGCCGTGACTGGGGCGGCGGTGAGGCAGAAGGGCACTGGTGGGAAGGATTCTCACCCGTTGTTTCTCACCCCAGGCAGGTCCTGCAGACACGGGACTCATTCAGGATTGCCCATGTCCCCACTAGCTTTTCGCATCCTTCAAGTTTTCCCCGGTCATTTTCCTTGCCTGCTGTCCCCTCCTAGAACTGCAGGATCGGGGCAGGTTGGTAAATGCCCAGTGAAACCAGCAGGACTCAGGAAGGGCCCCAAATCCACCTCACTTTGTCATTTTTTCACTTATATGAAAACCATCACAAGGGGGTGGTTCCAGTTTCACTCTCCCCATGCGGCAGGGCCCTGTGCTGGGCTATGGGCTGCCACTGGCGCTGCGGGTGCCAGCCCTGGGCACGTACCCCTGCTCAGCCACCATGCACAGAAAACAGCAGCAGAAACCAGCAGCAAGCCGCCTTCATCTCCAGCCTGCCAGAAGCACCGCTGCAGCACACAGTGATGGGGAGGGTGCTCCTCAAGCCTATCTCCTTGGCATATCTCAAGTGTGAGACTACAGAGGCTAAACAACAGCTCCCGGTAATCCGGGTTAATAAACAGGGAAAGGTGCTGGATCAGGCTGCCCCTGCCCTAGCTCTGTCTCCAGGTCAGCAGGTACCAGGCCTGCCTGGCCCTGCCTGGCCCCAGGAGCTGCCATGGGGCAGGCGCATCCCAGCTTGAGCCTGGCCATCAGGAGCAGCTGGCTGTAAGGAGCATCCTGGGAAGCTCCTGCCAGGGAGGAGGGAGTCTCGACCTGGGCCGACAGTTCCATTGCGAGGAGGCAGTGTGAAAGGAAAGCCCTTGAGATAGAGAAAATACCAAGCACGTCCATTGTGGAGTAGATCAGCCCGATAGCGAAGGCTGCAATTAGCCCAAGAGGCACACCCAGAGCTCTGGGGCCTCTAGCCTGCCTCCACGGCACAGCCTGCCACTGCACAGCGAGGGAGGGCAGAGCCGCGCCGTGGTGTCAGGGAGCTGGGAATGCCCAGCCTTGCCCAGGGAGCGCTGCCACTTGGATCCTGTTTCCCACTGCAAGGCAGAGGTGGAGGGGATGGACGAGTGGTGCACGAAGGCACCAGTGTCCCGGCGGCCGCCCGTCCCCAAGGCCTCAGTCTTGCCCCGGCCTCCGCTCCCACCGCTGCGGCTGTCCCCGTCCCCAAAGCAGCCACCTCCGGGGCCACCCCTGCCCTTGACGAGCCCCCGGCGAGGAGCCGCTGAGGCCGCGGCCCTGCCCGCGGGGCCGGGGTCGTCGCCGTCCCCCGTCGCGGGCGCCCCGATGGCCGCGAGCAGGGGCGGCGAGCACGTGGGGCCCCCCCGGCCCCCTCCGCCCGCGGGGCCGTCCGGCCGGGCCGCTGCCCCCTCCTCAAGGCTCAAGGGGATCAAGTTCACGCCCGACCCACCGGCGGTGGGGCCGCGCCGCGGGGGCCAATGGGGCGGGGGCCCATTTCCATACGGTCCGGCCCGGCCCGGCCCGGCCCCGCCGCCTTCAGTGGCCCCGGCGGCGCCGCAGCATGGAGGCACCGGCCGACGGCCCGCGCCCGGCCTGAGCGCGGCGGCCGGGCCGAGCCGAAGCCCCGTCGGCGCCGCATGGAGCCCTAGGCCGCGGCCACCATGTTCAGCCCGGACGGGGGGCTGCCGGCCGCCCCCTTCGGCCTCCTGCCCGACGGCGGCCCGCCCTTCCCGCGCGGCGCCTACGACGGCGCGGCCGCGCAGCAGCTCTTCTTCCCTTTCGCCGCCGAGCCCGACGGCGGCCGCGACGCCGCGGCGGCCCGCGCCTGGCTGCCCCCGGCCGCGGGGCCGCCCGCTAAGGCGGAGGCGCGCCCGGGCCGGCCCTGCCGCCAGGGCTCCCCCGAGGCCCGCGCCGCGCCGCCCGCCGCGCCCTGCTGCGGCCCCGCCTGGGCCGCCCCGCCGTGGGCCGGCCCCGCGCCCCCCGCCGCCGCCGCCGCCGCCGCCGCCGCGCCCTTCCCCAGCGCCGCCGCCGCCGCCCCCTTCCCCGCCGGTCCCGGTCACGGGCTCTGCCCCGGCGCCCTGCAGCCGGGCTCCGGCGGCCTCGCCAGCCTGGGCAGCAGCGGCAGCTCCAGCGGCGCCGCCAGCGAGGGCGGACACTCCAGCGACAGCGGCGACGAGGTGAGACCCCCGCTCCCTTCCCCGGCGCGTCCCGGGCCCGCCGCCCGGCCGGGCCCCTCCGCTGCCCCCCGACGGCTGCCCCGCCCGCCGCCCCGGCCCCGCCGCGTGCTCGGCGCGCTCCGGGTCCTCGTCGACGGTCCCCGGCCTCGGCACGGGCGGCTCGCCGTCCCGACTTGGCAGCTGTCGACGGGACGGCCGCCGGCGGGGGCGGGCCAGGAGCGCGTTAGCGGAGCGTCCTCGGGACCCCGAGCCGGGACCGGGCCCCGCCGTCCCCGTGTCCCGCTGGGAACGAGCGGCTCCGGCCGGCCCCGGCGGGGGGGGACGTTGGGAGGAGCGCTGTGCAGCCGTCGGGTCCCCGCGGCTCCGACTGCCGGCAGCACGTCCTCGTCCCGGCATCGCAGCTCCCTCTGTCCTCGGGGCCTGCGCAAAGTGCAGCTTCGCGGCACAAAAAACGCCTTTGAGGTTTCTTAACGTTCCGAGGAAACGTCTGTAGAGAGAGGCTCTGCGTAGCCGTGGGGAGCGGCTGCGGAGATCGGCCCGAGGTCAGGGGACGGGACGGCAGCAAACCTGCTCGGGGCTCCGGGCTGGGAACCCCTTAACCCGCCGGGTGCCTGGCCACCCCTCCCCTCGGCGCGGCCGTGACTCCTGTAGAGTCGGGGAGGCGCTGACGAAGACGGGGACTTCCAGGCTGGCACCCAGCCGGGCCGGGGGCCATTTCCCTGCCCGCGGGGCCAGCCCCGTCCCTTCTCCCCCAGCGCAGAGACCGGGGGCTGCACGGCTACAGCCAGCCCCCGCTGCACCGCGGGGCTACACGGCTGCCTCAGCCCGACGGGCGGCCGAGGGAAGGGCTCGGCCTCTGGGGAGGTGCTTTAGAGCAACCGGGACGCTTTCGCGGCCCCGCGGGCAGCGCCCCGCCGCGCCCGGCGCCCCTCAAGCCCCCGCTGGAGGAGAGGGGGCTCCGCTCGGTCGGGAGCCCGGGGCGGCGCGGCGGGGTCGGGCCCGGGGCTCTGCTCTGCCCCGCTCAGCTCCCGGTCGCCGCGGTTGCCCCACGCCGCGCCCCGCGGGGCTGCGCCCACGCGCGACGCCCCCGGGCGGGCACCGGGACGAGAGCGGCCCCCCGCTGGCTGCCCCCGGTGAGGGCAGGCGCCTTCACTCGGCAGCGTGACTGGCGGCCGTCTTGGGGGATTTCGGTTTTAAATCTTTTCGGGGCGCGACGTAAAAGCATCCCTGCCAGCAAACGCTCGCCGGGGTTAGCAGCAGCGATGATGTGGTTGATTTCAAAGCTTTTCCGAGCTTTTCGTTTTCTGTTGTGGGTTTCTTGTTTTTGCACAGAGTTGCTGCTGTGTAAGTGGCAAAGTAAGGTTGGAGCTCCCACGCCCGCCGAGCCCAGCACGTGGGGCACCCGTGTGTGTGTGTGTGTGTTACACGGCCGGCGCCGAGCTCTCCTGCCCGCCCTGCAGTTCACGTCCTGCCGTGCTGAGCCGAGGCAGAAGGAACAGTTCTCTCCTAAGAGGGTCGGGGTGCCCCGTGGTAGGGATGCTCTGGGCTTCTTGTCGCCGATGTACTTGAGCAATTAAAAGCTGAGACTGGCCGGCAGGAGGTGTGCCTGTAAAATATGAAAAATGCGGCAAACATGACAATTGGTGAAAAGATTGCAAAATGCCCACTACAGCAGTTCGAGACTGTACTGCAGGGAGGAAGTGAAGCACTTGGGTAAGCAGCTTTCCAGAAGTGAAGTCTGGCTGTTGCAAAAATGTGCTTGAAACCCAGTCAAATCATATGTTCTTTCAAAATTCACTTTATCTGAGTCATTTCTTCTTCACTGGGCTCAGCCAGGAGAGGGGCTGGTGCCTGCCCTGCACCCCAGGGGACACGCTGTGGGGTGCGTGGTAGAGGAATGATGCTGGGGAGATTGCCAAAGCCGCCTGTGGGTCTGTGGTGCCCCTGGTCAGGCTGTGAGGGTGTGAGCCCAGGCAGAAGGGACGTGCTCCCCACACCTCAGGGCAGAGCTCCCCACACCTCGGGGCTCTGGTGCTCCACGTCCTGCATTCTGTCCCAGAAAAGGGCCAGAGGTTTCTCCTGTGTGGAGCAAGATGTGGGGGGGGGGGGGGCATGAGGGGTCCAGAGCCCAGTGGAGTCCATTGTTTGGGGGTTGGGGAAAATCCTTTCTGCCCCTACCCCGTCACCCCAAGGTGGCAACGGCAGGTGTGCATCACTGCTACCAAGGGTTGTCCACCCCTCCTTGTCCCTATCCCAGGCCCGTACTGCCCCCCCCGCCAATGGGACTCTGCTCTTTGCAGTCCCAGCCCAGGTGGGTGCAAGTTTTCCCTCTGAGTTTGCTTTTCCCTGCCAGGATGCACCAACCTCAGAAGAGCTGGAGCAGTTCGCCAAGGACCTTAAACACAAGCGCATAATGCTGGGTTTCACACAGGCTGACGTGGGGCTGGCTCTGGGCACTCTCTATGGTAAGCTTTTCTCCACATCTCTCCCCATACCTGGGGGCAAAAAGGGCAACATGGGGATGGGGCACGGGGGCAAAAGAGATTTTTGCTACATAATGACCCGCAAAAGCGGTGGCCAGCACCAGCCTGTGTTTGCTAAAGCTGCTGTTAGCACCAATGAACTGGTTTACAATAGCTGTTTCTGAAGAGTTTCTGAGTGCTTTAAGTCCCTGCCGAACCAGCAGGGAAAACGCCCTTCCTGGTGCCTGGTCCCTGGGGAGCCCTGGGGGGCTGCTGGGGGTGGCAGCTGCCCTCGGGGAGCTGTGCATAACAGCGCCTGCCTCCCCGTGCAGGGAAGATGTTCAGCCAGACGACCATCTGCCGCTTCGAAGCGCTCCAGCTCAGCTTCAAGAACATGTGCAAGCTGAAGCCACTGCTACAGCGTTGGCTCAACGAAGCAGAGAACACGGACAACATGCAGGAGGTACGGGGCTGGGCAGGGCAGGGTGTCTGGTTTACGTGCTGACAAATGAGCTGCAGCCTCTCCTGCCCTGCCCTGCACACATGCTTTTTGGGAGAGGAAGGGAGGAGCAGGCTTCTCTTGCCATGGCAGTGGCTCACCGCCTTTCTCACAGCCATGGGTTTGGTCCCGAGGGGGGGGTACCCAGTCCACCGCTGATCTGCTAAGTAGCACCCTTCAGCCAGGCAGGTGGGAGCCCAAATTCCCCCCATGTGCACCATATGACAGCAGGGGCAGCTCTCGTCTCGGAGCAGCTGACTACTGCTGGAGTCTGGGACGAGCTGGAGATGCATCTTGCTGCTCCCTGAGGGCAGGCTGGAGGGATGGGATGTAATGCAGAAAGATGTGTCCGTCTCCCCTGCCCATGCCGGTGGGGAATCAGCGGTAGGATGCTGGGAATGAGCCCAGTTGCAGTGGGGTGAAGCTCAGCAGCGAAGTCTGAGCTTTTACTGCGTCTCTCTGCACTGCTGATCAGAAAGAGGCTGTGCTGGCAGATGGTCACAGGGACAAAGCCTGCCGTCCCTCCCAGACCTCTGCAGCCAGCTCTGTGTGTGTGTCCGGAGGCTGGGGGGACATTGCCAGCCTTGGGCCACCCTGTGACCAAGTGTGTGGTCTCTCTCACTTCCAGATGTGCAATGCAGAGCAAGTGCTGGCCCAAGCCCGGAAGAGAAAACGCAGGACCAGCATCGAGACCAATGTGAAGGGGACGCTGGAGAGCTTCTTCCGCAAATGTGTGAAGCCCAGTCCCCAGGAGATCTCCCAGATCGCTGAAGACCTGAACCTGGACAAAGATGTAGGTTTCGCAGGGTTTGGAGGGTGGGGGGCGGGGGTTCCAAACAGCTGCATTTCCTGAGCATCCACATCAGGCCAGTTTTGATACTGGAAGAAGGTGTGGGAGGGTGGCTGGAGCTGGTTGCCACCATCTGCCCCTCCGTGCTGAGCCCCAGGAGGAGCCGTGCAGGGGGTCAGGCGCTTCAGGGCCGTGGAGGTGCCACCAGCAGAAGGGTCTTGTTGCCACAGTGTCCCTGGGCTTGCAGAGCACCACTCATCCTTGCCCTGTCTCCCCTCCCTCACAGGTTGTCCGGGTCTGGTTCTGCAACCGGCGTCAGAAAGGCAAGCGGCTGCTGCTGCCCTTTGGCAATGAGACGGAGGGGGTGATGTACGACATGAACCAGTCCCTGGTGCCCCCTGGCCTGCCCATCCCGGTGACGTCCCAGGGCTATAGCTTAGCGCCATCCCCTCCGGTCTACATGCCGCCCTTCCACAAGGCCGAGATGTTCCCTCAAGCTCTGCAGCCTGGGCTCTCCATGAACAACAGCAGCCACTGAACCAGGGCAGGCAGAAGTGCGCCCCGACTGCAGCCCGTCCGTCCAGGGGCAGCGTCCTCCCCTTGCCCTGACAAGGCACGGGCATGGCTCCGGCCCTGCTCCCAGGGCTTGTCTGGGCAGTGGCTGTGCTATTTTACAGCTTTTGGGGCCTGAGGGGCTGAGGAAGGGCCGGGAGCCAAGCGTGGGGATGGTGCCCGCTCTCTACAGTTGCTCCCAGCCCTTCCCAGTTACGTGAGTTCGCTGGTCCCAGCAGCCCCCCTGCATGGGGTCAGCACCCTCCTGCCTTTCGGGGGTGTGGGGGAGAGCTCCCTCACTGTTACCTGCCAAAGCCATGCGTGCCTGGGGGCTGGGTGGAGCCGCCTGTGCCTGGCCCCTGCCGAGCTGCTCCTGTGAGAACCAGAAAAAAAGCATTTCTAAATTTTTTAGGGGTGGGGGGAGTTTTTTTTTTTTTTTTATGGTTTTGGCTGTATTTCTAGTTTTTAAAAAGCAAAATTCTTTGTAGTGATCACTAGTTTCCCAGATGCCTCCTCCCTGTTACATAGAGCAGGGCTGGGGCATTGCACACGGGGAGGGGGTGGTCCCCTGGTGGGCTCTGCCCACTGCTGCGGGTGGCTGGGGTGAGCCCAGGGCTATTGCGTGATGCTACGGGGGGAGCCCTCAGCAGCCCCAGCCTCCAGCCCTGCTCGTCCTGGCAGCGCAGGAGGGTCACCCTGTTGCCCGCCCACCGTGGCAGGCCAGCAGGGCAGGGTGGTGGGGCAGGGCCTCCCCTCCCAGCATCACCCCGGAGCCTCTGGGCCCTCTTCACTCTCTAGCCATTGTCACAGCCCCTAGCTGGGCTGCCCTGGGGCTATTCTGCAGCGGTCCCAGCCCAGGGCCCACAGTGGGGCTGATGCCATCTTGTCCATGCTGCTAGCACCCCGTGCCTTTGAGCCTGCTGTAGTTGATGATGATTTTTTTTTCCTTAATCATATTCCCTCTGGCAGTGAAATAAATCTCAGTTCTTTGGGGCATGAGAGCTAGTCAGCTCTTTCCTTGCCTCCCTTATGTCCTGTGCCTGCTTGGGTCCTGCTGTGGTCACTGTCTGCAGACCACAACGGTGCCAGTCTGGGTCTGGCTGCACATGGGGGGCATGGGGGGGCTGTGCTGCTCCAGCAGCTGGACGGTGCACCCACGTGGGGCTGAGCTCCCTGCTGTGCCCAAGGCTTGAGCAGGCAGAGGGGTTACACTGAGCTTGGTTGTGAGAGTTGGTGCTGCCACAGTCTAAAAGACCCGGCTTGTCGCTGCCTGCAGCGGCTGGAGATACAGCAAGCTGGCGCCCACACCGCAGCCGGGAGCACTGCTGAATGGCATGATCTTAAATTGCAGCTGAGCCACTGCTTCGTGCTGCTGGAGGTAATTCAGGTCAGTGGGTGCTGGCCCATGAGCTGCTCTGGATCCAGCTCTTAACCAAGGGGCCTGGCGGCTTGTGGAGCAATGTGTCCAGCTCCAGGAACTGGGTTGCAGGTCGGTGGGGGCACACAGCCCATTTCCTTTCCTGTCTGCAGAAGCAGATGTGTTCAGGAGTGTGCACAGAGGTCACCTCCCACCCTTATGGGGCTGCTATTTTTTTCCATAGCTACTTTTTGGAAAGGCAAAAGCCCAAGGGAGTCTCAGGTGAAGGGTCCCTCCAGGGTCCACGAACAGGGAAGGGCTTGCTGGGGCGTGCTGCTTCACCACTGCTTGCAAGAGCAATATGCAAGTCCTGGGCAAGGCACATCCTGGACAGCCTCAGCATTGCCAGGTGGCCGTGCTGGTGGCCAAGAAGCCCCACGGCACTGGGGCCAGCCGGGAGCAAGGCTGTGCGGGGTGATGCCAGCAGGAGGTGCATGGGGACTGCCAAATGGGAGAAGGAGGGCACTTCCAGGGTGCGACAACTCACTGCTCAGCACCCTTGGCTGTGCAGCCTAGTTTGCTGCAGCCATCAGTCTGCACCCTCAGGGTTCTCCCTGAGCACAAGCAATTAAGTGACCAGATCTGTATTGAAACAAACTCTGAAAAGCCCCTTTATTAGCTCAGCTGCCAGTTAATGATGGTTTTGCTCTTGCTTTTCAGGGCTGGTCTGCACCCTCATTCTCGTGGGCTGTGCAGGAGCTGGCTGCTGCTCTCAGAGCACCTTGGGATCCTGCAAAGGGCAGAGGTGGAAACACATGCAGGACCCCATTGCCCTCACCCCTGTGTCCCCACTTGTTCTCTAGTACCTGGATGCCCAGGACTCCTTGCCCACAGCCTCATTTAGCAGCAGGACTCAAATCCTGGGGCTCACAGCCAGGCACAGCGCCTGCTGCAAACTGCTGTGGCCAGAGGTGCCCTTGGGAGGGGTGGGCGGGGGGTGATGGAGGCTGGCAGTCTGTGATACATTAGACCGTAGGTTTGCCTACAGAGGTGCCATTTCTGCCTGGGAAGGCTGTCACATTGCTTAGGTTTGACTCTGCAAGTTTCAACCATCTGATTTTCTGCTGCAGTTTGCGCAGCCAGGTAGGGTCCCCTCGGGGAGCAGGCTGTGGGACGCCCAGATCTCACGGGACCCCCAGATCCTGCAGCCCCTCATGGCCGTGCATGATGATGGAGAAGTGATGCAGCCAGCCGAGGCTTGTTGGGGCCGTGCTGCCATGGAGGCGAGGGCAGCACTGACAGGGGTGTGACATGTTCCTGCTCAGTTTTCAGTTGATCCAGAAGACAAAATGAGAAACCACACTGCAGAAATCAGAAGGTTGTGGCGTGTCCTGTCAAACTGCCACATGAGGCAGGTCTGGACCAGGCTGACGCTGGGGGGGGGGGGGGGGGGGGACGTGTTCACAAAGCGCACACCGCAAGCGGGATCGTCCCCTCTCCTGCGGGTTATCGCCCATGCGACCAGGTCCAGTGGGTGGCCGGCAGCTTGCTGGGTGCTGCTGGGCAGGGTGGTGGGGCTCAGGCTGTGTAGTCTTGGGGGCTGCAGTGAGGGAAACTGGGCAAAATGTGTGACAAAAGGAGTCACCGGTACTGGGGAGGTAAACGAGAAGACACATGGTGAGGTGTGGGTCTGCACACAGTGAGGCGGGGATGGAGCAGTCACATTCCTCCCCAGTTTTGCTGCCTAGCCCCGATGTCTGCTGCCAGTCCCAGATGGGTGCTTCCCCATGGAGTGCCTGGGGGCTGCCCATGCCCGGGGTGCAGGGTACCCACAGAGCAGGATGCCCTTTGCATGGTCAGGGGTGCGTGGCGCAGGCTGTAGGTGGTGCAGAGTGCCCACAGGGCAGGGTGCTTTCGGTGCAGGGTACCCACACTGCAGGGTGTGTGTGCTAGCAGGGGGCCCACAGTGCAGGATGCTCTTGGGTTCAGGTGCCTGCAGTGCAGGGAGCTTCCCAGGCAGGGTGTGTGTGCTGCAGGGTGCCCACAGTGCAGGCCGCTCGCCATGCAATGTCCACAGAGGGGGTGCACACAGCGCAGAGTGGGATGCTCGTGGTGCGGGGGTGCCCAGGGCACGTGGTGTGTGCATGGCACGGGGTGTGCGGGGGCTGGCAGTGCCAAGGGCACTGGTGTGGGGCGTTTCCTTTTGGCTCGCTGCAAAGTTCAGGACAGCACCATCTCAACAGCTTCCTGTCACAGCAGTACGTGCAGCCGGCAGTGCAAAACCACAGCCATCCTGCTCTGACTCGGCCTTGCACTGAGCAGGCTGTGATTGCTCTTGAGAGCATCCGGTGTCCTGCCAGCACGGGGACACCAGTGGCAAGAGAGCAGAAGCAGGGGAAATGGCTTCTGCAGGGCTGTGCCAGCACAGAGGCTGTGGGAGCTGGTGCGATGCGTGAGCTGCTCGTCCCTGGCTACAGGACGCTGGGTCCCTGGCAGGATGCAGCCTCTTGCCCTGAGGTCCCTGGGGACCATGTCTCTCCCATCCCGCCTCCCTCTCAACACCCTCCCCCCCCCGCCCCCGCTGCGGTCACCCAGCCGGAAACATCACCGGGGGCCTCTGCCACCATGGATTTGCTGCCCAAGTAGTGTTGGGGGGGCACAGCATGATTACAAGGGCATGAGGAGGAAAGGAAGGTTGGGGAGCTGATGGTTCCTGCTGTCCTCGCCTGCCCTCAGCCCTGCCCAGGCCCTGACAGATGGGCAGAGCCTCTGGAAACCTGTGTCATTTATTTCCAAAGCACCCTCTGGTTATGCCAGCACCATAGCAGGGTAGGTCAGTATGGGCGGATAGTCACATTTGGCAGGAAGCTAAGTCACACGGAGTTGCTCAAGGTAACAGTGTGGCAACAACAGGGCGAGTATTAGAGGTCCCACATCCCTCCCTGCACAGCATCCTGTTCTGTCGCAGGGTGCCCCACACTCCTCCCACTTTTATCTTCTGCACAAATGCATCCCTGATGTCTCTGGCAGTGCTGAGTGCCCTCAGCGCATGTCAGCCCTGCACTAGGTGTTGAACCAGCTCTCCAGGTCGGGATAGACACGGCCTTGGGGCAGGCTGGGGTACATGGCACAGATGGTACAGATGCGCTCCCTCCAGTCTGCGTAGAGCTTCACACTGTACTTCTTCTGCCATGCGAAGAACTGCTGGTAACGGCTGGAGTTCATGGTCTTCAGGAAGGTGGCCAGCTCTGCCAGGGAACTAAAGTCATCAACATGAATAAATGAGTCTGCGGGGATGAACCGCTCATAGTTGGCCCGGGCAGGCCCCAGCACCACAGGCACGGTGCCAGCCATCAGGGAGTTCCTCCAGAGCTTCTCAGTGATGTAGTCCCGGTGGATGGAGTTCTCGAAGGCCAGGTAAAACTTGGACTTGGATGTTGTTGGCAAAAGGCAGTCTTTGCAAAGCGGATTTCTGTTTGCCTTCCCATATATGTTCACGTGGAGGTACCTGGACAGGTTCTTGTAGACTTCAGCTCTTTTCTGAGTCCTGTGATAGTTGCTAATAACCCAGGATACCAAGTTGGTCTTCGTGGGGATGTTCATGGTGGCTGACTGGTTGGGCACAAGCTTGCCATAGGGGATGAAGATGTCTGAGTCTCGTCTGTAGGTCATCACCCAGTTGAAGGTCTGTTTCCATCCTGCTAATGCTTTAGTGTTTGTGGGGGACTCCAGGGAGACCCACACCCAGTTCTGCCCTGGTGGCTTCTCCTGGGGCAGCTTGTCCCTGCCCTGCTGGAGCCTGGTGTGATGAAACACCACCACGTCTGCCTGGTGCAGGAGCCGCTGCTCCATGGTGAGCCAGCATCCCTCAATGCCGTACAGCTCACGACAAATGTCCCCACTGATGTTTGGGACCTGATCTGAAGGCCATTCCCACACCAGGACCACCAGTGGCTTAGTATGCTTGGGGGCTTCACCAGAGGTGTTAGATGAGTTGATGAAGCACTTCAGGTTCCAGAGCATGGTGACAAACAACCCAGCAGTGACCACTGCCTTCACACTGGGCCGGCCCCATGGCAGCCGTGGCAGTGGTGATGCCCGGGACATGCTGCCGGTGCTCAGCAGGGCTGGCTGTCACCTTCTTGGTGGTGTCACCTTCTTGGTGGTGTCACCTTCTTGGTGGTGTCACCTTCTTGCAGGCTGTGCCTGGGACAGAAGAAGCCAGCAAGGGCCATCAGCTCAGCTTGCCCAGCCACCTGGCCAGCGGGAGCATGGAGGAGCGAGGAGATGCTGGGGCTGGCGTGGCTGGAGAAACACTTCTCTGCGCTTCCTCCATGGCACCCAAACCCCGTAGGGCTCAGGCACAGCAGGAGCCCCCAGGCCCCAGTATACCTCTGCCCCCCTGCAGGGTCCCACCCACGCACCCACTGCCACAACCCTGCAGGGATCCCTGGCCTGGGGCAGGCTGGGGATGTGGGCAGCACCTCGGCCAAGCAAGGGGATGGGTGCATGCCATCCCGGCTGCCACAGAGGGACCCACAACTTTCACCATGTGCTTTCCATTTTTTTTCTGGGCTTTTGTGCTCTTTTTTTTTTTTTTTTCCCTTTAGTGTTGACTTTTAAGCTCATAAAATCCCACATGCAAAAGATAAAAGGACTTTGCCTGAGGCTACCTGTCAGGGTAGGAAAAGGCAGGAGCCGTTGCTTCTGTGTCACACCAAGCTGGTGCTGTCATTTGCATCACCCTCCCTCATGTGTTCCCCAGTGCCCCCAGTCTCTAAGGGCAAGCAGTGCTGTTGCTGAAGGGGGTGGGGAGGGCATACAGAGCCAACAGTCAGGAGCCACCTGTGCCCCTGTCACAACTGATAAGCACCACTCCCAACTGCACACACAAGGGATGCTTTCCTTGTCACTTGCTCTGTGCCTCAGTTTCCCCATCCGACAAAGAGGCACGGTCCCATTCCACACTTCTCGCTTTGCCTGGGGCGGATGTTTTGAGCTTGAAATGCAGCCAGCCTTGCCACAGCAAAGCCTGGGAGGAACGTGCTGTTCTTTCTGGGGGGCTGCAGGTTGGGGCCACATGCCAAAGGGTGAGGGAGTACCCCGAGTCTGGCCTCACAGCTGGCTGGGAGTTGCTGCAAGAAATGCTGTGAACCCACACCCCATAGCAAGGCTCCATCCCTGAACCCACTCATGGATCAGCCATCAGGAAGTCCCAAACCCCATCAGGGCCAGATCAGGGTCCTGCCTGAAACAAGCCTCACTTGTCCCAGCACCCTCCTGCAGTGATGGCAGGGCTCCTACCCGGCTTGGGGTGCTCTCCCTGGGCTTGGGGTGCTCTCCCCAGCCACGAAGACACCAAGGCTGGGAGCTGGTTGTCTTGGCACCGCATATACCCATACTTTATTTTCAGGTGCCCCAGGTTTCCAGTCCCCAGCAGGCAGGGCAGAGGGAGGTACGGGCAGAGGGGCATTTGGCTCCCCCACAGCTGGGCTGCTGTAGGTCTCCAGCTGGCGGGGCTCGGCCCGTAGGCACGTGGGAACCCCAGTCACCCACCATCCAGCATGAGAAGCGCGTCTGCACCTTCGGTCACCCCACTGCAGTGCCCTTCTGCCTGCGTCTGGCCTTGCCAAAGGTTCTGCTTCTTAACTGAGTCAGAGTTGCTCCCTGAAATAGAGAGCAGCAAGAGCAGATGCGGGGGCTGGGGGGCGACATTCAGCTGCACCAGGTGCCAGCAACCAGCTCAAAACCCCATGAGTGCTGGTCCCGAGGGCTGCACGGCTGGACACTGCCTGATTTTTTTGTCCTGCTTTGGCAATGCTTGGGTGGCCGGGCATGGAATGGGCTGCAGGCACAGCCCCGGGTGTACAGGGCGCTCCCCCTCAGTTCCTTTCCCTACCCATTTGGCAGTGTGCATTTCTGCATGTGTTGCAGCTAAATTTTTGGCAGGTCACCCACAGTGTTCAGCACCAAAGACAGTTTCCCTTTCAAGGTAACCTCTGAAAGCATATTAGATGCCCCAGCCCCACAGCCAGGCAGGAGGTGCTGGTTCCTCTGTGATTTTGGAGGCTTGTGGAAGGTGTTGCCCTGCTTTCCCAGCTGATCTGCAGCAGCTTTGCTTTTGCAAATCCCTTCCCTGCTCTGGCCTGCTCCGTCTGGCATGCTAAAATACATGAGCTAAGTTTAGGCTCCAGAAAAAAAAAAAAAAATCATTATAAGAGGGAAAAAAGCTCTGCCTGCTCCCTGCACCACGCATGAGGGCACCGGTGCTTCGGGCCCCTTTGCCTGCCAGTCCCCAGCAGTGGGGACACTGCCCCACATTCAAAGGATGCTCTGGAAGGGCAGATCCTCAGGCTGGCAGCACCAGGAGCCAACCCATTGCTTAGCCCCCTCTCCCCATGTTGTGCGGCAGTGCTGGCACGTGGGCTCAGCCTGCGGACTTACTGTGGAACGGACAGCGGCTCGGCACGGCGTGGCGCGGCACAGCACGGCGCAGCACGGCACAACCAGGGCTGGTGACTGCCCACGCAGGTACTCCGGGGCAGCTGCTGGTTCTGGGCTGGAGCACTCAGGGCTTCCTCCTTTCTGTGGTTTTGCTTTGTCCCAGCCCCCAAGCAGGTCCTTCCTGCTGCTCTCACAGCGCACTCTGAGCACTTCCCCCATGTGGGTGGCAATATCACCCATGGCTGGGTGCCCCATGGCTGGGCTCCTTCTCACATGGCTGGGGGGTGCCCCATGTCAGGATGGGATCCTGTTGCACAGTGCATGTCCCGTGCTGCCCCATGGCAGTGTGCTGCACCCTGGTAGATGCTCGCAGATCTCTGTGCCTGCGCACCTTGCCCCATGGCCTTGTGTTTTCTCCCGACTCTCTGGCAGGGCTGCAGCTCCTTGCAGAAGAGACAGGTAGCCCTGTGTGGGGTTTCAGTTCCCCAAAAGGGATTTCCAAGGGGTCGTCTTTGAAAGCAAGCACAAATCATATCTCGTGTCTGCCGAGCACCTCTCCCATCCCAGCTGCTAGCCAGAACCCCAATGCCCCAGATGAGCTGTGGCTTCTCCTGGTACCTGCCCATTTGGGGGTTTGCCCAATGTCCCTGTGTCCCTGCACTGGGGCTCATCAGTGCTCTCCACCACGTGGATGGAAGGAGCACGGCTGCCCTCAGAAGCAAGCAGGGACTGGGTTCATGCCCACACTGGCCACCTTCTCCAGCCAGGTCCCTAGGTCTCCCACCCCCTGGCATGTCTTCTCCTCCAGCCCCATGGCAGAGGAGTGCAAGGGGACAGAGATGGGTCACAGGGTGATACCAAGGAGGGGACAGCAGGGAGAGCCCCCCCCCAGTCTGGTCTGAGCCCTGCCACCCAGCCCCATCCTTGGGCGTGAGCAATGTGGAGCAGGATGTAGGCAGGGTCCGGTGCCCAGCAGGCTGCCCTGGCCACTGTGCTCCTGCCCGCAGCTGCCTCCCAGGGCAGTGCCCATGCAGAGCACGGCAGGGAGGGAGGCTGCAGGGGCTGGGCTGAGCCCGTGGGCAGCTCTGCGGGCTGGCAGTTTCTGTGCCAAAGCACATCCTGCAAACGCTGTTTTGCTGAGACCACTAGAACAGTATTACTATTATTTTGTTTACTCTTGAAAATCAGGATTGTCGTGTCTGGCTGCAGGTTCCTGGCACACACAACTCGCTCCAAAATCACCCAGAAGCAGATGAAGAGCAAGATGCTCATTTGTCTTGGAATAAACCTTTGCATTTTCTGCCTTTGCATTTTCTTCAGCCCATCGCAGAGCTGAGAGGGGTACTAACAAGCCCAGAACGTTAGCCTGGCACCATCACCAGGACCACCTGTGCTGTGGCTGGGCTGGGGGCAATTCCCTCCTGGCCAGTGCCGGGAAGGAGCAGGTGTGTGCTGGGGGTTCAGCACGTGCACGCTCCTGCTCCGTCCCAATGCCCTGCCTGCTCTGAGATGGGTGCAGGCAGGGCCCTGCCCTCAGCCTCCCCAGGGTGCCTCCTGTCTGCCACCCTGCAGCCAGGTTGAAAACAGGATGCCAGCCTGATTTTGGCTCCCACTGACTCATCTTGAAACTGTCAGCTAAAGCAGCACCAGCAGCTCCTCTGTTCTGCCAGGCCTGGGCACCTGCCCTTGCTGGGATGTTTTCTGCCAAAAGGGGAAGTGGGCACGTGCGTGCCTTTACTGCGCCTGCACTGAGAGCTGTGCCCATGCCTGGGGTCTGGCTGTGCCACTGTCCTGGTGAGGCCACCTGCCTGGTTGTTTCTTTGCTGGCATGGCTGCCTGGGCACACCTGTCTCCTAAGGCCCTGGCAGAGTGAAGAGAGAGGGGGAAACCGAGTCGGAGGCAGGGAGGAGAGCCCTGAGGCATGTAGTACTGTCCTCTGAGTGGACATGTACTTGCATAGCATGGCATGAAGAGAGTAGGGGAGTGAGGTCCACTGTGCTCTTTGCCCCTAAACCACTCCTTGGGGGCTCTTGGGGTGCTTGAGCAGCCCTGGAGGCTGCACCCCCCATTTCACTCTTGCTTCTCTCCATCCCTCTGGCTGCCCGGTTCCTGGGAGAAGGACCACTCCCATGGGGCCCCTGCCAGCACTGTGCCCACAGTGCTCTGCCAATGTGCTGGGGCGTAGCAAGGCTCTGCGGTTTCAGTGCCACCCTCAGAGACCTCTGAGGCCAGCTGCAGTGCTGGGTTTGGGTATTTTTTCCTCCTCAGACGTGTGTCCTGTTTCCTGTTATCTTTTCTCAACTCCCTTTCTGCATCTCTTCCCCTGTGTGATTGAGAACCCTGATACTGGGCACTGCACAGCCCACAGGGCCCTGTTCCCAGGCTGGCCTGCCCCAGCCCGATTCGCTGCTGGCAGCGCTCCCTGACAGCGCTGTCCGTGCTGCTGTTCCCCAGTTCCCTGTGTGGCACAGGTGGCCGTGCCACACTGGCCATGAGGTTTCCACCAGGGATGCAGGGCAAGATGGAGCCGAAGGAGCTGTGTCCTGGAAGGCCTGGGAGGCTGCTGGAAGGCCACGGCCACATCTGCAGCTGTCAGCCACGGTGCTACCCTAGGCAGGGTTTTAGAAGCCCCGGGCAGGAATTTGCAGCTGGTGTGTGCAGGCAGCAGCCCAGGGGCATGCCCAGGGGCAGCTCAGGGGCAGAGACTGTGCCAGGCTGGAGCTGTCTTGCTCAAACCCAGGCTGGCAGCTGGGGTCTCTGCCAGCTCTGCCCAGCTGGGTGGAGAGCAGCCAGCATCTGTGGACAGGCCACGGGCCATCAGGTAACGCCAGCAGCACCCGGAGAACTGTGGGTGGGTGGTTGCTGCCCTCTGCAGATGGATGGATCCTCTGCCCATGGACCAAGGAGCAAGACAGCCCTGTGAGAAGTGCTCAGGCTCCAGGTCCAAGGAGGGATGGGCAACCAGGTTCTCTGGGGCTGTGCTGCCCCATGTCCCACTGCTGTTGGTGTTCAGAGTCATGCCAAGCAGAAGACTGGGGAAGCTCACCAAGACATGACCCAAGGCAGTGGAATGGAGGGAGGTGAGAGACCAGGTCACGGGCACTGCTCCGTAACCCCACTAGTAACTCACGCTACTGCCCCCTGCCCTGAGCTGAGCAGGGTGGGGTTTTATGAAGTGTGGGGTGAGGGACAAACTGCTTGCAGTCTCTCAGGAACAGTGAGAAGCTGGGTATATGCTCAGGGGGAAGGAGGGTGCATACATCCCTCCTTCCCCAGGGACCAACAAGAAGCCCCTGTTGGAGCAAAGGCCTTGGCCCTGGGCTGACCACTGTCTGAACCACTGTGGCCTGTCTTGGTGCTGCTGGACACAGCAAATACCACTGGGGTTTTAAAGCAGGAGAAATGCTGGTCAGCCTGGTGGCATCCCAGCATGGCAGCCCTGTGACTCCAGCCAGCGGAGTGTGGTGAAAAGGCACAGAACCAGCCCTGACATCCCCAACCTTGGCACCTCTCCATGCCAGGGAGCTCAGGTGCCCGCCCCCCACGCTCCCTGGGGGCTGCCCCACTGCTGCCCTCACAGAACAGCCGACCTCCACAGGGCACCTTGGCACCCAGTGCCCCTTCACCACTGCGTCTCCTGGGTGACCCTTTGTGCTTGGTCACTGCCCAATGGCCCTGGGAGGTGACACCCACCTGACAGAGATGCCATGCAAGGTTTTGCCCAGAAGTTTTCTGAATAATGGCACTTTGTGGCAGGACAACAGGAGCTTTTGTCATGCCCAGGCAGCTGCTCCAGAGCAGTGCCTGAAACACTGTCACCCTTAGCAACAAAACTTGGAGCCGGGGCAGCCAAGTCATTCACTGCTCTGGCTGCACTTAACCCTGACAGCAGCACAGAGACAAGATGGTTGAAGATAGCATCAACAGCGGAAAGGGAGCAAGGGGGTACAGAGAGCCAGGAGGGAGCTGGTTGGAGGCAGGGACAGGGCAGAAATGAAACAAAACAGTGGAATGGAAAGAGAGGGGGAGGGATGGAAGGATGGCTGGCTGGTTGTCTGTATGGAACGAAAGAAGGAAGGAAGGGAGGAAGGGTAGATGTCTGTCTGGTTGGTTGGATCAACAGGACAGAGTGAGGGGAGGGACAGAGCTGGCCTGGTTCAGTACCTGCTGGTGTTGAGGACATCCTTCCCAGCCTCAGAGTCACAGCTGGGATGGGGCAGAGCTTGCTGCAGGCAGCTGGTCCCCTCCAAGAACAGATGTGGACAGCCCACCACTTCTCTTGCCCACACATTGGTTGGGCAGGAGCTGGGCAGCCAGCAGCCAGCTGGGCTGAGGGCAGCCAGCACACAGGGACACCAATGCCAACCTCACATGCAGGCAGCCTGGGCAGCCAGCCCCTCCAGGCCACAGCTCATAGCAGGCCCATCAGGGAAGCAGGTCACTGCTGCGTGACAGAAACAACCATCACGAGAAGATTGCACCATTTAAACCCCTAAATAATCCGTCCCTCTCCACTGTACCAAGGAAGGTCATTGTCCTGAACACTTCTTGGGGTGAGATGCGCACCATGGCTGCAAAGGGCTTGCAGTGCCCACTGCCCCACCGTGCTCACCTTCTGGCGATGCGCTCCCCTGAGGCAGGTCTGCCCTGGAGGAACAGTGGTGGAATGGTGCAAATTGCTGTGAGATTTGTAACCCCCACTCTCAAAACTGACATCAGGGCATTTTACAAGGGCTGTTGAATGCCAGGACAGCAGCTCTACCGCTCTTCCACTGCCCCATGGCTGTCAGAATGGAGATAAGCAGTGAGGTCCTGTGGACCAGTAAGTCTCACTGACAGAGCATCCCTTTGCCTGGGGCAGGAGCCCCCCTCCTGGCCAGGCCATACAGCATGGGCAAGCCCGGGGTGCTGTGGTCAGCTCAGCTAATGTCCTTCTGGGCCTTCTTGGCCATGCACCCAAGGGCTCTGTGCCTTGGTTTCCTGAGAAGCAGGAATGACAAGCACGCACCCTTCGGCACAACCTGGCTTGCAAAGTGCTTGGTCGTCCTTGCACGATCCTACCTCCGGGCCCAGCACAACTGCCCCTGCTGCAGCGAGGGGCAGCTGGCTACCGACGGTCTTCTTCCTCCGCGGCAGCACGGCGGGCACCCACGAGTTTCGTGAACCGATGTCGGACCCCCTCCCCAGGCCCTCCGCCCTCCCAGGAGCCGGCTGGCGCGGTCACCGCCGGCCTCACCACCTCTCCTGCCCTCTCCTGCAGGAGCTCACACCCCTGACGCCCTGAGCCCGGGGGGTCTGCGAGCGCAGCGCTCGCCCTGCCCGGCCCGCCAGCCCCCGGCAGGCCTCTCCCCCACAGCCACCCCGCCGTCGCCATCCTGCCGCAGCAGGGCCCCGGACCGGCGGCGGTGGCAGGCCCCGGGCCCCGCCGCCCTGGCCGCAGCACGACGCCTCCAGGCCGCGGCAGCCCCGGGGCGGGCGGAGGGGGTCGCACCGCGGCCCCCCGCGGCGGACACGCGGGGGCTGCGGCCCGGCGGTGCCTTTAAGGGGCGGCGGCGGCAGGCGGCCCCGGGCCGGGGGCGGTGCTGCGCAGGGCCGGGCCGGTCCAGGCCGGGCCGGGCCGGGCAGGGCAGGGCACGGCCCGACGGGCGCGGGAAGGGGCACGGGCACGGGCACGGGGAGGTCTGCCCGCCCGCCCGCTCCCAGTCCAGCCGAGCCTGCTGCGGACAAAGGCGGCGGCGGCGGCCTGGGCATGGCGGTGGGCGGCGGGTGAGGCGCGGTGCCGAGCGGGGCGGGGCGGAGCGGGGAGCGCCCTGCGGCGGGGCCGGCGCGGCGCGGCCATGGGGTTCCTGCACCAGCTCCATCTCCTGCTCTGGAAGAACGTGACGCTGAAACGGCGCAGCCCGGTGAGAGCCGGCGGGGGGGGGCCTGCTGCGGGGCTGTGGCCCGGCCCGGGGCGGGGGGGGGGCGGTGAGCGGCAGCCCCCGGCCAGAACCCGCCGGGGTCCCCGCGGCGGCTCCGCCCGTGCAGCCGGCGGGGGCCGGCTCGGTGCTGCGGGCGCCGGCATCGCCAGCTCTGCGCTCCTGGGAAAGCCGGGGTGGCCGAGCCCTGCCGGGGGGAGCGAGGCGACGCGTCCCCCTCCCGGTGCAGGCTTGGGGTGCGGGGCCGAGAGAGCCTTCTCCGCGGTTTGGGGGCTGGCTCTGCTCCGTGCCCGGCCGTCCACCTGCGTGGGCAGGAGGGCAGCCCCGTGGGGCCGTAGGCTGCGCGTGGCTGGGGGCTTGACATCCCCGCGTGCCGTTGCGTGCGCTCTGGAGCCAGGCTGTCCTGGGCTTGGGGCTGCTTGTGACGCCTTTGAGTGCCGGTCCTCTCTGTTCCCTTGCTGCAACCCTTTTCTTCCTGTCGGTTAGGCTCTGGAGATGAATAATGCATGTGGCGGTGGATGCAGAGATCTAGTGATGTCCGCTCGCCTCGCAGGCCAGAGAGAGAAAGTGTGGATGCTGTCTATTTATAAACCCACAGAGCAGCTGAAAAACACCCCTCCTTGCCCGGCTGCCGGCATCTCTGCGTGCCCTGGCACAGGCTGGGCAGCTCAGTGGCGCACGTTTTGTAGCAGCAACAGTTAGGTCTCTCGCCTGTCCCTGCTCCCACCTCGTGCCTGTGGGAGCCGTCCAAGCCCTTGGCAGCAGCAGGCACTGTGTATGGGTGCCTGCATGAGGAGTCCAGGGCTGCTGATTAGACTCTCTCCCCTCTGCCCAAATGCCCAGCACGTGCAGCTCCTTCCTCCCTACCTTGGACCTGTCTCAGCTTCCAGAAGCACTGGGCGTTTGCAAGCTCTGTTTCTGGTCCCAAGGGCCGCGTCTCTGGTGTGGGAGAGCCTTCCCAAGTTCTTGATGTCTGCATGCTATAAATAGGCTTCTAAATTGTATGTGGGTCAGGGCTGTGTCTTCCTAGGGTGCTGGAGAGAGCTGCTCCTGCTTTTTGGGCATGAGGTCGAGAAACCTGGTCTATCCCGGGGGTTTGTCTTTGCTCTGCCCGCTCCTCAGCTCCCAGGGAGGTGGCAGAGGAGGCAGGTTCCCACCTCCACCTGGCTGCTGGTGGAACTGGCTTGAACCGCACGCTGTGCACATCCGTTCCGGTGCACATCCATACGGGTGCGTGCATTTGTGTGTGCTGGGGTTGAGAAACTCGTTTAACCCTTCTTTGGCCTCTTCTGCCCAGTGTGTCTAGGGGAAGGCAGGCCTGATCCTGCCAGGCAGGTGGGGGATGCGATGGGGGGTGCTGGGGCAGCCTCTGCCGCACAGATTGCGGGTCTGTAGGGCCCACGTGTGGGAAGGGCTGGAGGTGAGGTGCCGGTGGGGAAGGGCTGCTGAAGGTCCTGGCCGAGGAGGAACCCCGAACCCCATCGCGAAGGGCGTGGGCTGGCCGGGGGAGGGGTGCGCTGGGCACGGAGGGAGCTGGTTATTTTTAGAGGATGGGGGAGGGTAGCGAGCTGCTGCTCCCAAGCTGGTGATTCTCTTTCCTCTTCCCCCTCCCAAATATCCTGCAGGCCTGATCCTGCGTGTTCTCCTTCGCCGGCAGCATGCGAGCCTTGGGCCCTACTTCATCCTGGCACATGGAGCGCTGGAGACAGCTGGGGGTGCGCCGGGCCAGGGAGGGCACGGGCAGGACCGGACCGAGGCTGTGCCATGGGCAGGTGCCCACCGGGGCAGCCCCTGCACGGTGGATGAGGGTGATGCTCTCGGCTGAGTCATCCCCACCCTGTGCCCTGAGTGCAGCCAAATGGTTGTGGCCGGGGACTGCCTCGTCCCTGTGTGTCACAGACCCCTGTCCGCAAGGGCCAGCAGGCCTACACAACTATGTTGGGTCTCGACAGCTGCCCCTGGTGTCTGCTGGCCCTCAGCAGCTGCCCCAGACCTGGCCACCAAGCCCGACAGGTTTACAGTGTGGGGCTGCGTGCATCTTTTGGGCACCCGTTTCTCCATGCCTCCTCAGCTCTGCAGGCAGTGCAGGAGTGCAGTGCAGAAAGCTGCAGTGTGGCTGCCAGCTCCCAGGCTGCTGGGCAGGCAAGGAGGAGAGTGAGGAGCCTGGGCCCAATCACCTCTGTGTGCAGGGGCCGTCATCTGAGCGGGGCCGGGGAAGGGCTGGCACCTCCTTGCCCCCAGTGATGCCACATGAGGGTGCAGAACAGCAGCCCCATCCCAAAGAGAGAGCTGCCCCTAGCACAGAGCATGGTCAGTGGCTGGATTTGGTGCAGCCCCTTGGACGTTTGTGTCCTGAAGACATGGGTGCCTTATGCGTGTCACCTGAGCTGATCTCTTGCTTCCTTGAACTCCTGCTGTGTCTGAGTCCTGCAGTCACCTCGCACTCCCCTTGTGCATGAGGACGACAGCCTGCCTGCTCCCAAGGCAGCTCTGCGCCCTCCCAGCAGCTCGGGAGCAGAGCTGGCTGGTGCTGGCAAGCTAGGGCAGAGTCAGGCCTGTGCCAAAATCCAGCATCGTCAACCTCTGTGGATCCCTGCAGCTTGCTCTGCCGGGGGGGGGGGGTGTGAGGCACACCGCCCTTGCCCAGGCTCCATCCAGAGCTGGACATCTCGCCAAGGGAAACCAGCCCCTGAATCCCTTGGGCTGACCCAGTGGTGCCAGGCAGAGGTTAGTGGACCAGGCTGGGTTGATAAAGCGCGGAGGAGCACAAGACCCTTCCCTGGCTTAGGTTCACCCTGGGGAGTCAGAGGTGGTGGTGGGATGGGAATGGGAATGGGCGGACTTCTGGCGCTGTCATGGAAGGAGCGTGGTGCCTGGGCTGCCCTTGCTCTGCTGGCAGCTGACTGTTGGCGTGGGGCACTGCACTAGGGTGCATGCCTCAAACCGTAGTGTCCTTTCCTTCCTGGTAATGCCTGGACCGGAGCCCTGGGGCAGCAGGGCAGGGGACAGGGAGGGTTTATCTCCCAGGCAGATGCCTTGTGCTTGGCAGAGCCCGTTGCTGCAGGCTCTGGGGCTCAGGAGAGCTGGGGCCAGTCTCTTGCTCTGCCACTGAACTGTTGGTGGCCCTGAGAAAGTCGCCTTCATCCTGGCACCCAGACTTGGGGGCTGTGGCTAGGTTAGCGCTCCAATGAGGTACGGCAGCGGTTTTGAAACAGACTTTTTCCTCAGGCTCTGCACTTGCTTAGGGCTCAGCTTGTCCACTTGAGAATGTAGCAGTGGCAAGTGCCAGCCCTGTGCAGGGTGGCCGTGCTATCAGGCAGCCGTGGGAGGGGGTCCTGACCCACTGTGCAACATGTCACTGTCTTCTGTGACTCTGCTTCCCAGCCCTTCCCGGGGGGGGGCTTGCTTTGCCCTGGAATCTTGGTCCTGCAGTGGTGGTGTCAGAAACCCTTGCTGCGGTCTTGAGACGTGCCATTATGTGTGGGCTCAGCAGGGAGGAGGCAGAGGAGCTGGGCCGACCGCAGGATCCATGGCTACAAACAAAAGCAGGGCAGGAGCATACCAGAGCTCGACATCACTTCATCTGTGGAAGAAACTGGCAAAGAGCAAGGACATCACCAGACAAACTTACCTACGGTATCTGTGCTGCTAAGCTCCTGGGTGGTGGCCGAGTTGGGCGCTGTACCTTGGCTGTGTCGTAGCACCCGTGTAAGGATTTGAGCCCAATCTGTGGGAGTCTCTGACTGCCCAGAGTGGCTGATCTGTTCTAGGGGCTATTTGGGGGTTTGGTTGTGATTTTTATTTTTCCTAGGGTAGAATTTGAGGCAGGAGCCCTGGGGCATTGGAGGTTTGAGCAGAACAGCATCACCTCAGGATGGAGTGAAGCCAGGGCTCCCCGTGTCCCAAGCACAGGCAATTCTCGGGTGCAGATGCTCAGCAGTCCTGAACAGTGCAGGTTTGAGGATTTCTTTGCACAAAGGAAAAATCCACGACCTATGGCACCTTGACTCTGCTGGGACTGGTGGTGAGCAGAGCTGTGTGTATCTTTAGGGATGGGCTCTCAGATAACTGTCAATAGTTAATTAAACCTACACAGGATGTAAAGTGAACAGGTGAACTCTCAAGTTACCCCAGGCTTTGTGTGAGGGTAGAGCCAAGCGTGTTTAGCCATCGTTCCTGGTTGCTTTCTGTGCAAACATGTCTGGGACAGGAAAGCAAGTGTCACTGGAGTTCCCGGCTTTGAAGTGCCAGTGATGGAAGGGTGCTGTTGTGTTTGATTTTACATTTTATTTGAAAGTGCTGGCTGCGCGGGACTCTTTTGGAGGAATGATAAAGAGGAGTTGAGACTCCAGGAACCGCTTCTGTGCCTCACCCTGGCCATTTGGGAGCTGCTGCAGCAATGCATGTACCAGGACACAGTGCACAGGCCTGGGGCCACAGCACCCAGTTCCTGACGAGGAGCTCCCAGAAGCTTCTTCCCAGCGCTGGATGGGAGCGGGGATCGGCCTTGGGCGGGGTTTGATCAGGCCGGGCTCTGCACTGACTCAGGATGCTCTTTGCCCCCCTCTTTGTTTGCAGCTGGTGCTGGGGAGGCGGGGGTGGTACGCACAGGCTGGGCCGGTGCTGGCGCAGCGCTGCCAGGCAGCATCCCCGTGAATCACCACCACAGCAGGAGGCTGCTTGCGCGCTGCTGCAGGGCTGGTGCAGGAACAGCACAGGGACAGTGCGGCCAGGCCTGGCCCGGCAAGGGCACCTGTTGCAGAGCGATTCACAGCCACGGCACAAGCTGCTGCACTGCTCCTCCCCTGCAGCCAGGCTCTGCCTCGCTCCGTGGCCTCTCCCTTCCCACAAAGTGGAGCGGGGCGGCAGTGCCTTCCCCATACTGGTGTGTGGTCATGGCCCTGCAGGCGCTGGCACCATCCGGCCTGTGCTAAGGCCAGGCACCTCTTGCCAGTGGGAGGGTGGATGTGTCCTGAGCTCGTGTGGGCATGTGGGACCTGTTTCACTGTGTGCTGCTTGGCATGAGCCAAAGCCGTGAAGGGCAGTGCACTTTTAGTGGGCAGCACTGGGGCACTGTACAGGGGGGATGCTGCAGGGCTCTCCAAGGGGCTGTAGGTGCTGTTTGGAGGGCAGCAAGGGGCTGTGAATTATTTCCTTCCCTCTTCACGTGCAAAGCTCCAGAGGAGCAACAAGGGGCCAAAAACACTGGATGCTGTGTTGTGCCTGAGCCTCAGCCTTCCCAAGTGCAGCAGGGCTCACATCCAAGGTCTGTGCATGGCAGAGCTTGTGCTTCGGGGGGAGCAGACGTGGTGCTGGGCTGCCAGGACTGCTTGGGAGTTGACTTAAGCTGGTCTCCCCCTCTGCAGGTGTTGGTTTGGGTGCGGAGAGGAGGTGGAGGGGTAGGGGCTTCGGTGCTGAGAAGTGACACCCACCTGGGAGCAGTGCTGCAGCCAGTCCAGGAGCTGGTCCAGCATTGTCACTGGTGCCACATCCTGATGGACCCTTCCTGCTGGCACTCAGTGACAGCAGTGCCCTCTCACTTCTTTACTGGGAGGGTGACAGAGCACTGGGACAGGTTGCCCAGAGAGGTTGTGGAGTCTCCTCCTCCGGAGATATTCAAAACCCACCTGGATGCCATCCTGTGCAAGGTGCTCTAGGTGATCCTGCTTGGCAGGGGGGTTGGGCTAGATGATCTTCAGAGGTCCCTTCCAACCTCAGCCATTCTGTGGGGCTGGCACAGGGGAGGAGCTGTCCTTTGCTCTCCTGTGGCTCCCCTCTTGGGGTCATGAGAGGCTTCAGCAAACCCAGGCAGGGATTTCCTTGTCCTCCAGACACATCAGGACCTCCAGCTTCCCCAGGCTGTCCCGAGCCAACAGTGCCAGTGCTGTGTGCTGGGCAGAGCCAGAGGCAGGTTATGAGGAGTGGAGAGGGGTGGCCGTGGGACCAGTGACAACGGGCACAATTTGGGCCAGATGAAATTGCGACTAGACATGGGATAATAGCAGCCAGACCCAGTGGATGGGCCAGTGGGGTGGGCTTGGCGGCCCTGGTGTGACCAGGGTTGTACTACAGGTGGCCCCATGGCTTGAAGCAGGCCCTGCTTTGTCTGGAGCATGGTACAGAGACCGGGGCTGGAGGGCAGTCACTAACGGTCAGGGCACAGGCCAGACATGGCCTTTTGGGTGTCCTAGCAGGGCTGGGGGTGCTCAGCCAAGTGGTGACCACCAGTGGGTGCCAGTGTCTGGATCCCTGCTGGGGTGCCACAACAGAACTGGCCCTGGATGTGGAGCATGCCTGGCGGGGAGCTCCACTCGGCTTCCTCTCTCAGGTACTGTGGGTTTGTGCAGCTCTGAACACTGCACTGGGATGCTGGGGTCTCTGATAATCTTCTCTCACAGGGACCACAACGTAACCCATTTGTACTTCTCAGCTCTAAGACCATATTTGCAGTAAGCAGGTATTTGATGATGCTGCAACTAAAGTTTGGAGCCATCAATGCACTTAAAATATTTCCTCTAGTCTTTAAAGTTGGGGCGTAGATTCTCAAGGAGATGAACCACTGTTCCCTGGGCCTCCTGCAGGCTGTCACCTTCTGCTTGGTGGGCAGGAGAGACTGGTGGGGAAATGGCAGCAGCAGGGCTCTGCTCCCTCCCTCCTCCCCAGGGAAGAGGTCGGGCAAACCCTGCCCCTCCCTCTTAGGTTCAGAACAGGGGCTCACCACAGGCCAGCCTTGACTGAGCTGTGTAACGTGGTGCTACTATGCCTGGATCAGGCCCAGTAAATATCCTTGCTTCTGCCAGGGGAGCAGCTGTCCTCCCGTGTCCTGGTGACAGACCAGGGCTGGGGAGGGTGCTGGTATGGTAGTTTTGGGGTGGAGGGACCTTGCTGGAGTTGCCACAGGGTTTGGGTTAGAGAAGTGGTTGAGAGGCAGCTGCCTGGTCCCAGCCTGGGGAGGCTCCTGGCTGCACCACTGCTAGGCCGTGCTGGCTGAAGGTGATGGCCGTGGGCTTAGGGAGATTTCTTGGAGCAGGCAGGAGGGATGGAGCGAGCTTCTGGCTGACAGCAGTGGGCATAGAGAGCTGGGCCTGGCTGCAGGGGGCATCTGGCTTAGCCGTCCAGGCATGCAGACAACCACGTGTCCCATGGCAGCTGGACTGGGGCAGCTGGGGACGCTGGTAGAGCTGTCCTGCCAAAGTCCATGGTCCAGTGTCTGCTTGGCAGATGAAGACCTTTTTCAGGCTGCACAGCATACAGCCCCTGCTAGCCTCTGGCTGCAGTGTGTCCCTCAGCTGTCTGTGGCGCTGGTCCCGAGCGCTGGCTGGAAGGGGACCACAGCCCTGTCAGCGTGGGTCACTGTGCCAGGCCGGGCCCTTTGCTCTCGCCCCTCGCTGGGCCATGTCCCATGGGTTATGTCCAGTGCTTCCCCCAGCACGGTGCCCTCCTCTTGCCCCTGCACTTATTCTGCCAGGGTGCCATGCTCCGGGGCACTGTGTGGCCTCCCCTGGGAGCTGCCTGCCTTGGCCAGTGCCATGCGAGCAGCACTTGTGCCAGCCCCTGTGCCTGCCTGGCTCAGAGCTTCGGGCTGGAGCCAGGAGCGTGAGAGAGGCTGAGCACGTGGGCCCAGCCTGCACATGTACCACGTATATGCCATGTATATGTGTACATTCCCCTGCAGCTGCGTGGACCACAGGCAGGTGCCCCACATTCGTGCAAACACAGCAATGGTGGCCTCATCCTGTTCAGCCCTCTGGCCAGTCGAGGTGGATGCCTGCCTGTGGAGGGGGTTGTACGCATCTATGGGCTGGATCCCCTCAGCAGCTGGGCTCAGGACCTGCCCCAGCCAGGCCTCCCCTATTGCTGGCACCCAGGCACAGGGACCCTGGGACCTGCATCCCTCCCGGCGCTGAACTTGTGCAAGTACACTCAGACCTGACCCAGTGCAGAGTCAAGAGTGGAACTGGGAAGGAAGGCAGTCCAGATTCTCCGATCAGTGTAGGGCATGGCTGGGCAAGTATACTGAACAGCCATGCTTACAGGGGCACAGCCATTTTTACTCCTTTATCCATCTGTTTTTTGTAGCATCACTTCCCGGTCAACCAGATCCATGCCTTTCCCTGCCTGTACTTTCTCCCACAGTAAGTCCTGTGCAATCCCCAAATGCTCTTGCTGTGTCCTCCAGTGTTCCACACCCATAGGTGGTGACCCCTGCTGGCACTGTGTCCACTGGCTGCTCTGGTGGCAGGTGGCCCTGCTGGGTGCCACCCCCCTGGGGGACTGAGGCTCTGCTGGGACAGGGTTCCTTCCCCGTGGGCAGGCCCCCTTGCCTGCCTGTGTCTCTCTGTGCCCCGTTGTGGGTGGGCAGAGGCACTGTAGCACATAACCTAGCTGTGGGAAGGGCTGGGCAGAGTATGGAGCAGTCGCTGTTTCCTCTGCACTCTCTTAGGGCAGGTGTCCCGGGTGAAGCTGGGGGACCCTGCAGTCCAGCTGTGGGTGGGAGAGTCTGGAGGAGATGAGGCCGGAGTGTGGGTGGCATTGCGGTACCCTCTGCGTGATGGGCTGGGTGACAGGGCTCAGGGCATGTGCTGGGCTTGGGGGTGAGAGCACCCACCTCTGCTCTCTCTGGGCATGAGGCAGCCTTGACCCCATGCCCAAGGTGTTCAGCACAGTGTGGGCAGCCTGGGGCTGAAGGGACAGGATCAGTCCCTGCGGTGTGGGTTGGTGAGCCCTGCTCTGCCACCACATCTGCCCATGCCGGGGGCACCCAGCCCTGGCATTGAGGGACATGGCAGTGCATGGGGGGTGCCCAGTGTTGCTCTGGGGTCGGGGTCAGGGATGGGGGGTATATTTGCTGCCCGGTCCTATTTCTGGTTTGTCCTGGAGACGGAGCCAAGCAAAAGGTCAATGACCTGCTTTAAAGAAAAAAAAACAAACACACAACAATGAACAGGCGCCTCCTTTTGCCAACAAGGACCAAACAGTCCCCAAAGGAGCCCTGCCTGGTACGGGCGCAACATGGGGTGTTGGGGGTGGTGGTGGAAGGACAGACCCGCACCCGTGTGTGCACAGAGGCACGATTGTGCGCCTGGTAAACAGGCAGGGGAGGGGGGCAGGCGTGGGCACAGGGGCGGTGATGGTGGGGGTGGTGCCTGGGACCAGTGGTGCCACACAGACAGGGATCCCCCCATCCCTGGCACCACTCCCAGGCAGCCTGGCTTCCTTCCTGCAGCACCCCCCATCCCCGTCCCTTCCAGCCCTTGTTCCACCATTCTCTTCTTCCCTTCAAATCAGTGGTTCCCAGCATGGAGTGGGCAGTGAGGAAGCTTTGCAGGGAGCTTTGCTGGGGCTGCAGTGAGGCCCTTGAGCAGCACCTGTGGGTGCAGCACCCATTGATGCAGCCATGCCCTGCCCACAGACCCTCCTGGCCATGGCCATGCACCAGCATGGGGTACGGGCAGAGGGGTCCCTCTGCTCACTGCCCTTTGCTGGGCAGAATTGTTTTTTAGCTGAGCAGTTCCAGCCCCTGGCTGAGGCTGGTGAAGAGGTGTTGCCATCAGAGACAGAAAGGCCTGGCTGTCACCTGTTGCGGACTGTGTCTTTTCAGGCAGACACTTTTGTTTTAAAACCCTGTATTAAAAACAAAACAAAACTGTTTCCCATTTTTGTGCCTGACCAATCCGGTGGCTTTCTATGATGGAGTGACTGCATCAGTTGACAAAGGAAGACCAATTGATGTCATCTACCTCAACTTCTGCAAGGCCTTTGGGGTGGTCCCACATGACATCCCGGTCTCCAAATTGGAGAGGGATGGATTTGATGGGTGGACCGTTCAGTGGATAAGGAATTGGCTTGAAGGTCGCACCCAGAAAGTGGTGGTCAATGGCTCTATGTCCAAGTGGAGGCTGGTGACGAGTGGTGTACTTCTGGGGTCTGTCCTGGGATCAATACTGTTTACATCAACGACATAGACAGCGGGATTGAGTGCACCCTCAGCAAATTTGCAGATGACACCAAGCTGAGTGGTGCAGTTGGTACGATAGAAGGAAGGGATGCCATCCAAAGAGACCTGGACAAACAAGAGAAGTGGGCCCACATGAACCTAATGAGGTTCAACAGGATCACAGAATGACAGAATCATTTCGGTTGGAAGAGACCTCCAAGATCACCTAGCGCAACCCATGACCTAACACTAACAAGTCCTCCACTAAACCATATCACTAAGCTCTACAAATAAACGTCTTTTAAAGACCTCCAGGGATGGTGACTCAACCACTTCTCTGGGCAGCCCATTCCAATGCCTAACAACCCTTTCAGTAAAGAAGTTTTTCCTAATATCCAACCTAAACCTCCCCTGGCAAAACTTTAGCCCATTTGCCCTCATCCTGTCACCAGGCACATGGGAGAATAGACCACCCCCCACCTCGCTACAGCCTCCTGTAAGGTACCAACAAGTCAAAGTGCAGGGTGCTGCACCTGGGACAGGGCAATCCCAGACGTGAGGACAGAGTGGGAGAAGAACTCACTGAGAGCAGCCTTGCAGAGAAGGACTTCGGGGTTCTGGTGGATAAAAAGCTCGACATGAACCAGCAGTGTGCACTTGCAGCCCAGAAAGCCAATTGCATCCTGGGCTGCATCAACAGAGGGGTGGGCAGCAGATCAAGGGAGGTGATTGTGCCCCTCTGCTCCGCCCTTGTGAGGCCCCACTTGGAGTAATGTGTCCAGGTCTGGAGCCACCAGCACAAGAAGGATATGGAGATGTTAGAGTGGGTCCAGAGGAGGGCCACAAAGATGATCAAGGGGCTGGAGCATCTCTCCTATGAAGAAAGGCTGAGAGAGCTGGGGCTGTTCAGCCCACAGAAGAGAAGGCTCCGGGGAGACCTCATTGCAACTTTTCAGTACTTGAAGGGGGCTTATAAAAAAGATGGAGAACATCTCTTTGCTCAATCAGATATTAACAGGATAAGGGGGAATGGTTTTAAACTAAAAGAGGGGAGATTTAGATTAGAGGTTAGGAGGAAATTTTTCACTCAGAGGGTGGTGAGGCACTGGAACAGGTTGCCAAGAGAAGTTGTGGATGCCCCATCCCTGGAGGTGTTCGAGACCAGGTTAGATGGGGCCCTGAGCAACCTGTTGTAGTGGGTGGCATCCCTGCTTATGGCAGGGGTGTTGGAACTAGATGATCTTTGAGGTCCCTTTCAACCCAAGCCATTCTGTGATTCCATGGTTCCTGTGTGGAGTTGCTGCTTTCATCCTTTGCAGCTGTGTGCAGGGTGCACTGGAAGGGTACTGCTCCAAGAAGGACTGGTGAGACGCGCTGGGGGGCTGGCTGCTCTGTGTCTGGAGGGCAGTGAGATAGCAGTGGGACAGACCTGCCCTAGGGAGCACGTCCAGAGATCACCCAGGTGCCCTGTGAGTTCAGCTGGTGAATCTGCTGGTACAAATGGGCAGCAGGGGCTGCTCCCGGGCTCCCAGGTGGAATGTGGTGGGTGTTTGCCGCTCTCCAGCACATCTGACCCCAGCCTGGAGGCGTGTGGCTGCCTGGCATGAAGCTGCCTTCTCCCCACAGGTGCCCAAGAGTTGTAGCCACTGGCTGGCACCAGCTGTGCTGAGGTGCTCAGCCCGTCCCACTGACAGGCTGTTCCCAGGAGGTGGCCAGCGCACAGGGAACTGGGCTTGTGCAGGAGCAGGGTGGGAGCTGCCACTGCCTTCCCAGGAGCTGCTTCTTGCCTGTTGCAGTTGGGTACCAGGGTCAAATTCAAAGGTGCTGTGGCTCAGCACCAGCAGGGGCCCTGGGGGCAGCATGGGCTCAGCTCAGCCCCAGCTCGGGCAGCAGCGAGGAGTGGGAAGAGCTGTCCTGGTTCCTGTGCCAGTGCAGCTGGATTTGTGTGGCTGGCTCCCGGTGTGCCTGGGGTCTGGTCTGGCCCTGGAGTGAGCTGAGGTTGGCTCACCTCACTCTGTGCCTCAGTTTCCCCAGCTGTGGTGTTTCCCCTGTGCTCGCTTGTGAGGGCAGCGGTAGGGCTGTGTTTGTGGTCTGAGCACTCTTGGTACAAACCAGCAGCAGCTATGCCTGCTTCTACGGGTCGCTGAAGGCATTGGTGCCCATCCCCAGGGCCTCTGGGCTATTGAGGGTCAGTGTTTCCTGGGGATTTGCAGCAATTTGCCATATGCAGCTGGTTGAAAATCCTGTCTGGCTGTTGCTTTCTGGGAAGGCACGGAGGGGGTGCCAGGAGGCCTGGACCCCCTGCACTGCCCCCAGTCACACATGGAGATGGTGCCAGGTCCTGATCGAATGTCTCCTCACCCCAACAGCATTGAGGTCTGCTGCCTACATTGGGTTCACAGGTGGGATGGGGCTGGGAGCTCCCTGGGGCCCAGCTCCACTAACAGAGCAATCACACAGGGCAGGGGCACTCTGGGCATGCCAGGCCAACCGCAGGGACCCAGCGGGGACAAGGGGATGGCATGACCAGGCAGCTGCTGACTGGGAGGGCACTGCCAGGAGGGTGACTGTGGCTCTTCGCAGGCCACAAGGACCTGGGGCTGTTGTCTGCCCTGGGCAGCTCCAGCTGTGGTGGCCCGTCAGGGTCTGGGCTCATGCCCTAGCACACTGTCTGATGGGCCCATCCTGTCCCATGGAGCCTCCTGGCAACGCTCTCCCTGCAGAATGGAACAGGCAGGGTGCGGGCAGGGACTAGCTGGAGCACCTCCGGTGTCTCAGCCATGGTGGTGCCACCACCCACCTGGAAGACATGGGCACAGTGCTGCACTGCACTGGGGCACGGGGCAGGGGCTGCCCGAGGGAGCTTCATCCTGCTCAAGCCTCTTCTTGGTGGAGGTCCTGTCCCTGGCTATCATAGTCCCTCTGCTTTGTGTCATCTGCAGTGGGTGCTGGCTTTTGAGATCTTCATCCCCCTGGTGCTCTTCTTCATCCTCCTGGGACTGCGGCAGAAGAAGCCAACCATCCCTGTGAAGGAAGGTGAGTATGATCTGGTGGTGCCTGGGACACCCACACCTGGGGGCAGTCTAGCCCCCCCCCTCCACCCCCCCATGGCACTGGGGAGCTTTTCCAGCAGCTGTCCCCATGAACAGCCTGGGGCTTAGGAGGACACTCTGACAGCTGGCAGGGACCCAGAGGAGCCTTTTGGGGACATAGGTATGGGGAGGGGCTGCAGACAAGTGCTGTTGCAGAAGATGGGCTGGAGAGCAATAGGACTTCTTTGCCAGGGGAGCTTCCTGGGGCTGGCCAGGACCAAGCAGCCTTCAGGTGCCATCAGCAGGGACATCTTGTCTCTGCCCCAAGGCATTCGTGGGACAGAGGGGTGGTGGGGCTGGGTGGTTCCGGGAGAGCTGCAGTGCCCCTGAGCACCAGGTGCGCAGCTGGGAGGCTCTGGGAAGGGACAGGGGGATGCGCTCTGTGTGTAGCTCCATGTGTTGCTTCAGGGTGGACTCTGGGGCTTGCTGGGGGCAGGGTGAGGCCAGCGAATTGATGGGGCAGGAGCTCAGGGTGCCCCGGAGATGCACAGCTGGAGCTCCATGGGTACCGTGCTGCCAGGAGGAGGTGGTGGCGCAGAGCTTGCCTGGCCTTTGTGTGGCAGCAAGATGCCTCACAAGATGCCTCCCTGGGCGGGTGCCTTCCGTGGGTATGGGGACAGATGCCTCAGGGCAGCATAGCGGAGCCAGGGGAGGCGCTGGCAGCTGGTGGCCATGGCCCAGTGTGACAGTGGTCTGAGCAAGTGCTGGCAAGGGAGAGCCCGGCTGAGGAGCATAGGGGATGAGCTGAGGGTGGCCGGCGCTGCCCTGATTCCTGCCCCGGCGCTGATATGTGCTCTGTGTTGTGGTTTTTGGTTTGGTTTTTCTTTCTTTTCTCTCACGTTTTCTTTTTCTTTCCCACCATCACCCCTGCCCGCCTGCCCTCCATGCCTCTACTGCATGCTCCAGTCTGTAAGTTGGTTGGGTGGGTGGGTGCCTCTCCCCTTCCCCTGCCATTGCCAGCAAAATCTTCTGGGGAGAAAGAGACCAGTTTGGATCAGCTCACTCTGGCCTAATCAGCACCTCTGTAACCTGTTGCCTTCCTCCTCCCTCCTTGGCTGGTGAAGATGAGCTTGGGCAGTGCAGTGTGGCCCTGCCTGCCTACCCGCGTTGTGCCAGCCGCCTGTGGCCCTCATGGCCCTGGCCCCCGCTGTTGCTGCCCAGCCCGGGCCGGCCCCAGACACTGCCTCCAGTGGCTTTTCCTTGCTGAGGCTGTTTAGCAGGTGCTGGGGCCACTCATGGCTGTGACCCTGGCTGGTTGGGCTGCAGAGGGCATGCCAGGCCTGGCAGAGCTCCCTGTCCCATCTTGTTGCCTCTCTCCTGGGGCAAACCCTGCTGCCTGCAGGCTCCAGTGCAGCTCATGATTGCCCAGTTGTGCCTGTGTCCCACTGGCTGTCCCCAAAGCAGCCAGTCTGGAGGCAGCTCTGGTCCCCTGCCACCGGGTCCCTGTCCCAGGCCCTCGCAGCTGGGACGGAGCTGGGACACAGCACTAGCAGAAGGAACCAGAAGGACAGCAAGAGGTCACCCAGATGCTAGTGTTGTCACCTCACCGTGGCACAGCTTACAGCATGGAGCCCATCCATCGTGTGCCTCAAGCAGGCTGTTGGCCCATCTATCTATGCCTGGGCACGTCTGCCCTGGGCTGTCCCCATTTGTGCCCAGAAGCCCGTCTTCACCAGCCCTCCTGTCGCGGCTGTGTTAACAGGACTGACCCACCTCTAACCAGGGGCACCGGTGGGTCAAGGGCTAACCCTACCCAGCCCTGCCAGGTGCTGCCCAGTGACAGCCTTTGGTCCCCCTCAGGAGGGATCTGTGCAGGCTGCTGTGCTTGCCCTGCCCAGGGAATGAGGGGAAAAGGCTGCGGCTGGTGAGGGCTCAATCCTGTCTAGGGGTGAAGGTTTGCTGTCTCCTCACTGCTCCTCATTTTCTCCATCTCCCCCCTCACCGTGTCTCCATTTCTCACCTCCATCAGTCTCACGTCGGGGCAGCCAGGTGGGGAGGAGGATGGGTCTCAAGAGGGGCCCTGGCCTGTGGGTGACAGCTCTTCCCTGTTGTATTCTTCCTTCTTCTCTTCCTCTGGAAATGCAGCAGTGCCTCTGAGGTTACTAACAAGAGCGGCCAAGAGGCCGGGGGAAGTTGGTGGCACTCCTGTGGGCAAGTGTCAGAAGTCAGCACCATCCTGGGGCCGAGCGGCCACCATCATCCGGGGTGGAGTGGGCACAGGCAAGGTGGCACAAGCTGGGGTGGCTGTGGAGGTGGGAAAGATTTGCCCCTAGCCCCAAGGGGCTGCCAGCAGGGACGGTCTTGGTGGCCATGCAGGAAGGCTGCAAACTTCTGACCTTGGCTGCCCAACGTCCCCCGGGGCTTGCAGGGCGCAGCAAGTGCTTCTCTCTGAACTGAGTGTCTGTCTCTCCGGTGGCCCCTGCCTGCCCTTGCCTCTCCTTTTTCCCGCCCCTGCCTTCCCCTGCCTCTTCTGTGCTCTCTCACTGGCTCCAGCTTTCTACACGGCGGCCCCACTCACCTCGGCTGGGATCCTGCCTATCATGCAGTCCCTGTGTCCCGATGGCCAGCGTGATGAGTTTGGCTTCCTGCAGTACTCCAACTCCACGTGAGTCACACTCTTGCTGCACTCTTCTTGGTCCTGCACATGTGCACACACACGGACATGCACATATGTACACATGCATGCACACATGCCTGCGTGTGTGCACACACATGCACGTGTGCACAGCATATCTGTTCTCACACCGGCAACATCCCACTGGGGAAGGTGCAGAAGTACGCGTCGTCTGATGCATGTGTGTGCAGAGCCCCTTGTCCCCAGGGAGCAGGGGAAATCTCAGCCCATCTCCCCTGCACTTGCAGCATCCCAGGTGCCTTACACTGTGCTGGGAGGAGGTGGCCCTGGGGACACCTGGAGGTGCTGCAGCACTCCTCTGCATCCCTGGCACATGTTTAGGCTCAGAGTGCAGGCGAGTGCAGCAGCATGGGGCCATGCTGTGTGGGTGCTGCGGCTCCTGAGGGGCCCTTCCCCCCGGGCAATGTGTGTTCCATCCCTGAAGCTGCAGTAGTGCTGTGCTCCCTACAGGGTGACGCAGCTCCTGGAGCACCTCAGTGAGGTGGTGGAGCAGAGTAACTTGTTCGACCCAGACCACCCGGGCCTGGAGGAGGAGCTGGAGTCCCTGCGTCGGCGCCTGGAGGCCCTCAGCAGCAGCGAGCCCAGCTCCATGGAGACCCACTTCAGCAGCCAAGCAGGTAGGCTGTGCCCTGCCAGGGATGGAAGTGTCCCTTCACGGGGTGCACACCAACGTGGCAGTGCCCTGCCACTGCCCCTCATGGCTGCATGCCAGGCAAGGCCAGCTATGAGATGTCCATGTGTGGGGCCAGGCTGTGTCCCCTCTGATCATGGGCTGCTCTGACCTCCTGCTTTGCTCCTTGCCAGGGTCTGGCTTCACACTGGGGTGGGCAGCCAAGGACCGGGGTGAGCTGCAGCGCTTCCTCATGCAGAACCTGTCCCTCCCCAACGGCACGACCGAGCTCCTCTTGGGCTCCAGCATTGACCTGCGGGAGGTGGGTGATAGCATGGGGGTTGCAGGGCGCTGCATTGCAGCGGTGGGCAGATGCGTCCCAACCCAGACTGAGCCCTGACTGCCAGACCCGTGGGGTGGGGGCCAGCGGGCACCCAGCAGGGACTCACCCCACCCTGTGCCAGGGAACTGCTGGGCAGTGGGGTCCTTCTGCTCCTAGCATGCTCAGCAGCCTTTTCCCGTCCCTGGTGCAGGTATACCACCTGTTGTTTGGGTCCTCTCCTTTGGCACCGGACAATGTCCATGAGCAAGACCTGTGGGATCGGTTTGGACCCAGTGACAAGATCTCACAGCTGGAGGTGAGGAACGTGCAGGGGATGTGGTGGGGCAGAGCTCGTCCTCCACGTCCCCTCTGCACTGGCCTGCCTAGCTCTGCCATGCATGCAGGATGGTCTAGAGTTATCTGTCCAGGCAGAGGGGATGTGATGGGACATTTTCAGATGTCCAGAGCAGCAGTAGGGTCACCTGGGTCCCACCGTGGTGCTGTCACCAATTCCCCAAGTGCTTTGAGGTGGGTCAGTGCCCACAACTCAGTTTCCCATGGCAATGGGTGGTGGCACTGCCTGGAGCAGAGGAGGAAAAGATTATCCCCTGTGGCCTGGGATGCTCTTGGCTGTGAGGACTGAGCCCCATGCCCTGCCTAGGACGGTGCTTCCCCAGATCTGCATGCTCCCTTTTTCTTTCCCCTCTCTGAAGACTCTGGGTGTGGGTGCTGTGGGGCCATTCACGTGTGCTTGGGATGGAGGGAGACACTGGGGAGCCCCCACACTCCCAGACACCCTCTTTGGTCCTCTTGTAGAAGAGCCTCCCCAGCGGCTGGAGGAGCCTGCGGGAAGGGCTGGTCCACAGCGCGCTGCGCAACCCCTCCACAGCCCTGCAGAGGCCGGCGTTGCTCCGCCTGCTCTCCCAGGCCCTGGGCCTTGCTAGTGCCACCACAGCACCTACAGGCTCCTACAGCGCCCAGGCCTTCGTCACCGAGATGGAGGTGAGTGCCTGGCTGGGGTGAGGAGAGGCACGGCCGCGGTGCCCTCACTGGGGCAGCTCAGCCACAGCTCCCTGCCCTGCAGGGTGTTCTCTTCACAGCACCAGTGCTGGAGCAGCTGACATGTGAGCAGAGCTCTGGGACGCTGCACCGCCTCCTGCGCGTGGCCCCAAGCCAGCAGCCGCTGCTGCAGGCATACCGGGTGCTGGTGTGCAACGGCAGCCGGGCAGCCCGCGAGGAGCGCTTCGCCCTGCTGGCTGCCGAGCTGCGGGACCAGCTGGATGTCCCCAAGATCATCAGCAGGGTGAGAACGGGGCTGGGGCATGGCTGCAGGAGCTGGCGAGTAGTGGGGCTGGCAGCTGTGGCCCTGGGGTGTAGGGTGAGCCATGGGGCAGGGCTGTGTCCCAGACTGCTCTTCCCTAACTGCTGGGGGCTGCACTGGGATACTTTGCCAGCCCTGGTTTCTGTGACATGCTTCAGTACGTGGCCTGGCCCCTCCTTACCCCACGTGGGCATCTCCCCTGTCTAGCTCCACGGCCTGCTGGGGATGATCCTCACAGCTCCAGTGGGACCCTAGATGATGTCCCCCTGCTGGCACCCACTCTGGCACTGCCTGTTGGATGTGATGAGGGGCAGAGCTATACTGGGTGTCCACAGCATCCTCACAGAGTGTCCCAGCAGGGTCTGCACCTTTCCGTGGTGCCTACAATGCCCTTGGGGGCACAGCTCATTGAGGCTGTGTCTGAGGTCCCCTATCTCATTCCATCCTTGTCTGACAGACACTTCTCACAAGTTCCCCAGCAAGACCCTGCCAGTATTTGGCTGTGCTCCTGCTGTCTGATTGCTGTGGATGCAATATGATGAGTCTGGGACACAGCTCCAACCTTTTAACCAAGAATGGGGACATCATCACGTGGAATCCCCCTTAATCCCCTCCTTTTGGCAGCAGGCGAGCAGGGCCCCTTTGCTCCAGTGCCCTGGCTGTGAGGAATCCTCTTGCCTGCTTGTCTTCACAGCTACAACTGGATGAGGTGAACAGCACAGCAGCCCAGCACCGGCTCCGCACCCTCCTAGAGGACCTCATGGAGATGGAGAAGGTTCTCCGCGACATGGACATCCTCTCAGCACTGGCCAGGCTCCTGCCCAGGGGAGCCTGCACCAGCAAGGCTCCACCACCTACCGCCAACAGCACTGGCTGGGCCAGCGCTAACACCACGGCCAGCAATGCCACGGTGGAAGAGGAGGGTGCCAGGGGGGACCTGGCTGGCGGTGACAACCCCCAGGGGCAGTTCTCAGCCTTTGTGCAGCTTTGGGCTGGTCTGCAACCCATCCTCTGTGGCAACAACCGGTAGGAGTCCCATGAGGAGAATGGGGCCAGGGAACTGCCTGAGCCGTGAGCTCCCTTCCTGGGGCAGGGTGCAGGGGAACCCACCTTGCTTCTGCCAGTGGTAAAGGGGCAGAATTGTCCCTCACTGAGTATGCAGGATGTGGGTGCCGCACCACGTCCTTGTGCTGCTGCCAGGGGAAACTCCCCGCGCCAGGCAGCACTGTGGCAGCACCTCACTGGCATGGGATTCAGTGGGAAATCTGCCACAGGGCTGCCTGCAGGGAGGGATACTGGGGTTGGAGTGGAGTTTGCAGCCTGGACTGTGTTTGCAGGACAATTGAACCTGAGGCACTGAAGCAGGGCAACATGAGCTCTCTGGGCTTCACCAGCAAGGAACAGCGAAACCTAGGACTCCTTGTACATCTTATGACCAGCAACCCCAAAATTCTTTATGCTCCTGTGGGTACCGAAGTGGACAAGGTCATCCTGAAGGTGAGGGCTTCAGCTCATGAGGGTGCAGAGTCCAGGACCCCTTTGCTTCCCCTCCCACAGGAGGGCTCGGGGGCTGGAGCTGAGCAGGGAGGAGGGAGCCAGCTGCCAGCAAGCACCTGCAGGGCGGTGGGCTGGTACCTCCATGGCTGCTAGGGTGGAGTGCAGCACTGTCCTGGAGAGCGGTTAACCCAGCATTTTCCCATGGCATGACCTTCCACCCCACAGGCCAACGAGACCTTTGCCTTTGTGGGCAATGTCACCCACTATGCCAAAGCATGGCTGAACATATCACCTGAGATCCGGGCCTACCTGGAAGAGGGCAGGCTGCAGAGACGCATCCGCTGGCTCCAGCAGGTAGGGTTGTGCTGTGGGGACTGAGCCTGCCTTAGGTTACTGCCCCATGGGCAGAAAAGGGGTGTCTTGCCCCCAGGTACCCCTTAGCTTCCACACATGGAGTGCTCAGGTGCTACTTGGATGCCTACCCTGCTCTTGTGAGAACCAGGCTGGTTCCCTGTGCAGGGCAAATGCTGTCTTGCTGTCCGCAGGAGGAGCATTAGGAAAGGGTTGGTCTCATCTGTGTCCACAGGGAGGGCAGTGCTGAGTGGCAGGGGTACCCCAACTTCTGTCTTCCATGTCTTCCTCCCTGTTCTAGTTCACCACTGACCTCCACAAGCACCCAGAGATCCTGAATGTCTCCGAAAATGACCTTCTCCGCAACTTTCTCAACGGCAACTTCTCACTGCCCAATGCCAGTGTCCTGCTCCAGCAGCTGGACACTATTGATAATGCTGCCTGTGGCTGGGTCCACTTCATGGCCAAGGTGAGACTGCACCCATCTGTGGACATGCAGGCGCTTGGAGCAGCACCCACCACCCACAGCTGGGCTCTGCAGGGCCAAAGAGGGGTCAGATCTGCTCAGATCTCCTTCAGGCCACATGTTGGGAGACCTAGAGAGGAGACAGTGGCTTCTCTGGTGTCACGAGCTTTGGGGGAGATGTCAACAGTGGAGGTGCCCATCCTCTGCTGGGTTCAGGTCACTTGTGTGGTCACTGTGGGGGGCACATGCTATAGAGGGGGTATGGGGTCCCTGACCAGAACCATGAGGGGTGATGGGATCTGCCTGGCCTTCCCCTCCTACCAGGTCAGTGTGGACATCTTCAAGGGCTTCCCAGATGAGGAGAGCATCGTCAACTACACACTGAACCAGGCCTACCAGGACAACGTCACAGTCTTTGCCAGTACGTCCCTTGGGAACCAGCCCCTTTGCAGGGGTCCCTGTAGCCATGTCTGAAGCCATCCCCCAGACCCGGGGCCACTGGCTTTGGGACATTGGCTGCCTCGTGCATGTGTTGGGTGGATGAGTGGATCAAGTGTGCCAGCTCTCTCTTCGAGTACGTTGCTTCTCCCTCTGCTCTGTGCATTGATCCTGGCTGAGCCCCTACAAGCACAGCTCCCTGCCACTGTCCTGGCTTGCCCACCACGGGTGCCTGTAGTCAGTGTGACAATGGGGCATGAGCACCGTCCTTGGCCATTGTAGTCCTCGTCTCGCCCTCTGCTGCGACATGCTGAGCCCGGGGTCCTGGCCATCCCCGCATCCCTGCCTGTCACTGTGGGCTGGCCGGTGTGGCCATCTCCTGCAGTGCCACCAGGCTCTCCGCCTCTACACTGCCCACAGGTGTGATCTTCCAGACCAACAGGGATGGCTCACTGCCCCCGCACGTCATGTACAAGATCCGGCAGAACTCCAGCTTCACGGAGAAGACCAATGAGATCCGGCGTGCATACTGGCGGCCCGGACCCAACACTGGTGGCCGCTTCTACTTCCTCTATGGCTTCGTCTGGATCCAGGGTGAGTGCCAGCTCCTTGCCCCACCATGCTCCCCATCCCTGCCCATACTGCCCACTCAGCCTGGCCTCTCCTACTCCCCAGACATGATGGAGCGTGCCCTCATCAACACTTTTGTTGGCCATGATGTGGTGGAGCCTGGCAACTATGTGCAGATGTTCCCATACCCATGTTACACCCGGGACGAGTGAGTAACACCCGTGTGGGCATGACCTTCTCTCTGCCCGTTAGGCAGTCCAAATCAGCCACAACACTTCAGCTGGGGAACAGGGACAAGTCTGGGGGCTGGTGACATTGGGAGTGATGAGCAACCAGTTATGCCCTGTGGCTTGTACCACCGAGCTAAGCAAGCAGCAAGCAGGGGGAAGGATTTTTTTCCTCAGTTCATAGTTCAAGTGAGGAACTCGTGGCTGCAGGGTCTGGTGACAGAACGAGGGGGAATGGGCTAAAGTTGCGCCAGGGGAGGTTTAGGTTGTATATTAGGAAGAACTTCTTTACTGAAAGGGTTGTTAGGCATTGGAATTGGCTGCCCAGGGAAGTGGTTGGGTCGCCATCCCTGGAGGTCTTTAAAAGACATTTAGATGTAGCACTTAGTGATCTGGTTTAGTGGAGGACTGGTTAGTGTTAGGTTAGAGGTTGGACTCGGTGATCTTGGAGGTCTCTTCCGACCTAGATGATTCTGTGATTCTGTGTCTCAGAGACTGGATTACTTGGGGGGAACGAGAGAAGTGTGGTAAATGTGTGGCACATGCATCTGTTAGTGGTTATTGAACACAAAGGTCTGGATGAAGCACCTTGAGAAGTCCGATACCCACCAGCCCTCCAGGGCAGGAAGATGCAAGGGGTCCTCTCCACAGCAGGGTAGGCAGTGCACCAGGCCAAGTCTGTGCAGCTGCTGCAGGCCTGCCTGCTGGGACCTAATAAACTGACACCAGGCTTTCCTATGGACTCACTGGAGAAGCTCTGAAAAATGCCTCCCCTCCCCATGTCTCAGGTTTCTCAGGTATCAAGTAGAGATGGGAGCAGTAGCTCTTGCAGGTCACTGAGGAGCTGCTGAGGGCTGCAGTAGTCCCCAGGTGGTGGGAGAGCACCTCCGCTGGCCTGTGGCCTGTCCCCAGGGCCGCCCCAGGTTCCTGTGGTGGTGCTGCCATCCAGCTCTCCCCTCTCTTCCTGTACCCCACCAGCTTTCTCTTCGTCATCGAGCACATGATGCCCCTGTGTATGGTGATCTCCTGGGTCTACTCAGTAGCCATGATGATCCAGCATATTGTGACAGAGAAGGAGCATCGCCTGAAAGAGGTGGGGATGCTGGGGGAGATCCGTGGGGAGGAGCTGGTGTCTCCTTTGCGCAGCTGCCTGGCTGCACAGGGCATGCCAGGTGCTGGGACTCATCCGTCCTGCCAAGTTGCCCCTCTGGCACCCTGTAGCAGTTCCTAGACAGCAGCAGCCCAGGACCCGGCTTGGCCCAGAGCTGCCTGCAAAGGGGAGAGCTCTGCAGAAATCGAGAGCGTGCTCAAGCTGCTGGGCACAGTGCCAGGCTGAGCTGGCCGGTGTCTCAGAACTGCTGCCAGCAGCCAGGACAGCCTGTGGGGAGAGCAGTGACCCCAGCTCAGCCTGTGGCCCTGCTGCTCCAAGCCCTGCCACATACTGGGACACTCAGCCTGGCACTGCCAGGGTAGGGCAGCCCATTGCCAAACCCCTGGCTCCATCAAATCCTGATGCCCCAGGCACAGTTCTCAATCCTGGGGTTCTGCCATGGCTCGTCCCTGGGCTGAACTGTTTGTCCAGAGCATCCTTGTCATGAGCTCTGGTTAGAGCTAGAGGCAGCTGAGCCTGCAGTCACCCTGGCATGGGGTGCTGTGGTCTGGGCACTCCCCTCGGTGCTGTCCTTTGCTCTCCCAGCCCCAGCAAGTGACAGGCTGGGAGATGCACAGGGTAGGGAACAGCCTTGCTGAGCAGTGCCAGTCTTGCAGGTCATGAAGATGATGGGCTTGAACAATGCAGTACATTGGGTGGCTTGGTTCATCACCGGCTTCGTCCAGCTCTCCATCTCAGTCACAGCACTCACTGCAATCCTGAAGTATGGCAAGGTCCTGATGCACAGTGACGTCCTCATCATCTGGCTCTTTCTCGCAATCTATGCTGTGGCCACCATCATGTTCTGGTGAGCTGCCTGGTTCCCTCCATGGGGTCAGGGGGTACCAGCAGTGCCAGATCCCTGGCAGGGTGTCCTTGTGCCGTGGGGTGAGGGTGCTGGGAGCTGTATGGTAAGGGCTGGTGGAGCAGTACAGGTTCCCCCCAGCCGATTTGAAGGGTAGTTTATCACCTCACCACCAATGAAATCAGACAGTGTGGGGAAAGCCCTGGTGGGGCAGGATCTGGGGCTGGGCACTGGAGGGTCCCTCCATCCTTGGCAGGGGGAGCTCAGCTTTCACGTCCCTGGGGGGAAGGTGGTGCTGGGTGTTGGGAGAGGAGGATGCCCAGGTGGGGCAGAGCTTCTCTGGTTGTGGGGTCACCTCTGTCTTGCAGTGGGGCTGGTGAGGTGACACTGTCCTCCCTACAGTTTCCTGGTGTCAGTGCTCTACTCCAAGGCCAAGCTGGCTTCTGCCTGCGGAGGCATCATCTATTTCCTCAGCTACGTGCCCTACATGTATGTGGCCATCCGGGAGGAGGTGGCGCATGACAAGATCACGGCCTTTGAGAAGTGCATTGCGGTGAGTTGGCTGCAGCTACCAGGAGGTCCCTGGCCCAGGATTTGTCCTAGGTACCCTATGTCCCCTACACAGGTGACAGCTACCACTAAGTCGTGGGCTCCCCACATCCCGTACACAAGTCACCAAGCCCTAGGCAAACCAATGCGCATGTGAACTGGCTCGCCATGGGGATTTGGAAGCATCTCCAGATGGTTTGGTGCCTCCCAGGGTGGGAAGTGTGTCCACGGGCCTGGGGGGGGCAGAGCCAGATGGGAATTTGCCCCAACCTGTTCCTCCAGAGCTGTTCTGTGGTTCCGTCTGACATCCCCTTTCCCCCTCCTCCCTGCAGTCTCTCATGTCCACCACGGCCTTCGGGCTGGGCTCCAAGTACTTTGCGCTGTATGAGGTGGCTGGTGTTGGCATCCAGTGGCACACCTTCAGCCAGTCACCTGTGGAAGGAGATGACTTCAACCTCCTGCTGTCCATGATGATGCTGATCATAGATGCCGTGGTGTACGGGGTGCTTACGTGGTACATTGAGGCTGTGCACCCGGGTACGTGCAGGCAGGGTGGGCAGGGGCAGCATTAGAGCACTTCTGATCCTGTAGGAGCCTCCCCACTGGGGATGCTGCTGCTTCCTGGCTGTGCTCAGCCTTGATACAATTGGATTCAGCACAGCATGCCTCCAGGGTCTCCTGTGTGTGTCCTCCTGGGGACACCTGCCCACATGCCTGTGCCCACTGGTGACTTCCCTGTCCCTGGCAATTTCCTAGGAGGTCTTCAGTCATCTGTCTCACTTTACTGACCAACATGGCATCCATAGTTGGAGCATTACTCCCTCTTACTGCCTGTTTGAGGAGTCTTAACTACTCTGTTAGGTTTTCTAGGAAAACTGAAGCATGAGCCAGGCCCAGTTTTGCTTTGTTTCCCTGCACAGCCCAGCAGCATTTCCCCAAGCAATGGCAGCCCCATCCTGCAGTGGTGTTCCTGGGCTGGGAAACCTCCCTACCCATGCCTGTGCCTGTGCTTGTGCTCAGCTCTGCCCCAGCCCTCAGACGGCTTCTGTGCAGATGAGGTGCGGGGATGGCCCTGACTGCAGCAGGGTTGTGCTTGCAGGCATGTTTGGCCTGCCGCGGCCCTGGTACTTCCCCTTCCAGAAGTCCTACTGGCTGGGAAATGGACGAGTGGAGACCTGGGAGTGGACCTGGCCCTGGTCCCGTACCACCCGCCTCAGCATCATGGAAGAGGATCAGGCTTGCGCCATGGAGAGCAGGAGGCTGGGTGAGCTGGTGGGTGCAGAGGGTTGGTGGTAGGGCTTCAGGGTTTGGCCCTGGCTCTGTGGCCGTGGATTCCATGCATCCCCTGCACGCTTGTCCTGAAGGACAGATTGTATGTCAGGGCAGGATCCTTCCCAGGGACTGCTGCCCATCGCTCAGGGCAGGGAAGGTTTGAGATGCAGAGGGGAAGGGCCAGGAGCCAGCACGGAGATTCACCCCTGGGAACCGCACTCACTCAGTGCCCAGCCCTGACTCCTCACTGCTCCGTTCTCATGACAGAGGAGACACGGGGAATCGAGGAGGAGCCAACCCACCTCCCCTTGGTCGTCTGCATTGACAAGCTCACCAAGGTCTACAAGACAGACAAGAAGCTGGCACTGAACAAGCTGAGCCTCAACCTCTATGAGAACCAGGTGGTGTCCTTCCTGGGGCACAATGGTGCAGGCAAAACCACCACCATGTGAGTTCCTGCTGGGGTGGACATGGGCTGTGTCCTGGCCAGCTGTGGTAGGTTGGGAAGGTGCTGCATGGCCGGACTTCCAGGGCTCCATGGCTGCTGGTGCTGTCCCCGGAGGGAGGTGGTGTGGATGTAGGGGTGACACAGAGGGGGACCAACAGCCAGTACACAGCCCTACACTGATACTGCTCTAGGGCCCAGCAGATACTCTGGGAGGTGGTGGTTGGGACTGGGGCCAGGGGGCTGCGTGTGACGTTCCTTACCATGTCCTTTTCACCATCCATCCAGGTCGATCCTGACTGGCTTGTTCCCTCCGACCTCGGGCTCCGCTACCATCTATGGCCATGATATCCGGACAGAGATGGATGAGATCCGGAAAAACCTGGGCATGTGTCCCCAGCACAATGTGCTCTTCGACAGGCTGACAGTGGAGGAGCACCTCTGGTTCTACTCACAGCTCAAGAGCATGGCAGAGGAGGAGATCCGCAAGGAGATGGACAAGTAGGCACCCCCAACTTCTTTTGCCCCCCTCTGTGCTTTTTGTGGAAGCAGGTCCCCTTCCCACTGGCCATGCCTTGGTAGGTGATCTGGGAACAGGGATCACCCCAACATCAGCTCCACCAACTCTTCTTGGAAACTTGGGATATTGGGCTGGCATAAGATCCTTTCGTAGCTTGGCTGTAGCTGGGCTGTCCTGACTGCCAAGAGACTCGGGTACCATGTGGGGAAGAGGAGTGAGATGCTCCCCACAGATGCTGGCTGCAGGTACAGGCCAGCCCCAGCAGTCCTGGTGCTTCTCTTCCTGTCCCCAGGATGATTGAGGACCTGGAGCTCTCCAACAAACGCCATTCCCTGGTGCAGACCCTCTCAGGAGGCATGAAGAGGAAGCTGTCAGTGGCCATTGCCTTTGTAGGTGGGTCACGGGCTGTGATCCTGGATGAGCCCACGGCTGGAGTCGACCCATACGCACGCAGGGCCATCTGGGACCTCATCCTCAAGTACAAGCCAGGTGAGCCAGGACAGCACTCACCTGGGTTGCCAGAGTGGGAGAACAGCTTGCTGTGGGGCAGAAGACAGAGCCTGGGCTTAGGAGCACAGAGAAAACCCCTCACTGCCTGCTGAGAGGGACCAGATGGGCCTCTCCTGTCTCCCTGCCCAAGCTGTGTCATTGTCTCTCCCCGTGTCTGTCTCCCTGTGGCAGTTGGACCCCTCCACGTGTGACCCAGGGGTCCCTGTGAGACCCCTGGGGGCATGGCCAGCTCTGTGCTCTCCTTCCCCATGCCCCCAAGCAGTGTGCCTTACCTAAGCAGGGCAAGCATGGGCTGCAGCAGCCTTGGTGTAGCCCCAGACCCTCTCCTTATGCTTTGTGCCACCGGGCAGGGAGGACCATCCTGCTGTCCACTCATCACATGGATGAGGCTGACCTGCTGGGCGACCGCATCGCCATCATCTCCCATGGCAAGCTCAAGTGCTGTGGTTCCCCACTCTTCCTCAAGAGCACCTATGGCGATGGCTACAAGCTGACGGTGGTGAAGAGGCAGTCAGACACCAGAAACAGCACAGGTCTGTGGGCCCAGCAGGACCCTGGGTTTAGAGGATGAGTAGATGGGACCAGCCCTTTTTGTGCACAGGAAAGGAGCAAGAGGTCAAAACTCAAATGCTCCTGCCTCAAGTCCCCATAGGCCACATATAGGGCACAGGGGGACAGGGTAGTGATGCAAGAGGTGGCATTGCTCGGGTCTTTGGTTCCCCAGTTAGATCCTGCGTGGAGGTGTTGCCTCCAGGTGCTGATCCTGTTGTCCAGCCCAGGGGCTGCCTGCTGATGTCTGGTGTGGGCAGTGGTGCTCTGTGGGGCTGAGGGCAGAGCACCTACCCAGGCCAGGAAGCACGGCCAGAGCAGCCAGAAGCTGCCAGCACCCTGTGATAGATGCAGAAGGAACCCCTGAGGTGCTGGGGGTACTGTGGATGGCAGGGGTTGCTGGTAGAAGGCCAGAAGAGATGACCAGTGCTGCCCCTCTGCTGCAGAGCCAGGCCAGCCCCACAGTCCTCTAGGCCACTCCTCCGTCAGCCCCTGCTCTGAGCCCCGCGTCTCCCAGTTCATCAAGAAATACGTGGCCTCCTGCCTCCTCATCTCGGACACCAACACTGAGCTCTCCTACATCCTGCCCAGCGAGGCTGTCAAGAAGGGCTGCTTTGAGAGGCTCTTCCAGGTACCTGAGCCACCCACAACCCTGCTGCCTGCCTTGCTGGCAGTGCAAGGATGGGGATCACCATGAAGGGGCAGGACAAGCACAGATGGGCATGGCACCTCATGAGGCTTAAGGGGGGACAAATGTGCATGTGGGCCCATGTGGAGTTGGTCCCAGAGGGGCAGGACACAGCACCGGGCCCGTTCCAGCCCTGCCAAAGAGCTGCCAACAGCAGATGGTTTGGGGCTGTTGTCCCGCCTGGCACCAGCACTCACCAGACGAGTGGCTGAGGGTTTGCCCTGTGCTGTGGCAGCGCTGGAGCCTCCTGTCCTCCTCATGCAGCGCTTTGCCTTCCACAGCACTTGGAGCAGAGTCTGGAGGAACTTGACCTCACCAGTTTTGGGCTGATGGACACCACGCTCGAGGAGGTCTTCCTGAAGGTGTCTGAGGAGGACCAGTCCCTGGAGAACAGTGATGTGGGTATGGACTGCAGGAGGCACATGGCAGTGCTATCGGCACTGGGGCACAGGGAGTGAGGTGAAGGCACCGTGTGCCTTTACGTGGGCTTTGTGTCTCCTTTCCGCTTTTGCATGGGAGCAGGAGTCTCCTCTGCAAAGAGGAGGGGAGGCCTCTGGCAGAGCCTGCCCCAGCTTAAGGGCAACCAGCAGCTGCTCTGATCTGGGTTTACAAAGTACATCTGTGCTCTGCTGTGCAAGGCACAGCAAAGGCTGGCACAGACAGCAGCAATGCCCCTTCTCCTTCCAGACATGAAGGAGTCCAAGAAGGATGCCCTCCAGCCACCTGCCCCTGAGCTGGGCCCAAAGCCAGAGGCCAATGGGGAGCCCCTGGCTGAGGCGGACGTGCCTGAGAAGCCCGAGGTAGAGCTCAGCAACCTGGTGACGTGCTCCAAACTGGCGCAGTCGCAGGCGTCCTTGCGCTCGGCCTCCTCAGTGGGCTCCGTGCGGGGCGACGAAGGTGGGGCTTATTCTGAGTTCTTTGGGGATTACTCTCCATTGTTTGACAATCATCAGGACCCTGACAACATCAGTCTGCAAGGTTCGTAATGCCGAGTGGCGGTGTGTTGCTTGTGCACCATGATAGAGGTGCTCTGGGACAGGGAGGATGGCTGCTCCAAGGCAGAGCTGGCCTTCACCAGGGGGCCATGCCCTGGTGTACTGGGGGTCATGCTGGCTGAGCTGAGCCCCCAGTGGGGGTGAGCCTGTGTTCCAACAGACGATGTGTCCAGGGAGCCTGTAAAAGAGAGAGAAAGGGAGGCACAGGCCCTGCAGCCTGGGAAGAGGATTGGGGTGGGATGGCTGGAAACCGGTGCTTCTAGCCAAGGTTGGCACCCCCTGAACTGGTGTCATGTGCATGAGGGGTTCTGTGCTGAGGCACAGAGCTGGTGGGCTCACCGACAGGTGGAGGCACAGCCAGTGTTAGCCCTTCCCTTTGTCTCTCTTGAATCCTGCAAGCGCTGACCTGCAGACTCACTCCCACTAACACACTCCTCACACTAGCAGCTGCGTAGACTGGCAGCACTATGTGGCATGGGGTGCACTGATATGGCGGCTGAGCTGCTGGGTTTTCTCCTCTTGGCTGGCCAGCCCAGCCCTCCAGCATAGAGTCGTCTTCCAGAGAGCGGCTCACCCTCCAGACCCTGGCATGGTTTCAGGACTGTCCCTGCCTGGATGCTCAGATTGCACAAGCACAGAGCATGCAGGCAGGAGCCCAAAGGCTACTGTTTAATTCACAAATCCTTTTCTGGGTTATCCCACCAGTTCTTGTCATGGTTAATTTATTGCTGTGACACTTCCTCCCCTGCCAGGTTTGTGTATTGCTCTGAGTATTGCTGAATTTGGGTCACTGGGAGGCAGAGCAGCAGCGGTGTTGCACTGCGACCAGACTTTCCAGGTCCTAGCCCCAAACTCACTGCCGTGCTGGGTCCCCACACCCACAACCTGTCCCCCCTCTTCCTGACTGTGCTAAGCCCTTGCCATCCAGGAGCCTCTGGGCTGGCTAGAACTGATGGGAAGATGGGGGGGGTCTGCAAACAGCACCACTTTTTTTTTTTTAACTATTGTAACAATTTCCCATTTTGGGCCAAGAGAAACCTGCCAGCCAGCTGCCTTGCTTCGTGCCATGGTAACACCGCAGCTCAGTGGCCCCTCAGAGTGGCTGTGCATAGCTCAGCATCTGGGTGGCCACGGGCTAAGGCAGGTGTGGGGTCACTGGGGCCCTGCAGGAGCAGCCGTGCAGGTGGCTCACATCCTCCTCCCTGCCACCTCCTCCCTGCAGACCAAGAGGCCGATGTGGAGGCAGAGGACCATGACCTGGCCGGGCAGGGGACCTTCAAGCTGGAGGGCTCGTGGCTGAAGCTGCGCCAGTTCCACGGGCTGATCGTAAAACGCTTCCACTGTGCCAAGCGCAACACCAAGGCCCTCTTCTCTCAGATCCTCCTGCCTGCCTTCTTTGTCTGCGTGGCCATGACTGTGGCACTCTCCGTGCCTGAAATAGGTACCTGCAAGCCCTTGTCCCAGTGGGGTGAGGAGGACAAGGGCATCTTGCCCTGTCCCCTCTCCAGGGCCCAGACTCGTGCCCCTGCACCAGGTCAGGTATCCTCTCTCTGCATTGGCAGCAGCTTGGAGTGAGGGCACATTGCCCACCCTGATGCCCTCACACCAGCCAGGTCTTGCTGACCCAGATGCTGGGGACTCCTCTTAGCCCCTTCTGCCTGCCCCCATGGGACTGGTGGTGATGCTGGGGGTGGGACTCAAGTGAGACAAGGACAAGGCTTGTGGGTGCTTAGCCTGCCTGTGAGCATGGGGCCACATGGGCAGGGGTGCTGAGGCCACAAACAGGTTCCTGTCCTTGTCTCCACAGGTGACCTGCCACCCCTCATCCTCTCGCCATCACAGTACCACAATTACACGCAGCCCAAGGGCAATTTCATTCCTTATGCCAACGAGGAGCGGCGTGAGTACCGGTGAGAGCTGCCGCTTGCTCAAGAGCACCATCCTGCACCCCAATCTCACTCCTGTACCCAGAACCACAATGGGTTGATGGGACTGGGGAGGGCAGTTCACAGTCGGTCTGGCACTGGGGCTGGCTTGGGCTTGGAGCAGAGCCTGGCCAGTGCAATGCCCCATGCAGAAAGTGGCCTCCGTTCTCCCCTGGGGTGTCTCTGGGAGAGGTGCCAGTCCTGACGCTGGCTGTGATCATCAGCTTGGCTCATGCCAGGCCTGGGCTGAGTGGGTACCCAAGGCTGTGTGGCCGTGGTGCCTGTGCCCATTCAGCCAGTACACGTACTGAGGCTGCAGGGACTTGCCCAGAAGATGGCCAAGGTGGGATGTCCCATGTCTCATGCCTCTTGTTCCTTTTACCCGCTGCTCTCCCTGCAGCATCAGGCTGTCTCCTGACGCCAGCCCCCAGCAGCTAGTGAACACCTTCCACCTGCCCTCTGGCATCGGGGCCACCTGCGTGCTCAAGACAGCCTTCAACAACACACTGGACCAGCCCGTGCAGACCCTGAACCTCAATAGCAATGAGTCCAAGATGCTGGCGGCCAAGTACTTTGATGCTATGTGCATCGACTCCTTCACTCAGGGCCTGCCGCTCTCCAACTTCGTGCCACCGCCTCCATCCCCAGCTCCTTCCGACTACCCCATCTCAGTGGATGAGGACTTGCTGCGTGCTTGGAACGCCACAACCTTCTCTTCTGCTATCAAAGGTGTCACTGCACCTAGTGCATCAGTCTGTCTGGGCTGGGGTTTCATCTCCAGGCAGGGCAATGTGTCTTCCTTGCAGGAGCAGCTGTAGTGGCACCTCAGAGTGCCCATCGGGTGCGGTTTGGCTTGGCGATAGCAGAGCATTGCTTGGCTGCACTTCCCAATCAGGGCTGGTGCTAGCCTTGCAGCACTGCTCCCCATTCAGCCTCAGCAGTCCTTGTGGAGCTTACTGGGCTGATGATGCCGTTGGGAGTCTTGGTACTTGGGTTGGGTACTTGGTCCCCAGCCAGCGGAATCACTGCATTGCTTTCTTCAGACATACTTCATGCCCTGTCTCTGAACCATTTCTGTTCCCTGTCTGCTCCCACGTTTTTCCCGGGTCCATCTCTTGGCCCCTTTATATCACAGAGACACAAAGGGCCACTTAAAGACTGGGCTCTGGTCAGCAGGAGCTAACACAAGGGCAGCAGGGCGGCTCCTCTTTGCCTGGCCAGAACCTCTTGGCTGAGTGTGAGGGAGGTTGCTCCATGTGCTCCTCTCATCCCCTGTTGTCCCCATGTTGCCCCACACAGCCACCACAGCCAGGGCTGCCTGGGGCCTGACTCTGCCTCCTCTACCCCACAGAGACCATCACCTCGGCCCCTGCCCTGCCACAGATCATCCATGAGCCTATCAAGTGCACATGCTCCATGCAGGGGACTGGTTTCTCCTGTCCCAGTGGTGTGGGAGGCCACCCCCCACAGATGAAGGTGGTGACGGGGGACATCCTGGCAGACATCACGGGGCGCAACGTCTCCGAGTACCTGCTCTACACCTCGGACCGCTTCCGTCTGCACAGGCAAGAGGGAGGCTGGGAGGGCTCTGCCCTCTGCCGTAGTGCAGGACTTGGGGCCGGGGCCTCTGGGAGACCCCAGGGGTGCTGACGGGAGCCAGGAGTGTGGCCCTGTTCCTGAGCACAGGGGACAGCAGTCACAGCTTCTTGGGGGTGCTTTGTCCCACAGGTACGGGGCACTCACCTTTGGCAATGTCCAGAAATCCATCCCAGCCTCCTTTGGGGCCAGGGCCCCTGCCATGGTGCGCAAGATCGCTGTCCGGAGAACAGCCCAGGTAGGATCAAGCTGAGCCCTGAGGTAGCCAGGGGATGGGTGGGCAGCAGCAGCCCTGGCACAGGCAAGGAAGAGAAGGGGGATGGCGGTGCTGCCTGCGCAGCTGGGCCCCTCATCCGCTGCTCTCCAGCAGTGCTCTCCAGCAAGGGATCTGGTGGGGCTCTTAACCACATGGAGCACTTTGCAGAGCTCCCACCATAATGGGTCAGACCCAATGTGGTCAGCAATGGCCTGCTCTCCTCACAGCCATGAGCAGGGGGGCACCCTGCCACCCCACGCCACCCCACCCCGCGCCACCCCGCACCACCCCATCCCATCCCATCCCATCCCATCCCATCCCATCCCATCCCATCCCATCCCATCCCATCCCATCCCATCCCATCCCATCCCATATCTGGTGTGAGCCCAGCTCTCCTGCTACCTCCCACCACTCTTCTCTGCTCCTCCAGGTCTTCTACAACAACAAGGGCTACCACAGCATGCCCACCTACCTCAACGCTCTCAACAATGCCATCCTACGAGCGAACCTGCCCAAGAGCAAAGGCAACCCTGCTGCCTACGGTGAGGGCCTGGAGGAGTTTTAAGGACAAAAGCACATCAGGAACAGCTTTAGGGCATGGTCCAACAAGGCTCTAAAGTGCCATGTTCTCTCTTGGACCAACAAGGCTAATGCGCAATTGGGGCAGCGGGTTCACACACATTTATGTGTGGCTTGAAATCTAAGCTAGACAGTGTCTGGCTGGGGCAGCACCTCTTGAGGTGCTGCTGCTGGCACCTGGGCTTGCAGGCTTGTCTGAAGGATGCTGTCTGCCAGCTGATGAGAAGGAGGTCTTGGCCCCAAAGCACTGTGTTGCTTCTGGGCTACAGGGAGGGAAACTCCTCCCGCTGAGAACCAGGACCAGGCAGGCTGGGGCTGGGGTAACGTTTTCTATCCTGAGCCAGGATAGAAACACTCCTATGTTTCTTTTTGCTGCAGGCATCACGGTCACCAACCATCCCATGAACAAGACGAGCGCCAGCCTGTCCTTGGATTACCTGTATGTCCAGGGAGCTGGTTTGAGGGAGGGTGGCCATCATGTAGCAGGGGAGGGAGCTTCCCACTCTGGTTTGCATGGGAAGGGACTGGGAGGCTGTGACATGGGGGGTCCTTGTGCCATGCCCTGTCCTGTGTACAGTGATTGTCCCACACCAGGTTGGGGAGCTGAGGGTGATGATGTCTCTGCTCTCCTCTTCCTTGCAGTCTGCAAGGCACAGACGTGGTGATTGCCATCTTCATCATCGTGGCCATGTCCTTTGTGCCTGCCAGCTTTGTGGTGTTCTTGGTGGCTGAAAAGGCCACCAAGGCCAAACACCTGCAGTTTGTGAGTGGCTGTGACCCTGTCATCTACTGGTTGGCCAACTACGTGTGGGATATGGTGAGCAGGGCACATGGCCTCACCAGCTGAGCCCCCAGGGCTGAGTGGGCAGGCAGTTACAGGAGTTTCTGTCTTCTGCAGTTGAACTACCTGGTACCGGCCACGTGCTGTATCATTATCCTTTTCGTGTTCGACCTCCCGGCATACACCTCTCCCACCAACTTCCCAGCTGTCCTCTCACTCTTTCTGCTGTATGGGTATGTTGGTCAGATGGGGTGAGCAAGGGAGGGGGTGAAGTCAGGATGCACCAGTGGGTCCTTCTGATGCCCCATCTGCACTGTGGCTAAGCAGGCAGGATCTAGCCCAGATTTTTCCGTCCCCCTGTCTTTCTGTTCTGCGGCTCCTGTAGCTAGTGGGCTGTGAACCCTGGAGTGGGAGACCCCAGGAAGGATGGGGCTGGGAGATGGGCAATCCCAGGGCTCTCCAGTGGGTGCTACGGTCCTACCATGCTCATGTGCACTCCTGTTGCTTGCCTCCCCAGCTGGTCCATTACCCCCATCATGTACCCTGCCTCCTTCTGGTTTGAGGTGCCCAGCTCTGCCTACGTCTTCCTCATCGTCATCAACCTCTTCATTGGCATCACTGCCACTGTTGCCACGTTCCTGCTGCAGCTCTTTGAGCATGACAAGGTACAGGGTTCACATCTGTGGCTGGGGCCACCAGAAAGGGAGAAGATGCCTCCCTCAGCTTGATGAGAGGGGAGATGCCTCTGGCACAGTGCGAGGAGCCACCACACTGTGACAAAGCCTGTGGCTCCCTGTGGCAGGTGGTGGTGCCTGCTTGCTGCCAGGGTGGTGACGGCGATTGGGTCATGAGACAGCTCAGGCTGAGTGAGATCTCAAGAGGTCTCTTCTCCAAACTGCTGCTCACAGCAGGGTCAGCTATGAGGTCTGGCCAGTCTGCATATTGGTGGCGATCCTGGTCCTACTGTGTGCTCACAGTCCTCACAGGTGTTTCCAATAGTCATGTTCTCTCTGTCCATCTCCACAGGATTTGAAGGTGGTGAACAGCTACCTGAAGAGCTGCTTCCTTGTATTTCCTAACTACAACCTGGGCCACGGCTTGATGGAGATGGCTTACAATGAGTACATCAATGAGTACTACGCCAAGATTGGTATGGCCTCTTCCTCTCTCCCTCTCTTACTCCAGGGCAGGTTGGGCCAGGGGTGGACCACTGTGCCAGCACATCCCCTCCAACCACCCTGTGGGGCTCAACCAGGGCCCAGATCAACCTGAAGCAAAAATCCAGGGGATGTGAACTAGAGGGACCCAGGAAGAGGCACAGTTGAGGGTCAGGCATGTTGTGGTACCTGTGATGCTGAGCACGGTTCCTTGGGTCATCTCAAATATCAGCCCCCACAGAAAGTGGACGTAGTGAGCCTTGGCAGAGTTGTGCATTTCTGCTGCCATCACACACTGCCCATGGTGGGGCCACGCTGTGGGTGCGCAGTGATACGAGGGATGGGAACTGCAATGGCTGTTTTGTTCTAGATGTGGTCTCTTGCTTGCAGGGCTGCATTGCCCATCCTAAATGACCCTTTTGCCAATTGCAGCTTCAGCTCAAAATATTCTTGCTTCTCTCTACTTCTCAGCAGCTTCTGTATCTAACTTGGGTGCTGCTGGCATCATGGGGGGTGTTTAGGAGCAGAATCTGACACATCCATCCAGTATGCATTCTCAGTTGGGTTGATCCTACCCACTGAGGTTGAAAAGTTGCAAGATGATTTCAACAACAAATACACTGTGAATGGAAAGCCTTGTTGTAACCAGCCCTGGTGCCAGCAACACCAACCAGCCCAGGCAGCTATGGCAGCAGGCACAGAAGGCAGGGGAGGGCACAATGGAGCTAGACAGTGTCATCTTGTAACAGGCCAGCTTAAGTTGTACAGCAAAGGTGGTGGTCAGATAAAGGCTGCTGCTGCCTGGCTGTTTTGCTGCTGAGCCTCTGACCAGGAACGTAGCCTGCGTTATCTCCAGTTTGAGTGTTTTTTCCTTGTGTGGGTGGGGTTAAAATCAGCCTTCTGGTCTGGGAAAACCATCATTGTTTTCTCCAGGGTGCCGTGGTAGGGAGGGAGCGCACAGAGTGGGAGTGTCTGTGTGTCCGGTAGTGCTGCCATGTGGTTGCAGCCAGGGCTGGCCTCCATGGGCAGGGCTGCCACACGCTGTCAAGGGGGCTATGAGGTCATTTCAAGGCCACAGAGTGGAAAATTGTGGGAACCTGGTTGCTGCAGTAGTTCCCACTGCAAATATTTGCTGCTGTTTCCAGAGGTCATTTTTAGATTTTGTGCAGCCTGTGAGGCAAGGCTCCCTCCTTGGTGGTTGGATTGGTGTCCCCATCCCCTGGAGAGGCACTGTCGCACTGGGGCCGTGGGTTCAGCCATGCAGGAGGCCACATGGGCTGGATGTCCTCCTGGGACGGTGTCCCCACAGCTGCTCTGTTCTCTTCATCCCACTCAGGGCAGTTTGATAAAATGAAATCGCCTTTCGAATGGGACATTGTGACGCGTGGGCTTGTTGCCATGACAATCGAAGGCTTCGTCGGCTTCTTCATCACCATCATGTGCCAATACAACTTCTTCCGGAAGCCCCAGTGAGTGTGGCTGGGAGCGTGGGGCCAAGCAGGCAATGCCCAGCTGAGAGCTGCCTCTGGGTGTTTCTAGCAGAGCACAGCGAAGCAGGGCAGAGCCTTCCCAGATCTTCTAAATGGGGCAAAGTTTTGCTTTGGGACCCCTTAGCTCAGGGCTGCCTCTCCAGCAGGCACAGAGCTGGGGAGGCCCTCTGTCCCCAGCCTCTGCCTCCTGTGGGGGAACAGGATGGCAGCTTGCTTGGTCTCTGCTCACACCCATCTCCACCCTGCCCCTTGCACCCTCCTGCAGGCGGCTCCCTGTCTCCACCAAGCCCATCGAAGACGACATTGATGTAGCCAATGAGCGGCACCGTGTCCTGCGTGGGGATGCTGACAATGACATGCTGAAGATTGAAAATCTCACCAAGGTACAGCAACCCCAGGCTGCCCTGGGCTTGCAGGCATGGGAGATGCTTTGGGGCATCCAAGGGGTGTTGGCTGGTTCAGGGTGCCGGGGCAGCGTGCTGAGCACCCCTACCCTGCTCTGCCAGGTGTACAAGTCCCGCAAGATTGGGCGCATCCTGGCCGTGGACCGGCTGTGCGTGGGCGTGCGGCCTGGGGAGTGCTTCGGGCTGCTGGGTGTCAATGGTGCAGGAAAGACGACCACCTTCAAGATGCTGACAGGGGATGAGAGCACCACAGGAGGAGAGGCCTTCGTTAATGGGCACAGGTACGGGGGCGCAGCCTGACTGGACGGGATGGGGCCTGCTTTGGGGTCTCCCAGGAAAAAGAAGCCTGAGTGGGACTCTGCAGCCCTATGTCCTGCTGGGCTGACCCTTGTCTGTGGTGTGGCAAGTGACCCTGGCTCTTGGCCAGGGCTGCCTGTTGCAGTTTACTTGGTATAAGATGCTGCTATATAAAGGCATGTGATAGGGGGATGAGCAACGGGTGTTCTCAAAAGGGAAAATTGTGTGTGGGCAGACAGTAATTCCTTTTCCCCGTGGCCCCTCTGTCCTTTCCGCAGCATCCTGAAGGAGCTCCTGCAGGTCCAGCAGAGCTTGGGCTACTGCCCACAGTTCGATGCGCTGTTCGACGAGCTGACAGCCCAGGAGCACCTGGAGCTCTACACCCGTCTGCGCGGCATCCCGTGGAAGGATGAGGAGCGGGTAGGGCTTTGGTGGGGCGTGTGAGTGCTGGTGCTGTGCCACGGGCTGCTCTGGGAACAGAATTTCACCAGCCACCAGTGGGGACCTGAGCGGGTACTGCTGCCCTCATGACTCTGCCTGTTGCTGCCCAAGGGCAGTGCTGCTCCAGCAGTGTGCCCATCACTGGGCCAAGGTTGGGCACAGGTGCTTACAGGCCCCACCGACACACAGGGCTGTGCGAGGGGCTGTCATGGGGCTCCCCTGCCCGGCACATCGCTTGGCAGCTGGTCCATGCTGTGGGGCCTGCCTGCTTGCCCGTTGCATGCTGCCAGCTTCGCATGTCCCGTGACCAGGGGCATTTGGAGCCCTGGCAGGGTGACCACAGCCCTCTGCACCTTGCAGGTAGTCAAGTGGGCACTGAAGAAGCTCGAGCTGACCAAATATGCCGACAAGCCTGCCAGCACCTACAGTGGAGGCAACAAGAGGAAGCTGTCCACAGCCATCGCATTGATTGGCTACCCAGCCTTCATCTTCCTGGTGCGTCCCGGGCCACCCCAACACCCTGTGATGTGGGGTCCTTGACCCACCCCCATCACTGACCTGTGCTCCCACTCAGTCCCATATCCCTGGGGCTGGACCCAGGCTAGTGTGCAGCCGTCCCGGGTGAAACAGGGCCCTGGGTGGAAGCTGCCTGCCACTGGCTCCACCACAAGAGTTCCAAGGGGCAGAGAAGCAGAGCTGTGCCCATGCGACGGGAAGGCAGGGAGTGGCGGGGTCCCCCCGGGAACTGCCTTGTCTGAGCGTGCCATCTGTCCCACAGGATGAGCCAACGACAGGGATGGATCCCAAGGCACGGCGCTTCCTCTGGAACCTTATCCTGGATGTCATCAAAACAGGCCGCTCCGTGGTGCTCACGTCCCACAGGTCTGAGGGGCTTTGGGCTACACCCATGACACCTCCAGGCACCTCATGCGCTGTGTGGGCAGGTGGTGGGTGGAAGTGGGGCTCTTTGGACTCCAGGGGACAGTGTATGGCAAAGGACACAGGGAGGGAGCCCGGGACACCCTCTTGCTGTCTGCCATCACTAGTGGTGGTGCCATGGCACAAGGGGTGAAGGCCTGAGGAACTTGGCTCCACTTATGCCCAGCCTGCAGCCCCTTGCAGGTAGACATTGCGCCCTCTGCCCATGCTGTGTGGCCTCTAGCCACCCAGCTCAAGCCTGTCCTGTCTCCCCAGCATGGAGGAATGTGAGGCGCTCTGTACCCGCCTGGCCATCATGGTGAATGGGCGGCTCAAATGTCTCGGCAGCATCCAGCACCTGAAAAACAGGTAAGAACCTAGCAAGGGGTGCAGCATCCTGTGTGTGCCACATGCCAGGAGGTGCTGGTTCCTGCATGGCAGGGTGTATGGCTGGTTTCTTCGTGGCATCTGCATCAAGATATCAACCCTTTGTGCGGTTGCTGCTTTAGAGGGTGGGCATGGGGATCAGGGCAGCCTGGGCTGGCGCCTGACTGTCCTGGGGGGTGCAGTGGCAGCCTGGTGAGTATCATCCCCAGCAGGCAGGTTTCCATGGGATCAGTACTTCCCCACAGAGGTGCAGGTGGGGAGGTAGGGTCTCACGGGGTCCCTCATGCCTGTGCAGGTTTGGAGATGGCTACATGATCACAGTGCGCACAAAGTCCAGCCTCAACGTCAAGGAGGTGGTGAGGTTCTTCAACCGCAACTTTCCTGAGGCCATCCTCAAGGTGAGATCCCAGTGGTGGCAGTGCAATCCCTGCCAGCCCATGTGTCATGCTGGAAAGCAGCCTTTGTCCCCCAAGGGGCTGTCCCTTCCATGGGATCCCCCTGTGGGGTGATGGAATGGGGTTTGGGGTGTGACCTCAGTGTCCTTTGCAGGAGCGGCACCACACTAAGGCCCAGTACCAGCTCAAGTCAGACCAGATCTCACTGGCACAGGTCTTCAGCAAAATGGAGCAGGTGGTGGATGTGCTGGGCATTGAAGACTACTCTGTCAGCCAGACCACGCTGGACAATGTGAGGCCTGGGATGGAGTGAGCAGCTGGGTGCTCATGCCCAGGGAGGGTGACTGTGCCCAGGGAGGGTGACCATGCCCAAGTGCCTGCAAAAGCCTCTTTAAGGACAAGAGCAGCAAGTGCTAGGCCAGAAACATGGGGGCATGCAGAGGCGGGGACGTGCTCATGGCTCATCTCCGGTGGCAGAAACGTCAGGCTAGGGGCAGCCTGGGGCAGGGTTCTGTGCCATGTCTCTTGCAGCCTCTCACCCTTTTCCTGCCAGGTGTTTGTGAATTTTGCCAAGAAGCAAAGCGACAACCTGGAGCAGCAGGAGACAAGTCCTAGCTGTGCCATGCAGTCACCCTTGGAGCGTGTGCTGAGCCTGCTGCGCCCACGGGCCACCCCCACAGAGCTGCAGGCCCTGGTGGTGGAGGAGCAGGAAGACCTGGAAACTGACGACGAAGGCCTCATCAGCTTCGAGGAGGAGAGGGTGAGAGGTGGTCCCAGGATCTCAGTGACCAGGGTCCCAGCTATTTTTCTATCATGGAGCACTGGGGCCAAGCCCTGGCATTGCACTAGGTGCTGCAGCCTCATCCTGGGGAAGAGGGACCCTTTGGGGCAGGGGCCAGGCAGGAGGGTGCTGTGTGGGAAGGAAGGTTGTGGGTGCTCCCCAATGTCCACAACAGGTCCTGGCCCCCACAGTGCCCCAGAGCTCAGTGTGCTGGGCAGAGCTGACAGTCTCTTGCCTGGCCCTGGCCCCTGAGCCCTGCTGTCCTTGTGTCCGCAGGCCCAGCTCTCATTCAACACGGACACGCTGTGCTGAGACACTGAGGGGGGGGGGCCACATCCCCTGGCTGTGAAGCCACCAAATACTTTTTGCCTCTCCTCTCCCTTCGTCCCTGTCGAGCGGACGCAGTCGGCGTGGGGATGCGGGGGACTGCCCCCACATGCCCAGGGGGTCAAGCCCTGCTGCTGGAAAGGACACAGTGGGTGCAGTACCAGCCTGGATGGACTTTGAACCAATGGCCACCAGCCAGCCTTTGTCCCCTGCAGCTCTGGAGCAACTCCCCACATGGCACCAGCAGGGGCTGCTGTCCTCGCCAGCTTGCCCGGCTAGTGCGTGCCACGGACAGAGACTGTGAACAGAAGGACACTACGGTGCAACAGTGCCGCCAGCCCTGCGTGTCCCATGCTGGCAGGGAAGAGGCCTATGAGAGTGGTGCCTTTGGACACCCACTTCTGCACCCACCCCAAGGGAATCCTGGCCAGGGGGTTACCCCTGCCCCATCACTACCCCAGGCCTGGCCCTGGCATGGCCAGAGGAAGGACTGCTGCTTTTTCCTTGGTTCCATTACCTGCCGGGCTTGGTGCTTGCTCATGGCATCACAGGGGGCTCATTGGCCCAGCACTGCAGAGGCAGGAGCTCCAGTGCTTCACCCTTGTTTGATTTCTGTTGCCAGCACTGCTGACAGAACATCACTTGCGACCTCAAGCCCGCTGGAGACAGGGACTCAGCCCTGCTGGTGCTTCTGCCAGCTGAGGGGTTTGGCCCTGCCCAGCACTGGGCTTGCTACCTTGCCCAGGGCTGCCTCTGCCAGGTGCCAGTGCTTGCCCTGGCTCTGCCAAGCCTTTCCTTGCTCGCTCAGGGCGCTCAGTGGCATCCCTGGGGCAGGGCACTGGCGCCCATGCAGAGAGGCACGTGGTGGGGCAGAGAGGTATTTCACAGGGTATTTCACATGCTGGCACCAGCTGTTTTTCCCCTCTGCCCCCAACCATGTCCCAGAGCCCCTCACCCTGCCCTCCTGCCTGCCATCACACTCTGCTTCCCTCAGCGAGCATTAGGCACAGGGCATCGCTGCAACCGTGCCACCTTTCTGCTGTCACCCATCCTTTTCTCCCTTGCCCTAGCACTCATTGCTCAGAGTCTGGCCCAGCGTGGGAGCTACTTGTACTGGATTCTTATTGTTGGTTCACTGATGGCACTGGGAGAGGGGACTGCTGCACCCCAGGATGGCTTTTGAGTCTTGGGGGAGGGAGGTGGCCTCAAGGTGTGAGGACAAGGCAGCCTGACTCTGCACTGGTTCAGCCTGGCAGAGGTGCCTGGGATGTTAGGGAGGGAAGGATGGAGGCCAGCATCTGCGGCCCTGCGTGTCACCTGGGGCAGGCAGCAGGCACCCCCGCAGGTGGCAGTGCCCCTCCTTTCTGCAGAGGGTCTTGCCACCGTTGTCACCCATGGGGGCAGTGCCCAGCCCGCTGCTTTTCAGCATCCCACAGCTGTGCCAAAGTAGGGGTGACCTCCAGGCTCACGATGCTAACCCTGACCACCCACCCTGTGCCCTGGGACGTCTGCAGCACCCTGGTGTGTCCATCCAGAGCTGCCATACTGCACGGTGCGACCCTCCATGGCTGCCTCCATCCTGGAGGCCTTGCTGGCCTTTCCGGTCTCCCTGGCATGGGTGTGGGCTCAGCCCCGGGCCCCATAGACCCAGGTGCCACCTTGCCCTCTGCTGTGCCCATGCCTCTCCCAGGGCTCACCACTCCTGTATGCCACCTGCTATAGATTGTGATACAATATACAGTATTTTCAATAGGGGAAAAATTGGGGGGAGATAAGCTCTATTTTCAGATTTTTCAGACCATATATTTTTTATGGCATACTGGAAACTTGCTGGTCCCTGGGTGGTGCAGATGGTGCGCCACACTGTGCTGGGTGGGTGCTGGGGTACAAGCAAAGTCCAGGTCAGCTCTGTGTCTCTGCCGCCATGGAGAGACAGTGTCACCTGCAGGCTTTCAGGTGTCACCTTGGAGGTGGCACAGCTCAGCCCCCTCTGGGCACCCAAGGGGGGCATGGTGCCCTACACTGCTGCAGTGGCCAGCTCTGGCCAGGCAGGGCGTCATCCTCACCCCACACCTGTCCTGCTGCTGTGCCTCTTGGGGCTCCTCAGACAAGGAGAGCCCCCAGTGCTCCCATCGGCAGATCTGTGCCCACCTGGTGCCATGCCACCGTACTACTGTCCTTGGATGGTCAACAGAGAAGCTTTTGTGCCCCTAGCACAATGTGTCCAGGGCACACTTAGCAGCCTGGGTGGCTGTAGTGGCCTCCCCATCCCAGATGCAGGGCTGCCCTTGACCCTGGGGCACCCTGAGGGTGGTTGCACAGACAGGTGCCCCATGGCAGCAGGGCCAGAGCGGTGCAGCATTGCCCGAGGTGGGGGTGACTGCTGCCTTAACATTATTTGCTTTACTGAGTTTGGCCCTGCTTCCCACCTTGCCTCCCTCCACACGTCCTCAGATGCCAGCACCTGTGCCATGCACAGCCCCAAGTGTGGGGCACCCTGATGGGTGGAGATGCTCTGGAGGAGCCTGTACATTGCTAGCAAAAGAAAAAGATGAAATGTGAAAATAATGATTGTTTTAAATAAAAAATAATGACTGAAGCCAGCAAGGTTTTGTGGTGTCTGGAAGGAGGTGGACAGGAGCTCAGGGCTGCCAGGGCTGTGGTGCCTGGGGAGGGATCTGGCTGGGGAATGGCAGAAGAGGGGCTTCATCGTGCCCCGGGTGGGGTGCAAGAACCTGGTGTGGGTAAAGGGAGCTGAACGCAATGCGGGGCCATACCCAGCACATGGCATTGTCCAGGGCTGGTGGCAGGGCTGGCTGGGGGGTGCTGGCAGACACAAAGCCCCACGGGACGCAGCTGGCCCAGGTGCTGAGCAGGAGCAGCTGCAGCTGGTGATGCTGTGAGCTGCCCGTGTTGGTCCCAGGCCAGCAGCAGCCGTGGCAGCCAGGGCCCCACGGCAGGGCGTCCCCAGCCATGCCGTGGGGCCAGGCGTGGGTGGGAGCGGGTGCACCCCAGGGAGGAATGTGGGCTGGGAGGGGCTGCAGCTCCAGCACAGGCACTTGCAGCACAGTCACCAGTCAACCAGCAGCCACCACCCAGCATGGCTGAGAAACCCCAAATCCAGCTCTTCGTCAAGGTGAGTGGAGGTCGTCCGGAGGTTGGGGGTGATGCGGGCTGGGCAGGGACGCTTCTGGCTGCAACCCCTGGCAGTACCCCGGGCTGGGGTGGCCCAGCTACCCCTGCACGCCCCACTGCCCACCTGCGGGTTCCCGGGCAGGTAGCGGGCAGCTTGGCATCTTCTCCAGCGCGCTGCGCTGCTGCCTGCCCCACCGGCATCGGTGCTCAGCAAGGGCTGCTGGGCTGGGGTGTCACATCCCCTCTCCCACCCTCCACTACAGGCACCCTTCGTGTGTGTGTGTGTCTGTGTGTGTGTCTGTGTGTGTGTCTGTGTGTCTGTAGGGGACCCCTGCACACCAGCCCAGCCACTGCGGTGCCTTGATGCCTGCACCTGCACCTCCTGGGCCCTTCCTAGCCACCGCCTGGCTAGGACAGTTTGTCCAGCTGTAGAGGGCAGGACACGGCCTGCCTGGGGGCACACCTGGAGGGTGACAGGGCCAACAGCACTGCCGTCAACGTCCTACGGCCACCACACAGCCCCTGTCTCGCCGGGCTGCCCCCTGCCACAGCCAGGTGCCGTGCTGGTGGCTGTGCCAAACCCCTGCCGCCCAGCGCTGCGGGCCACCACCCGCTGTGCCACGCAGGCTGCTCTGGGGTGGGGCGCGGAGGCCCCACGAGCAGGCAGGGGCCAGGGACTGGCGCTGTGCCCAGCGTAGCAGGTCCTAGAGGCTGCCTGTATTGCTCGCTGGCCCGCGGCCAGCCAAGGCCCCAGCCTGCACCCGCTGCCGGAGCGTGGGGCTGGGGCAGCTGAGCTCTCTGTCTTTGCCCGCAGGCAAGCGAGGACGGGGAGAGCGTGGGCCACTGCCCTTTCTGCCAGCGGCTCTTCATGGTGCTGCTGCTCAAAGGGGTGCCCTTTACCCTCACCACTGTGGATGTGAAGAGGTGAGCGGCACCCCGCGGTACCCACACACCGGTCTGAGGGGTGTAGGGAGGTCCCCACCACCTTGGGAAGAGGCATGAAGGGTAAAGTCTGTTTTATCCCCCTGGCTGCCCGCCACTGCTCTGAGGGAGGGTGGTGGGCATTTCCCAGGGCAGAGCTGCCACAGGCACACACTGGGGCAGGAGCAGCCCCGGGGGAACCACGTCATCATTTTGCCCTGGACACGCACACAACACAGTGCCCTGCTAAGCTCTGGGCAACGCAGGCATCAGCAACCATCCCTGTCTCCTGCAGGGCACTGGACGTGCTGAAGGACTTTGCACCAGGTGCCCAGCTGCCCGTTCTGCTCTACAACGGAGACCCCAAGACCGACACTGTCAACATCGAGGACTTTCTGGAGGACAGGCTGGCCCCCCCCATGTCAGTGTCCAGCACTGCCCCAGACGGGGGAAGTGGCTAAAGAGCGGTGGGAGAGGCTGAGAAAGGGGCAGGGGGCAGGCAGCACCTGGGCCTGCCAGCCTCTGCCTCCTTCCCCAGCTGTGCCCACATCCCCACAGGTTCCCCAGCCTGGTCCCACAGTACAAAGAGTCAAGGTTGGCTGGAAATGACATCTTCCACAAGTTCTCCACCTTCATCAAGAACCCAGTGCCTGCCCAGGACGAGGGTGAGGAAGTGGGGGGGCCACCTGTGCTGTGCCACACTGGGGGACCCCAGGCAGGCCCTCAGGTGCTCAGACCCCTGAGGCTGGCCAGCCCTTCCCTGCCCGGGGCCACTGCTTGCATCCCTCAGCGTCCTGGTACCCCCAGCCTGTCCCTCCCAGCGTGGTTCAGCACGGCTGAGCCAGGGCACCCTTGGCAGAGCAGGGACCAGCCTGGGCCAGGCAAGAACAGCGCGGGCACCAGGGCAGGCTGGCAGGAGGCTACGTGGCAGGGAGGGCTCGGCAAAGCTGCCGGTCCCAAGCCTGCAGCGGGGCGCTGCCCTGACCCAGCGTGCTGCTGCCCACCCTGCAGCACTGCAGCGAAGCCTGCTGAGGGCCCTGCTGAAGCTGGACGAGTACCTGAGTGCCCCCCTGGAGTATGAGCTGGCCCGTGAGCCCCACCTCCGGACCTCCCAGCGCCGCTTCCTCGACGGGGACCACCTCACGTCAGCTGACTGCAACCTGCTGCCCAAGCTCAACATCGTGCAGGTGAGCACACGCAACCCCACGCCGCGACCTTCCCCTTGCCCTGGCTTCTCTGTACTGCCTGCCCCACGCCCTCACCTCCTCCTGGGTGCCAGCCCATCACCTGCCTGCAACAACTCTCCGCCCCTATGCCCACCCCTGTGTTGCCTCCTCTCCCCCATTCACCATGCCCCCCAGGTGCCTGCCTGGCATGCCCTTCCCCATGAGCCCTGCACAGCTCGGTGCCTTCCTGCAGACTTCACTCCCCCCTGCATCCCCCACCAGGTGCCACCCCTCCATCCCGTGCACTGCCACAGATGTCCCCTCATGCTATGTCACCCATGCGGCTGTGAATGCCACCACCTACCAGCCACAAAACCCTCCTTGGCACATCGCGGGCACACAGGGCTGGGCAAGAGCTCACGCTGTTTCTGCCTGCAGATTGTCTGCCAGCATTATCGCCACTTCGGGATCCCCAAGGACCTGCGGGGCGTGTGGCGCTACCTTAACAATGCCAGCGAAACCAAGGAGTTCAAATACACCTGCCCCAACAGTGAGGAGATAGTTCAGGCCTATCGCTCCGTGGTCCGGTCTCCGTAGTGAGCCGGGCAAACACCCAGGTGGGCACAGGGATGGGGTCAGGCAGCAGGCCAGTGCCTGCCCCTGTCCCACTGCCATCACCACCGTCCTGCCTGAATTGCACTCGGGAGGGCAGAGAGCATGAGCTGCATCCCTGGTACCCAAATTTCCCCAAGCTGGCACCCTTGCCTGAGGTGCTATCAGCAAGCTGCCTTGCACCGAACCTGCAAATGCATTCTCGCTTCTTGTGTCACCCTCCCTGCCTGGCCAGGACGCTCTTGACCTACCCCGTGATCCCTCAAGCACAAGGATGGGTGCAAAGGTACAGCCATGGGCACCACTTGTAACAGAGCTGGGCAACGCTGAGGGTAACAGCAGGAGCCGAGCCTCAGTTTGGGGAGGAAAAAGTCTGCCTAGAGCAGAGAGCCCAGAGCAGAGAGGGTATCCCCACAGCCTCCCTCAGAGGCACACTGTGCCACCAGCCACGTGAGGGACCCGAGACAGGGCTGTGCCAGGACAGCTGGCACCACCTGATGCCTGTGAAGGGCAGCACAGGGTGAGGGGAACAGCCATGGCAAAGCCCTGGGAATGGAGCTGTGGGAATGCTGTTGGTGGTGCTGATGACCTTGCCCTCTGTCCCCATTGCCCTGTGCGAGGGGAGCAGAGGGCACTGCCCCTCCAAGACCCACTCTTAGGAAGCTCTCTGGAGAAGATTTGGGACAGGGAAGGGGATGAAGTGGGGAAAGTCCAAGCCATGTATCAGAGCACCTGGAGATCAATAAAGGCTTTGCAAGCAAGATAACTGTGTCTGGAGTGACCGGCCCCAACAGCTCTCCTCCCACGCAGGACTTTGCACAGGCCTCCAAGTCTAGCAAGGGCTGGGCCCACACTTCCAGCTCTCCAGGGGGCTGGAGAAGCTCTAACCAGTCACGCACCGGCCCATTGGCACAAAACTGTCAAGAAAGCGAACTCCTCTGACCCCCTGACCCCTCAGATTCAGTTGAAATTGGCCACATGGCTCCAGAGCAATGGAAGGGCAAAAGGGAATGACACACGCACACTGTCACTCTGGACAAGCCCCCAGAGACCAGCTGGCTAAAAACAGCTTTACTGGCAATAACTTAAGCACAGGCGATCTTTAAAAAAGATAAATCCTTCAAAGTTATTTTTTAAAAAAACACCAATTAATGGCAAGTGGAGTAAAGGGGTGGCCCCTTTCAGCAGGGAGAAGCTGCAGGGAAAAAAGCCTCCGCTTTGTCACCCCTGCCCTGTCTACCCCCCTCCCCCCAAGGCCCTGCCACAGTACCAGCTGAGGATCTGCTGCCCCCTCAGGCCTGCCAGGCACTGCCTCCAGGTCTCTGGGTCCTGCTTGCCCCATCCATCTCCCTTGTTGACCATGAGCCACACCTGCAGCAAGGAGCTTGGCAGGGCCAGGGGGCAGTCAATCCTCTATCAGCCACACATGGTTGAAAATGCTGCCATCGGGGGGACGGGACAGCACAGGTCATGAGTCTTCAAAGTCCACTCCAGATGGTGCCTTCTTGCTAGAAGGGGATGGAAGGGCAGTCACAGGCCAGCCCAGAGCTCACTGGTGTCCACTGGACGTCAAGTCCCAGCACTGGGCTGTGGAACAGCGCTTACCTTTTGAAACCAGGATTAATGAGAGACTCTCCTGGGATCTTCCGCTTAGCTGCCAAAGCTGAGCCAGCGCCCCTTTTCTTGCTGGGGCTGGGGTCTGCCTCAGTCAGAGACAGGAAGGACAGGGAAAGCAAAGGTCAGCTGGTTGCTTTGGCAGCCCTGCAAACCCCTCTGTGCCCAGGGCGTGCCTCCAGGAGCCATGGATGGTGAGGGGCTATGCTTGGTCTCCTCTGTGAAAGCTCCAGGGACCCACAGAACTGCCATGGAAGAGCAGTGAAGCCTGACCTCCTCCTGGAGGCTGGCAAGCAACCCTGCTTGGTGATACTAGGCATCAGACCTGAGCACAGTGCACCTCAAGAGCTACCATGCTGAGCCCTGGCCCCTCCTGTGCTGGGAAGGGCACCAAGGGCAGGCTGGTTGACAGCAGCCAAAGCAGAGGGGGCTCAGAGTTTCCTGGAGAGTACCAAGACACAGGAGCCAGCAGCTTCCTGGGGAAGAGAAGGCAAACAAGCAACACAACCCATGGCAACTGCCTACCTGGCAGGAAGAGCTGCTGGCTCTGGGCAGCATTCTTCTCAGGGCTGCAGGAAGACCCCAGTGTGCCCACCACTGCTGAGACAGGAATGAGAATCAGATTATGGGCCAATGTATCCCGGGCTTCCCCAGCAAGTTCCCTCTCCTCCACAGCCCACAACCAAACCTAGCAACATTCTCCTTCCAGCCATTTCCAACTAGGGTGCTGCTACCCCAAGACCTTCACAGAATGGTTGAGGTTGGAAGGGAGAGCTGGAGATCATCTAGTCCAACCTCCCTGACAAGCAGGGTCACCTACAGCATATTGCACAGGATCACATCCAATAGGGTTTTGAATATCTCCAGAGATGGAGACTCCACAGCCTCTCTGAGCAGCCTGTTCCAATGCTCTGTCACCCTCATGGTAAAGGAAACTTGCCTCTGTAAGGCAATGATGGTGTGGTGTCAGCCATTAGGGCAAGGTTGTGCTCCTGTACACTGTCACAATGCTGCTTTTGGTCCCATGCAGGATCTCTTCTGCCCAAGACGGTCAGGGAAGGCCCTGGCCAGCTTTGGGAACAGGTCAGCCCAAGCAGGAAGACGAAAGTAGCACCTCTGCCGCCCAGCCCACACATTTGCATCTCTCCTGGCCAATCTAGCCAGAGCTCACGAGGAGATGTCACGTGGGATGAGACCGTGAAAACACAGCCTCCTAAATGCCATCTTACTTGGTTCTCTGAGCCAGCTCACTTGGGGGAAACCCTAGGTGGGAGAGAGACGATACCATGACAGCGGATGGAAGCTGATCTCCTTGCTCCCGTTGCCCTGTTCCACAACCACACACAGACCTTCGAGACGTTCTTCTAGGTTCCTGATGCAAGTCGCCAAGCCAAACATCAGCGCTTGGAGCTGGGTCCTCGCCTCAGCAACAGGAAGCTTGCAGAGATGAAGGGCTGCGTGCCCGGCCTCCCCTTGCAGCTGCAGCGTGGCCCTGCCATCCTGCAGGCTCAGGGAGACGGCCCCGCGCCGCAGGGCTGCCCTGCGCGGGCAGGAGCCCGGGGTGAGGCGGGAGCTCGGAGCCCTGCGGCAAAGGGCCCCGGGTCCCCGCCGAGCACCCACCTGAGCCTCGCGACGCCGTCCTCCGGCAGGCACGTCCCGCCCTGCGGCACCTGGGGGGAGAGGGCACCTCCTGCGGCGCGGCCGGGGCCCCGCCGCCCCCGCCGCCCCGTCCCGCCGGCCCGGCCCTCCCCGCGGCCCCCAGCCCCGCTACGTACGCGGCCCTGCGGCGGGAGGGCGCCGAGCTCCCCGGCCCAGACCTCCAGCGCGTCGGTCACACTGCGGGGGGCAGCGGCTCAGGCTGTGCTCGAGCCGCCCCGGCCCGGCCCGGCCCGCTCCCCCGCCCGGCGCTGCACTCACTAGACGGTGCCGGCAGAGCCGGGGCCGGCCGCGGGGCAGCAGTAGCAGAGGTACCGGCCCGGCCCGGCCCGCAGAACGCAAAAGGGCCCCGGCGCCTCCGCCATGGCGACAGCGCGGAAGGGGCGGGCCGGGCCCCGGGTCCCGCACGGCGAGGCGGGGGCGGTGCCGCTGCCGCGCGTCCGGGCGGCCCCGCCATGGTGAACCTGGGGCTGCGGCGGGTGGAGGAGAGCGTGGCCGCCAAGCACCCGGTAGGAGCCGCCCGCCCTCCCCGGCGGGGCTGGGGGGGCCGCGAGCCGGGCCGGTGCCCTGACGGTGTCTCCGCAGGCGCTGCAGCAGTACGCGGCGTGCCAGTCCCACGCCTTCATGAAGGGCATCGGCACCTTCCTGGCAGGTACGGCTGGGGCGGGCGGGCGGAGCGCCGGGCAGGGGGGGGCCTAGCGCTCGCCCCCCCTCCCCCATCCCCGGGGGGTGGCCCTGGCTGGTAACTGCTCGCGGTCCCTGGGCTTCGGCAGGCAGCGGAGCCGCTTTCGCCGTGCAGAAGCTGGTGAGCAAGAAGCTGCCGTACAGCCTGCAGTGGAACCTGCTGGTGTCCGTGGGTGAGTGCCCTGAGCCCCCGTGCCCTGCCCGGCGCCTGCTGCCTGGGTGTGGCCGCGGGCCGGCAGGGCCGGGCCCCGCGGGGAGCACAGCCTGGGCTGGCAGGGCCAGGGCCGTGTGTGCAGGTGGCACGGCAGCTTGCCCTTAACGTGGGGGGCGCTGCGCCCTGGCTCGGGCCACCCTTCTGCTCCGCAAGCTCCTCGAGGGTGCCTGGGAGGCTCAGGGACTGCCCGCAGGCAGTTGCAAACACCCTCGTTACCAGTGCTCTCTGGAAGCTGCCTGCGTGTTGGTCTCTTCAGCTGCAGGATCCCTCGCCAGCTATATGGTGACCAAAGCGGAGACCCAGAAATGCTCTGACTTCTGGATTTACCTGGAGACGGGCAAGTCCCCACGGGAACGTGCCATGGCCGATGGGGTGTCTCAACCTACAGGTACATTTCATGTCTCCTTGCTGCTTTACCTGGGCTTGTCTTGCCTGCTGCAGCTCTTTGCTGTTCCTGCCTTGCTTCTAAGCTGGTGACTATTTGTATCTTTCTTAGAATCCCTGCTAAAGTCCCACAGAGGCACCCTGCAGTTAAGGGACTCTTCTCTTACGTGACAGGAGCAGCCCTCCGGGGTGGCAGCAGTGCTAGGGCAGCCAGAGTGCCCTGCCCCGGTCTCACAGCTCTCAGTTCTCTGGGCCCATCATTTGGGCGCAGCCAGCGGTATGGAGAGCGCATGCTCACTTCTGCTTGCTGGCCTGCCTGTTCTGTGGATTCATGAGAGACATTGTGGAGGAGGTTTTGTTTGCTAGAAGAGGAAGAATAGGGCAGGAGATGGAGTGAGCTAGCAAACCCCTCCATGCTTGTGCTTAAGCCAGGCTGCTCAGTGAGAAAGGTAGGGCTGCAGAGGACACCAGAACAGGCTCTGCTGGGTGGTTTTCATGGCTGCCTCCTGCTATCTGCTATTGGCATCAATGAGCTCTTGAAGCTAGGCCAAGCAGAAGAGACAATAAACTCTTCACCAGAGCTTTATAGTTCTCTGCTCACCCCTGCCAAAGATGCTGGGATTGTCTGGGGTACAAGGAGTTTGTTCTTGTCTATTGCAGAAAATCTCAGCCCAGAGGATGCAGAGAAAGTCGCACCACATGTGAGGAGGAACAAGTACGGAGATATTGTGGAGTAGCCAGTGCAGCACAGTGTGCTATGCCTGTGTCCTGCTGCTGCCGTCTTCACCCCTTCCTGTTTGCCTGATGTGCCTGTGCTGCATGGGAGTTGTCTGCAGTACTGCCAGGGAGCTTAGATAAGTCAGTTGTGCAGTGTATGCATGTTGGAGACCTGAGACTCACAGGTGTGTGAGCATTGCACATGGCAAACATAATAAAAGTCCAGAGCTGAAAGTGCACACTGTGGATAAAGTAAAGGCTGCCAATAGGATGGAAAGAGGTGGGGTGCAGGTGTCACCTGGAGACAGTCCCTCTGGTAAATGTTGAAGCAGAATGAACAGAGAGTTGTGGCTAGAACTTAGGAAAAAAAAAAAAGAGGGTTTATGACCTTTGGAAAAGAGGGCGAGCCACTCAGGAAGACTACACGGACGTTGTAAGGCTGTGCAGGGACAAAATTAAAAACACCAAAGCTCACCTTGGAGCTCAATCTGGCTACTGCTGTTAAAGATAACAGAAAATGTTTTTATAAGTACATAAACACGAAAAGGAGGGCTAAGAAGAATCTCCATCCTTTACTGGATGCGGGGGGAAACTTAGTGACAAGAGATGAGGAAAAGGCTGAGGTGCTTAATGCCTTCTTTGCCTCAGTCTTTAGCAGCAAGACCAGTTGTTCACTGGATACCCAGTGCCTTGAGCTGGTGGAAGGGGATGGGGAGCAGAATGTGGCCCTCATAATCCACGAGGAAATGGTTGGTGACCTGCTACAGCACTTAGATGTATGTAAGTCCCGGGCTGGATGGGATCCACCCGAGGGTACTGAGAGAACTGGCAGAAGAGCTGACCAAGCTCTGTATCTGGCCGCCGGAGGGAGCTCCTGTTCTGGAAAAACAACAGGCTGGGCATTGAAACTGGTTGTGTGGGCTAAGAACATAATCTAAAACTAGAACTCCATTTGTCCCTACACAGAGATGGGGAGCAACCATCAGAACAGCTAAAGTCAAAGTGGCTTAGAGAAAAGTTCAGTGCAGTGCGGTGTTAGGGAAGGACATCAGTAGGTGAGCAAACCCAAGGAGGAGAGCTGGTACTGTCTGCAAGAGCAAGGAGGGCAGTGAGAAGCTGCTCCTCTCTTGGGGGTGCACGGAGGAACGTGGTGGGGGCAGCAGGCTGTTACCAGATGGGATCCATGAGTCAGGATGGGCCCCGCACAGCTGTCCCACTGCTGGGTGGGCGCTGCAGTGGTTCTGTGAGCCTGGCAGCTCAGAGCAACCTGCACTGACAAATTCCTGACTGCTGTTCTGCCCTGGCTGGACAACAAAGCCTTTCCTGTGTGCACCGGGGCATCTGTGAGTGCAGAAGTGACTGCACGGAACAGAGCTATGCCGAGCACTGCCTACTTGCACCTTTGGGGTGACTGAGTTCTTGGTGCTCAGGAAGCCTGAACTTCTCAGCTGTGGTTGGCTTCCACTTCCAGTTGGGCCTAAGCCTAGAGTGGGATTTCAAGCCCACTTTGTCTTGTCTTGGGGAATTGTGCAGACTGGTAAAGCATATAAAACCATGGCTGTGTCTGAGCACTGGGCAGGTTGCAAGAGACCAAGTCTTTCAGGCAGAGCTCTACGTGCGGTTGTGTCCAAGCAGAGCCCACCAGCAGCACTACGTCTGTGGGACAGCCAGGCTTTGTCAGCCTGTTGCTATGATGGTGACAAAGCCATAGGAATGGTTACAAAGATTTATTTCTGATTATATAAAAAAAAAAAAATCAACAAGAACAACAAAAAAAACACAAACCTTTCTGCACATTTCCATGTCCCTGTTTTTACTCATTCAGACATGAAGGCACATCCTCCCAGCTGTCTGGCTTGGGGTGATGCAGGATTCAAATCCTAAAGCAGCAGAAAGCCTTGCTCACACAGCAAGTCCATCACCTGTGCACTGACACAGCCATGCACCTGAGAGCCAGAGGAGGCACTGGCTGTGGCAGAGGTGAGACTGGCCTAGGAACCACAGGAATGAGAAAGGCACTGCATATGGTTGCTGAAGAAGAGGCCTGGGAAGCTGCTTGCTCTGGTTGTTGCTTAGTCCCTACCCAAAGCCCCTTTGGGTAGTGGAAGGGGCCCTTTCAAGGCAGGTGGAAGTCCAGGTCAAGATCTGGCATTCGGGAAGGTCACTGGAGCTTGTGCATCAGCCAGAAAGACAGTGTAGGTTCTGGGTGATGCCTGGAGCTCCCCTGAATGGCTGGGCTGATTCTCCGGGGACAGGATAGTGGGGTCAGCTATATGGACTAGAGTGATATTCCTCACCTTCCCCATGCACATGAGAATAAAGTCCTGCAGTTGTCTGGACTCACTGGCCCAGTCCAGCCCAGGTCTGGTGGTAGAAAGATGCCCCAGATACAAGTGTCCTAACCTCGAGACTGCTCTAGCATCCGTCCCTGAGTAGTAGTGGGAAACCCTTAAGACATTCTCTTCCTGCTGCACTGCAGGGTCAGCAGTCCTCTTTTGTCCATCCCTACCTTTTCTGCTGCTTGAAAGCAAGGGGAAGGCAAAAAGGGGCAGCTTTCCCTCTAGGGCAGACGGCATTGGGTGTCAGAGGACAGTATCTCCAAGCACTTGCTGCAACCCAAGTAGTCAGACTTCAGCAGAAAGGATGGTGCTGGCTCCTGCAGACAAGGCCTGTCCTGTCCCTGCAGTTAGATTGCGCTGGACTTGCTGCGGCGGAGCAGGTAGACAGCAGTCACCAGAGCTGTCAGGGTGGTGACCACAAAAAGCAGGATGAGGATGACCCAGTAGTTGTACAGCATGCTTTTGTGGGAAGCAGGTTCCTCTGCTGGGATCATGTTGGTGAGGTTCAGCATGTAGCCAAGGGCCCAGCCGATGGAGGTTTCTCCTGCCTGTGGAAACAGCTTGGCATGACCACCCTACAGTCAACTCAGATCATTTTTTTTCTCGATATCCCAAAATATAAACCCCAAAACTGAGTCCCATCCTGCCCCTTTTCCCCAAGATCTTTCTTCACGCATTGCTTGGCTCTTTCTTGGTTTGGGATGATCGCTTTTGTAGTGCTTTCTGGCCTAGTGTCAAATGAATGCTATGGGATGGATATGTGCTCTGGTGTTACCCACCTTCTTCTGGAAGGCAATATTTGGGAAGGAATGGTTGTTGAAGTTGTACCCTCTGGTGGTGAGCAAATAAACGAACATGCTGGTAGCACAGTAATCTGACAGCCTCTTCTCCAGTTTAGGAGCCTTCTGGAGCAGCTAGATGGGATGCATGAAGAGAGAGAAAGGGGGTCAGGCCAGTATGTTCCAGGGTTTGTTTCTGCAGCCCGAAGCTCTAAGTAGCATCTGGCTGGCCAAGGCACTTCTCATACCCACCTGAACCTCTCCTGGTTCCATGTGGGAGCCATCACCAACCCTTTCCCTACTTCATGCTATGGGAAGGTGCCAGGACACCCAGCCCCCTCCAAGAGGTGCTCTCAGAGCCCAGGAGATGCCCCACATGAAGCACCCCTCTCCTTCCCACTGTGCCAGGGGAGCCCACCTCACTCCAGCTGGTGGCACAGATGGTCTCAGCAGCATCCTTCAGGTCTTTGGGCAAGTGCACAGGTCTCTCCATCACTGTCTGGATGAAGTCCACCGTGTAGAAGAAGGCAGAGAAGGCCTGAGGAATGGAAACACCTGTAGGACAGGCTGGGAGCAAACCCTTTCACCACAGAGAGCTGGTGTAACCTGTGGTGGGTGCAAGCAACCGCCCATGCAGAGATGGGGTTTGGCTTTGCTGACACATGACACTTGGGAGCCAGGGGACTGCTGCAGATCCTACAGCCAGACCACCACCCTGCTCCATGCTGGGACTTACGATGAAGTTTCCTGAAACCTCAGGCTGGAAAATGCCATCAAAGGAGCAGCGGGAGAAGGAGCAGGTGGTGAAGTTGAAGAGCTTGCTGATGTGCAGAGCACAGAGGCTCCCATTCCCAGTGCCAGCCATGGTGATGATGGTGTTGAGGGGAAGGCTGGGCCTCTCCTTCTCTGTGCAGGGGCTATCGTAGATGCTGCTCAATGACAGGCTCTTGCGGTAGCCTGTGGGCCAGCAGGGATTGGGGACAGTTGCTTGGTAGCTCTCAGCCTGCCGGAGGAGCAACACATGGGCCCCTGTGAGCTTTGCCATCACCCTGGCTCCCCTGTGCCACAGCAGCCCTGGCATCGCTTGTCTGGCTCTGGTTCCCACCAGGGAGATGCCGGCAAGCCTGGGATGCAAAGGACTACAGGATGCAGCAGTTGCCCCCGTCGTCTCGAGATGACTTAGGACATTTGGCACAGGCTGAATGCAGCACCTTATGGAGAAGGTGGGAGGAAGCCCTGGGACCATGGGAGAGGCTTAGGGGGCAAAAGCCAAGAGTTGGCTGGAAAATGTGTGCCCCCAGGGCTGTCCTGGAAAGCAGGGCTGGGAGAAGCCCACAGAGAAAGCATGAGTCCCAGCAACCCCAGGTTCTCTGCAAATCATCCCCTTCTCGCCCTGGCCCCCAAAGCTGAACCCAGGAGGTAATCACAGGTCCAAAGCAGTGCTTTGAAGGATCTGGGGTGCAGCACCTCCCACCCTGTATAAATGCTGGGGTGATGATAGCCAGCATCCCTGGGTGAGCACATGCCAGTACCTGGAGGAGCTTTGAGAGCAGCCTCTTGAGGACCTGGTCCCTTCCATAGCAGAGGAAGCTGTGGGTGTACACTTTGTATGGCTGGCCATACAGCTTCAGCATCACCTCATTTCTGGGGTCTTCAATGGTGTCCCTGGTTTCAAAGGTGATCTGTGTGGAAGCACCCCCGAAGTCCATGGCCCCCAGGGTCTTCTTCTTGGGCTGGATCCATTCCCCGAGCCACCCGCGCTGGGCAAAGAGACAGTAGCAGGTGCAGGAAGCAGTTAGCTGCAGGGCAGTCTGGCCACTGCAGCCAGCCCTGCTGGGCACCAAGCTCCTCTGCCCACCTTGATGAAGTTCTCCAGGAGGTAGTTTGCTGTGACCCAGCCGAACACCCCCTCCTCTTCCCCTGACAGGATCTTTGCTCCACGGAAATCGAAGGGGTATGACTTCAGCATGGCTGTCACTGTGCTGAGGACGGCGTTCGAGGCCTGGAGGTTTGCAATGCTGCAGGCAAGATGGAAACATGCAGCAGTGCAAGGGGCAGAGTTAGAGCTGTGTATCTCTCCGGCTCTGCCAGTGTGTGGGAGCTGACTGCAGGCAGGTGGGGAACTCTTACCCATGTACCTGCTGGGACATCCCCCAAAACCCAGCTAATTTCCTTGTCTCTGCTAGGGAAGGAGCCAGGAGGCAGAGGTGGAGGTGTGCTCTCTCTTTCTGGTGGCCAGGCAAATGGGGCAGGACTGTGTGCTCATGTGGATTTGGGGGATAATATCCTCATTGTGTCCAGTTGGGCTGGCAGTAAGTGCAAGGGGGCTTTGCTCCTAGCTAGCCAAAAAGAAGGGGTGGGTTATCCTGGAGCTGCCCCTCCAGACCTCCACTGCCCCTTTTCATCCCACATGGGGAGTACAGAGGGACATGCTGCCTGTGTCCTGAAGAGCGTCTCCTGCAGCATGGCATTCCCCAGCAGCTCTGCAAGGCACACGGAGCCACTGCCTTGGGGAATCTGGAGGCAGGGGGCAGCTTTGCCTGGCAAAGGGGTGACCTCACAGCCCTCCTTCACATCTTCCACCCCCACCATGGGTGGTGGGATGGAGGGGTGGTGAGGCAAGGCCTCCCCAGTAACATTTGAGGCCAAGCAGCTGGCACAGCCAGAGCCAACACTCACTTGAGCAGGCGCATGCCAGCCGTAGCGCCCAGGTAGAGCGGAGTCACCGCATGCTTCTCCTTGGGCACATCTCTCAGAGCCTGGTTCAGGCAGTGCTCTAAGCTTTTTCCAGCAGCTGGAGGGTCGGAGCTGTAGCTGGAGATGCCAGGACCTGTGGAGAGGGAAACTGCATTGCCCTGCAGCCGTGTGGGTGGTGGGAGGATGTTCAGTGAGCAGCTTTGCCCCTCCCAGGATGTTCAGCAGAGCTGAGGGTTGCTGTAGCTGTTCACACAGCTGTCCAAGTAGCCAGAGCTTAGCCACATCTCCTCTGCCCATGCTGCATCCCTCACTTGGTGGCAGTTTGGAAAAGGTTGGATAAATGGATAGTGGAAAACCACCCCTTGCTCCTTGCTGGGCTAGGCAGTGAGCCTGAATTGTGTTCTGGAGGTTTGATGCATGGCAGGAAAATACAAACTGCCACCACCCTTACAGCGCATTTCCCTTGGGGGAATGGGGTGGGGGAGGATTGGGAACAGAGTCAGACCCCTTTTAACACCTCACTGCCCCTGGTGAAAGCACAGGGAGGGCAGTCAGGCCATGTGGACAGCCATGGTCACTTGCCAGCGAGGGGATGTGCCACCCAGGGGGCTGGGACAGCCCTTACCCTCCACGTCACACATGCTGTGCTCGCTGACCACCCCAGTGTCATTCTCCTTGTCTGCAGGCCACTTGTAGATGAACATAGCGGTGTGGGAGGACCCGGCGTCCAGCACGATGCCATACTGCAGGTGGAGAGGCAGGAATCAGGCCCAGAGGGTGGGAGCCCCTCTGGCTGCCCCGGCCGCCTCCAGGGAAGTTACTGCAGCTGAGTCCCACCATCCTCAGCCAGCTCCTCTGGGCAGTGGAGGAGCATCCTCTCTTGGGGTGAGCACTGTGTGAGTGAGGTCTTGCCTGTCCATACCAGGGTCTTGCCTGGCCTCGGATGTTACTGGGAGCGGAGCGCTCTGCCCAGCCAGAGGGACACCGCTGCCCTGGGATGCTGCTCAGCACACCAAGGGGACTTGCTCTTTGGGCATAGGGACCCCCTCGCCTCGTTGAGCACGGGCCGGGAGGTGCTGCCTCCTGCTCCCACCCCCACGGCACTGCTCCTCGTGGCAGGCAGCTGTGTTGAGCTGTGGCCCCTCAGGCCAGCAGGGAGGACACCTGAGGGCGGCCGCCTGGGGACGCAGCGCTCCAAAGAAGGGCAGCCAGCCACCTCATCCCTCCCTGCCCTTGTAAGGCTTGCCCATTCTGCGGCTATAAATAACCCCTGCTCCCTCCTGCCAAACACAGTTACCCAGCTCCTGGGGAGAAGCTGCCCTGTGCCACGCCACTGGCAGCCCCCAGGCCCCAGACCCCTTTGCCTCACTCAGCTGTCCATGGCCACGGGGCTGCCTGCCTGGGCCTCTTCACACTGTGGCCAGAGCTGCTTTTCTGCTGGAGAGGAGGCTGCTAGCTTGGGGCTGAACACAAGATGGTTCAGTGCTGCCCCAGCTGACCACCTCTCCGGACTGAAACGACCTCAGACTTAAGCCTGGCCTAAACAATGGCTTTACCTGCACCCCATAAATCCCTGCCAAGCACCCACATGGACTCTTGGGCAGGGGCAGGCTGCTCTTCTCCCAGCCCAATGCCCTCGAGCCGCCCTGGCCCTGCCTGGTTGGGTCCCACGGGGACAGACAACCAGCTGGGCCTGTGGGGCCATCATCTGGCTCTGAGCCACTGCCCCATCGCTGCCTGTCCTTGTCCTCAACCAGCTGCAGAGTGGGCTCCAGGTCAGGTGGCTGCAGGGTTCAGTTTTGGGTAGCTTACTTTTAGCTTGTCAGAAGAAGCAGGAATGAAGTGTTGGGGCATGGGAAAGGTCACCTGAGGTTCCCCCCTCAGAAGCAACCCCCATTTCCATGTGAACAGATGGCCCCACAACAGACAGTGCCTCCCTGCTCCCCTGGGAACCATTTTCAACATGTGACCCCCCTGGTGCCACAGTCTCGCCCGTCTCCCATTAACAGGCAGGGCTTTGCTTCGTGCCCTTGGACAAAAAAGCCAAGAGAGTCCCCCTCTGCGGCCAGGAAGAAGGGGGAATTGGGGCCAGTGTGCTGAGGCAACCCCTGAGTGATATTATGATTAGCTGGATGACAGATCTTCGCCAAAGGGGAAAGCACCAACAGTTCACCCTCAGCCCCCAGGGCTGAGCAGAGCTGGGGGCTTGTGCTGCCCCTGCATCACCAACTCTGGGGTGATACAGGGGGAGGCTGCAGCCTGCCAAGGGGATGGGCTGGAAACAGGGGTAGCTGAGGAGCAGCAGGGGCTAAGAAGTGCTGAAGCAGGAGGCTGAGAGGATAAGTGCTGAGCACTCAGCGCTGGGGATGCCTGGTGCCACAAACAAGGGATGTGAACAGCCCAGTGGGAGCAGCTCTGGGGACACGACACTGACCACAAAGCAGGGACAGACATGGCCACACCAGCTCGGACACATGGCCGTACTCAGGGTGGGCAGAGGAAGCTCCACATGCCTGTGGCATGTGGGGAAATGTCCTGTGACAAAGCACTGGTGTGGGGTTGGCTGCTTCCAGCTCCTGGAGAGCTGTGGTGGTGGGTGCACGTGTGGGGGGTGCAGACGTGCACGTAGATGTACGTGTGTGGGCATGCTGGTGTATGGCTGTACATATGTGGGGGTACGTGTGCATGCAAGAGGGTGGATGCACACAAGCGTGCAGGCGTGAGTCTGTGTGCACATGGGTGCCGGTTTGTATGCACGTGTGTGCATTTAGGGGTGTGTGTGTGAATGTGTGTTCGCATGTACGTGTGTACATGTACATGTACAGGCACGTGTGGGTGTGTGTGCCTGGGACAGCTGTGCTGCCTGCTCAGACCCACAGTAAGCCAAGCACACTCAGTAGGGTCTTGCAGCCCTGACCCCATGCTCCCCCCGGGGCATGCGCCGAGCTCTGTGGGGTGAGTGGGGCTGCCCCCCAACCCCAGAGCTGACTCCCGCCCACACACCTCCACTAAGCTTCCTGTTGTGTATGCAGGTTTCCTCTGTAGCTGCCAAGGCAGCAGCTGGGGAGTGGCATTGCCTGAGGGCATGTGTTTCCTTCTAGAATCCACAACTCCCATTTCAGTGTATCACCAGTCCGGCTACGGCCTGGAGCAGCTTCCCTGGGGGATGTGTCAGATTTGGGCCACACTGCCGGGCATCTTGCAGAACCAGAACCAGTTGCCCCAAGCAGGCATGTCCCTCTGCCATGTGCTCTAAGCGCCTCTTAGTGTCCTCTTGGACCCCAGCGTTCTTGTGGGGCAGAACCCATTGCTGTGAGGTGTGGGGTGAAGACGGGCAGCAGCCCAAGGAGTTGTGGGTGAGGGACCCGTGGGGACATGGGTGCCACAGGCAGCAGCATTGGGATCCAGGTGAGGTAACAACGAGTGGCAACACAAAGTGCTGGAGAGAGGTTGGCCCCAGGAGCTGGGCCCAGGACTGCTGAAGGGAGCTCCCAGCACAGACAGTTGCTCCGTCATGTCCTGCACCCTGGCTGCCCCTGCACAAGAGGAACCACGGCCTCTGCATGGCATGTGGCGGGAGCCAGGCTGCCTCGGGAAGTGCTGTGTGCCAGCCCTTCCTGACCCCGTTCCTGGCCTCCACAGGACTCTGCATCCCAGCCTGTCCTTGCGGAGGGGCCGTCCTCCCTGGCAGTGGTGGCTTGGCCAGCACTGCCTGCCTGGACCAGCAGCTGAGTGGCAGTGAGCAGGAGTGGAAGGCCATGTGTGCACACGTGTGTATGAAGGGGCAGAGGCCAGACCCAGGTGGCTGAAAGGGTCCCAGAGATGAAGCAGATGCCACGTCCCCTCCTGCAGAGCCGGGGTACGCACGTTCCTCCAGCATCTGAATGGCAGCTAGGGACAAGGTCTGCCGCCCACAGCAGGGCTGTGTTGGTGCCAGCACCAGCCCCTGTCCCTGTCACAGCCCCTACCCGGGCCACATGCACCTTGCAGGGCCTGGGGGTAGCCGGGGGTGCAGGGAGCTCAGAAACCCAGCCCAGTGCTCTCCCGAAATGAGCACCAGGGTGAGCTCTTGGCTCCTTTGTCCCTTTGGCCCCTTTGTGGGGTACGTGGCTGTCACCAGTGCAGCCAGCACGAGCTGCTGTGCAGGCACAGAGAGGCTCATGGCAGCACTGGGAGCCTCAGGCGGGTCACGTACAGGGCTCTGCACACGGCAAGCCTCTGGAGAAAGAAGCACCACCAAAAGCCCATCTCATTAGTGATTTGCAGTGTAAGTGCTGCCTCAGCTCTTTAGCCAAGGTGTCCTGCGCCTGCCAACAAGCTGGCTGAACACAAGGACTGGAGGGAACAATGATGTCCTGGCATTCTCCTGTGCTGGTGCCTGGCTTCCATCACCCTTCTCACTGGCCCTGTCCTGCTTGGCTGTCAGAGTCACAGGGCTTGGCAGGCTTCACACGCATGTCTACAGCCCTGTCCCCAGCCTGTGGGAGTCCCACGACACCAGCATCTCCTGGCAGCATAGGAAGAGACAATTTTTCTATCTATAGGACCCACCAGCCTGACTCCAGTGATGCTGCAGGACTGGGGACAGTCCCAGCACAGCCCCACATGGGGACAGTGGCCCTGTGTGGCCCGTGGGCTCTGCCCTCCTTAGCCACAGCCAGGGCAGCTCAGTCCCCACGGAGAGGACACAGTGTCGATGTCCTCAAAGGCCACAGGGCAAAACCGCGGGTAGGGCTTGGGGTTCCTATCAAACGTGTGGCTTCGCCCAATGGACAAGCACAGCACAGCTCCAAAGGCTGCCCAGAAATGTCCCACACCCCTGGGGGAGGCAGGGAGGGGTGCTGAGAACAGCCCAGTTCACTGCAGCTGGTATCGGGCCCCAAGGCCATGCTTCATGGCCCAAGTTCCCCATCCCTCCCCACCCACGGGCTCTCTGGGCTGTCCCACAGTACAGCGTGGGCTCAGCTTGGCCCCACAATGGAGCCCACCTCCCTTGAGGGTGCTGCTGGTTATGGCAGGTCTCCTGCCACAGGAACCCGAGCTCTCCCCAGGATGGCTCACAGGGAACAAACCTGACAGGCTTTATAAAAGCCAGTGAAGAGATTTGCCAAAAGAAGGGAAAAAAAAAAAAAGAGGAAGGTTTGCAAAAGGAAAGAAAACAGCTCAGAGCTGTAAGGCTGTGGTGCCATAAGCTCAGTTGTGTACCCAGAAGGGAAGGAGAAGACCGAGGTCCCTCTGGCAGCAGAATAAATAATCTGGGGTATTTTTAGGGCTATATTCCAAGCAAAGGAGCTAGAAGGAGAGGAGGTAGAGCTGTGGGTCAGCCTTAGCTCCTAAGTGAACTGAGCTGTCACCCAGAAGCTGTTGCTAATGTGGACCAAGCCAGCAAGGACAGTGATGTCCTGCCCAGGGTGGGAGGGGAGGATGGGCCCACAGTCCCCCCCAGCCAAAAAGGAGCAGGACTGATCACAATCATGGCTTAACTCTGGCTGCCACCCTAAACTGAGCAGGACAAACCAGCAAACAGGGCCTGATCCTTGTGCTGATCCCGAGGCTAGCAGGATTCCACAGGATCCACCCACTCATGCATCTTCACCCCACGCAAGCCCTGGCACAAGCAGAGGTGCAGCCAGCTCCTGAACACAGCCCAAGGCAGGGGAGCTACTGGGTAGTTGCAGGGCTGGAGTATCTCTGGTTTGCTGCCTCTGCCCCTCCTTCTGCCTCTTAAGGGCTGGGGACATTGCTCCAGGCTCCCCATTGCCACAGGGTTGGCTGGCCGCACAGGGGCTCTAGTGGAGGCCAGCCAGGCACATGCCACAGCCCCGCATGGCACCTGCAGCTGGAGCTGGCCCCTTGACTCCCTGACCAGGGAGGGCAGAAGGAGAGCAGGGGCATGTAATGTACCCCAAAGCAGCATTAAGCTGGAGGGCTGTCTCCTCTGGGGAGAAGGGACAGAGATTGGGGCTGCCCCCCCATGCTGAAATGGCTGTTGGTGATGGGTGAGCAGCAGCACAAGGGTTGGGACAAATCTTGCAGCTCACCAGCATCCAGGCCAGAGCCCTGGGCTGGCCGGGGCTGCCAAGTGAGTCCAAAACAAGCACTTCACCCTGTGTTGGTGCGTTTTGGGCTGAGTTAGAATAAGACAAATCTTTGCATCCCCAAAACAGCCCTGAGCTTTGTGTAGAACTACCTCCCTCCATGCCTGCCCAGCAGCATCCCCCCAGGAAAAAGCACCATGGTGCCAACCCTGCTGCACTTGCTCCATCCAGGAACGGGGCAAAACCCCAGGTCTCTGGGCTGGGCCGCTTAGCCTCAGGCACATCTGTGCAACCCCAAACTGCAGTGCTGCATGAACACAGCTGGCTTAAAGCTCCAGATAGGAATCAACTGCAGGAGGATAAAAGGTTTCCCAGAATGACCAAAGCACTGCAAATACAGACAGGTCTCAGCAACAGTAGTTGTAATTCCCCCGTGTCCAAAGAGACATAATCAGCTTGGAAACCAACTATGAGCACAGCCCCTAACTGCCACAGCACGTGGAAATGAGTGGCAAAGAAAGGTGTTATAGGAAAAGAGTTAATTATTAGTGATTATACTAACAACCAGGGAGTATCATCCTGGCTAAGCCAGTTCATTTTCTCAACCTGATGTTCATTACATCTGACAAATCTGGAGAGAAGGCAACACATCTGGCAGTCAGAAAGTTTCCAAGCAAATTGGTCAGGATGAGAAAGAGGGGGTTGTGGATGAACCACTTTCCAGGACAAGAGCCTGCTCCCCATGGAATAGCCGTCTGTCACTGAAAGAAACAAGACCCTTTTAAAACAAAATACTTGCGCAGCAGGAGTCAATCAGAGGACTTTGGCAACAAGAAATTGTTCGGGAGCTTCCTTCGGTGCCTGAATGTCAAATTAAAAAAAAAAACAAACAAAAAACACAGAACAAGAAAACAACAAACACCAGCGCATTTCCATAGGCAAGCGCCTTTCTTGCCCTGCAGTGCCAGCTAAGGCAATGCAGCTGCAGCCCAGCAGCGCCCGGGGCGCCCATCCCCAGAAGCCCGGCCGGGGGCACCGCACCCCGGGCCCTGCTCTGCTGCGCTCCGAAGGCTCCTCCGAGGCGAACGAGGGCAGGCGGCAGGGCGCGGCCGCGCCGCGGTGTCCCCCGCAGCCCCCCGGGCTCTCTGGCCGGGCTCGGGGACCGCCGGCTCCGAGGGTCTCTGCCGGCGCCGGGGAGCCCCCGCACCCCGGAGCCTCTCCGCCACCCGGAGCCCCCAGAGCCGGGTGCCCTCCCTGGCGCTCGGGGCCCCCGAGGCCCCCGGCCCCCGTAGCCCAGACGCCACCGGTGCCCCGCGTCCCCGTCCCCTCCGCACCCGCACCCGCCGCCGCTCACCTTGAAGCCCGGCGGGCCGCGCGCGTCCCCGGAGCCGAGGCAGAGCAGGAGGATGCCCAGGAGGCAGCCGAGGGCGAGCAGCAGCAGGACGGCGGCCACCCGGCGGGCCATGGCGGGGCCGGGAGGGCGCTGCCGCTCCTCGGCGGCGGCGGGGGCAGGTGAGCGGCTCCGCGGTGGCTGCGGCGGCTCCTGCTCCTCCTCCCCTTCCCCGTCCCCGTCCCCTTCCCCCTCCTCCTCCTCCTTCTCCTCCTCCTCCTCGCCCGCCTTTCTCGGCTGAGTCACCGCCGCCCCGGCCCACCCGGGCGGGCCACGGGCCCCGTCGGGCAGCGGGGAGCCGGCACCGGTCCATGCCCCTGCCCCTGCCCCTGCCCCGGGCTCGGCCCCGTCCCCCCCAACCTTGGGCACGGCCCCTGAGCCAGGACTCGGCCCCCGGGCACCAACTCCTCAACTCCTGTCCCAGGCTCTCAGCCCGGTCCTGGCCCCCGTCTTGGGCATCGCCCCTGCTGCGGGGCTCAGCGCCGCCCTGCCCGCTCCCCCGGGTACTACCCCTTGTCTCAGGGCTCAGTTCCAGTTTCTTGCTGCCCCAGACGTTGTCCTTAAGCCATCCTGGGCGCCCCTTGCACCACCCAGGCTGCGGGACTCAGCCCCTCCTGTCCCCAGCTCCGGCATCACCCCTGCCACAGCCACGCTCTGGGAAAGTGAGGGCCTGGCAGGGCTGGGGACCCTGAGCCCTGGGGCAGGGAGTGGGGGGCTCCCATCTGCCTCAGGCCAGAGGCCCTCCAGCACAGGGCACCCCAGCGGGTTTGGTAGGAGGCGAGCAACAGAAAAGCTCTGAGAAGAAGTCTCACCTACCAGCTGTTATAAATATATTACTGCTTTTAATCATTACAAAGAGTTTATGACAGCTATGAGGAGTACAGACATATATTGAGATAGTTTTTAATATGGTCACAAGTGAATAATGAAATGCATTTCCACATGGAGCACTGAGCCAAGGGAGGCTGGGCCCCTGGCTCTGAAAGGGACATTTTGAGCTTGCTTACACAGAGGGATAAAACATTGAACAAAATAATAAACAAGGAGATATCACCAAGGAGAGCAGTCTGAAGGAGAACATGGCTTCCAGCCCAGTTGAGTTGCAAGCAGAAGGGTCACACTTTAGCTCCTCACAGGCAGCCTCACTTAATTTTTTTTCTTAAGCAAGCCACTTTTCACAGTTGCCCTGCACACAGCACATATTGCACCAGCACTTGGGTTTCTTAAGCGCTTCCTGACCATTGCTGTGGCATCAGGCTTTTAGAGAGGGCCTTGCCTTTGCCAAGGGCTGTGGTCTGCGTGCCCTTGGCCACCACTCCCCTGCACATCACGGAGGCTCTGCTGCTGCAAGGCAATCCACCGGGGATGAGACCATTGTCCTCCCTCTGAGACAGTGATCTTTCCTGGGCTTTTCTCTCTGGGAGCATGCAGCTGGGCACAAGCTGAGACCTCCACCTGCAGCTTGCTGTGGTCAAAACAGGGGGGCTCTCTCCTGCCCCAAAAGCAGGGCTGCAAGCCCCTTGTACAGTGAGAATGGAGGAGATCATCACCCCATGTATCAGCCCTGCTCTGCTCGGTGCAGCCAGAAGTGACCAGCAGCAGGGCTGGGGAAGTAAAAGGTTAAATAAGGGCACAGAGAGGCTGGTGCCCACTGACAGCAGCGCATGGCTTTCTCCTCTGTGTTTAACTGGTGAGTGTTTGCAGGTGTGTCCAACTCCTCGCTGTAAGTATTTAGCCTCTAGAAAACCTGTATCAATGAACACCAAGACATTCATGTACAGATTTATGTGGAAAAAAAAAATCCCTTTTTCTTTAAGTCTGCTGCTTATACCAGAGAAGACCAGAGTCTTGGGTCTGAGGTTTAGCGGAGTACCATTTTCTCTGCCTTCCTGCATCACTGATGACTTTATAGGCTCTTCTCAATTTTCCACGGGGAAATATCTGACTGTTCCTGACTCTTCTTGCCATCCCTCTCACCCACATAGTGTTTCTGAGGTGCACACCTGCAATTGTCACAGGTGCAACTACACCAGGGATTAACACGGAAGCAAAAATATCTTCTCTAGACACTCTTAATCCTTTTCCCAATAGCTGCCAAGACTCACATTTATCGTTTTGACTGAATAAGCAGTGAGAAGATGTCTTCTGAGGCTGTTTGAAGAGGAATCAAGCTCTCCTCTGATTAGCATTGAGCAAGGATGGCTCTGGAATAGCTTTGTGGTGGTAGGGATGGTCCCTTGCTCTTCGTCCTTATTTTGCTTTCAGAGACATGGGGACATATCTGCCTTTCTGTCAGCTCAGTGCTGTGGGATCCTCCTACAAATCTCTGCACGTGGCTGGATTAATACCTTGGCCATGTGCAATGTCAGCCATCCTGTTCCCAGGTTGCCCATATGTGGTGTGGAGCAGGGGCTTTCTCACTGCAGGAAGGTTGCTCCCCCTGGCCTTCTCTGCACAAAGTCACGTTTGCTACCCTTTGTTTACCATGCCCCAATGGGCAGGGAGCTCCTTGGGCATTTGCTGCTGATTCTTGATGCCTTGTTTCTCTGTCCCTTGGGCTGGCCCTGCTTTCCCACCCAGGGAACTCCAGGGTGAAGAACTGCTGAGGCATTTCAGCATGGCTGTGCATGAATCGCCTTTCCACTGCACCACTGCTCACACAGCAGCTCCATGGCCCTTGGTGGTGCCTTCAGGCATGCCCCCAGCACAGCCCAAACCCAAAACACAGACTAATATCCCAGGACACTGAACTTCCAGCACATACAGGGAGGCACTGGTCACTGGGATATGCTTGTGGGCTAGATGCACTCCCAGCCACGCAAAAGGAATCACAGACATGTGAGCCCAGCAGTAGCCAGAGAAACATCTCAGCGATGCTGCACCTACATGTGGTGCAAAACGGTGCTGCTGCATGCAAGGTCAGCCGTGGTGCCCCAGCAGCCAGGCGAGGTGCAGCCACTGGCTGCTTTGGCCCCAGAGGGAGGTCTCCTGTGAGTGGCCATGTCTCATCCTGCCCCCTTCACCAGGGCTATCACTGGGAAGGGCAGTGGGGCTGTGCCTCTGCCTGCAACCCAGCCATACCCACAGGGAGGACCCAGCACCTGCACTGAAGTGGGTATCCCATATGGGCTGTCTGTGCCAAGGAGTATAAAATTAGCTCCAGGCATGAATGAATTTAGCAGGAAAAAGAAAGGAAGGGACAGGGAGGGTTTTCTCATCAACGGAGGATGGAGCGGAGGATTTCCTGATGCCATGAGAAGAGAGCTCAGCTTCATTTGACTGAGAAAATCAAGGACACATGGGTTTGGATGCCAGCAATGCAAGTGCTCCAATGGCACAGATGTCACCTCTGCAGGGCTCCAGATTATGAGGTAAAGGACCTGCCTGAGCAAGCAGGTTCACTGTGTAAGTGACCATGCAGGGAGCCAGCCTGCTGCAGCCTGATCACCCTGCCTCTCTGCTGCTCTGCCACCCTGCTGCCCTGCCACCTCTGGGCACCCTACAACACTCCTACATGTCCTTGCGCTGTGCAGCAAGGCAAGGGCAGAGGTCTTGGGGCCCCATGTCCCAGCAGACATCAAGGCTGTCCAGCACCTCTGGAGCCCCCCTGTCATCACACCACTGGTGCCTTGCCTGCAGGAGCTCAGTACTTGGGCATGCAAGTACTTCCCAGCAGCTGTGCCCAGGCAGGCAAGTACTCCACTCAGCACCCAGCTGCAGCCTGGAGGCACTGCCAACCCTAGACAGGGGCATAGAAAGGGGATCCATGGAGGAAGATGCTGTCCCTGCTCTCTGCACATCACATCATCATTATAACTGTTCCCAAAGGAGCTGACCATGGCCCCCAGCCCACTGGGCTCAGAAGACATGCAGCAGCTGAGAAGCCTGTTGGATGGCCAGATAAAAGGGGGACACTCCCCCCAGCACCATCCTGCCTTGAGAGCCCCCAGTGACAGAGGCACAAGATGAAATTTCAAGGGCCAATTCTCCTGCTTTCATAGCACTGGGGACAGAGACCCTCAGCATGACCAGACATGTATGGTATTCTAAAATATCTATATAATGAATCAGATACAGGTCCAGAGCTTGCTGTGGGACAGCAATAAGGTCCCCATGAGTTAATGCAAATTCTGCATACTTGCAGCCTGTATATAGGGTGCCACCTTCATTACAGGGCCTCTGCAGAGAAGGAGCAGGCATCTCTGTGAGATGTCACGTACTACAGGGGTCCCTTTGCTTACCAGCAAGCCCAGAGGAACAGCCAGATGACACAGGCAAAGAGAGGGCCAGACCCAGAGCCCCAGCTCTGCCTTTACTCACCCCATATCTGGGTCAACAGTGAGTGCTTGGTCCCAGGTAAATCTGAATTAGGACTTGGCACCAGCATGCCTGGGGCATCTGCAGGCTCTTGAAATATATTGCTATATTACCAGCAGCTGCCAGGCTGAGGCACTAGGCATCGTTTCCCAAGGAAAAACAGGTCTTGGTGCAGCCCTGTCCCAGCTGTGCAACAAAGCCTGTTCTCACCCTGAGGGACTTGCAGCCAAAATACTCACTAGGGACAAAGCAGCAGGAGGGGAACAAAGATGAGAAGTCTCACCCAAAAAATCTCAGGATTGCTGGTTTCCCAGACAAAGGAAATAAGTTTTTCTAATCCACCTGTTCCAACAAAAGCATCTGACACAGGGCCACCTGGGAGACTGCTGGCCAGGCCGAGTAAGTGATGAGTGGAAAAACTGGAAGGAAAGAAAGGGACTCGCTGAGAGTCCCTCCCAGACAGAGAATGGAGTGCTGGCCCTGGGAATCGGTGTCTGTGGGTGGGGCTGCTTGCTGCTCGGGGCTGGGCTTCTCAACATCTTCACTGAACAGAAAAGAGATGACAGCACATCTGGGAGCACTGGTGAGTGGCTCTGCAACTCCATATGTGGTTGGGAAATAACAGGAAGAAGGGGATGTGCTTGGAGTCACTGCAACAGACCTCGGTCCAAAGAGAGGGATAAGCGATGGGTTTTTCTGTTCCCATGCGCAAGTTTCTCAGCTGAGAGCAAATGCAGGGGCTATGCATCTGGGAGCACTCAATAATCTTGGGGTAAGGATGAGCTGGGATAAGATGAGCCACCATAAGATCAGCCATGCTTAGCCATGAGCAATGCTGAAGCAACCTCATGACACACTCAAGAGCCGCTACAGCAAAACATTGATCTCAGACCAGATGAGAGGTCCCAGTCTGCTCCTGAGGGAGCAGGGGAGGGCAGTGGGGTGCCTCAGATACTCTACAGACATACTTGGAGTGAGAACAGTAGGAAGGGAGAAGGGCTGGTTAGAGACCAGCACAGCCTTCACAGTAGGCAGCAACACATTTGGGATGGCAGGATCCTGCAAAGCTGTCCTAGCAGGAGCACCGCCCCTCTCTGCAACATGGGCAGCTCTCAAGCGGTACGTTGAAGGGAGGTAATGGCAGGAGCTCACTCCTTGGTCATGGGCTCAAAGGGCCCAAAGGGCCATGTGTTTTGGCCCATGGGAAAAGGAATCCCCCAGTATCACTCTCAGTCCCAAAACCAATACAAGAACCAGTCCCCAAACCAATCACAAGAACTAATCCCAATCCCAAAAACAAAACCAAGCCCAGTCCTGCCTGGGAGCAGTGTGGAGCCACATCCAGCTCAGAGTAGCTGCAGCCTTCTCCCAGTCCCAGGGCCACATACTGCCCAGCCAAGATCTGTGGGTCTGGGGTCAGGACCAGCACTGACCCAACAGTGGGGACTCAGCTGAGGAAACAGGTGTATTTTTTGGAGAGTTCAGGCCAGTATGGGCCAACCACCCAGCAAGCCCAAAGCCTTTCCTCAGGGATCTCTGGGCACTTTGAATTCTGCATGAACTGAAGGATTTGGGCATCTGGGCTTCATAAACTGCTGGTGCTGAACTACTCCACAGTGGCTCTTTTCCTTGCATGTAGGAGTCCAAAATTACAGGCAGTACTGTAAAAACTGCAGGCAGCCTGAGGTCTGCGCTGCTGGGGGGATGAATCCCTCAAGCCAGCAGAGATGTTTGCCTAGGGTGCATCTTCTCACATCCCCACCTGCACTGATTCACCAACACAGCAAGAGCCATACTAGGGCTGCCCGGGAAGATTTGGGGAATGCCCACACTAGCCTCCAGCACTGAGCAAGCCCACTGTGCACAAATGCAAGGCTTTTTTTTGAGTTGTTGTTGTTCAATCTGTGGGCAATAAGGCTGCAAGTTCATCTATTTTCCATTGGTACAGGAGAAAAATAAAGGGGTGCAACAAAACAAAGTGAAAATGAGGGCAGCTCCCACTGAGCCAGTGTCTTTTACACTCAGCAGGTGGGAGTTCACCCTGATGCACTTGAGCTTCGAGCCCAAAGATTTTCCTCTTACGGTCACTGAAGCACTCAGGGACTGGAACAATAGCCATGTATCCAAGGCTATAATCTCCCTCCTGGCAAAGATGCCTGCCTGGAAGCGAAGATCAAACCCAAGCAAAAGTCTCCATTCTTGCCTTCCTTTCTAAAACCTTTTTTCTCTCATTTCCCAGCCCAGTGTTTGGCCAGCGCTGGACTGGGGGCTCCTGCAGGCAGGTTCCTGGCTGGGGTAGCAGTTCCCCTGGTGCTAAAACAGACAGCAAATGGGTGTGCTTCTCCAGGAAGGTGTTGCCAGTTGTCCAGAAAGCAGGCTGCCTTGCTGAGAGCCCTCTGATGCCCAGGACAAACTCCCCATGGACTGGTTGCCCTCTCATGCTGGCAGATCCAGGGCTGCAGGATAAGGGTGCTGCCAGTGCCTTGCGAGCCTTTCTGCAGCTCATGGTATGAGGCTGCGGATCCCAGAGGGGGGGCTGGGGACTGGGGGCAGAGCATCCTTCCCCTGCAACGTGGCCCCAGCGCAGGCACGTGCAGGGCTCTGGGCAGCACAAGCGCTAACAGACCTCAGCACCTCCTCTTCTGCATCCCCATGCCCTGGCAGGGCTCCTGAAGGAGCACCCTGCAGCAGGATGAAAGAAACCCCCCCAGGTCTCTCCTCTCCCTCAGAACAGCATTCCCCCTTCACATCCAAAGCCATGGCAGGTTTTGAATGGCAGCTGAGTGGCTCTTGGTGGCCACAGCACCCTGGAGACAGATCAACTCAGCCCATGCCTGCCCGGGGGAGTGTTGCCATCCCCCCACACCACAGTGCCCAGCTCACCTGTCCCCAAACTTGTGTGGGCAGGAGGAAAGCACACAAAATGAAGGAAAGGAGCACTGGCATGGACCTGTGGGACTGAGCAGGAGCCACAGGCCCACGGTCAAGGCTGAGCAGAGAGGTGCCAGCTGCTCCCTGTCCTGAGGTGCTGCACAGCCAGTGCCAGTGCGCAGCTGGGTCTGCAGCGGCTGAACCCTTGTGCTGAGTCAGGGGGCACAGGGCTTGCTGCAGCCTGTGGCCCATCATAATGTCTGTGGCCTCGTAGAGGGCCACAGAGGGATGGGGTTCCTGGTAGGCCACTCTGCTGGGATGCCAAAAACCCCAGATGCCTGTGGCACTGCCTCCCCCGCCAGGGTGAGCACTGCCAACCACTTTCTCCCCAAACCCACCCCACTTTCTGACCTAAAGGGGTCTCTTGCTCCACAGTTATCTACATCCAACACAGTTCCAGGAAAAATTTTCTACCATTGCTGTTGCCCACAACACAGACACACCCTCTGCTCTGAGATTCCTTTGATTTCCTACAGGTGTTAGGGACAAAACTAACATTTTATTGAAGGATGGTGAGCACCGGGAGGGCCCTGCACACCCACCACCCTCCTGCAGTTTCATAGCAGCCAGGTCAGGAGGTAGGAGCCCCCTGTGAGCGTGTCAGCCACTTTCCTTTAAAGGCCCTGCAGCTGTCTGGCATCATGCTCCAGGTGTGGTTCTGCTCCAGCCCCCCTTTTCTGGGCTCATGGAGGAGAAGCAGGAAGGTGCCAGCCCAGCACAGTCCCATTTTGGACCACCACTGGAAAAATTATTTTGCTTCTCTCTGATGCCTGCAGTGGGTTTTGGAGACCACCAGCATTCCATAGACGGTTCCTGCCTGTCAGATGCAGGAACCACCAGTGTGCAGTGCTGTTACTGGAGAAGCTGTTCTGTCCCTGGCGGCTGCTTGTTAGAATTTGTGACACCAAAACACACTTGTTTGATTAAAGACCTCTCACTGAGAGCTCAACCCAGGGAAAAGGAGGGGTCTCTGCTCTGCTTTGGCAAAACTTTATTAATACACTAGAGGCCTAGTTTAGCCTGGGACTCCCTGGTGGCTTCCCCGTGAGGTTGTGACAGCCAGCAGAGATGTCCCACCATATCCCATCCTCTCTCCATGCCACATCCTGCCCGTCCTGATGGGAAAAGCCCTATACACATGAAGCATCTTGTCCGGATTCCTGGCCGCACCAGTCTCTTTTCACACACTTTTCAAATAGGAGCAGGGGGAGCAGCCCTGCCTCAGCAAGGCACTGCCGGCACGGCAACTCAGAGCCATGTGCCCACCCTGCAAGGTGCCCCTGGGCAGAGGCAGCCCCTCATGCAGCTCCTCATGCCCAGTCATGCAGCTTAGCAATTGCTAAATGCAAGTGCACCGGCATCATTTTTTCTCACCCTCTCAAAAGAGTTTTCTTTTGATAGACGGTTATTTTCTTTATGTAAAGACGCAGCCCCAGAGAATTGTCCTCCAGCCAGCAGGCATGTTTCCAGTCCTTCCCACATCCCAAAACACAAGAAAAAAATCCCCGGATGGCTGTTTCCTTTTCAAGCTGTAGCACCAGGGCCTGCCTCAGCCCCAGCTTAGTGTGTAACTTTGTCTACACAGCCGTAGTCCAAATGGCATTTTCCCACACTCTCCCCACCAGCCTGGTGCGTGAGCAGCCACAGCACTGTTAGGCTCCTAACATGCAACCCCAGGCTGCTGGCTAAGGGAGCAGAAGGCAGATTCAAAACCAGCCGTACTGGTCCCAGTCCTGGGAGAACAGCCTTTGTCCTGGGACAAGGACTTCCCACCACCACACTTCTGACTTAACCAAGAACCCACTGCACTGCCCATCAGCACCAGATCTCAGCTCCAAGTGACCTCAGTAAGTCATTTCTCACTGCCTCCCAGGGCACTGGGACCTCAATGGGGAAGGCAGGAGCACTGACATCTTCTGAAAGGGAACACAGGGGAAAGACCTGGGTTGTGATTATCCTGCCTTGAGCTGTCATCACTCCTGGCATTGGGACCCAAGAGCCCAGTAGAGTAATGCTGGTGTGATGGCACAAGCAGAACAGATAAAGGCACCTGCAGGACAAACTTCATGGAGGGCACCACGAGCCTCACAGAGCAGCCTGGCATGCTGGCAGGAGTGCTGGCAGGGATGGAAGCAAAGGGACCCATTACAGCACAAGGACAGGAGAGCAAAGCCGTTGGGCCAAGGCTCAAGTGAGCCCTTCCTTTCCCATCTCACCTCCCAGACCTTTGTGGCCACCCTGGGCTCTCTCACGGCCAGCTGGCCTGCCTGCCTCTTGCTGCCCAGACTCTGAAGATTTCAGCCGAAAACTGCAGGCATCTTGGCACTAGGTAGGAAATGTCCCCAGCTGCTGGTGGCTCCTGCTTTGGGCAAATACGGCTAGAAATTTGCTCTCCTAGAGTCACTCCCTTGACATCTACTTCTGTGCAGCCCTCTCCTCCTGGGTAGCATCTGGGCTCAGTGTCTTCAGGCAAACCTAGCACTTCTTCAGGCCTACCCAGGAGAGCAGAAACAAACTCTGTGGGGCTGCTGCAAAATATGCTATTACTGATGTCAGGTCATTGAACTGATCCATTTCCAGGGAACAAATCAACTTTAATGAATTGATTAAAGCCACTTGTTTCCATATTCAATCTTTCAGCTTCACCCTGGTTGCCCACCCTGGGGCCCTCCATAGGAATCCTCGTGCTGAGTTCCTACTGCAGCTCTAGCTCCTTGGCCGCTCCACTCTGCCCTGTCTCTCTTGGGCTTTTTTCTCAAATGACTCAGAACTCAAAAATTGAGTCAGATACCTCAAAATAATGAAAATTAAACAAACAAACAAACAAACAAAAACAGGAGAAAGTTCATGAGCTTCAGATACTGTTAGTTTTCAGCTTTTGAAAATAACTGCAAAACTGGACTTTTATTTGTGCTTCAGTGAGATCTGGAGCTTCTAAGCTGACCACAGGATGCTAGCAGCTGCAATTTGAGAAAATCATGTGCTGTGAAGGGCTCAAAAAGCCCTTGAGAGCCTAATTTATTTAATCCTCCTACATATGTTATAAAAAAGTGTGGTTTATGAGTAGGTGGATGCTCCTGAGTATGCAGAAATCTCTACAGCTGCAGACAGACACCGTCAGGCCATCTGGTGCAGCAGGTTACATGTTCCTGCCCCAAAACAAGGGCATCTCTGTGAGCTTTCTCCAAGCCACTTCAGGAAGGTCAGTCAGCTTGGTGCAGAACTCTTGAAAATGAAGAGAGTTGCTTCGGCATGAAGCAGGCTAGGGACTACTCCAAGTCTGCTGCCTGGAAGAACTCAACCCTGGAGGTTGGAGCTAGATGATCTTTAAGGTCCTTTCCTACCCAAACCATTCTGAGATTCTAGGATATTATGCTGCAGGACAGAAGAGCAAATAGGACCCATATTTAGGATGACACCAATTAAAAATATGTCCCTTAGGCTAAAGCAGGTTGCAGAGATGATGGAGTCACCAGTAGGGGAAAGGCTGTGTCCATGCACGACCTTGAGGCCTTCAGAGCTGCTAGCACTTCCCTCAGTGCCACCACCTGAGACACTTTGCCCTTTTAATATATGTTTTGTATTTTATATTTGTATAATATATGCTTTGTAACCAGGACAAAAGGAAAAGAAAAACCCACCCATTTTCATCTGCAGGCAGCTGGCAGTGCAATGTCCAGGTGCTCCTTCATGATCGCGGGGATGGGGCTGTGCCAGAAGAGTGCATGGAGAGGATGCTAGTCCCACCTTCAGGCACACTGTTGCCCTCAGGTTTCATTAGATGGCTTGGATTGAACTATCAAGTCTAGCTGTTCCCAGCCTCAATTATATTTTCCTTTTTTGTGAGGTGGAAGGGCAATCATCACTTCCCATGTTTCTGATGGGGGCTGCAGGGAGACACTGCACACCAGCCCTGAAGCAGGAAAATCTTTGTTTGCTGGATTGACTTTTTCAGCTAAAGTCCCTAAGCAGCACTGAAGTTAAAACCTTAGATCAGAAAACAGCCTTGTGCCGGAATGTGAAATCTGGCAGAGGCTGGGGTGATGCGGCTCGCCAGAGGCTTGTTCAGCAGCCAGCAGTGTCTTGTCTCCTTGCCGAGGAGCAACTGTCAAGGTGCAGCTTCTGAAAGGTTCCCCCCATGAGGGGTGGTCCTTGGGACTGCTGCAAGCACCCAGCTGTGTGGAGAGCTGCTTTCAGGTCAGAAACAGTCCCTGTCCTGGGCACGTTGGCAGCAGTGGGTGTGAAGGAGCGGCCGCAGCCCACTGCTGGTGCATCCCCAGTCCTGCTGGGGGATGTCAGATGCCCTGCCTCAGAGCCAGCCCCCTTGCCACACAGCCCCGGTGGCTCCAGGCAGGCAGCTGGTGTTTGAGGTGACGAGCATACAGGTGGTGGCCCCCAACAAGGCCCAGCTTCAGGGGCAGGTTCAGAAGCTACGCCAAGGCCAGCAGCCTGCCTGGGGTTATCTCCTCCAGCCCCTGCCAAGTGGTGTATGAACCCTTGCATGTGCCTTGCTAAATGATTCAGCTTCCTTTTCTGACATCCTGCAAGTGTCACTTTCAGAAGCAAGCCCTGGGATCGTCACTTTCAGTTCTGCTGCAATTATGTGGGTGGCTGACCACACAGGGACTTCCACAGTCATCTGCCAAGTGGCTGCTATGTTCTGGCCTGGACCAGCCACGGCCATGTGGGCGTGAGGCAGAGACCCCAAGCCTCGCCCAGGCCTCCAGAGTGCCTTGGCCTCTCCCCACGGCTCTGCGAGGGCCAGCGCATCAGCCAGGCTGTAGCTGGTTGGGGCACAGCAGCAGGACACCAAGGCCTGTCATTTCAACCACCACCACCATCTGTGCAAGCAGCCACACTTCCAGCATCTGGAATAACGGGAGTCTCTGGGAGTCACTGGGATGCTCACTTAGAAATGAGGTGCTCCAGCATTTTGCACCCTTGGAAGTAAATTTAAGCTTTCAAGCAAGACCTTAATGGGCACAAGTTTCATTGGTTTAAAAAATAACTATGTCAGGGCCAGCCAGAGCCTGTGCAGGCTGCGTTCACAGCCAGCATGCAGCACGCTGGCCACATAAGCCAGGGATCAGCCACCGGTAACATGGCCACGGGGTCTCCACTGTCCCTTCCAGACGTGCAGTGGTGCCAGGCCTTACACAGCCCAGTATCCAGGGCCAGATGTCCAGAGATGAGTAAGACCACAACAAGCGTACTGAAATACTTTATTTGAGCATTATTCCAGTCTTTGGCTATTTTCAGCTCAGGGGATTTCCTGGTTTCTCTGTATTTACGCCCTTCTCTAGATTCCTCTTTTATGGACTTGTCAAAAACACTATTTGAGCTCATGCAAACCGCTGGCATTGATACCATCCTCCAGCATGGAACTCCTGCTACCCCAGCATGAAGAACCACCACTCTGAGTTGTGTTGCATCTGGCTTCCACGCACTTCCTCTCATTCTTGCACTGGAAGAGATAGCGGCTTTGTTCCTCTTAAGACTTTCAAGGACAGTTCTGAGTTTCCAGAACCTGTAAGTGTTCTCTCTGGAAGGACGTGCCAGCTTGCTTGGGCAGCCAAGGTTGCTTCCCACCCAACTTTTCAGTGACCCTATGTCCATGGCAATGCCAGCCAGCATGGCTCATCTGTGACTGCTGCTTCTCATGCCTTCATAGCCCTGGGTGAGCACCAATGGGACCCTGGGAGGCAGGATCATCCCCTCACTGCCCTTGCTGCGGTACTGACACCCTGGAAGCAGTGGGCTGCAAAGTGCCTCCAGGCACCATGTTCAGTGAAGGGGAAAGTCCACACAGGAGGCTGTCTAGGGCAAGGAAGTCAACTCCACACCTCAAGACTTCCTCCACCAAGAAGGAAAGAAGGGTAATGGTCATAGGTGACTCCCTTCTGAGGGGAACAGAGGGCCCCCTATGTCAGCTGGACCCTACCTGCAAGGAAGTCTGCTGCCTACCTGGGGCCTGGATCCATTACATTACAAGGAAACTTCCTGACCTTGTTCGCCACTCCAATTACAACCCTTTAGTGATAATTCAGGCTGGCAGCGATGAAATTGCTGAGAGAAGCCTGAAGGCTATCAAAAGGGACTTCAGGGGATTGGGGCAGTTACTGGATGGATTGGGTGCGCAGGTGGTATTTTCCTCTATCCCTTCAGTGGCGGGGAGGGATACTGAGCAGACTTGGAAGGCCTGGCTGATCAACACATGGCTGAGAGGCTGGTGCTGTTGCAGAATTTTTTATTTATTTATTTATTTTTTTGATCCTGGGGAGGTTTACTCAGCACCTGGTCTGATGGCTGCTGATGGATGGCTCCCACCTTCCTTAAAGAGGGAAATGGACTCTAGCCCAGGAGCTGGTAGGGCTCATCAAGAGGGCTTTAGACTAGGTATGAAGGGGGACGGGGTGGAAATGAGACTTGCTAGAGATGGGAAGCAGTCCTGGGTGGAGCAGTCCCAGGGCTGAGGGTGAGGGCAATGGTGCAACTCAAGTGCATCTACACCAATGCATGCAGCATGGGCAAAAAAAACAGAAGGAGCTGGAAGCCATTGTGTGGCAGGCAAACTATGACCTAGTCACCATCACTGAAATGTGGTGGGACCAATCCCACAACTGGACTGCTACAACATATGGCTACAAGCTCTTCAGAAGGGGCTGGCAACTAAGGAGGGGAGGTGGTGTGGCTCTCTATATTAGAGAGCGTTTTGATGCTATTGACCTCAGGGTTGGGAATGATAAGGTAGAGTCCCTGTGGATAAGGGGCAGGGGGTTGGCCAACAAGGCAGACATCCTGGTGGTATCTGTTATAGGCTGTCAAATCAGAATGAAGAGATGGATGAGGCATTCTGTAAGCAGCTGGCAGAAGTCTCTCAATCACCAGCGCTTTTCTCATGAGGGACTTTAACTTCCCATACATATGCTGGAAATACAATACAGCCCAGAGGAAGCAGTCTAGGAGGTTCCTGGAGTGTGTGGAAGACAGCTTCCTGATTCAGCTGGTTTGTGAGGCTACTGGGGGGGTACCCTGCCAGACAGGCTGTTCACAAACAGAGAAAGACTGGTGGGAGATGTGGTGTTAGGGAGCTGTCTTGGGCAGAGTGACCAGGAAATGGTAGAGTTCTCTATTCTTGATGAAGTCAGAACTGGGGGTGTCAGTAAAACTGCTACCTTGGACTTCCAGAGGGCAGACTTTGAATCGTTCAGGACACTGGTAGGGAGGGTCCTTTGGAAATCAGTCCTGAAAGGCAGAGAGGTCCAGGAAGACTGGATCCTCCTTAAGAAGGAAGTCTTCAAGGTGCAGAAGCAGGCTGTCCCTGTGTGCCGTAAGATGAGCCAGCGGGGAAGAAAACTGGCGTGGCTGAACAGGGAACTTTTCCTGAGTGGCCGGAAGAAAAAGCGAGTTTATGTCCAGTGGAAGAAGGGGCAGGCTACTTGGGGAGAGTACAAGTTGCCAGCATATGCAGAGCAAAAACCAGGAAGGCCAAAGCCCAGTATGAGCTCAATCTGGCCACTATGGCTAAGGATAACAGAAAATGTTTTTATAAATATATTAATAGCAAGAGGAGGACCACAGAGAATCTCCATTCTTTACTGGACGCAGAGGGGAACATGACTACTGAGGATAAGGAAAAGGCTGAGGTTCTTAATGCCTTCTTTGCATCTGTCTTTACTAGCCAGACCACTTATCCTCAGGGTACTCAGCCTCCCGACCTGGAACTCTGGGATGAAGAGCAGAAGAAATACCCCACAGTTCAAATGGAAACAGTTAGAGACCTGCTGCTTCACCTGGACTGTCACAAGTCTATGGGGCCAGATGGGATCCACCCGAGGGTGCTGAGGGAGTTGGCAGATGTTATTACTGGGCGGCTTTCCATCATCTATCAGCGGTCATGGTCATCCAGAGAGATCCCGGATGACTGGAGACTTGCTAATGTGATGTCCATGTATAAGAAGGGTTGTAAGGAGGACCCTGGGAACTACAGGCCTGTCAGCCTGAACTCGGTGCCAGGAAAGGTGATGGAACAGGTCATCATGAATGCAATCACGCGATGTATGTGTGTCAGCCAGGGGATCAGGCCCAGCCAGCATGGGTTCATGAAAGGCAAATCCTGCCTGACCAACCTCATCTCCTTCTATGACCAGATAACCTGCCTGGTGGATGAGGGAAAGCCTGTTGACATAGTCTACCTAGACTTCAGCAAGGCCTTTGACATGGTTTCCCAGGGTATTCTTCTGGAGAAGCCGGCAGCCCTTGTCTTGGACAGGTATGCTCTTTGCTGGGTTAAAACCTGGCTGGACGGCTGGGCCAAGAGAGTGGTGGTGAACGGAGTGAAATCCAGCTGGTGACTGGTCACCAGTGGTGTTCCCTGGAGGTCGGTGTTGGGGCCCATTCTCTTTAATATCTTTATTGATGATTTGGACGAGGGAATTGAGTGCACCCTCAGTAAGTCTGCAGACGACACCAAGTTGGGGGGAAGTGTTGATCTGCTGGAGGGTAGGAAGGCCGTGCACAAGGACCTGGACAGAATGGGCCAGTGGGATGAGGTTGAACATGGCTAAGTGCCAGGTCCTGCACTTTGGCCACAACAACCCCATGCAGCGCTACAGGCTTGGGGGAGAGTAGCTGGAAAGTTGTGCAGAGGAAAAGGATCTGGGGGTGTTGGTTGATGCTTGCCTGAACATGATCCGGCAGTGTGCTCAGGTGGCCAAGAAGGCCACAACGGCATCCTGGCTTGTAACAGGAATAGTGCAGCCAGCAGGACCAGGGAGGTGACTGTCCCCTTGTATTCTGCTCTGGTGAGGCTGCACCTCGAGTGCTGTGTTCAGTTTTGGGCTCCTCACAACAAGAAGGACATTGAGGCCCTGGAACATGTCCAGAGAAGGGCTCTGAAGGTGGTGAAGGGCCTGGGACACAAGTCCTGTGAGGAGCAGCTGAGGGAACTGGGGGTGTTTAGCCTGGAGAAGAAGAGGCTCAGGGGAGACCTTATTGCTCTCTACAACTACCTGAAAGAAATGATTCTATGATTTCATGCTTGGCAGGCATGTCTATGATTCTATGTGCCCCGGCACTGGCACACTGATACGCGTGCCAAGCATAGAATCATAGAATCATTAGGGTTGGAAAAGACCTCCAAGATCATCTGGTCCAACTATCCCCCTACTACCAATGTCACCCACCAAGCCATGTCCCTCAGCACCATGTCCAACCTTTCCTTAAACACCCCCAGGGACGGTGACGCCACCACCTCCCTGGGCAACCCGTCCCAATGCTTGACCGCTCTTTCTGAGAAGAAATGTCTCCTAATCTCCAACCTAAACATCCTCTGGCGCAACTTGAGGCCATTCTCTCTAGTCCTATTGCTAGTTATCTGCGAAAAGAGGCCAACCCCCCCGCTTCCCACACCCTCCTTTCAGGTAGTTGTAGAGAGAAATGAGGTCTCCCCTGAGCCTCTTCTTCTCCAGACCAAACATCCCCAGTTCCCTCAGCCGCTCCTCACAGGACTTGTGTTCCAGGCCCTTCACCAGCTTCAGAGCCCTTCTCTGGACATATTCCAGGGCCTCAATGTCCTTCTTGTCGTGAGGGGCCCAAAACTGAACACAGCACTCGAGGTGCGGCCTCACCAGAGCAGAATACAAGGGGACGATCACCTTCCTGGTCCTGCTGGCCCCCAAGAGTCCCCACCACAAAGAAGGTGGAGATTAACACCCAGCTCCCGGGCACCCCCTGTCCCCTAGATGGCCAAGACTGCTCAGCCGGGCTGGCTTTTGGGATATCACTGGCTGTGGCTCTGTGGGGCCATGCTGATTGTCTGCCCAGGGCCACACCATGGGTGATGGTGGGTTTGCTGCCCTGCACCTGTCTCTTGCTCCATGTCCTGGTTGGGGATGAGCAGGGCATCCACATCAGAAGCAGGTGTTGGATTGTTGTATGCTGAAGCCAGTCCAGATCCACCTGAGCCACTTCAGTCTTAGCAGCCTAATCCACCTGATGTTTGTTTTGATGTTCACTTGGCCTGGTGAGACCCTCAGAATGCTTATTAGGAAGAAAATTAACTCTATCCCAGCTGAAACCATGACAATATGCACCCCTTATCAAATAATGAGCCATCAGTCTTGCTCTGGGAGAGCCCTTGGACGCTTAGGGAGCACCTCTGAGAAGCCCCACATGATCTCACAGGCTGTTCTTGCAGGCCCAGATCTCTTTGATTTTCCCTCCAGCAATGTGTTTTCTACTGTATTTAAAAATAAAATCCAGCAACAAAAGTTCCAGCTAATTTTATGCTCGGTTTGTTTTTTTCCCAAGCCCCTGCAGTTTGACATGCCTCCTCCAGCCTCACTGCACTAGTTCACCCTGGGTGCACAGACACGCACACATGGCCAGGGTGATGCCATGTGTGGATGTGTGGGTGTGTGTGGACATGGATGCATGTGTGGACAAGGGTGTGTGTGTGTGGACATGGGGTGTGTGGGGGCTGGGGAGGACATCAAATCCCAGCAGAATTTGTTGCACACAGATGGGCTCCTTCTTCACTTTGCTGGGGAGTCAAAAACTGAGTGGGGAACATGGGCACGGTGTGTTGGGACTGAGAGCACAGGTTGGTGTGAACATGGGCACAGTGTGAGCAAGGGCATGGCATGAACATGGGCATAGCATGACACAGCATGGGCCGGACAGCCTGGCACCGTGTGAGCCTGTACAGCCACATATGCACGGCTGTGCACATGCCTGCAGCTGTGCATGTGGTTGTGGCATGGGTTTCTCTAATGGTGCCTGAACTCCTGAGTTTAGACCAGTGTTGTGAATGCAGGCACGCTGGTGTCTGTGCTGCTATCTTCCCTAGAAAGCCTCTCAGCTGCCTGTCTGTGAGTGGCTCGCTCGTTTGGGGGTGTCTGTTAGTGCACTCATGGGCTGTGCTTGAGTGGCTGTTGAGCTGCAGCTGTGGTGTGCAGTGCTATTCACATGTTTGGGACGGGGCAGGCTGACACTGGCACATGGTGGAAACAGGGAAATCCACCTCCCAGCCCTGGAGCTGAGCTGGTAGGATGGCAAAAGCTGCCCTGGCCTGCAATTATTACCCTGCAAACAGGGTTCTACCAGGAGCAGAGACAAGACCTAGGGCAGGTCAGCGCCCAGGGCAGCAAGGGCAAGGGGGGCTCAGAGACCTGCAAGGAGGCGGAGAGCCCATGTGCCCAAGATGAGCACCCGGCCACAGCATTTGGGGAGACACACCCCATGCAGACACTGGTGACAGAGTGGTAGTAGCCACACTGTAGCGAGGACACAAACTCTTTGGGTCATTTCTGTCAGTGCCGCTCCTGCCCTTGCAGCCCTAACAGCCCAATGGCTTTGCACATCTTCTTAACCAAATGAAGTTTTGCAATATTTTGAGTGTTCAGAGCTCTTCTGGTTACACAGGTCTGGGCTCCCACCAAAGAAGAGTGTTGCATTTCCAGCCCCACTGGCTGCAGAGGAAAGCTTGAAGATGGTAGTGTTGAAGGCTAGAGAGGAATAAAATTCCTATCCTAAAAGTATTATTTACAAAGGCTTTATTTATTTATTTATTTGTTTATGGCTAATTTCATGATTTTAGAAGGTCCTTTTTTAAAGGAGATTTATGACTTCCTGCAAGTTGGCAACGGTGTTACAGCCTACTCATCAGAGGGAAATGTGAAAAATGCCTGGGCCAGAAACACCCCCTTAAGATTTAGGACAGAGAAGCAAAGTGAGGGCAGGCACTTCCAAGTGTTCTGGGCAGAGCCGCCCCGCCCTCAACTCTGGTCAAAACCAGCCAAGTGCCTCCAGCCACCGGGCCACAGGGCCATGGCACTCCTCGGGCCGCGGTAGCCCCATGCTGCTAGGTGGCACAGCCACTCCTGCCCCCGTGGTGTGGTGGGTGCCATCTAGATGTTGGGCTCATCGGCCTCTGCAGGACGAGCCCACAGCCTGATGTGGAGCAGAGGCTGCTCTCCTCTGCCCCAACAAGCCCCACAGCCATGGATGAGGAAGCATCCGCATCAGTGCAGGAGCACAGCACCAAGATGTCTCTCACAAGCCCAAACAATGTTCTTGCTAAGCCATCAACATTAAATATTTAACGATGAAATCATTAGATTATTCAGTTGTTATCCTCATGGCCAGTCCAGCTGAGCTCTCTCTAAGCTGGTCTGGATACATCCCTTGCTGGTGCTGGGAAGCTGGGGATGTGCTCATTGCTGAGCCCCAGCCGCGCTGCAGCTCCCCAGCCAGGCGTGGAGGGATGTCCAGACTGCCTCTGGGACCTGGTCTGCCCTGCAAAGTGTCTTAGCCTAAGGACTGATGGAGGTTTTGGAAGATATTAAGATCTATTTAAGGTTTTGGAAGCATCCCAAAGAAGTCTGCATAGAAGAGATCATGCCAGAAGTACCAGGATGGGGCCATTTCTGCATAGGTAACTTAGAAATGGCCTTTCCATTTGAACTGGTCCTAAATACGGAAGGAAAAATGAAAGCATGTTTAAAAAGCCCCAAGATAACTCAAAACAATACAAAGTATTTTCACTTAGGACTAAATGAAATTTTGGTGAATGAGGCAATGTTTTTGGGGTTGGTTTGTTTAGTCAGTAATAGTAAAAAGCATATTTCTTTTCCAGTTTGACCAGCACCACATTCATTGCCAGCCACAGCCCCACAGGTCAGCCCACGCAGCCACTGTGCGGCCTTGGTACAGGGTGGCTGGGTTCTTGTTTCCCTTGGTCGCCTCCATGGCAGAATTGCTTGCATTTCTATGCCACGACTTTACCCCTGATGCCAGATCTGCCAGGATGGCAGAGCTGCAGTTCAGTGGTGCAGAAGAGCCCAGGGCTAAGATGGAGCAGACCTGTGCCTCTTGTGAACCCCACCCTCAGGCCATGGCTGGGCAGCACCTCCCCCTACCTGGGTAGGGCCTGGCAGGAACCAGCCTCTCCATGGCAGCTCTGTCCTCACCGGCAAGGAGCTGGCCAACGCCATGCCTGTGGATGTTTCTCAGGCTTGTGGACACCCCACGGTCCTCCTCCATGGGCAGGAGACCATCTTCAGCAGCCAAAAGAAACCAGAAGCACCTGCCTGCACGGACCTGGCTGAGGATGGGGTGTCGCTGGCTGCCCACGGCAGAGGACAACTGGTTTGTGGGGTCCCTCAGCCCTTTGCAGGGGCGCACTGGAGGGCACACAGGGACACATGCCCAAGGAGGATCCGGGGCAGCAGGGGAGCCCCCGTGTCCTCACTGGCCTGTCCTTCCCTCTCTGGGAGCATGTGTCCAGGCTCTGGCAGGATGGGAAAGCTCCAGGGCAAGCCACATCACTTCCAGGCCTCAGAGTTGTTGCAGTGCAATTTGGACCCAACATACCCCTCTGATGCCTTGAGACAGGGAGAGTGCACGGTAAAAGAAAGAATGAAAAATGCTCAGCTGCTGAAACTGTGCAGGCACAAAGCAGCCCAGGCTTCCTGCCATGCTGACGCAGCTGGTCCACACGCCTAGCCTTCTTTTACAGCTGGGGAAACTGAGGCAGAGCAGTCACATGGATGTAACCAAGTGTGTGAGTGCTGATCTCTACCTGGAACGTGACTGTAGCCCAGCACAGGCTCACTGCCAGAACTCCCACTCCTTCCTGTTCAGCTGCCTACCCCCCATCCCAAAGCACAGCCCTGCTTGGCATGGCACCATCTCTTGCGAAGGGTGACCAGAACTGTCCCAATGGCAGGGGGTGGAGGAGAACCCACAGCCACCTGTGAGTGCCACAGGCACTGAACTGCCATACTGGGGGGGGGCTGCAAGAAGATGCTTATAGGGTCTACTCACACAACGAGTGCCCTGGGGTGCTGCTCAGGAACCCAGCCTCTGGTCTGCCTGCACCTCAAGGCAGCAGCCAACCCCAGACTGCTCCCCAACAGCTTGCTGCTCCAAGAGCGAGCAAGCAGGGTGGCTATCCGCCACGGCAGCTGTGCTTTATGTAATGGGGAGAGTAAAGTCACAGTCCCCACGGCACACAGCTGCAGAGCAAAGTAGGAATTTTGGGAGCCCCACCTCCACCCCCTCCCCATTGTGCCAGGATTCCCTAGGGAGGGAGCATCTGGCTTCAATAATCTGTACCTTGGAAGAGGTTCAGTTGCACAAACAGCAGTGATCACACGTGCCAGGCTGGAGTCATGCTGCAGGGAGACATCCGATCTGGCAGGATGCTGGAGTGGAGCCGGAACTGCTGTGCTCGATCCCCCAGTGATGGGCACCCTGTGGGCACCTGGCACAGCCGAGGCACCAGCATCCCCCCAGGAATGAGCTGGGATGGGGCAGCAGAGGTCCCAGCTCACCCACTGTTACTGCTGCTCCCAATTACAATGATTTACACAAGAAGAGGTGAGGGCAGAGCTGGTCCTTATCAACTGAGAGCCTACACCGTGACTATGGTCTCAGCCAGGGAGGAGGAAAGGGGAGCACTAAGCATACATGTGTCAATGCTGCTAATGCAGGAAGCAGTTGTACATCTGCCAAAAGGAGAAAAGTGCTGGCAAGCTGGAGGCTGGGATTCAGGCAGGGCTGCATGGTAATAAGGCACAGAGGTGATTTGGAGCAGGAGAAAGTACCTTGTAATGAGAGATCAAGGAGGTGAACAAGAGGGACTGGGTGCCAGGTCACAGGGCTGAGAAGTGCCAGGCACCAACCAGCCCCTGAGCTGAGGGAACAAACACAGGCAGTGGTAGCTGCACATGCCCTGCACAGCCCAGCTCCCCTTCCCGGAGAGGATTGACTGACTGCCCCAGGACCCAGGGTGCTGCCCAGGTCCTCAGGCCATCAGTTCATCTCCCAGTGATTTGCAATGGAAAGAGCAGGACAGTGGGTGCAAGACAGGGGCAGTCTGACAGTGCACTGGGTGCTGGAGCTGCTGAAAACTGCCCAGGGCAGCAAGGAACCCTGCTGGGCAAAGAGCCGTTTCTGTGTAGCAGGGAAGAAAAGCAAAAGCACAAAACGTACGGGCTGGGGGCCCAAGATGCAGCTGTTCCGGCTGGCATTTGGAATAATTGCTCTGCTGGGAGAGCAGCCCTTCTTTAACGGGGGTAGCTGGGCACACAGCCCAGCCTTAAAGGGCGTGAGAAGGGCATGGAACTGGGCAGAAGAAGAGAAAGAACCTACAAATAGACCTGGGCAATTGAACCCTTCCCAAAGAGCATTGCTGAGGACACAGTAGATGAGATCATGGATCCCCTGGGGCAGGTTGGGGACCAGACCAGACTTCTTGGTTGGCGAGGGCCAAGCACACCCTGCCCACACCCCTCTGTGGATGGTCCTCTCCCGACACCAGCTGCCCCTGTTCAGTTTCACCCTGGGGGCAGCAGCTCCTGAGCCTGTGATAATACATCAAGACCTGAGTGGTGAGTATATGGTGATGCACCTTGCTTTTGACCACCTCATGTGTCAGGGGGTTGAGTTTAGGTGGTTTGGCTGGGCACAGACCGGACCTGCTGTGGTGGTTCCTGCTGTGCTGCAACTGTGCACAAGTTTCCAGATGTGATCAGCACACCTGGATGTGCTTTCCCAGATCTGTGCAGACCCAGTGAGATCAGAGCCCAAAGAGAAGGGAAGATGTTCACCCACTTCACCAGCACCCTGCTAACAGCCCTGGGCACAAACCCAGGTCTCACAGCTGCTGGACCACCACAGAGCTGCTCGTGGTTAACAGGGTGGAAGGTGACATAGCCTAGGCACACAGGTGAGGGTCAGGCACAGGCCAGGCCCCCCCCAGGGACCCAGAAGCAGTGTAGCCAGGCCAGGTCTTGCAACTCCAGGCCAGGGACTGTGACTCCCAGCCCTCAGGGAGTCTTGGCAGGAGGCTCCCATATCCCAGAGCTTCCCTCCAGGGAGAGGGCCCGGGGCCAGCACTGCCCAGGCTGCGGAGAGGCCGTTCCCCTCCAGCTGGGCAGGCCCCAGCACAAGGGCAGTGGCAGAGCTGCCCTGGCTCCACACAGAGTGGCATTGAGCAGGGACAATGCTCCTCTCTTTTCTTTGAAAGACCTCTGGGACTTCACATCCTAGGAAAGATATTAAACAGGGGAACTGAGGGCAATTATCACCCCCCTCCTTGCCCTGTCTGGGAATTGTGGCTACCCTAATCACCGCTTGAAAGAGGCTGCTGCAACGATTCTTCTCCCAGGCACAGGAGGCTTGGCTCAGGTCTTCCTTCCGTGGCTCAGCTCCCATACTGGGAGCGTGGAGGCTTGGGCAGCTTGCCTGCAGAGCACAGCGCTGCAGGTTGGTCTCTGTAGCGTGCAGCAAGGGTCCCAGTCCACCCAAGGTCACGGCTCTGCATAATGTCAAAGGAAGGTGCCTCCTGCCAGTGCAGGGCCCTGAGCTTCACCTGACGCAGGTGCAGCCACCTTTGGTGCAAGGCAGAGGGATGTGCACCATGATGCACCCTGCCAGAGAGTTCCCCTCAGGCTCCCTGTGCAGGAAGACAACTGCAGAGCTGGCACCAGCCCTTGCGACCACAGCTGCCCACAGTCATTGGAGGTGGTCATATTGGAGCACTGCTTGAGAAGAAATAATAACATTAAAGTTTGAGGGGCGTGCACGGGGGTTTCATGATCCCATCGTACAGTAGTGAGGGAAGACTGGGAGCGTCCCCAGCCCAAGAGTGCAGGGATGCCCAGAGGGGAAGGGAAAGAGCATGGGAACCCAACCTGGAGCAGAGACCCACTGTGCAACCTCAGCTCACCCACAATCCCTTGGGACAGGACAGTCAGGAACTGCAAGGCTTGCAGCAACAAATGGGCTGATTTAGTCAGAGAAACAGAAGGATAAACTAAACAGTTCACCCCACTTTATTATCCCTAAAGACAGATTATGAAGAGAGATGCTTTTCCTTCAGCCTCAGGCAAAACAGGGACTGGACACCAGAGGAGACCTCAAAGAGATGGCAGGCACCGATGCCCAGGGGATAACTAACACCATACTCCTGCAGACACAGGACATGACTTGCCATGGCCTTGCTCTTTCTTCCTTTCCCTAACACTTTACTGATGCCCACTCTGGCAGGGGGCAGTAGGCACAAAGGAAGAACTGTGACCACATGCCCTGCAGTGAGCTTCAGGTCGAGATCAAGCTCAGAGAGGAGTTGGGTAGGACAGACAGCACTGGACTGGTAGAAACATCTTCCCAGGACTGGGAGATGAACTGGTTTGCACAGTTCCCAGCCCAACAGAGCTAAACCTGTTAAAGCAGGGCAGGTCCAGAACCTTTTGCCCAGCTCAGTGCATTGTGCCACAGCACTGTGCCAGTGGAGTCCAAGCACAAACAATGCTGAAGAGAAAGGTCCTGGATCTACAAAGGACTAGGACTGTGCTACATGGGGATTCACGTGGATCTCCTATGAATGTACCGTAAGTACCAAGTACCAAACCACAGCTCAAGCCTCATCATTGAGCTGGGTGGGAAGGAGGAGGTATCCCGAGGCACACCAGTCTAACATGACCACCACCCCAACAGAGCTGGAGAAGGATTCAGTTCACACCCAGGACGTCACCCCAGGTAGCCTGCATATACTACCAGGTCACCCAAAGCTGCCATTTCTCCACTTGGAGATGTGCAAAGAAAGAGCCTAGCAGCTTCTTCTTCATCACCCACATTCAGTTACAAGAAACCAAGTCCTAACGCCCCAATGTGAAATCAGGCTTCTGTTATTGTCCTCCTTCTAAAGTTATCATGAAAAAATATGACTGCCAGGCTTATAAGCAAATGCTTACCAGGTCAAACAAAATAAAGTGACATAGAGGTATCTGCCTCAATCTGCAAACAGCCTGAAACAGCAGCTCAAGAGGTACAGGGCTACCTCATTTGGGTCTATGGCTCATTAACTACAGGAGCCTGCAGACGTATAAACAGCAACTGTGGCATCACTATGGCAAACTGGAGAAAGGGATTGCCCCAGGAGGAGCACCAGCTCGGGCACTGCTCTAGCCCAGTCTGGTTCCACCAGCAGACAGCAGGGAGGAGCTAGGTATGCCCCATTACAGATTTTCAGTCTTGTCCCCTGACAGAGGGACAAGCAACAGACAGGGCACCTTTCAATGGCCAGGCTTGCCTGGGAATGCCAGCTGGAGTGTTCAAGATGCATCATCTTTTTTTAAGAGCAGCCAGAATTCAGCCTAAGTCAGGCCAAGAGTACAGCAGCTCTCCCCAGCCTCTCCCTGTGCAGACAGCATGGGTAGCGTCTGTTTCACCCAACACATTGGGGATCACGGGATGGGGGAGTAGTCACTGCAGTCAGTTTTAGAAAAGGAGTAGCTTGCGAGCAGTGCTGCTGGCCGAGCACAGCAGGGAGGGTAGACTCCCCAGGCCTGCCCAAGCAGGGTTGGGGAAGTGCTGTCCCCAGCTTCCTCCCACAGGGACACCACGGGCAGTTCTAGACCTGCACAGCTCTTGAGAGCTCCACACCTGGAGCAATGAACGCAATGGTTTTAGGGCAAGAGTCCCAGCCCCACAAACCCCTCTGGGGAAGCTCAAGTACAGAGCCAGGAAGAGTACTGGGGGACAGGCACTAGATGAAGGTGGAGTCCAGCTGGCTCGTTTCATGGTTGCTGCGGGCACGAGCCTCAAAGAGCTGCTTGATCAGAGCAGATTTCTCCTGCTCCAGCTGGGTGATGCGTTCACTCTTTTCAGTCACCTCCTGCACAGGACAGAGGAGGAAAATGCTGATCAGAGCTCTGCTGTGCCTGAGGCATCTGTAAGCTGGGCTAGGCTCAGCTGCTCTAAGCCCCCCACAGGCCAAAAGCACCATTTGCATGTGCCAGGATGCGAATCCCTGTGGTGAGCGTGGCCCTGGCAGGGGCATCTTTGGTGTCTGCTTTCCAGAAGCACTGCTCACAGACCCAAGAGGCAGCATCTGCACCCTCTTGTGGCCTTTATTTGTCATGGTCTTTTCCCTTTGGCAGGGAAAATGAGGTCCATGTCCACAGTCCCTCACCTAGCAAATAGCTAGACACGTGCCCCTCAACAGGAGGGGTACCCAGTTGCAGGACATGGAAGGGCTCCAGGTGTAGCCCACAGCCCTTCTCCAGGATGACCAAGGTTGGCCAGATTGAAGGAACACTTTCTAACTGTCTCATACTTTTTCCCCAATGGCTCCCTCCCAGCCTCCTCTGTAAGCGTGTCTCCTCTCCGTCACCCCCACTCACCTTGGTGAGAAGTCGGTTTTGCTCTTTCAGCATATTGATGGCTTGCTGGGAACCTGCTGAGGCTGGGGACACCACGGGGGCTGTGGGGGCCAGCCTGCTCAGAGCTGAGGAAGGGTTCCCTGGCTGTGAAGAAGATGAAGGGAAGGGCTGAAACATCGAACTCTCTTCCTGGTGGCCATCCCCAACCTGTGTCCCAAGATAGAAGCTGTTTCTCTGACCCATGGGGAACTAATAGACTGGGAGCTGAGCAAAGTCCTACACAGGATTAAGACCCCACCAGTACATTCAGCACAGGCCATCACAGGGTCTCCACCAAGGCTTTTCTAGACAGAAGTGGAAGCTTTCATGCCAATGTGTCCTGCTCCTGCCAGGAGCCCATGTGACCTGGCATCCAGGACAGCCAGTTCCAAGAGGACTGGCTCGGCACCTCAGCAGGATGCCTTCCTTGTTCACATGACAAGGTCTACACCTTTTTGGGGACCACCTTTATCCCTTCAAATACCTTGAGAATCCTCCATCCTAGCCCAGGACTAGCTGCACTGTCCTCTTGGCTGTCTACCATCCTTGTCTTGCCAACTGAGTCAAGTTGGCCCCTAGAGCCTGGGGAAGCTCTGACAGCTCCAATGACAGCCCAGCTGTCAGTGTGAGGGCAGAAAGGGCAGGCCCCTAGCTCACACAAGTGATGGCAAGCCACTAACGTCCTGCTATCTCACCTTGCCCACGGTGGACAGGAGGTCACCCAGGCAGCGGTTCACCTCCTGCAGCTTGGGAAGCAGGCGCCCCAGGTGGCTCTGGCTGCCATCAGGGAAGAAGTCCTGGAGGATGGGGCAGAAGAGTCCAGGCATTATTTTGGGGCCAGCTTCTAGGGAGTCATTCTGCCCTGCAGAGAGGGCTTAGTGGCTGGCTGGCCTCCAGCCTCCTCCAAACACCTCCCAGAGCTGGGGCACCCACCTGCTTCCATGTCTCAGCTGGCCCTGCACCTCTGCAGCATGGAGCTTGCACAGGCCATGGGACATTCCCATGTTCAGAAGGCAAGACACTGGCCTCAAGCTTGGCATTATGGCACAGACAGCACAAGGGCTGAGGCTGTGGCTGCTCTGTCATGCTCTGATCCTGAACCTGCACGCAGCCTGGCAGGAGGTGAGTGGGGCTGGCCAGCTGTGCCAAGGCCACGGGTGTCCACACAAGGGAAGACCCTTCCTGTGCTGCCCTAGGGCTCCCCCAGGGGGGCCGGCCCAAGGAAGAGCCCTGTGGCTGGCAGGTGGGCAGCAGAATGTCCCGGTTGGTGAGGACGGGCCGGCCTATCTGCATTGGGCAATTTTACCTGGGAAATCCACCATGGTGAGAGGCCAGGCCTGATCCCCTTCAGGCAGCAACCCCACAGCTCCACACCAGGTGCATGGAAGGGCTCGCTCATACCCTCCTTACCTGCTGCCACTCTCCCTCTCTTCTGCCAAGGGAGGGTTGGTCCAGTGTCCCCAGCCCCTCTGGGATCCTCGGTCAAACAGTGAGGGCACACGCAACAAGCAGAGGCAGCAGAGCCAGGCCAATGCTGGGTGCACCAAAACATCCCAGCCCAGTTCTCACATCCCACGGACCCTCCCAAGCAGATGGGAATCCCCAGAACAAGCCCTAGACTCACAGTACTGGTTTTGTTTTTTCCCAGGAGTCTCTGGCGTTCTTGCATGAAGTGGATGTGCTGGTGGTACCATTCACGGGCACGTTCAACCATCTCCAGACCCTGAAGCAAGAAATCCTTCTCCTGCTCCAGCTCCTTCATATGCTTCAACTGCAGGACAGTGCACAGATGTGTTACCCCCTCCTCACCCAGGTCCAAGTCAAATGTTCAGAGAAGCACTGCCCCATCAGATCCCAAGTGAAGGCATCTACAGATCAACTTAATCCAAAGCTCAAGCAATTTCCTCTAGCCTAGTCCAAGGTCTTGCCAAGCCCAAGGAGCTGGTTTCTTCATGAGACACAGAGGAATTTGGTTACCAGCAGCTGTATCAGTCCTTTTCCCCATGAAAAGCTGTGGAGAATTTGGATGATAGCCACTGCCTGATCCTGATTTGGGGTAAGAATTCTCCAGTTTGGGAGAACAATTGCAGCAGCTGAAGGGCAGTCAGGTCGCCTCCATCCTCCTGTCTAGGGAACCAGGCCTGCTCCCCACCAGCTCTTAGTGAAGAAGCACGTTTCTCTGCTTTGTCATTTATCCAAGGATGTTTTAAGAACGGGGCCTGCACCCACTCTCTAAATCCTCTTGAGGCTGCAAGCTTCAATCAGTAGCACAAGTTCACCTGGCTTTCAGAGAGCAGCCAAGCTATCTACACAGACTAGAACCCCAGGCAAAATCTACAGTCCTGTTTACCCAGCTCTCTGCTTTCTCCTTTGCTTTTCTGCCCAAGGCATCTTGGAGTTGAGCACAGCATACCCTTCTGCTGACAGTGTCTGCTTAGTCTTTCAGGTTCAAGCTCCAGAGTCATATGGAGAGGGACGTGATATGTTCTCATGTCCAGAGGGCTGCTAACAGAGCACCCGGGGCTCTTGCCCCCACCCCTTTGGGACGAGCAGAACAGGGCCCTGCCAGCCACAACCTGATGCAGCACAGGCAGCTTGGGCCCTCCATCAACAGCAGGCAGCAGCAGCACCTAGCTGCCTGGGCCCAGCTGACAAGGGGCCTCCCTGCTCTGCTGCCACCCCCTTCTCCCAAGGCCCCTTGGCTCTGCACTGCCATGAGGAAATCACAGAGGTGTCAAGAAAAGGGGAGGCTCTGATCCCAGAAGAACAGAACGACCACAGCACAGTTCATCAGCCTTCACTCTTCCCTGTCACAGAGTCATAGAATATCCCGAGTTGGAAGGGACCCATAAGGATCATCGAGTCCAACTCCTGTCCCCTGCCCCCAAGCTGTACCAGCCTGCTCCCCCAGCTCATGCCCCTCCTGGGCCACCCTTGTGGCTGCTCCAAGGCAGAAAGGCCTTCCTCCATGTCGAGAGCACTGGGCTGCGTGCCCAGCACTCCCCAGAGCAAATGGCTGCCTGCCTTCTCTGCCATGATGTAGCCTGACCTCCACAGCCTGTGGCACAGACTGAGCACCAGGAGAGTCTTCACTGTGGAGGGCAGACAGCTCTCCATCCACCATAAGCACTCTGATCACACAAGCAGGCAAGCAGGACACTCGGGAACCTCTTCTGCTGTTTTGGAGAACATCTGGATGGGAACAATTCAGCTCAGAAGCGACCCTAAACATCGATCGGCTCCAGCAAACAGGTGGAACTGTACCAACAGCTTCTTCAGGCTGCCAGCACTTCTCTATCCCCACCTCCACTCCCTAAGTCTCACAATTGTCACATGCCAGCTACCCCTTATGCCAGGGCTGTTCTTGCTCCCTCTGCTTCTGGAAATGCTGATTACGATACAGCAGCCACTCACACACACATGCTCGTATGGACAGACAGACAGAAGGGGACGTATCCACACGAAGAACCGCAGAGTCTTGGTGCTACACAGAGTATTGCTGAGGGGCATGAAGAAGGTGCTGTATGTGGCAAGGACCCCCATCCAGCTCTGGCTGCAGCCCGTGACTGCCTATCCCAACCTGGTCCCACTGGGCTTGCTGGTCAGCACGGGAACCGGAGGAAGAGGCAGCATCCCACAGAGCAGTGGGACATCAGCAGTTCTGTCAGCTGCAGGGATAGACGGAATCGATCTAGGGGCAGAGGACAGGATACAGCTAGGGGCAGAGCAGCTTCTGGGGCAGGAGAACGGGGAGGTGGAATGGGCACAGAGCATCTTGGTTGGTCACTGCCTGTGGTGGAAGGGGAGGGGAGAGTGCTGTTCTCAGGGCTGCCTGCAAACAAAAGTGCTTGGTTTTTCACAGGTCTCATTCCAGCTATGCCAAGGACATGGGGAAATTGGGTCAATCAATGGACTCATTGAAAATAAAGCAACAAAAACCACCAAACATCTGAGCAGTCACCAGCTGTCTACCAAAAAGGGTCCCGGGGCTGCAGCACAGCCCCCACTCCTCTGCTTTGCTGATCAGGATGAACAGGTCCTAGTGCACCTATGGGACGCACGATGGACAACAGTGCCTCACTACCCCCCTTCTACCCCCCCAGGTTTTAGGCAGATTAGCCTAATCACAGCTGTGTGCCTTGTCTTGCCAAATATCCTCCCAGCATCAGGGAGGAAGTGTAGCCAGGCAAGATCCCCACCCTGCATGCAGATTCAATCCTCGCTGGATTCAAACCTGTTCCAACCATCTCTGCATACTCAGAAGTGGAATTGGTACCAACTACTTCTGCCCTGGCGCTTGGGAAGGCTTCTCACCCCCACAGGACAAGCTGAGGCATCCTATCTCTGGGAGGAGGAACACAAAGGCAGTGCAGCACTCGGATACACTAGAGATGGACGGATGGAAGAAAGGTAGAGCACCTGCCTCCCACCTCCCCCACAACTGGGAAACAAAGGCCATGGCAACACTAAAAAGCAACAGCACTTGTGGCAGTGCTGGGAACAAACACCAGCTTTCAGCGGACACCCTGGCCACCATCCCCTTCCTCATCAGCACCAGGCAGGACTTCACACTCACGGCAGTGATGACACCTCTGCTGCATTCCACCTTGGAGCCACGTGCAAATGTGAGAGCCCTGCTAAGGGAGGAAGGGGGCATACCCTGTCAAAGCAGCAACGTCCAACCACCAGAAACCTGAGGACCAGAGGGAGCCCTAATCCCAGGCAGACACATCCACGTTTATTGCTCCGTGTCAGCACCTCTCAGCAGAGACCCCCTCAGTCTGAGGGGGAAAGACCCAGCCCCTTGCATTGCTGTAAGCCCAACAAATCTTTTCCCACGTGTGGATAAACTGCCCCCTCCCCAGACTGGTCAGGCCACGAATCAGAGCGTGTTATGTTGCCCAAGGCCAGTGCAATGCTGTAAATCAATGCTGCACAAGGACACCCATGCAGCCTGCTGGCCCTGCTCAGATCAGGGAGCCGGTGACACCAGGGTGCCAAAAGTGGAATTGCAGATGTGAGAGTCACGGCCTTGCCTGCAGCTCTCATGCCACGAGACAGAGCGAGGAAGACCAGACAATCACTCATCCTGCAGGCAAGGTCTTGGCTTGAGCTTGTGGGCAACATGCCCAGGCAGCTTCTCCATTCCACCTGGGAGCAGCACAGATCCCTTGCTCTGGGCAATCTGATCCAAACCTCTCCATTCAGGGACAGAGAGGGGAGCAGATCCCTTGATACTGGGCTTCCCAGCCAAATTCAGTCCAGATTTCTCTGCATTAATGGCAAAAATCTCTTGGGAGCCACAAGGATCAGCATGCTTGAGCCCTGACCTACAAAGAACAGCTAGCAGAGGACACAGCACAGAGGCTCTGCACAAGGCATGCCTGAAAAGCCCAGAGACCAATCTTCTCAGATGACTGCAGCACTGGGGCCTTCTCCTGCACCGTAAGGTAAATTGTTGCCTTTCTCTACCCAAGTTTTTGCCCATGAAGACAGCGTTTGACTGCACAGGTGCCAACTCCATGGGCTGACATCGCTCCATGGGACACAGGGGAAACCATACCTCCTCCTTCTCCCGCACATTTCAGGACAGAAAACACCTTGGAAGTAACTGCAAGACTACCATGTACATCAACACAGCTTTATAACAGAAATCCTGCAGGGACAGGCCCCTTGACTGCAGCCCAGGACAAGGCTGTTTTCTTACCATGCTAAAATCCACACCGTTGGCGATAGTGTGTCTCCGGTGTTCTGCACGTCCCCTCTGATGTCTCCGAACGTCCCCAGCGCCTCCATGGCCACCATCTCCCTGGGACTGCCCAGCAGACTTAACGTCAATACCTGTAACAGATGAAAGCATGAGGGCACCAGCTGCTTGCAAAAAAACCTCCCCATGGCCCCTCTGTGGGGCAGTCTGTGGGGTCTGTCTTGAGTCTGTGCCTCAAGCAGGCAGGGCAGGCAGCAGCTGAGGAAGCACTGGCCCTAGCACCTGCTCACATCTTTGTGCAGGCAAGCCAGACCTCAGCAACAGCTTACTTTGTTGTGCCAGGCTGGCAACAGACTTTGGTGATCATCTTCTGTAAAAAGCAGGCAGCTTCCAGGCAATGCTGCTTCAGTTCCAGCACAGTTGCACCATTAGTGGTACTGCCAACCCTTTTGTCCAGTCTTCACAGGATCCCTGACTTCTGCTCAGGAAGCACAGGCTCTGCCATGCACTCACCTCCTCCTGAAGGCAGCTCCCGTTTGGTGACGGGCTCACACAGTCGCTCCCATTTGTACAAACAGTGGCAACCCAGCAGCATCAGAGAGAGTCAGAGATCAGCTCCTTCTCCAGTCACATGTGGCAGCTCTCACAAGGGGCTTTTTCTGGAGGGGGCAGCCACTTAGAGCAGCTCTGGAGATGGTCATGGAGATCAGACCAACACATTTCAGAACAATTACACTATCTTCCCCCACCCAGATACGTGCTCGGTGCTAAAGGGGGTGATGCATACCAGAAGCCGTATGCCTTTGGTGTAAACATACAACAATCTGGCTATAGGGTTACCAAAATTTTATCAAAATCCCAACATCCTATTTAGCAAAAGGCTGATGTACTACATACAAATGATGCTGGTCCAAATCCACACATAACCTATTTTGCAGATTAAATTCACACTGGCAGATTTCAGGCTGGATCAGATGTCTCCTGCCCAGGCTATATGCTGGTACACTAAAGCAGGTACTGGCCAAGCACCTGAAATCAGCACAAGCCCTGTACTGCATGCCCTGGTTAACTTGCCAGAAAGGCAGCCCTGCAGCCATGTCCCAGCCAGCTCAGCTCCATGTTTCTGGATGAGCTTAGAGCACCGCCCTGCTGCTGTGAAGCGTGGTGCCAGGGCACCAAGGCTGCTGCCACCACCCCTTCCAGACATGCCCAGGCAGCAAGGCTGCTGCGCTCCCTCCTTGCTCCAGTCCCCTGCCGAGTCCCCAGCAGACCCTACCGCGTGCTTACCCCCTCATTCTTGCTGCTCACCATGCTCTCTGATCACAGCTTTTTGCTTTCCCTACTTTCAAAAAAGAGCCAGAAAACGGCAGCGGGGAAGGAGGCAAGTGAAAGCAGGCAGCGAGGCAGCTGTGGAAAACTTCTCTGTGGGACTGCTGCCCATGTATCTCCCAGGCACTCCCGTCCATCGCCACATCCTTCTTCTATGGGCTGGGCACATCCCGGCTCCCAGGCACCTGAGCAGCCTCCCACAGGTCTAGCATGTTCTCCAGAGCAGATGGGCATGAAGGACTGGGAGTGCTGAGGCAGGACGTGTGGTGCTGCCCAGCCAGGCACACCACCTAGCTGCTGCACAACCCTCCTCAGCAGAGCACACAGATGGGAAGGAAGAGGAATATAGGGCAGGAGAAGCGAGCTGAGACAGCAGAAGTCACCCTGCATCTCAAAGACAAGCTCGGTTCACAGGAGGGAGCTGGAAGGCAGTGAGGTCAGGGAGAATCGCACCACGCTGCGGGTGTCTGTGCTGCCACATGTCTATCAGTTCAGCAACAGGAGCTAGAACTGCACTCACAGCAGGCAATGCCCCAGCAGTGGCATGCTATGCAGTCACCTCCCTCAGCCTGACACAGCCTCACTGAGGAGAGGGGCCACGATGGTATGGGAAAAATCCTCCCGCTGATTCATCACAGTGTCTCACTTGTCTTATCAGCAAGTGCTCCAGCAGAGACAGGTCTCCGGCATCTTACTAAACACAAAGTCTTTGATATCGCTCATTTATCTGTTTTGCCAACTGTCTTTAGTTTCAAACACCCATATCTACCTGGGAGGGACAGCTAAAACAGCAAGACTGGTGCAGCTGTGCACACGTTCTCCTAGCAGACCTGTAACACATCCTGATGGGGAAGCAGAAGAACAGTCCCAAAACTGAGAGTAGCTTTGATAAGCAGAATCCCAAAGCAAAATCAGGAGCACCTCTGGGAAGAGCTGCAGGGTAGAAACAAGATTTTAAAACAGTTTTTGCTGCTGTTACTCGAAAGTGCTAGTATTGGGTCTGTGTGGCATGATAAAAGCACGGAGCCCACAGGCTGATCTGAGCTGAAACTCTGAACTGCTAGAGTGTGCTCACCAGTCAAACAAATGAGCTCTGTGCACCTGAGCTAACAACACAGTGACTAAAACAAAACCTCTGGTAATGAGTAGGGATCAGCCTTTCTAGGGTGCAGAAGAGGTCCTGCCTCCTCCCTCCCAGGCTGCTAGAGCCAAGCCACCCGAGCCACAAAGGCTGCGCTGGTAGGAGGCAGTGCCCATGGACACTGCAGACCCCCTGGGCAAGGCACTTACCACCCCATATCTTAATTCCTTGGCTCTCAGCAGGGATGAAAACTTTTCCATAGGGAACCGCAAGCGTAAAGACCCCTGATGCCGAGACACCTGTTGCAGCAGGCAACCTAAGAACCAGCAGCAGGGAGCTGTCACGGTGCCTTCTGTGCACGGTGACATCTCCAACATCAGCCTCACCATCCTCGTGCCGGGCACATCAGTGGGCTCCTGGACACTGTGGCTGGCAACCAAGCAACTGCTCACAATGTGCAGGCTGCTCCAGCACTGCCTGGCTGACAACAACTTCTGAGAAGCTTGCAGACGACGTCGAGCAGGAATGTCTTCAGAAGCCCATGCTACCATGTCTCTGCCCGTGCTAACAGAAGCCAGTGATGAAGGTGGAACAGGGACTTGAATTGCAGTCCCACTGGCTCACTGCACCACCTGAAAGCGCCAGGAAGCTCACCTGGCCATCAGCCTCTGCCATCTTGCCATAATTCATATTCAAATTTCCTCTGTCACATGCGGATCCACCCTGGGCCAGGAAGTAGGGCTTGGGTAGCATCCTGTCAGTACCTCCTTCCCTCAGAAACACAGACAGGGAGAGCTCCCTCAAACTCTTTGGTGTTTACGAGTACTGATACACCATCGCCCCACTCCTGGCTAGAGTTCTTACAAAAGGTACATCATGTGACTGGAGGCTCAGAACAGCCTTGAGCCCAAATGATGTAATCTAATTGAGACAGGCCTTACTGGACCCACATTTCTCCTCAGTGAGAAAAGAGCCAAGTCTTGCCTCATTGACGCTTGACTCTTTCACATCCCTTTGGGGGGAACATGCTCCAGTTCAATCACACGCTAGGAAAGCCCTCTGCAGTAGAAGGTATCACTGAGCAGGTGTGCAGGATCCAGAGTTAAAAGAGATATGGTAACTCTGAGTTATAACTGTCACTAGGTTGCTGAATTAGTCTGAAATTCAGGCCTGTTGCCAGAATATAGCCCTGCTTTTGGGGAAGCTGGCAGCAAGGGCTGAGGCACTAAACCTGCCTGCAGACTCAGGACATCGGTATACCGTACTATAACGGAAAGATCCTCAGCAACCAGAAAGTTATATTCTGCAGTAGTCATCTGCTCAGTCCTATCTAGTAGAGAGCTTTCAATTTGATGATTATTTATCAAGCAGGATTTTTTTTTCATTTTTTTTTCTGGATTTACGTTCTTGACGATAAAACAGCCAGCCAGTTTAATACCATTCCGCTAAGTAAGTTCTAGTGATTAGTCTGGAGGCAAAATGAAAAGCAATCTCTGCAATGTTTAAAATTTCTTCTCCACCCCACAGAAGGGCCTGGGAAGGAAAGGGTGGGGAATGGAAGGCAAACTAGCTCAGACAACTTTCCCAAGGTAAAGGAAGTCATCCTGCTCAACTGTTGCAATAACAAACACCAAATTCTCACACAGAGCTCTGTTTCAGTAGATCTCAACGCACTTCACTGGAAAAGGTAAGAAGTCCTTATAACATTTCCTACTTATTAGCAGCAAATCTAGACGTCAGTGAACAAGCCTCGCCCTTGCCAAGCTCAGCATGCCGCACCGTGACTGGCAAACGTGCAGAGGGGTGCCAGAAGTGGTGCTCTCCCTCTCCTGCCTTTGTCAGCCCAAAGTTCTCACCAGCCCGTCAAACTGAATGATTGTGTAGCTGCCAAAGAACACATATAAGCACATAAAAGTATAAAAATAATGTCTTTTACACCCATTCAGTTGGCTGAATCACCTCACTCCATGAACCTCCCAGTCACTGCACCTAAGACAAGTGAAGGATGGAGAACGCTGGGGTGGGGGTAAGAACCGTGCTTCCTGCAGCAGGAGGTGGATGCCCCACTTCAGGTGCAATGCCAGACTGCAGCCCTAGGACAAAGCCACACGAGACAGCACAAAGCCCTCGAACAGCTCACTGGCCCAGGATCAGGAGAACCCTGGCAGATCCAGCACAGGGACCCCAGGTCCTGAGGAAGGGACACAGCCAGCAGCGACCTGCTGCTGAGCTCTGCAGCCAAAGCTCTGCCAGAGGCTGCGGGGCACTCCCTGTCCCGGCCACGCGGACAGTGCTTGGGGGCACTGAAGCACATCTCCCTAATGCTGCTTTCCCATTCATTTATTGCTGTAAATAGTGCCACATAATTAACAAAACTGTTGAATCAGATTTTGCTCTTTTTCACCATTCAAAATGTGCCTGAAGTCATGGAGCAACCCCTTCCGATAACGCACACTCACAGCACGGACTCTGAGCACGCAGCGGCGGCTGGCACCCAAGCAAAGCTGCTTGGCTCTCGGGAGTTTGCTTCCCCATCCCAATACCCAGCGACTCTCAGAGACGATCAGCTTCATGATCCACCCCACAAGGAAGGTCACCTACAGACTTTGTGCCAGAGGACAACTACGGACATGTTACTGTAAAGCCCTTAATTCTTCTTGTCACCACTATAAACAGACAAGCGCCCACATGAGGAGAAACGTAAAGGGAAGAACAAGCCTGAGACAGAGCAGGATTTGCAAACTGTGCGCTCTCCATTCCGGTTTATCTAGAGCTTGAAGCAAACCCACTGAAGGCAAAATAAAAAAAGATCAGCGACTTCTCAGAGCTCTGCATCTGGCCCGGGGGAAGAATTTGCTGTCGCTTTAAATGAGAAAGGAAGAACAGGTCCGTGCTGCCTGAGAACCAGCCCCGGCCACGGGTGTGGATCCCAACCCGCCCTGCCTAACTCGACTCTCCGGCACCGGTGCCGCCGGACCGCTCGCAACTCCGCCGGCCCCGCTGCGGTGCCTGCCCACGGCCGGGCACCTCCGGCACGCGGAGCGGGCCCGCTCCGGCCCGGTGAAGGGACCCGCACCCGAAGCCTCCCCTCGAGCCCCGGCCGGCCCGGGAGGCGCCGGGGCCCCTCTCACCTCGCGCCCGGGGCTGGCTCGGCTCCGGCTCCGGCTCCCGGTGTCCCGCGCTCTGCCCCCGCCGCTCCTCGGCGCCGTGGGGGCTCGGCAGCTTCTCCAGGCTCCGCGAGGCGCTGACGGCGGTGCCGCGGCCCCTCTCCCGCTCCCTCTCCTTCTCCTCGCCGCGGCCGCGCCCCGGGGCTCGTCCCTTCCCCGGGGGCCCGCCGTCGGCGCCGGGCAGCGCGGCGCGCAGCCCCAGGACGAAGCGCTCGAAGGTGAGGTACCCGCTGGCCGGCGCCGCCCGCCGCAGCCCCTCCAGCACACCGGCGGGCAGCTCGCGGGCCTCCGCCCCCTGCCAGCGGGACTCGATCTCCCGGAGGTGCACGTACCCCCGCCGCCGGTCGTCCAGGATGTCGAACAGGGTGCGCAGGCTCTGCAGGAAGGCCCTGGGCAGCCCCTCGGTGCCGGCGGGGGGCGGCCCGGCGGGGGGCGGCCGGGCGCCGCGCTCCGGAGCCATCGCGGCCGCCGCCGCTCCGAGGGCGCCTCGCCGCCCGGCCGCGCTGGGCTCCCGGCCCCGCCCCGGCCCCGCGCTCCCATTGGCTGGCGGCGGGCGGCCCCGAGCTTCCATTGGCTGGCGGCGGGCGGCCCCGCGGGCCCATTGGCTGCGGGGGTGGCCGCCGGTTTGAGTTGCGGCGCGAGCCGCCCCCTCCCCGCTCGCCCCTGTCCCGGGGGGCGCCGCCGCCCCCGCCCCCGCCCCGTCCCCCCCCCATCTTGGGGAGCGGCCCCCGCCGGCCTCCTCCGCGCAGCGAGCGGCCTCAGCTCGGCCCCGGGCCCGCAGGGCCCTTCCCGGCCGCTCGCGGGGACGGGAAGGCGCCTCCCGGCGGCAGCCGCAGGGCGGGGGGCGCCGCCGGTAAGGGCTCGGTGCCCTTCGCCCGCAGCTGCTTCCCGGCAGGGGGGAGGCCCGCGAGAAGCCGCGCGGGCCGGAGCGGTGCTGGTGCTTCGAGGGGCGCAAATCCCTCTTTTCTCCCAGCACTGCCTCGCCTGCTGCTTCTCCGCCCGTAAATCGGCTCGGTTGCCAGCAGAACCAGCAGGCTGGTGCTACCTGTGCTCGAGCTCGGCGGCTTTTTCTGCTTCTTACAGCGACGGACTTCAGCTGCTGGGCGGGATGGCCGAATCACCCAGCTGGGCTTTGCACCTTTCCCAAATTTTGTTGCACACCTGTTTGAACAGGTAGAGAGCCTGGGCTGTACAGCTTTAGTAAGGTAGGCGGGGGAACATTTTTTTCCCTGGGAGCCTTTTTCGCCCCCCTGGAAGCCCTGCCTCTCCCGCACCAAAGGCACCGCAACCTTGTAAAGGGAAGCACGTACCTTTTGAAGCGGAGATACCTGAGGGCTTAGCATTTCTAGCATCTCTAGAGCAAATCTGGTTAGTGAACAGGCTCAAAAAGTCCAAACTGAGACACGACTCTTACTATCAGCTTTGCAAACGCAGGTGAGAAGTTAAGTTTCAGTTCAGCTTCCTCACCTTGGCAGCATCCCCGCAGGAGGCGGAGGTACTGCTCTTGTGCGAAAGGCACAGTGCGCTTCGCTTGCCAGCTGCCACAGGGGATACAGGTGCTTGCAGCGGGAATTGCGTCCAGGCATCCCAGGTTCTGTGGCTGGTGCAGCAGCACTGACCACAAGCCAACAGAACCTTGTTCAGGAGCTGACAGCCCAACGGTGCCACAGATACGGAGAAGGGTGTAAATAAAGTGTCAGGGTTGACAAATGTGAGAGAAACAGGATTTATCACGGAATCGTTAGGGTTGTAAAAGCCCTCCAAGATCATCTGGTCCAACCATCCCCCTACCACCAATGTCACCCACTAAGCCATGTCCCTCAGCACCATGTCCAACCTTTCCTTGAACACCCCCAGGGACGGTGACGCCACCACCTCCCTGGGCAACCCGTTCCAATGTCTGACCGCTCTTTCTGAGAGGAAATGTCTCCTAAATTCCAACCTGAACGTCCCCTGGTGCAACTTGAGGCCATTCCCTCCAGTCCTATCACTGGTTACCTGTGAGAAGAGGCCGACCCCCAGCTCCCCACACCTTCCTTTCACGCAGTTGCAGAGAGCAATAAGGTCTCCCCTGAGCCTCCTCTTCTCCAGACCAAACACCCCCAGTTCCCTCAGCCGCTCCTCACAGGACTTGTGTTCCAGGTCCTTCACCAGCTCCATAGCCCTTCTATGGACACGCTCCAGGGCCTCGATGTCCTTCTTGTTGTGAGGGGCCCAAAACTGAACACAGCACTTGAGGTGTGGCCTCACCAGAGCAGAGTACAGGGGGACGATCACCTTCCTGGTCCTGCGGGCTGCACTACAAGCCAGGATGCCGTTGTGGCCTTCTTGGCCACCTGAGCACACTGCCGGATCATGTTCAGGCAAGCATCCATCAGCACCCCCAGGTCCTTTTCCTCTGCACAGCTTTCCAGCCACTCTCCCCCAAGCCTGTAGCGCTGCATGGGGTTGTTGTGGCCAAAGTGCAGGACCTGGCACTTAGCCATGTTCAACCTCATCCCACTGACCCATTCTGTCCAGGTCCTTGTGCACGGCCTTCCTACCCTCCAGCAGATCAACACTTCCCCCCAACTTGGTGTCGTCTGCAAACTTACTGAGGGTGCACTCAATTCCCTCATCCAAATCATCAATAAAGATATTAAAGAGGATGGGCCCCAACACCGACCTCCAGGGAACACCACTGGTGACTGATCGCCAGCTGGATTTCACTCCTATCTTTCTTACAAACTTTTTATGAACCAGCAGTTTTAAGATAAAGGGTTTCTATAATTTAGCCTGAAATTTGAACTGTCTGTTAGATCTAACAGTGCAAAAGATACTGCCTAGTAAAAGATACCGCCTTTCTCTGCAAGCTGCCTCTGTCAGGTGCATTGCAACAAGGCAGGCTACAAAGCACTGGTGTCACTATTCCCATGCCCCAGGCACAGCAAGTGGCTCAGCCATCAGGAGGCACCTGAAAGGAATTTGTCCTGATATGATGCTCATGGCGCTGAACTAAGGGAGTCAGGCAGTTAGTGTGCTGGAGAAGGGCGATGGCCGGGCTTGTGCAGGCACAAAAGCACATGTGGTTGCTCAAGCAAGTGGCTGCTCTGTTTTGTTGACAGCACAGACAGCACTGCCAGGAGCAAGTGGGACACCAGTACCTGGGAGAATCCAGACAGCACATATTCATCCTCATCAAGTCCCTGTAGCCAGAATTGGCTCGGCACACAGAAAAGAGAATGAGCCACTATCCAGTTGCTAATTCCTTGTGAGGCTGTCTGTGGACATCTCCCTGTGCCGTCTGTTGGGGTAATTTCCTTTAGCTCTGACTTGGCTTGAAAGGGAGAAGGGGGTAGAGACTTGGCCCTCATGTTCTCCTATTGATGTGGCCTTTTCTCTTCTCCTGACTGTCAGCTTCTCTATCAAGTCCCCTGGTGCCTTCAACAGCTTTGTCCCATGCCTGGCTTTGCAGCCCGTTCTTGCCTCTCCTCTTGTAAATGGAGTTTCTCACTCACTTGAGGCTCAGGCTGCCAGGTAAATTGCAGCAGCCTCTGGAGACCATCACTGGTCCTTTCTCTGTCAGGAACCTGCTGTGACTGGTCTCTGGGCTATGGCCAGGCTTTTCACAGCCTGCTCTTCTTTAAACCATTTATTTTCATAACTTTTTTTGGCCTCCCTACCTGTTTTGAGATCTCTGCCTGGCTTGGCCACATTTGACTGAACACATTCACACCTTCGTAGGATACAGGGAGAAGTAACTAGTATATTATTCCCCTCCTTTCTGCTTCAGAGGCAGAGCAGTGAATGTTATGCTGCTCAGCTCTGGTAACAGCAGGAGGTGAGGAGGCTGCATGCCCCTGTAGAGCTTAAAGACTCATACTGTGCCACAAAGACAGGACGCTTCAAAATGATCCAAACTGTGGCATCAGCATGGGGGCTGTTATGTTCAACAAAGGCTGCTCTGTAGGAGAATAATTTTTCCCTAGATTCCACCCACATCTCTGGGTTTGCTGGAACAGCAAGGAATAATAGTGGGAATTTAAAATTACCTTAATGTCTCTTGTCCAATTTCCCTGTCTGGCAGGTCTATGTTACTAGGAAAGCAATCTGCAGATACCAAAAACAATTCTTGGTGTTAACTGTATATACTGGTTCAAGTGAAATACTCTCACTCCTCCATGTGGAAATTTCTATTCTGGCAACAAGAAGCTGGGGCGTAATTGCCCATTGCAGTTCCAGTTTTACTATGTTTTCTGTATCAAAGTGACCTGAAGGGACTGTCATCAAACAGACCTCCTTGGAGTGGTAGGGTGAATAGGAGATTTTGAAAATTCTTGAAAAAGGCTTTTGTTTTTTATTTTTTCCTCTCTCAGTGAATATTTTAGGGCCAGGCAAGGTTCTTTTCACTAGCAGAGGTTTTTTGTTTGTTGGTTTGTTTGTTTGTTTAAATTTATTTATTTGTATTTGACATAAACAACTTTGTTATTCAGTTATCCTTCCTCCAAGCAGAAAAGAGAAGGTGGTGCTTCCTGGAAAGCACCATCTGCCATTCAAAACAGTCCCAACCCTCCCTCTCTGCTGGCCCTCAGGTGCTGGCAGCTGGGGATGCAGTGATACTTGCACTGGCTCTCGTGTGGTGGCATCCAAAAGCACCATTGCTCCTCTCTGGGAAGGGCACAGGGCATCTGATATCCCCTGGAAGGCAGGTAGCAGACCAGCATGTCCCACCAACCAACACTGCCTCCCCTGGGTGAAGAGGTCACAGCAGCCTCATCAGTGGGGTTAACGAGGTGATTTTGGTGGAGACGGGCATATTCTTATGCGACACTGACAGCACATGCATAGATGATGCTGTGTGACTGTGGCAGCAGATTAAGCACCATGCAGATTTCAGTGTGACATAGATGTTCACGTACATGTGTGAATCTTAATTCTGCTGAGACATGGTGCTTGCTGCCATATGAGGCTGTCCCCTGATCAAAGAGTCAGGGACATGCTGTGAGCCCCACTGCTGCCTTCTTGTGGGGGAGAACAAGGTCTAGGGGAAACAATGGTGTGTCTGTGGGCTCTATGTGCTACTACCTGCCACCCAGACCAGTTGGCATGGTACAGCTGGCCTCTATCGTAGAATTATAGAATGGCTTGATTGGCTCAAGAGAATGGCTCAGAGAATGGCTCATGAGGGCGGAGCAGAGGGGGACAATCACCTCCCTCGACCTGCTGATCAAGCTGCTTTTGATGCAGCCCAGGACACAGTTGGCCTTCTGGGCTGCAAGCATGCACTGATGCATTGTGTTGAGCCTTTCATCCACCAGAACCCCCAAGTCTCTCTCTGCAGGGCTGCTCTCAATGAGTTCTTCTCCCAGTCTGTACTCATGTCTGGGATTGCCCAGTCCAAGGTGCAGCACCTTGCACTTGGACTTGTTGAACTTCATTAGGTTCACATGGGCCCAATTCTCTACCTTGTCCAGGTCCCTTTGGAGGGCATCTCTTCCTTCTTTGGTATCAACTGCACCACTCAGCTTGGTGTCATCTGCAGACCTGGTGAGGGTGATCTCAATCCCATCGTCTATGTCATTGTTGAAGATATTGAAAAGCACCATTCCCAGGACAGATCCCTGAGGGTCACTGCTCGTCACCGGCCTCCGCTTGGACATTGAGCCATTGACCACCATTCTCTAGGTGCAGTCATTGAGCCAATTCCTTAGCCACTGAATGGTCTGCCCTTCAAATCCATACCTTTCCAATTTAGAGATTAGGATGTCATGTGGGACCGTGCCAAAAGCCTTACAGAAGGCCAAGTAGATGACATTGGTCGGACTTCACTTGTCGACTGATGACGTTACTCCATCACAGAAGGCCACCAGATTGCTCAGGCATGATTTATCCTTGGTGAAGCCATGCTGGCTGTCTCAGATCACCTCCCCGTCTTGCATGTGCCTTAACATTGTCTCCGGGAGGATCCATTCCATGGTCTTGCCAGACGCAGAGGTGAGTCTCACCGATCTGTAGATCCCTGGGTCCTCCTTTCTACCTGTTTTAAAAATGGGGGTGATGTTTTCCTTTTTCCAGTCACCAGGGACTTCACCTGACTGCCATGATGTTTCAAATATGATGGAGAGTGGCTTGGTGACTACATCAGCTAATTCCTTCAGGACCCTGGGATGCATGTCATCAGGCCCCATACACTTGCAGTTGTTAAGTTGCATCAGGAAGTTCTGAACTTGTTCTTTACTTACAGTGGGAGGGACTCTGCTCCCCCAGTCCCTGCCTAGAGGGTTCGGGGACACAAGAGATGTGGAAAGCCTTACCACCAGTGAAGGCTGAGGCAAATAAGTTGTTCAGTAGTACCTCAGCCTTCTCCACGTCTGTTGTTACCAGTTCTCTGTCTTCATTTGTCAGAGGCAGTATGCCCTCCTTAGTCTTTCTTTTGAGGCCAATGTATCTGTGGAACCCCTTCTTGTTCTTCTTTGCATCCCTCACCAAATTTAGCTCTGTCAGTGGCTTAGCTTTCCTGATCCCATCCCTGCACAACTGGACAGTGTCTCTGTACTCTTCCCAGGGCACATGGCCCTGTTTCCACCGTCTGCGCATTTCCTTCTTTTGCCTAAATTTGATCAGCAGGTTCAGCCATGCTGGTTTTCTACCTTCCCTGGTTGATTTATTACATATGGGGATAGAGAGCTCTTGCACTCTAAGACAAATATTCTTAAAGAGTTGCCAGCTCTGATGGAATTCTCTGTCCCTAAGGACAGTGTCCCATGGGATCTCATCCACTAATAGTTTGAACAACTGGAAGTTGGCTCCTCTGAAGTTCAGGGTCCTGAATTTGCTCTTAGCCAGGCCCATATCCCTTGAGATCACAAACTCAGCCAGACCGTGGTCACTGCAACTCAGGCTTTCTCCAATCTTAACCTCTTTAATGAGTTCCTCTGCATTGGTGAGCACCAGGTCCAGTAACACTTCTCCTCTGGTTGGTTTGTCTAAAACCAGGACGAGGAATTTGTCCTCAATGCACTCCAGGAATCTTCTAGATTGCTTACTACCTGCTGCGTAGCTTTCCCAGCAAACATCTGGGTGGCTGAAATCCCCCAGGAGGATGAGAGTGTGTGAGCACGATGTTTCTCGTAGTTGGAGCAAGAAGGCCTCATTGCATTGCCTTACAGCATCTATCAAGAAACAGCGCCACATCCAGAGTGGATTTCCAAAACAAGACCCTGGAACTGTTAGTTGGCTCTCAGTTAAAGCCACACCAGGAACTATGCTAACAGCAGTCTAGATGACAAGTTCTGGTCCTCTCTGTTGCTAATTTATTAAGTACAGTTTGTGCTAATCCCTTCTCTCAGCCCCAAAGCTGAGAGGTTGCAGGGAATCGCTCCCAGTAGGATACCAAGCTATCAACCCAGCAGCTCATCCAACCCTTGCAAACCTCTGAGCAGGAGTGTGAGGTGGCAGGAGGTGTACAGTCTCAGGGCAGCAGCAGACTTTCCCTGCAGTGAGGGTTGTCTTGTTTGCTCTTCCCAGCACTGAGATGCCATCATTTCAATCTTCCTGCTTACTGGACCTCCTGAGGACATGGTTTGTTTGGTTTGGAGAGGGGCAGGTACTTCCCATTACATTGCTTTTCTTTCCATCAGACTGTTTTTTCCCTTGGAGGCCCTGTGAGCAGGAAGTCTGGTTGCTGGCTGGCGGCTCTCAGGCTGTCACGACGGCTGAGAGAAGGGCAGTGGGTGGGGAGCTAAAACAAGCAGCTGGGGGGCAGAGGAGTGTATCTCCTTAGTCTGGAACGTGCTTAGGTCAGCAGAGCAAGAATCTGTATTTCCACTGGCTCCCACTATGGCTAGTTTGGGAACCAGGGCCTGAGCTGGCAGCTAAAATGGAGCTTTTTTTGACAATGAACTTCCTGTTCCTTGTGCATGTTTGCATTTTGTTTGGCCCAGTCTTACCTACATCCTGCTTTCTCACGTTGTCCTGTCTGGTATGTCATGGCTGCATGCTGGAGTTTCTCCAAGCCTATGCAGCAAGGGCTGCACCAAGTTCTGCAGGAAAAAAAAAACACAGGGTGGAATTCGAAAGTCGTATCTGAGAAAGCCTTTTCTGATAACTATGTGTTTGTAAGGGTCAATGTTTATGCAGGCACCATGTGTGTGGAAGGACACCCATTGTGGGACTACACCCATTCACATACCAGGCAGACAGTGAATACAACCACAGCAGGAGGAGCTTTGTGTAAATGGGAGCAGCAGGGATCAGAGCTAGGAGTTTTTAAAACCCTAGGCCTGTGTCCACATAGTAGTTCTGCTGAGTCCTCCACTGAGACATTGTAGGAAAACAGACTGTGAAGCAGAAGGTATGACAACTAGCAGGGCTTCTTCCTAACCTGGCTGTCTCATCCAGATGGGGTCCAGCTCCCCAGCTCCAGCCACACACAGGGAGGTAGCCATGTCCAAGCAGCTGTCTGTATGTCTTCTGGTCTTGTTCTGCCCAGCTACAGAGACAGGCTGATGGCTGCAAGAGGATATTAGTGACCAGGTCGCCCAACAGCGAAAGCAGTGGGGTTTTGAGGACAGGAGTTTAGGCCATTGTGTTGCCCTCTTTGTTGGCAGCCCGTGGCCCAAGTGTGCGTGGCAGAAGAAGCCACCTCATAAAATCACGGAATCATTTAGGTTGGAAAAGACCTCTAAGATCATCAGATACAACCGTTAACCTGTCACTGCCAAGTCTACCACTAAACCATGTCCCTAAGCATCCATATCTACACCTCACTGTGTGTCATCCGGCACCTCGTGACCGGCTCGGCCTTCTTTGCATTTCTCTGTCTCAGCGCTTCCTCACTGCTGGTTCAGTCTCTGATCAGGCGCTGCACTTGGGAGCTGAGGGAATCTGACCCCTGACGAGCATCACAGCTGGATGGAGCAGGACCCACCCAGCCGCGTAAGGTGCTGAAATTAACTCCACGAGCTTTCTGATGCATGAGCGGATGTAATCCTTCCGAGTTTCTTAAGTATGAAGTTCCCAGCGCGAGCACCTCTGGTATCCCCATCAGATATATCTGAGCAGCCGAAGCACTTCCGTACGCACAAAGCGCTGCAGAAGCGTATTCTAGCCTGGCGGGCGCCTGCAGAGCACGGGCAACGCTGGCCCGAGGAGGGGTGGGAAAGGCTGCTGGCCGAACGCAGCCGGCCTCGCAGGGCAGAGGAAACGGGAAAAAAAAGCCGACAGCAAGCCCCGCCGGGGCGCAGGACGGGGCGGCGAGAGCGAGAGTCGCCCGGGGCGGAGCGGCGGCGGGACAGGGGCAGGCCCGGCGGCGGGACAGGGGCAGGCCCGGCGGCGGGACAGGGGCAGGCCCGGCCCCGCTCCGCCCCGCCGCCTCCCGAGGCCGCCGCCGCCGGTCGGCAGAGGCTGGGATGGGGCCGCCCGAGGAGGTGCGGGCGCGGCTGGCGCGGGCCGGGCAGGAGCACCTGCTGCGCTTCTGGGCCCAGCTGGGCCCGGCGCAGCGCGGGGCGCTGCTGGCGGCGCTGCCGCCCGGCCTGGGCGAGCACTGTCGGCTGGCGGCGGCCTCCGCCCGCCAGCCGGGGCCGCTGGAACTCCTGGACGGCCGCATGGAGCCGCTGCCCGCCGAGCTGCTGGGCAGCGCCCGCTGCAGCGGCCCGGCCGCGCTGGAGCGCTGGGAGGCGGAAGGTGAGCGGGGCGGGGCGGGCCGGGGTCGCTGCCCCCTTGCCTCACGCCGAGCGCGGGGCCGGGCCCTCGCCGCCGGCCTCCCCGCCCCCGGCGGGGCCCCTGCCGCCGGCCCGGCCCCGCGGGCCCGCGCCCTCCCCGTGCCCCGCCCTGTGCTGAGGGGGCTCGGCCCGGAGGCGCCTCCCGCTGCTGCGGGCCGGGCAGCGCCTCCCTGGGTGCGGTGCTGCGGCCGCGCCGGTGCCGGCGGGAGGCTGGGGCGCAGCCCGGGGGAGGACGGCAGCGCGTTCCCGCGGTCGCAGAGCCCGGAGCGACCGCAGCGAGCTGCTGGCTCGTCCCCGTGGAAAAACGTTCTCTCTAAAGCCTCTGCTTTTTCATCAGGCTGCGGAGTCCGCAGGCGCTGCTGAGGCTGGCAGGAAGCAAAGGTGTTTGTCTGAGGGCGGCTGTTCGGGGTGTCATCAGATTCCTGAGCACACCGCTTGCACAACTGAAAGCCAAAAATAGAGAGGGTTATCTTAAAACCGGAGTGTGGTGTGGTGCCTGTGAAAATCTCCCAAACTGACTGGATCTAGCCGTGGGCCGTCATGCTCCTTGCGTGAGGCTGGCTTGTCTTCCTGGTAATATCAGGAAGGGCTGTGTAACGCGGCATGTTTGGGAGGGCAGCTGCCTTCCTGTGGCACCCTGGAAATGGCTGATGGAGAGCTCAGGTCTGTTGCCAGCGGGATCCCCAGGGCAGAGAGCAGTGTCCTGCGGCATCGTGGTTGGGGTGACATCCGGCAGCCTGGATGATGGCACTGCATTTTGTACCGGCGGGGTTTTGCCATGGTGTGTGGTGTCAGCAGCAGGGCGAAGAAGAGTGGCAGCCGAGTATGATGTCGGGGCAGGTAGGGCAATGACCTCCGTGACAGTGTGGGGACTCTGGTTTGGAGTTAAGACCATATCTTGTTAGACCAAGCCCTGAACACAGGCAGTCAGATCCCTGGCGAAGGTTGTTGAGGTGTTTGGGGCCAGCATGTTTAACTTTCATTTCCAGCTGTTCAACACAGCAGCAGTGGCTGGAGAGCCGTGTGGTGGGCAAGACATGGAATAGCACTGCGTCTCGCAGGAAGAGGTGAAGTCCCTGGTGATAGGTGGAGCAGGGTCTGTGCTGCTGCTTACCCGGGAAGTTGCACCCAGGCATGCGGGTGGTCTCATGGGCACCTTGCTGGCATGAAGTTGGTCTCCTGTTACAGCAGAGGCTGGAGCAGAGTGATCTTTAAACTGCGTCACTGTAGCACAGGAAGAAGATGAGATCTGAGAGCTGGGCAGAGAAGTGGGTAGCGGTAGGAGAAGCCCAGGGAAGGAAAATACCTGGTCAGACAAGGCAGGTGGATGGGGAAACACATTGGAGGAGTGCTGTCTGGGGGACAGCTCTGCTATCAAAGCATCCCCTGACTTCACGTGCGTGGCAGTTCCTGCATCATCCCTCCATGGCTGCTGAGCCTGAGGCGGGCCTGGCAAGTGGACAGGTGCCTTCACCCGCACAGCAGACTTCGCATGGATGGCTAGGCTGATCCAGCTGGCATACCCAGTGAGTTGTTGGGGACTGCATGTGGTGCCAAACCACCTTCCTCATTTTTTGGAGCCTGGTGGATATTGGCAGCTTTCCTTGGTCACCTCGTGAGTGTTTGAAAGGTGGGGTTGATGGGAGAGGTGGTACCTAGACCTAGGCTGTGTGGAGTGGGGTGCTGCGCTTCCCAGTTCCCCATCATATGTGTATTACATACACATCCTGTGCTTTTTTCAGTGTGCTCTCTATTCTGTTTCTTTTCAAAGGTACAGTGGCCTCGCTCTGCTTCTTTATAAAATAACACTGTTAAATAAGTAAATATATACAAAATTGAAAGAAAGCAAGAGAAAAAACAGCTGTGGCCAGAGTAATATCCTAAAGTCTGGCAAGTGTCTGTACAGTCTTGACCTAGACCTGCCAGTGAAGAGGTGAGGATGTGTGGGCAGAGGAGTAAAAATTTCCAAACAAAATCAAAAAAGCAAACATGGAAGTGACACAATTATAGAACAGAAGAGCTTTTCAGATGTGTCAGACTTCGCAGATGGGGCTGAGTGGTAAAGGAGGGAGCACGAGGAAATGTCTGTCAGGGCAGCTCCATTGCTGAAGATGTTCAGGGTGGCGTCTCCGCTTGTAGGTAGAGGATCATGGCCAGCCTGCCACTTGCTCTGGTCCTTGAACAGATTAACATTGGTGACATGGGCCATGTGTGCCTGGTCCTGTCTTGTGGTGGTGAGGCTGTGGTGGCCTGCTGGCCTGAGCAGCTGGGTGTCTGGTTTAATGCAGTGTGAGCATCATCCTTGCACTGCTGGAGTCTTGGCTGATCTGGGTTCATCACCTTCCACAACGACTTTCTTCTGTTCAACAAACTGGGGCTGGGCCTAACCACAGCCCAGTGTCTAGGGCTGGTTTCTGGTAAGCGAAGAGGTAGGTTCTCATGACAGTGGAGGCAAGAATTTGTGTCCAACCAGGCTTTCCAGCAACGTTGCTTACATCTCCCACCCAGCCTTTCTACTGCATAGAGCTTCAGTGAGCTGAGCAGAGTGGGAGCAGCTGCTCAGGAATGCCTGGTAGGATTTGGGAGTGAAGCTGCTAGGGTGGTGCTTACTGCCTCAGGCTTGAGGATGTTGCTTTGAGGAGGAAATGCATGAATTTTAGGGTCAGATGATCTAGGTTAGGGCTGCACAGTTAAACAACTTTACTAAACTGGACAGCAAGGTCCTTCATCTTCAGCTCCGGGACAGAGAGGTTCTGGCATGCCTGACTTGTGCCACTGTCAGCAGCAAACAAGGCAAAGTCCGTGGGACTGACCTTGCTTCCTGCAAGCAGTTCTTGCCAGAGCAAGAATTCAGAAGGCCCTCTGTGACGGGGACCACGCAAACGTCACTTGACCCTGAAATCCAGATTGCCCCGATGCCCATCTGGCGTAGAGACCACTTCTAATTTCTACCAGGAGAGGGGGATGCAGTTCTTAAATATCACTTTACTTTGTTTTTATGATCCAGTTTAATGCTACAGGTGAGAATCAGCCCTCAGTTTTATTCCCTGGGAGTGAGACTTTGTAGTGCTGAACCCCAGCAGTGTTGCAATGGAGACTGGTGCACAGAAGTTACCTCTCCCCAGGGAGGAAGCACTGATGAGCCCCCATTCAGTGTTCCCTGGGGGAGCTAGTGGTATCGGCACAGGATTCCCTGGGTTTGTGCAACCCTGGGAGGACTCAGGCTCCAAAGAGTTTTTTCGTTAAAGTGAACTGTTCCTGGTGTTGAGCTGGGACATGAGCAGAACAGGCTCTGGTTCCGATCAGGCCCTCGTGCATGCCTTTCTAGACATCTCAGCTTGTTGCTGGATGTCCCAGAGGTTGCATGTCTCTGATGTTACCATTTGCTTCAGGGGATTGCTACCACCCCTAAACTGAGCTCATCTGTGCTTTGTAAGCGGGCATCTGAATTCCCAGCAGCTCCCATGTGCAGCAAGCACGTCATCTTCAAATAAAGACTGAACAGCTGAAATTAATTTCTTGTCCTTTCCCCTTCCCATTTTTGTGATTAAAAAGTTTGTTAAAAGAGCCAAGCAACTCAGAAGCTATTCTTGGGAACATCCAAGATATTTTTAAACTGTTAAAAAAAAAAAAAAAAAGGGGGATCTGTTATTGTCTGTGAGATGATAAAACTTAGCTCAGACAGATTTGCTTTCTGGATCTTAAACACAAACATGAAGTTTGCTTTCTAGGCAGATGAGGATATAAATAAAGTACAGACACTTTTAGATTCTGTAAATGTTTTATTAATAAAATCCTAGTCTAGGGCATGGGCCACAGTATAGTTGCCATTTCGTCAGGCTTTGATGAGCTGCTCTGGTTATTTGACTACTCTGGATTTTTTTTTTCCTGATTTATTCTTTTCTTGCTTACTGTTGTTATAATCAGGCTGATGCATCTGTTCAGCAGGAGAATTCAATCTGTTCTTGCAAGATCAATCTGTTCTTCCTGCAAAATCTATTTTTGTTTTTGCTTTATATGCAAACTAAGACTTACTGCAGATATCTGACAGCCAGCGCATCTTCCTTTTTTTTCGTTTGGTTCAGCTTCTGGTATTTCACGTGCTGCAGAAGATAAGCTAGACTTACTATTTTTTTTTTTAAGTGTGATAAATATTTCAATTTCCTGCAGGAATATGCAGCAAGATGCGTCAGTTACTATTTTTTGTTGTTGTTATGAATGCTAGTATTTTTGCAGCTAGGTAGTGAGAGCAGAAGTACTTACTAAACCTTCGGGGGATATTTATTTTCATGGCAACCTAAAATCAGGAACTTGAAAAACTCTCCAGTAGTTGTAGGGTTGCACTGTAAATACTGTGAATGCCATAAATGATGGGAAGATCTGTCCCATCCTGACATGCTTGCCATCAGGGAGGGCTGTTCACACAGCCCTAGAAGCTGTTGGACCTCTTCTAGGAGTACAGTGACCCTGCTTCTGCTGGAAAGGAGGGCAGAATTTCTCATGGTGGTGGTAGGAGCAGTGATGGTTTCAGCAAGTCCTGCAGCGTGCCCACCTGCTAGGAGTCCTGGGTTATCTGCCTAGTCAGTCTGTTGGATTCTGGGAAGTGAAAAAGAAAATGGAACTGTTGATTTTATTAGTGGTATTGCTTTGGAGTGGGGTTCATCCTGTTTAGGTCTGAGTTTCAGAGTTCCACCTGCATTCCATGCAGCGAGGCCACACTGGGGAGGTCAGTGCGAGAGGCTCAATAACCACTAGGCAGTTTCCGTCCTCTAGTCACTGTGTGGAAAACTTAGGTGAACTGTGTCTTATCTGAGGCATCCTGCTTTAAGTGGAGTGGCGCTCTGGTACCTTTGAGTCATGGCCAGGGATTGCAGCTCCTCCTGATGGATGTTGCTTGACAAAATGGGCCCTCATGGGGGCCTATTAACAGTGTTAATGCTAGGCTTCATATGAAAGATGCCCGCTGTTTGCAGTCTGTTACTATGCCTAAACCTGTCCTTTGAGACAAGTGGCACTTGGGAGGAGGTGATGTGGCCTTTTTGTGTCAGGACCAGAGTGTGCATGTGTATGCGTGAGCTTGATAGATGCTGTTACAGGAGCAGGTAATGCTGCAAGGACGGAGCTGGGTAAGGGATGGATGCGGATTAGTGGATGAATCAAAATATTGGAAGTGTTGCTTTGGAGTTCAACTCCAAAGAGTTGACCAGCAAAAAGACCAGCAAGTCCTGATTTCAGTCTTTAGGCAGCTTTGTTTTAAATCAGTGTGAAATACTTCAGCTTAGCCAACTTCAGTTCTGAATTATTTAGGGATTTTAAAATGATTTTATTACCCTTTTGAAACGAAACTGGTTCATAAGTGTCTCATGGGAACTTTTTTAGATTATTTTTTTCCCTGTAAGTTTTTCCCTCATGTATTTTTTTTCCCCCACTGGAAACTTCTGTGTGAAGTTCAGTGGAAGGAGCCAGGTACCAGGCATTTCAGGGCTGTCTTGCTCACATACACGAGACCAAATGGAGAAGTTCCATCTGCACCAGCCCCGCAGTAACACAAGGTTAGATAATCATAGAATCACAGAATGGTTCACCTGGGAAAGGAACTTAAAGACCATCTAGTTCCACCCCTCCTGCCATGAGCAGGAACACCTCCACTAGAGCAGGCTGCCCACAGTCCCATCCAACCTGTCCTTGAGCACTTCCAGGGATGGGGCATCCACAATTTCTCTGGGCAGCCTGTTCCAGGGCCTCACCACCCTCATGGCAAAGAATTTCTTCCTAACATCTAACCTAAACCTACCCTCTTTCAGTTTAAAGCTATTATTCCTTGTCCTATCTCTACACTCCCTGATAAAGAGTCCCTCCCCAGCTTTTCTGTAGTCCCCTTTAGGTACTGGAAGGCCTCTGTAAGGTCTCCCTGGAGGCTTCTCTTCTCCAGTCTGAACAACCCCCAACTCCCTCAGCCTGTCTTCACAGGAGAGGTGCTCCAGCCCCTTGATCATCCTTGTGGCCTCCTCTGGACTCCAACAGGTCCATCTCCTTCTTGTGCTGGGGGCCCCAGAGCTGAACACAGTGCTCCAGGTGGAGTCTCATGAAAGCAGAGTAGAGGGGAAGAATCCCTTCCCTCACCCTGCTGGCCATGCTTCTTTCGATGCAGCCCAGGATATGGTTGGCTTTCTGGGTTGCAAGCACACATTACCGGCTTCTGTTGAGCTTCTCATCCACCAGCACCCCCAGGTCCTTCTCCTCAGTGCTGCTTTGACTCCATTCTCCACCCAGTCTGTATTAGTGCTTGGGATTGCCCCGGCCCAGGTGCAGGACCTTGCATTTGGTCTTGTTGAACTTCCTGAGGTTCGCACAGGCCCACCTCTCAAGTCTGTCCAGGTAGGTCCCTCTGGATGGCATCCCTTCCCTCCAGCATCGACCACACCACACAGCTTGGTGTCATCAGTCAACTTGCTGACGGTGCACTCAATTTCACTGTCCATGTCACCAGCAAAGATGTCAAACAGCTCCAATCCCAGTGCTGATCCCTAAGGAACATCGCTCATAATTGTTTTCCGCTTGGGTATCGAATCATTGACCCCAACTCTTGAAGTGCAACCATCTAGCCAATTCCTTACCCACCAAGTGACCCATCCATCAAATCCACATCTCTTCAGTTTGGAGACGAGGATATCGTGTGGGACAGTGCCAAATACTTTGCACAAGTCCACATAGACAACACCAGTTGCTCTTTCCTTATCCACCAGCTCTGTAACCCCATTGGAGAAGGCCAACAGATTTGTCAGGCATGATTTGCCTTTAGTGAAGCTGTGTTGGATGTCACCAATCACCTTTTTTTCCATGTTCCTTATCATAGTTTCCAGAAGGATCTGCTCCATGATCTTGCCTGGCATAGAGGTGAGACTGACTGGCCTGTAGTTCCCCAGGTTTTCCTTTTTTCCATTTATAAAAATGGGGATTATGTTTCCTCTTTTCCAGACCATGGGAACGCTGGACTGCCACAACTTCTCAAATATGATGGATCGTGCTTTACCAGGTTCATCTGCCAGTTCCCTCAGGACTCTTAGGTGCATCTCATCAGATTCCATGGACTTGTGCACCTTTAGGTTCCTTAGGTGGTCTTGAACCTGATCATCTCCTACATTGGGCAGTTCTTAATTTTCTCAGTCTCTGCCTTTGTCTTCTGCAACTTGAGTGGTGTGGCTAGAGCACTTGCCAGTGAAGACTGAGACAAAAGAGTTGTGGAGTATCTCATTCTTCTCCATATCCTAGGTAACCAGGTCTCCCATTTCCTTCAGGAGAAGGCCCACATTTTCCCTAGTCTTCCTTTTATCAACAATGTACCTGTTGAAACCTTTCTGGTTGCCCTTGACATCCCTCTCCAGATTTAATTCTATCAGGGCTTTAGCTTTTCTAACCCGATCCTTGCCTACTTGGACTGTTTCTCAGTATTCCTCCCAGGCTTCCTGTCCTTGCTTCCAGCTTCTGTAAGGATGAACACTAATGAATACTTGGATTTGGAGCATAGGGGAGAGATGTCAAGATTGGCCTGGGATGGAAGCTATGAACCTGCACCTGCCCAGTGACTCATAACTGAGCTTCCAAACAAGTACAGTCGGGGACTGATGTGGCACAACCGGTGCAGCTATGAACAAGTCAGGTACTTGGTTGCATCCAGAGGAGCAAGTAGCTGGAGCCATCTGGATGGTGATGTATATATTTCAGCTTCTCCCTCTGCTCGGTTCAGTAGGATGTGCTTGCTGGGCATACTGGCCCCTGTAAGGGTCTTGTTCTGCTTTTCAGTGGCACTTGTGTTGTCATGGGTGACTGTGGCATGGTGATGCCCTTTGCATTGCTAGGTGTCTGGGCCCATGACCATCTGCTGTGGATTTTTAATGTGTCTGGGAATCATTGGAGAGTGACTCGTTCACTGTGGCTCTTGATCGTGGGAGTGATAGCAAGTCCGCTTTTGCCAGTGCTAATGGCTGAGGGATTTTCTTTGCTCAGATGCTGCTATTTGTCTTGTTTCATGAGAGGCTTATTGTTAGTGCGGAGAAGCCAAGATTAAATCTGTTCAGAGATAAACTGACCAGGGGAGAGGCTTTTCCCTGCATAGTGAATCAGATACCATGCTGCCTGAACTTGGCAAGACTGTAAAGGTTGTTTTTCCTTTTCCTGAGGTAAAGCAGGGGAGGGCAATAAGCAGGATGTGTGCAATTGCATCTTCACTCATGGTAACACTGCTTCATTTACAGCTGTGACTTTTCTCTCTGTTCCCTGCATCAGAAAAGGGGGGTGGCTGCCACAACAGTGACTCATACTGAAGAGTTTAACTTTGGTTTCTAACCACAGTTGCTTTTCCTTTCTCTCCCCGTTGGTAACTTAGTCATTGCTGCTGACCCTTCGACAGGCATTTAATTGCTCACCGTTCCATCCCTGCGAGTTGTTTTGTAGGTTTGCCTCATACAGCAGGGGCTGTGTGAGGCATCTCATCCTGTGGCTTTTCCTCCAAGGCACAGGAACAAGTGAAGATGATGGTGGGCCGGATTCTGGCAGACTTGTGGACACAAAAGCTGGCTGGGAGTTGAACACCAACAGTTAACCAAGTGCTGAAGTGGCTGTCACTTTGAGTGTGTGTCTATATGAAGAGGTGAGCAGAGGGAGAAGGGAAATGAGAGAGGGGACTAGTAGGAAAGAAGCTTTTCCGGAGGTTTTTGTTTCCCAGGGCTGTAGCACTCCAGCAACCAAGGATTGTGTGCAAAACTTCTCGATCCTCTTGCTGATGCTTCCCTTCTGCAGCTTCTCTTGCACTTGAATTTGCTGCCTCTCTTCTCCTCGGAGGACACCCTTAGCACAGGGTGCCAATGGAGAGGCAGCCACCACCCTGGAAGCATCGTCTTGCAGCCCCTTCTCTCAGGTCCTTCCCACGGCACTCCATGGTGCTGTGTGCTGGAGAGGGCCTCGCTGGGCCCGCATGGAGACCTGTGTCTGCAAATGAACCAGACACTAGCCCTGTGTCCTGGCTGCCTGTGCAATGAGAGTCGGTGTTGCAGGCAGGTTGGAGCCTGCAACCAAGGACTCAGCAGCAACTGGTGTGCCAAGGACTCTAGCAAATAGTAGTGGCATAACTTACACTTTAGACCCCCAGCCCTGTGCTTTGTTAAGTCTCTTGCAGTAGGAAGTTCTGTAACAGAACCGTTGTTTGTGGTTTGTTGCATAAAGTTAGGTTTATTTTAATTTCATCGGAGTTACAGAACTGAAACTTTGGAGCTTGCCGTAGTAGAGCTAGTAGAGCTAGTAGAGCTAGGTGTCTCACCATACAGCTCAGCCAGTACTGTCATCTGTGCCTTTTTAATTTTAAGTTTAAACCCATTCGAGCTTTCTCATCTACTCAGGAACCTCCTGAAAGTTTGAAATCCCAAGTCCAAGACCCTCGGTGCTGGTTTCCTTCTAGAAAGCTCTTCTAATCTTACCTGGTGCACGAGGCTGGGCTACCTTTAGAGGTCCCTTCCAGCCAACATTTTGTGATCCTGTGAATTCAAAGCCCTGTCCTGCAGCAAAGCAATGGCAATGCTGTGTAACTGGCTCCCTTCATTGTGCCTAACCAGGCATTAAGAGCATTTTGAGAAACAGTATATTTAGGTAGAAACACGGTGTTCCTGCTGTGGTCTGGCTGAAACCTGTAAGCGTGGGGAAATCAATAGTGTTATTACAATGTCAGGGATAACTTACATCTGTGTTTTTATTGCTGAAGGCTAGGTTTTTGAACAAAACTAAAACAGAGTCAGGTTGTTACATCAGCAATTGGTGTTTTCCTTCTTACTGCTCATTTAAGCAGCCAATTATTTAAAGGTGAGCATAAAAACAATCCTGGTTTCCTTCTAATTCAGTATTTTTGGTCCCTGTGTCTTTCAGTCCAAGTCAGGAATCTTTTAGTCCCTGCTGAAGTTAAAGTTTGAGCGTTTGTCTTCTGCTTGGAGGTTGTGGTGAAGCATGGGCTCCTGTACTGTGGGGGGCATTGGCAGGCTCAGCAACGGTCAGGATACTTCTTGAATTAGGTTGCCAAAGGCTGTGATTGCTACTGTACAGCAGAAGAGGTGTCGCTTTTGACCTGGGCAGTCCCAGAGCTCACTGTACCCCAGAGGAATGTAGAGTGTCCCCTAAGGAAAATACTTTGTTGGATTTGAGCCTAGTGGTTGCTGTGGTGATGATTTGAGAAAAAGCAGGGAACAAAGTGTATGAATGAGCTGTATGATTCTGCCCCAAGGTCTGGACATTCCTGGCTTGTCAGGAGAAATGATATGGTTTTTAATTAGATTGTGGGAGTTGTGGCTTCTGCCAAATTTGCTGTGTTACTATTAGTCACTGCAGGCAAACAGAAGCTGGAGCACAAGTACAAGTAGCTGATTGAGGTAGCTTCCAAAAATCTTCATGCTTTACTGAAGATGATGAAGCTGTTTCTTTGGGATGTAGAAATGTTGGTGTTGAAGGACCCCCTTACTTTGAACAGAACCACACCCAGCCCTAGGTGAGGTCAGCTATCTTTATCTAACTCTTGAAAACCTCAAGGGATGGATGTCCCCCACCTCTCTGGACATCTTTTCCAGTGCTGCACCACTTTCCAGTAATTAGTTTCTATTCTAATGGCCAATTTGAACATCCTAAGCTGCAATTCACAGCTGTTTCTTGTTGTTAAACCATCTGCTGCTTTAGATGAGGAAATGGATCTATCAGCGAGAGGTGAAATGATTTTTTTTAATTTTTTTTTAAATGTTGCATGCAGCATTGTATTTGTTGTGGTTTAACCCGGCTGGCAGCTAAACACCACACAGCCGTTCGCTCACCCTCCCCCCTCCCTCTCTGGGATGGGGGAGAGAAACGGGAAAGTGAAGCCTGTGAGTTGAGATAAAGACAGTTTATTAAGACAGGAAAATAATAATAACAATAATAATAATAATAGTGATAATGGTAATAGTATTAACAATAATAATGTGTAAGAAAACAAGTGATGCACAATGCAATTGCTCACCACCCGCTGACCGATGCCCAGCCTATTCCCGAGCAGCCGGCCCCCCCACCCCGGCCAGCCACCCCTATATATTGTTTAGCATGACGTCAGATGGTATGGAATACCCCTTTGGCCAGTTTGGGTCAGCTGTCCTGGGTCTGTCCCCTCCCAGCTCCTGCTGCACCCCCAGCCTGCTCGCTGGCAGGACAGAGCAAGAAGCCGAAAAGTCCTTGGCCTGGTGTAAACACTGCTCTGCAACAATTAAAACATCAGCATGTTATCAGCGCTCTTCTCATCCTAATCCAAAACATAGCACCCTACCAGCTACTATGAGCTACTTAACTCTGTCCTAACTGGAACCAGGACAGATATCCACCCCTTATTCCATACCATTTATGTCATGCTCAGGTTACACTCTGTCCAATACATTCTAATTAATCACCATTTTCATCTATGATATATAGCAATCATGGTAGTGATGACATACATTATTATATAATAATTAACATACTACAATTCAACTCATGGGCTATTCTCACCCAGTATCAAATCCCCTTGAGGTACACACCGGACCTCCCCATTCTTTTGCATTACCCACCAAGTGCATCCAGGTCCCTGAGCAAAAGCAATTCCACGAATGGGTTTGCCTTTTCCTGAGGCAGGAGTAGCCCAGACTGTTTTACCCAGCATGTTTCTTACGTGCACTACAGGAACTTTATCCCCTTCTACAGTGCGTAACAGGTTTGATTGGGCAGGTCCAGCTCGGTTGGCAGATCCCCTGGTATTGACTAACCAGGTGGCCTTTGCCAAATGTGTATCCCAATTTTTGAATGTCCCAGCACCCATTGCTTTCAGTGTAGTCTTCAACAGTCCATTGTATCGTTCAACTTTTCCAGAGGCTGGTGCATGATAGGGGATGTGATACACCCACTCAATACCATGTTCTTTGGCCCAAGTGTCTATAAGGTTGTTTCGGAAATGAGTCCCGTTGTCTGACTCAATTCTCTCTGGGGTGCCATGTCGCCATAAGACTTGCTTTTCAAGGCCCAAGATAGTGTTCCGGGCGGTGGCATGGGGCACAGGATATGTTTCCAGCCATCCGGTGGTTGCTTCCACCATTGTAAGTACGTGGCGCTTGCCGTTGCGGGTTTGAGGGAGTGTGATGTAATCAATCTGCCAGGCCTCTCCATATTTATATTTCAGCCATCGTCCTCCATACCAAAGAGGTTTTGACCGTTTGGCTTGCTTGATTGCAGCACATGTTTCACAGTCATGAATAACCTGTGCTATAGTGTCCATGGTCAGGTCCACCCCTCGATCACGAGCCCATCTGTAGGTTGCATCTCTACCTTGATGGCCTGAGGTGTCATGGGCCCATCGGGCTATAAATAATTCACCTTTATGTTGCCAGTCCAGGTCCACCTGAGCCACTTCAATCTTAGCAGCCTGATCCACCTGCTGGTTGTTTTGGTGTTCTTCAGTAGCCCGATTCTTGGGCACATGAGCATCTGCATGGCGTACCTTTACAACCAGGTTCTCTACCCGGGCAGCAATATCTTGCCACAATGCCGCAGCCCAGATGGGCTTGCCCCTGCGCTGCCAGTTGTTCTGCTTCCATTGCTGTAACCACCCCCACAGGGCGTTTGCTACCATCCATGAATCAGTATAGAGATAGAGAACTGGCCACTTTTCTCGTTCAGCAATATCTAAAGCCAGCTGAATGGCTTTTACTTCTGCAAACTGACTCGATTCACCTTCTCCCTCAGCAGCTTCTGCAACTCGTCGTGTAGGACTCCATACAGCAGCTTTCCATCTCCGATGCTTTCCCACAATACGACAGGACCCGTCAGTGAACAAGGCATATTTCTTCTCATTTTCTGGTAGCTTGTTGTACAGGGGGGCTTCTTCAGCACGAACCACCTCCTCCTCTGGTGATATCCCAAAGTATTTGCCTTCTGGCCAGTCCATAATCACCTCCAAGATTCCTGGGCGACTGGGGTTTCCTATTCGAGCCCGCTGAGTAATCAGTGCAACCCACTTGCTCCATGTAGCATCAGTTGCATGATGCGTAGAGGGGACCCTTCCTTTGAACATCCAGCCTAGTACCGGCAGTCGGGGTGCCAGGAGGAGCTGCGCTTCAGTACCGACCACTTCCGAAGCAGATCGAACTCCTTCATATGCTGCCAATATCTCCTTTTCAGTTGGAGTATAGCGGGCTTCAGATCCTCTGTATCCCCGACTCCAAAACCCCAGGGGTCGACCTCGAGTTTCCCCAGGTTCTTTCTGCCAGAGGCTCCAGGTGGGACCATTCTCTCCGGCTGCGGTGTAGAGCACATTCTTTACATCTGGTCCTGTTCGGACTGGCCCGAGGGCTACTGCATGAACTATTTCCTGCTTAATTTGTTCAAAGGCTTGTCGTTGCTCAGGGCCCCATTCAAAAGCATTCTTCTTACGGGTTACTTGGTAGAGCGGGTTTACAATCAGACTGTAATTTGGAATACAGGTACAGCAGACTGGAGATTAAGGCAATCAACATCGTGACTAGCAACTATTAAGCAGGTCCAATACTTATACCAATTTTAGTTTAACACACTCTGGTCAGATTTGTCGATATCTCAACCCTTCGGGCCCCACGTTGGGCGCCAAAAAGACTGTTGTGGTTTAACCCGGCTGGCAGCTAAACACCACACAGCCGTTCGCTCACCCTCCCCCCTCCCTCTCTGGGATGGGGGAGAGAAACGGGAAAGTGAAGCCTGTGAGTTGAGATAAAGACAGTTTATTAAGACAGGAAAATAATAATAACAATAATAATAATAATAGTGATAATGGTAATAGTATTAACAATAATAATGTGTAAGAAAACAAGTGATGCACAATGCAATTGCTCACCACCCGCTGACCGATGCCCAGCCTATTCCCGAGCAGCCGGCCCCCCCACCCCGGCCAGCCACCCCTATATATTGTTTAGCATGACGTCAGATGGTATGGAATACCCCTTTGGCCAGTTTGGGTCAGCTGTCCTGGGTCTGTCCCCTCCCAGCTCCTGCTGCACCCCCAGCCTGCTCGCTGGCAGGACAGAGCAAGAAGCCGAAAAAGTCCTTGGCCTGGTGTAAACACTGCTCTGCAACAATTAAAACATCAGCATGTTATCAGCGCTCTTCTCATCCTAATCCAAAACATAGCACCCTACCAGCTACTATGAGCTACTTAACTCTGTCCTAACTGGAACCAGGACAGTATTTCTCTCTGAACTGCCAGTAGTGGGCATTGAACTGTCAGCTTCTGGCTGTTGCCTGAGCTCTGTAGAAAGGCTCAGAAGAAGGGCACAGGATGTTGACTGTCTTTGTGATTATTATGTTTCCTTTGGCTTCTTTCTCCTGTTCAGGTTTGCATCAGATCTCACAGAACAAAGTGGCAGTGCTGCTCCTGGCTGGAGGACAGGGAACACGCCTGGGAGTGAGCTATCCCAAGGGCATGTACAATGTGGGATTGCCCAGTGGCAAGACCTTATATCAGATCCAAGCAGAAAGAATCCGCAAAGTGGAGCAGCTTGCTGGCCAGAGATACCACTGCAAGTGTGCCATCCCCTGGTAGGTGATCTGGAGCCACAGACCTACTGTACAGAGGTCTTTGCACTCTAGTCTTGCCTATGTTGTCTTCTGGAAGTGCTGTTCTAGGTGCTTTGCAGGGACATGTCAGGGGAGAATCTTTTTCTGCAGGGTGTGCGATCCCATCCAGAGGGATGCAAAGGGGTGGGAAATGACAGGCCTGTGTCTGCAGATCTGAGGAACTGAGCACTACCCTTGAATTGTCTTTTCAAGCGCGGTCCCTGACAACATAATAAACAGCACTTTTCAGTGCCTGTTTCAGATTGTTTGTGAGAGATGTCATATGTTTGTGCCATACTTTCTCAGATTCCTGTATGGAGAGAGAGATCACACTGTGCTCACATTCCAAGACCTTCTATGTGCATCTTCAGCCACAGCATAAAACTCTTCCCTTCCACAATAGTAAATGCTTGTCATGCTCCATTTTTAGGCTACCTCCTGCTGTCATTGTTTACAGCTGTCTACCTTATCTGCTGGTTGCTACCAGCTTTCAGAAGTCTCCAGGCTCTGTGCAAGGTGCAGATTATCAATTCCCTATGGGATGTGGTGGTTGAGAGAGAGAGGAAGGCACTGCAGCATGGTTCTGAGAATGTTTTTTGCTACGTGTTCATCCTTAGAATATAAAGAAATACCTTTATGAAATCACTGTCTGGTGTGAGGCAGGGTTTGGGAAGAACGAAAGAGCACGTATGTCTCAGGTCTTCAGGATGGCACGTTGTTTTACAAATCGGAGATTGAAAGTAATTAAAGTCTCGATTGTGTGCTTCTTTCTGAAGCCATGTATACATAACCTGAATTGCAAAGGCATTCATCCCTGGTGCTGTTGGAAGGAAGGATTCAACATCTGCTGATAATGTTTACAGTTTATTTTCCTTGGGCTGAGGAGACAGCTGGCTGCCACAGTACCCCAGAGGCCAGGCTCTGCTGTGCTGCAAATATGTAAATCTGTGTGTACATGAGGTCTAAGCTCTCCTGTGCAAGTGATGGATACCCTCGTGTGCTTACAGAAGACCCCATATACCTATCACATGTGTTGAGGAAGTGCTGCACAGGTACATGGTGAAGATGGCTCTTAGCTGGTTGAGGGAAGTGCTTGTCCCGCTCTATGCTGGTGCAGCCTCACCTTGAGTACTATTTGTGGTTTTGGGCACCACAATATAAGGACATAAAGCCATAACAGCATGTCCAAAAGAGGGCTACGAAGATGGTGAAGGGTTTAGAGGGCAAGACGTATGAGGAGCGGCTGAAGTCATGTGGTTTGTTCAGCCTAGAGAAGAGAAGACTGAGGGGAGGCCTGATAGCAGCCTACAGCCTCCTCATGATGGGAGCAGGGGAGCAGATGTTGATATCATTTACGTGGACTTGTGCAAAGTATTTGACACTGTCCCACACGTGTCATGCCTGACAAATCTGTTGGCCTTCTTCCGATGGGGTTACAGAGCTGGTGGATAAGGAAAGAGCAACTGGTGTTGTCTACGTGGACTTGTGCAAAGTATTTGACGCTGTCCCACACGATATCCTCGTCTCCAAACTGAAGAGATGTGGATTTGATGGATGGGTCACTTGGTGGGTAAGGAATTGGCTAGATGGTTGCACTTCAAGAGTTGGGGTCAATGGTTCGATACCCAAGCGGAAAACAATTATGAGCGATGTTCCTTAGGGATCAGCACTGGGATTGGAGCTGTTTGACATCTTTGTTGGCGACATGGACAGTGAAATTGAGTGCACCGTCAGCAAGTTGACTGATGACACCAAGCTGTGTGGTGTGGTCGATGCTGGTGGGAAGGGATGCCATCCAGAGGGACCTACCTGGACAGACTTGAGAGGTGGGCCTGTGCGAACCTCAGGAAGTTCAACAAGACCAAATGCAAGGTCCTGCACCTGGGCCGGGGCAATCCCAAGCACTAATACAGACTGGGTGGAGAATGGAGTCAAAGCAGCACTGAGGAGAAGGACCTGGGGGTGCTGGTGGATGAGAAGCTCAACAGAAGCCGGTAATGTGTGCTTGCAACCCAGAAAGCCAACCATATCCTGGGCTGCATCGAAAGAAGCATGGCCAGCAGGGTGAGGGAAGGGATTCTTCCCCTCTACTCTGCTTTCATGAGACTCCACCTGGAGCACTGTGTTCAGCTCTGGGGCCCCCAGCACAAGAAGGAGATGGACCTGTTGGAGTCCAGAGGAGGCCACAAGGATGATCAAGGGGCTGGAGCACCTCTCCTGTGAAGACAGGCTGAGGGAGTTGGGGGTTGTTCAGACTGGAGAAGAGAAGCCTCCAGGGAGACCTTACAGAGGCCTTCCAGTACCTAAAGGGGGCTACAGGAAAGCTGGGGAGGGACTCTTTATCAGGGAGTGTAGAGATAGGACAAGGAATAATAGCTTTAAACTGAAAGAGGGTAGGTTTAGGTTAGATGTTAGGAAGAAATTCTTTGCCATGAGGGTGGTGAGGCCCTGGAACAGGCTGCCCAGAGAAATTGTGGATGCCCCATCCCTGGAAGTGTTTAAAGCCAAGTTGCATGGGGCTTTGAGCAACCTGCTCTAGTGAAAGGTCTCCCTGTAGGGGAGCTGGAATTAGATGATCTTTAACACAACTCATTCTATGATTCTATGATCTCTTCTCTTTGGTGACAGCGACAGGACCCAAGGGAACGGCATGTAACTGTGGCAGGGGAGGTTCAGGCTGGATGCTAGGAAAATGTTCTTCGTTGAGATGGTGGTTGGGCACTGGAACAGGCTCCCCAGAGAATTGGTCACAGGACTGAGCCTGACGGAGTTCCAGAAACATTTGGACGGTGCTCTTAGACATATGGCTTCATTTTTGGGTGGTCCAATGTGGAGCCAGAACTTGGATTGATGATCCTTCTGAGTACCTTTCAGTTTAGGATATTTTATGATTTTATGATTCTAGCCAGTGTTGGAGATGGAAGGTAATGGAAGGAAAGACAGAAGCAATGTGGAGCTAGAAGGAGAGGAGGAAACAGAGAAACTTAAAAGCAAGTTGTGCTGCTCTTCATGTTGGCGCAAAAGAGGCACTAGCATACTTTGAGCTCCTGGAGTTTCATGGTTCATTCTCAGCACCTTATGCTGGTCACTACTTCTTTAAATGGTTACTTTCAGTTTGAAATTTGGGGTGAATGAATCTCTTGTGCTATTCTTTACTCTGTTTTGGAGCTGACTTGGATATCCAGATGTTATTCGTATTTAGGGAAAGGCTTTTCTGTCTTGTCTGGAGCTAAATCTGTGGGTAGGATTGCTCATGAGACTTTGTACAGCCTTCCTGCAGGATGAGCTTTCAAGGAGAGCTCTACTAGTCAGCTACATACCATAAGTTACTGTATTGTCATTCATTTAACATGCTAAGTTTTTTTCCCTTCTCTGTCCCATCTGTAGTTTTTTTCTTTTTCTTGTTCCTTGCTCTACACTTGTTCCTACCCAGGTACATCATGACAAGTGAGTTCACCCTGGGGCCGACAGAAGAGTTCTTTGTAGAACACGGCTACTTCAACCTGGATAAATCCAATGTGATCATGTTTGAACAGAGGATGCTGCCAGCTGTTACCTTTGATGGGAAGGCCATCTTGGAGGAGAAGGGGAAAATTGCTATGGCTCCAGGTATCCTGCTGTTTGCCCTTATTTAGTACAGTAATGTAATATGTGTTGAAAATTGCTGTCAGCCGGTCTTGGCACACAGGAGCAGTATTTGGAAGTCAATGTCAATGCTTCTAATTAGCATGGGAGGGTTCAGTTAAATGCTTTAGTCTGTTAATCAAGAATGTAGTAACCTCTGTTTAGTTATTGCTGGAGATTTGCCCACATCACTTTTTTTTTTTTAAATCAAAGCCTGGGAATATTAGCAGGATTAGAAGGGGTGGGGTAGCTGCAGGTTTGGAATAGTGTGCATGTGCATGGGCAGGGCTGCGTATAAGCTAGGGATGAGTCCCCAGGATGACAGCCTCTGGGCTGCTGCCTCCCAGGGTGAAGCTGTCAGGAGAGCTGTGTGTGCTCCTTGCCACGCACTGTGCCAGCTCTGAGTTAGTGTTTGCTCAGCAGTCAGCAGTGATGCTGTCAGGCTGGGGAGGAAGCTCACCTGGCTGAAGGCTCCCCCTTTCAAGGCTGATAGCTGGAAATGGGGAAAAAAGCAACAAGCAGCAGGAAGATTAACTCTTGCCAAAATGATTGAAATGTCTCACATCTTCTCTTCTCTTAACCTGGACATGGCAAGAGACTCAGTGAAGGCAGCCCATTCAAGGCTATGTTGCAGTAATTTGTTTTTTGTGGCTGCAGAATGGTTCTCCTGAGCTAACTGGAGTGTTGAAGGAAGGAGTGACCATGAAATGGTGATCTGCGGTGAACAAATAAATGTGCAGATGGAGTTTAAGCCTTTAGAAGGTCATTGGATACTTCTAAGGGCAGGAATATGCAGAGGATAAGACTGTCCTTAGTGTTTTTCTACAGGCTGAGTTTTAAATGTGCTTTTGCTCTGCACTGGAAGAGAAGAAATGTAGCAGTCTTTTCCCATCCTCTTTTGCCACACTGTTTTCCCCATTAGTGTTTTTCCTCTGAGGATCTTACAACACTTCAAAGTCTTATAATGCTTCCCTGTGAGGTTGGTACCCAGTCCTACTTTGCAAGGTTTCATACTAGGGTGTGAAAGTTCAGGCCTTGCCTGAATTGAGTTGGTGGCAGAGCTGGAAATAAAATCCAATGGCACTGATTCTTGTCTAGAAAACATTCCCTGCTCTGCTGTTAAAGAAAATCTGTTCAGGACTTGTACCCTTTGCTTTGTTAATTGCAATAAAAACCCTGCAGAGTCACTAAATAACCAGGGCCTCTTCTTTTCTTTTGCATTATAGATGGCAATGGTGGCTTATATCGTGCTTTGGTGGATAATAAGATCTTGGATGACATGAAGCAGCGTGGTATACAGTATGTTCATGTATACTGTGTAGACAACATCCTCGTCAAGATGGCAGATCCAGTCTTCATAGGCTTCTGTGTTTCCAAAGGGGCAGATTGCGGTGCCAAGGTGAGGCGGTGCTAATGCTGGGCCATTTCCCCACAAGGAGTTAAGATCCGATTACTCTGGAAGGTAGTGGTTAGGGTGAGCTCGGAGGTACTGGAATGTTCAGATCTCTGCCCAATGACAGCTCCCTTGGAGCAGATTTAGATGTGGCATTCTGAAAATGCAAGGGGGAGCTGCTTGCTGTCCATTTTGTATTCAGAATTTACTTCCTGGGGTGTACTTCTAGGGCCTCTTCCCCTCTTCCCAGAGTACAATGGAAAATAAACTTAGATTAAAGCAGAGACTGTAATTACACAGGAAACTACAAACTGGAATCGATTCCCTTTTGTGTGTGCCCTTTCTATAAAGGCACCTGAGATATCAAGAAGCTTTATTAGACTGTGATGTGTTTTATAAATACACCTTTAAGTCTAGTCAAGGCACTCCTTACATCCCACTGTGGAGGACAGGTGAAGTTGAAAGAGCCTGGTTTTGTGACTCCAAAAGAGCAGGTGCCTGATGTTTATGAGGGCAGTTTAGTATTGCTTTAATCCTGGACACTGTTCATGCAGACAGGGAGCTGAAAGTTAATAGCTGTAAACATTCTTCATTTAATGCCAGGTCCCAGTTAAAAGTTGATAAGAAAAGTGTCCCCACAGTATGCTGATTTCTTCTAACTGTGGTTTGTCTTCTGGGTAACTGCAATTTAAGTGGTCATGTAATTGGTTTTTATGCCAATTTATGGAAAAAAAAATGCCTCCAGCCTACTTTGTATACTCAGCACTGTCTTGCCTGTGTTCTTGAGGCATTAGAGGATCAGCGTGCAGCAGGGTCTAGTAGGATAATTTGATAATTTTTTTGGGGGGGAGTTGAAATATTGCCAGGTTTTTCTTTCTTCTTGTCACAGTCTTCTGTCCTGTGTCTGCAGGTGGTGGAGAAGGCCTACCCCACAGAACCTGTTGGGGTGGTGTGCCGTGTGGATGGGATCTATCAGGTGGTGGAGTACAGTGAGATCAGTCCAGAGACTGCGCAGCTGCAAAGCCCTGATGGGGGGCTGGTGTACAGCACTGGCAATATCTGCAACCATTTCTTCACAGTTGAATTTCTGCAGATGGTGGCCCAGTAAGTTCCAGCAGAACTACCAGGCAGCTGTGCATCCCAGAAATGCTTACAAGAGTGGATGTTCCCATTTCCCACTTTGTAATTATAGTTATGGGTACCTTCTGTCTTCTCAAAAGAGTTTAAAACAACCATGTCCACTTTTGACCACTCCAGCATGCTCTTTAGGCTTTACGTAATGGAGAGTCTGCATGCTTTGCTGTAACTAAATCAACGGAGATAAACCAGTGCATGGCCTTTCTGGGCCTGCAGAGATGAGCAGGCATGTGAGCTGTGGTGTAGTCAAGCAATGCTGCCCCACATTGAGGGTTTTCAATAGGAACGTTACCAATGCTGTCCCTTGGGACAACAGGTTGGGGGAGTTAATGGAACTGGGGGAAGATTCTGCTTGGAGTTGGAAGAGGGAGGCACGATACGGAGTGTTCAGTGTGCAGCTCTCTTCCCTTAGATATGGTACTGACCCAGGAAAGGCTGGGGATACTGTCTCTGTGGGAGTATATGATACTGATGAAGTCTAAAGGTGTGGAGATAGTTATGGGGGACCTAACTTAATTTTTGTCTAGTCCTGAGCCAGACAATATTCCTGAAGAGCTTGATCTACCTTTGTGTGAGAGATCTGCTCTGTTCCATTTTCAACCTGGCCATCTAACAGTTTAGGTTATCTTTTTTTTTTTTTCTTCTCTGCTTGTGATTGCAGCTGGATGCTAGGTCCTCCCTCACTTTTTCCTTTACCCTATTATGTCATGTTGTGCAGGAGTGGAGTGCTGCTGCTCCCTGCCATGCAGGTGTCTGGGCTGCTTTGCTCAGTGAAGTGTTTCCTGGATGTGATTTTATGTCATAACCCACAACAGTTGAGATATGACCTAGGGTAATAATAAGCAGTGTGCTTCCCAGAAGTTTACTTCTTTTCTCAAAGTGGGCAGGAAGTAAATTATCTTGTTTGTCCTCCTTTTTGCAGAAAATATGAGCCCCAGCTGAAGCATCACGTAGCGATAAAGAAGGTGCCTTACATTGACGAGGAGGGAAATCTGGTAAAACCGCTAAAACCAAATGGGATAAAGCTGGAGAAGTTTGTGTTTGATGTGTTCCAGTTCTCTAAGTTAGTGGCAGACATGAATATTTTTTCCCCTCTCACTGTTTGTTTGGATGACTGCAAGTTGTAAAAGACTTTGACAGAGTGTGTGGTTTGTGGGTGACTTGTTAAAAAGACGGTTGGATCTACCAAACTCCAGCATGACAGTAACTTCACAGGCTCTGAAGGGTGCATTCACAGAGCCCTTGGCAGCAGCTGGGCTTTCTCTGACCATTCTTTGGGAACCTTTTGTTCTGTGGAGGATGGTTTGGCTGGCCCAGCCTTTAATAGCCATATGAAAGAGAGAGAAAGAGAGACAGAAAGAAAGGAAGGAAGAAAGAAAGAAAAGGAAATCTTGTGCAAAGCCAACATTTAATACAAGTGCATGTTGAAGTATTCAGAATCTAAGAAATCAGGCCTTATACAATTGTGACTTCCATAACAACTGCAGCTCTTGTTACATTTTAGGTGCATATTAAACAAGGGCTTAGTTCACACCCTTTGCGTTCAGAAAACATGTTGCTTAAGCACCATGGGACTAAGTTACTGTTGCTGTAGGAACTGTAAATGTTGGCTTGCCAAACTCTGAAACATAGCAGAGATATCTGTGCTACAGCGTTAACACAGGAGCTTTGAGTTTAGGGAATGTGGGATTTTAATAATTTAGAAATCCACCAGAAATTTATAAATGCTATTTTTGAAGGCCTAGAATTCATCTGTAAAGATTCTCTTCCAGGCTTAAATGAATGGCAAAAAGAGATCTCATGCAAACTGAAATATCTTGTTTGGGGATTGCATTTTTGTTTTTAGAGGATTTACTTCAGGAAAAGGAGCTCAAGTTTTGAACCCTGGTCTCCATTTCCTGACATAGTCAGTAATGAAATATATGAAAGGCAAAGACAGTGTATTGGAAATAGTGCAGAGCTCTGGGATTCAAAAGAGCTCATATGCAAGCAGTGATTTCCTGTACTTTGTAAAAATAACGCAGAAATTGCTTGGCAGATGCTCTTCACATGTGAAGTGCAGAAATGTGCAGAGGCTGGTTTCTTATTTGAGTTCCTTTTTTCTGATAAGCAACTGTACTTAACATTGACTGTAAGTCCTCCCTTATTGCTTATTCATACCTGGAAACTGGTGTCCTCAGTTCATCCTTGCCCACAGACTCTCAAGTTCAGTGACCATTTCTTTGAGCAGGGGTGCTGTGCTCTGTAGTGAGCAGCACAGCTCTGCCGTGCATCTGAGCTTCAGGTGTTGCTGTTAGCTGAGACTTTTTGTCCACATGTCTCTAGTGCCTGGAGAAGTTTATGTGGGATCTGTGGAGAAGTTTTGTTTTTCCTCCTACCTCTGCACAGTTCTTGAGGGTCATGAGGAAAGAGATTGGGCACCTCAGTTTATGAAACGGTTAATGAACCTGATCTCCTTCTGATACAAGGTGACCTGCTTAGTGGATGAGGGAAAGGCTGTGTATGTGGTCTACCTAGACTTTAGCAAAGCTTTCAACAGCGTTTCCTAAAACATTCTCCCGGAGAAGCTGGCTGCTCATGGCCTGGGTGAATGTACGCTTCACTGGATAAAAAAAAAAATTGGCTGAGTGGCTGAGCCCAAAGAGTTGGGGTGAATGGTGTTAAATCAGTTGGAACAGTTAAATCCAGTTGGACTCCAGTCACAAGTGGTGTCTTGCATGGCTCCGTATTGAAGCCTCTTCAATATCTTTATCAATGGTCTGGACGAGGGGTTCGAGTTCACCCTCAGGAAGTTTGCAGTTGACACCAAATTGGGCCGTGAGTGTTGATCTGCTTGAGGGCAGGAAGGCTCTGCAGAGGGACCTGGATAGGCTGGACCGATGGGCCAAGGCCAACTGTACGAAGGGCAACCAGGCCAAGTGTCGGGTCCTGCACTGGCGGGTACAATAACCCCATGCAATGCTACAGGCTGGGGGAAGAGTGTCCGGAAAACTGCCTGGAGAAGAGGGGCCTGGGGGTATTGGCCGATAGCCAGTTAAATATGAGCCAGCCGTGTGCTCATATGGCCAAGAAGTCCAACGGCATCCTGGCTTGTATCAGAAGTAGTGTGGCCAGCAGGACTAGGGAAGTGATTGTCCCCCGTACTTGGCTCTGGTGAGGCCGCACCTTGAGTACTGTGTTCAATTTTGGGCCCCTCCACTACAAGAAGGACATGGAGGTGCTGGAGCGTGTCCAGAGAAGGGCAATGAAGCTGGTGAAGGGTCTAAAGAACAAGTCTTACGAGAAACAGCTGAAGGAGCTGGGGTTGTTTAACCTGGAGAAAAGAAGGCTCAAGAGAGACCTTACCATTCGTTACAGCTACCTCAGTGGAGGTGGGGGGTTGGTCTCTTCTCCAAAGCAACAAGCGATAGGACAAGTGGTAGTGGTAGTGGTAGACTTGGCAGTGCTAGATTAATGGTTGGACTTGATGATCTTAGTGGTCTTTTCCAACCCAAAGTATTCTGTGATTCTATAATTCTATTCTGCTTTTCTGTCATAAAGTCCTGGTATTCTTTGCTCTTCAGGTGGGAGGTGGACTTTCCTTAGCTTGACTTTGCCCCAGGCTGCATACATCAATGCTCCCTAAAATATATATGAACTCTTCCCCTTGAAAGTTGTTTTTGCATCTTTTCTGCTAACAGGGCTGATGGCTAGCTTTGTTTTTCATTGTTTTCTCCCCTTTGCTTGTAGGAATTTTGTGGCATTTGAAGTTTTGAGAGAAGAGGAGTTCTCACCATTAAAAAATGCAGACACAGCTGACAAAGACACTCCTACCACTGCTCGGCAATCCCTCCTGGCCCAGCATTACCGCTGGGCTCTGAAGGCTGGGGCCAGATTTCTGGATGAAAATGGTTGCAGAATACCAGAGAAACTCAGGTGTGAACCTTTGTGACCTTCTCTGCAACTTCTTTGCATGTGACTGCCCAAACTTGAAAGCTCGCTAATGGCATGTACACTTCATTCTAAAATCGGGCATTTGCCGGATCACAGGATGACTTGGCATGGGTTCTGTTCAGCTGGCCTTTTCTGAACATGCCAAGTATTATCTGTAACAGCTACTGCTCCATTAGTTACTGTAAGTACTCTAGTCAGTAATGGCCAGTAATCTTTGCTTTAAGTCTGGCTGAATTTCCTGCCTTGGAGACAGTGAGTTGACTCCTCGTATAGCAACACGAACACAGGGAGACAACTACCTTAGGTAGAGGCAACCTTTTGTATCATTCAGGATTTAGCCAGCCCAAGGAATTGTAATTTGTAGTCCTCCCCAGCTTTTCTGAATATGATCCTAGTACTTAAAGCCCATCTAGAATCTCAGGTGGACATGAGTATTGGCTATTAGAGCAACTACCAGTTTAAATACTTCCTGCATCACACTGAAGTAAAAGCAGCTTTCCATTCTTGGGACTCTTAATTCATCAAAGCAAAGTTAAATAAACCCACAAGCTGTACGTTGTATTTGAAAAGCACCTCTTTAAATGTTATGTAATTGTTTTGATGACAAATAGTTGGGACCTGCTGATTCCCTTTTATTTTCAGTGTTTGTGTTCAAATGATGTCTGATGTATGTGAATATAACAAATGTCTTACCCTTCTGGATGTCTTACTCCTGACAGACTTTCAAAGATGACACACTGCTTTGTAAGCATAGCAAGAAGTTAATCCTGTGTTCTCTTCTTCAGTCTCTCAGGAACTGAAGATCCTCCGGCTGTGTGTGAGATTTCTCCATTAGTGTCTTATTTTGGAGAGGTGAGAATAACTATCTATGGAAGTATTTTTAAGAGTGTGCAGGAATGCATCTGATTTCTGTACAGAAACTGGATTTCTTTAGCCTGTGCTTGCTGAGAAATTATAAGATCAAGGGAGCTAGGACTTAGTCTCTGTGTTATGTTTGTGGTTTCTTCTGTGGCTTATTCTTCAGCAGGTTGTTCAGTCTTCATTTATAACAAGTTTAGCTATATGTATAATGAGATTTGTAATGAGTCTGTGCAGTTTCATGAGGACTCACGAGTACTTTGAGATCCTCTGAATGAAATGAAAAGTGCAGAATATTCAAATTACCAAATCCATGGGGTCACTGTACACAGTTGCATACTGATCTGTGCTAGCCTTCCACGGTGAGTGAATAGTGAGAGTATATGTGCATTGTCTGTAGAGGAAACGCATCTTAGAACACATTTATGAGGTTCGTTCCTCGGTAAACGATTGGTTCTGAGAAACTAATTCCATTTAGTAATGAGGGAAGGAGCCTTTATACATTGGAGAAACAGGGTGAGAAAGAGTAGATTGCAGAAGGTTGTGTGCGCTCTGGGGAAGAGCATACACAAAAGTTTACATCTCCACTAGGGAAGAAGCCAGAGGGTTGTGGTTAGTGGTATGGAGTCAAGTTGGAGTCCTATATCTAATGGAGTCCCTCAAGGGTTGGTACTGGGACCAGTGAGGTTTAATATATTCATTGATGACTTGGATGAGGGAATGGAGTGTGCCATTAGCAAGTTTGCTGTTAACACTAAACTGGGAGGAGTGGCTGACATGCCAGAAGGCTGTGCTGCCATCCAGAGGGACCTCAACAGGTTGGAGAATTGGGCGGGGAGAAACTTAATGAAATATAATGAGGGCAAATGTATAGTCCTGCATCTGGGCAAGAACAACCCCAGACACCAGTATAAGTTGGGAACTGCCCTGCTGGAGAGCAGTTAAGGGGAGAGGGACCTGGGGGTCCTGGTGGACAGCCGGATGACCATGAGCCAGCACTGTGCCCTCGTGGCCAAGAAGGCCAGTGGCATCCTGGGGTGTCTCAGCAGGGCTGTGGTTATTAGGTCAAGAGAGGTTCTCCTCCCCCTCTCCTCTGCCCTGGTGAGACCACATCTAGAATATTGTGTCCAGTTCTGGGCCCCTCAGTTCAAGAAGGACAGGGAACTGCCTGAGAAAGTCCAGCACAGAGCCACAAGGATGATTAAGGGAGGGGAGCATCTCCCTTACAAGGAAAGGCTGAGGGAGCTGGGTCTATTTAGCTTGGAGAAGACTGAGGGGTGACCTTATTAATGTTTATAAATACATAAAGGGTGAGTGTCAGGAGGATGGAGCCAGGCTCTTCTCAGTGACATCCAGTGTTAGGATAAGGGGCAGTGGGTGCAAGCTGGAACACAGGAGGTTCCGCTTAAATATGAGACAAAACTTTTTTATGGTAAAGGTGACAGAGCACTGGAACAGGCTGCCCAGGGGGCTGTGGAGTCTCCTTCTCTGGAGACTTTCAAAACCTACCTGGACGTGTTCCTGTGTGACATGATTTAGGTGTTCCTGCTCTGGCAGGGGGATTAGACTAGATGACCTTTCAAGGTCCCTTCTAATCCCTAACATTCTGTGATTCTGTGATTCTCTTTCTGCCTGCAATTGGCTAGCTCATCATAACTGATGCGTTATAAGAACAAAATAAAAATAAGACAATTTAAGTTGACTTTTCTTTGCTAGGATTGTTCTAATAGGAGGTAAGAACACTCCGCTCCATGCTTCACCCTCCCCAGGAAGATTTGTTCCAGAGATCCATTGTTTTATAGTTCATCCATGCCTCTCCTTCATGAACTGTGGTCATGTGGCTAAAGTACTTTCCATCTCTGTCACTGGGGAGACGGTTGCTATTGTCTGTCCTTCCCATGGCCTTTTAACCTTGGGTAGTCAGTCATTCTTCGAGAACATTATGGAGACTTAAAAATAGTACAGGTAACAAGTCTGATCCATTTATAACCTAACTTTACCGTCTTCACACATTCTTAGGGTCTGGAGGCGTGCATGAAGAACAAAGACTTCTGTTCTCCCCTTATACTCGATGAAAGCAAAGCAGAAATGCTAGGAAATTCTTGAAAAGGAGGGAGGACTTCTCCTCAAATCCGATACATGTCTGTCAGAGCCATTGAAAGAAAAGACACTGCTAAAATGTCAGTTATGAAGTGTATTATGTATTATGAAAAATTGCTTTACAGTATCAGATAGTTGGCAAATCCTTGTGGCAGTTGTATTTACACAGATGTGCATATGTACCAGTTCTGTTTGGTAACTTTGAAGGCTATGCCTTTTACTTTGGTCTGTCTTGTAGACTGATGTGAATGAAGATTAATACCTTCCAGGTACCAAATGGATTTTATATTTCTTATTTGTTATGCATACAAATATGTAACAGAGTAAATCAGAAACAAATCAATCAGCTTTGCATTCAAGAAGATTAAATCTCTGCAGTGCCTTGCTATGTATCTTATTTGTATCTTTGTTCCATTTTTTTCTTGTTATTGTTGCTGTTTTTTTTTTTTTTACTGTGTGCACAGCTGAAGAAGAATCAGTATGATGCCCCACCCTGAAAAGTATGGAATGACTTTGTGTACTGGGTCCTCTGTCTCTAATCTTGTGCTGGTTAGTAGACCAAGTTCAGCACATCCTCTAATTGGGTTATGCATAAGAGTCTGCTGTAGGTAGGGATCCTTTTATGTGTAAGTTTTGCTTGAGATTTGGCCTCAGCAGCAGAACAGGCTATTTTGCATATGTAGGCTCAGTGGTGGCATTCCAAGAAAACATAACTAAACATGCAGCTCAGGCTGCATACTCTTTACTCTTTACAGCTGTAGTGAACAGTTTTTTCATTATTATTTTTGAGGGGTCGGAGGTGGGGCAAAAAAAAAGGCTGAGGACTGTTTTCATAATAACCTTCTACTCTTCCTGTTTTAAGGCAAACATTTATTTTGCTTTCCATTTTTTTGTTTGATGTATATCCTATCCCTCAAAGGGGAACTCTTTTAAAGTGGCTGAAAGTAATAGGAGGAACATGCTGTGATGGTAGAATTTGATGTGTAACCAAAAGCAGAAAAATGCCTTTCTTTTAAAATATGTTACTAGCTATTATGTGAAGATAATTGTCAGCTTATTGAGGACAGCAATTGTCAGAACACATGTAGCACATGAACTCAGCCTTGGCTGAGGGCTTCCAGAGTGACCATGATACACAGCTCCTGTTTAGCTCCAGCAGACCTGTGCCGTGTGGGCAGCTGCCTACAACAGAATCTTCACTGAACACACCAAAGTCGTTTCACACTTCACGAGGACACTTCGTGTGCTCTGCTGAGTGGAATTGGGTTAAGGAGCATGCTATGCTTTTCACCCAAATCGGGTATAAGGAAGGTGATGAGGAAGATAAAACATTTCAGATGAGGCATCATCTGAAATACCAGGTCTCAGTATCTGCTTCTGCTAAGGAATTGCTGATGCTGATGTTAAGCATTAATCTTTTACATAAGTGATTTTCTGAAATTCCTCATATGAAGGTGTGTTCAGAATGTTGGAGAAGTATTGAAATAGCTTTGAGAGTAATTACAATTTATAAGTAGACTCATGTTTTCTAAAGGAACCATTTAAATGTCAATGGCAGAATTTAAAGATATAAAGTGTATCTACATATGCATAAGTAATTAGCCTTTTGCACATGCAAACCAGCTAATTACAGTTCTGATTACCTCATTTTGCATGTGCAACTAATAACTGATTTTTAGTGTAAATTAAACATTTGTCTTTGATGCTCAATTCTGTAATTTTTATTGCACAATTTTCTATGGGTCATTTTCATTCCTGTCGATCAATTTTTACATCTGAGAACTAATCGCATGGTATCCTTGTAAGTATTGCTTGTCAATTCAGGCACAGGTTGCTTTAAGTTGCACTGTGCTATAAAGAAAGAATATATATATTTTTCATTTATAAAATGCTTTCTCTTTTGAAACTCAATTATAGCCCATTTTCTATGTGCTTAAATGATGTGAACACTGAACTGCTGACATGATTTTTAGAGATTGTTTTCAAGGTGAAACTGAATTAGTATGATGAACGCCTTTTTTTTTTCCCCTATGACTCTTCATGTTTTAAACTGGAACATTAAAAGATTCTTGAGGGAACTTTAAAAAAAATTCTCATATTCATTGTGAAATGAAAAAAAAAAATCTGAAATAGAGGGGGATCCTGTAGTGTTCCAGAAACTTTTGGAGACCTAAGCTTTTTTATAATAAAGATGTTACTTTGATTTCTGTGTCTGTCGTCCTTGCTTGTGAGGAGAATACACTTGTTGTCTTTGTCCGTACACATCATGGGTGTTGTCACCACAGCTGCAGGACACTGATCCTGTGCCACTGGTAGTGTGACTGGAGGCTGCAGTGCCCATAATATGTTTACAGGATGACATGGAACTCAGCAACATGTAATACCTGAAGAGGTTTGACATTGTGGGATGTGTTTTTCCATCAGAAAGTAAACAGAACACTGTTTCCTCCCCTGCAATTCTGTGTTGTGTGGTTTTGTTTTCTTTCTTTTTTTGTTTTGTTTTTCTTCTTCAAGTTTAGCAACTCAGTTTGTCCTCCTTAATTGTGGATGGTGTGCATTTTTCTTTTATTTAAAGTAGAGTAGAGTGATCTGGTTCCGAGGCAGGCTTTCACAGCTATTGTGTAGGTAATGAGGTGTGCTAAGCACCGACTGTGGTAGTATTTCTGCTTGGCTTCCAATTAAATGGCACATTTTAAACGGGTCTATTTGTAGAACAGTAGGGAAAGATAGTAATTTTTCCACAAATGACAGATTGTCCTCTCTTTTGGGGGTTTAGTGCTAAGCCTAGTGAGGGTCAAAAGCAGATTTTCTTTCCTTACCTATTTCATCCCATATTTCTCTCTTGGCACCCATACAAGGGTTGCTGGAATTTTTAATGCATTTTTAAGCTACATGAATTTGTCGTTTCCTGTGATAAGAAAATGAATACTAAAAAATGAATGCATGCTTCAGGCTTCTGTTAAATTGTTTCTCTGCTTGTTTGTGCAGTGTTCAAATCTCCAAGAATGATTTGCTTAGTTGCTTTATTTATTATTATTATTATTATTTTATCATTAAAAGTCCACCCCATTCTCAGCTTTATCTGGAGGATAAACCAGAGGCAGATTCCAAATTTACAGGCTCATATGATGCATGTTAACTGAATAGTTAGGCACGGATGTTCAGGGCCAGCACTTAAAGTAGTATCCATGGCTGCTTCAATAATTTTTTTCTGTTAGACTGTGAACCTGATATCGAAGTAATCTGGTTCTCAGATGTAGGAGATTGTAATGGATAATATAAAAATGCAGTCATTATGGCTCTAAATTTGTATAATAGATGTATATTTTTATTGTATAATTTGTATATTAGATGGTACTCTTCCCTACTCCTCTACACCGATTGATAATGACCATCCTCTCTAATGAAGATGCTGACAACTATTTGTGCAGGGTGGGACAGATCGCAGTGGGTCTGTGGAGAAGCAGGTAGAGGAATTGTGTGCATCCTGCTGTGTACCAAAATTCAGTGCCAAATCTTCTGCAAGGATTTATTTACAAAACTTACATTTACTTTTCCTTACTCACACTCATTCTCTCACAATTTTGTTCATGCACGTTCGCACCTGTGTGCTCTCAGGCCAGCGTTCTGATGATTATCCATCCAGCACTGGGTGTGATGCAGAGGATGAGGGATGCTTTAGACAGCTCTTCTCTATCCTGTGTGAGTCAACAGAGGTTTGGGGTTTGCTTTGCCTGGTGGGCTGGCTGGAGGAGCAAGGGTGTGTGCAGCTTTGCTGCCTTGCTGATGTCCTCCAGCCAGGATACTGTGTGGTTTGTGCTGCACCCTTACCAGAGCGCAGTTTTCCAGGCTGGGCAGGAGATGTACCTTCCTGAACTTGACTAGTGGGAATGCATTCCTTCAATTATTTTTTTTTCCTGATTACCTCCCACATATACATTTCCACTTATGTTTCTTTCATGCCAATCATGGTATGACTGTGACTTGTCTTTGTGATAATCCCACACTGTGGAGGAAACGTGAGGGCTGTCAGCTTCTCCACATCTCATTCCCTGACCAGGCAGCTGAAGATGGAGTCTGACTACGTGGTGAGTGAGAGTACCCAGAAAGTGAGGGCTAGCAAGGGGAGGGAAGGAAACAAATTCTTGCAGCCCGGAAACTCCACTGCCTCTGCCCAAAAGAACTGGCCGTGTCCAAGAACTGGCCGTGTCAGGATGACCGGGGGCACTGTACAAAACAGGTGACAGCGGGCAGCAGAATATAACCTGCTCCCCTCGGCGTGCTCGCTGCCTTCCGTGTCGCTGCCGCTCCCGCCCCGGTTTCTTCTACTTCGGGACACGCCGGCTCCGCGCGGCCTGGCACCCGCTGCGTGTGTCCCCCTGAGGGGCCGGCGCGGTGCGAGGGGAGCGCTGCGGGGGCCGACCCTCCCCTTGCGCAGAGCCGCGGTCAGCTCCGCCGCCCTCCCGCCGCCCTCCCGCCTCCCGCGCCGGCTCCCGGCGCCCTCCGCGGGGCGCTCAGCGGCGGCCGGGCCCGGGCCCGCCCAGGGGCGCTGACGGGGCCCGGCCGCCCGGGGCCGCCGTTGTTAGGGCACGGCGGCGCTGTCGCTAGGGCCGCCATAGAGCTCCGGAAGTGCTGTGGGCCTAGAGCGGCACCCGGAAGCGGCCGCTCTGTCCCCGCTCGGTGCGAGGAGGCTGCGGGATAATGGCGGGCCGCGCGCGGGGCGGGGGGCGGCCGGGCTGCGGCCCCTGAGGCGGCTGCGGCCCCTGAGGCGGCTGCGGCCATGTACTCGGCTGCCGCCGCCTCGCCGCCCAGGCGGGACTTCATCTCCGTCACCCTCAGCCCGGAGGAGGCGGCGGGGGTCGGAGGCTACAACAACAGCAAGGCCTGGAGGCGGCGCTCCTGCTGGCGGGTGAGGGCGGCCGGGCGGGACGCGGGCTCTGCCCGCGGGGTGCCCCCGCCTGGGAGGGGCTCGGGCCTTGCCCGCGAGGGGAGCGCTGGCAGCGAGGCTGCTGCGGCGGGACCGGGAGCGCTGGGCTGCGCCACGGAGCCGCGGGATGGTTCGCGTTGGGAGGGACCCCCGAGCCCGTCCCGGCCCAACGCCTGCCTGCGGGCAGAGACGCCTCCCCCTAGGCTCTAATCAGGGTTGGAGGAGGGAGATGAGGTTTGCTTTGGGTGCCTTTGTCCCCCTGTTTTGCGGCTTGAACGGGCAGCGCCGTCCTCTGCTGCAGCTTCTCAGTGGAACGGTTCTGCCTTTTGTGGGAAGGCTGAGTGTGAGAAGAGAGGTCCCCGGCAGAGCTGTGTGGAAGCGACCTTATTGTCTGACTGGGACAGGGGGTGGGCAGGCAGATTTAGTAGGGGTGAGCGTCTGCTGCTGGAGAGGTAACCTGGGAAAACGTGAGGCAGTGGGATGAGGTGACTGTGGTTGCAGACAGGGAGTGAAGTATAGCCAAATGTCGAAGACTTTACAGATCGTTGGAGGAGGAATCGTATGAAGAACTTGTTTAGGGACACAGGACTACAGCTCCTCTCTTATTTACAGTTCAGGAAATGCGGGGACCGAGCACAAGATATTTCATCTTTCCTTTTGCCTGTCTTCTTTGCCAGCATGAAAAAGGAAGATGCTGAATGCCCTCATGTATTCTTGTGCCTCATTCCTGTCCACCCCAAGAACACACAGGCAGTGCCTCTTTTCCCATCCTATCCTGAGGAAATAAAGGGCTGCTGGATTTCAAGCATCCTTTTGCAATTGGATGACTGTGTGGTTGACAGTGCAGGTAGAGCAGAAGGTGAAGGAGCAGGACCAGCATGTTGCAGCATGCGTAGGGAAGGATACACAGGGTTACTGTCCTGTCAGCGGTGTGGGAGGGAAACAGGAAACGTGCATCTTGGAGCCTGGCAATGTGAACGCTTTGATATTTTCTTCATTGAAATATTTGCAGCCTCTGGCTCTTACTAAGAGGATGAGAACTCTAGGAAGTACCGTGGGGTGTAGAGAAGTTTGTAGGAAGCTGCAGGGTGTTCCCAAGTGTAGCATCAGCCCTGAAACTCCCTCTCTGTGTGCCAAAGCCAGTAGTTAGAAGCAAATTCCTGCTTTGGTGCATTTTGCTATGACTGTTTTAAAAGCAACAAAATGGTAATTTAACAATTGATGTTTAACTGCTCTCTCTGTAAACGGGGGAAACTTCTCTGTTAGTCTAACATGTCATTTGAAGTCTGACTTAGTAATTTTGTTGTAAGTACTTCGATTTTAAAAACACATTTTTGCCTAAAACCAATCTTGAACATGTGTTTTTGTTTTGCTTATTAAACTGTTGTTTACTTCTTTTTTATATGTTGCTACGGGTTGGTTACTTTTTTTTCTGGTGACAGACCCTATTCTACATGACAGTTCTACGGATGATTTTTCCAGGGGCAGTATGCCTCGCTTTTCTTGTCAGTGACTGGTCCTTAGCTTATTTTAAGCCTTTCTTCTTTGCTGCAGTAGTGTTTTTAGTTTTCCTGTCACTTTTTCTCCCGGTTTCTTATTTTGGCTGTCTGTTTTGTAGTAGCTCCCCAGCAAGAAGGGAAGAGACTTTTGGCTTGTTTCCAAAGTGACATCTGGGCAGGTGCACAGGTCAGCCAGCCAAGGCTGTGATGAAAGTCACCATGCTGCAGATGACGCTCTCTGGGATCCTCAACATATGGCATTCTCCAGGGTTCTTGCAGCAAGTGGCTCTAATATTTCTCTGAGCCTGCTGTGCCATATGCTAGCATGTTATATTTCTTTTTTCTCTGTCATCAGAGAAAATAAGCAATGGATTTTTGCAGTTGGAAACAGAGGGTAAAATTAAACAGTCAGTTTTGCATTACTTGCTCCAAATGAACTGATAGGTTTATTTATTTATTGATGGAGTGGGCTCTTAATGTTGTGCTAAATATTCTTCCTCTCTCTCTCAAAGAAATGGAAGCAGCTGTCTCGACTGCAGCGGAGTATAATTCTCTTCCTGTTTGCCTTCTTGGCAGTCTGCGGAGTCATTTCATTTACCAGCATGGGGGAACCATGGAAAAGTATGTGTTCTGTATGGCTCTAAATTACCTGCATGTGGTGTTATGTTTAAGAGAGTGTTGTAATTTTTATAACTCATCTTAAATTCTATTGACTGTGACTTATTGCATCTCTTAAAGCACAATTGTTAAACGATTTTTTGTGACATGTTTCAATGGGTATGCTTAGTCTGAAGTACTTATCTCTTTGTTATCTTGACTGGAGCAATGTTTTGTTTTAGTTGGTTTAGATATCTACATATAAATGTTACGAAAAAACATAGAGGCTATTAGTAACCCAAACCTAAGCAGTAGGATAAGGTGATACTCTTTTGGTTTTGATTGTCCATAAGATTTGAAATTCTAAGGTTTTCTACAATACAAAGGCACGTTTACCATTGACGTAATCTTGCTGCCTGTGTTGTGAAGCTAAAATAATAGCAATAAAAAAAAGCATGTGCCTTTCATCAGCCTCCTTTGATATTAAAGAGTTTGTTAATACCAAATGACACTTGGTATTCAACAATTAGTGCGGGTTTATCAGTGATGAATGGAAACACTTTTTGGGGGTGCTTCTAGTGTGTGAATGCAGCGGACTTACAAATTTCTAGCTGGACGTGTTAATTCTCTGTGCTGAGCAACAGCTTTGTATGTTTAGGTTTAACAAACAAATCATTGGATGAGCAGAGAACAGAACCAGAAATACCTGGATTAAAGCTGGTGAATCCAGCTGTTCTGCCAGCGCCACAGAAAGCAGACGCCAACGCTGGAGACTACCCCGAACGTTCACCTCAGGTATTATGAGAAGAAATGAGTTTTGTAAATATGCCAAAGAGTTTGTGGAAGCTGCAAATAATGATTAGTTCCAACAAATTTTGTGGAAAAAGGTGTTATAACTTGCAACAAAAACCTGCTGTGGGTGGAATGCTGTCATCTCAGGAAGGGCTTTGGGCATGGTGTGGTATTGCCTGGCTTTAAGTGTTCAGTGTACTTTTTCTTCATCAGTGATGTACCTAAAAAAACCAAAACAAAACCCTACAACTTAAAATTTGGGTAATTTAACCAAAAGTTTTAAATGAACAAATAAAGAAAAAATTAAAAAAAATTAAAAAAACCTACCACCACCAATGAGAAGATGGTGTCTTCAGCATACCTTCCAGTCAAATCAGAACTTGCCTGTTGATATTATATCAAAATTAATAATTTTGATTTATGGTTTAAATTCTACCACCTGTGCAATGAGCATTCTTTATTTCTTCAGAAGCAGCCAAAATTGCCTCACGTTCGGCGTAATCCTTCCAATCTTCAGATCAAACCACCACGGAGGGATGTGAGGCTGAAGACGCGACATGCGACCAGCAAGATTGTAGAAGAGCCGGTCCAGGCTGATAAAGAAGAGAAAACAGAGAAATCTGTTATCAGGTAGAAGTGTTTCCAGCAAGTTATAACTTTTTTTCTTCTCTCTTGCCTCCCCCCTGCCCCTTCTCTAAGGATCCATTGGATGTTGGAGTGAAAATTGCAAGGGCTTTCGTTGTCTGTGTCTGAGGTTGATTTCTGTCTTTACCTGTGTTTGTTCTTAAGTTTGGTCTGACAGCGATAGATATTGGTGGATTGATTGATTTAATTTGGGTGAATGTGCAGCTTTTCTGTTTTTACTATTTGCTTCTAAGAATTGCAGAAGGTTTGGAGCCCTGCTAGGCTCTAATGCATTTCTAATGTATTTAGACAGTTAATGCACTGGAGAATTATCAGTGTCTGTGAATTTCTTCCATTTGTTTTGCAGTAAATGTTAATGTGACGGTATCGGTATAATAATATAGTCACAAGCCTCTTTGTTCTGGGCTAGATAAGGAAAATTGTACCAGTGTCATAGTGTTGATTAGGGATATGATGCCAGTAAACAAAGTTAAGCCCAAGTTGAACTGGCAGAAGCTGTAGACATGTATATAGCATGTAACTGTGTAAAATATGTTTACTCCTTTCTTATAAAAGATTAATCATACAGTTCAAAGAACCCTTATGCAGATACAAAAATGTCTTTACTAGAGGAGCTATGCTGCTGTAAATATATTGATCTAATTTATTAGGTTATTATCCAAGATAGTATTGACTAAAATCTTTCGGTTTGGGAATAATTGAAGAAATGTAACTTTGAAAATGAAAAGACTACCAGAAGTTCAGCAGAGGTGCTTAAGATATGGGAACACCAGACTCCCTCCCCTCCGCCACCCCCGTGTTTGTGTCCTTTTCAGCACTGGCACAGCTCAGCTGATCATAGCATCAGTATTTTGGCTGTTGATACTATCCAAAATCTCTCAGAATGACTTGAACTGTTTTATTCCTATGCTTCCACTGATGCTATCACTTGTAGGATTAAACCAGTAGTAACAGGAAAATGCGAGAGTGATGAAATCACTCAGACTTGATAGAGATCTAAAGAATGAAAGTAAGAAATGAAATGATTGAGTTTATGGAAGTCAGAGGGCACACTGACTGTAAACAATAGAAACTTTAAAGGTCTTGTAAGCTCAGTTCTGTAAGGAGAATCATCATAGAATCGTAGAATGGTTTGTGTTGGAAGGGACCCGAAAGATCACTAGTTCCAAGTCCCCTCCATGGGCAGGGACGCCTCTCACCAGACCAGGTGGGCAGCTGAACTCCACCACAGATGCACTCTCAATCGCCCTTCTCAAAGGAAAAAGGGGAGAAAATACAATGGAAAGGGCTTAAGAGTTAAGGACAGGGAGATCACTCAGCAATTATTGTCACGGATCAAACATACTAAGCGTAGGGAGATTAATGTAATTTATCCCTAGCAGACTAGAACAGTGGGAAACTAAAACCAAACTATAACCACCTTCCCCTCATCCACCCTCTTCTAGGTTCTCCCCCCGAGTGGCGCAGGGGAACGGGGGCTGCAGTCAGTCCCTAATGCCTCATCTCTGCCGGGCCTTCATGATCACTCTCTGCCCCTGCTCCATGTGGGGTCCCTCCCACGGGATGCCATCCTTCCCAAACTGATCCTGCGTGGGCTTCCCACAGGCAGCAGCTCTTCAAGAACTGCTCCAATGTGGGTCCGTACCACAGGGTCCATCCATCAGGAGCCAACTGCTCCAATGCGGGTCACCCGGCAGCAGCTCTCCCCAGATCCACCTGCCATCCATGGCAGGTGGATCAAGGGGCCTCTCCATGGGCCACGGGGAACTTTTGCCCTGGTGCCTGGAGCATCTCCTGCCCTCCTTCTGCAATCACCTTGGTGTCTGCAGGGCTTTCTCTCACTCCTCTCTGCCAGATGCTGTTGCGCAGTGTTGTTTTTTTTTTTTCCTTTCTTTTTTTTTCCTCCCCCTTTCTTAAATCTTCTCTCCCAGAGGCACAACCGGCATCTTGCATTGGCTCAGCTCTGGCCAGCGACAGATCCCTTCTAGAGCTGGCTCTGATCTGACATGGGGCAGCTGCTGGCCTCTCCTCACAGAGGCCACCCCAGCAGCTCCCCTACTACCAAGCCCTTGCCATGTAAACCCGGTAGACCAGGTTTTCCAAAGTCTCATCCAACCTGGCCTTGAATGCTTCCAGGGACAGGGCATTCACAACTTCTCTGGGCCACCTCTTCCAGTGCCTCACCACCCTCCAAGTAAAGAATTTCTTCCTCACATCTAATCTAAATCTCCCCTCTTTTAGTTTAAACCCTTGCCCTATCACTGTCTGCCCATGTAATATCATGAACTCAAGATACACCGCGACCTCAAAGTTAACGTATCTACGTAGTAACAGCATGGTTGAGACCGATCGATTGATGTTGATATGAACCTGGCTTGATGTGAAGCCCATTCTGAAAGACTTTTCCTTCAGGAAATCTGTAACAATAATGAAAACCTCTTTCGATTGATTTATGCTTCTGTGTTGGTTGGGGATGCTTGGGAAATCTCTTGGAATTAAAGCAGTTTTAAATGGCTAGTCCATTGTGTTTATTCATGAGTTCTTACTGATCATCGTTTGTGTGGTACTAATTTAGTGTTAGTGACTTCTGTGACTATTTCAGAACCAGTAGGTAACAAAATGCTTCAGTGCAGCAATCTCAGATATCTTAGTACTTTTTAAAAAATTCATTAAATTCTGTTGTCAAGATACTTAATGAAATTCCAGGAGCCTGTTCTAAGATACATATCTTAATCCAGTAAAATTTCTCTGGCACAAATAACTTTTTCTTTGAACAAAACAATTATCTAGTGGACCACATGGTTATTTTGACCCTTGATACAAAATCATTCCTTTTTATCAAAATATAGTGAAAAATAGGAAATAAGTCTCATTCAGTTGCAGGACTTACTGTGATCAAATTAAGTATTAATTTCAATCCTCTGTATTTGCAGCTGGAGAGGAGCAGTGATAGAACCTGACCAAAGCACTGAGCCTCCCTCTAGTAAAATAAAGGAGCCAGAAAAACCTTCATCTTTGGAAGCTGAAGGCCAGAAGGAACCAGGTAAATAGTACAACAAATTTCTGGTCACTCCCTGCACATTTTTTTCCCTTTAAATGAAGGAAGCAAAATTCTGACAGGAGAAAGGAATAAGAATAAAAAATGTGTAGGAAAGATGATTTACCTAGGACATCCAAACCTTTCAGTTTCCTTATTTCACCATGACAACGTACATGCTTGTTAGTCTTCAAAATTTTGATTGAGTTGCAGCCTCCGCTTTCAGTATTGAATGAAGAATACTCTGATGCATGTGTAGAACTTAACTAATGTGTCCAGTGCCGTGGTAGGAAACAGTTTGCTGTGACTGTCTTCAGTGGCCAGATTCTATGTGAGTAGGTTGCAGAATGTGCGTTACACGTGCTATTCCTGGCAGCTCACTGCTACCTCTGTCCTGTTACAAAACGCACATGTCCTTCTGGAAACTGTATTGAATGCTCTATGTAGCGCCTAAGAGACAACATGTTCTCTTCCGTACGTTATTGGAACCATAACTACCAAGGGCTCGTTTTCTTACATGCAATCTTATGTGTCTGTTCCCTCAGACTCTATATATTTGCAACAGCATTATGTCCTCTGAAAGTCTGAAGCAAGTTATTTTCTAAGCTAGAGAGGCTTCTGATTATGGACTTCTATGTTTCTTTGCCAGAAGATAATCTTGTCACGTTGAGAGCACTGTGAGGATGCCCTCAGTTTCACCCCTTATCTTTTGAATCTCGGCTGCTACTCTCCCACATTGATTTTGTCTCGGCCATACAAGAAAAATCAGAAGAATGTGCTGAAATATTTGCATGACGTATTTTTTCCCTTTGTTTAGAGAGGGCACACATTCCATTCAGATCTTCTCGCCCAGCCTTTGCTTTCCTTAAACTGTTAAAATGGTATTGAAAATAAATTTTAGTGTCAAATTTTCGTAATCTATTCTATGGGAAGAGCCAGACATTCCCGTCTGTCCTCCAGAAAAGGGACGTTTAAAGAGAGAGGGCTTGAAAGTGAGTTTCCTTTTTCAGCAGTGTTTTCTTTTGTTCTGCAAATCCAAGGAAAGTGACTTCCTCCCTGATTTAAGTTGAGCTCTTTTTAAGGCTCAGCAGGAAGCAGTAGAAATTTGTTTTTGTAGTTGTTGGACTCCTTGTGGAGTAAAGAACCTGTTGTTATGCTTCATGGTTTCATGTAAGGAAGTTCCAGTCTGATAAATGTGGCATAATACAATGTGATGTATTTGGCTTGTGCTAGCTTAGTATAAGTGGGGTTAGTTATATACTGCTTGATATTCCCCCTTTAGAATTCTGTTTGTTTATAGCTTTCCAAAATATTAACTAATAGGCTTCAAAATTTTCATGTTGGATATGTACCATGAGTTCATTTTTTTCTGACAAATTGTAAGCAAAACCTTAAGTTGAACCAGGGAAAAGGAGATGGATTTGCCTCAGTCAGAAAATGACAATTTTCTTCCTTTTGTTTTAAATGAAAAGTTCGAGAGAAACAATTTTGTAGAACTGACTTTAAATTTAGCAAAAGGGAACAAATAAGATAGGAAGATAAAGAAAAATGGTATGTGGTAAAAAGCTGAGGTCCGTACCTAGTAAGCATACATATACAGCAGCTGAATTACAGTTGATTTAAAGTCTTAATTCTGGTATTTCCCGACTTTCAGGTCTTTGAGCTTTAGTGATACTCATCTCACAGCTGTGTGTGTGAACATTTTAATGTTGTATTTGGTGAAATGACATTGTCAGGGAGTGATCTCTGTTTCCATGAGTAAATTGCTGACCAGAGACGCTGACTGGTTATTCCACACAGGAAAGGCTGTGCTGAAAAGAATAACCTGAGTTTTTTCTACTTACATAATTTAAGTAGTTTTAGAAGAAAGCTTATTCTGGGTAGGATTCAGCAAAATGGTGTTCGGTATAGGGATGCATGTATATGCAGTATAGGGAGTTTGGTAGCTCCCCTGCAGAAGTCTTGAGCAAGGTGCTGTCTTCCTTTTGCAGTGCCCATAAATGAACGTCAGATGGCTGTGATAGAAGCGTTCCGCCATGCATGGAAAGGATACAAGGATTTCGCTTGGGGCCATGACGAACTGAAGCCTTTGTCCAAGTCTTACAGTGAGTGGTTTGGACTTGGGCTTACCTTAATTGATGCCTTGGATACTATGTGGATTTTAGGCTTAAAAGAAGGTAATTTCTTTTTTCTCCTCCATTTTTTCCCCCTGAAATTGCTTATTTTCTATTCAGGCAGTATATGGTCAGAGTTCTTTAAGGGAACATTTATTAGATGTGGCTGATAAGTTTAGTTTTCCTGTGAGGGTGAGTGTGCACATGCACACATGCACAATGTCTAAAAATAAATACTAAAAAAAAAAGTATGAACAGAGACCATTGCTCTTGGATTAGAATTTAGAGCCACAAAATAATACTACACTATTACATATAACTGGATATATATGCTAGAAACTGAGGAATGGATTAATAAGCCACTTGATTTGGTTTCTGTACTAAAATACTAGTGACATCTTTGTGCCGTTATACAGCCACTGTCACCTTTCTACCCATCAGCCTCATGTAGTTAGCCTGAGATCTCCTGGTTTGTGTTTTAACATACGTAATATGAATATTTCATAGCTGGATTTCAGAAGTTTATGTAAGGAATCAGTGGATAGAGGAGGGGAGTATTCAACACTACCTTTGTGAACTGCTCTACTGTCTGTATGTTTTTCAAATATTCTGGAAGTGACTTTGTTTTTAGAAGACTTTCAAACAGATTCAAACAGATTTTAAATACTAAGTCAAAAATCTGCAGTTCTGTTGAAGAAAACTTGCTTAATCAGTATTTAAGTGTGCAAGAGTGTTTTTGTTGTTGTCTAGGTTTTCTTTTTTTGGTATTAAATTTTTTCTGGAACTTTATGTATTTAACACTGGTAGATAGCTTCCTTTGTAAACTTTTACAAATCATGGCATTCTTAGTGTCAAGATAGGAAGAACAGAGTTGCTAGAAAGGATACAAGGAACAGTGAAATCTTTTGTGGTTCTCTCTTTTCTAAGTCTGAGATTCGTGTAAAATACTAAATCAAACAAAAACTCCATTTCTTGTGTCTGCAGCTCTAGACTTGAGCAGGTTGTCTTGAAGTTTCATCAAGTTGGCAGCGTGCTGCTTTTTCCATAAAAAAAAAAACTGTGAACTGCATAGAGCTTTTAAAATATTAGTAGTTCAGATGTGTTAAAAATAGATTCTTGTTGAAGACTACTTTATATTTTATAGCAATTCTTTGGTGATTGCCTTAGAAAGCTCTTGGGGTTTCTTTTGAATAAAGTGCAGTCTAAATGAAAGTTACATTTGAGGTTGCTGATATTTCTTATAAGCTGATAAATGCTAATGCTTCTGTGAAAAAGAGTACCTTACGTTTTTTTATTTTACTGTTAGATAATGGTAACAACAGACAGCACAGATTTTTCTGTGGTTCTTCTCAAGTAGACTGAGAAGAATGTTTACCCCAAATACAAGACATTCAAGAATTGAATACAAAAAAAAAAAAAAGAAAAAGCTGCACAAGCTTTCTTGGCTGCTCTAGTTGAAATCCTTTGTTCATTTCAGGTGATCTCAGGTTTTATTAAACAGGGTACATGTCATTTGCACCTTTTTTGCATCCTTCTGCTTAATCTTCATATGGAATACCTTTCATTTCCGGGGAAATGATTATTCTTCTGTGACTGTTTAAATGCAGGAGTTTCTGAAGAGTGTGAGATAGTTTAAGATAGCTTAGCCTTCAGTGTTAGAGGTGTAGGCTAACTCACGTGGACCATGGAGATAAACCCTGTGCAAAAGCAGTCATCAGGTGATACTGCTGAAATGCTGTCAGATCCCAAATGTCTCTTTATTTTTTAATTGCTTTTTGAATTAGTAGTGTCAAAACAACCACTTTTGTTTCTGGAGAAAAAAATTGCGGACAGTTTTCAATAGCATGTGTCTTTGTATGTGGATTTTGTGAGTTAAGTGCTGAACTAGGAGGCAGGCTCCCCAGGATATTGCTAGACTAGAGGCATTAATGGCTTTGATTGAAAATGTTATCGGTTATCTTGATAGATCTCAGCTTTGGTTTAAAAAGATTTAATTAAAAATTTCAAACAGCTCTTGTTGGAAGTGTAACTAATTGTCTGACAAATCAATGGATGGACTTGAAAGATCTCAATTTCTAGACTATATTAATAAAGAATTGTTCCAGTTCTTTATTTTGCTGAGTATTTCTCTTTGTATACGTCTGTGGTGCATGCTGAATAACCTCTAAGCTGATGGTAATCAAACTTCACCTATTGTGTTCTCTTTGCTACAGTTTTCAACCAAAAATTATGATCTTGGTAGACAGATACATAAGTAATTGTCATGGATATATGGAATGCTGATTTCTCTAGTACAGTTTTTGGAACATGCCAGAAACCCGTAAGTGAACTACATTTTTTACCTTTCAGAGTTTGAAGAAGCAAGAATATGGGTAGCGAACGACTTAGTCTTTGATAAAAATGTGGATGTGAACCTCTTTGAGAGCACAATTCGTATTCTTGGTGGCTTGCTGAGCACCTACCATCTCTCTGGAGATAGCCTCTTCCTGGAAAAAGCTGTGAGTAATTATAGAGTCTTAGTAATGAAACCGGACTGTATACGTCGTATTGGACAAAGTTGAGGGAGGATTCATCACAAAGTTGAATGTTGCCATTTTGCAACCATTTCATATTTAAAATGGTGGGAGAGGGATTTACTATTAGTCTTTTGAGCCTGCAGTTCTGTTTGCACCCTGGATCACCTCAGAGCCCTAATATGTTTTATCAGGTATACTTATAGATGTGCCTGTTCCTCTGTTAACGAAGAGCTGACCATAATAAGAAAGTTTATGGAAAAAAAAGGGGTAAATGACTGGAAAAGAGTAATAGTTATATTTTTTTTGTTGCCTTTTCTGTATAGGCATCTTAACAGCATCAACCACCTCCTTAAATTAGCATCTCAGTCATTTACTTCAGGATTAAATCACATTGTATAGGGACTGCAGACTCAAATGAGGCATACAGTACTAGGAACAAGGTAGAAACTCTGTAGTTGTTGTTAGGAATAAATCCATGACCATTTTTAATTCTTTGCTTTCTTTCGGAATCTAAAACTAAGGAACTGTTCTCTCTCTGGTAGCTGAAAAAAATATAAAGGGTTGGGTGTCTGTATATATTTTTGCATATGTGTGTCCTGTGCTCTTGGGTTTTCTTTAGAAAGACATAGGGAATAGGCTTATGCCAGCATTCAAGACCCCCTCCAAGATACCCTATTCTGATGTCAACATTGGCCGGGGCACTGCACATCCACCTCGCTGGACATCTGACAGCACTGTGGCAGAGGTGACCAGTATTCAGCTGGAGTTCAGGGAGCTCTCTCGTCTTACTGGAGATGAGAAATTCCAGGTATGGAAGAACCTGTTGATGTTGCTCCTTTTTTCTACCTATTTACAACACTGCCACTGACTCTGACTCTGTAGTCTCTCAGTGATGTTAAATGAGTTCTGAAACTCTAGATGAAGGAAGAATAAGAAAAATAAATCATTCAAATTATTTTCTTAAATATCAGAAGGTAGTAGTGGAGATGAATAATTATTTTTCTCCCTGAGGAACAGCTTTCATTTTTATAAAGCAAAACAAAACAAACAAAAAAAACCACACAGTTTTTAGTACTGATGTTTTCGTTTAACACCACATTATTAGGTTTGAAAAAAAACACTAAGCTAAACAAGGTCTGTGAAGCTGTGCCTTGCTTAATATTCAGAATTCTGTGTGTGGTTTCTTGATGCCATTATGTAAATGCAAAGAACAAAACCCTGTTGTTGCCCTTCAAGGAATTAGAATTATTAAATTAGATTCTGAGTCACAGTATAAAAAAAAAAGTTGAAACAAATAATTCCAGATAAAATAATAATTTCCACTCTTCTTTTTATTTGGTAACGTAATTCTGTTGTTTTAAAGAATTTTTAGCTGTAGCGGGTTCATGTAGTTGTTCTTTTAGCTGGACTTCTACTGTGCAAGTATGACTAAGTCAGATTGTAGTCTCATGCCCCAGTACTGTTTTTTGCAGTACTGGTTTTTGAATGGGCTTACAGCACTCGGGAATATAGCTGAATATAGCTTTGTATTTGGGAAGGAGATAGTTACAATTATTGCAAGGTAATCATATTTACCCATAACATGAGGTTATGAAAGTCATAAAGTTTGAAATCCTGTATTTAATACATTGCATGAATGGAACTTGATATTCCCGATACTAGTTTGAAGAAGAATAAAGATTTGTTTTCAGCCTGAAGCTACTAGCTACAGTCTTGTACGTGTAATTTCTTTTTTTTTCTCTTTCTTCTAGAAAGCTGTAGATGAGGTGACGAAGCATGTTCACACGCTCTCAGGGAAAAGTGATGGACTGGTGCCTATGTTCATAAACACCAATAGCGGGCAGTTCACTCACTTGGGTGTCTATACTCTGGGAGCCAGAGCTGACAGCTACTATGAGTATTTGCTCAAGCAATGGATTCAGGGTGGGAAAAAAGAAAATGAGTAAGTTCTTTCCACTTCTCATATTGGTGTGAAAATGGTGCAAGCTGTAAAAATTTCTGCTGTAGATGACTGCATAAAGAAAAATAATCTGTATGTGCAACAGTCAGCTGAAAATATCTCTGTTTTTAAAAGCGAGCCAAGAGGACCTGTGGTAAGTTGATGTAAAAACAGCATGAGAATTAGGCTTAATCTAAAAACTTCTCCTCCTCAGAAAATTTTTCTTTGTTAGCACATCAGATGCGAGGAGCACTAGAGACTGGAGAACAGATAAAAGTCTTTGTGCTAAATATGGAGCATAAATAGGCTAACTTCTGAAATAATGGTGATACTTCATTTCAGCAGCGGTACAAGCTTTCTCTGGTACAAGCTTTTCCTTGTTTTGAGTACTTTTATGTAAGAAAAGCAATTAAATATTGTGAAAAAGTTTCATAAAGAGGGTAGTGAAATATTAGAAAAGATTGTGCAAGCTCTTTGTTTCTCCATCTTCAGAGATACTCAGAAATTAATTGGAAAGTCCCCAAGCAACCTGATATAATTGAATCTAATTTAGAGGAGGGGGTTGAGCTAGAGATGTCCTTACTAGCCTGGATTAACTGTGGTATGAATTACTGTACTCTTAAGGATTCCTGAAATGAAATCTGGTGGTTGTCTGGAAACAGAGTTGGTGATATCTTTACCTTAATACTTTAAACTTAGGGGTTACTTGAAAAGCAAACCTGTATGGTTACATGGTAGCAGTAACTAATAAATGTCCAGTATCAAGTGTGGTTAAACGTATTATGTGTGTATGTGAGCCAACTTGGAATGGTTTTAATTCACAGACTGTTGGAAGACTATATGAGAGCCATAGAAGGTGTGAAAAAGCATCTTCTTCAGAGATCACAACCCAAGAAGCTTACCTTTGTAGGAGAGCTTGCTCATGGCCATTTCAGTGCCAAGATGGTAAGAATACACCTGCATTTAAGATGACAATTAAAGAAAACAACAGCAAAACAACTACCACCAAAAAATATCCACATACGTACAGGCAAATGCAAGCCTGCTGTGTTCTCTTTCCCCTCTGCCCACCCCCACAAAATGAACAAACCAACAAAAAAAAAAAAAAGCCTTGGTAGCTGTTGTGTGTCTCATGAGTTGCCTGCAGCTTGTCAGAGAAAATCTGACCTGTAGTGATTGCCGTCTGAGCCGAGACGTGTTCTCTGGACATGTGAGACACTTCTGGAAGATGACAGAAATGTCCCTGTAGTTCTTTCACTGCTGCTGTTGCATGTTGGGAAAGCAATACAGAATACTCTGCGCACAAGTCATCCTCAGGTGCCTTTCCTCTGTGATATACAAGAGCCAAATATGTTTTGTTTGTAGTGCCTAGTATCTGTGACGTTCAATGTGCTATAAGCAAGAGGGGAAGTCTAGGAGAGGTAGTGGTAGGAATGGGAGTCAGCTGTTTCCTGTACTCTAGAAGAATGGTACTCTTACATCTCTGATGCTCTATAGAAGTGAGGGGTAAAAGCTTTTTATTACTCCAAATAAAGTTGCAAGAAAGGGGCAAGCTTTCAGGCAGAAATATATATATGAAATCTTGTGTTTTCCAGTTGTAACAGTGGTTTTGTCTCTGTGAATGCTGTCTGTCTTACGGCAATGTTAAGGTGATTATTTCAGAGTAATGAAAATCTGCTTCAGCTGTCCTATCTCCCTTCCCCTAAGCTTTGTTTTCTGTTGCTGACTCATCTTTCTCTTTGGTCCTACCTCAGGTTTTATGTTAAAATACTGGCACATGTTACATGTTTATTTTAAATGCTATTCTGTAAAAATACAATTTAAAACATCATTACTTAAATAATTATTAAAGTATTATATAAATATTTTAAATAATGGTATTTTTAGGCAATATGATTTTCCTTTAACTTGCTGTTTTGATGGACATTATAGTTTATTAGCGGTTATTTTTGTGAAGATACTAAGCCTTCAAAATCCACTAGGATCTCTTTTAAATGCTGTCTCAAAGTATTTTTCTTTTTCTAATGAACCTTATAGCAGTGCTTGTGTTCTATTATAAGTTTAATTTTAAGCTCAGGTGATCAGTTTGTCCCTTATTTAGTTGTCTCTATGGAGAAACCTTCAGATGATCAACCTCCCCCCCCCAGTTGGTATTAAATGTACAGTTCTGGTAAAACGGAACACCCCCTTCCCCCTAATTTGCCCAGACCTGCCACCCTTCTTTCAGATACCTGACCTAAAAACACGTGGTCTGATACCTTTTTCAAATTTGTGATGTGACTGTAATAATGCTTCCTGCTTTGTGTTGCATTACACTACATAGTTAAAATTTACCTTCAAGTAATTTGTACCTGAAATGTCAAGAAAACAAAACACAAACAATTTGAACACAAATGTGTCTGTGTGTGTAGTATTAATCCTGCTTCAGTTGATTTTTGTAACTTTTTTCCTGGTAACAGTTGTCTTGTCTTACAGGATCACTTGGTTTGTTTTTTGCCTGGTACTTTGGCATTGGGAGCTCACAATGGATTGAGTGCTGATCATATGAAACTGGCCGAAGCCCTGATAGAAACATGTTACCAGATGTATGAGCAAGTAGAGACAGGCCTGAGTCCAGAGATTGTGCACTTCAATCTTCATGCACAAAAGGGCCACAAAGATGTGGAAATCAAGGTGAACAGTTAACTGGCCTCAACAGTACTTTGATGTCTCTTCTGTATCTCTAGTATGCTGTTAAAGCTCCCGTCTGGACATTGGTGATGTACTCTGTTCTTGTGAAGCAGCATGTTCTGTGGCTGCATTGCTTTACAGGTGTACCCTAGCCCTTGGTTTTAGTTAACCCTGCAATGTATTTATTATAGAAGCTGAATTATACATAGTAACCCCTTTAGGGTAGGTGGAAATGGGAATTGCTGTTTTTCTCTCTGCATGTGTATTAATCTGAATTATTTGCCTTTTTATTTTTCTCTTGCAGCCTGCAGACAGGCATAACTTACTGCGACCAGAAACTGTGGAAAGCCTTTTTTATATGTACAGGTTCACCGGAGATAAGAAATACCAAGACTGGGGCTGGGAAATCTTGCAGAACTTCAATAAATACACACGGGTAAGGTCAGCTGATAACAACCTGGTTCTTTCAGGACTATATTCACTCTCCCTCTGTCAAGAACTTCAGAAACTTTGTTTCTCAAAAGCCATCAAATAACTGAGGATACTTAGAAGAACACAATAAAATGCCGGTTCGTGTGGTGTCTTACAGTCTGAGATGCACCAAATACTTAGTATATTCAGTAAGATTACTTATATTACATTGATTAAAAGTAAAATGAAGAAGGTCTATGCAGACTACCAAAGTACTTGTATGCTGTCTTGGAAGCTATTAGGATCTATACTGTGATCTTTAGAATTCAGAAGCTGAGAAGTACCTGGCTGGATTGAAACAATACTTTGATTAAAGTGGCCAGACAAAAATTGCCGTGGAAGTGCATTAATGCTTTAATAAAGGGCTTTTTTTATTTATTCTGATGACAGTGCTCATGGAGATACTGCTTTGATATGCTGTAAAAATGTGGTCTAGATGCCAATGGTCATTAAATATCAATGGTCTGTTCTTAACAGGATAGGTATGGTACTCTGACCAACTGTAATGCAGACATTACACTATTTAATTCCTGTACATTTGTTCAGAAACTTCATTGGTATGTTCTTCGTGATACTTCTTTAAATTAAGCATAAATGGACATTTTGCTTCATTTTATTCTAGCAGTTTGTTTGGTGGTTTGTTTTGAATTGCACAGAGATTTTTTTCATAACTGTATTTTTATGTGCAAATGAAAAGCAAGTACTAATAGATCTTCTTAGCACTTTTCAGGAGGAGCTGCATGTTGAGATTAAAATATTTTAGGTTATAGGAAACATACAAAGTTTCTGCTTATTTTTTTCTCTTTTTGCACAGGTTCCTACAGGTGGTTATACTTCCATTAACAACGTTCAGAATCCCAGTAATCCAGAGCCACGAGATAAGATGGAGAGCTTCTTCCTTGGGGAAACGCTCAAGTACATGTTCCTGCTGTTTTCGGATGACATAGACTTAATCAACCTTGACAAATTTGTATTTAACACAGAAGCTCATCCACTCCCAATCTGGGTGCCGGCATAGATAGGGTGTCAGTAGACATTCCAGTGGTGTTGTTTTTATCTTCAAGTCACTTTAATTTTCAGGGTTTGAGGAGAGATGCTATATTGCACCTTTTTTAGGCTTAAACAAAACCTTTGAGAAAGCATCTCTGGTTTGGAGAAGTCACGTCAGTCTTATATCTAATCCCTGTGCTTTGGTTCTGTGATGGACAATCTGTGCAATATTAAGCTGCTTTTCCTGGTACTGATGATTATGAGGTTTAGAGAATAATCATAGTGTGGACCATGACATTCACGGGGCTCTGGTGAACCAGAACTCACTTATGTCAGTCTTAATAAATGTTAATTAAATATCAGGAATGCAGCAAGATGTCTTAAAGCACAGGGATGTCTCTGAAGAGAAGGAATAAGCCTTCAGGTTTATTCTGGACATACTGAAACACTTGGTTATGGCGCCATTCTTTCATAAGAGCATATGGTGTTTCAGATGTTAAGTGGAATAAACGATGAACCGTAATTTCCGAGGTAGAAGTTAAAGCTGTCAGTATTGTTACTGATACTCTTGATCTCATTCCAACCTACCAGGCTATGCTGCATCACGTTAGAAGGAAGTGGCAGCAGAGCAACTGTTGTACAGTGTCTTAGTTTTATAGAGCACTTTGAACAATCTGTTCAAGCTGTGGCTGAAATGAATGATGGAACAGAATTTGCTGCTGATTTGGCTCAAAGTGGTATATAATTTTGTAGACGTTTTGCAGTTTTTTTAACTTATCTGCAGGAATGCAGGAGACAATGTGAAACAAGTGAAACCACACATGCATTATATATATTAATTGTATCAGTTAGACCTCAGGTATTCTGACTGAAAGCTGCTTTGTGAGGTTGGGCACTGGGAAAGCTTGTGAGCACATTAGATATAATTCCAAGTCAACCTCCTTCCATCCCTTCCTGTCCACATCTTGCATTGTAAGGTGTTTGTTGGCTCAACATGCTTACAACTATACAGCAAAATTCAGGTTATTCATCATTGTTTAGACTGTAGAGAAGTTGTCATTTTTTTTGTTGTTGTTAGGGGTTCCTTGGTAGATGTGTTTTCATCAGAAGTATTAAAAGCAGACAGTCTAGATGTATTATGAGAATTCCTGGTTGCAATAGAATTACTGAAGATTTCTCAGTTCTTTGAAAAGAAAGCAGACTCAGGTTTGCTTTGTATAGAATCTTATGGGAGCCTTGGGATCTTTTGTTTTTATATGTGCAAATAGGTTTTAAACCATGAACTCGGAAATCAGCTTTCTGTAGTTTTCTGCCTTTGGCTTTGTATCTACTTGGACAGTTCCGTATTCACAGATCACAGAAATTTGTATGTAGTTTTAAAGAGGTTGTTCTCACCAAAATGTCTTTTCCCCTTTTTAATTAGTTAATGGGAGCAGTGGGAAGTATGCAGGTGTATGGTAGTGGAAGAGAGGTACAGTATCCTATAAATCTAGGGTTGCAAAACAGAACTAATCTGAATCTGATTGTAATGGTTAATTTTCCAGTGGCTTAGGCGTATGTGTATTTTACAGCATTTGTAACCATTGACTTTTAAAGTAAGGTATATCTTTGTTTTATGCTGATTAAGTCTGTTTGCTCGAGTCTGAACTTACTATATGGACCACCACTGAAGTCCTTTAAAGAACATTTATCATTCCATTTACTAATGATGACTTATGGAGATGAAGGAATTTTATAAATTGCACCGTTTTCTGTCATCAAAAAGAGCCTGTGATTTTTCTAGACAGGACAATTTTGTGCAGAATTACAATGTTGCTCCAGTTCAAATGCCAGCAGTAACCTTGGAAGTAAGTCTCTCATGTGTACAATGTAATCCAGTAGCCTTAGCCTGCACAACCTATTTGATACTAAGATTTTCTTTGATGTAACAGAGAAGAAGGAAACTGCTGTTGAAATGGAGGAGGAAACACCTTCAGTTTTTTAGTTTGTGAAGCAGGTTTGTGTTACTTTGGAGCTCAGCTTTGGCTAAAAAATGATTAAAATGAGATAAAAGGAAAAAAAGATGAATTCAGTGTGAGTACACAACCTCTTGTTCTAACTTGTGTTGCTTGGGCCTCGTGCCTTCAATTGCAGCTAGTATTGATCCCATAATTGCTGATTTTGCCATGCATCATAAAAATTCCAGACTTTGGTGTTTCACCTATAGGACAAGCCCTGCTGAGGGAATGAAGAGAAGTCTGAAGATGTGAAATATATCTAGGTGTTCACCAAAAATCTGTTGTTGAAGTCTTACGCTGATCTTAATGTAGTTGACTCTACGAATGAGACTGTGGGAGTCTGTGTTAAAATTTCCTTTTGTGTCATGTTTAACATGAGACTAATACTAATCCATTGCAGAATGAGCAAAAGGAAGGAGAGAAGAATAAACACACACTTTCCCAAACACGTTTTCTGTTTTCTAGCTGAGCTTGTTGGTCCAACTGATTTCTTCTCTACCTAATTCTTCCTCGGAAACTGAATTGTCTTTGCAAAGTGTGACTTTACTGTACTCATCCTTCAAGTCTGAAGTTAAGATTGCTCAGCTCTGTTTAGTATAGAAAGCAAATGCTTGTTTGACTCCTTTATCACATGTGAAATGGCACAAACCTGAATAATATGACAAAAGCTCATCTGCTTCTTCCTGTTCTTTTGCAAAAGTCATTTTAATTGCTTATTTATTTTTACTTCCTTAATATAATACGTTGTGTCAGATCAGACTGTGAACTTTGTCCATCTCACTTCTACTATATATTTTCCCTTCCTGCCCTCCCAAAGCCAACAGAAATTGTGCACTTTTTTTTTGTTTTTTCCAGGGGCATGTGGGGGTGTACTCTTGTGGTTCTTTGAACCACAGCCTTAAGTCTGGGGTCTGCAATTCATTTTGGTGTTTCAGCATCCTAGTGTGCTTCTGACGCTTAAGTCAAATGTTGTGGAAACATCATCTCTTCAAGCCAGTGATTTTGTCCTTTTGCACAAAGAGCTGCCTTGGTTTCTCTCCAAGAGCTTGAGTGCCTTGTCTAATTTAACTAAAGCAAAAAAAAACAGTTGTACCCAGCTATACTGTTTATTTATGCTTTCACTGAGAAACAAATGGGTATGGTCACACCCATAGAGTACTGCACAAATGTAGGGGTTGGAAACCTCCCACTCTGGGATTTAATCTGTTTGCTCAAAGAAAATTCAATACATGGATGGGGAGCACATTTAGCATCTAATCTTTGTTCAACCTTTTTGAGAACTGAATTCTTGCTACCAGAGTGGGAAACTGAGGGTTTTGCAAGGTCCATGGTATAAGCTTACAGGGGCCCTTCCATGTTGAACATTTAAGATTTTCAGCATTAAATGTCAAGCTCAAATACAGCTGTATTTACTCCTCCAAATACTAGACAAAGAATCAGCTCGCTTTCCTATTCTGTACCTGTGTGATAGTGCAGTGATAAGGAATGCAGATAGGACAGTTTTTTTGCAACTAACATGTAAACAGTTTTGTGAGTTCTTTGCATTTCTCCTGCTCTAAGACTTTTTTTCCCCAACTTCAGATTGGAAGAGAATTTTTTGTGTGCGCGTGTGTTTGTTTCTGTTAGGTTGTTTGTTTGTCTGCAAGTATTGTTGGAACTTAATGTCAAAGTCTGGAGGCCTCTGCTTCCACTAAAAACGAAACCTTTGGATATTCATATTTTGTGCCTGCCAGCTTCCCAGAAAACCTGCTCATTTGCATGATCAGTTTCCAAACTCTGACTTAAAGGCTTGTGGCCAGACACACTGGTCTTACTGCTTTGTGCAATGTTCCCAACTTGGTCATACCTTCCTTATGCTGTTATGTGGTGATAAAATAAGCCTTTTCTCAATGACATCACTGATACAGGTCTTAAACCAGCATTTATTGACAGTGTTTCAGGTCATGTACTGTCTGCTTGCACTCCATTTTCCTTTTGTGTTCCCAGAAATTCAGCCACAAGCACCCATCCCACAATGTGTAGGAGTGGTGATTGCTGCTGTTGGGTTTTCCCTGTCAGTTCACAGAGCACCGCATAGCCAGGCTTTTCCGCTTAGATCCCATCCTTCCTTGCCCAAGGCTTCAAAATGTTATATGTGTTTGTGGTACTACCTTCAGTCTTCAACCACAGTTTGAAGCATATTTTTGTAATTATTTTTAGTACTGCTCATCTATAATCTGCATGGAAGTCCATGTATATCTAGTTTATCCCTTTGCTGTAGTACTTTAGATTTTAGTATTCATCCATCCATATAAATCAAACACTTGATGCGTGTCCCTCACACTATGTGGATTCCTCTGGGGCAGGTACTGTCTGCAAGAGGAAAATAAGGGATCAGCCATAGTTCATTGTAAGAGGATTAAAGAATTTGAATCCCTCTGGAAGCTCATAAGATGCCTTGGGCAGCTGATCGCTCAAAGGCACCAAAAAAGCTGGTGTCCAAAGGCGGCAAATTGCAGATTACTTTCCAAAAGGCGTACACTGAACTTGTTTGCTTTGATGTACTGCTGGTTTGGTTTAGGGTGCCTGCTTGCTGGGAGCTAAAGATGCTGTTAGGTAATAGAAGCAAGATGCAATCCCCTCTCTTTGCACAGACATCCACCACCGTATGCCTTTTTTATGTGGTGCTACTAATGAATAATTGCAAGGGTACAGCAAATCTCAGTTCAGAAAAGTTGGGGGACTGGGGGTGTCTCTGTGCATGGAAGATGAATACCAGGTTGTAGCTCACTAAGGCAGATTTGTATGACCCATAGTTTCAGAAAAAGAAATCTGAAGCATGACTAGTAATGAGCAAAAGGGATGCTGACAGCTCTTAGCAGAAGGATGCAGGTTTTCCTACAGCACAAATGGGAAGGGAAAAAAAAAGATTACTGAGCATATAGTTCCATTAGTAGTCTTAAAGCCTCTTTATTTGGGGCCTGGAATTTGACTAATTGTGTCTTCCTAATGGTGTTCTTCATTTGTAAATATCTGAACAATTTGATAAATGGACTTCCATCTGTTCCTGTTCTTCTTCCTTGCATTACTCAGTAGGGGGCATGGGGCAGAAGCTTTGGCTTTCTGAGCTTAAGAACAGGAAAGAGGTAAGTTAGTCATATGCAAACAAAACCAAATCCTTTTATCAGCACCTGAATATTGTGAAATAACATCAGTGATTGATATTGTAGCTCTGGGAACCAATGTACTGTGATGGTAGGGAGGACCTGGCAGTGCCAATACTTAAAGTCTTGTGTTTGAGCAATGTAATGTAAGTTGAAGCAATGCCATGACTTTGTGTAAGTAATGCAAGCCTTTGGTGTCCTGTGAGACTTCTCTACTAACTCATCAACTGAGGCATCCAACCGATAACTAAGATGTAATATTTTTGCAATTATGCTGATATTTATTGGTATATAGTAATTCTAGTAGGTGAGAATCTACTTGTTAATGTGCAAAGATGAGTTTACCTTGAAAGATCAAAACTATCCTTTTTTATCTTCTTTGCTTAAACTACCAAGCCATGAAATTGTCATATACTTTAATAAACTTGTAATTTATTTTAAAAAGACCTGAAGATGTCTCAAGTGTAAGTGCATTTCCTGGTCACTAGTACTCAGCTCTTGAGTAACAGCAGTACAAAACAAACAAATAAACAAAAAAACACCCACAGCACTGCATGAGGCTGACCAAGTCTATTTGTGTAGCTGAACACTAGTGGAATCTCTTATGAACCTGTGCATGTATGATACAAAGATGTCATGAGGCTGTGTAGGGACAAAATTAGAAGGGCCAAAGCCTAATTTGAGGTCAAACTGGCTATTGCTGTTAAAGAGGAAAAAAAAAAGTTTTTATAAATACATGAACAAGAAAAGGAGGACTAAGGAGAATCTCAATCGTTTCTTGGTTGTGGGGGGAAACATAGTGACAATAAATAGGGAAAAGATTGAAGTGCTTAATGCCTTCTTTGCCTTGGTCTGTAGCAGCAAGACCACGTGTTCTCTGGGCACTCAGCCCCCTGAGCTGATAGATAAGAGCTTTCTTCTGCTCCTAGGCCCTTATAATCCATGAGGAAATGGTTAGCGACCTGCTACACCACTTAAATGTGCACAAGTTTATGGGGCCAGATGGGGTCCACCTGAGGGTAACTGAGAGTACTCGTCAAACCCCTTTCCACCATGTGTCAGCAGTCCTGGCTATGGGGAGAGCCCAGTCAACTGTCAGCTAGCATATGTGACACCCATCTACAAGATAGTTTCCCAGATCCTCCTTCTGGCCTATAGGCCTGTCAGTCTGACCTAGGGAACCTCATGCAGCAGATTGAGTGTCATCACACAGCATTTACAGGAGAACCAGGTGATCGGGCCCAGTCAGCATGGTTTTTTTCCTCTTGGAGAAGCTTGCTGGACAGATGTACGCTTCATTGGGTTAAAAATTGGCTGTGTGGCTGGGCCCAAAGAGTTGGGGTGAATGGAGTTAAATCCAGTTGGAGTCCGGTCACAAGTGGTGTCTCCCATGGCTCCATATTGAAGCCAGTTCTCTTCAATATCTTTATCAATGGTCTGGACGAGGGGTTCGAGTTCACTCTCAGGAAGTTTGCAGTTGACACCAAATTGGACCGTGAGTGTTGATCTGCTTAAGGGCAGGAAGGCTCTGCAGAGGGATCTGGATAAGCTGGACCGATGGGCCAAGGCCAACTGTACGAAGGGCACCTAGGCCAAGTGTCGGGTCCTGCACTGGCAGGTACAATAACCCCATGCAATGCTACAGGCTGGGGGAAGAGTGTCTGGAAAACTGCCTGGAGAAGAGGGGCCTGGGGGTATTGGCCGATAGCCAGTTAAATATGAGCCAGCTGTGTGCTCATATGGCCAAGAAGTCCAACGGCATCCTGGCTTGTATCAGAAGTAGTGTGGCCAGCAGGACTAGGGAAGTGATTGTCCCCCGTACTTGGCTCTGGCGAGGCCGCACCTTGAGTACTGTGTTCTATTTTGGGCCCCTCCACTACAAGAAGGACATGGAGGTGCTGGAGCGTGTCCAAAGAAGGGCAATGAAGCTGGTGAAGGGTCTAAACAACAAGTCTTATGAGAAGCAGCTGAGGGAGCTGGGGTTGTTTAACCTGGAGAAAAGAAGGCTCAAGAGAGACCTTACCATTCGTTACAGCTACCTCAGTGGAGGTGGGGGGGGTTGGTCTCTTCTCCAAAGCAACAAGTGGTAGGACAAGAGGAAATAGCCTCAAGTTGCACCAGGGGAGGTTTATGTTGGATATTAGGAAAAATTTCTTCACTGCAAGGATTGTGCAGCATTGGAACAGGCTGCCCGGAGAAGTTAGTTGAGTCACCATCCATGGAGGTATTTAAGAAACATGTAGATGTAGAGCTTAGTAGCATGGTTTAGTGGTAGACTAGTACTAGGTTAAAGGTTGGACTTAGAGGTCTTTTCCAGCCTAAATTATTCTATGATTCTATGTAATGACCGTACCTCTGCTTTTCCTCTAGTCATCCAATTTTTATGTTCTCTAATAATTTACCTTCATCCTACCCAACATACTACTGTTCAGGACAGTGATGACTCCTGGGCCTTGAGGCAAGCTTTTATTCTTTCCATCATTTACAATAACTTCTCAGTAGTAGGTGAACATGAAATTCTCATAACATGGTTTTGGCTTCAGTCAGTGATTTATCCTTTTGTTTTTCTTTTGCTTCTTGATTAGGTGCAGATAGGACACTTCAGGAAGGTGAATTTTCATCAGCATGGTAGGACATAATACCTTCTCAAAAAGAACAGCTCAGCAGGCTGTGGTCTTTTTGCAGCCTGGTAGTAAGTAGTGGCAGCCTTGTCATCTCAATGCGGGCCGTGTGTGTCTTATCACAGCTACCCACTTGCTGAAGCTCCAGAGCGCTTCTCCCATCCTCTTTTTGTCCTTGCAGCTTTCACCCAGTCACTGATGATGCTTGCTTCTAACTTGCGTGCCTCTATGACAGATGGGGGGTCAGCTGGATTGTGTCCTCTAGAGAAAGCAGAGCAGTATGAGCTAGTTATGGGAGAGCACCGATACATTTTGGCTAAGCCATATCTTTGTCTCTTGCATAGGGAAAGCACAGGCAGGGAACTAATAGACAGAGATCATGTCTTTAGTCTCATGGTTTGTACTTCATATTTAAACCCCAGAAAAGAAGTTAACGTAACGCCCAACAAGCTTGGGAGAGGCAAGAAAAGCATAGAGCTCTCCCTTGCGTCAGTGGCTGCTGCCCCCTCTGCTGCAGGATGGAAGGCCGATGGCTAATGCCAGGAGACACTGGACTACTTCATATGACTGACTGCCACAGACCATCAGACACTCATGGCAATTCCAGTGCAAGCAGAACATGTTCCAAGAAAGTACATGAGTTTAGGGATGAGTCCTGCATAACCTGTCTTCCGTGAAGGCTGTAAGAGCACTTGTATTAGGTTAGAAAATGACTCCAAAATTATGCCTTAACAGTCTGGTATCCAGTTCTATTTAAATAAAGTATCTCCTTGTTCTGTGGACTGTGGCTAGCTAAGACCAAACACCCATGGCAGTAGGATCTTGCCATCCAAAGGAAAGTAACCTGTCAGTTACTACGTACTTACCGGAGATCCAGGTGATGAGCACCTCCTTTAATGGTTACTACAATTAGTGAAGGACTTACGCTGCTATTTATCTGGAATGAAAGGAACAGAGAGAAATTCTCACCAAGTAACCAGGCAGAACTGGACATCAGTTCTGAAAACTGATGTGGGCAGGAGTGATGAAATGCATGGGAAGAGATTGTTGGTATAGCTGGTACTGTGTGCATGACTAACTCCTCTTGAGTCAAACCCTCCGACTCAGGTGAATTGGAGGCTTCCCCTAATATGAAAACTCAGCCTAATCTAGAATAGGCAGTTTGAAATACAATATTCATCCACCCTAAGGACCCTGTTCCTTTTGTAGCTGGGACTGCCAAGCCAGCCTAAAACAAGGGACCACCTGCATTATAATCAAGAGCTCAAATAACTCAAAATCCTGTTTTGGGTCTTTTTAGAGTAGAGTTCTATCACCACTCTGAAGTTTTGTTAACTCTAAACTGAAATGTTCCCAGGTTTAGATTGATGATTACAGCAACTGCCTGATCTAACAAAACATGCCGAGAAAGGAAAATTCAAGGCACACTCAGTGCTGAGACTGTCCTGAAATAGAATTGTGACTGGTTAAGGTTCATAGAATCGTAGAATGGTTTGGGTTGAAAGAGACCTTAAAGTCCATACAGTTCTATGCCCTAGGGACACCTCCCACCAGCCCAGGCTGCCCAAAACCCAATCCAACCTGGCTTTGAACACTTCCAGGGGTTGGGTAGACCCACAAGGTGCTGGATTCCTGCCGTGTCTGCTATACTCAGGAAGCCAACACTACTGCCGCCAATGTTCCTGGCTGTTTGGCAACTCACTACTCAAACGTGTCTGTCATTAACATCCAGGGACTCCTGAATGGTTCAGCATAAAACAGCCACTTGTAGAAATTCAGGTAGGCTAAAGTTGAATTGCCAGCGCTGATTTGAAAGGGAGAGGTGGGCAGTGCATCACCTGGGAAGGCTGCTGTCTGTGCTTGGTGGAAGGGAGTTCACCTGCTTACCCCACCTCCAGCCCATGGGTCCAAGTCGCCATTTGAAAAAATGATGTTGCTTGCACTTTTCAAGTCTGAAATTCAAAGATGACATTTGAGAGGCTTCCTTCCTGCCCATTTACCCACAGGTGTTTGGCTTCTACAGCAAATAAAAACAGTAACAGAAAACACAAGAGAACAGAACTTCCCACTTGAATCTCAGAGAGAAAAGTCTGCTCAAGCCCTTATGCTGGGCCTGGTGTTTTTCTGCTGGCACTTGTTAGTTAGCTGTGCCTGTTGTCCCTGCAGGGCTCAGCCAGGCAAAAGGAATGCAGGGAGCAAATTACACGAGCAAAATGATGAGCACCCAACACAACATACCTCCTCCCCAGAAGTTTGTCTGCAGCCACTGTGCTCTTGGCTTCACGCTCCATTTGCTCTGACAGTACTGCTCTCTCATGGCTTCTGTGAAGGGCATCTCAGGGAACATGTCAGTCACGTTGTTGCTGTTGAACGTTAAGTTGATCTCCGTACAGACCTGAAAGAGGTACAAGAACTGCCACTGGAGGTAGAGGTGGGGGGTGGGGAGGGTGGGGGGGGAATAAACAGGGCAGCTGTTGAAGCTTGGTGGTGTCTCTAACACCTTACCTGATAGTCCCAGGCCTCAGCGTCCATGCCAGTGCCACAGCCTGTGGGATCAGCACAGGGCCGGTACAGTTGGTATATGTCATAACACTGTACTGAGCCGGAGGAGTTGTAAAATACCCCTGCCAGGTGGAAACACAACACAAAGCCAACTTATCATTACCCCTCTGCCCTTTCAGCCACAGTCTTTGTGAAAGTCGTGCATCCAAGACCATGGAAAGGTTGGATACCCCAGGTAGGTGAGCAGGTAAGGCAGGGATAGCCCTAGCAGCATATGTACCAGCTTTGGGTTATGATCACAACTTTATGCCAAAGTGTTCACAGGGTCTTGCTACCATCTATGTTCTATCCCTTGCTTCTGCTGCATCCACAGTTAGGAAGAGGCTCCCGAAAGTTTCCTGCTATCTCTGCTCATGCCAAAAGCTGAGTGACCAGATCACTAGTCTTTGGGAGGGCCCCAGCCTCCAACCCCTAATGCACTCAAGAGCAGGCTGTATAGAGAAAACTAGTCCCCAGCACACCCGGCTTCAAACTGAACTGGACGTGTCAGCTGACACCATCCTCCTCCCCCTCCCAGCAAGTATCTGTTGTGTGAATGCATCTAATTAAGCAAGAAGGCCAAGGGGGTGCGTCACAAGATTTTGTTTGACTGTTGTTCAAAAAGGGAATGATGGCATGTGCAGGCTTGCCCTGATGAAAGTACCTGACCACAGGGTCCAGTGAAGCATAGCTGGGGAGCTGCAGAGGAATGAGTTGCTTTTGTGCAGATGGGTAGTTACCAGATAGCACGAGGAGGAATGCAGTAACGCCAGTGGCTGTCCACTGCTGCCAGTGTCACAGCCCACAGGCAAAACCCACAAACACTGCTTCTGCGATAACCAGCACCAACAGCTCTGCTGGCAAACAACCCCACTTAGCTCTGTGAGGCACGCAGCACTCGGCTCCGGCAGACGCAACCTGAAGAGGCACGATGAGGAGAGAAGTTGCTGCCGTGTCTGCATTTTGGATGGGTCGGTGGAGCAAGGAGCACAGCCTCAGCTCCCTCAAAGCATGAAACCCCTGGTTCATCTGCAGATGACTGCACAGGAGACGCACTGAGTGTACAACGACGAGTCCTGGGACTGTGCGGTTCAGAGCGATGCTCTTCAGCTCGCAGACCAACATGGAGAGGCTTGTGTCTGACACTTACCTGGTGAGACTCCTAGAAGGGATCAGCAGCCTTCGTGCCCAGAAAGCACTGTGTGATGTAACACTGGAGGCAGAAGGGGTTTGCTTTCCAGCACACAAGATCATTTTAGCATCAGCAAGTAATTACTGCAAGATCCTATTTGTTGGAAACTTGACAAGAGTGGGAAGCTTGGATTGTAACGTCCATCTGAAAGCTGTCAGTGCTGCAGGGCTGAGGAATGTTCTCAACTTCATTTACTCCAACAAATTAGATCTTTCATTACAGAATATCGAGGAGACATTCAAAGCCGCAGAAACCCTGCTTGTTCGGGAAGTCATCAAGCTATGCTTCCAATTTCTGGAGGGCTGTTTGAACTGTGAGAACTGCATGGATGTTCTTAACATTGCTAAAAAACTTGGCACGGCAGAGTTGAGACAGAAAGCTATGCGCTATGTAGGGCAGAATTACAAACAGATACTGGCTGATCCTCAGTGCTTGAAAGATCTTGACAGAGGAACCCTTTGTGAAATCTTAGACAGGACCAACACAGAGGGGTGCAGCGAGCTGGAGCTGTTCAGAGCTGCTGCGAGCTGGCTGCAGCACGACCGCACACGGTTGGAAGATGCAGCAGACATTTTAAGGCGCATAAGATTCCCTCTCATTCCTTTACAGGATCTGCAGCGCTTTGTTCAGGAAATGCCTTTTATGAGGCTGGATTCAGGCTGCCACAGGCATCTTCAGGAGGCTCTGACTTACCACTCCCTGCTATATGCTCAGCCACTCCTGCAGACCCAACGCACGAGCCTCCGCTCCAGTTCCACCATGCTGCTTATTGCTGGTGGCAGAACCACTGACAACTGCATTTGCAGGGAGATGTGGGCTGCTGACAAGAGCTGCAGCACATGGCACAAGGTTGGGGACCTCTGTGTGCCAGTGTACAACCACTGTGTAGCCATCATCAGTGACTTCCTCTTTGTCATTGGAGGACAGTGCAAATTTGATCCCATGGGAAACCAACCATCAAATGAGGTAAGATACAAGAAAGCTTTAGACTTGGAACAATGGCTAGGGAAGAGAGGAAGGGAGGGAGGGAGGGAGGGAGGGAGGGAGGGAGGGAGAGAGGGAATGTTATTCGGCTTGCTCACTGAAGGTCTCCCACCTCTACATGTTAGAATTGCAGAATATCTTGATTTGGAAAGGACCCACAAGAATCATTCAGTCCAAGTCCCACCTCCACACAGGACCACACAAAAATAAGACCCTATGTCTGAAGGCATTGTCCAAAAGCTTCTTGAAGTCTTGGTAGCTTTGGTGCTGTAAACACTTTCCTGGGCAGGCTGTTCCACCTCTTGGTGAAGAACCTTTTTCTAACACCCAGCCTGACCCTCCCCTGTTGCAGCTCTATGCTGTTGCCTTGGTTCCCTCGGGTCCTGTCACTGTTTCCAGAGAGCAGAGATCAGCACCTGCCCCTCCGCAGGGGTGCCAGCTCCATCAGCAAGGTACTGCTGTTTCAGCTGTCCAGCTCTGAATGTAAACCTCAGCCCAGAAAAAAATGTTAATCAGTTCTTGAAGCCACATGAGATGCAAAGCCAGGCACCTGCTTTCTGCTAACCATCTCCTGTTTGGTATATTTCTAGGTTTTCCGATTTGATCCACGCAATACTTCCTGGCTCCAGGTTGCCAGCATGCTGGAGCGGCGGACACGCTTCCATGCAGATGTGCTGTCTGATCATATCTTTGCTGTGGGTGGTGGGACACTGCTGGGGACCCTCACCCGCACTGTGGAATCATACCAGCCTGCTGACAACAAGTGGGAGTTTGCAGCTCCTTTCCCTGTGCCTATTGCTGATCATGCAGGCACAATCCACAAGGGAATCCTCTATATTTCAGGTGACAAAGCTAATCAAAATCAGCATATTCCCATATACTTTCATTGATTTTTACTAGCATCTTTACATCACAGTCCAAGCCTGTACCCACACCAACAACCACAGCTCATGCCCTTTTCCTGCTGTGTCAACACAACCTCACTGTGATCTTGGATTGCAGGAGCCATTTTCTTTCCATGACATTAAACATGACATCATCTACTTGCAAACCACACTCCTACTTGGCTCTGACCTTGCAGTCCTGGCTAAAATCCCAAAGCTTTGCTGTCTGAAAAGGTAAATGAGGGCCCTAGTGCTGGGGATGGGATTACACTCTGGTATTAATCTGGATGGAATATGTGGGACTAACTCCCCTGCACTGCACTGTTAGTCCATATAAAAATAAGTACAGTGCAGGTTCTTATCTTCTTACCTGCACGACCTGTACAGCTCTTATCCTCTAAGAGACCCCTTGGTCTTTACAAGGATCTTTGGTAGATGGTGCAGTATGTATGTTTAACAAGAAAGCACCATGGATTTAAACATTTCATGGAACTGCTGGAAGATCTTTAGGTTCTATAGCTACTAATTCAGACTTGAAAGATAGTCTTTAGTTTGTCCTAGGAAAAGCACTCTGGTGTTTGTTATTGGTCTGCAGTTAAAAGTCCTGGGGTCTGCCTGTCATTGCTATAGGATTCATGCTTCTTAAATCCCTTATTGCCAGCTGGGATCCCTGTGCTGATCCAGTCCAGATTAATTTTTAACTGTACACTTGCAAAGACCTGCGCTTCCCTGCAACTATTTGTACACCCAACGTCCGGAGAGCAGAAAAGGCAGTGCACAGGCTGTCTTAAAGCAACACACACTCCACTGACAGCAGGACACTTGTACTGGCTGTGCAGATGACCAAAAAGGAAGGATACTGGTTCAGCCAGAGGAAAAGTTGAGGCTCAGGTACAAGTCCCTGCTTTGGCTCAATTGACCTATGGTGCCACAGAAAGCTCATTTAACCACTGTTTGTCTTGATTCCTACCAGACAGCAAGGACAAAATTGCCTCCTTGCTTCATAGAGCTTCAAACGTGCTGTAGTGATCTAGGCTGGATAACACTATTCCAGAAGTACCCCTTATGTAAAAGACCTTACCTGTCTATAACATTATTTTCCTTCTAAAATCAGTGGCGTAACTGCAAATTTGATTTACCCTGCCCAAGCAAACTCAGAAATTAAGTGTTACTTTAACAAAAGATGTAAAAATAAGCTCCATGCAGACAAAGTGTCCGTGTTGTCCTGGTTTTGGCTGGGACAACAGTTAATTTAACCGAAGTTAATTTTCTTCATAGAGAAGAGATGGTGCTATGTTTTGAGTTTTTGACGAAAATAGCGGTGATAGCACACCAATGTATTCAGTTGTTGCTGAGCAGTGCTTACAGAGTCAAGACTTTTCTATTTCTTGTGCTGCCCTGCCAGCGAGGAGGCTGGGAATGCACGAGAGCTGGGAAGGGACACAGCCAGCACAGTTGGCCCCAAATGGCCAAAGCAATATTATATTCCATACCACAGAATGTCATGCTCAACAATAAAACTGGGGGGGAGGGGAAGGAGGAAGGAGGGACATTGGGGGTTATGGCATTTGTCTTCCCAAGAAACCGTTATATGTGACGGTACTGCTTTCCTGGAAATTACTGAACATCTGCTTACTGATTGGAAGTAGCAAAAAAATTCCTTATTTTGCTTTGCTTGCATGCACAGCTTTTGCTTTACCTAGTATACTGTCTTTATCTCAACCCACAAGTTTTTCTAACTTTTACCTTTCTGATTCTCATCCCAGCGCACTGTTGTTGAGTAAACAAGTGGCTGTGTGGAGCTCAGCAGCCTAATGGGGTTACACCACAATGCATACAGAGAAAGCATCAAAGCCCCAGGAAGCTGGGCATATGCCCAACCAGAAGTATCACCTTCATTTTTTGCAAAGCCTCTCTGCAGGTTGGAATTCAACAGGCAGAAAGTTAAAAGTATTTACCCTTCCAATAGCAGCACCTTTGACCTGTAAGGAGCTTTTTATAAGGCAGCCCTGAAATACACAAATGAGTGCCTAAACGAGAAAGCTGACAATAGCAATGGCAGATTGGCTCTGAACTTTGAATCTTTGTCAGTAGGTCAAAGAACTTCAAATGTTTTTCTTTCAAAAACCTATTCTGTGACTCTGTGTGCTGGAAGCAGATTCCGTAACTAAAGCTGTTCGTGCTTCCTGGTTGCACCTGAAATACCCCAAGAGCTGATACAAAACTCATTTGTGAAAAACTATCTGCAGAAACAGTTGGAACTATTTTTTAAAAATAATATCTAAGAAGCTCATGTTTTATATTTCATACCATGTCAGCTCTGCTGATGTTTGCAGAGGGTTTTCCTGAATGTTTGGGTAGTGAGGCACTGTAACAGGTTGTCCAGAGAGGTTGTGGATGCCCCATCCTTGGAGGTGTTCAAGACCAGGTTGCACAGGGCCTTGTCCAACCTGATCTAGTGGGTGGCATCCCTGCTCATGGCAGGGGTTTGGAACTAGATGATCTTTAAGGTCCCTTCCAACCCAAGCTATTCTATGATTCTCAGACTGATGGATGGGTTTTCAAGATTTCTGCTTTTCTTCTAGGAGGCTTCTCGGCAGGTAAAACCTTACGAGACACTTACAGCTACCTCCCTCGCCTCCGACGTTGGACTGGCAACTCTGCCATGACCTTTACCCGCTGTGATCATGGGATGGCTACAGTAAAAGACAGAATCTTTTGCATTGGAGGAAGGACACTAAAAGGAGTAAGTTCATTTGTTCTTGTAACACCAATTCTCTTCCAAAATGGAGTCTCTGTACTGCTAGGCCCTGACTGCATTATTCCAGCAGGATGACCAACAACTTTATTATTTTTGTTCTCTTAGTGGACTTGCATAGTTGCAAGTTAGGCCAGTAAGCTTACGGAAGCGTACCTGCCCAAAATCATGCCCACTAAAAGCTGCCTTGTCACACCCTATTTGCTAGGGTACAAAGGCTGTTTAAAGCTCTATTTTACATAGAGAAAACATACAGTGTAGCTGCAGCCTAACGCAGGAGAACCTAAGGGTAAAATTGCTCATGTACCTGCCCAAAATATGTTGATTTTCCTTGTTTGTGCTGAGAGGGTGTGAAACACTGGCAAATAGAAGAGGAATGGACTGCAGTGAAGACACCAGCCTAGATTTTAGGAGACATGAGTTCAAATCCTGGAATGCAAGCAAAGCCTCTTCAAATGTTGATCTCCCTCTCTGAAACTGGATCAAAGTCTCTGTGTAGCCTTCTTGGGAGGGGAAGCTGAAAGGAGACATCTGACATTCTGAAATGCTCAGTCAGGGAGACTCTCATTCCCAGAAGTCAAGACAAAAAAGTTTTCAAAGATCATTCAGCAATTCCTATTTGAAAGTAAAGATTCAGGATCCCATGCCCAATTTTGGCCAGTGCTGTTTCTTTCAAAGGAATGAACGTATCTTAGAGTACTTAATTGCTTCCTGAGGAAGTGATAGAAATCTGTAAAGAGAAACTGCACATCACATCTGACATCAAATTCCTCCAGATGACACAAACTCAGTTATGTAGAATTCAATGCACTGTAGCTCTCTTCAGATGAGGTCCTCCATAATGTGTTAAGTCTATGGAGACCAGGAAGGACTTGGGCTAAACCAATTCCGGTAGGTCCCTGTGGCTCATTCCTCCCATTTTCCAAGAACAAGCCTCTTTTAGAGCAGTTCTTGAGTGGCATTCTTTTATTTTATTCAGCTTCTTTTGATGCTCTGATTGCTAAATTAAGATTGAAGATGTGGCACCTTGAGCTCCACTGTATTCAAATAGATGTTGAGATTTCCTCTACCATGAACCAAGCAAGCCTGATGTGACATTGATACCTGCTTGAGGTGTAATATGATGGATCAGTGTTGGTCTGGTTCTTTGCAGGTGGAGGAATGGATTCACGTTGATGCAACAGAGTACTATTGTCCTGTAAATGATCAGTGGACAACGCTAACGCTATCCCCGTTCAGCTGCTGCCAGTTCAGTATCACAGCCTGTGAGTCTATGCTCTACCTCACAGGAGGTGGGTCACTACAGCACATGCAAAAAGAAGACAGTGTTTTCATGTATGACATAGAGGGGCAGGTATGGAAGAAAGCCAGTTCCCTGCCTAAAGCTCTGGCTGATCATGCCTCTTGCATGATTAAATTGTCCCAAGTGAATGCAACTGGTGAGCCAGGGAGAGGCACAAAGTGCTCCCTCACCAGCAGGAGGGAGAAATGTACTCCCAGCTTGTTCATCACAAAGAAAAAAAAGTCCCTCTCTTCCTCTGAAGAGAAGTAGGATGTGAATAGGTCAAACTGATCTGACAGTGTTTGCCAAGAGGTTAGTACATTAGCAACGCTTCTAGTTCCCTAGCCAAACATTTTCAGCTGTGATTTAGAATTGACATTTTATATTGCTGGCTGACAATTTAAGTACTCACAGAGATAAGCATATACAATGTATTTACAATTGTCTTGCCACTCAGTTAAGATTGTAGGGCATTATGATGGCAACCTTGTCCTCAACTAGCAGACCAGAGAACTTCCTTCAGTGAACATGCACTGAATCTGTGACTGCTTGAGCCAGAGTATGGGTAAACTTTTAGAAAAGAACCAAGTACCTTAGAAGTCACATTTCATCAAAAGTCAACAGCCTGCAATGTTTTTGCAGCAAGGGCTGCAATGGCTGAAAAACTTTGCAAAGATAAGTTTGAAAAGGTGAGAGAATGAACCTGCCACCATGGAGTGTCCCAATGGATGAAAACAATACAGCACAAACCATCCCACTGGAAAATCAGAGTTGTACCAGCTCCCACAATACATAAACCACATAATGATGAGACAACTCTACTTACAGGTGCTTCTAGAAAACAGGATTTTAAATGAAAGACCAATCTGATAAGATTCACTCACCAACAAGAGCTGCCAGGCCTTGAATTGGGTCTGTCTGGGCAAGGATTTGTTCACAGCCAACCTGGATGAGACACATTACAGGAAAATTGCAGGCACGATAGGTAACAGTCTATGCTGCAGAAGGGATAAACAGGAAGATTTGTCTAAAGTATCACTTGCATATTTGATTGTTCAGCAGCTTTCCAAGGGCCTAATGCAACATCTTTTTGGTGTTTTTTCCTCTCTCTGGCAACAAAATACATAGAAACAGGGAGAAAGGACTAAGACAGTCTATTTCTTTTCCAAGGTAAACATCCACAGCTATGTGGAGGACACTTACAAGGAACAGTTCTTCCTCCTGCAATCAGAATATTTTAATGCCCTTCTCAAAGGAGGTTAGAATAATATTTCCATTTTACAGATCATTAAACAGACCCTGGGCTGGATGCCCAGTGGAGCCAGAGACAGCGTCTCCTGGATCCCTGTAATACATGGCCTGTAGGACCTCTTGCATAGTGTGCATTTTGCTCCAGGTAGGACTTGAACCATAAATGCCAGCTGCTGTCTTAGCCACAAGGCCAGAAGCATGTAAAGTTCCATTAGCCTGGTGTACAGGAGTGCAGCAGAGAACAGAAGCACAAGGCTGACAGCAAAGCAGAAGTCAAGAGCTGCAATAGTGACAGGTGATCTGGGACCTTTTTCAGGCCCCAGCTGCTGTCTAAGAGGTGTTTGTAACCCTCTGAGAACCAGGCTGTTTTCCCACACTTGGCCATCTCCTACTCCTTTGAAAGTTTTTAGGTTTTCTAGTCCCCATAGCAGCAGGCATTTCTCCTCATTGTACTCTGAGGTGTAGCATTTTACCAGGTGATACTTTAAAAAGGAAACTGAGTTTTAGAACTCCAACCTACCCACCAAGAAAAATGTGTCTATGAAAGTATTTCAAGGCAGGCTACCACAAAACTACATTTTTTGATATGCTGTATATTTTAGCAATCAAAAACTGAAGTCAACAAGCTTGCACAGGCCTTTTTGTCTAAAGTAAACACAGAGAATGGCAGGTATGGCTCCAGCAAGCCCTCCCTGACAAGCCTAATAGCAATGCATTTCAAACACAACAGTTACCACCTCAGAGGGGCTTAAAACATGTAGATTTATCATCACAGTGGAAGTGCCATAACCCACCACTAACTCTCCCTGTCACCACCACCCAGTGGTGTGCCTGATTGTGCCCCATGCTGTGCAGCCCTGCACTCAGGTCATTGAGGTGTACGTCCCTCCCTTCAGAAAGTGCAATTCTCACCTGTGTCCTGGTACTCACCTTCACTGGATTAGCAGGGAGGTGACCCATGAAATCAGTTCTGTAAGGGTAGTCCATCATGGCCATCATGGTGAAGGCATTTCTAGCAAAACCAAAAAGCTGGTAAACATCCTCCTTGTTAGAAATCTTATTGCACGTAGCCATTTTGCTGCTGATTTCATCATAAGCTACAGAAGAAAAGCAAATGAAAGGCATGAACTTCAACAGAGTAAACTAATACCAGGCTTCAGCGTCTTGTTTCACACAAGGATAATGAGATATGTTAACACATAGTTGAGGTTTCCAGCAGGAAGGGTATGTTACATCTAAATTTACACAAACACAGATGTTCAGGCAAAGCCTTCCTGTGTGGCTTCACTGGCCTGCAGCCTGCATCTCCCCCTGCCGAGACACAGAAACCTCCCTGGTGAACGTCAGTGGAAGCAGCACCCTCTGAGACAGAACAGTCGAGGCTGATGCAGTGAAAAGAGCATTAAGTACAAGGCTGTCCTCCCCAGCACCCTGTGTGGCAACGCCCTCCTTGCTCCCTCAGGCTCTGCTGCCTCCCACCTGCTGTGCCCTTCAGAGCCAAGCAAGACAGGCTCATCAATCAGGCTCTCGTGCAGGAGAACAGATATCCAAGCAAAGATATCACAGATATTACCAGCATCAAATTGAAGGTGTTTTTGAACACTTTTTTTTTTCCTGCAGAAAAGACGGTTTAATTAACACAGTGCAATCCTCCATATAGGTACTTGCATTTTAGTGTCCATATACCAATACTGATCAAAACTGTTCGTGAAATCAAAAATCAGTCATGCAAGCAGAAAGGTCAGGCAGACATTGGCATCGATTTAGCTGGAACCCATTTAAGGCCTAACCAAAAACCTGACAGAATCAACTTTTTGCCCCCATCCCTGAATCTACCTACTCCTGGGAAACAGTCTGTGGGGCCATTTGTTCTTACCTCCACTCAGGCACAGATACTTGATCTGATGGAAGGCTTTGCGTACAGCTGTGACACAGTCTGGGCCAGACTTCTGAAAGTCCTGAAAGGACAGAAAATGACAGGATTACAGTTGTACAGAGGAGATACGTGCAGATGCTGCACAGGGAAGCTGCCAGAAGTACCAGGAGATGACAGAGGTTACTTGCCCACTATGGCCAGAATCGCATCTGCATCTCCAGAAGCAATGACGGTTGTGCTTCTGCTTTGAGCTCCAGACAATCAGAATGTGCCAGCACAAACTAACAGCCTGCACAGCTCAGACCAAGCAGTAATTGTTTCACCAGGTCGCTACTGGGACTAGCATTTAGACAAAACACTTTGCACTTTGTGGAGCCATTAGACTGAACATGAAACAATGAGATTAGACATGTGCCTTGGACATGGGAACAGGTACCAGACTGTTAGGGTCAAGAGCAGTTTTTTGTTTTTAAAACATACAGTAGAGGCCTCCTACCGTACTTTGTCTGTAAGAAGGAGCCACACAGGGCTGAGCACTGGACTGGGAAACCAAGACCTGCTTTTCTTCTTAAGCTTGCCAGTGACCTACCAGATGACCAAGAACGCCATGTCTTCTTTTCTTGGGAAAAGCACTACTGATCCTCTTGAAAAAGCACTTTAAGGTATGCTTGAAGAGCTGTGGCAGGTTACGCTGTTGGAACAAGTTGTTTCTGCCACTGAAGGCTCTAGCAACCCAAATTGTTTCTCTTCTGTCAGCTCATAAGGCAGTTTGAGATCTGCCCACAACCAGTACTTTGTAATAATAAGTAGTAGGGCTCTTTTAAGGTCTCTTCATCATGTGAGAACAATGGTAACTAACCACAGACCACTAGCTAAGCGTTTTTCTTACAAAGACGCAGCCTCAACTACAAACAGATATGGGACCTTCCTTTGATTCCTCTCCGTGCCTTTTGTCTGAAAGTTCGAGAAATCACTTTGGGATTTTCCGTGGTTTAAATCTCCTTCTGTGTGTGCTTATTATCAACTAATGGCTCTAAACTGGAGCATGCAGATGAGTCAGTCTGGGATGGAAGAGCAAGTCTGTTCTGGCTGCAGTGACCACTGCGGTCCCTGAGAGGCTAATGCCGAACTGCTGCAGTATGCTGCCTGACATAAGGAACCACTGCCAGTTTTGCTTTTCCCCAGCAGACCATTATGGACATAGAAACAGGTCAGCTGAGCTGTCGCAGAGGCAGGAGGCATTACAGACATTTCAAGAAAAGCTGTTCCAGCTTGGCAATCAAAGCTTTCAGGCTGCCAGCTTTACTCTTTTGAATTACACCTAATTCAGAAGTCTAAACCATGCTGAAGTTGATAGCTTGGCCAGCCCCTGCAGCAGTAAGCTTACAGGAAGCACACATGTTGCTGCACATGTATTCTTCACACTAGGGCTTTCTGTCTGGCTGCAGGGATGGCAGTTGGTGTACATATAAACCTAGTCTTATGCAAATGCCATACACAGAATAAACTTTCTGCCCTTTGCTCACTTCCCCTGTGAGCTGTAGGCTCATGAAATGTGCTGGAAATGCTCAATAAAAGTCACAGAGAAAGCTGCTTTGAGAGAACACGCTCTGACTCAGAAGCAGAAAGCAGAAAAGAGAGCTCCCACAATGATTCACAGAAGGTTTGTGCCTTGATTAGTATTAACAGCTCTCAGGGACATTTGTTCACTGAGAAGAGCAGCTGAATTGAGCCTTCAGATGCACAGGGTTGCTGTTATGTAAACATGCTGAAGGTGGAAGGAATTACTTTGAAAACAACTCAAAGTGCTTGCTTAGTATCTGAATTAGTATTTTTTTTCCACATGAAAAGGTCAAAGCTCTGATTTCAGGGGTGTGTAACGACTCACAGCACATTCACAACTGAAACAAGTCAGAGCTATCATCTGAACAGGAGTTCTGAGAAGGAATTAGCTTCATCCAGAGACGAATTTCCACTACAGAGCATGTTAGACAATTGAGTGATACCATATATTCAAAATGTATAACTTTAAGACAAGATGTCTTTTGTTCTCTTATATACTTAAAAGTTTCAAATGCTATTGAGTTTGTTTATTTTCATGACACTCTTCTTTATGCTTAGCAGTAATACTGTCTGCGCTGTAAGTGTCTACATTAAAATAAGGTTTCATATATGTAACAAGAGCAAAAGGACCACATTTCATACACAGGTAGTTCACACAAAGCCACATGTGTCACCCAGATCTAGAAAATCATACCAAAGAGGCAAAACAGCCACCATCACAAGCTTTCAGTACTACCAGCTAGTACATTTCTTTCCATGTAAACTAAATGCAACTCAGTTCTCAGCAATACTCCCATGGATATTTCCATTTATTCTGATGTCCTTAGAACATGAAAGCCACATTTAAATTTTGGTTTTCAGTGAATCCAGGACACCATGCACGTTTTTATTTAGTGAAATATTCAAGTTCTTCATTGAAATGCAACCATATTGAGAATAAGGATCTACAGTGAATCATAAATATCAATGCAGAAACATTTTGAAAGAGGATTTGAACAATTAATTATCCAAAGGTTTCAGCCAGGTACAAAGGAAAACTTTCAGCCTGTAATTTGTACAACCACTAGAAATGGAAAAGTGAATTCTTAGTGGTACTAAAGGTCACAGAACTGTTTTGTGTTGTTTAGAAGAGCAGCACCTTTGAGCCCTGAGCTGCCCCAGCCACAGCAACACTCAACACTGTTTGCAGCTGCTGCTTTTCCTTGCAGATCTGTCTAGCACTGATGCTGCAAAACCAGCTGTTTGTTTAAAGACATGGAAAAGAAAAAAAATCTTGCCTTCTTAAAGGAAGAAGAAAAATGTTCTTGCGAAGAGCTATTACTTACTGCTGTTACATCTCTGAAGAACTGAGTGGGGTCTCCAAGCCCAGCCACAGACAACAGAGGAGCACTGGCAGCTAATGCTCCAGCTACAATGTTTGGGTACTTCATCCTCATGTAAGCGCTCAGCATTCCTCCATAGCTGGCACAGGACAGAGAAGAGTTATTTCCTTTCACAGACAGATTATAACATACTAACTTGAAAGTTCAGGCCAGCAGTCACAAGCTCACCGCACTCAAAACAACAAAATGTTTATGTAAATCTAGGTGTCATCCTTATGTAAAAATATCGAGTTATAGTTAATGAGCTGTACACAGCAAGTTCCTACTGGCTTTTCCCCAGACCCTCAAGTCAACTCTCATGGGAATACACCAGCCCAATTGGATTCTGCAGACAAATGTAAATGCTGCCTTTATCTAACTCTGCCCCATCCTGAGCACGTCCTGATGATTTCACTGAAGAACCAACTGGGGCTCAAGTCAAGCTGTCATTACTTAATGGGTGAAGGAGACAACATTTTGCATATAGGATTATAAAGACTGTCTAGGCAAGAGCTAACAAGCAAAGGGTGTCCCTGAACACTACAGAACATTCAGCTCCCTCTAGTGCTGGGAAGTGGGAGGCAGTCATCTTGGGCAACCCAAGTAACAGCTGCATAAATTACCAGCAAAGGCCTAGGGAATGGGAGACATTAACAAATACCACATCAAAACTCAAAGCCACCTTGACAGCTTCAGTGACAGGGCCACAGATCTGCAGATATATCTGGGATTGCTAGATAAACCCAAGGCCACAAAAGTTATGCAGATGCAAATTTTTGTTGAGTTACTCTGAGGTCATTCCTGGGGCTGATAAATGACAACCCTAACACAGAGATAACACCTTGTCTGACTCCAACCTCTTCACTCACAGCTCAGAAGTATTCAAGTCCCACATCACCCACATGTAAAGCCATATACTTTTCTCTAACTCTGGTCTTGGAAACAGAAAAAAGAAATTGACACAAAAAAATTCAGTTCCACCGGATAGTTTGGCAAAACTATAAGCGACTGAAGGTTGTTTCAACACCCCCCCCCCCCCCCCGGAAACATGCTGCTCCAGTACTGCCGTATTTCAGTATTCTTCAGATAGGTTTAGTGCTGTTCAGAGCTGCTGCATGTTTAACTCCAATTTACAAACAAACAGCTGTAGTCTAACAGCTAGCAGGTCTCACTGAATCCCACCTCCCCACCCCAGGACTGTTCTGGCCCTTTTTACACTAGCTACTGTCCTGGTAGACATGGTATAAACACCACTGGGATCAACAACCCAGTCACCACCACAGTGCGCTGGAGTGTAATGATAATCACCTGATCAAATGCTTTTTAGCTCACTGCAGTGACTGGGAAGCCCTGTACTCATTGGAAACCTTTTAAAGGGATGCACCTCTCTGTATGAGTGTAGGAAGCCATTCAAGAGACAGGGACATGATATCAACACAGTTCTGAACTGCAACTGAGCAAGCACTTTGCGGAAGGATGTCTGTTGGAAGCCAGGAGCAAACAAGCAGCAGGTTACAGAGCAGAATTATAAAAGAGCCTACAATGAAAGTGTCTGGATACTGATAAAGAGGCTGTGTTTGATAAAAAGCTGGATGGCCCCAAGAAAGAATATTTTACCAATTATTGATTTTCAGCATTTTTCATGTAAAATCATCTGATACTGCAGGAGGAACTTATCTTCTGCAGTTTTGGCTGACTTGTACATTGAAGATGTCTAGAAACACCCAGTCTCCAAAGCAAACATGCCCAAAGGCAATCACAAGTCAAGACTAATTCTTAATGGGAGAGCTGCCTGGGCCCTGGAGATAAGCTCTCAAGGAGCTCAGGCACATATGCTGTCTATAGAATAGCTTAGAGCTCTGCCTCTAAAGCTTGCTGGAGAGCTAAATGGAACTATGAGAACACCACAACTATGTCTAGGAAAGGATGCAGAGAAGGGAAGAACCACACACAACCTTTACCTGCCTCCAAAAGCAATGACAGGGCAGTCTGCAGCACCATACTGCTGCTTAAGCTCAGTAATTAGCACTGCGTAGTCAGCAAGGGCTTGTTCCACAGTAAGCAGACCAGTCCTCTTCAGCTGTATTGACTCAAGTCCAAATGGAAGAGACTTGCCATAGTACCTCTGGAAGCAAAGAGATATGCTGCAAAAATGTTGGTGTCAAAGCCTGGGTCTTCCCTGTCCTTCATTATAGGAATGGGACAAGTGTGCACAAATGGGAAGTGATAACAGAGCACACATCATCCCCTTAACTTGTTCTTAACTGAGCAAATGCTCAGATTCTCCAGAATCTGCCTATATCAGATAAACAGAGACCTTCAGGATACGTCCCATAGAGGATGGGAAAGTTCAGGACAAGCTACTTCAGTGGGTGCCAAGTGGAGCCTTGACATGTCTCTCTCTTGAAATTCCCAGCTAGAAAAGGGAACAGTGTATAATCTCTTCATGCATAGGTTGGAGAGTAATAGATTTGTTAGGGTGGTGTACCTAGGAACAGGATGGTCTAGGACTTCACAGGCTAGAGAGAAAAACATTATCTTAACAAAAAAACTCTCCAGTCCAGTGTGGAGTTCAAGACCAGTGGAAACTATTTATAACAGCTCTGATCTAAATCAAATATGCCATAGGATAAGTTTTACTGAAACAGTAGTCTCTCTCCTGGACTGGTGGTAGGTATAATAAAAAAAAAATATTCAGAGACTGTGGTTAAATAATGAAGAGCTACTATTATGACAAGAAAGCCTGCAGCAGGTCTACCTCTGCTTTGTGGCAAGAGATGTTATTTTTCTGGACCTGGAGAAAGATGAATTTGGTAATACGAACACAACTCTATAATATACATAATGACTAAAATACTCACGTGCTCAGCAAATATCACAAGTGCTTCCTGTTCCTCTGCTAATTCAAATATGAAGTCAGAGTTCTGAGCAAAAGTCCAGATATCACCTTCATTGCCAGTATAGAGAAAGATTGGTCCAAATCCTTTGTTCCAGAACTTTACTGAGTGAGATAATTGACAGAAGACATAAAACAAAAACAAACAAAAATGTCAGAGCATGAAATGTCTGGTTTTGGTGACTTTGGGCAGGAGCTTAATGAGGAAGAACTCTTTGAACAGGCTGATCCCTGAGACCTGTGTTGGGGAATGCAGATGTTAGAAAGGCCAGGCTACAGAAATCTGTCATTTGAGCAGGGTTAAGTAAGAGCTTCCATGAGATCACTATACGACCTGGAACTTCTACTTCTGCCTAAAAATCCTGAAAATCTCAGATCTACAAGGAATTTGCAAACAGCTGCCCCCAAAAGAGTGATTTCCCATTTATATACCCATTTCAACCCAATTTGTCCCAAAACACTTGCACAGATCACTTTTCCTACAAAATGAACATTGAGGAATTGCCTGCCTCTTTCTACTGCTTTTATTGTGATGTACAACACAGAGCCGAGCTGTAAATAACATATTCTCTATCTTCTGATCTGTCTATAACTGATGGCAAATTGAGACTACCAGGAGGAGCTGACCGATGGTGCCAATACTTGCTTGTGTAACACATGGCTGCTTTACTGCTGATTTTGTCAAACATTTGATTTTAGCTTACTCTTAAATTGTACAGGAGTCGGGGTGGGGGGGGGGAGAATAAATAGCTTTCTTCAACAAGACTTCAGACTGTCAGTTAAGCATTAATTTTATCACCTAAAGGGAACCTCCAACAAAGGTCATGCTATGGACGCAACTGCAGCATCTCAGGCAAGGCTGTTTCCATTAACAGATATTCTCAATGCAGACCTGCCAGAGCAAGTATTGGCTTGGAAACAGGCCTGAAATATGTCATTAGTGAAATTCTTGATCTTTGTTAACAAAAAGGCTGATTCTTTCTGTGTTGCATCTGTTTTGGGTATCAGGTAAGAAACTGAAGTGCTCTATTTACTCTGACATTTCTTCTCATATGCTTCATGGCTTCTGTAGCAAACAGCTGTGCACAAGAGCCAAAAACATAGACAGGTTGCTTAAACAGATATCTATTTTCAGATTTAAATCCTGGGGCAACTGCGAGCTAACCTCAAGACAGTCAGATGCCTGGTTGTGAAATAATAGTCTCCTTCAATTTCTCACTGATAATCTGAAGACTTGTATTGCACAAGAAGCAGAAAGAGGGAAAAGAAACTACTCAACATGTTTTGTTTCTCACAGATATTACTTAGCTCTAAATTTACAACCTTTGCCCTGGAAGGACATGCAGATAAAACATAACACTTTAAAAATCAAATTCCGCAATGCTTTAAACGAGGTGATCCCTAAGTTCTGCTCAAAGATGGTCATTTTATTTGTGAAATTTCAGTCCTGGGTATGCCATCAAAATTCACTAATGTTCTGATATCTTTGTGCCGAAGTGATCCCTGAGCTCATGCTTGGTGTAATACATATAACCAGGTGACAGTGATGAACAAGCTGCAGAGTAACAGATAATGAGAAGGCAATAACGTGTCTAACAGGCTCCAGGCACAGGCCTATAGGCCTAAGATGACATTGAGTGAGTGCTAGGACCGGGCAGTGCTACCCAGAGGTAGGTAGCACTCTGGGCTGATGCTAATCACAGCGCCACACTTGCTGTCTCACTGCAAATCTCCCCAATAACTCCAAGCATGTAGTACTCAAAAACATCTGACACTAGTTATTGAAATTATGATGAAAATGAAAGCATGTTGTTTGGAAACGCCTCCTCTCTCTTACTGCTTGTGACTCAGAAGACAACTCATTATTTAGCTAGAAAGACAGACACTGCAGGCTCCTTGTCCTCTTTGTTCAGCATGCCTTAAACTATCTAAAGTTGTTGGGTTATGAATAATGTGAAATTCAGGCCCAAGAGACATCTTTCTTGGAGTTGTCTTCACATGTAAGAATCACGAGTACTGACTGCAACATTTGGGTCACTATTTGCTCTTCCTGATGCATTGAAGCTGCACTTAAAAGATACTGTGTCTAACTGAAAATACACATGCACAGGGCCAGCCCAGTTCAAACCTACCACTGCCATTTTTTCTTACCTGCTCACGTTGCTAAGAGGCCAATCCCCTCATCTGCACCGCACATCTTACTACCAGAGTGAGGAACTGAAGCGGATGAGAGGAGAGGCTAAGCAAAGTGACAGGAGAAAGGACTGGCTCGCGGTGGGCTGGTGCTCGGCTCAGACCGACCGCTGGCTGCTCAGCACAGCTCTCTGAGAGGCTCTGTCCCTGTGCACGAGCGGCGAGCCTTCGGAAAGCTCGATCGCTGCCACAGGCCGCAGTGCACCCCCGGGGCCCAGGACCCACCTGAGACCAGGTACCGCTGCGGGAAGGTCTCGTTGCCGCAGGTCTCGAAGCTGAAGTGGTCCCGCACCTGCCGGAAGAACCGCTCCTCCAGGCCGGGCCCCGCTGGCCGGGCAGCTGGAGGAAAGGACCGTCAGTGCAGGGCTGACCGACGACGGCCGCCACCCCCTGGTGCGGCGCGGCGCGGCCAGACCCGGCCCGGCCCAGCCCGGCTGGCGGGAGGGTGCCGGTTGCCCGTGCCCGTTCGGGGCGGGGGAGCTCGGAGCGCCCGGCCGGTGAGGCCCGGGCCGACTGGGGGCTCTCGCCCGGAGGGGACGGACCCGGGCGGGCTCGCAGCACGGCGCGGGGCGCAGGGAAAGCGGAGCAGGGCCCCGGCTCGGGCACCCACCGGGCGCGCCGCGGGCCGGCGGCAGCAGCGGGAAGAGGCCGAAGAGCAGCAGCAGCGGGCGCGTTCCCATGGCAACCTCCCGCTCGCGCCTCCGCTCCGCGGGCACCGACCCGTCCGCCGGCGCGGGAGCTCCGGAGCCCGCGGCGTCCCGTGGTAACACCCCCCTCACGTGACCACACGGGCGCCATGTCTACCGAGGCAGCGCCGTGTGGGCCGGCGGGGCGTCCCGCCAGCCGCTGCTTCTGCGCGCAGCCGGGGCCTGCCGGGGGCTCGTGCAGGCAGCGCGGGGCCGGGGCCCGAGCCCGAGCCCGAGCCCGAGCCCGAGCCCGAGCCCGAGCCCGAGCCCGAGCCCGAGCCCGAGCCCGCTGTGCCCCGTGCAGCAGGCAGCGGGATGGAGCTGGAGCGTCGGCAGGGCTCAGGTGAGAGAGGGAGTTAGGAGAATCTTATCACGTAGAGATAGAGCGCTGATGGCATTAAACTAGGATGCTACTTAGTGTCTTTGCTAACTATGGTGCATTGTGCCAATTAACTAAAGCAAGAAGCCTTGGGCCCCTTGCCAAGGTCAGTCTCCTAATAAGAGAGCGAGCCTGTCTTAAGAAACTGGGAGAAACTGGTCCTGCAGGTGGACAAGAGCCAAGGAGCAACTGAGTGTGTGCAAAGACAAGAGGTCAACTAGCGGTGACGAGGAAGAGTCACCAACCTTCATGCCCACGACCACCACCAGAATACACTGCGCAAGTGCAGATGGGAGGAGTTTATGGAAATGACTCCTTGGAACTAATTTTAATATGAAGCAGGGATAGGTTATGAATATGTATAGGCGTGTTGTGAAACTTCATGCATATGTAACTCTTTACTGCATATAACTAAAGCAAGTTGCCACGTCAGACGTGCATGATTTTGGTGGGACTACCCTCCGTGCTGCCCAGTGCTGAATAAACATACCTACTTTACAATCTCGCTGATTGTGGAGTCTGTTTTCCGCAAGTCACAGGGACAGTGTGCTAGGGTGGGGGTGGTAAGGTGTCTGTGGCGATGCTCAATGATGAGAGCAGCTGGTGGGCTCGCTGTGCCTGCTGTTGACTGTGCAGCAAGCTCCTTACTGGGAGCATGTGGGGCATCGTGGGCAGCAGGCAGGCTGTCTGTGCCAGCTGGTCTCTGGGCCTCCTGCTTCAGTGTTGGAAGCCCAGCTTGGGGAGTGAGGATGAGGAAGGTGGAAGTCAGCACGGCTCCATGCTGGTGCTAGGCCACCACTCCACCCCTGCAGATCTGGGGAATGCTGCTGTGCAGGGGGTGAGGAGTCTCCAAACCAGCCTCTCCACTGTCTTCCGCTCTTCCTACCTTTGCAGCATTCACATCGTGGTGTAGGATCAGTGCTTCCCTTTGCAGGAAGAATAATGACACCTAATGCCTGCTCTTTGATGCCTTTGCATGAGAAGGAGGAGATGGGCAGGGTAAAAAGCTCAGCCCTGCCTTCACACAGAGCACACAGCAGCTGGGCTGTATAGTGCCTGGAGGTGAGAGGGGAAAAAAAAAAAAGTGGTAACAGTGCAGGAGGAACTCAGGGCAAGGGCCAGGAACCATGGTAGGCTTTGCCTCACGTCTGGCAGTCAGATGAGGAGTGGTGAGTGAAGGAGTAGCAGATGGGAAGAGGTGTGGATGATACCCCTCACTCTTGGCAGGAGCCTGTAAGTGTGTGCCAGGATCAGAGAATGTCACTGTGGTGGTGATACACTGGTGGCTCTGTGGTGAGGGGAGGGAGAGAGTGTACCCTGTTCTGACAGCAAGTCGGGAGCAGCTCTCAAAACAGCCGTTAAAGTCATTTAATGGGTGATTTCTTTAGGTTTTTGGTTCCAGATAGAGGTCCAAGAGAATTTCCATCAGACCAGCATGCCCTTGGGGATATGTGTAATGGATGAAGTTGTGTTGCAAAGTGGGCAGGGCTGGACCTGTTAGTATGTCTGTAAGTAAACCCAGCCGTACCTGTGATCTAGCTCAGTCTTGTTATGCTGAGTGCTGTATGAACATGCCAATAAATAAATAAGGGCCTAGTTTTACCCCAAAGGACAAATAGGAAGAGTGTATGAAGATAGGAAGAAGCATCTAGTGATGGAAGCTACTGGATTTTGTCAGCTTATTTAAAATGTGGCAGACGCTTTACAAGATGTCTGTGAATGTTGTGGAATTTTATTTTATAGAAGAGTTTTAGCTTACTGAAGACCAAAGGAGCTGTTATGGGAAGAAGATCCAAAGGATGTGGTCATAGGTGGGAAACTACAAAACCGGTAGATTTTTCATGTCTACTGTTACCGTCTGCAGCCACGTACTGGCAACCACAGTATGCAAGATTGGTCACAAGACAAGGTTGAAGTTAAATGAAGCCTGTCTTGGGATGTTAAGAGAACAACAGAGCCTCAGGTGGTGAGTGAACAGATGACAAAGGGGCTTTTCTACTGCTGAGTTCATACTCAAGTTCCTGCCTGAGCAGGTGTGAAGAGATCCTGGCCACTTCTCCAAAACTTGCATAAGTTCAACTTACCCTTGACAGACTGGACGTTTGATTGAAAAAGTGGGTTTTAGCGTATTGCAACTTAAACTGCATTATGCTTTATGAATTTAATAGAATTAAAATATGATACTGAGGGCCGTTCTGAGCAATATTTCAATTACTTTATTTTCTGATTAATTTCCTGCATTCCAGGTTTGTGCTTTTAGTAAACTTTCATTTTAAGATTTTGAAATCTCTGATTTCATTGGACTATTGTCTTTAAACCGGTTGGGAACAATGGTCCAGAGAATTTTGATTTCTGCAAAAGGTGTGGTTCAAACAACTTTCTTCCTAGCTCTTTAGAAAGGAGAAGGATTTGACATGGAGTCTTTTCCATTTCGTAGACCACTGGGCATTCTTCAGACTTGTTTTAATTTAAAATGTGAACTGATACAAAGAAAACTAAATACATTAGCAGGAAATTGTTTGCTTTTGCAGTGGAGAGGAAGGGCTGGAAATGGTCCTTTGAGCAGGTTCTTTGTGGGCTCAGGGTGAAGGCTGTGCTGTACAGCAGGAATAAGCTTTATTTTTAAGACTACTGCTTAGCTAAATTCTGTCCCAAAGAGCTTTGCAGTGTTAGGCAACAAGAAATGGCTGTGAGGTGTGTCATCCAGGACTTTAAAGGAAGAAGAAAAGTAGTTATTCTCTTTGCTGAGCTTTTTGAAGAGTTTGGGGAAATCGTGAGGTGATGAGGGCAAAGACTCCTAGGGTGAGTAAATTTTTTTTTTCTCTAATGCCTTTTGTGTAAACCAATCCTAGTAGAATAATGGCTTCAGAAATGAAAATACTTGCTTGTGGATGTATAAAGAGCCAAAGGATTTCCAAGATCTGCAAAGAGAAAGAAATAATCTGTTTTTGTCCCTCTCCTGTCAATAATACTGAACTCACTCAAAAATAGTAAAATGAAAAGGGAAGTCTCTCTGTAGTGTTACTTTCAGATTACCGGGTCCAGCTGGAGAATCCCCTTCAGGTAACCCTTGGTGAGGTTGTTTGCCTCAGAAGACAAACAGTGGGATAAAAGAGCAGGGCTGATGTGAAAAGACCTCTTGACCCAAGCACCACAGTCCTGTATTTTTAGAAGCCTCTATTTTTATTTTGTCTATTCATTTAAAATTATGTAAATCCTTCCTCTGTCTGCTGCAGGTTAATTGTTTGTAAGTTCCTGTTCTGTGAAAGTGGAGAGAATAGATACTTGTCCTGTCTGAGCTGAGCAGCATGTCTTACTCCAATAGTCTGTGGTACTGCACTGTCTTTCTGTGGATTGATTTCTGTTGTCAGCTAAAGAATGGATGGTGTAAAGGTCCTTTGGTCCTAGCTGTCAGTACTGCAGTGGAATGTTCAAACCTGTACTGAAGTAGGATGTTCAAACCTGTTGAAAATAGAAAGAGGGTCTGAGCATATGGTTAGATATAAACAGTTCTGCACCTAGTAATTACACAACTTCCGATTCCCTCTTTGGAGGAAGCAGGATGTCTGTCTTCCTTTATTAAAAAAAAATCCAAGAATGCCTTTGTGATCAAATACTTTCAGATGCACAAAGACTTCCTCAGCAGGCCTGCATTGCTGCTCAGCCCAGGGGCTTTGTGGGGAAACAGCAGAGCTGTTGGGTGAACTGCATGTTGGAACACATTCCCTAGTGAGGCATGACTGAGATGGAGAGCTGACAGTGTCTCATCAACATGGCCAAATGTTAGTGCAGCCTCCTTGAATTGTCAAACTGCAGTGGTTCCTGTTAGCTCTGCCTGACTTGCCTTCCCCATGTTCCTCTGACTGTTCAGCATGAGGAAGAGAAGGCTCAGAGGGAATCTTATTTATGTGTACAAATACCTGAAGGGAGGTGCGGTGGTTTAGTCCCACCAGGCAGCTCAGCACCACACAGCCACTTGCTCGCTCTCCCCACGTGGGATAGGGGAGAGAATCAGAAAGATAAAAGTGCGAGAACTCTTGGGTTGAGATAAAGACAGTTTACTAGGTAAAGCAAAAGTCACATGCACAAGCAAAGCGAAACAAGGAATTCATTTGCTACTTTCCATTGGCAGGCAGGTGTTCAGCCAATTCCTAGAAAGAAGGGCTCATCAAGTTAATGGTTTCTTGGGAAGACAAATGCCATTGCCCTGAACACACCCTCTCCCCATCCTCTTTTACCCCAGCTTTTATTGCTGAGCATGAAACCATGAAAATGGAATATTGCTTTGGCCAGTTTGGGCCAACTGTGCTGGCTGTGTCCCCTCCCAGCTCTTGTGCATTCCCAGCCTCCTCGCTGGCAGGGCAGCACAAGAAATAGAAAAGTCTTTGTAAGCACTGCTCAGCAACAACTGAATACATTGTGTTATCAGCACTGTTTTCATTGAAAATCCAAAACACAGCATCAGACAAGCCTCTATGAAGAAAACTAACTCTGTCCCAGCCAAAGCCAGGACAGGAGGGTGCCAAGAGGATAGAGGCAGGCTCTTTTCAGTGGTGCCCAGTGCCAAGAGGCGGCAGGCACCAGTGGGAACATAAGAGGTTCCATCTGAAGATCAGGAAACACTTCTTTATGTGCGGGTGACAGAACACCGGCACAGGTTGCCCAGAGAGGTTGTGGAGCTTCTTCCATCCTTGGATATATTCAAAACCCATCTAGACATGGTCTTGGGTAAGTGGCTCTGGGTTACCCTGTGTGAGCAGGAGGTTGGAGCACATGGACCTGAGGTGCTTCAACCAGTCTGCAATTTTGTGTCTGCTTGTTGCTGACAGCAGGGAACAGCATCACTGCTAGCTTGGATTAGTCTTGCTGAGAGTGAGGATACGGTGTATTTGAACACTGTGTCCTTTCCCCTGCTTTCAGCTAGCATCCTGGAGCATCCTGTGGAACAAAAAATGCAGTCTTTATTTTGGAAAAGGTCCCTGTGCTTCAGCTTGTGGCGCAAGTGGAAAAAATACTGGAGGAGGTGGTCAAGGTTTCATAAAGGGGGACATTGAATATTCTTACGCAGAGGTGGGAAGCGGGTCCCGTAGTTGCAGCAAGGCCGAGGTTGCCTGACCTTGTGTTTGTTCAGGTTTGAGCTGGAGAAGGGGCATCCTATTCATATTCTGGTGCTTGTTGGGTTCAATCCCATACACAGGTTTGTGCTCCTGGGTAATAAGCAGGACCAGGGATCTAAGCCAGCTGAAAAATATTTTCTCATTCCTCCCATTGAATTAATTCTCTGAGGGATCAGTCTTCAGATCTGGTTCCAAACACAGTCTACGTAGAGGTTTGTGCCAGCACAAGGCAGAGGGAAGGAGCAGTGGAAGTGTGGAGAGTGTATGGCAGTGCTTTCTGGTGGGGTCTGGATCAAAGAAATGGTGTAGCCTTGGAAAATGCTGTGAAGCAGATCAGTTAGCATGCAGGGTGTGTGTCCACTCAGGGTGAGTGATGGAGGCAGTCATGCAGTGGATGATGTGATGCAGAGGACTGAGGTGTCTGGCTGAGAGGTGCTGCTGCAGAGGTTGCTGCTCTGGCAGATCCTGCTTGCCCCAGCTAGGAGCTGGATAGGGACCTGCGTGTCAGATGCAGCCTGTGGATCCTAATGCTCTGGAAGAGAGCACACTCTTTGCTAATATGCCTTTCCTGATTCTGCAGGCCCTTTTATTTCAGCTGACCTAATCATTTTTTTGGCCTGGTGGTTGGCAGAGGAGAGGTTTGATCTTGTTTCTTGCTGTGTGTGTCCCTGTGGAGCTCTGAGTGTATGCTTCCAAGGCTATGCTAGCTGCTGCTTTGAGCCAAAGTTGAGCACTGCAGGACTGGAAATGCAAGGAAACCACGTCCCTAGGAAGTGCAGCAAATGGAGCTGTGCGATATGCTGGTGAGCCTAGGGTACAGAAGGCAATGTGTAGTTTGTGCCAGCAGGTTTAGCAGCATGGTGACCTTGACAAGGCTGCTAGCTGAGGAGCAATGTGGCTGAGCTGCCACAGAGGTGTGTGCTGCTGCAGGAGAGCTGAGGGGCTGGATCCCATGGAGCCAAGCCCAGGCGCACACGGCTGTGTCTGTCAGTCACTGCTGCATTTACCAGTACTGCGCTTGTGCAGGCCATGACTCTGGACACCACTGCCTTGGGAGAGACTGTGACAGGTGCTTTGGGGTCCACCAAATCTGCTAGTGGCACTTGGTGACGAGGCTCCTGACAGGACCCGCAGCTCCACACTGCAGGCAGGAGTGAGCACAAGCTGGAAGGAGAACTTGGCTGCTGTGCAGCCTGGTGAAAGTGCTGGTGATGTGCTCTGTCCACCAGAAATTGTACTTTCACTGTTGTCTTTTATTAACCGGAGCAGTCTGCTGCTCTGGCAGGTGTCCATTGCTCCAAATTCACCCTGCAATAAGTGCCCTAAAGCCCAGTCTGGAGCGAGGCTCCACTTGGCTGTTGTGTTTCACAGGAGGGTGCAATCTTTTTGGGGCTAAGGGTGATTCGCATAAGCCAAAAAATGTGGACTTGCCCGTGAGCAGGAGTGAGTGGGCTGATAGTGCTGTCTAAACGAGATTCTGTCTGAACACTGGGAAGCGCTTCTTTACTGTTCAGGTGATGGAGCACTGGATCCAGTTGCCCAGACAGCTCGTGGAGTCTCCCTCATTGGAGATCTTTTAAAGCCACCTGGATGTGACCATGGGCAGACTGCTCTGGGTGGCTCGGATTGAGTACGAATTGGTCTGGATGGACCCAGAGGTCCCTTCCAGCCTCAGCCATGCTGTGACTCTGTGCTGACTGAGAGTTTATTTCTGCCATGAGTGGCTCACAGCACAGAGCAATCGGTGAGCATCGCGCTTTGCAGGCAGAAGAGGAGAGGCTGGGGTCTCTCCCTGCGCATGCCACTACCCACTGGAGCCCAGGCCTCTCCCACCTCTGTGCAGTGTGCAGCAGATCATGCAGCCTGGGGATGTGCCAAGGGAAAACATGCCTATCTCTGCTCAGGCTAACAGGCAGTGATGCTATCAGCCCTCAAGGATGTTCATGGACAAGGTCCTGGAGGCAGCTGCTCACATAGATGTGTGTAGCCCAATGCAGCTGTGTGGTGAGCTGGTGGGAGGTTTATGCATTGTTGTGGGACATGGGCTCAGTGGAAACCTCAGGCTTGCATAAATCACCAATGTAAGCCGTAGTGCCCTGCAGGGTGACACATGGCCATGGTTTTCCTCCTCTGGGGTATGAGAAGAGTCTCTGCACACAATTTCTCAAGCTATAAACTTCCCCCTTATGGCAGAACCCAGAATTCCATGGTGTTCTACTCAGCTGTCAACGATCTGGTTGTTCCATGTTGGCAAGAGGAGCTGCAGCAGATGTTTTGGCAGATATGAACAGTCACTGTGCTGACTAGGTACTTCCTGTAAGGACTTCTTCCAGTTGGGTACTCTGCAGTGCTGTTTTTAGTGTTTAAGAAGGGGCAAGCTCCTACCAGAGCCTTTCCTACTGCTAGATTTCAAGGCAGTTACTCTGGGATGTGGATTCTGTAATGTCTGTGATGGGGTGAATTCATGCTGCAGCACCTCCTACACTGGGAGCACAAGAATGGTCTCACTTCCCCATGTGCTGCTTGTTTTCACCAAACCAAGCACTTCTGAGGTCTTGAGCCTTCTGTTAAATGTGGCTGAACTGGCAAATGAGCCCCCAGATTGACTGGGGCAGAACAAACAGGCAGAGGCAGTATGATTGCACAAGTCTTATTTCTAGAAGAAGCCTCCCAAGGAGCATAAAGGGAAAAAATATCTTACATGGCACTAACCTACAGAGTGATGTGGGGCTGTGCTCTGGAGAGCATAGCCTTCCCTTGAGTTTGGGTCCAAAAAAGGCATGCGCTTAGACATCTCAAGTCCCTCTCTCCCTCTGTTACCCTGCTGCAGGCCCAGCTGGAGTTCCCAGGGCTCCCTTACTCAGGGGCAAAGTGGCCCTCCATTCTCTGGCACACCAGGGTCCCTCTGTCTGTCCTCAGCAGAGGGTTTTTCTATATGTTGGAACTTTTCCATTAGTGTTTTTTGTACCTGGCAGAGGCTCCTTTTTAGGCTGATGCTTTGGGACCAAATCCTGGCTGTGGCTGTCACACCTGTGGTTCTGTCAAATGGTCTTTCAACATCCACCTGCAAAGATCTCCAGTGTGGAGGACAGGCAGCTGTCACCTGAGGTGTTCCCAATGAGGCAGTATGACTGCTAGCTGGCATGGAAATCCCCAGAACCAGTTGGTGACCATCAACTAAGGGACCAGACTGGGCTTCAGATGAGAGTCTTCTCAATGCCTCCAGTGACACCCTTCGACCTTTCCTTAGTTACTTCAGTGACAGCAAGCACACAGAAAAGAACATCCTTGACAACCTTCCAGGTGTGGTGGTTTTACCCAGCTGGGCAGCTGAGCTCCATCACAACCGCTCTCTCACTCCCCCTCCTTAAAGGAAAAGAGGAAGAAAATGCAATGGAAAGGGCTCAAGGGCTGAGATAAGGATAGGGAGATCACTCAACAATTATCATCACAGGCAAAACAGACTCAGCGTAGGGAGATTAATGTAACTTATTACCTATTTCTAACAAGCTAGAGCAGTGAGAAGCTAAAACAAACAAACAAAAAAACACGAAAACACCCTCCCCTCCATCCACCTTCTTCTACATCCTCCCCCCTAAGCAGCACAGGGGAACGGGGGCTGTGGTCAGTTCCTAATGCTTCAACTTTGCCACTCTTTCACAGTGACTCTTCCCTTGCTCCAACATGGGATCCCTCCCACGGGATGCCGTCCTTCCCAAACTGATCCTACGTGGGCTTCCCACAGGCAGCAGCTCTTCAAGAACAGCTCCCACATGGCTCCGTACCACGGGGTCCCTCTGTCAGGAGCAAACTGCTCCAGCACGAGTCCCCCACAGGCGGCAGCTCCCCCCAGACCCCTGCTCCTGCGTGGGCTCCTCTCCACGGGCTGCAGCTCCGGTCTGGGGCCTGCTCCTGCGGGGGCTCTCCATGGGCCGCGGCCTCCTCCAGGCCACATCCACCTGCTCCACTGTGGGCTCCTGGACAGCCATGCGGCACCCTGGAGAGAAAGGATTTCTGTTTCCTTGTTGAGGGTCATCATATGGAAGTAGGAGGGGCTTCAAGGCATCATGTCTGGGGCTTGGGGAGATCTGGACAAAACTCCCTTGAAGACAGCAGGTAGATGTTCCTCTCCACATGTCAGTGTGCTGTTCCAGTGTGAAGTGTCATTGTATTGAGGGTGTCCAGTGGTGCTTCAGAGGAAGGAGCTCTGCGACACCCCTAAAATGAAATACCTGCCATATCCAACCAGTCGTCTTTGCTCCACCTGATTTCATTCTCTTGTGAGAAAACCACCATTGTTGGTTAATCCCTCTGAAGACAGGATTTAAGGACTCTCACCCATGACAGACAGCATGACTGCTCCACATGCTCCCCCTTGCACCACGAGTCACTCCCTGGGATAAATGCTGCTCCTGACTCCATGTGCCTCTGGCTGCAACAGCATGGATCATCCCCTGGGAGCTGGCAGTGGTAGAGGGGAGGGCAGGGACTGCTTGTGGCCCTCCCCAGTCCCTGCTGTTGGGTGTGATGGAGGCCAAGACAGGAGCACTATGGAGGGCTAAGCATGTTTCTGTCCTGGGAGCCTCATCCTGCTCTGGAGCACACTGGGGTCAATGGGATGGCACTGATGTTTCTGGCTGTGGCTGCCCAGCCTCTCTTGTCATCAGCTGCATCTCTGCAGTCACAGCTGCCTCCCTCTTACGCACAACACAGATTTTTGATTGTCTTATCCTCATCAAGTGACCTAAATGACTCCTGGGTGCTCTTATACTGGGGTTTGCTGAAGTCTGCAGGGTATCTTCACCCCATGTCACAGCAGTATTTGTGTCAGTGGAGAAACAGAGTGGTGTCTATTGCACAAGTGAGGGGAGTCACCCTGCCCATGCAGGTGGATAGCTGGAGCCCTTGGTGAGGGGTGCTGCACAGCTGCCCTCGACCTTTGTCCTGGCAGTGATGGGACAGGGCTGGCACCAGCTGGACAAGGAGCCTGAGCCACTGGAGAGTTCGGAAGACTTGGCCTGTAGTCAGAGACAGAAATAGCAATAGAAATAGACCCCTCAGTCTGGGGGTGCACAAACTCCTCTGGCTTCATGCAAGTACTGTGAAGCCCTAGTGCAGGAATTTGTCTCCATTAATTAGTTCAGGGTCTAACAGTGGTGTTCATGTGAGATAGACATGTCCACATGTGGCATGTCTGGAATTTGAATGGCCTTTGCTCTAAGCAGCTCTCAGCACTAGCCACAAGCGTGCTGCCTGGGGCAGGACCCTGCTCAGCAAACCGCAGCCCCACCACGGGCTGGGGGGGGGGGGAATTCTTGACCAGGAGGGGGCACCCTCACTGGGCTTGAAGGAGGTGGGGTGGGGGGGCAGCTGTCGGAAGAGCCGTGAGCTGGGTACGCGCGCTGCCGATGCTGGACGGCGGCTGCGGGCCCGGCTGAGGGGCTGCTGCCCAGAGAAGGGCCGCGGCGCCCGCGGGGAGCCCGGCGGGGGCTACCGGCGGCGTTAGGCCTTCCCTGGGGGGCGCGGCGCGAGGGGGGGCCGTGCACGGCGCGAGGGGCGGGGCCGCGCGGGCTCACGCCGGTGCAGCGGGGGCTGAGCGGAGCCGCGCCGAGCCGCGCCGAAGGCCGCTGCGGGGAGGGCGGCCCGGCGGGTCCCAACAGGAGCAGGTGAGTCCGCGGCGTGCACCCCACCGCTCCCCGAGCCTCGGCCGGCGCCTGCTGCCGGGAAGCTCCTGGCGCCTCGGAGCGGGCCCCTGGGGCACGAGGCAGCTCAGCCTGCGGCAGCCCCGCTCCCCGCAGCTACCGAAGCGCCCCGGCTCCCTTCCCCTTTTCTAGCGAGACTTTAAGGGAGCGGGAGCGGGGGAAGCGGAGCACGGCAGCCCCGCCGGTGCATCCCCGGGCAGCCGCCTCCAGCAGCCCTTGAAAAAACCGTAAGGGGACGCTTTTGTCAGTTCAGCCCAGATGAGTTCAAGGGAAGGAGGCTGAGCTGGTTTTAGTAGCAAGATCCCGACTTTATCCTACAGCCCCCTGAGTGGCGAGGCTGAGTTGGACAGGGGGTGGGGGAGAGCCGTGTGGGAGGGCAGTGGTGAGGAGGAGCAGCCTGGGGAGATGAGCGGTTCAGCGGGTCCTCAAGCCTGAGCTGATCCTGAGCCGAGGACAGGGCAAAGCTGGGTGATCTCCCAGCTGCTGCTGCTCCTGGGACCTGCTTGGTGGTCTGCAGAGATCAATGTCTCTAACACTGTCTATGGTCTTAATTTAGAGAATTAAATTAATTGTGGGCATTTTGGAAGACTGCAGTAAAGAAGTAGATACTAAGGGGGCAAGAAGACAGTTTGTGCTTGTGCATGAAACTCCTGGGCTGCTGCTCCATTCCACCCCTCCTTATGTCCAGACAAGTAATTTGCTTCTGATGTTGCTTGCACAATTCTGGCTCAACTTGGTTTGCTGAAGGAGAACTGTGTTTTCAGCCCAGTCTCTGCTTTGCAGAAAAGGTCCTGCTTCCCCTGCCCTTTCCTTTCCAGCATGCCCAGGGCATCATTCTTCCATTTCTCTGACAAGTTCAGTAATTTCAGTGTAGAAACAGTACTGAGGAGAGAGCACACTCAGGGCCTGGAGGATCCTGCCTCAGCTTCAATCCCAAATGCATCTTGTTTTTCTTAAGAAAAGAGTCGCTCAATAGGGGAAACTGAACTGGAGGCTATGTAAAACCTGCATGCAAAGTGTAGGTAAAAGTGTGGGGTAAACAAATGATAAAAAGGCAGCACTGAGTGTTGTGAACGGATTGCAGTTATCTTGCAAGGTCAGTCACAGCATGGCACAAACCTGCAAGGGGCTAAACAAATGACAGCTGGAGCTGAAGTGAACAAAGCAGACATACCTGTATGTGGATGATTATAAATCACAAGGTAAACGTTACAGTGTACTGTCCCCAGACCAAAAAAAAAGTAAAATCAAGCTGGACCTGAGCAGTGAGGCTGAGAGATGCACTGGGATGTCAGTTAATCAGAAAATGGACCTTCCAGCATCAAAAAGATCAGGCAACAGTGAGAACCCTGACAGGGTCCTGCAGTTCACTCATCCCACATCCTTCCACTGTGTTTGGCTGGAGCCGGGGCTCAGTCACTGAGGGTGCCCAAATTGTATTTCCTTGTCTGTTTTCCATCATGTCTTACTCTGCTGAGGTGCTCTTGCAGGAACATTGCTACCTGTGCCAGACATGGAGGTTGTGTATGGTGATGAGGTACAGCTGTGTTTCCAGTGTCTCTGCCTCACTGGCTTGCCAGGCAATGTCCTCTTTGTTCCATAAATCCCTCAGCAGGCCCCACTGCTGATGCTTGCTGTTGATATGTTGTTACTATTTTCTCTTTAAGTTAATAACCCCCTGAACTTATGGTTTGATGCAATCTGTAGTTTGTGCCATTTCAGAGGGTCGCAAAGCAATGTGTAAGCTCATTGCTTTCAGCAGCTGGAGGTCCTCTCACAATCAAAGCACTTTTCAACACCAGTTGGCAAAGCTTTCAGGAGCATGCTCAGTCTCATTAGGTTGCACCCCAATGCATCTGTGCCTGGGAATTGACATGGGAGTTACCTGGAGGTCATGGTGTGTAAATAGGGAAGCCCCTGTGAGACAAGGGTAGGAGGCAGAAGCTGTGATTTTCTTGTCACCTCCCTGCTTCTTTCTGTATGTAGAAACATACTGCTTGTCTGTCTTATGAGCACTGAAGCTGTTTTTCATCTGGAAGGCTGGGAGCCTTATTCAGCTGGAGTTTAACACATCAGGGCTTCTGGGCCTTTAAAGAAAACACTTCTGGGTCATTCCTATCATTTAGGTCTTGCATATTCCCTCTTCTCTAAAGGTAGATTTTGCAGTGAAAACTTCATATAAAGTAGTAGCTTGTTTTTATGGAAAGTAAGGCTACAGGGTTTTGGCTCGGAGCAGAGTTTCTGAAGCCACTTTCAACTTTGAGCATTGATAGCAACTGCTTTGGCTCCTGTCCCATCTGTTATTTACTGTGAGTGATTAAGGCCAGAGATGTAAACCTGTGGCCACTAAGTCTGAAATGTCACTGCAGCCGTTTAACAAGTGGTTGGCCAGTGCTCTTTTCTTCCCCTGTCCTCAGTGACATTAACAGCACAGGCAATTCTGACCTGTCTTGCTTTAATGGGATGAGTGGTTGAGTTTAGAAAAAGTTCTTGTACTGTGAGTCAATTCCTTACAGCTGTAAGTTTGTTGAAGGTGCTAGAATTACAATAGGTGTAAATGGCCCATGATGTCCAGGGAGAGTTATGCTGCATGAGCCATGTCTTCACAAGCCTCCTCCTTGACAGGTCAATTTCTGCTGAGGTTTCTCTTTGCTGAGGTAAGAGCTACTGCTCTCTCTGCTTGGTGTAAAAGCAGGCACCAGTAGTATCCACCAGTGAGGTCATCTCAGGGCATAGGCTGGCTAGGGGGCTGGAGAGGCAGCTGCATTCCGGTGCACAAAGCCACTGTGGTCACAAGTCTGCCATTTTGGGAACCTGTGTCCCACAAACCTAGTCTCTCAAGGCTGGTCTAGGGAGGATGGAGTGATGTTAGGGGTGTGTGTGAAGAGACACTACAGTGGGCAGTACTGATGAGGCACAATGAGCCATGCTACCAAGCTACGCAGCTTCTGACCAAAGTATATCCTGGTGCTAAAGTTTATGTAGTTTCAAAAGGTTTATTGGGCAGATTCGAAGAAGAAAAAACATGCATTAAGAGCTATTCAATACAAAACATCAGTTATCAAGTAGGTCCCCTGCTGAAAAAATATACTGGAATTTGAAAAGGCATTCTCAGGAGGTAGCAAGCCTCCTGCAATGCTCTGCACTTCCTGTGTTCTAGATGTGACTGAGCATCCTCAGGTAAGGATGTAAATTCATCATGTCCACTAGATGCAATTCAGTCTGACCTGGCCCAGAGGTTCCCTTGCAAATTGCTCAGAAATAGAGAAAAGGCATCTGGCTTTGAGGAAGGGCACTTGTTTGAAATTCCCTGCAGGAACTGCTCTTCTGTGCTCAACTGAGCCACAGGAAGTGAGACCCTGGAAGGCAAATGAGCAGAGCCTTTTCTGTAAGCCTGGGGGCAAGTGGAGTCCTTCTCCCCCCTCGAAGCTCGGGCTTGACATCCTACCTTAATAGGGCTCATCATGTGGCAAGTTACTTAACTTGCTTTTAAATATTTTAGCCTTAGTTTTTCCATCTCTTAGCAATAACAAAGTCTTCCTGCTTTGTGGTACTAGACTAGTAATGCTTATGAACTGTATGGAGCTGGGATTGCTCTAGGGATTCAGTCTGCTTTGTTACATTGCTAAGAAAATGTCTCAGGTACAAATCTATTTCTCTTTCTGGGTTTCTGTGGTCCTGTGGGAGCTGCTGAGTGAGAACTTATTCCTTGGAGACTTGCTGCATTCAGTGTCCCTGGCATTAGTTGGCTGTGATGTTGTGTGGGGAGCTGTTGGAAACAGCTTGCTTGCCTTTAGAAACTTATGATGTGTTGGAGTGCAAATACTGCTTGTTTGTATAGCATTACATGGAGAAATGGATTTAAGTGGAGTGAATGATTGATTTGCCTAGTAGGGGTAGCTTGCCTTCCTGAGGTGTACAGGAGATCTGGGCAGCTTGTCAGCCAGCTATGGGAAAGTTAAACCTCCCATAAGTCACTGGGTTTTTAATAAGCCCCTGGTGGATTAGATATGACAAGGAGCAGCAAGAGGAAAGCTCAGAGCAGAGAAAAAGGGGAGAGTAGCCCTGGCTGCTCGAAGCAAGCTCAGTTCAGACTATTGATGCTGGCAGTGGTGTCCCCCAGTCTGTGTCCCCATGGCAGCACTGCTGAAACAGGAGCCAGATGTGCTTGTGCAGCCTCAGAGTCTGAGAACTCTGCAGCCGACAGATATGAATCCTTTGTTGGCCCTGCACCAGCAGCTGGCTGTCCCACACCTAGGCTTACTGTCTCAGGGCACATCTGGTGCTGTAAGGGAGCTTTTGAGAAGCCCAACTTGGCCTCCCAGAGCGGTTGGGATGGAGCTTCAGAGGTGCAAGGAGGAGCTGGATATGTCCTGTGCCACATCAGCACTCCATGGCAGTGTGTATGTGTGTGTGGGAGGTGTCAGGGTGGGTCCTGGAACAAGTTGGCCGGAGATGTGGGATGCCTCAGTGGTGTTGCTGTGTGCCAAAGAGTCAGACTGACAAACTCCACCCTGACATAGGAGGATGTGAGCACTCTTATTCCTCTCTCTTGCAAGACTTGACCTGAAGGCTGCTGGCTGGGACCATCTCCCCAGCTCTGCGCAGCCAAGCTACAGGGGTCTGGGCGAGGGATGAGCACAGAGCAGGGATGCACTGCTTGAAAGTGCTGTGGAGATGCTGAACTTCTGGGAAAACACTCATCTGTGGTACAGAGTTGGATCTGGTTACCTTCATCTCAAACCAGAAGCTTTTAAATTATCTCATACAGCCTTCAGCAGGTAGATTGTGGTTTTAGACCCTACATACAGATAAGAGGGTCTCCACGCCCACTGGTGCTCTCTTGCTGGCCTTTGGCATTTAGGAGCTTTGTTAGCTTTGTTTAGAGTATGAAGTGAACTAATCTATTTGTGTTTCCAATTAAAAAAACAAAACAAACCCCGCTGCCATTGCCTAAAACCTGGAGTCTCAGTCACATTTCTTTGCTGCAATACAGTCTTGAAGACTGCATGTTGCTGGCCTGTCAGTGCGGCCAGGATAGCATAGATGTGTGGTTGGCTACTGTGCTGATGAGTACCTGTGAAGTTTTGGGTGGCAGAGACTGAGAAGTGGGCTAACTGAAATGAGCCTTCTTTAATGCTGATGTATCTAAGAGGATTAATTATCTCCAACTTTGTGTAGTTTGAAAAGGGAAGGTTTGTTTCTGTGTTTCAGTTGCATCCTGCAATGAAATCAGGTCTAAAAGTTACATTTTTCCAGCACTGAGAAACCTTCAAAGCACGGCACTCTCTGCAAAGCCTGTTGAAATGATTTTTCTCTATTTTGTTGCAAGAAGAAGGCTAAGAAGCAGAAAAACCTTTTTCTTCCCCTTATCTATGGAAGACTGAGACAATTTGCTTCAAATTCTTTGTCTTTCAATAATTTCTTTTAAGCTGTCTGGAGAGATCAGTTGTTTAGCCCTAGTGTTTGGGTGAGCCAACTGCTCAGAAAAATAACATCTGAAATGCTCTAACTGGATTTCAGCTTTATCTGCTGGATATTTACTGTAGTCCTGCTTGGGTGGGAGAGTGAAAATTGTGCAAGAGGAAAAAAGTGCCAGGGGCTTCTTAAGCTTACAAGGAGCAGAATTTTTCCCAGGATGACCCCTCTGACGTAGCAGGGTCCCACAACAGGTGTACCAGCAGGTCTGTGTCCCCAGCTGGACTCAAGTCTGTTGCCAAGATGCCTCCTGCTTGGGGACCCACCACTGTCTCCTTCCTGTCACGCTGCCCTGCCCAGCATGGGGATGGTTTGGTCTGAGGTGGCACATCTGCAAAGATTCTGGAGTGAATTCAGCAGTTGTGGTGGTCTTACTCACGTGGGCAGCCGAGTTCCTCAGCTCTCTCACTCCCCCTGCTCAAAGGAAAAGAGGGAGAAAATACAATGGATAGGGCTCCAGGGTTGAGATAAGGACAGGGAGATCACTCAACAATTATCGTCACAGGCAAAACAGACTCAGCATAGGGAGATTAGAAAAAAATATTACCTATTACTAACAAGCTAGAGCTAAGAAACAAAGAAAAAACATAAAAACACCTTCCTTCCACCCACCCTCTTCCACTTCCTCCCCCTGAGTGGCGCTGGGGAATGGGGGGCTGTGGTCAGTCTATAGCACTTCATTTCTGCCACTCCTTCATGGTCACTCTCTTCCCCTGCACCAATGTGGGGTCCTTCCCACAGGATGCTGTCCTTCTGGAACTGATTCTGTGTGGACTTTCCACAGCTCTACAAGAACTGTTCCAATATGGGTCCATACCACAGGGTCCATCCATCAGGAGCAAACTGCTCCAGCACGGGTCTCCCATGGGTGGCAGCTCCCCACATATCACCTGCTACTGCTTGGGCTTCTCTCCACGGTCTACAGGTCCAGCCCGGAGTCTGCACCAGTGGGGGTTCTCCACAAGCCACAGCCTCCTTCAGGTCAGATCCACCTGCTCCTCCATAGGCTGCAGTGTGGAAATCTACTCTGCTGTGGTAATACCATGGGTTGCAGGGGGACAGCCTGCTCCACCGTGGGCCTCTCCGCAGGTCACAAGGGAACTTAGCTCTGGTGCCTGGAGCACCTAAGACACCTGGTGACTGGTGTCTGCTCACCCAGAGGTTTCAAAGACCTTAAAATCTTAAGACCTTAAATTCAGTTTATCATGGTCAGTGTTTTCCTAGGAATGGCCTCAGAAGAGCAGGGTTTTGTGGTCTATCCAGCCTGTCTCCATCCCACATGGCAGCCAGCATCTGAGCTGGACCCATTGGACCCTTTTTTCATCACCTGCTTCTAGTTTGTAGGAACAGCAGTTAACAGGAAATGGGTCCCCATTAGCTGTCTGCTCCACTCAGCTCATTCCTCATCTCTGAGGTACAAAGGTACTGTTGGAGTATGGTTCTTAGGTTCGCTGGGCCCTCTCCAAAATGGTGCCTTGGGTAATTCTGGGACTGAGCCATTTGCTAATGGTTTTCCACATGTAAAATCAAGTTATTCCCCACCTGGTTCCTAGAGTGCAGAAACGGATGGTGAAGAGCTTGTACAACTCCAGCAGCTTATTGAACATATAAAATACTGTTAGTGCCAGGTATTACTACTGCAGTGAGCTTCTGGAGCACCCACAGCTTGGCACATGGCTGTCTCTAGCACTGGCGCATACTTGCGGACAGTAGGTAGCAAATGCTTGGGGAAGACAAGCAAGGTGTGCAGGAGAGGACCTGTGGGGCAGGAAATGATGTCTTCTCCATGACAACGGACAACAGTGATTCTCCTTGATGGGGTTTACATAACATACCAGAATGCTGAGCAAGACCAGTAAGGTGCTGTTACTGCTATTTGGCATTTGAGGGAAGATGGATACAGAGGCTCATTCATCATGTGGGGAGCCAATGGTACTGCATGGAAGTAACAAGCCTTTATTCCAGCTTAGAACTCTGGCCATCTGTACCAAGAACAATCCTTGAGCTAAAAATAATCTCGTGGCTTCTAGGAGCCACACTGAGTGGTTAAGATTTGCTTGTGGATACCCCAAAGATAAGGGGCCTAGCTTTCACCAGCTGTAGAGCGTGTTTGGGTTTGCAAGGAGCCCTTTGTGTGTTGACAATACAGCCCCCACATCCTTTCCAGGCCCTTCCATGGCCTCCAGCCCTCATCTCTGCCTGTGAAAGGAGGCAAGTTACTGTAATTGCTCTTAGCCATGCTTGGAAGCAGATGCAGCCTCTGAAACATTCTGGCAGTAAGGTCACAGTAGCTTTTCTCCATGCTGATGCATTTTTCATAATGAAGCAGGTGGGTTGGGGATGTTCTAGCTAGCTCAAATGCTTGACAGTTTCCACATGCTGAGCTTTCTTTTAAACACCCACATGCCCTGCTTTGTTTTTCAATTTGTATAGCATCAGTTAGATATTGGGGGGAAAATGTTTTATATATGCTGGTGAAATAAGTGCCTTTTGACATCAGTTAAGGATCTTATACCATGAGTCTTCAGAACTAAAATAAAATTCATGGCAAATGCATAAAGAATGTAGCAAAGGGAGCAGAAATAGATGGTAATTGTGCGGGATTAGGCTTGTGGTTGTTGAGTTATATCTTTTTTTTCCTCTCTTCTGCACGTTTCTTTTTCAAAGAAACAGTATGCCTTGTCAATCATCATCCGTTTTGAAAGGTGAGCTAATTTGAAGCCTTTGCTGCTGACTGTCCTGTAGCATGTCTTTTCCTTTGTTCTTGTCGTGTTTTTCTTCCTTCAAAATACCCACAGATTTTCCATCAGGCAGGCAATGGTTTGGTACTTTGTGTGCATGGGAAGTGTTACTGGGGAGACCTCCAGGCCTTTGCAAATAGTTGGGTAAAACTAACCCAAAATTTGGTGCAAAAAAAGCCAAGTTCTCACTGGGATAATGAGGTGCCTGAATCTTTAGCCTTGCTGGAAGCCAAACTGTATCTTAGCTGCCTAAATGTCTTTATGTATTCTGGCCTGATGAGTCTTTATCAGTTTTGTGAAAAACTTGTCAAGTGGGACTTGATTCAGTACGTGTAGACGTGCAGGAGCTGGAGTTCTCCAAAGGTAGATGACATCCACTGCTCTCCCCCCACCTACTCAGCTGGTGATGCCATCATAGAAGGCAACGAGGTTGGCTGAGCACGATTTCCCCTTGGTGAATCCATGCTGACTACTCCTCATAACCTTCCTTCTCTTACAATTGCTTGGAGATGGCATCCAGAACAAGCTGTTCCAACACCTTTCCAGGGACAGAGGTGAGACTGACTTGCCTAAATCACTTCTATAAACCCACTCAGGGTTTACAGGTTAATTAGTTATGAGATTTTCTAAATAAAACAAATGAACAAAAAAGAAAATGTCTCACCTTTTTAGATTTTACTACTTATATACCTTGTTTGTCCAAATACTTCAGAAACAGTTTTCTGATCTTTAACATATGCAGTACTTCCTTCCTTCAGTTTCTCTTCACTGCTTTATTATGATTTATTATGTCTTTCCAGTACCTGTAGGTGGGGAAAGATCAGAAGAAGACTCAGGTTTGCTTTTCAGAATGGCAGCTAATTTCAAGTTAATCTGTCAGGGAGCAAGCTCTCTTCAATATTTTATATAGCCTTCAAGACTTTCCTGTCTGCCTGTGAGTAACATGCCAGGCTGCGGTGGGCATGGCACCAATGCGTCTCTCAGTCCTGCAGAGCTGGGAGGTGCTACACACAGATGAAGCTCCCCACCTGCTATGGGCACAGCTGAAGGCATGGGGATATGCATCTTTTTCTCCAGAGGGTGGTAGAAGTGGCACCATGTTTTCCATCTCTCTCCCCTATTCCTGCAGGCAGGACAGCTTTGAAGGGGACAAGCAGCTCCTTTGAGGCTGTAGGGGAGCCTGGCAAAACACGGCCAGGGCAGCTGGTAGCAACGTGTGTGGGTTTGGTGTCTCCTCCTGTACCCAAGCCTGCTCTCCTCACATAGACTGAATTCCAGCGGGGAAAATCTGGGAGCTCCAGGAATATGAGTAGCTGCCCATGTATTTTGCTCACTCAGACAGAAGTACAGGTTTGGATGCTTCAAACCTCGTGGATGATATGAGGATGTGCTCTGCCTGTTGGTGCAGGCTTTTCTTCTGAGACAGACCTTAGTGCTCCGCATCCCTCTCCCACCCTCTGCCCCTCCTTCCCTGGCTCCTAGGAAGCCTTGAAATAAATCTTTGCATTTCGAAAGGCTGTTTTCTTCCCCAGCCTACATGTCAACACTAATCTGGGGACAAAAAGCCACATTTAAGAAAAGAAAATAAAGTCTTGGCTCCCACTCACTAGCATAATACAAGGGCCCATTCCCAGCATGCTGAGGATGTTGTGGGGATCCTTTTGTGGACAAAGGGGCAATTGATGAACTAGGTCATGGCAGGAAGAGATGGTATGTGGGAAAAGCACTGAACAGAGAGGCCTCTGAAAAGAAAGCCATTCCCCATGGAAGAGGCAGCCCCCCAGGATCTTGCTTGACCTGTTTGTGCCTGTGCCGGATCACCCTGCAGGCAGGAAGGGTTCTGAGGAGGTGAGGGGAGAGAGGCACCTGTACGTGTGCTGCTATACAGAAGAAAATCTCTAATTTCCATTTCTTTTCTTTACTATAGTAGAAGGAGAGGCTTTCAGAGCCTGCTGGTTAAGTGTTTGTGTCTCTAGGGGCTAGAGCAGCAGCTGGGGGTGTGGTACTCGCCACAGCTCTGTTAGTGAGTGACTGGTGCTCCTTTGTGAGTCTGTGGCTTGCTGCATTGACTCTTTCTCTATCCATACAGCAAGAGAGAGCAAACCTCTGTCCTGAGCTTGGGTGCACCCTCAGAGTGCATTCTTGAGACTGGAAGGTCTCCTGCTGCTCAGAGCAACCCTTTGCCATTCCTTCTTCATGTTTCATTGGCAGCATGAGGTCATCAGGACCCATCCAGCTTGGCAATGTCCACTTATGTCCTGGCCAATTCTGCAGAATGTAAGGGAACTCCTCTGTTTCTTGCTGTCTGAGTGTGAAACACTGCTCACTTGTCCTGGACCTAAAGCATATCCTGTGTCCACCCTTCAGCTTAGTGGCTCTGCGTGCTGAGCACAACCTTGAGTGAAAAATAGCACCTTGCTGCATCCTGCCACCACGTTATGCTGGTGCCTTGCCCTGCTGCAGCCATGCCCCCAGCCCTGCCAAAGCCATGCTGTTTTGCATGCCAGAGAGATCTGGGTTAATTGTCCCTGTGGAAAGGTAATGCCTTGAATGACACAGCCAGAGCATGGTGTCTTTTAGCAGTGCTGAGTTTGATTGACTTGTGAAGTTGGTTCTTTCCCTTGTTTCTGAATGATCTCCTTCCCTTGCACTGGTGTGTGGCATGCTGCCTGGGTGCTGGCAGTGCGGGAGGGGTCTGTCAGGGCTGCCTGTCAGAAGTAGTTACTGTCCCGAGACAAAAACCTCCAGGCAGGTCCCTGCAGCAGTGTCCCATCGCATGAGGTTCCTGGCTTGCCTGTCATTGGGTCAGAGTGGGTGTAAAGCAGGGTGCTCTAACTTCTTTCACACTTCATGCCTGATCTCAGCACTCTTCATGCCCACTGGTTGGTGGCGATGAGACCTTTCCTGCTCATGGGCAGCTTTGGGGCCCTGGTCCTACAGGTGTTTGCTATGAAATGAAGTAGGAGCCCATGTGTTGTCTTGATTTTGGTGGGACTAGATTCTTGCAGTCTGTGTGGGACTGTCCAGTGTCAGCAGCTTTCAGGTTTGGCTGATTTCAGAACTTCGTGCTGCTGTTCCCCTGTTGTGCAGCTCCCTGAGTCTCAGCCCAGAGCTTGCCTGCTGTTTGTACCAGGGATTTCTGCCCTGCTCAGTACCATCTACACACCCACACTCAGCTCTTCCTGAGTTCCTGTCCCAGCTTAGCCCTGACACCACATCTGTCTGTCCCCACTTGGCATCTCTCTCTTTGAATCTTGGCTGCAGCAACTGCTGGACTGTGGATGGATGTGGAGGTTAGCGCAAGTATTTTATGCATGTCTCTGCAGATTTTATGTCACTCTGTAAAAGTGAAGTAGTCCTGAAAAAATCCATGAGATCAAGGGATGCTAATACAGCTCCTTTTGCAGTGTAGCACCTAGGACAGGAGCTTAGGAAGGTCAGAGCTTATCTTTGCTTCAGGTGGAGGCTTTGAAGATTCACCTTTCTGTCAAATGTTGTCTCAGTTACGGTCTGGCAAAGTGGCTCAGGAATCTGAGCACGTGCTATGAGTGGAAAGTGCTAGGACAACATTGTAGTGGACTAACGGCTGTTAAAAATTTTCTAGAAGTAGGTACCTTATTCAGACCTCAGACAGTGTCAGAAGCCCTTTTTCCACTTCCTCTGGATTTGTGTCCCCTGCATCTTTGGAAATAACTGGAGGCAAGTGATGCAGGAGGAATGAAAGGATGGCATATGGCTTTGAAGGAGTCTGAACCTGGTTCTGTTAAAGGCAGAAAGGGGAATGGAGGGAGGGGGCTGTAGAGTTAAGTATCAGAGCAGTAGAAAAACGAGATAATTTAGTAGAGGGAACTGGGTGGTTGGAGACAGATTCGGGTTACACAGATAGGAAGAGAGTTGTTGGGGCATTTCCTCGTTTGATTCTTTAGGTCTTGTAATAAACAGAAGGTACCTGCTGAGTAAGGACCCTTTTAGGATTGTATGTTTTGTGCTAGCATACTCAATCAAAGGCCTGTCTAGAGGTCTGGGATGATGAATGTGGCATTCATTAGTAAGTCTCATGTGACCTATGTTAAAAGCCCAATTTTGACATGGTAGCCTTTAACCCAGTGTAAGCTGGCTGAGTAAGATAGGATTCACCAGATTTTTCTTGGGCTGCGCTATCATGTGGTGATGGTGATGCATGCTGATATCCTAGACCCTTGGAAGGGATAAGTGAATATATGCTGATTTGACATCTTTAAATGCTAGTATAAAGAAGTCCAAATAAAACCTGCATATGGCAGGCCTAAGCCCTTATCAGAGGGAGAGTGCCCATGGATGCTTCCCATTGCAACGTGTACCTCAAGGTGCATCATGGCACAACGGTGCCTTGTTTACAGCCCCTCTGTTCTTGAGGCTTCATCCAGCTCTGGTCTCTAGTGCAGGTATTTGTTTGATGTACAAATGCTGCTTTTGGCTCACTGTGAAATGCACTGTGTTTCAGCTGTTGCCACCATGATGTGCAAGGCAGGGCTAATCACACCAGAGCCCTCCGACCCCATGCAGTACTATGGCGAATCATCTGACACCTACTACCACATGGACCGCTGGCAAAGGCTGCGCACAGCTGTCAGGAAGCTGGAGTTCTGGGAAAACTTCAACGCTGAACTGATAGGTAGTGGCTTCTTCTCCAAGGTCTACAAGGTAAAAGTGCTGGGACTGACCCAACGCAGCATGAGACTGCTGCTGTGATGTATAGGCAGCCCACAGTCCTTGTGAGAGCACCTGAGTACCTGCTGAGTCTGTGCAGATGGTGCCTCATTTGAGGAACCATCCCCCAGCTTGTTTCCTCATCTTCATCTCTCCTGGCTCACCCTGGCAGGTTGGCTGAGGCGAGGGAGGAGAGGACGCCCCCTCTGCGCACCTAGCACATCACCTTTGATATGCATCTTCCCTTCCATAGTGTAAAATGAGACAGGAGGACTTGATCAAGCAATGTTTGTTGGCTGTCATCTACCAATACAACAGGCTTGTCAGGGAGCTAAACAGGGGTATTGGATGACTTATGGGGATATTTATGCTCTGTGCAGGTTTTGTTGTCAGAACTGTGACAAAATATGTTGAGAAAAGGAATGTAAAATCAAGTTGCGTATGTCTCCCAGAATACCTGCCACCCACACCTCCTGGAGATGCCAGTGCCATCACCCCTCTCCTGCTCTGTGTTACTGGTGATACTGCAGAAGAGCAGGTGACTTGGAGTACAGACAGAGTGGGACAGGCTGCTGGTTTGTCCGCTTTTGCCTCTGCTGCCTTCATGTCAGGAGATCTATGGCTCCATGCAAGCCTGTGTCTGATGTGTATGGTGTATCACCAACGTAAATCTGTTTTTCTCACTGGGGCTGTTCTGAGTCACTCCCTACATCAAGCTCCACTGGTATGGCAGTTAAACCCTGTCTTAGTAAGCACAGGATTCAGGGTGTTGCTAGCTTTGCTCCCCATCCAGTGCTGTTCCTCAGCTGAGGAATACTTTAGCATCTCACCATTGCTTATTTGGGGTGAAGGGATGGGGCGTGGAGCTCTTTCCCTGCAACCCTCAGTCATCACTGTTCTCTCTATGAACAGCTAGATGAAAGGGGGACCTCTACCTAGGAAGTGAGAATGCTTTGCAATGTGGCCAGATTTGCTCACATAATCTCTCTTCCAGCACACTCTAGAATGTTGTTGCTGACACGGATCTTGATTGTGTGTGTGGGTGTGACACAGACTCAGTGGAAACAAATTGGGCCTGGCTACATCATCACTTTTAGCTCCTTATCTTGACCAGGTGCAGGATGGACACCAGGAATGTATATTTCTTCCCGGCCACCATAAGATACTTCTGCCAGAGGAGTACTCTGACATTACTGTGTGAGATCCCTAGCTGGTGTAAGCAAGTGTGGCCTATTGAACCTAGTGAAGCCAGACTGGCAGGATCTGGCCTTGGAGCTGCAGAAAACACGCAAGTTGGATAGATAAATACACATTGCTTTCTTAAAGCTCTGTCTCCTCCTTTGTTGCATTTGGGATTGGTGTTATGGTCTTTGAGTGCTCTTCAGGTCCAGCGATAGTGCACTAATGCTGTTCAAAGGGTATCTCCAGCCAAGGGTATATGGCAGCTGTTTTCAGACTGGAGCAATATATGACCAATACCTCTCTGCACCATACCCTCCCTCCAGTAATTCCTTTCCCCACTTACACAGCATATTGTTGCCATCACTTTCTCTTTCCTTTATCTAGCAGGTTTTCATAGTAAGGACTGCTGTCTCCTGTGTGTGACATTTTCCTCCTGCCCTGGCAGTAAATTGAGATTCCAGCAATAGGTGGGCTGGATGCATGGATTTTGAATGAAAATGGAATAAATTCCTGAAGCAGAAGGAGGAAAAGAAATGTTAAAACAAACAAACAACAATGGTATGGGTTAAATAGTTAGAGGACAGTGGAGGAGGACTTGGTACAAGGACAAGTCTTTTGTAGGGACCTGACGTTTGTCTGTGGACTTGAGCGCAAAAGTAACTGATTACTCACATTCCTCTTGGGTCAGCCAGTGTCCTGTAGACTCATAGCCCTAAGCAGCAGTGCCCCTGCTGTAAAGCATCATGGGTGATGGTCCTTTGAAACTCTTTGCCAATGCGGATGCTGTCTTCCAAAGCACTCCCACCACATGGACATAGACTCCTCTGTATGTGATGCTGGCACTGAAAGGCTGCCTGTTGTTTGTGCCATCCCTTGTCCTGAGGAAAAAAGATTCACTTGGTTTCACATGGTGACTCAGACCAAGAGATCTGGGCATGACCTCCTGCTCAGTGAATTATGTAATGCGTAACCTGAGTACAAGGTACTTTCCCTCTTTTTCTGTCTTAGTTTTCTGATGTGGAATAAGGAACTATTCAAGTACAAGTTTTGCTCAGGGAAGGCATGAAGCTCCTTTCATTGACAGTTATCTGCTGCGTGGGGTCTGAGGTGCTCAAAAGCAGGAGAGAAATGCAAAGTGATTTATTTTCTGGCACTGGTTTAAGGCATTGACCAAGGTGAGCCTCTGAATAATGTCATCTTCTGGCCCCCAAAAATCTTCACAAGCATTAGGAAGTACGGTTCCACTCCCAGTTGCATGGTCTGCAAATTCCCACTGCCAGATTTTCACCTTTATTTCGCTGCTTGAGGCTGACACTGGGCCTTTACCCTCATCAGTTTTTAGCATGAAGTGAGAATACCTTGGGGGGTTCTCTGCACACTGATCTAGGGCAGAACTGGACAGGGTGTGACTTAGAGCAGGCCAAGGGATGCTCCAGGTTGGCCAGGGTAGTCTTAGAGCCTGCAAGCTTCGAAGAGGCCTTCTGACCGCAGGTGCCTCAGTGAGCCTGTGGTCAGCCTAGGAGTATCTCTTGTGCTACAGTCTCTCCAAGCTCAGTGGGATCTGTCCAATACAAAGAAAATTTTAATAATCTTTTCTATCATAGAAGCTTGTTTCCAAGTTCAGAGTCAGGATTGTGATAGGGAACACGTCTGATTTGTCAGAGCAGAGCAAGTGTTATCTCCTAAATTTCCACTTCAGTATTTTTTTTCTAAGCTAACAGTAAAGCTGACAGAAGACTAGTGCTGGGTTATGGACTAACAAAGCAAGGAGCTGTCTGTTGTTGAACTGTGATGGGTAGCACTATAAAATTGACTAATTACCCTAATTATTGTGCCAGCAATCAGCTGTTGCTAGAGAGGAAGGAGGCAAGAAGTTAAAAATGAATTATGGGGAGAAGACACCAGTCAGGGGGCTCTCCATCATGACCTAGCAGTTCAGCCTTTCTGCATGAGGTGGGTGTTGCCTGAAGTCTGATCCCCAGTAACTGGAGGTCCCCCAGTTTGGCCCCCCTGAGTAATGACTAACTGTGGTTATGATGTCTCATCAGGTGATGCTCTCAAAGCCCTGGTTTCTTTATGACCTGCTGGAATATACAGGCAGGCTGTCAGGTTGTGTTCCTTCAGAATGGAAGCAGCAGTTCATGTTTCTTCCAAGACAATTTGTTTTGTGATCCTGATTATAATCAACCTTTCTCTCCTTTCAGCTTAGCTAGGTCTTACATGCAGCTCTTTGTTCTCCTCATATGTTCTGGTAACCTTAAAGTAGTCATCACAGAGAGCAGTGGGTGATGCTTTAGGTCTCAGACTGCTGCTTTGAAGCCATCTTATGCTGTTTGAACGATTTTGACGTGAAAGCAAACAAAAAATATAAACCTCAAGATGAGAGAAAGTTAAACATCACTGAATTCTCTATTCACTCTGGGGCAAATGTCAGGACATCAGTGTGGACCATACCTGATATATGAGTCTCCATAAAGCTGACTTTGATTAATGTTTGAAATATTAAAGTATCACAATGCCTTGTTATGTAATCTGGAATCTGCTATTCGGATCCTCGACCCAGATTTCATGAGTTGCAGTGGACCTTGGATGGTCCTGTCCACGCTGAAAGTTGGGGGACCCCTGTATGACTTGCAGCCTGCGTGAAACCCCTACATGCAGTACTGTCCAACCATGGTACTTTCATGGGGGACAGCAAATTTCCTCTTAAAAATGCCTGCTCAGTCTGTTATGTGTTATAAGTTTGAGGAACAACATTTTGTTTTCTGTTCTTTACTTTCCCATATCCCTGCTAGAGGGAAGGCCTAGGCATGAAATACATCTGGTAATCCACAGCAGAGGTTCAGGTTAGCATGTGAATGGGAAGAAGACTCAGGGCCTCTGTCCAGGGGCACTGGGGAGAGATGAGCTGGCTCTGCACTTGCTTCATTGTGTCTGTCTAGCAGAGACTGTAGATGGGGAGCCAGGTGTTGGCAGGGGCTCAGAAAGCAGTGGGGATGAGGAGTGTGACAGCAACCTTGTGCAGCGACCAGACCCAGGCAGGAAGGAGGGATGGAGGTAGGCAGGCTATGGTTGGGATGGGCCATTGGATGTAAGGCATTGGAGAGGAGAAGGTCGGCCCTTCTTTAATTCTGTGTGGACTGAGGAATTGCTCCAGCCAAAGTCACTTGAATTTGGGTTGAGAAACAGCTTTGTGCTGTGTTGTGACAGTAGGGATTTAGCTGTCTCCAGCCTCCAAGTCAGACATCACTGGTTTGGAGCTTGTGTGGGAGGGACAGCACCTTGCCCTTGTGCAAATCATTGTGCAAAGCTCTGGGCAGCAGGGAAATGAGATTCAGGACTCGGCTGGGAATGGATACTGTTGTCCAGAGGGGCTAGACGACATCTGTAAGCTAACAGATGTCCTGCTCCAACCTTGGATCCAGGTGACCCAGGCTGCTGCTTGTAAAGTGATGGTGGTGAAGATCTACAAGAACGACGTGGACGAAGAGGTGATTGTACGTGAGATCAGCCTGCTGCAGAAGCTATCCCACCCCAACATTGTCAGGTGGGCACATCCTCTGGCCATGACTGGTGTCACTGGCAGGGGCTGGAGTTGGTCAGTGTCTATAAAGCAGTTCTGTGGAAAGGGAATAAACAGAACCTTGATGGCTTGTTTTCTTTTTTTTTTTTTTTTTGGTGCATCCTGCTTAGGTACCTTGGGATATGTGTGAAGGATGACAAGCTGTACCCCATTCTGGAGGTAAAAGTTTCTTGCTTGTAAGTGTGCTATAGGCAGGCAAGGACTGTGCAGTTCTTTGGTAGGGAGGATGGCAGATATCCTGTAATGCATATCTGCATATCTGACACTTGAGCCTGTGAGTCTGTACTAGTAAGACTGCCTTAGAGAACCTTTTGGTTCTTTTTGCCCCCCAGTTGCTCATGGCTGAAGTGGGCACAGTCACTATAGGACCATGAGATTCAAGAAGGATAGCCAGAAAGTGTTTCAGGGTGGTCTAGTACCACCCCAAAGAGCAGAGGAGCCACTGGTTGGAGAACAGGAGTAGAGCAGATGTAGACTGGCAGGAACTTTACTGTGGCTCTGACGTGGTGGTGTGGCTTAATAGAAAAGCCTTGGCCGGTACCGGAGAGGCCTTGTCTTGTTCCTGCACCATCAGCAGCCTGAGGCATTGACTGAGCCCCTGCAAAAGGCTTTTTGCCTATTGGTTGCTGCCTGTGAGTGAAGACTGTGGAAGGGTCCCCTTGGCACCATACTCTTGGGTGCAATGGGAGGAGCAGTACAAGGGCTGGTGTGAGCATTTTCTCACTGGACAGAGGAGACCACTGCTAGGTGAGCCTGGCAGAGCAGGGGGCAGCAGGTGGCTGGATGCAAGTACTTGGAGATAATGTAGTGGCATTCAGCAGCAATGTGCAGAGGAAAAGTGTTGCATGGCACTGCCTGGTTTGAGGTGGGCACCCAGGAAGGGGCCCCCACCATTGCCAACAAGTCATGAAGGCACAGCACAGGTCCCCAGTGCAGGTTTGGAAAGTTGTTTGCCATGCTGGCTTATACAGAAGTCCCTGCAGCAGGGCAGTACCAGAGACCATCAGTGTCTTGCTGTGTCAGGAGGGGTATTAGCACTACACCATGCACAGGGACCCTTGTGTGCGGTGGCATTTATTATCTCTGTCCCAAGGTAGGGAGCTCCTGGGTTGGTGAGGGAGAGCTCAGCACCAGGAGAGCCTGTGTCCAGCTGCATAGGTGCCTGCTTTTTGTCTCTGTTCACAGTATGTGAATGGGGGTTGCCTGGAGGAGCTCCTGGCCAGCAAAGACATCACTTTGACATGGAAGGAGAAAGTGGACTTAGCTTCTGACATTACCAGAGGCATGATCTACCTGCACTGCAAGAACATCTACCATCGAGATCTCAACTCCAAGGTACACAGCTGGAAAGGGGATGTCACCCCTGAAGGGCAACTATGTTAGGGGACCCTACAGAGGCACTTAGGGCTGTAACCTGGAGACCTCAGGCTTCTTCTTGGTCCTCTGCTCCATGCTAATCCCTTTGCAGGCAAGGAAGTTTTATTAATAAAACCTGTAATTACATTACATTCATCGCTTGTCAAGCAGAAGACTCAGCTTTTTAAGGAAAAAATCAAATATTGATGAAGGTCGGCAGCATGGAAGCCATTCAAGCATTACAGTCTTGAAAGGCATCAGTACAGGAACCAAACTTGCCTTTGTAGTCTCAGGCTGTTTGGTTGGCTCAGTTCCTAACTGGGAAATCACAAACTACATGGGAGGACAAGGCACGAGTCTGTTTCATTCTGATGATGGATTTCGTGGCACGTGTGCTCTGAAGTCAGTTGAGATGCAATTTCCTGTTTGGTGATAACTGATGAGTTTGGGATATGCTTGTGGAAAGTTAGTGAGTGTTGCAGGTTCCTGCCTGTCCTTTCTGTCTCACTATGGAGGTTCAGCCCTGGAAAAAAGTTAATACTTCCCAGGAGAGACCTGGGAAATCTGCTGTGATGATGGCTGAAGATACAGGAGAGAAGTGTATATTATGTTTACTTGATTTCTAGTTGTCCGTGAGAACCATCTGGAGAAGATATTCATAGTTTCTGCTAGCTCTTTGGGAGCAGATGCCAAGAGGAAATCCTGGGGAACTGAACAGGTTGAAACCACTGGGGTTTCTGAGAATCTGTAAGATAATTTTGTAGAAATTCCTCCAGAAAACACTGTTAGGGACGTACAACCCTGGGCAGCGAGAAGGGCTGTGACTGATCTGCCTGCCTTTGACTGAACAGTGAACAAGGCTGATGTGCACATTTCTAGGTCTCTTTCAGATGAAAGGATGTGGATCGTTGTGTTCATATCAGGTAACTTTGCAGATCTCCGTTCAGGTTAGTTAGGATGGAGTGCCAGCACTGAGTCCGGGAAGGCTGTATCAGGAGGTAGGCTGAGGCACAGTGGTGATGAGCAAGCAGGGCTGCATGGTGAGGGCTCCTGACAGTTCTGGGCATGGGATGGATGGTGAACCAAAAGCCTCCAATGGACACAGGCTAGGGAACTGCTACTTCAAAGGACTTTTTCTGGCTTCAGATGTGGTCAATGTGTGCTGCCAGGATGCAGGCCTCTGGTGAGAGGAGAGCCAGTAATGGCAGGGGCTGAGGGCCAGTGAGGTGCTGCACAGTGAAGTGTGCAGGCTTTTCCTTGTTGGGCATCTCATGTTTTACCCCCCATGGCCTCCTTTCAGAACTGCCTCATTCGAGTGACGCCACGGGGCCGTGAGGCACTGGTGACTGACTTTGGGCTGGCCAGAGAGGTGGTGGAGCTGCCTGTGAAGGATGTGGAGAGGAAGCTTTCTCTGGTGGGCTCTGCTTTCTGGATGGCTCCTGAGATGCTGCGGGGAGAGCCCTATGACCGGAAGGTATGGCAGTGCTTACCAGCTCCTTGTTCATCATCAGAGGTCCTGAGCAAGAATGAGGGATGTCTGCTGGTGACATGTTCCAACAGCAGAAAAGCCTTTCCCTCCCTCCCTCCCTAGGAAACGTAGCTCTGCTATCTGGACCTTTGTTCAACAATGTTCTGCATAGCAACTTAGATATTGCATGTGTGGCCTTGTTAAGTTAAACTCTTAGGGAAATGGATTACTGCTGTTGACGAACACACTGAAGCCTCTCTGAAGAATATGCTGGAAGAGTTACAGCCTAAGCTGTTGTGGGATCTATGGGGGGTGCCAGAGCTACGGTAGAAGCACCAACTACGTTGAAGTGTGGCATGGGTCCATGTTTCCCAAAGATAAGGCTCAACCCCAAGTGAGGCTATGGTGTTTCTGGGTGGGTTCAGAAGCATAAGTTCACCTGAGAACAACTGATTTGCTGCCTCCATCTTCAACACACCTTTGATGGGCTCTTGGCTAACTAATGGAAGAACCCAGTCATCGGTACTTCCCATTTGCATGCTTTGCTTCTTCTACGTATGCTTGGTCCTACCTCTCCTCATCTTGCAGGTAGATGTGTTTTCCTTTGGCATTGTCCTTTGTGAAATCCTGGGCAGGATACCAGCTGATCCTGAAGTGCTTCCCAGGACTCAGGTAATGATTTTTGCAGCCAAATTTAACAGTGTTTTCTCCATGATACCAGATTGTGGTTTCTCTCTGGGCCATGCAGACCTGACACACAGGCATATGTGCACGCTCAGATTTCTCTCCAGAGTGTTTTTCTTGAGAAAATCTGGTGACAAAATGTTCAGTGTGTAAGTGGAATCATCTGTAGTTTGAAAACTTTTGTTAAATCAACAATATGAGATACAACAGTTTTGTTTAGAGATCTTAATTCCAATAATTCATTTGGCTTTGACATTTCAGCTTCTGTATTGAAGTGGCAGGTCAAACACAACTTCATTGTGAATTTCTATTTTCAGATACATTAGGGTTAATATACAGTTCATGTAAAAACAGTGGGCTTCTCTAGAAACATGGCCTTTTTTCAGTATTTGCAACAATTCCTTTCCACAAAGTGAGAAGGGAAGGTTTTTGCAGAATGAGGGTGAAAAATCCATCAGGAAATAGCAAATTGCTGCTTTCCAAGCAGTCTTCAGGAAAAAAGCAATGAACCTGTAATGACCAGAGATTATTAGATGTTTCTGCAAGACTGAACAGTAACTAAAACTGCATCTCCATTTGTAAGATGGAAGAGAATTATGTATCAGGGACTCTGATGTCTGAAAGGACTAAGCTGTAGCTATGGAAACAGCTGGCTGGATCCCCTCAATCGGTTGTCATTGGAACACCAAATAATCTACAGTTTCTGTCCTTGGCAACCACTGCTCAGCACCTCACCCAGTGCTGGTTGCTCTACATGCTGTTTTCTACCTTTGTGGTTCTTGTTGCCTTACTCTGAGCTTTTCCAGGAGGACACATTGCACTTCAGGGAGAGCACAGAGCAAGCAGAAGGATGTTGCAACGTTCTCCTAGTTCAACGTCTCTTTTACCATCTGTGTCCTCCTGGCAGAGCTGGTACCTTTGCATAGCCATAGTTAAAATAGCTGTGATGGAAACCATGAACATTTTAATCTTTAATTAATCAGCTTTAATCCATGAACATTTTTTGCTTTAACAACTTGAGAAGGGTGAAGAGCCTTTAAAGGACTTCATAGCTCAAGCGTTGATTACTTTTTCCTTGCTTCTTACTGTAAAACCCTTTTATCCTGGTGGTTTTGAGGTGGAAGGAGGATGGCATTTGCAGCTAAGAAAAGCATAAAACCCAGACAAGGCCCATCTCAATAAGCAAAGGATATATAGGACACATCTTGAGTAAGAGAGGGGCTTGAGACCTATTTTACCTGTTTTCCTGGGGAGGCTGCATAACTGACTGCATGTAGTCAAGGCCAACTCAACCTCTTCCTGGCTGGTTGTTGACCCATGCTCTACCCCTTCCTCAACAGGATTACGGCTTGGATGTTGCTGCCTTCCAAGGGATGATCAGTGAATGCCCCAGGCAGGTGATGGACCTTGCTGCTAGCTGCTGTCGGGTGAGATTCTTGCTAGACTTTTTTTTCTCTTGGTTTTCTTGGGTTTGTATCACACCTCTGTAAGAGTATGCTCTCAGTGCCAGCACACAGGGCTCTGCCACTTAAGCTCTGAAGTGAAGAAGTCTTCCTGGAGCAGTAGTATGCTTTCATCCATTGCATAGTTTTGCCCTAAGAAACACTTCGGAGAAGTGATCGGTTTGTGTATTACAGCCCAAAACATCACAAGGTCCTGCCTGTTCCCTTGTATATCAACCCCAAAGTGGGAAGCATGTTGGTGACTATGTCTGATCCCCACTTAGCCAGACTGCAGGCAGAGACACCTAGCTGATTCTCTCTGGAAGGCACTGCCTCACCATTACCAGCATTGCAGGTATCATCAGAGCAAATTTCTCCAACCTGTGTTGCTTTGGCATAAAAGGTAAAGGTGAAAGCTGGGGGACCTCCCTGTGCTGCCTCAGGATGCAAAGTAGAAAGAAAGGATTCAAGTTTATCTTTGAAAGGAAGGAGAAAAAAAAAAGGCAATAATCAGGAGAAACTAGGTGATCGTAATGCAACTCAATTTGTTGCTCAAGGCAGCAAATGGAAATAATTCTAGCACGAGTCCCAAGGACACGTGAATGACTCGCCCTGGATCAGAGGAGTAATTCACATGAACAACTTGCTTTGGTTTGTATGTGTTCTGATATTGTATCACAGTTTCCTAATGCAAATTGATTGATAATGTGCGTGTGCCAGAAATGGCTCTTGGGGCTGTTATTTGCTTTTGTGCAATGTGCAGGTTTGGGCAGGTTCTGGTGCGGGTTGGCTTCCCCAGGGCCAGGCACAAGGGCAGCCTCAGGATGGCACAGTGGGGGCCTGGGCTGGAGGTGCCCGAGTGCCCCAGGCTGTGTTCCTTGGCAGCCCTTGCATTTGTGGAAGAAACTGTGGGTTCTCCAAGCAGGGTGTGAGGTATACTCTCTCCTGTAAGAGAAGGAGGGGGGCCTGGACCTCTCTGCCCTTCAAAAGGAAAAGGGACAAACCCTAACTCTGAGGATACGCCAATGGCACTGGGAGGACGGGAGGATCACAGCCCACTGACAATGACCTGTGTCAGGGAGACAAGACAGATTCCAACTATCATGAAAAAGCCCAGGGAATGAGACATCTCCCTCCTGACACCTATCTCCAGTCTTTCCCGTGCACAACCCCTGGCCCTGCACTGTTCAGGTTGGCTTTGGGATGAACAGTTCCCGCACCCTGTTGAAACCTGGCCTGACACACCATGACTTCAGCATCTTGCTGTCTTTGCTTGTGCTGTACTGTGCCTTGGGATCTGTCTTGTGGCTGCTCGTTTGCAGCAGTCTGTGCCTGGATCACTGTGCAGTAATGCCAGAAAGCTCTGCTGGCAGGTGCATAGCCCAGGCCAGTGCTGATGATGGATGAATGTCATTGCTCAGCCATGGGGGACCCAGGAGAGCTGCTGCACAGCACCCACTTTCCTGTCCAGGGTGTCATCTTCAGCCTCTCCCTTCTCGTTCCAGGTGGAAGCGTTTAAGAGGCCATCTTTCTCCGAAATCCTGGATGAGTTGGAGGATGTTGCAGAGAGCCTGGAGCCTAGGAGGGAAAATCAGCTTTTGGGCTGAGCTGTGGGCCTCCTGCAAGGCCTGGTGGAGTATTGCACAAACTGTAAATCAACTGTCTTGGAGGGTCAGGAGTGAAGAAGGAAGGTGGGAAAGGGAACAGCCAAGTGACACACTGGTATTTATTTAATCATAGTCTCAGTCTCTAATTTCTGGGTTGGAAAAAGTGGTTAAAAATGGAGAAGGGATTTATCAAGGGTATATATTTCTTAGGTAGGTTTTTAACAGATGTAATTCAGACTCAAGCAGCTTTTGTTCATTTGCTTGTTAAAAGCACATGATCCTGGAGGGGCAGGTCAGGGACCTGAACTCCCTTGCAGATGCTTTCCAAATACCCAACAGAAATGTAGTTCTCTCCTGCTTCCACGTGTCCCCTGGACTCAGGGTCTTCCCCTTCCATATCCCCTCTGGCCTTGGGGAATCTCCTCTATGGAGGCTGTGGTCCTTGTGGTGTGAAGGAGTAGGGCTTTGACACACTCAGTGAGCCTCAGGGTTGCCTTATATTTCAAAGCCTTACAACACCCATCTGGTAGCCTTGCAAGGACAGGTACGTTCTAAATCTCTGACTAGGTTCCTTGACATTGTACACAGGATGCATCAGTATCAGGCAAAGTTTTGGAGTGCTGGGACTATCCACAGGGTGCTCACCTGCACCGGGCCGAGGCAATGGGTAGGGTGTGCCTCCTCAAGATATGAATTAACCAATTAATATCTCCTATCATAAAAGCTTTGTCAGGCACATGCCACGTCAGAGTTGTCCCAGTATTGTAGCAGTCTGGATTTCTCCCCACTGTCCTCAGTCTGGGTTCAGAGATGGGAGTCTGGGTTCAGGAGTCTGCCTCCCCACCTCTCATCCTGTTGCAAATACATGGTGACAAGCACAGTGCCAACAGCTTGTGAGGCCAAAGCAGGGGAGAGTTGGGTCTGGCATTATGCAGTATCTCACCTATTCCTCTGCCTGGTCGAGCATCCCATTGTCTCTCCAGCGGTTAGACACCCTTGCAGGCCCCAGGGCTCATGCAGCCATGAAAGGATTTTCTTTTGGTACTTTCTTCTGTGTTTTCTTCTGTGGGCTGGAGGAAGGTTGCTAGGTCTGCAGATCCAAACCAGAGCTGGGAAGAATAATGGCAAGAAATGGTCTGGCACTGCAAATTAAGAGAGAGAGTTGAGCAGACAAGTTCATGTCTCCAGATCAGCCGATGGCTGCACCATCATCGTGAAAGACAGGTTCTACTAGGACCAAAATTTTTGTGAGTGTAAATAGGCATATTGCCTGTATAGTGGTGGAGCAGTGGCTCTCTTCTTGTAGACCGTAAGCTCTTGGAGCAAGGATCCTTCATTTGTCCATGAGAAAGTAATTGTATAGTGTATAACCCAATGGAGCTTTCAGCCTTGTGGGAGGAATGATGTGCTCTCACATAGTGGTATAGACCTACATGTGAGTCTCATCTCAAGCTCTTGAAGTAGAATTTGGTGTCACATATGGCCCAACATCTCTGTGTTGTGGTGCTTGTACAAGGGAGTGTCACTAGTGTGCCAGGACAGAGATGTTGTGGAGGAGTGGTGCATTTTCCCTAGGGATTTCCTTATGATCAGGACCTGACATGAAATGCACTGAATGGCACCAGAATCATTGTCTCAGCCACATGTCCAGAGAAATTCTCATTCCCCAGAGCTGCCATCATGCTGTTGACATCTGTGCAGAAGAAACCTCCTGCTCAACAGTAAAACTACTCAGCAAAAATCTTCCTCCCAGCTTCATACTGCTAGCAGCAAGGAGCAAAGCCTTGAGAAGTAGAAGACTGAAAATAAAGGAAGTTTTTCAACTTGGAGGAAGGCAGAGTGGCTACTTTTTGACTTGCACCAGTTTGGGGGCTTTGGACCCCTAAATGAAAAGGGCTGCAAAGGCAGCACAAACTTTATGTATGTACTTGTGCATCTTCAGTGACAGCCAGACAACACCATCATTGCAGCAAAGTGGTGGGACAGAAATCACAGGGTGTGTATTTGGCTACCAAGGGATGGACATAATCACAGAATGGTTGAGGTTGGAAGGGAACTCTGGAGATCATCTAGTCCAACTCCCCTGTCATGCAGGGCCACCTAGCACACTGTACACAGGATCACATAGAGGCAGGTTTGGATTATCTCCAAAGGAGACTCCATAACCTCTCTGGGCAACCTACTCCAGTGTTCTGTCACCCTTACAGTAAAGAAATATTTTCTCCTATTCAGCTGGAGCTTCTTGTGTTTCAGTTTGTGCCTGATGCCTCTTGTCCTGTCGCTGGGCACCACGGTAAAGAGTCTGGCCCCATCCTCTTGACACCCTCCTTTCAGATATTTATAGACATTGATAAGATTCCCTCTCAGTCTTTTCTTCTCCAAGCTAAGCAGGCCCAGTTCTCTCAGCCTGTCCTTGTAGGACAGGTGCTCCAGTCCCCTCGTCATCTTTGTAGCTCTCCGCGGGACTCACTCCAGGAGCTCTATGTCCCTCTTGTACTGGGGAGCCCAGAACTGGGCACAGTACTCCAGGTGAGGCCTCACCAGGGCTGAGTAGAGGGGCAGGATCCCCCCCCTTGACCTGCTGGCAACACTCTTCTGAATGCACTCCAGGATACCGTCGGCCTTCTTGGCCACAAGGGCACATTGCTGGCTCACGGTTAACCTGCTGTCCAGCAGGAATCCCAGGTCCTACCCCTCAGAGCTGCTTTCCAGCAGGTCAGCCCCCAACCTGTACTGGTGCATGGGGTTATTCCTCCCTAGGTGTAGGGCTCAGCATTTGCCTTTGTTGAACTTCATGAGGTTCCACGTTGTCCAGTGCTCCAGCGTGCCCAGGCCCCTCTGAATGGCAGCACAGCCCTCTGGGGTATCAGCCACTCCTCACAGTTTTGTGTCCTTAGCAAACTTGCTGAGGGTGCACTCTGTTGCATCATCCAGGTCATTGATGAAAAAGTTGAACAACACTGGAGCCAGTACTGACCCCTGGGAGACACCTGTAGCTACAGGCCTCCAACTAGACTGTGTTGCTGAGCACAACCCTCTGTGCTTTGCCATCCAGACAGTTCTCATTCCACCTCTGGCCATTCATCTATCCCACACTTGTTGAGCTTGCCTATGAGGAGACAGTGTCGATGCCTTGCTGAAGTCAAGGTAGACAACATCCGCTCTCTCCCCTCATCTACCCAGCCAGCCATCCCATTGTATAAGGCTACCAGATTGGTTAAGCATGATTTCCCCTTGCTGAATCCATGCTGACTACTCCTGATCACCTTCTGCTCCATGTGCGTGGAGATGATCTCTGGGATGATTGATTCCATCACCTTTCCAGGGATGGAGGTGAGGCTGACCAGCTGTTTGTTTCCTGGGTCCTTCTTGCCCTTTTTGAAGACTCAGGTGACATGGGCTTACTTTCAGTCCTCAGGCATCTCTCCTGTTCTCCAAGACCTTTCAAAGATGTTGGGTTAGCAGTAACATCCACCAGCTCCCTCAGCACTCGTGAATGCGTCCTGTCTGGGCCCACAGATTTGTGGGTGTCAGTTTGCCTAAGAGGTCTCTGACCTGCTCCTCTTTGACCAAGGGGAAGTCTTCCTTTCTCCAGACTTCCTCTCTTGTCTCTAGGATCAGAGATGCCTGAGGGCTGGTCTTAGCAGTGAAGACTGAAGTAAAGAAGGCATTCAGTACTTCTGCCTTCTCTGTATCCTTTGTCACCAGAGCACCCACCTCATTAAGCAGCAGTCTCACATTTTCCTTAGTCTTACTTCTGCTATTGATATATATGTTCTTCTTCTTGTTGTCCTTGACACCCTTTACCATATTTAACTCTAGATGGACCTTGGCTTTCCTTATTACATCCCTGCATCCTCTGACAATGTCCCTATATTCTTCCCAAGTGGCCTGTCCCCTTTTCCACGTTCTGTATACTTTCTTCTTCCATTTGAGTCCTTCCAGGAGCTCCTTGCTCATCCAAGCAGCTCTCCTGCCCCCTTTGCTTGCTTTTTTTGTTCATAGGAATACATAGATCCTGAGCTCGGAGGAAGTGATGTTTAAATACTAACCAGCTCCCTTGGACCCCCTTTCCTTCTAGGGCCCTGACCCATGGGATTCCTCCAAGTAGGTCCCTGAAGAGGCCAAAGTTAGCTTTCCTGAAGTCCAGGGCTGCAATCCTACTTCTTGCCCTGCTTCCTTCTCACAGTATCCTGAACTCCACTATCTCATGGTTACGGCAGCCAAGGCTGCCCCCAACCTTCAAATCTCCAACCAGCCCTTCTCTGTTTGTAAGGACAAGATCCAGCAGCACACCTCTCCTGTCCTTGTTGGCTCCTCGACCACCTGTGTCAAAAAGTTATCATCAGTGCTCTGCAGGAACTTCCTGGACTGCATCCTGCAGGAAGGACAGCATCCTGCAGGAGGGACCCTGCACTGGACCAGGGAAGAGAGTGGCTGTGAAGGAGTGGTAGAAACGAAGCACCACATGCGGGTTGACTGCAGCCCTCACTCGTGCCTGCCCCCTGCACTACTCAGGGCAGGGAGGAGGTGGAGTAGGGTCAATGGGGGAAGGTGCCCCCAGCCCCCAGTTTATTTCTTTGTTTCTCACTGCTCCAGCCCATCAACAATAGGTAATAAATTTTATTAATCTCCCTATGCTAAGTCTGTTTTGCCTGTGACGATAATTGTAGAGTGATCTTGCTGTCCATATCTCAACCCTTGAACCCTTTACATTTATCAGGGGCTCTCAGTGGGACTAGCTTTCTGAGAAGTCCTGATTCCCCTGTTTTGAATTTATAACAGCAAACAATCTCTCCTCCTTCTTCCACTCTGGATAATCATTCCCCTCCCCCTCTTCTCCAGTGAATAATATACTCAAGATTGACATCATTTCCCCCCCAGGAATACAGATTAGGCCTTAGAAACTGATCTAACTGCTCTAATCCTATAGGGTCCTCAATTAAAGACTTTATTTCCTTTTTAAAAATTCTAACCTCTCTGCTGGGGGGGGGGGGGGGGGCGGAATTCACTTCTGTGCTTGCCTCACTGGTACCTCCCTAAGAGGATACATAGGAGTGTTAGTACTGTTAGTATCAGGGAATGGGAAATTATCAATATATCTTCTACATTGTTCTAATTCTTGCCAGAGCCTAGAGTGCGCTCCTTCTGTAGGGAAGGAAGTGTTAATTGCAGTTCCTGTCTCCCTTCCTGGAGTGGCTGCTGCTGCCGCCGATGCAATTTTAGGATTATAGGGACAGGGTAAATTATCCAAGGGTTCCTATCTACCTGTCCTTTCCTCTGACTCCTCTTTCTCCTGGTCCTACTCCTTTTCAATAAAAACTGACTTATCCCCTGCACCCAGCAAGCAGCATAACTTGACTCCTCCTTGGAAAAAGGAATCTTATTGTTTACATATAAATTTAAAGCCTGAATTTTCACCAGACCCATATTTTGGCCAAAATACGGCTGTTTACTTAATTGGTTCCTTTGTCCAGATTAATACGCAGTATTTAATCATTTTCTTTTTTATAATTTCCTCTAATTTTGGGATTATTTTTCCAATTTCTTATCATTCTTCCTGAAGGACTGTCAGGCACTGCCCCAGGGATATCTCCCTGTCCCCTGGAACACTTATTTCCCATTTTTCTTAGCCCTTGCCAGTGTGCTGCTACAGAAATTTTTCCTCCTGCAGGGCACCACACACTAACGTTCCAGTTCTAGAAAATGGGAGTGTACTGCCAAGCACTTTACCATACACAGGGTACCGTACACTTATGGGTTTAGTAGATTCTCTGGCGTACTGCCAAGCACTTTACCATGCAGGGGGGTATTGTACACCAGATTTTCCCAAGACTCTTCCTTTCTCCCTTTTACCTCTTGCTTCGTCCATCTCTGGCTGCGCCTCTTGTGGAGCTACAGAACCGCAGATTGGGACTCCACACTTGCTTCCTACTAAAGTGTGTCTCAATCACACTTCACACAAGAGTCCTACCTGACTCCCAGGGCAATACTTAGTATTTCTTATCTTGGTCTGTGCACAGAGTTACTGGGTAAATTCTTGAAACCGGAGTGCCTACCTTCATTTCTTCCCTAGTTCTTCACTGATCCTGCCTTCTTAACCAGTCTCGGTTCCTTTGTCAGCTCTCTGCAGAACCACTGTCACCAATGCACATGACCACTGAAATCAGCAGGGCATGCCTTCCTGCTGTGGTGGTAACGGGTGTCCCCAGAACGCAACTGGATCCTGGATGAGCCCTCAGTTTGTGAGAAACAATCTGCAGCCAATAACACGGGCTCAGGCGAGGATTTCAGTGAAGTAACAATTCTATTTGTGATTGCAATGGTGGGCATCCTGCAAGCAGGAGCGTATCATAACCTTATATCCCCTATTACCAGATGCTTGAGTCCTTCCCTGTTTCCTCATTGGCTGAGTACTACAGGTTCACAACCTACTTGGCGCTTGTTGCTATACCATATATGTAAAATTTTATTTGACCGACCTTTAATTTCTCCTTTTCCCCTTTATTTCTTCTTCTCTCGTAACTGGAGGGGCCCATGATTATTATTATTATTATTTTTTTCTGATTCTGCAACTGCTTGTCTTGTTTTTCTTAGCCATCCTGCTTATTTTGGTACAATGGGACCTTCCACTGTCCCCTTCTCTGCTTAACATACCCCCACTGTTATGCCATTGTTATGCCTGTACAATCACTTTTGAATGTGCAAGGTTAGTGGATTTTTCCACTGCAAAAACACAACTTCAATTCTTACAAGCTGTGAAATCTTTGGGCACTTGCACATGGCAAAACTGCTGTGTTCTTCCTTGGAAAAAGCTGCTGTGGAGCCCTTGGAGGCTGGCAGTAATCCCATGGGTGGCTTGGCCTGCTGGGTCTTTCTATGTCCCAGACAAAGCATGAGGGTATCACTGGAAGCAGCCCTGATCTGGCTGGGGGGCTGCTTTTCCTTTCATAGAATCATAGAATGGCCTGGGTTGGAAGGGACCTCAAAGATCATCTAGTTCCAAGCCCCCTGCCGTAGGCAGGGATGCCATCCACTACATCAGGTTGCTCAGAGCCTCATGTAACCTGGTCTCGAACACCTCCAGGGATGGGGCATCCACAACTTCTCTTGGCAACCTGTTCCAGTGCCTCACCACCCTCTGAGTGAAAAATTTCCTTCTTAACCTCTAATCCAAATCTCCCCTCTTTTTGTTTAAAACCATTCCACCTTGTCCTATCATTATCCGCCCGAGTAAAGAGTCCTTCTCCATCCTTTTTATAAGACCCCTTTAAGTACTGAAAATCTGCCATGAGGTCTCCCCGGAGCCTTCTCTTCTGTGGGCTGAACAGCCCCAGCTCTCTCAGCCTTTCTTCATAGGAGAGATGCTCCAGCCCCTTGATCATCTTTGTGGCCCTCCTCTGGACCCACTCTAACATCTCCATATCCTTCTTGTGCTGGGGGCTACACACCTGAACACAGTACTCCAAGTGGGGCCTCACAAGTGTAGAGTAGAGGGGCACAGTCACCTCCCTTGACCTGCTGGCCTCTCCTCTCTTGATGCAGCCCAGGATGCAGTTGGCCTTCTGGGTTGTAAGTGTAGGAGAAGAGGAGGGTTTTGAAACAAAAGATGCAAGCCTGATTCATAAGCTTTTCAGGACATGGAAGAAAAGCTCAGATGAGCAGTAGCCAGTATCAGTCACTGATCAACGGGGGCCATTCTGCTTTTCTTCTGGGGAGAACCTTGTCAAGAAGATGTCAAACAAGAGGGACTAGATGGTATCCTGACAGTTTGGGGAGCATATTCCTTTAGGGCATGTCCTTTAGGATGTCTCAAGTCTCTTCTCTGCTTTTTCCCTCACTGGTCAGGTGTAAGAGCTGATGGAGGACTGAGAACCTTTCCATGAGTCAAGATGGGAGCTCTGGGCTGGTAGTTGTGGCAGTTAGCAGAGATGGATCTTGGAGACCCTGTAGGGGTAGATGTCATTCCTCTGTTTCCAGTTATAGCAGTGGTGTACTCACTCCAGGTCCATTTCTTTTTCCTAACAATATCTTCCTCCCCCCCCAGCTCCATGCACCAGCACATTTGCTAGGCATCTTCTTTAGGGTCACTTGCATCCCAGACTGCATCATTGCCAGTAGTCCCAACTAGCTACAAAGGGAGTCCAAGTGGACTAGCGTGTCTGGGGACATGGCACATGTCTCTCCAGGGAGACATATCATGAATCCTAGTGCTTCAGTTCTTCCTGGCTGATGTCTGTGACCCACTCCCACATGGCGACTCCCACTCCCCACATGCCTGTATCAACAGAGAGCATTTTCCTGCCTTGCAGAGGTTGTGGCTCATGCTGGAGGGGATGCAGTGCTAGCCTACTGCATTAGCTTAGGGGATGCAGGAGAATCTCACTCTCCAGACAGGTACCAACTACCTCACCCAACACTGGTGATGGCTTGTCACATGCCCCGCCCCCCCCCCCCCCCCAAATAAATACCTGAGTATTTCCTCTATGGAAATATTCACTTCACCAAGTGAAGGTGTAGGAAAACCAACCAGATGGACTTGGGTAGACTGTTCGTGGTGTGCTCTTAAACCTACTAACCTGTGTGTCCTTCAGAGCTGAAATTTAAATATTGAAGGTTTCTGTGTAATAAGAGGAAAACGTATTGGGGGACCAGAGAATGGGGATTCAGCACTTTTAGCTAGGTTAAAATAGCGGGTGTCGGCATCAGTTCATGTCTCCACAAAGGAGCTTGTGGTTCTCAGTGTTGTCTGTGGCAGTGCTATGGGCTTCTCTGAGAGACTGCTCCTGGACAGCAACATTGGTGGCTGATCTGGTCAGACAGAACTGGATGCTGTAGGATGTTGGTCCTGCTCCTGATGAGGGCACATATATCACTGGGAATAAGAGAAAAACATAACTGAGCCTCTGGAGATAGGGAAGTGACTATGGGAAATTCAGTGCGTTCTCTGCTCAGACATGCACTTTGTCATGTACCTAAAAAAGAGGAGTGAGCAGGGAGAGGACCTAATGTACAGGGATGTGCAAAACCTCAGATTTATTTCTCAGCATGTCACCCATGTGCTGGGTGAGCGGCCTCTTCACTTTTCCCACACTCACAAGGTTTGGACTCAATGTTTTAAGGCTTACCAATGTTGTAAGTATTACCTTGCTACACATTTGTGCACTAAGTAGCACAACAAACCTGTAACCTTTAGGAACATAACACAAATAAATACTCTGGTTCCACCGACTGATTTGTCCCTGCAGTGCAAATTTAGCACTAGGGTCCCCTTTCACTCATCATCTATAGGGGTAGGAGTCAAAGAACAAGACATGTTATTTAACTTGTTCTGCTAATAGTCAAATTATGGATAAGCTGTTTCCATCTGCCCCTGGGTAGCCTGTTTTCAAATGCTACTTGAAAGAAAATGAAATGGAAGATACTGGCACCTGCTGGCCACTTGTGCGAGGTTTAACTTGGGACTATTGTAGTGTCTTAGTACTACACACATTACTGGACAGACTGTCTTGTATTCAGCTCTTGGTCCATGGCGGCTTAAGAACGAGATGCTGAAAACATGCCTTGGGAATGGCTGAAGCTGGCTCTGGGCCTGGCTGCAGCTGGATCTTGGTGGGCAATGTCACTGTGGTTCCTGGAGTACATGGTGTGTGAGACAATGGGAAGGGAAGCAGGGAGGTGACAGTGCTAACAGCACTGTACTGGAAGCTCAGTCCTTTCCATTTCAGGCTACATCATAGCTCCAGCATGGCCTGCAGGGAGGGGTGAGAATTCAGTGCCTTTCAGATCACTCTTGGGTCCAACAGAAAAAGAGGCTGCAAAACCACTGAAGGCTTCAAATACATGGATTAGAAGGAAAATTACCAGTATTTGCCACTGAAGGAAATACCATCTGAGAGCTTTGCTGAGATGCAGTAGCCTTACCATCACTTGGTCTTTAAATCAAGGCAATGATTTTTCAGAAAAAAGATGCTCAAGCTTAGTCAGCATCTGTAGAGCTTCTGCTTTCTAAAAGCTGCTGTGGGCCAAAGCCACAACTTACAATATCATTCTTTGTTCAGTTTTGCCCTCAAATAACATTATGTTTTCTGTCTTCTGCTGGCTGTTGAGTGGCATGTGTTGGTACCAGTCAGACATCCTCTTTCCCTGTTACAGTGGCCTGAATTTCATTTCTGTTTGCTTATGGGAGTAGTGGTATTCTTTGCCGGTCTTCCAGTTTATACCATCAGCATAGCTCCCATGAACGCCCAGCCAGTACATCCCATTCAGGTTAGAGTAGTGGCAGTCATTGTACCACCATGCTCCCTTATAGGCTATGGCACAATTAAAGGAGCTCATGTCGTTGTCCTGGTCTGTTGTTGAAAATGGCATGTCCTTGTGGTATGATAAGGAGTCTCCTGCAGGGGAGTACAAGTTCACAGTTAATGCAGTAGTGCAAAAGGGAACTTAATGTTTCTGTGCATCATTGCAAGGTATCAGTGGGCCTTGCTGGATCATAGAACATAGAATATCCTGAGTTGGAAGGGACCCATAAGGATCATCGAGTCCAACTCCTGGCACCACACAGGTCTACCCAAAATTTTAGACCATGTGATAAGTGCACAGTCCAAACGCTTCTTAAATTCAGACAGGCTTGGTGCAGTGACTACTTCCCTGGGGAGCCTGTTCCAGTGGGCGACTCACCCTCTCAACGAAGAACCTCTTCCTGATGTCCAGCCTAAACCTCCCCTGCCTCAGCTTGACACCATTCCCACGGGTCCTATCACTGGTGACTAAAGAGAATAGATCGGCGCCTGCCCCTCCACTCCCCCTCGCGAGGAAGTTGTAGACTGCGTTGAGGTCTCCCCTCAGCCTCCTCTTTTCCGGGCTGAACAGGCCAAGTGACCTCAGCTTCTCCTCATATGTCTTCCCTTATAGTCCCTTCACCATCTTCGTCGCTGTCTGGACACTCTCCAACAGTTTACATCCTTTCTGTAAAAACTGCAAGGCAGTTTTTATAAATCCTGCTGTTCTCCTGTTTACCTAGGTATCCTCCTTGGTCATAGAGAAAAGGAGTATCCTGAGCTCTGCTAGGACTGCTGACACACATGGAGAACTTATCTATGCCTGCGGAACAAATGGGCCAGATTCTGGTTGCAGTTACACAACTCTTACAGCACTTGGATTCTCTGCAGACTTACTGTCTGATCTGGACTGTCAGAAAGAGTTGCAGTGTACAAAGCTACATAAACATGGAGCAGTGCTATCTCAAGTGTTGGTTTCACTCATTCTCACATGAAGGGTATTGACTTTTGCAGAGGATTTGTTTGCTTTTTAAAGAAAGAAAGAAACAAACAAAAAACACATCAGGAGTTAGGAGGATGTGCTGATGCTGAAAGTATTGAATATCACCCCAGCCCTAGAAATACCAAAACTTCATGGTAAATATTTATGTCCAATAAAACTGAAAGCAGAACTTGGCCTGGCTGCTGTGAAGGTGTGGGAATGCTATGTGTCCCACTGCTCAGAGCCAGACTCTGCATTTGCTGCAAAACTTTGTGGCAGGGCTTTTAGTTACTGCTCTGGGTCACGCTTCTGTGGGTGATGGGTGTCCCCTTCCTTCCCTGCACCCAGAGGTCACTCTGTACCTTGGGTGCCTTAGGCAGCTTTAAAAAATTGACCCCAAATGTAGATGGTGCATGACAACACTCTGTACTGTAAATACTGAATGCTTCTGAATTGCTTTGGGAAATGGTCTTTCCTAGTAAGCTGCTAACTTACCAGCATTTCCACCAAGGAAGTCTCCTAGAACTAGTTTGTATTTCTCAGACTCTCCTAAAATTCTGAAAGAAGCGTACTTGGCAAAGTAGTAGTTGTTCTCAAAGTCTCTCAGGTCAATACGGAGTTCACAATTTCCTAGAAGAGAAGGTGGAGAGCAGTTCTGTGGGGCTGGTGGTAAGTAGGCAAATGGAATTCAGGGGTGACGGGTTTAAGGAGCCCTGAGATAACTCAAGAGGAGCTACCACTACTTGAGAGATTATGATATATTTCAAATTGCTGTAGAACCATCTGTCCTGCACATAATTGTGAGTTCCAGGCTGTTTGTGAACATGATTGTCATCACAAACAGTACTAGTAAGTAGATGTGTTGGCCTTTCTCCAGGATAAGTCATGCAGACAGCTCATTCACTTCTGTTACTTGTAGTTTTACCTTTTTTAGAGGTAATTTTCCTGTGTGCAATGGACTGCAAGAGCCTGCATGCTGTTTAAAATTAACTGCTGGGGCCCAAGAGAGATGCAAGAAGTTCAGTCTTTAATGGCCTAACATTGCGCAGTGAGTGCACTCTAACAGCCCCAGCCTGGGGAAGGAGGCAGACCTTACCCAGAGAGGTGAGGAAGTGGATGTTGTCATTCCCCAGCCAGAACTCTGTTAGCTGGTTGCCAAATCCTCGCTTGTATGAATACCAATCTCGCAAAAAATTCACTGATCCATCCGAGCGTCTCTGGAAAACCTGCAGGAAATAAGAGTCTCACCCCTGTCAGGCCATTCTTCACTAAAAGAAGCTCCATTGCCTGACTGCAGAGAACGGGTGGCACAGCCCTTTGCAGCAAACTCTCCCATTGCGTTGGGCCACGCCAGAGGGTAGCTGAGAGGACTGAACCGACAGGGAAATCTCTCTCACAAATTTGCTTCATCTATGCTTGGAAATGAGGAGGGATTTTTCTGACTTAAGCAGGAATGGAAGAGAGTTCGTGGTGCTCAGTCTGTTCCCAGAGATCTCTCCCAAGAGAATCCCCTGTATTCACATAGATTTACCCAGGTTTAACATGAACTTCGGCTGTCACCTCTCTGACATGGCTTCATTATGTGTTTTTCCTGTCTTTGATACTTTTCTTCCTTTTTGTTGCTATTTTAGTGCTATCATTTAGAGCCTTAATAAAAATTGCTGTAGGGTTATAAAAGCTTCCATCCCTTCATCCTACTCACAATCCATCCTCCACCGTCTGTGTCCATATCACAGAAGACAGTGGTGGCATTGCAGCCTTGGGGGTAGATAGTGTACCATCCACTCAGGATCTTGCCTTTATCCAGCAGCTCTTGGCAGTTCCTAGCTTGTGAGCAAATCAGAGAAAGAGTGAAAGTGGAGAGAATAATGATGTGCTCACTGCAGCTGGAGAGCACATCAGCCTCATGCTCTGAACTAGCTTCTTTGGGCCTTCAGTCTCCCAGCTGGCTCTTTGCACTGCAGAACTCTGGTGCACATCTACTTGGAGACAAATCCTGCTACTCCCCGAGTCAATATGTCACAGGGTTGATGGGCTCTTTCTAAGAGATAGTCTAATGGGCTCAGACCCCTTTCATCTGCAAGGGGTCTTTAGAGGCTCTGGGTGATGGAGCTGCTCCAAGCGGGATGACAAACTCAAGATCCAGGAATTTGTTTGGACTCAGGAATGTGGGGCACTGAAGGTGTGGGGGTAGCTGGCAGCATAGGAACTGTGACACACAAAAAACCCCCACCTACCTGTAACACAGAAAATACCATTCAGCTCATCTCTTGTGAATTGAACAGGGGGCAGTTTTGAATATATACATCTATATTATGTATATATTTATTTTTCCTCACCAAATCCACAGCAGCTCAGATTCATGGGTGCCAAAGGATTGACGGAAATTCTTTACTCTGAGGGAGGTGAGACACTGGCCCAGGCTGCCCAGAGAAGCAGCGGATGTCCCATCCCTGGAAGTGCTCAAGGCCAGGCTGGATGGGGCTTTGAGCAGCCTGGGCTGGTGGGAGGGATCCCTGCCCATGACAGGGGTTGGAATTGGAAGAGCTTTAGGTCCCTGCCAACCCAAGCCATTATGTGATTCTATGATCCCAGCTTACAGCTGCATTTGTGGTATGATTTCGCAGGAGAAAGTCTGGGAAGATTTACACTGAGCATCCTCAGTGTATCAGATAAGAAGACCCCTGCTCTACCCAGAACCCAGTGCTGTGCCAGTGCATGGTGTGTGGGTGAGACGACTCATTGCCCTGGTGGGACACACTGTCCACTTCTTGCAGGCAGGACCTGCCTCTGCACTCCAGAGCTGCTCCATGACATGGTAGTGGTGATACAAGTGTCTGAGCATGATGAGCATCTGATGTGTGGGCACACAGCTGTGCCAGGCTGTCTTGTGAGCCTGGGTGTCCTTCATAATGGAGGTCTGCTCCTGGATGTGGCCTATTACTTATTAGTCAAATGTTTTTACGTGCCCAGGAAATGTAGAACTGAATTAGAGTGCTTGAGGCAGTGAGGCGGTGAGTTCATGGCATCCTAATCTCTCTCTTTCAGGTGTTACTGCAGCTCTCCAATCTGTTTGAGCCTCTGCATGGGATTCTGTTCTTACGGCATCCAAACGTAGCCAGAGTGGGCTGGAGCTCTGCTTTGATTCTAGCTCAGGGAGATTTAGTCAACTGATGCTCCCTTCCCTTCCCTTCCCTTCCCTTCCCTTCCCTTCCCTTCCCTTCCCTTCCCTTCCCTTCCCTTCCCTTCCCTTCCCTTCCCTTCCCTTCCCTTCCCTTCCCTTCCCTTCCCTTCCCTTCCCTTCCCTTCCCTTCCCTTCCCTTCCCTTCCCTTCCCTTCCCTTCCCTTCCCTTCCCTTCCCTGCCCTGCCCTGCCCTGCCCTGCCCTGCCCTGCCCTGCCCTGCCCTGCCCTGCCCTGCCCTGCCCTGCCCTGCCCTGCCCTGCCCTGCCCTGCCCTGCCCTGCCCTCCCCTCCCCTCCCCTCCCCTCCCCTCCCCTCCCCTCCCCTCCCCTCCCCTCCCCGGCTAAGGCTGGAAGGCACCTCTGGGTCCATCTGATCCAACCTCTCTGCTCAAGCAGGGCCACCTACAGCTGCTTGCCCAGGACCACATCCAAGCAGATTTTAAAGATCTCCAAGAAGGAGACTCCACAACCTCTCTGGGCAACCAGTTCCAGTGCTCTGTCACATGCACTGTAAAGTGCTTCCTGATGTCTAGACAGAACCTCTTGTATTTTTAGTGGCTTCATCTTGGAAACCAGGATACTGTGGCTGTAAGGACCAAAACAGACCTTCTACAGGTCACACAGAGGGCAGGTTATTTAAGAAGCACTCACAGGACGTGACTGTTCTATCTGATCTGGTCTGGGTGGATTACAAATAGCCATGCAGAAGCTGCATGTGGCTGAGAGAAGCAAATAGGTAAACAGTAATATCTCCTTACTCTGTCCTTCAGTGTCACTCTGAATTAGTTGCTGCCCTGTCCTGACTTCCGATGCAGGGATTCTGCCTTACTGCTTGTCATCACTAGTCTGTTCTGCAAAGCCAACAGTGGGATGAAAGACCAAGGAGGAAACTCACCCAAAGTTTCTGGAAACCCAGGCTCTCCTTTTGTTCCTGTTGGGCAAACAACATCATCAATTGCTCTCTGCCTTCCACACCTAGTCCTTCCCTCTTCCACAACTTGACATTGTTTGCTTTTCAAGCCAAATCCTGCTGCACTGGTGTGAGCGGTGATGTTAGGTGAATTGATAAGCTCATCTGCATGCACAAAGAGGCATGGTGCAGCAAAGGCAGGAGGAAGAACTTGTTAGTGATCTGTACTGGCTGGTTCCCAGCCCATCAAAGGCCCATCTGCTCAAATCCAGAAGAGCACAGAGGGACAATGGCAGGTGGGAACCCAAGCTACAGGCTCCTGTAATTACAGAACCAAGTATCTTGTCTGGCTGCTTCCCAGGGCTGCCCCCACAGAGCCTCAGTCCCGTGTCCAGCTGTGACACCCAGCAGCCTGAGTCAACAGGAACAACTCACCAGATCCCCTGGCAGGCACAGGGGGGTGGCTGCCTGGGAGTGCAACACGTTATGGGATGCAGGGGAAGAGGACAGGAATTATTGTGAGATGTTCAGGAGAGGAACCAAAGGTGGGAAAATGGAGGGATTTAGGTGATTTGGGAAGGAAGAAGACAGGGAAAATAGAGGGTAAGGGGATAAAAATGGTTGATTTTAGATAGCTGGTCAGTATGCTTGTTTGGCTGTGCCCTGCACTGATCACCACAGTCTGTCCTGTCATCTTATTAAAAACTTTTCTAGTACTGTCCTGGGTGAGAGCTCTATTCTGTGTGCCCATGTGTGTATGGGGTGTGAGTGCAGCACCTGGAGCCAGACCATGGCTCAGAAGTTTGTGGGGCAGCAACTGGCATAAGTGCAGGTGTGCAAGTGAGTGTGATGGCTAGCAAAGATCAACCCAGGCAAAGCTGGTGAAGTGGTCTGGACTCCAGGAGGTGAGTGCGTCTGAACATGCTGCTGTGGGTGTGAGGGTACATGGGTGTCTACAGGGGCAAGAGCACAGAGGGTTGGCTGTGGGGCTGGGGTGCTCCAATAGTTGTGCGTGTGTGTGTGTGTGGTCTGGAGTGGGGCTTCAGCCTCAGGGTTCTGTGTCCAGATGCCAGCAACTGGTGAGACTGAGATCCAGCTGCTAGTTAGACTAAGTGAATCCTCTTGCTGGAGGAATCCCCCTTGTACCGATTTATCTACGCAGAAAAATTCTCACCAGTGGACTGCTACCCTGCTCAGCCAGAGAGGGAAGCAGGATGAAGCTGTTGGTGCTCTCTGTGCTCATGTGAGTGCTCTGAGTGGCTGTCGGTGAGGATGAACATGTATATTCGTATAATTGTTTATAGGCACGTGTGTATATATTTATATTATGTGTGTATATATATATATATATATAGTGTATACATGTCCTCTTCATGTATATGCCTACTGGGAACTACTTCAGCCTGGCTACCAGTTGGACCTGGGGACAGGGACAGGGAGTGGCAGCCTCGCTGCTCTTGGATTTTTGGACCCAGTATGATATATTTTCCTTTGACACCTGATTAGGGGTCAGGAAGTCTAAATGACAAGAGTAATGCAATACATGTCTATGTCAGACCTGCTAGCTGCTAAGACAGCCTGACAAATGGGGTGCAAACATTTTGTGCCAGTGAGTATTACTTAGGTGGGACACACAGAACAGTAGTAGATGGGTGTGGGAAGGAAATCAAAACACACCCAGGGAAGGAGGCAGGGTCAGAAGCACAAAAAGGGGAACAGTTACTGCTGGCAGAGGTCTTTAGTGGGTGTTTTGGGAGCAGCTGTGACAGTTGGAGCAAATGTGCTATACTAGTGACCAGCTCAGTAGCATTTGGCTCCTATTACAAGCCAAAGACTTGTGAGAGAAGCCACGGTGCAGAGAGAGCTCATTTATATGTGCCAGTGGCCTTAGCATGCAGGATGATGTTATCAGAAAAAAAAATATATATATATATATAAACATCACCTTGTTTACTCTCTACCCTATTAATAACACTGGAGAGAGACAAATTTCTGTGGCATTAACAGTAATGGGGTTTCATCTGAGTCTCTGCCTTTTGACATAGCAAGGGACCGTCAGAGTTCTGCCCAAATGTGTCTGGTCCCTTGGGCTGGGGTGTGCAAAGTCCTGCTGTGTCTGTAATTGATGGTTCTGGACAGCAGCTTCAGGCTCCCAAGTTGTTGGCAGCCTCTGTTGCTGTCTGGCTGGTTTGGGAGAGGGGCTGCTCTCATCACCAGGGGCTGGGGCTGAGCCTCTATGGGGAGCTCCAGCAGACCAGGCCCTATGATGGGGGAGAGCTATTGTCAAATAGCCCATCCAGTACCCTGTGGGGTACTTTTATTTTTCTATAGTTGCTCCCACATGGTGTGTTGCTCTAGAATGGCATGGGGTGGAAGTTGAACTAGACAGGCTCCCATCATAAATTCATCTCAGCATGATTTACCTTTTGGTCCTGGGAAACCAGGGTCTCCAGCCACTCCTGCAAGAGACAAGAGAAAAATGCTCGTCACAGATGACTCAAAGGGACTGAATTACAGCAAATCCCTAAGTAGAGGCTCCTGGCCCTCTGTGTTTCCCAAATGTACAGGAGAGGCTGTTGTAAATGGTGCAAAGCCATGGTGCTCTGTGAGTGCCCGAGTTGAAGGCAGCCTGCGAGGCCCTGCCTGCTCTCCAAATCAGCAGCATCTCTCAGGAACAGCAGGACAGTTGCTTCTCCTTCTGCTGGATTCATGCCTCTGTCTCAGTGATTTTTTTTTTTGTTGGTTTTCAGTTTTAAGCCTGTGACCTGTGAGATTTCAGACAATAGCTGCTGTTTCAATGTGTCCTGTTTCAATCTCCTCCTGTGGGGTTCTGCTGATGTCTTGGGTGCTTTTGACAGGGAAATATGTACATATTCAGCATGCAAAGGGGCTCTTTTCCCAGCTGTTCAGTGTGCCAGCACTCAGTTCCTGGATGATACCATGTGCTGGGAGCTGGAAATAACATGATTTGCTTTCTGAGTCTGGACCATGTCTATGAATGCTTCTAAATGCATGGCTCAACAGTCTTGTCTTATGCAGCCCTACTCTCAGCTTGAGTCTATGAACAGAGAGAGATCAAATAAGTGACTTCCTCATTTTGTGGAGGGGGGTCAGCCCGTTGCAAGGAAATCCCTATTCCCTCCTTGCTTCACTGTATGCCAGCTGTCTCCACTCCAGGAGTGGAGAATAGGGAATCACAGAATCATAGAATCATAGAATGGTTTGGGTTGTAAGGGACCCCAAAGATCATCTGGTTCCAACTTCCCTGCCTGTATCAGGGACACCTCCCACCAGACCAGGTTGCTCATAGCCCCATCCAACGTGGCCTTGAACACCTCTAGGGATGGGGCATCCACAGCTTCTTTGGGTAACCTGTTACAATGCCTCACTACGTTTACAGTGAAGAATTTCCTCATGACGTCTAATCTAAGTCTGTCCTGTTTTAATTTAAGACCATTCCCCCTTGTCCTATCATTATCCACCCGAGTAAAGAGTCCTTCTCCATCCTTTTTATAAGACCTCTTTAAGTACTGAAAATCTGCCATTAAGTCACCCCGGAACCTTCTCTTCTGTGGGCTGAACAGCCCCAGCTCTCTCAGCCTTTCTTCATAGGAGAGGTGCTCCAGCCCCTTGATCATCTTCACAGCCTCCCTCTGGACCTGCTCTAAAAGCTCCACATCCTTCTTGTGCTGGGGCCCCCAGACCTGGGTGTAGGACTCCAAGTGGGGCCTCACAAGGGTAGAGTAGAGGGGGAGAATCACCTCCCTTGACCTGCTGGCCACTCCTCTTTTGATCCCGCCCAGGATGCAGTTGGCCTTCTGGGCTGTAAGTGCACATTGCTGCATCATGTCAAGCTTTCGGTCCGCTAGAACCCCCAAGTCCTTCTCTGCAGGGCTGCTCTCAGTGAGTTCTCCCACTCTGTACTCACGTCTGGGATTGCCCCAGCCCAGGTACAGCACCCTGCACTTGGACTTGTTGAACCTCATGAGGTTCATGTGGGCCTACTTCTCAAGCTTGTCCAGGTCCCTTTGGATGTCTTCCCTTCATTTTGTCTTATTGACTGCACCACTCAGCTTGGTGTCATCTGCAAACTTGCTGAGGGTGCTCTCAATCTCCTTGTCTATGTCATTGATGAAGATATTGAAAAGCACTGGTCCCAGGACAGATCCCTGAGGTATCCTGCTCATCACTGACCTCCACCTAGACATGGAACCATTGACAGCCACTCTCTGGGTGAGGTCTTCAAGCCAATTCCTTATCCACTGAATGGTCCACCCTTCAATTTCATCTCTCTCCAATTTGTAGATCAGGATATCATGTGGGATTGTGTCAAAGACCTTACAGAAGTCCAAGTAGATGACATCAGTCAGTCTTCTCTTGTCGACTGATGCAGTTACTCCATCACAAAAGGCCACCAGATTGGTCATGCATGATTTGCCCTTGATGAAGCCATGCTGGCTGTCTCAGATCACCTCTTTGTCTTGCATGTGCCTTACCATTGCCTCCAGGAGCATCCATTCCATGAGAGACGCAGAGGTGAGTCTCACTGATCTGTAGATCCCTGGGTCCTCCTTTCTATCCTTTTTAAAAATGGGAGTGATGTTTCCCCTTTTCCAGTCAGCAGGGACTTCACCTGACTGCCATGATGTTTCAAATATGATGGAGAGTGGCTTGGTGACTACATCAGCTAATTCCTTCAGGACCCTGGGATGCATGTCATCAGACCCCATAGACTTGAAATTGTTAAGTTTCATCAGGTGGTTTCAAGCCTGCTCTTCACTTACAGTGGGAGGGACTTTGTTCTCACAGCCCTCATCTACATGTTCAGGGAAATGAGGTATGTGGGAAGCCTTACCACCAGTGAAGAAGTTGTTGAGTACCTCAGCCTTCTCCATGTCTGTTGTTAGCAGTTCTCCCTTCTCATTTATCAGAGGGGGAACACTCTCCCTGGCCTTTCTTTTCTGAGCAACCTACTGATAGAATCCCTTTCTGTCATTCTTTGCATCCTTGCCAATCTCAGTTCCATCTTTGCTTTGGCTTTCCTGATCCCATCCCTGCACATCCAGACAGCAAACCTGTACTCTTCCTAAGCCACATGTCCCTTCTTCCACTTCCTGTGCATTTCCTTCTTGAACTTGACTTTGACCAAAAGGTCCTTGCTCAGCCATCCTCATTTCCTGCCCTCCCTGCATGCTTTCTTACACAGGAGGAGGGAGAGTTCTTGTGCTCTAAGAAAAACATCCTTAAAGAGTTACCAGCTCTGTTCAGCTCTTTTGTCCCTAAGGACAGTGTTCCAGGGGATCTCAGCCACTAGATCTTTAAATAGCTGCAATTTCGCTGTTTGGAAGTTCAGGGTCCTGACTTTGCTATTAGCCAAGCCCGTATTCCTTGAGATCACAAAGTCAACCAGGGTGTGGTCACTGCAGCCCACATTGCCTCCAATCTTAATCTCTTTTATTTGTTCATCTGCGTTGGTAAGCATGAGATCCAGTAACGCTTCTCCTCTGGTTGGTTTGTCTCATATCTGGACAAGGATGTCTCATGGAGTCTCTAGGAGTCTCCCAGCTTGCTTACACAGCCTGCTGTGTAGAGAGATGTCTGCTTATAGGGGGCTGATAAGGGGGACTTCAAAAAGAAGAGTAGTATCTTCCTCTGAGTTGTGGTCCCACCCTACAACACTGTTCCTAGTACCCATCCCATGCCAGATGCATGCACCAAATCTTCCTGGTCTATGCTACTTCAGGGCTCTTTCTTGGAGTATGACCAACCCTCAGGTATTTTATCTCTGTAGATCCAGTCTCCCTATGTATGCCCTGAACTTCAGTGGGTTTATAGATTGAAGCCAAGTGTGTTATGCATTACCTTTTGTACCGGGTGGTCCTGCTTTCCCAGGGAGTCCCTGGGTTCCCATTTCTCCTACAAGGAAAAACTCAGTTTATATGTGCATATTGTAATCTGATCAGAGGGGAGGTGACACAGAAGCCTGGGCAGCTAGGCCTCAGCTTCTGCAGAAACAAGGAAGATGTTTTTTGTTCATTGGATGATATTTTATAACATATCTCACTCCCTTTCTTCTACTAAAGCTATACTACACAGGTACTGCTAATGTAAGTCCTAATTTACAGTTCACTTATGAATTTCTGTGAGCTTTGTACATCTGGGAGCCAGTCCGTGGCTTTTGCCCCAGTGGAGTGGCTCTCTCTACTGTTGTGACTCACTTTGCCTACAAGTCCACTATGACATGGGAGGCCTTGAAGGACTCCTATGGGTATGAGGTGACCTTCAACAGCTCCTCCCCCCTGCAACAAAGCAATCTAATATCAAAGCATTCACTGCTGGGTTTTGAAATCTCACCTTTTGTTCCTGGGACACCTGGTTCTCCTTTTGAGCCAGAGGCACCTGGGATCCCTGGGCATCCTTGGAGAACAGCAAGCCGGTCAGCATCACCTAGTCCCACTATTCTCACCTCTGAATTAATGAAGACAGTCATCATGGAGATTATTACGACTCTGAAATGTCTTTGAGAGGAAACTGAACCCTTTGGACTTCAGAAACAGTGCAAAAGGCAAAGATAAGCAAGTGATGTCCAGTCTGAGGAAGGAAGTCTGGCATAATTATATGTATTAAGAGACGGTATTGAGGTTGTTGCATATTAGAATTAGACACTGGATCTCTCTGGCTTCAGGGGAGTTTAGTGGAAGAAGGCTGTTATATGTGACATTACATGCATGACAAATACATTGTAACTTAATAAAACAAAAGATGTGAGGTGCTCTGTGGGGTAATACAGCAAAAAGTAAATGGCACTGATGAGCATGTGGATAGTAAAGATTCTGATTTAAAGGGATTCTAAAGATTTAGCCTGATTTCCTGACACCAGATCAGTTTAAAATCACGCCTATTGCCTTTCTGGAGAGTAAAGACCAAAAACTGTGTTGTGCAGTGTTCCCAAGTTGCCAGGGTGCCGGGCACCCATCAAGCACTTGGTTGATACTGCTCTGCATCCTCCAATAACAGAGGTAAGGCACCACAGATGGAAAACATAGAACAGGGTGGAAAACTATGAATGGGGCAGCCTGTTCCTGGAGATCCCTCTAGTGAGTGGGCAGGATGCTAAACTTTTGGTTGGAGCCAGCAGCTTTGTGAAGCCACTACTGAGACTTCATCACCCATCTTCCAACTTGCAGCTGAATTAAAGAGATGCATAGAAGGAACAAATCCACCCCCCTTCCCCCCCCAGCTCAGCTCAGCTCTAACAGCCTGCCTTAGGGCAATTAACAGTAGGATTTGTGCCCCACTCACCTGGGCAGGTGTCCTGGGCATCGCAAATGGTGGCTGTTATGCTGAGCAGGACAAGAAGGACTGGGGCTACACTTCCCATTGCTGGCACAGCTCTCTGCTCTCTGCTCAGCTTTCCTTCTCCATGTCCCAGGCACTGTCGTTAGTATTGACCCATCTAAGCCCTTTATACGTAATAAAAAAATCCAGTGTAAGCTCCACCTCTGTGCTTGCCCAATGCCTGGGTCCCCACTCTGCATCTCCAGAGCTTTTCCCAGGTAAGCAGCTTTCCACAGGCCTGATGGGGAAAGTCCTTGCCTGGCTGCCCCAGCCTGCCTTGTCTCAGGCCTCTGCAAATTTTGGATGCATATCTCCTCCTGTACTGTATTTCTAGATGAAATGAACCGGCAAAAACATACATTTAGCTAAATGCAGACAGCTCCCCTCTTCCTTCCTGCTAGTGGCACTTTTCAAAGAGCAGCACTTACTCTGTGTATGGGGGAACTGAGACATTAGGAAAAGAAAAGCCCAAGGTCAACAAAGATCACAGTCAGAAGCTGCAGTGCCCGACTCATGCTCCAATGCTCTGCCTGCCAGGCAGCGTTGGATCACTTTGCAACCTTTCAAACAGAGGTTTCAGTTTATAGGTAATCCAGGACTGACCTGGAGTTAAAACTCTGCATATCCAAGTGAGGTTTGGTGGGAAGAGCATGTCTGACTTTTTTCCTGCTTTTTTTTTCTTTCCCCCTCCAGTTCCTGTTCATTGTAATAACGAGTAGGATTTCAGTTTCTCTGTTGTGCACTCTGTTCATTTGTGTCAGCATTACGAGGTTCAAACTGTTTCAAGTCTGACTCTTTTGTTACCTCTATGTACAGAACCTTTAAAGTTTATAGCAGAGTTTTTAGCAGCTCTGTTCAGCTCCTTTGTTCCTAAGTATAGTGTTCCAGGGGATTTCATCTTTAATAGCTTTAAATAGCTTGAAGTTCACTCTTCGGAACTTCAGGGTCCTGACTTTACTCTTTGTCAGGCCCATGTTCCTCAAAATCACAGTCAACCAGGGTGTGGCCACTGCAGCCCAGAAATGCAATAGATGTTTATGATTGTTTTTGTTCCCAAGACATAATTTTGTTAAGGGAAGTGCAGGTCTTACTTTCCTTTCCCTGTCTGGAAAAAAAAAAAAAAAGCCTGCAAGGAAATCAGAAGGAACGCGATCTGAACACCTGAATTCAAATTTGGGTTTTGTTTAAAATGGGAAAAAAGTATATCATTCACGGCAAGCGTTGTGTATGCAGTTCTCAGGGAGAAATGAGAATAGCTTCTTTCTTCAGCTTTTCAGAAGGAGAGAGAGAGAGAAAAAGGATGAGCAGATGTCTCTGATCTGCTAGGGCAGGAGAGGTCTATGCAGAGTCATTTAAACTGACTGGGGCCCTGTGCACTCCTCTTCTCTCCCTCTCTACATCACAAATGTTCATGCAACGCAGGCTGCTACCTGTCTGGGACACAGTTGTTTCTGCCCCATGGGGCAGGTGAAGATGAAGAAAAGCCAGCTGCTAGTACTGAGAAGTCTCCTCCTACTCAGCACTCTGTGTCCTGTGCTGTGAGCTTGGTAACAGCTGCAATACTTTGTTACAATATCTAGCAGCAAGAGCTACCTGTTTCCCTTGGTAAGTCACTCCAAAAAAGCAATGGTTAAACTGGCCTCACAGGTTATCCTGTCCTTACAATCTGCCAAGGGCTCCTGGCTAGATCTGTCCTGTAAAAAAAAAAATAAAAGTAAGAATAGGTTTGCCCCAGCTTTTCCCAGTTAATCCCTTATCAAGGTGGCCAGACCTGCATCAGGCTGAGAATGCATATTGTGGAGGCAACACTGACGTATCCACCTAGGTGTTAAAGCCTGTGGGCTCCACCCAGCCTGGGGGACACCTGGAGATGTCACCTTGCTTTCAGACAAGGAGGCAATGCTGCAGTGTCCTTGTGGACATGGCTAACTTTGGGAGCAGGGGGAAAACTGCAATTGAACAAACAGTCCAAAGTAGGTCAGGTCCCTGAGGGTAGATATTGAAATTGGCCCAGTGATCAATATGCCCTAAATTGTTTTTCCTCACACTGTGTCCTAATGAAGATCAAATAGTGCAGATTGTTTACACCATCAGCAATTCTTTTTTTCTATGTAGGTTCTCACTTGAGTCCTAGGAAATATCCCCTGTCAGTTGTGAAAGTCCAGTATCACTTTGGGAATGCAGAAACGAGTTTTAAGTACATTGCATGAATAGGGAGTGCCTCTAAACACCATGACTCTTCAGCTCCAGAGATGTAAATGTCACAAGTGAAGTCTCCAGAACTTAACTGACTTGTAAAGCCACAAGAAAATAAGCTTAGCAAATCAGAAGAAACAAACAAATGACAACAGATCTTCAAAAAGTGCATGTCGGAACATGGTAACTGCACAACAGAGGATTTAACACTGATTTATTCAAAATCATAGGTGAAATCCAGGCTCCTGGTAGTTTTGACATTGGCTTCCTTACCACCAGGAGGCTAGAGCTTCACAAAAACATCAGAAAAGCTGCAAAGGCTGTAAATACCTAAAACAATAGGCAGCAAGCCCCAGTCATGGCATTCCTCTGCTTTGTCTCATGGCCACACAACTTCTAAAGGTGCCAGAAAGGCAGACAGTTTGTGCTGAGGAGCTGAGACGGAAACTCTGACATATCTGACTTCAGGCTGACGTGCGGAAAACAGACTCCACAATCAGTAAGATTGTAAAGTAGGTATGTTTATTCAGTGCTGGGCAGCACGGGGGGTAGTCCCGCCAAAGTCGTGCGCATGCCACATGGCAACTTGCCATGGTTATATGCAGTAAAGAATTACATATGCATGAAGTTTCACAATGCGCCTATACATATGCATAACCTGTCCCCGCTTCATATTAAAATTAGTTTACTAAGTCAACTAAATTAGTTTACTAAGTCATTTCCATAAGCTCTTTCCGTCTGTGCTTCCGCAGTGTCTCCTCGTAGCGGTCACCAGGGGTTATGGGGATGAAGGTTGGTGACTCTTCCTCATCACCGCTAGTTGACCTCTTGTCTTTGCACACACTCAGTTGCTCCTTGGCTCTTGTCCATCTGCAGGACCAGTTTCTGTCAGTTTCTTAAGATCACTTAAGGCTCACACAAAAATTCCTTAGGGCAATGTGAGATAACAGTTCACTTGAGAGAGTCAGCACCATTGCAGGTGCCCACTGGGAGCTTTACAGTCTTGCCTTGCTGGGAAAGGAGGGATCTGATCTGCAAGGGTAGATTATCATCTCCATCTGTAAATTATCACTCCATCTGTAAATCTGTCGTGGGCTCTTCAGTGGTAAAAATCTATTGAGGCTGGAACTGTGGTATTGGTGGTATCCCCAAGGATCTTTGTAGGTTACAGTGCAGTTATTAGGAAACGGATCTTTGGAAAAAACAGCATGTTTTTGTGTTTGATCGACTCCCTTGTAGATAAAACCAACAAGCCTTGTTAAAACAATTTCAGCTTCTGTATGTTACTAGAGGCCTATCCCAAACAACATGGCCTGTCCATTCTGCATGTTCTCTGTGACCTTCCGGGAATGCATTCCTCTGCAGTGGCACAAAATCCCTGTCCTCACACTTCTCTCCTTCAGTCGAGGGTGGCAAGGACCCACTGAGCTAGAGTGGAGGAGACAGATTGGCCTAGAGGTAACGTCTCTGCAATCCAAGATATTTAGGTCTGTCTTGTCTCTTGCTTGCTGCTGTTACTTGCTTACTTGTTACTTGTTACTTGCTGCTTGTTACTTGCTTGTTACTTGACACGCTCCAGAGCCTGGATGTCTTTCTTGTAGTAAGGGGCCCAAAACTGAACACAGTGCTTGAGGTGCAGCCTCACCAGAGCTGAATACAGGGGGACGATCACCTCCCTGATCCTGCTGGCTGCAATATTTCTGATACAAGCCAGGACTTTGTTGGTCTTCTCGGCCACCTGGGCACACTGCCAGCTCATGTTCAGGTGAGCATCGACCAACACCCCCCAGATCCTTTTCCTCTGCACTGCTTTCCAGCCACTCTCCCCCAAGCCTATAGCGCTGCATGGGGTTGTTGTGGCCAAAGTGCAGGACCTGGCACTTAGCCGTGTTCAACCTCATCCCACTGGCCTTTGCCCATCGACCCATCCCAGGTCCCTCTGCAGGGCCTTCCTACCCTCCGGCAGATTGACACTTCCCCTCAGCTTGGTGTCATCTGCAGACTTACTGAGGGTGCACTCAATTCCCTCGTCCAAATCATCAGTAAAGATATTAAAGAGGATGGACACTCAACCCCTGGGGAACACCACTGACGACCCGGTCACCAGCTGGATTTTACTCCGTTCACCACCACTCTCTTGGCCCAGCTGTCCAGCCAGGTTTTAATCCAGCAAAGAGTGTACCTGTCCAAGACATGGGCTGCCAGCTTCTCCAGGAGAACACTCAGGGAGACCATGTCAAAGGCCTTGCTGAAGTCTAGGAAGACTACACCAACAGCCTTTCCCCCATCCACCAGGCCGGTTACCCAGTCAAAGAAGGAGATGAGGTTGGTCAGGCAGGACTTGCCTTTCATGAACCCATGCTGGCTGGGCCTGATCCCCTGCCTGGTTGACACACATATATTGCATGATTGCATTCACGATGACCTGTTCCATCACCTTTCCTGGCACTGAGTTCAGGCTGACAGGCCTGTAGTTCCCAGGGTCCTCCTTACGACCCTTCTTTTAGATGGGTGTCACATTAGCAAGTCTCCAGTCATGTGGGACCTCTGCAGTTGACCATGACCATTGAAAGATGATGGAAAGTGGCCCAGCAATCACATCTGCCAGCTCCCTCAGGTGCATCCCATTAGGGCCCATAGATTTGTGGGTGTCTTGCTTGCCTAAATAACCTCTAATCCAATCCTCTTCAACCAAGGGAAAGTATTCCTCTCACCAGGTATTCTCTCTTGTTTCCAGGCTCGATAGTGTGTGGGGGCTAGCATTAGCAGTGAAGACTGAAGCAAAGAAGGCATTCAGTAATTTCCGCCTTCTCTGTATCTGCCATCACCAAGGCACCCACCTCATTTAGCAGCACACCCATGTTTTCCTTAGTCTTCCTTTTGCTGCTGATGTATTTGATGAAGCCCTCCTTGTTATCCTTGATGTTTCTTGCTAAATTTAATTCTGTGGCCCTTGGCTTTCCTCATTGCATCCCTGCACTCTCTAACAATGTTCCTATATTACACCCAATTGGTCTGTCCCTTCTCCCACATCATATATGCTTTCTTCTTCTGTTTAGGTTTTCCCAGGAGCTCCTTTCCCATCCACAAAGGTCTGCTGCCCACCTTACTCAACTTCTTTCTCACAGGGATGCTCCAATCCTGAGCTTTGAGGAAGTGGTGCTTGAATATTAGCCAACTCTCCTGGGCCTCCTTTTCCTCTAGGGCCCTGGCCCAGGGGATTCCTCCAATTAGGTCATGAAGAGGTCAGTTAGCTCTTGAAATCCAGGGATGCAGTCCTACTTTTTGCCCTGCTTTGTCCTCGCAGGATCTTGAACTCCAACATCTCGTGATCACTGCAGCCAAGGCTTCCCTCAACCTTCATGTTTCCAACTAGACCATCTCTGTTTGTTAGTACCAGGTCCAGAAGCGCCCCTCTTCTTGTTGGTTCACCTATCACCTGCGTCATGAAGTTATCTGCATTGTTCTGCAGTAACCTCCTGGACTGTTTGTTCTTAGCTGTGTTGTCTTTCCAGCAAATATTGGGGTGGTTAAAGTCCCCCATAAGAACCAGGGCCTGTGAACGTGAGGCATTTTGCAGCTGTCTGTAGAAGGCCTTATCCACTTCCTCTTCCTGATTTGGTGCCGTGTAGTAAACACCCACCACAATGTCAACCCTGTTGGCCTGCCCTTTAATCCTCATCCATAGCTCTCAACTCGCATTTTGTCCCTCCCTAGGCAGAGCTGCATAGATTCCAGTTGCTCACTCATGTAAAGGGAACTTCACCACCTTGCCTTCCTGGCCTGTCCTTCCTAAAAAGCACAAAGACATCCATGGCCATATTCCAGTCATGAGAGCTGTCCCACCATGTCTCAGTAATTGCGATGAGATCATAGCCCTGCAACTGCACACACACCTCCAGTTCCCCTTGTTTATTCCCTATGTTGTACGTGTTCACACAGAGGCATTTGAGTTGGGCTCCCGATGCACCTTCCTTTCTGGACGGGGCAACTGTAACTTGTCCATGTGGGCCTACGGTAGCTCTCCTGTTCTCTCTCTCGGCTCTGGGCATCCTTTGCTGGGTGTAGTGTCCAGCTGGGATGAGTGGGATGGCATGTCATCATGTACCTTACCACCAGTATTCCTGATGATACCCCACTTCCGCATAGGATCTAGTTTAAAGCCCGATCAATGAGCCCCACCAGCTCATGACTGAGGACCCTCTTCCCCCTTTAGGAAAGATGAATCCCATCCGATGCCGGCTGTCATGGTGCTATGTAAGGCTTCCTTTTTTCAAAGAACAAAAAATTTTGGTGATGACACCAGCCACAGAGCCATATGTTAATGGACGTTATCCTTCTTCCTGTCACTGTCAATACTGGGGAGAATGAAGGAGAAGATGACTTGCACACCCGAGTTCCTGATCATCTGTCTCAATTCCTTGAAGTCCCTTTTGATTGCTCTCGGGCTACGCGTTGCCACTTCTTCTCCCTCCAGCTGTAGGTCCAACAATGGGTAATAGTCTGAAGATCAAACCAAGCTGGGAAGGCTCCTGGTGACGTCCTTAACCCGGGCCCCAGGAAGGCAGCAGGCTTCCCTTAGAGGAGGGTCCCTTCTACATATTGGATCCTCTGTTCCCCCTATTGTGTAATCACCCACAACTAAAACCCACCTTTTCTTTCTTCTGCCAGTGGTCTCAATATGGGGGGTTGGCCTTTCCGACCCTGGCAATATCTCTGGTCGAGAGGGATCTTCACCTTCTCCATCCTTTGATTGCTTTTCAGCCTCCAGGGCCTCATACCTGTTGCTCAGGGCTACCTGATAGGGTGAGATGGGTGTGGTGTAATTGCCTAAAGTAACTAGGAAAATAAAACTAATATTCACATTTTAAAGAAAATGTACAGCATTGAAGAGGCTTTCAGGGTAGGACGTAGCTACATTACCTGAGTGTTCCCTAGGCTTCTGTTGTGGTTTAACCCGGGCGGCAGCAAAACACCACACAGCCGTTCGCTCACCCTCCCCCCTCCCTCTCTGGGATGGGGGAGAGAAACGGGAAAGTGAAGCTTGTGAGTTGAGATAAAGACAGTTTATTAAGACAGGAAAATAATAATAACAATAACAATAACAATAATGATAATAGTATTACTAATAATAATGTGTACAAAACAAGTGATGCACAATACAATTGCTCACCACCTGTTGACCGATGCCCAGCCTATCCCCAAGCAGCCGGGCCCCCACCCCAGCTAGCCACCCCTATATATTTTTTAGCATGACGCCAGATGGTATGGAATACCCCTTTGGCCAGTTTGGGTCAGCTGTCCTGGGTCCGTCCCCTCCCAGCTCCTGCTGCACCCCTAGCCTGCTCGCTGGCAGGACAGAGCAAGAAGCTGAAAAGTACTTGGCTTGGTGTAAGCGCTGCTTTGCAACAATTAAAACATCAGCATGTTATCAGTGCTCTTCTCATCCTAATCCAAAACATAGCACCCTACCAGCTACTAGGAGGAAAATTAACTCTGTCCTAACTGAAACCAGAACAGCTTCCAACCTTAGATGCTATTGCACTGGGGGAACCTGGTGTACTGACTCTAAGGAACAGTACAGAGCATAGAGTGGAGTGGAGACACCACGGCTAGGCTCTGTGAGTAGGTGGGGACTCGATTATTCTTGTATTGGTCACCGAGACCGATAAGCCACACTTTTTGCTACCCTGAGCCAATGACCTGTCATGTTTTGACAAATGCTGTACTCTAGTGTACTTTTGCTCATTATACTATTATAATACTAAAAAACACCTCCATCCCAAAAGCTACCCACCTCCAAGGTGCGACCACCCCTCACTGAGCATGAGCTCTGAATTTCTCGGAGCCTATTCCTTTAAATGGAGACGGGAAAACTTTTCACCAATCGTAACTAAGATATGCTTGACTAGAGTCACTCAAGCTCCACCTAAAAGATAGAAAATAATATAAATTGGCCTAAGAGAGAAGGGATGTTAGGGAAGATACCATCGTTAGGGAAGATACCACCATCAGGGGAGATACCATCACAAGGGAATACACCGTCCCGAGGACCTCCTGACTCCTGGGATCAGACGATAGACTGAGCCTCTCTTCCCTCCCCATTGGGACGCCTTTGGGTGAGATTTGAACACTTGATTATACTGTGTGTCTCAGTGGAAACTTAGAAATCTCTATAGAGTCTTTGTGCCTTTTAACACGTTAATTTCCAGGCTGCGCACCTGTGTATTTAATGCATGCTAGCTTGCTTTTGCAGACAGTAAATTGTCGCTGGCAGTCCAAAGAACCTGTGTACCTGTTGCTGTAATAAATTGCACTTGATTGCATTGTTCCTAGCCATGATAGTTCTCATTGAACGCGACTAGAGTAAGGGTGGTTATACGTTATTGGTGAATCCGTGACCGTGGTAGTTCAGTGCTAAGGGTGTTATATGTTATTGGTGAATCTGTGACCGTGGTAGTTCAGTGCTAAGGGTGGTTATACGTTGTTGGTGAATCTGTGATTGTGATTGTGATAGTTCAGTGTCCTGAATCCAACCGGACCCGTGACGGTTAATCGGCTACCCTGAATCTGACCGGACCCCTAACGGTTAATCGGCTACACCCCTTAATGTGACAACGGGTGAAGGTGGATTTCTCCTGCCACCTCAAGCCTGGACTTGTTTCCATTCATTCATGTCTTTGCAGCTTCTGCCTTGTGTCTGCTGGGGGATGGATACTGCATTCCCTTCTTGTTGGGGAATTCCTGGTGCCTGTTCTTGTTTCACAGAGTCCAGAGCTTGGCACCACCAGCCTATCTCCCTTTCTGCATCCCAGATGCCCCTCAGTTTTTCCACCTCTTCCCATAGCTCAGCTACCATGCTGAGCAGGTCTTCCACCTGCTCACACCTCATGCAACTGCTATCTCTGCAGCTGCCCAAAGGTGGTGTGAAAGTTTGGCACTCCCTGCAGCCTGACATTTAGACTGCTGTGTGCTTTTTTGGAAGCTCAGTTTGGGTGCCCAATTCCTTTTTGGCAAGTGTGGACATGGTCTTCTGCCAACCATTTGCCATGACTGGTCTCACACAGGTGCTCGCACCACACCCTGTTTGTCTGCCCTGTTCAGAGCACACCTAGTTGCCCGTCGTGCTCCCAGGGAATGCCTTTCTATGACAGAGAAGGGCGCTGCTGCTGGCTCCACCCCAGCCTTGTCAGCTGCCCTCTTGAGGGCTGCCAGGTCCTGGCAGCTCACTCAACTGCCTCGAAGGGACCTTGATGAAGCAAAACCCCTGCATGCTGCAACCCCCCGCTCTGCTGCAGAACCTGTCTGCTCCAGAGCCGATCACGTCACCAAGATGTATATGTTAGAATAGATATAAATAGGATTTCTGATTTTATGTATGGAATTGTTGATGCCACACTACCGTGGATCTTGGAAATCACGCTTGTGTTGATTAAGAAAAAATGAGGCCACATTACACAAACCACATGCTACATAGCAGTAGAAGACAGGTGTGGTGGATATAAGAAATTATACTACTTTATATCAGATGTTGACATAGAGTGAACGAGCAATCTGTCAAGTATGAAGACGAATACAGAACTACTGTCATTCTGGGATCTCTTTTTTTAGTGGCTGTCAGGGAGGACTTGTCTTGATACTTACATGTACATAACCTGTGTACTGGGGGGAGTGAGGCCTGTGCCTATGTTTGATAAATTACATCAAAAATAGATGCTTACCAGTATGGGGCTCTGAATATCTTCTGGCAGTTTTCCTAAGGTAAGATATCAGTGGTGTAACGTTGCAGATGCTATGGGAATAAATGAAGTTTTCCTTCCTACAAGAAGATTTCCTTTGCAATTTAATCAAATGCATTGGTTTTCTTTCAGTCTTTTCCTAAAGTTGTGCCACACGAGTGCACACAACTAAAACTTCAGTTTCATTCTTTTCTGGAAGATGTTTTTTACCTACTTACACACTTCTGCCTTTACAATATGTGATGCACTAGTATCAGCAATTGCTGGGAATGAGAAATACAACAGCTGTACTACCAAATATCTTTACTGCTATTTTTTCATATGCCTGGGGTGGAAATGGGACAAGTCTTAGGAAAGTGGAGTCCTGAAGATTAAGAACTGCACATTTTGAATCTCCAGAGGATAACAAAAACTGACCAGGGGAATGACAGATGTTTCCAGAAGACCAGCAGAATTTGTTCAGTGGCACATTTAATTCTTAGACACCATTGTGTTGCCTTTTTCTCTTGGAACATTGGAGCAACTCAGTAGTTGGACACTGGGTGAATGAGGTGTTTGGTCTCCACTGCTGAGTTGTGGCTGTTGACTTCCCTGTTATCCACTGACATTTCGTAACTCCAGAACTTTTCCTTGTTTCTGAAGTCTTTCTTCTTGACCTTTGATAAAGCAAGCAAACAAACAAACAAACGAAAAATCTGACATTGAAGAAAAGTGATTATTTAAGTTCATGAAAATTTTTTGTTCTATAGTTGTAATGGACAGTTTAGAATAAAGAAAACAACAGTGCAATGTGTGAGGTTTACAACCATGGTGGGAGGGTTTCTTCTCACCTGAGATCAACATATTGACAAAACATTGACTGAAAGAATTGTCATTGGAGAGAATAGGTATGAAACTAGAAGAAAAAATTGTGGATAATATGTCAGTTACACACTGAAGGACTTAAACAGGAAAAAAATTACATGAATTTAGAGAACAGAGTTGTATTACCCTGTCTTTAAAAATGTAACGTGTCAGCAATAGAGCCGAAGTGATAGTCCTGCTAGAAACAAGGGTATTCTGCAGAAAGGAGAGGTGGAAAAACAGGAAGTGAAAGAGAACCTTAGGAAAAATGACAAATAAAAGGAAGGGAAGAATCCAGGAAGAAAAGTCAGAGTATAGAAAGAAAAGGAAGTGACATGAAGTAGAAAGAAGTGGTAGAATACAGGCACTGTATTCAATGTTAGGAAACAGGAATAGAAAGAAATTCTGCTAACTGGATGGTGAATGATGGAGGTGTTAGGGAATGTTATTTAATAGATGGGAATAGAAAGAAATGTCAGACAGCAGATGGGAATAATAGGAGATGACAGGGAATAAAAGGAAATGACAAACAGTAGGTAGAAGAATGATGGTGAATGGAAGGAAATGCAAAGAAATTTATGAAGAAATGCAAAGAAACCGACGGGATGACGACCATGATCTGGCTGAGTATCTACGACATCAATGATTCGGAAAAGCATCATGCTCGTTGGTACCCTTGTCATCACCGTGGGGTCAGTATGTTAACAAGCTAAATCATTAATAAATTCTTTGTCTTTTCTATTGCTGCTCAAGTGTGTCTGTGTGTGAATGTATTTGACATCCCCAAATAGCTTGCTTGCTTTATATACATTTACAGCTCTTGTCTGATCCTTGCTGGGCTGAACCAATCAGCTTCAGCCCCCGGAATCTAATTAGAACAACCCCCAAGCTGGGTTTTGGTAGTCACCTCTCCTCATCCCTCTCATTTGGTAAACTGCCAAACTATTTATGCAAAGTGTTAATTAGTTACAAGGGATGCACCAAAATAGCAGAGTTAAAAGTTCACCTACAGTAATGGTACCTAGGTGTCCGATGTATGTGCAGTTTTGCCCTAGATGGAATAGTAGGTAAGGGTGGCGAATACATGGGAATAGAAGGAGATTATGGGAAATAAGGAATGATGGGGAATAGATTGGGATTAGCCAGGAAAAATGGAGAAAATTAGGGAGTAGACAGGATAGGGAACAGAGGGCAATGATGGGGAATAGAAGGAATAATAGGGACTGGCTATTAAGGCTGTTATAATAGGAACAGAAAGAGTGCTAGTGAAAACTAGCTAGGAATAGAAAGAAATGACAAGGAATAGTTTGGAGTAGGAAAGAATGGTGGGGATTAAAGGGAATGATATGAAATGACAAACTTCACAAAGGAGAGTACAAGAGACTACAGGCCAGTCACTTCACAGTCTCTGGGAAGCTCATGGAGTCAACTAATGCTGTAAATCATTTGCAGATGCATGGAGGACAGGAAGGTGATCAGCACTAGTCAGCTACTCTACTCTAGTCTACTCTGCCCTGGTCAGGCCTCACCTGGAGTACTGTGTCCAGTTCTGGGCTGCCCAGTACAAAAAAAAGACAAAGGAAAAAGACAGAGACCTCCTGGAAAGAGTCCAGCAGAGGGCCACAAAGATGACATGGGGCCTGAAGCATCCTCCCTATGAAGAAAGGCTGAGAGACCTGGGTCTGTTTACCCCTGAGAAAAGAAGAGTGAGAGGGGATCTTATTAATGTTTACAAATATCTTAAGTGGGGGAGACAGAAGGATTTGGCCAACCTCTTTTCAGTGGTTTGTGGGGACAGGACAAGGGGCAATGGCCAAAAAATGGATCACAGGAAGTTCCACACCAACATGCGAAAGAACTTCATGGTGAGCATGATGGAGCACTGGAACAGGCTGCCCAGTGTGGTTGTGGAGTCTCCTTCTCTGGAGATATTCAAGGCCCATCTGGAGGCCTACCTGGGCAACCTGCTGTAGGGAACCTGCTTTGGCAGGGGGGTTGGACCTGATGATCTCTTGAGGTCACTTCCAACCCCTACAATTCTGTGATTCCGTGATTTACAAATGGGAAATTGTGCCTAACCAGCCTGATATCTTTTTAAAATGAGCGTGGTGGATGAGAGGAGAACAGTGGAGGTTGTTTACCTTGACTTTACTAGGGCTTTTGACACTGTCTCTTGTAACACCGTCTCGTCATAGACAAACTGATGAAGTATGGGTTAGGTGAGTGGACAATGAAGTGGACTGAAAACTAGCTGAATGACCGGCCCTGGGATATGGTGATCAGTGTTGAAAAGTCCAGGTGGAGGCTAGTCATGAGTACTGTACTGCAGGGGTAGACAATGGGGCTTAGGGTATTCGATGTCTTCATTAATGACCTCAATGCCAGGACAGAGTGCACCTTCAGCAAGTATGCAGGTGATACAAAATTGAGAAAAGTGTCATTTCAGAGAGTAATAGGTTGATAGTTTCAGTTGTTTATCAACTTGGGCACACTTGAAATGGTGACCTTGATGATGCACGCTGGAACAATTTCTGTCAGCAGAAATGATATGCTACTAAAAATGTATTGAAGGAGATACAGAAAAACAGTCGCAAAGTGTACTACACACCAGCTTGGTTCATGGATCCTGGAGCTGTGTAGACCAGTGCTAATCCATCAGATAGAAAAAGACTATTACAGGGAGTGGAGAGGGCAAGAACTCACTAGTGAACTTGCTACTTTCCCCATCAAGAAAAAGAATATAAAATCCAGAAAGTTATTACAACACTTTTCAGCTCCCCCAGTAATGCTTTGGTTGGAGGGTTTTTTCTAAGTGTCGGAGTAGGAGACTAAAACTAAACAATGCTAGCAAGAGCTCTGAAATGCAGACGAGCTTCTCTGCGTTAAAAGGGCTGGGGGTGGGGTGGAGTGGGGAAGGGAGAAAGAACAATCTCCCATAACTCACAGAATTGTTAAAATTCATAAAGATCAGATTTTAAAAACAAATTTAATACATAAATAATAACATTTCGTAAATTTCTCTCCTGTATAAAGTATTTTCCATCTGCCGTGGTTTTGGTGATGGTATCCACCCAAATACCCAACTAAATAGACATTGTGCACATAGCAGTTCAATAGCTTTCTCAAAGTAATGTGTAGATTTATGTAGAAGTGTATCATCCCATTTAACCACTGATGTAGTCCATCCCCTGTGTATATCAAAGTGTCTTTACATGCTGTTTTAATGCTGTTAGAGAGGATTAGATAGCCTAATCTATGGCTGTGCCCTCCCTCAATCTGTGCTTGCGGGAATGTCAATGAATATTTATAATTAAAATGTCAATTAATATTTATAATTAAAATTTGTTGTTTGTCCCAAAGCCATCTTAAGTGACTGTAAGGATTAAAGCATACTTTGACTAGAGGTTTATAGCATCACTAATAAAGGCACTTGGCTATACCCATACTTCGCAAAAGTTTACTTCATTAAAAAGAATGTTTTTTTTTATATGGAAGTCTTTTAGTATAAGTTTGATTTCACAGAAACTTTCACTGGAACTCCTGTAAACCTTTTGGAGAGTAATAGTGGTGGAAAGCAGATGCTTTCACATGAAAACATGGATTTAAAAGTCATTCTCATATTAACCCCCAAGGCATATATTATAAGAATATAATCAGAAGGTTATCAAGATAATTCAGGAATTTCTTTTCAGACTGCTGAATATACTACTGGCATCTTTTATAGCCTGTGTCTATTCTGAAGGGATGGTAATAAGCTTGAGAGGCCTGTCTCCCTTCAGTCTTCTCACTGCTCCTCTTTCGTTCCTGGTTTGTGGTAGTTCTCAGTGACACCTTTTCAAACACAGTTATCCTCTGAAATGCCTGTATCCTAATGTGCACAGAATGGACAGCAAAACGAGAAATTTGAAGTCTAATATGGGCGGCAGCGGCACCGCAGCCCCGCCAGGCGCGGGGTGGGGAAGGGGTGGTGGCAGCCGCAGGTGGGGCCGCGCTTCGCCCCCCTCCCCTTACACTGAGCCAGGCCCGGCCCGGCCCGGCCCGGCCCCTCCGCTCCACCTGGGGGCGAGGCCGGCACCTGCGGCGGGAGCCCGCCCTGCGCCCGGGCAGGAAATCGCCCGGCGGGGCGGGAGTGGAGCCGGGCCCGCGCTCCTCGGCGGGGCACGGCACGGCGAGGCGAGGCGAGGCGACGCGAGGCGAGGTGAGGTGAGGGGCTGGCCGCCTTCTCCTGCTGCACGGAGGCAGCCTCTGCGAGCAGGGAGCACAGTGCTGCATTGCCATCTCCTTGCGAGTGCGACTGGGAGCACAGCTGTACATCATGCCTGAAGCGTCTCACAGCAAGTAGACCAAGGCTCTCAAAAATCAACATTCCTCGCAAGGCCCCAGGCATGGAAAAGCTGATATGGGAACAGTACACTGCGACCTTACAAAAGGATTCAAAACGAGGATTTGGGATTGCAGTTTCTGGTGGCAGAGATAACCCACATTTTGAAAATGGTGAAACCTCAGTAGTCATTTCAGATGTTCTCCCAGGTGGCCCAGCAGATGGGTTACTTCAAGAAAATGACTGGGTGGTCATAATTAATGGAACCCCAATGGAAAACTTTCCACATTCTTTTGCGGTCCAACAGCTTAGGAAAAGTGGAAAAGTGGCCACTGTTTTAGTGAAAAGACAGTGGAAAGTGCAGGCTGCTGCTTTGAGGAGAAGCCCCTCCCTTGACTATGAGGACAGAGCTTTAGAAGTAATGGATGATCATGCAGAATTTGATGGCAAAAGTGCTCGAAGTGGCTACAATGAAAGAAGCTGGTACAGTGACAATGGAGGGCGCAGCCAAAGCTGGGGAAACAGCCTAGATCAGAGCTGTAGAGATGATGAAGACAGAGGGTGCAACAAAAGCAGAGACCGTAGTAAGGAATACAGCTACAGCTGTGATTGCAGTCGTGGTAGGAGTGTTGACAGGAGCTTGGATCGAGACTATGGAAGAGATCAGAGCAGGAGAAGGAGCATCAACAGAGATAGTGGCTGTGAACGGGACTACAGGAGACTACAGCCCACACAGTTACAGTCATGGATCTCAACCTGATCCTAGATATGCGAGGGAGGTGAGGAGCCAAAGTAGAGACAGGCTTCGTTCCCGTAGTCCTTTGCCTGAAATGCACCATCAACATGAGTACCTAGGACACTGAGGTGCTCGAGCAAGTCCAGAGAAGGGCAACGAAGCTGGTGAGGGGTCTGGAGAACAAGTCTTACGAGAAGCAGCTGAGGGAGCTGGGATTGTTTAGCCTGGAGAAGAGGAGGCTCAGGGGCGACCTTATTGCTCTCTATAGGTACCTTAAAGGAGGCTGTAGCAAGGTGGGGGTTGCTTTATTCTCCCACGTGCCCGGTGATAGGACGAGGGGGAATGGGCTAAAGTTGTGCCAGGGCAGGTTTAGGTCAGATATTAAGAAAAACCTCTTTACCAAAAGGATTGTTAGGTATTGGAATGGGCTGCCCAGGGAAGTGGTTGAGTCACCATTCCTGGAGGTCTTTAAAAGACGTTTAGATGTAGATCTTAGTGTTATGGTTTAGTGGAGGACTGGTTAGGGTTAGGTCAGAGGTTGGACTGGGTGATCTTGGAGGTCTCTTCCAACCTAGATGATTCTGTGATTCTGTGAAAAACTTCTCCTAAATACCAGCTAAAAGGAAATGTCTTCAGTCATCCACTGTGATGCCAGAACAATACAGAACTCAGGTGGTGTTCCCACACTATAAGAAGCTCTGAGGTAGGCAGTGCTGAGTTACTAAGGCCCCGGTTAAATGGAGGACCTGGCAGACCTCCCAGGGTCACAAGGGTAATGGCAAAACTGAACTTTACTGTGGTTTTAATAAATCCCACTGTAGGCTGCTGAGTGGGAACAAGGTTGAATGCTGTAGTCATTCCAATTGGGAACAATTACTGAAAAAGCCCTGATTAATAAATGCACTTGCACGTTAGACATAGCAACAGACGGCTTTGTAGTAAGTAAGTAAGTAAGGCTTTGTAAGCTGTATATAAAGTGCTAATATAAATATATACTTGGTGCTATATCATTGATTGTTGTTATTATTTATTGGTGCTGCTGTTGAAAAAATAAATATATTTGCTTTCCTGGTAGTAATGCAAAATAATTACCTTCAATGTTTTTTATAAATCGTTTGGATGTAGGACTCAATGCATACTAAGGAAGTTCTCAGATGATACTAAACTAGGAGGAGCTCTCCCTTGAGAGTGGAGGGTCCTTGCAGGAAGATTTTGACAGTTTATGGGGCTGGACTATCACCAATTGCATGAAGTTTAATAAGAACAAGTGCCAGATTCTGCACACACAATGGGTCAATCCTCTATATATGTCCAGACTGTGGGATAAGAGGCTGGAAAGCAGCCCTGCAGAAGGGGATCTGGGGATTCTGGTTAATTATAAGTAGAATATGAGTAAACAGTGTGCCTTGGTGGCCAAAAGGGCCAACTGTATCCTGGGGTGCATCTGGCATGGCATTGCTAGCTGGTTGAGCGGAGAGCTTGTCCCACTCTGCTCTGTGCTGGTGTGGCCTCACCTCAAGTACTGTGTGCAGTTTTGGGCGCCACAATATATGAAGGACATAAAACATTAAAGAGCATCCAAAGGAAGGCTACAAATATGGTGAAGTGTCTAGAGGACAAGTCGTATGAGGAGTAGTTAAAATCCCTTGGTTTGTTCAGCCCAGAGAAGAGACTGAAGGGAGGCTTCCTGGCAGCCTACAGCTTCCTCATGAAGGGAACGGAAAGGCAGGCGCTGATCTCTCTGATGACAATGATAGGAGGGAATGGCATGGAGCTACATCAGGGGAGGTTCAGGCTGGGCGTTAGGAAAAGGTTCTTCACTGAGAGGGTGGTTGGGCAGTGGAACTAGCTCCCCAGGGAAGTGGTCACTGCACCAGAGCTGCTGGAGTTCAATAAATGTTTGGATAATGCTCTCAGATACAGGGTTTGATTTTTGGGTGGTCCTGTGTGGAGGCAGGAGTTGGTCTTGATGGTCCTTGTGGGTCCCTTCCAGCTCACGGTATTCTATGATTGTATAGCACTATATGTATGCATATATATACTAGCTTTTAAAATCATAGGTATACTTGCTAGTGGTGATTTGTAGTAATGTGTAATAAAGTAGAGAAATTTAGGAAATAAAGTTGTCATGTCCTTGTGCATTTTGGAATCCTGCAGAACACTGTTGTGATCGATTTCTATACACCCATAGGCTGGGTAACCCTTTCAGTTGTGACAACGCACCACAAAACAGGGCTGTCCACTTCAGTGTCCCTATTTGAACTTTCCCTGTTAAAGGACACTGACTCCAGTCTCTCATTAAAGCTCATTGTGGCTCAGATTTCCATTTCCCCTCTCACTCCTCTTCAGGAATTGTGGTCAGCTTTGCCTATTTTACCTTTCCCTCGCTTTCTCTTCCCACTTTACTGGCTTAAAATTTTGTTTTGCTTTGATGCTTTCTGTTAGTTACTCTGGTAGGATCTTCAGCCCCTTCCTTTGTCTTGCAGAGGGTTACCAAAAGCTGAACTGATCTCCCATCTCTCAGAATCACAGCTCCACCAGTCATTAGGAAAGACCTTAAAAAGAAATCACAGGTCTCCTGAAAAACAACAACAACAAAAACTTCTCAGCTCTGCCAGACTTTACTGAGTGAGCTGTTCCTGAATTACTGCATTCAGCAATGGAAGATAGATTCCCCCCTCCCACTCCCCCCACTCCCCAGTGAAACCCAGGGACATGGGAAGGCCAAGGCAAAGCTGCCTACACAGATCATTAGCCCAGGCCTATATCTGTGCCACATCCAATCCTTAAAACCAAGCCAGACTTCCAACAGAGAAACCTCCAATCACCTCATCACAATCCACCTCCGTGGATTAAGCTTTATCCTTGAGCAAAGAAACCAGGGATGGTAGAAGAAACTCTAAAATTTCCCAGCAAGAACAGAGTTTAGCCTGATTCTGATTTGGAGAAATGTCAAAAGGGCCCATTCAATAAATGAAAACATCCTAGGAATGGCTGTTTAGAAAAACATATGCTGTAAAATCTATACAGACATGTCAGAAAAGTTTCAGCATATTTTTTTCCACATATTCTTTTGGCACCTTTGGGAATTTGAACAGTTTGTAGTGCCCATGAAAAAACACCAGTCTGTAGTAAACAAGTTTCTTCAGATGTTTTGAGTGGAACCATCTCCATTGAGAACCATCTCTATTAAAAAATACTGTGTATTTCTGCAACTGCAGAGATAGTTCTGTGGCACAGTCTGTAGAGAGAGCATGGGACTCAGTTACTCACTGAGTTGTCTTTCTCCATCTCCTCACCTAAAAGGACTGATTTTTTTTTTTTTTTGCACTTAAAACTGGTGGTATCATGGCTCTAAAAGTGGAAGTCTTCTTGTTTCCACTAAATGTGCAGCTCCACTGGATTTTTGGATATACACTTTTTTTGGCTAGTCAAACTACATATTAGAGAAGTGAGTTGCTGTTAACAAACAGATAAAATCACATATAAATATTGAGTTTCTTGTCTTATTTACAATATAGCCTGCATTTCCTGTTCACTAAGCCCAATCTGTACCAGCTAAGGCCGCAAGGAGCTTGCATGCTTTGTAAACTGTGGCAAGAAGGAAGTATTTTCAACTAACATTGCGGAAACAGGTCTTCTCCATGGATTCAGAGAGAAATAACACCCTGGCAATGCCTAATTTCAGCTGATCTCAAAAGCTAAGCGGGCTCAGGCCTGGTTAGTACTTTGATGGGAGACCTCCTGGCAATACCAGGTGCTGTAGGATTTATAGGACCTGGAAAGCCCAGCTGATCAATACATGGCTGAGAGGCTTGTGCAATTGCAGGATTTTTATATTTATTTTTTTAAATTATTATTATTTTTTTACCATGGGGTGGTTTACTCGACACCTGGCCTGATGGATGCAGATGGGTCCCACCTTCTCAAAGGGGGAAACGGATCCTAGCACAGGAGCTGGCAGGGCTTGTTGAGTTGGCAGGGCTTTAAACTAGGGAGACAGGGATGAAATGGGCCTGGGGGAACAATGGCTGGGGGAGAGGGCCATGGTGCAACTGAAGTGCATCTACACTAATGCACACAGCATGGGCAACAAACTGGAAGCCATTGTGTGGCAGGCAAACTATGACTTAGTTGCCATCACTGAAATGTGGTGGGACCACTCTCACAACTGGAGTGCTGCAATGGATTGCTACAAGCTCTTCAGAAGGGACGGGAACAAAGAAGGGGCGGTGGCGTGTCTCCCTATATTACAGAGTGTTTCGATGTTGTTGAGCTCAGGGCTGGGAATGATAAGGTCGAGTCCCTATGGCTAAGGATCAGGGGGATGGCCAACAAGGCAGACGTCCTGGTGAAGATCTGTTATAGACCGCCAAACCAGGATGAAGAGACAGATGAGGCATTCTACAAGCAGCTGGTGGAAGTCACGCAATCGCCAGCACTTTTTCTCATGTGGGATTTTAACTTCCCAGACATATGCTGGAAATACAATACAGCCCAGAGGAAGCAGTCTAGGAGGTTCCTGGACTGTGTAGAAGACAGCTTTTTGACACAGCTGGTTAGTGAGGCTACTGGGGGGGGTACCCTGCCAGACAACCTGTTCACAAACAGAGAAGGACTGGTGGGAGATGTGGTGGTAGGGAGTTGTTTTGGGCAGAGTGATCATCACAAGGTCGAGTTCTTTATTCTTGGGGAGTCAGCAAAACTGCTACCTTGTACTTCCAGAGGGCAGACTTTGAACAATTCAGGACACTAGTAGAGAGGGTCACGTGGGAGTCAGTCCAGAAGGGCAAAGAGGTCCAGGAAGGATGGATGCTCCTCAAGAAGGAAGTCTTCAAGGTACAGGAGCAGACTGTCCCTGTGTGTCATACGATTAGCCGGCGGGGAAGATCAGCATGGCTGAACAGGGAACATTTGCTGAGTCTCTGGGAAAAAAAAGAGTTTATGTGCAGTGGAAGAAGGAATAGGCAACTCAGGACGAATACAAGGAAGTCGCCAGAATATGCAGAGAGAAAATCAGAAAGGCTAAAGCCCAGCACAAGATCAACCTGGCCACTATGGTTAAGGATAAAAAAAAATATTTTACAAATGTATTTATGGTAAGAAGAGGGCCAAGGAGAATCTCTGTCCTTTACTGGACACAGAGGGGAACATGACTACTGAGGATAAGGAAAAGGTCGAGGTTCTTAATGCCTTCTTTGCATCTCTCTTTAATAGTCAGACCACTTATCCTCGGGGTACTCAGCCTCCAGACCTGGAACTCTGGGATGGGTAGTAGAATAAACACCCCACAATCCAGGTGGAAACATTTAGAGACCTGCTACTCCACAAGGACTGTCACAAGTCCAGGTGGCCAGACAGGATACACCTGAGGGTGCTGAGGGAGCTGGCAGATGTGATTGCTGGGCCACTTTCCATCATCTTTCAATGGTCATGGTCAACTGCAGAGGTCCCACATGACTGGAGACTTGCTAATGTGACACCCATCTAAAAGAAGGGTCGTAAGGAGGACCCTGGGAACTACAGGCCTGTCAGCCTGAACTCAGTGCCAGGAAAGGTGATGGAACAGGTCATCGTGAATGCAATCATGCAATATATGTGTGTCAACCAGGCAGGGGATCAGGCCCAGCCAGCATGGGTTCATGAAAGGCAAGTCCTGCCTGACCAACCTCATCTCCTTCTTTGACTGGGTAACCGGCCTGGTGGATGGGGGAAAGGCTGTTGGTGTAGTCTTCCTAGACTTCAGCAAGGCCTTTGACATGGTCTCCCTGAGTGTTCTCCTGGAGAAGCTGGCAGCCCATGTCTTGGACAGGTACACTCTTTGCTGGATTAAAACCTGGCTGGACAGCTGGGCCAAGAGAGTGGTGGTGAACGGAGTAAAATCCAGCTGGTGACCGGGTCGTCAGTGGTGTTCCCCAGGGGTTGAGTGTCCATCCTCTTTAATATCTTTACTGATGATTTGGACGAGGGAATTGAGTGCACCCTCAGTAAGTCTGCAGATGACACCAAGCTGAGGGGAAGTGTCAATCTGCCGGAGGGTAGGAAGGCCCTGCAGAGGGACCTGGGATGGGTCGATGGGCAAAGGCCAGTGGGATGAGGTTGAACACGGCTAAGTGCCAGGTCCTGCACTTTGGCCACAACAACCCCATGCAGCGCTATAGGCTTGGGGGAGAGTGGCTGGAAAGCAGTGCAGAGGAAAAGGATCTGGGGGGTGTTGGTCGATGCTCACCTGAACATGAGCTGGCAGTGTGCCCAGGTGGCCGAGAAGACCAACAAAGTCCTGGCTTGTATCAGAAATATTGCAGCCAGCAGGATCAGGGAGGTGATCGTCCCCCTGTATTCAGCTCTGGTGAGGCTGCACCTCAAGCACTGTGTTCAGTTTTGGGCCCCTTACTACAAGAAAGACATCCAGGCTCTGGAGCGTGTCAAGTAACAAGCAAGTAACAAGCAGCAAGTAACAAGTAACAAGTAAGCAAGTAACAGCAGCAAGCAAGAGACAAGACAGACCTAAATATCTTGGATTGCAGAGACGTTACCTCTAGGCCAATCTGTCTCCTCCACTCTAGCTCAGTGGGTCCTTGCCACCCTCGACTGAAGGAGAGAAGTGTGAGGACAGGGATTTTGTGCCACTGCAGAGGAATGCATTCCCGGAAGGTCACAGAGAACATGCAGAATGGACAGGCCATGTTGTTTGGGATAGGCCTCTAGTAACATACAGAAGCTGAAATTGTTTTAACAAGGCTTGTTGGTTTTATCTACAAGGGAGTCGATCAAACACAAAAACATGCTGTTTTTTCCAAAGATCCGTTTCCTAATAACTGCACTGTAACCTACAAAGATCCTTGGGGATACCACCAATACCACAGTTCCAGCCTCAATAGATTTTTACCATTGAAGAGCCCACGACAGATTTACAGATGGAGTGATAATTTACAGATGGAGATGATAATCTACCCTTGCAGATCAGATCCCTCCTTTCCCAGCAAGGCAAGACTGTAAAGCTCCCAGTGGGCACCTGCAATGGTGCTGACTCTCTCAAGTGAACTGTTATCTCACATTGCCCTAAGGAATTTTTGTGTGAGCCTTAAGTGATCTTAAGAAACTGACAGAAACTGGTCCTGCAGATGGACAAGAGCCAAGGAGCAACTGAGTGTGTGCAAAGACAAGAGGTCAACTAGCGGTGATGAGGAAGAGTCACCAACCTTCATCCCCATAACCCCTGGTGACCGCTACGAGGAGACACTGCGGAAGCACAGACGGAAAGAGCTTATGGAAATGACTTAGTAAACTAATTTAGTTGACTTAGTAAACTAATTTTAATATGAAGCGGGGACAGGTTATGCATATGTATAGGCGCATTGTGAAACTTCATGCATATGTAATTCTTTACTGCATATAACCATGGCAAGTTGCCATGTGGCATGCGCACGACTTTGGCGGGACTACCCCCCGTGCTGCCCAGCACTGAATAAACATACCTACTTTACAATCTTACTGATTGTGGAGTCTGTTTTCCGCACGTCAGCCTGAAGTCAGATATGTCAGAGTTTCCGTCTCAGCTCCTCAGCACAAACTGTCTGCCTTTCTGGCACCTTTAGAAGTTGTGTGGCCATGAGACAAAGCAGAGGAATGCCATGACTGGGGCTTGCTGCCTATTGTTTTAGGTATTTACAGCCTTTGCAGCTTTTCTGATGTTTTTGTGAAGCTCTAGCCTCCTGGTGGTAAGGAAGCCAATGTCAAAACTACCAGGAGCCTGGATTTCACCTATGATTTTGAATAAGTCAGTGTTAAATCCTCTGTTGTGCAGTTACCATGTTCCGACATGCACTTTTTGAAGATCTGTTGTCATTTGTTTGTTTCTTCTGATTTGCTAAGCTTATTTTCTTGTGGCTTTACAAGTCAGTTAAGTTCTGGAGACTTCACTTGTGACATTTACATCTCTGGAGCTGAAGAGTCATGGTGTTTAGAGGCACTCCCTATTCATGCAATGTACTTAAAACTCGTTTCTGCATTCCCAAAGTGATACTGGACTTTCACAACTGACAGGGGATATTTCCTAGGACTCAAGTGAGAACCTACATAGAAAAAAAGAATTGCTGATGGTGTAAACAATCTGCACTATTTGATCTTCATTAGGACACAGTGTGAGGAAAAACAATTTAGGGCATATTGATCACTGGGCCAATTTCAATATCTACCCTCAGGGACCTGACCTACTTTGGACTGTTTGTTCAATTGCAGTTTTCCCCCTGCTCCCAAAGTTAGCCATGTCCACAAGGACACTGCAGCATTGCCTCCTTGTCTGAAAGCAAGGTGACATCTCCAGGTGTCCCCCAGGCTGGGTGGAGCCCACAGGCTTTAACACCTAGGTGGATACGTCAGTGCTGCCTCCACAATATGCATTCTCAGCCTGATGCAGGTCTGGCCACCTTGATAAGGGATTAACTGGGAAAAGCTGGGGCAAACCTATTCTTACTTTTATTTTTTTTTTTACAGGACAGATCTAGCCAGGAGCCCTTGGCAGATTGTAAGGACAGGATAACCTGTGAGGCCAGTTTAACCATTGCTTTTTTGGAGTGACTTACCAAGGGAAACAGGTAGCTCTTGCTGCTAGATATTGTAACAAAGTATTGCAGCTGTTACCAAGCTCACAGCACAGGACACAGAGTGCTGAGTAGGAGGAGACTTCTCAGTACTAGCAGCTGGCTTTTCTTCATCTTCAGACCCTGGGAACTACAGGCCTGTCAGCCTGAACTCAGTGCCAGGAAAGGTGATGGAACAGGTCATCGTGAATGCAATCATGCAATATATGTGTGTCAACCAGGCAGGGGATCAGGCCCAGCCAGCATGGGTTCATGAAAGGCAAGTCCTGCCTGACCAACCTCATCTCCTTCTTTGACTGGGTAACCGGCCTGGTGGATGGGGGAAAGGCTGTTGGTGTAGTCTTCCTAGACTTCAGCAAGGCCTTTGACATGGTCTCCCTGAGTGTTCTCCTGGAGAAGCTGGCAGCCCATGTCTTGGACAGGTACACTCTTTGCTGGATTAAAACCTGGCTGGACGGCTGGGCCCAGAGAGTAATGGTGAACGGAGTGAAATCCAGCCGGCAACTGGTCATGACTGGTGTCCCCAGGGGTTGGTGTTGGGGCCCATCCTCTTTAATATCTTTACTGATGATTTGGACGAGGGAATTGAGTGCACCCTCAGTAAGTCTGCAGATGACACCAAGTTGGGGGGAAGTGTCAATCTGCCGGAGGGTAGGAAGGCCCTGCAGAGGGACCTGGACAGGATGGGTCCTCCCCTGCTCCCGTGGGATGCACCTTCCCTCGCCACCCCGACTATGGGAGCAGAATTTTCTGAAGGCACTGTCCCAGCAGCCAAGGCTTGCCGCTCATCAGACCGCAGAATTGTCACCAGTGGCTGCCCCCCTCAGGCAGCCACAAGGCAGCTCCGGGCGAATGCCGCGCCCCCCACCGCGCCGCCTTCCCACCCCCGCCGCCCCGAGCCCCGCACTGCGGGCGGAGGCACCACCGCTGTGTGCTGCAGTCGGGAGGAGCGCGGAAGGGGTGCTTGGTGGGAATCCCTGCCACCACAGAAAGGGTGCTGAGGATTGGCCGGTGCCCTTCCTCCTTCCCTCAGCGGGACAGCAGTCAGAGCCTTTGTGATTGGCTGCTGCTGTCCACACCTTGCAGTAAGCCTCTTCCCGGTGGCTGCCAACCGCTGGGCTCGTGCGGCTGCGGCCTGGGCCAGCAGCACCCATGGGCTCCCTGTCAGGGCTCCGGAAGGTGGGGGAGCGCAAGGGGCAGCACTAAGTGGGAGTGATGGTGGAGGCAAAGGCGGGCACCATGGCGGCGGTCAGGCCTAGGTTAAAGCCCGTGGTGATATCCTGGGACTGTGTCCTCTCGTGATTTGTGAGCAGCAGTGGTCTTCACAGATTTTGACATCGTCAGTGTGTATTTCCTTGTGAGCACTGGTGGCATTACTAGACCTGTCCCAAATAGCCGCATTGTGATCTGTGACACAGTGAGTGCTAATTGCTAGTTAGTACTAATTATCAGGATTTGTGCTATAGTAGTGAAGGCATCAATGCTCATAGTATAGTAGCAACAGTGACATCACCACTGTTTTTGCCATCATGTGCATTACATGTAAGCCACATTGCAAACGACTATGACGGAAGATGCTTTGCTGGTCATTCGATGTTTTCTGATTTCAGGGCCTTAACGCAGACGACAGTGATGTTAAGGGTGTAAGTGACATTATACAAAAAAATGTCAGAAATAGTATCAGAAACTAGGTCAAAGTCATCACTAACAACAATGTTTTTGCCACTGATGAAGTCACTGCTGTCTGTGCCACCAGCACTGACAATGTTTGGAGCAGCAGTGTCATCAGCTTTCACAGTGACACAAAGGACAGGACATTGAGGTCCCACCAGCAGTTGGGGCACCCTTTCCATCTCCTCAGGGCTGGGGACAGAGTTAGTCCTGCTGAAGCTGTGTGTGGGAACACCTCAGCACCAGTGCGAGGACAGCTGTGGTCCTGCTGGTGGTTTGGAGGCACCCTGGGGAGATTGGGGCTGCACCTTTTCCTGGGACTGTGACAGCAATGGCCCTGACAGTAGAACTGGAGATGTATTATCCCTGTTCCTAGTTGGGGATGGTGCTGGCCCTGCAAGGGGTAGGGCTGGGGGCACCCACCTTCCTGACCTCACAGCCCTGCTCCTTCTGTTGCAGACCAAGTGGCTTGAAACCAAGATCTGTGTGTGGTGAGTATGGCCTCAAGCCTGTTCTGAAATATTCACAGTGGATCTGCTTTCCCTTACTGTCCCCAGCCATGCCCAGGTCTCCCATTCTCAACTGTCCACACTTGTGCCTACATCCTTTCTCCTTTCTGTCCCTTTTTCTTCCTCCCAGAAGTCTGAGAGGGCACACCTGGGCCCATGAGTTCTCAATGGCCTAGCTGTGTCTGCTTATCCCCAGCTGTCCTCTGCACCCCCTGCCCTTCCCCACCCCCCAGTCCCACTGTCCCCATCTGTCCCCATGTCTCTTGTCATCATTACTCCCTCCCCTCCTCCCCCCCCATCCCTGCAGGACAGACCTGGATATGGTGCCCATGGAACGACTTGAGGCAGCCCCAACCCTGCAGGATCGGTGTGTGTGAGTGAGGGGATGGGGGTGCTTGGAGGGGCCTTGGACACTTGGGTCACCCTGAAACACCTCTGGACTACCTTGGGTCACTTGGGATCCCAGGGGAAAAACACGTGGGGGACCCAAATACCAGGACACCAGAAGGGAACCCTGGAGACACTGTAGGACAATTCTGAGGCTCCTGAGACCCCTGAAGACACTCTGGTGACACACTGGGACATTATGGGGGCTCCAGGCATGATTGGGAAAAACCCAGAACATCCTAGGCAACAGATAGGACACTCTAGGCACCAATGGGACACTTGAATAGTGCCTCTGGGGACTCCCAAAAAATCCTGGGACAACCCGGAGACCAGTAGGACACCCAGGGACCTCACCTCAAGGACTCCCAGGGATACCACTGGTATACCACCATTCACCTCCCACCCCCTCAGGATTCCTTTAGTCTCCCTATCATCCCTGCAGTATCCCAATTCCCTTCATCAACCCCAGTGTCCTTGTCCCACCCAGGACATCCTAGAATCCAGTCCTGGGTGCATATGTCCCCTCCCAGGATGTCCCCATATCTCCTACTGGTATCCTTGTTCCCCGTAGCAGCCCTCTAGGTGTCCATGTCTTCTCCATGCCCCGTTACCATGGTATCCTCCTCAGGTCCCCTCAAGGTGTCCCAGTATGCCCCGGTTGCTCCCCCTGCAAGTGCCCACATTGTGTCTCTGAAGGATATTCTGGTCCCTTTTGGTTTCCCTGTTGTGTCTTCCCAGGTTGTCCCTTTCATATCCCTCAAGCTCTCCCTGTCCCCCTAGAATGTCCCTGTCATATCCCCCTAAGGTGTGCCTGTTCCTACAGTGTGCTGACAGAGGTTCTGCCAGGGCCCCCTGTTGTTCTGGATGCCTACGAAAGGGTCCTGGAACTGGGCCAGGAGCTAGACCTGATCCCAGGGCCGCTCTCAGCCCTGTTAGGCATTGTGCGTCAAACCATCATCATGTGCACAGGTATGTGCAGGGCTAGGAGAGGATGGGAGGACACTGCACAGCAAAGGTCTTACCACCGACTCTCCCAATCCCAGAGACACCCTTACTGGATGTGGAGGAGTGCTATACCTACCTCAGTGAGCTGCTGCTGTGCCATGCTGTGCATGTGAGTCTTCACATGCCCCTCACAGCTTTATTGGCATCCATACATTCCTTGCCCCATTCTTGTATGCCTGTTAGTACTTGAATTCTCCCTGCGCACTCCATATGTTTCTCAGCATCCACACAACAACCTAAATACACCCCACATGGTTATTGGCACTTACATACACTGTCCATGCTTATTGCATGGTCCTTATGTACTCCTCCCACACTTAGGCCCTGTGCTCATAGCATGCTTTCCACACACTTACTGGTGTCCCCATGGCATGCTTAGTGGTGCACTTTCCCCATGTACTTGTCTGAACTTGCAGCCTGCACACTCCCACATGCTTCCTTCAGGTTTGCCAGAACTTGCACGTTCCTTGTGCTGTAAACCCTCAGATTCCCAATATGCTTGTTGCATGCTTCTCTCTCTTCCTCTCCCCTCCCCTTGTACGCTCCATGCATACTTACCAACCCCTGGCTTTCTTTTACCTGCTCCTGCCATGGTGCCATTGCTGTAGTGCCCTCCGGTCAATGTGGCTGTATTTGGGCTGACCCAGGTTGCCCGCGTCGCAGCCCATCTCCTCGAAACAGTCCTTCGGCATGCCAAGCTCTATGGCTACATCCTCACACCCCAGGTGAGTTTGACACTGTTCGAAGTATGCAATGGAGGCAGTACCTGCCCTGACCTCACTCCATGTCTTGTGTCCCTGCCCATAGACCTGCCTTGACCTGACCCTGGTTTATGTGGGGAGCCCTGAGCGTGGCCAAGAGGTAGAGGTGTCCACTGCCTTCCCCCAGGAGGAAGGAGAGATCCCTGGGAATCCCAACAAAGGTGGGATCTCCCTAACTGGGAGGTTATGGGGAAAATGCTGGGAATTCAGGGGGCTGGAGCAAGATAGGGCAATGAAAGGGACCGTAGTGTAAGTGGGGGCACACCCTCCTATCTGGGGTGCACTGTAGGATCTCAGAGGAATGGAGGATCATGTGGAGGGTCATGGGAGGTACCTGTGGGCACCCAGTGGTCTGGAGGGGTCAAATGACACCTTAGGGTTATAAGGAGGGTCATGTGAAGTACAACAGCATCTGGTTGCATCAAGGGGGGCACTTAGGATCATGAGGTGTTTGGAGAGGACTGGACGGCACGCCAGGACTATGGATGGCCCTGGGAACCCACAGGATCAGGCCATACCTTGCTCCATGTCCACCTGCTCCCCTGGTTCCACCATGTCTTTCACTGTCCAGTAGCGGCTTCATCCTGAGCCCTGTCTTCTCGATGTCCTGCTTTGTTCCTGGTAGAACATGTCCCTTGTTTTCACAGTCCTGCTGTATCCTTTGCCAGGCCCTTAACATGCCCTCTCCCTGTGTTCCCTGGATCCCTCTTCCCCAGTCACTGGTTCCAAGCCCTAACTCCTGACCTCTGTTACCCTCTATGCCCTGTCTGCATGCACCCCAGTTTTAGTCTCTGACCTCTGCTCACTTACATCCCCTCCTTGTCCCCATGTCCCCCTGTGTATTCCCTGTGTCCCTGGTGTCAGGCCCTGCGCCCTGTCTTCCTGTGCCTCCTGTTCCCCTGTCTCTGATGCCTGGCCATGACCTGTGTGCCTGTGTCCTCAGGGTCTTCATTACAGGAGGTAGTAGTGGCTGAGCTGGTCCAGGTAGCTCAAGTTTGGAGCCAAGATGTGGAGGCAGAGCTCCTGTGTGGTCATGATCAACGTGGGACCTGCCTGTCCCCTGCAGAGATAAGCATGACCAAGGAGGATGCCTCTGGGTCCCACCAGACCTCCCCCAGGGGCAAGAAACACCTTGGAAAACCCCAGGGATCTTGCCAGGGAAATAAAGGCCTTGGACTGTGCCAGCATCTCTGTGTTGTCTGTGGAACCTGCCCTATGTCCCATAGGATTCCCTTAGGACTCCCTCTGGGACACCTCTGGGGAACTCCTCTATCTACTGGGTCCCCAGCATTCTTTGGGATGTCACCCCATGTCACTAGGTTCTCATATCCCCTCCCTTGGAGTGCCCCACACCCATCCCAAAGCATATAGACCCCCTTTTTCTCACAATATTCATTATCTGTGGCCCCAGTGGATGTGGTTAATCTGGTGGCATTGGTCCAAATACCAAATACAATTTATTTTCAGAATTGCAATCTCTTGCAACAGTTGGAAGCAAGATGGGCTAGTTAGACCTTCAGTAACTGCATGCTAAGAGAATGCCACCACCTCACTTATTCTCAATCTATTGCACGCTAATACTTGCTCTGGAACTTTGGTCTAACCTATAAACAAGCAAGGTTTAGGTGACCACAGAGCAGCTGTGATTTGACAAGGCATATTCATGAGTAAAAAAAAAAAACAACAAAAAACAAAAAAACTAGTTCACTTTTCTGAACATGTCTTCAGAGCTTTGCCTGCTCAGGATTTACAGGGATGAAACATTGTGATTCAGTTCATCCAGACCACCCACTTATACACAAACTCAGGCCTAGAGGCTTCCTCAATGTGATGAGCACTTTTGGAAGTCTGTATTTGCCTGCTCTCTCCTAAATACAGAGTGTAGCTGTGACAGATGCTCCAGCTGTGTTTGAATGGTATCTGTGAAAGCTAATATGTTATGCTTATATTTATTCTTCACCCAAGGAATATCACATACACGAACACACACACACAAGACTTGCCTGCTGCTGTGCAGTCAGGCACAGGTGGCCACACAAGCTCATACAAAAACCACGTCTCTGCTTCTGCCCTATCTATCCCCTAATCAGGGAGAAGTGACATCAGAAGCACTAGCTCGAAGACACTCCCAGGAAGACATGGTTCAGGTCTCAAAGACAGAGTTTCTTCTACACTCAGAAAATGTGCTTAGAAAACCCACCCACTCACTGCAAAGGCCTTTGTGTGAAGCACAAAAAAACAGCAACAATTCTCCCACTGAAGAGAAGGGTGAGCATTGAGTGGGCAGTCTCAACTCTTTGAAATGCATTGGGAGGAAAGATTTCTCCTCACATACAAACTTTCCTGTCCAGGTTTTAGTTGGGATAGAGTTAATTTTCTTCATAGTAGCTGGTATGGTGCTGTGTTTTGAATTTAGGATCAGAATAATATTCATAGCAAATATGCATAGTACACTACATTTTAGTTGTTGCTGAGCAGTACTTACACAGAGTCAAGGACCTTTCAAAGGGGACACGAACAGGACAGATGGCCCAAACTGGCCAAAGGGATATTTCACACCAGATTGTGTCATGCTGAACAATGAAAGTGGGGGGAGTTGGCCAGGGAGGCTACTGTTGGTCTAGGACTGGCTGGGCATCAGTTAGCTGGTGAGCAATGGTGTCCTGCATCACTTACTTGCTTTGTATATTCATTTTGTTAATATTATTTTTTTCTTTCCTTTCCCCCCTTTTTTTTTTTTATTAAACTGTCCCGATCTCAGTACAATAAATTGATTTATTTTTTATTTTATTTTATTTTTTATTTTTACGTATAAATAACTATTTAAGTATAACACCCAGACATGTGCCCTGAGGCTGAATAGTTAGGAGTGACAGGGTGTGTGGGATAGTGTGGCCAGGCACCTAGAATAGAGGACACCTCCAGTGTTCTGGAATTTCATCTCTGAACAAGAGTAAAATCCCAATAAACTGTTAAAATGTTTGGGAAAAAGTATGCTGTTGCCCTGGCCATTCCAGACAGTCACAAATCACTGCAATGTGCTGGGGCCTTGCCCATGCCTACCGAGCCCTTTTCAACACTATTCAGCACCCTCAATGGGAAGAGGTTTCTGGATGTGATGACAAAATAGCACACTGGGGCTAATCCAACTCCCATAACAGTCACAGTGGCTGTTGTGTCTGTTTTGATGACAGAAACTGTGGCTCAACCAGAAAGCCAACTGGTGTCAGTATCATTTGCCCCTATAGTCAAGAAGAAGCAATAGAAGCAGAGGTCAGCTTGTCTAGTAAGGGAAGAAGCAGCTTCTCCTAGGAGAGAACAGAAGGAAGAATTAGAAGAGGCAAACTGCTATGCAGGGCCATTGTGAGAACAGGAGGAGGAAGAAGGCAGAAGGCTTTAAAAAGTCAGAAACCACCTAATCTCCATCTCAGAGTGAGCTGCGAGATATATGAAAAGATTTCAGCTGTCGTCCAGGTAAGCACGTTATCACCTGGCTGCTCTGATGCAGGGATAATGGGGACAGTAGCCATGAATTAGAGGGCAAGGAAGCCAAGCAGCTGAGATCCCTCTCTAGGGAAAAGGTCATTGATGAAGTGATTGGGAAATGGGAAAAAGCCCTTAGCCTTTGGAAATGATGGAATGCACTGTTGTCTTATACCAGTGCACTGGCAGTGATGAGCTGGGAAGATGGAGAGGAACCAACAGTGGATGTAGTGGCCAGCCAACTCTGCCAACACAAAGAAAATCTCTCTGCTTCCGTATGGACCTGCATATCAGCTGTGGAGAAATTGTCCTGAGAGGTCCAGCAACTCAAATAGAATATATCTTCCTCCCCACCCATATGGACCGGTATCTCAGCTATTAGGAGTAAGGATTCCTCTGTCCATTGGTTTTGCCTGCGGGACCAGAGGGAGAACATGAGGAAGTGGGGAGGGGGACAATGCAGTCATTGGTCCCAGCCAACATGGGTTCATGAGGGGTAGGTCCTGCCTAACAAATTTGATTTCTTTTTATGATAAGATCACCCATCTAGTCAATCAAGGGAAACCAGTTGATGTGATCTTTTTGGACTTCAGCAAAGCTTTTGACATGGTTTCCCATAGGATCCTACTGGAAAAAATGTCCAGCATACAGCTAAACAAAAACATCATACGATGGGTGAGCAATTGGCTGACGGGCAGGGCTCAAAGGGTTGTGGTAAATGGGACCACGTCTGGCTGGCGGATGGTCACTAGTGGGGTCCCTCAAGGCTTCATTTTAGGGCCAGTCCTCTTCAATGTTTTTATAAATGATTTGGATATAGGACTAGAAGGTGTTTTGAACAAATTTGCCGATGACACCAAACTTGGAGGAGTTGTGGACTCGGATGAGGGTGGAAAGGCCTTGCAGAGAGATCTGGACAGATTGGAGAGCTGGGCGATCACCAACCACATGAAGTTTAACAAAAGCAAGTGCCGGGTCCTGCACCTGGGATGGGGCAACCATGGCTATACGTACAGACTCGGCGATGAGACGCTGGAGAGCAGCCCTGCAGAGAGGGATCTGGGGGTTGTGGTTGACAGCAAGTTGAATATGAGCCAGCAGTGTGCCCTGGAAGCCAGGAGGGCCAACCGTATCCTGGGATGCATCAAGCACGGCATTGCTAGTCGGTCGAGGGAAGGGATTGTCCCATTCTACTCTGTGCTGGTGCAGCCTCACCTCAAGTACTGTGTGCAGTTCTGGGCACCACAGTAAAAAAAAGAACGTGAAACTGTTGGAGAGTGTCCAGAGGAGGGCAACAAAGATGGTGAAGGGCCTAGAGGGGAAGACGTATGAGGAGTAGCTGAGGTCACTTGGCCTGTTCAGCCTGGAAAAGAGGAGGCTGAGGGGAGACCTCATCACAGTCTACAACTTCCTCCCGAGGGGGAGTGGAGAGGCAGGTGACCTATTCTCCATTACCACCAGTGACAGGACCCGCGGGAACAGTGTTAAGCTGAGGCAGGGGAAGTTTAGGCTGGACATCAGGAAGAGGTTCTTCACTGAGAGGGTGGTCGCCCACTGGAACAGGCTCCCCAGTGAAGGAGTCACTGCACCAAGCCTGTCTGAATTTAAGAAGAGATTGGACTGTGCACTTAGTCACATGGCCTAAAATTTTGGGCAGACCTGTGCGGTGCCAGGAGTTGGACTTGATGATCTTTATGGGTCCCTTCCGACTCGGGATATTCTATGATTGTATGATTCTAAGTGGGATGGGAAAATCTACCTTGACACTAGAGGCACAGATAAGTGAGTTGCAAGAAAGAACAGCAGCAAAAGCAGGGTTCTGCCAGTAAAATTGGTGCTCCAGTTTCCAGCGGGCAGTTCCCCAGAGTAGAAGGGCTGATATTTCTTCCGTTCTTGATGAAGGGTCTTCTTGTTTTCATTTACAAGAAGTGAGTAAAAGATGCTATGACAAAGACTAGGGGAGCCCTGCCTTCGATTAGGTGGAGGAAAGGGACAACCAGGTTTATTGGAATGTTTGGATTCAATGACCTGGCACATCAGACCCCGAGGAGTATCAGGCTGAAGTGAGACTAACTGGCAGTGCAAGGCAGAAGCACACCATTGCGACTGGTGCAGAAGCTCCATGGCATAGACCCAGGAGAGAACCCAGAAGAGTACCAGTGGGCTTTTGGCATAGCTGCTTTGGAATGGAGAAGACCAAACTGCTGTCTACTTTGCCCAATCTCTCAGAGTACCCTTCTCTTTAGAGGGACCTGGACAGGATGGATTGATGGGCAAAGGCCGATGGGATGAGGTTGAACATGGCTAAGTGCCGGGTCCTGCACTTTGGCCACAGCAACCCCATGTAGCGCTATAGGCTTGGGGGAGAGTGGCTGGAAAGCTGTGCAGAGGAAAAGGATCTCTGGGTGTTGGTTGATGCTTGCCTGCCTAAACATGAGCCAGCAGAGTGCCCAGGTGGCCAAGAAGGCTAACGACATCCTGGCTTGTATCAGGAATTGTGTAGCCAGCAGGACCAGGGAGGTGCTCATTCTCCTGTACTCAGCTCTGGTGAGGCCGCACCTCAAGTACTGTGCTCAGTTTTGGGCTCCTTACTACAACATCGAGGCCCTGGAACGTGTCCAGAGAAGGGCTACAAAGCTGGTGAAGGGCCTGGAACACAAGTCCTGTGAGGAGCAGCTGAGGGAACAGGGGTTGTTCAGTCTGGAGAAGAGGAGGCTTGGGGAGACCTTATTGCTCTCTACAACTGCCTGAAAGGAAGTTGTGGGAAGCTGGGGGTCGGCCTCTTCTCACAGCTAACTAGTGATAGGACTAGAGGGAATGGCCTTAAGTTGTGCCAGGGGAGGTTTAGTTTGGAAATTAGGACACATCTCTTCTCAGAAAGAGCAGTCAGGCATTGGAATGGGTTGCCCAGGGAGGTGGTAGAGTCGCCGTCCCTGGGGGTGTTTAAGGAAAGGTTGGACGTGGTGCTTAGGGACACGGTTTAGTGGTTGACATTTGTAGTAGGGTGATGGTTGGACCAGATGATCTTGAAGGTCTTTTCCAACCTTAATGATTCTATGATTCTGTGGAGAGGACCATGGTGGCAGCCCATGGGGTACCACAGTGGAGCAGATTTCTGTGCTGCAGCCCGTGGAGGAGCCCACACCAGGAGGAGGAGATCTGGGGGGAACTGTGGCCCGTGGGGGACTTGCGTTAGAACACTTTGCTTCTGATGGGTGGAGCCTGTGGTGTATTTGGAGAAGTTCTTGAAGAACTGGTGCCTGTGTGAAGTCCATGCAGGATCAGTTTGGGAAGGATGGCATCCTGTGGGAGAAACCCCACAATGGAGAAGAGACAGAGAGTGACCATGAAGACTGTGAAGTGTTATATATTGACTGCAGCCCCCCTTCCCTGTTCCCCCATGCAGTTCAGGGGGAAGGATGTAGAAGAGGGTGGATGGGGGAAGCTGTTTTTAGTTTTTCACTGCTCTAGCTTGTTAGCAATAGGTAATAAATTGCATTAATGTCCCTATGTTGAATATTGAGGCCCTTGAGTCTTTTCCATTTTATTTTCTTCCCCTTTCCTTTTGAGGAGGAGGAGTGAGAGAGCAGTTGTGGTGGCGGTTGTGGTTGTAATAGCTCCATACTTGCATAAATCCCATGCGAAGTTTGGAGATTCATTTCCTTTTCCCCTGCCAAGGAAGGTGAGGAGAAAGGCCACCCAAAAACATCTTTCACTGGATGATACTAAAACAACAAAGAGAGGTATACAGATAGAAAAAATAAAGTCTTCTGCAAGCCTATCCTACAAGAGATGCAAGATATGAACAAAGCAGGCTTAACAATTTACGCTGTCCAAACTCACAGTTAACTGAGACAGGATTGCCCAGCCTTACTGGTCTCCCAGATCCTTGCTGTGCCATAGTGTTTTGGCAGTGCTAGGGTTCTTTTGAACACCACAGCTCGTTCTTTCCCTGTGGCGTGTCCAGGCTGGGACATGGACAGATGGTTTGCATGCACTTAACTTACCTGCTTCCTGGTGTGCTCTCTCTTCACTTTTGCAGCAGTGTTCACAGGGCTTGGACGTGCGTATTGATTGCAGCTCGCTAAGCATAGCTCGAGACACCCAGCACGTGCTTTGATTTTTGTGGCTCTGGCATTGCCAGGCTGAGGACATCACTTTTAGAAGCTATTCTCTGTTTCATTGGTTTTCTCTTTTTTAAATGCTCATCCTCTTTTTCTGGGAGTGCATCCTTTCCAAGCTGGATATCAGGTGCTCCTCCAAAGTCAGATCGCTGAGATTTCAATGGCAAAATGCCAAGAACCTTACACTGCACTCAAAGAATACTGAATTTCCTTTGGAAAGCTGTACACAACCATACTCTGAGCTTTGTCACACCCCAAAACCTAAGACCTAAACAGAACCCTCACACCAGGCAAAGCGCACTGCAGCTTAGTGCCAAGGAGCACTGGAGCTCGGCCCTCCTCCCCGACTGCACCTTTGATTTTGTCACTCTGGCATTGCCAGTGCGAATATATATTCTCTGATATGTTGTTTTTCTTTTTTGTTAATGCTTCTCCTCTTCTTCAGGAGTCCATCCTTTCCGAAGTGGACATCAAGTGCTGCTCTGAAGTTGGGACCGTGACCTTTTAATGGCAAAGTGGCAAGAACCTTACACTGCAGTCAAGGAGACCTGAAATTCATTTAGCAAGCTTTACGCATCCTCCCTCCCATCAGGTCTCTGCACTTTCCTTCCAAACCTTTCCCTCCCCTAATACTCACCCTAACCTTAGATAAAAGCTACCTAAGCTACCTAGGAAATGCTGGTGACGACAGCCTTTTGGGAGACCACAACTGGCAGCCTTAATACAATCCCCCCCACAACAGGACTCTGAGCTTTGTCGCTTCTCAAAACCTATGCCCTAAACAGACCCCCACCCCTGCCCTGGGCAAAGCGCACTGCAGCAAAAGGCCAAGAAGTGTTTTGCCAAGGGCAAGCCTTGCTGTGCTCTAGTGTTTTGGCGGTGCTAGGGTTCCATTGAACACCACGGCTTGTTCTGTCACTGTGGTGTGTCCAGGCTGGGACCTGGCCAGATGGTTTGGGTGTAATTAATTTACTGCTTCCTGGTGTGGTCTCTCTTCGCTTTTTGCAGGATCCTGACCCTATGCAAATTGTAGCTAGCCTCGCCAGAGTGCCAGAGCTCTACTCTTCTCCCTGACTGTAGCTTTGATTGCGTTGCTCTTGCATTGCCAGCCTGATTCCATCACTTTTACAAGTGTTTCTCCATTTAATTTATTTTATTTTTTGAAACCATCTCTTCCAGGTGCTGAGGCAAGAGGGCTACTGTTTTGAAACGATAAAATTAAAAATGGGATCACTTGTGGTGTTGAGGGATGGGTGCTAGTGCTGGCAGAGGAATGATTATCTTCTTTTCTCTCTCTCTCTCTCTCTTTTTTGTTTTTTTTTTTTGTTAAAGCTGAAATGCAGCATCCAAAATGGGATATCATGACCCAAGCTGCCTCTGGCAAGGTGAGTGATGAACAGATGTAGCAGTTATTTTTTGGGGTGCTGTTGTCACTGCAGTTCTTTTACTACATAAAATACAGTAAAAATCCTGTCTGCATTTTAGGGGTGCTGTAGCTGGCTTATGAGGGCAGATAGAATCATCTGCCTCGGGGGCAGGTGAGCAGCTGCGGTAAGGGAGCGGATGAGAGTAGCTGTGCTAGGGGTGCTGTGGCTTTGGCTGCTACCTCAGCCTGTGCTTTTCTTCCTCTTTGACAGGTGTCTCACACAGTCTCTGCGGGGCACACTGCACACTGAAGAGCAGTGTGAGAAGGTGGGCTGGTCATCAGCTAGGTTGGAGCAGAATGGCTGAGTAGCGCAAGGTGAGAAGGGTCTCCCTCTTGCTTTGCAGGTGGCATGACACGCTCTCAACTGATGTCGCTGTAAGGAATGGTCCAGCAATTCGTGCCACTAAGGGATTTGAAGGGTTAACATTGAGGCCTGGGTTTAGGTGATAAGAGAACAAAGGGATTTCTTCAGAGAAAAACTGCTGACTCTGCACAGACGTGCAGTAACTTCTGACATCCGGCCAAGAGACCACCAGATAAGGAGGAAGAATATGAGCCTCCCGTCCAAGCGGCCCCTGAGAGACTACCAGAGACTGATAAGCAGGCACCCCTGGGAGGACTTCAGATTCGGGAAACCAATTATAATAACCCTGGCTCTTTTAGAAGTAGTAATAAATATGTATTAGCCTAGGAGTATAAAAAATCAGCTGTCTTATGTAACGGGTGTGCGTCTTGGTGGAGCAGAGACTCCCGGTGCACCCAGCACTGTCTGCTTGCCTCTATTCGTTTAATAAATTGCAAACTTTGACTGCAGTCCTGTTTGGGACTCAGTCATTTATAACATCACTGAGGATTTGAGGCGAGGCCAGAGAGCAGCAAGGAGCGGCACGTGCAGCAGCACTTCCAAGCACTGCAGTTGCTTTCTCTTTTGTTCACCAGGTGCTGTGGGCAAGGTGGGATGTGACATCAGTCTTTAGAATTGGTCTTTTATAATTGTCGCATAGCTTCTGGGAATGGTGATGTAGCAGATAAAGTCTGCATGGGACAGGGAACAAGGGAAAGCATTTAGATTTTTCAGGTTTTAGCTAACCCAGGGAGTATGCTGTATATCAACCACAAGGACAGGACTGAGGCAGGGAGTATGAGGATGGGACAACACTAAAAGATAAGGGAAGAAAAGACTTCATACACACAGATAATAAAACAAGCAGGAACTGGCTTGGACTGCTGAAGTCTGTAATAGAAAGGAAGGGTCAGAAGTTTAGCAGTGAGGAAGACTTCTGGCCTTCATCAAGACCACCAGAGTACACCAGACAACCACCCGAGGACTCTAGCATGCATGCAAATAGGGGTGGGAACCTATGTTAATAATTCTTCAGATACCTAATGAATATGCAGGAGACTTACGGGGAAGTGAGATGAATATGTGTATATCAAATTACTATAAACACCCATGTTGTGTGTGTGTTAGGTAGAGTGATCCCCCCCACACCCAGTGCTGTAATAAAGAATACCCACTTAATGTGTTTAATAACTTTGGTTATTGAGTTTTCACTGCATCATGCACACGGCAGTGTGTAATATCAGTCTATTTCTGCAGGTGAAGAGGGACTTGAAGCCCCATTCAGTGTAGCCTGTGTACGCCTTGATGAGGATGAAGTCTGCTTTCCAGCAATCTATAAAGCCAAGCTGTGTCTGTGTCTTGAGCATCTAGGGCCTGCATCTGTGCTTTCGTGCCTCTATATAGCATTTGGCACCTATGTCAATACCTTTTGGGCTTTAATTTAGCGTTTGGGGTCTGTGTTTGGGTTTTGGGGCCCATCTGGAGTCCTTGGGACTGCATGTGGGTTTTGCGGCTTGCATCTTGGGCATTAGGGGCCTGTCTTTAGCATTTGGGGCCTGCATCTGGGGTTTGGGTCTGTCTGTAGTGTTCAGTGCCTGTCTGTAGTGTTTGCGGCCTGTGTCTGAACTTTTGCAGCCTGTCTGTAGCTTTTGGGGCCTTCATCTGGGATCTGGTGCCTGCGTCTGAGCTTTGGGGCCTGCATCCTGGGTTTGGCGCCTGACTGTAGCGGTTGGGGCCTGTCTTTAGCCCTTTTGGCCTCCATCTGGGATTTGGGGTGTTCTGTAGTGTTTGGGATCTGTCTGTAGATGTTTGGGGCCTGTGTCCAGGGTTTTGTGGACTGTCTAGTGTTTGGGGCCTGCATCCTTGGTTTGGGGCCTGCATCTGGGGTTGGGGCTTTTCTGTAACATTTGGGGCCTGTCTGTGGTGTTTGGGGCTTTACTGTAGTTTTAAGCATCGTGTATATTGTGCATTTTTTTCTTTGTTCCTTGTTTGGGGTTTGGGGCCTGTTACTTGTTTGGGGTTCGGGGCAGTTTGGGGTTGAGACTAGGGTCAGTGACATTAGCATTAGGGGGTTGAGGTTAAGGGTTAGGGTTGGGGTTAGAGTTGTTAGGGTTTAGGGGAATTAGGATTTTAGAGTGAGGGTGTTGGGGTTTTAGGGCATCAAGGTTATAGGTTGTTAGGGTTTTTGAGTTTTAGAGTTAGAGTGTTAGGGTTTTAGGGTGTTAGGATTTTAGGGTGAAACAATGAGTATAAAGTAGAAAATATAAGCTGAAGGGATTGCTGAAATTGTTAAACTGTTTTATCGGCCTTGCACAATAAGTCTCAGCTCTAGCTACAAAATCAAGGCTGAAGAAGGAACACAGTGCCCAAAATAGAACTCAAGCAATTGACTTATCCGAGTTTGAAAAAAAAGCAAAACTGCTGAAGTGGTAAACAGTGACAGAGTGTGCGGAAAACTAAAAGGAGAAAAATACAAGGTGAAGAAGACTGATAGCCTTCATCAGAAAGACCCCAAAGTGGGACCACCAGAAAGTACTGCGCATGTGAAAGTAGGAGGAACAATATGCGAATTAGTTCTGAGAAACCATTAACATAAATCCTGCTCTTTCTTGGAAAATTGCATGCATACGTATATCACTGTACCATAAATAAGTACTCATTGTCTTGCTTAGGTATACGTGTTCGGTGGAATTATCCCCCATGTACCCAGTGCTGTTAATAAAGAATACCTGCTTATAATTCTCCAAAACAAGTCTTGGAAAGACACATTGCTTTGGTGTTTCAAGGCTTTTAAGGTTTTAGGCTATTAAGGTTTTTAGGGTTAGGGTTTTAAGGTTTTTAGGGTTAGGTTTTTAAGGTTTTTAAGGTTAGGGTTTTAAGGTTTTCAGGGTTACGGTTTTAGGGTTAGGCTTTAATGGTTTTAGGGTTTAGGTTTTAAGGTTTTTAGGGTTCAGATTTTAAGGTTTTTAAGGTTAGGGTTTTAGGGTTTTAGGGTTAGGTTTTTAGGGTTTTAAGGTATGTAGGTTTAGGGTTTTAAGGCTAGGGTTTTAAGGTTTTTAGCGTTAGGGCCGTAGGGTTAGTGTTTATGGTTTTTAGGGTTAGGGTTTTAAGGTTTTTAGGATTTTAAGGTTTTTAGGTTTAGGGTTTTAGTGCTTCAGGGTTTTTAGGGTAAGGGTTATCTGCCACTTAGGGTTAGGGGTTAGGTTATGGTCAGGTTTAGCTCCGTTATGGTTAGGGTTAGCTCTGTTGGGGTTAGGGTGTATGTTAGGGTTAGGGTCCCCACAGCTGTTAGGGGTTAGGGTTAGGGTCAGACCCCAGCCTAGGGGTATGTGTATGTATGCTGTACGTATTTTTTAGGGTCCTAATTAGGGTTTGGCACAGTGTTCTGGTTAAGGTTACGTTTAGGCTTGTTTGGAAAGAGAGAAGGTGCAGAGTCCTGTTGTGTGTGGGGTTGCGTAAAGGCTCCCCAAGGGAGTTCAGGTGTACACAAAGGCTTCCATTGGAAGCACTTTTTGATGGAAGAAAGTGGTGCTGTATGTGTTTTCTAGGGTCCTAATTAGGGTTAGGGTTAGGGTTAAGGTTAGGGTTAGGGTTAGTCCCCATGGCTGGTCCCCAGAGCTGGTCCCCAGGTCCGGTTGCCAGAACTGGTCCCAAGACCTGGTACCCTGAGCTGGTCCGCATATCTAGACCGCAGATGTGCTCTCCCAGACCTTGTCAAGAGAACTCGTCCCCACACATGGTCACTAGCTCTTCTCCCAACATCTGGTCCCCAGAGCTGGTCCTCAGACCTGGTCTGCAAACCTGGTCCCCAGACCTGCTCCCCAGACCTGGTCCCCAGACATGGTCCCCAGACATGGTCCCCTGCTCCGGTCCCCAAACCTGCTCCCCTGACCTGCTCCCCACACCTGTTCCACAGATCTGGTCTCCAGAGCTTGTCCACAGTTGTGGTCACAAGATGTGGTCCCAGACCTGCTCCCCAGATCGAGTCCCCAGACCTGCTCCCCACATCTGGTCCCCAGACCTGGTCCCTAGACTTCGTCCCCATATCTGGTCCCCAGGGCTGGTCCCCAGATCTGGTCCCCAGGTCTGGTTCCCAGACCTGGTCCACAGACATGGTCCCCAGATCTGGTCACGGATCTGGTCCCCCGATATGGTCCCCTGATCTGGTCCCCAGAATTTTTTTCGCCAGGAACTCGATTTGACAGAGCTGTCAACTGTTTCTTTAGCTTTGAGGATACTGAAATGGTCCCTGGCCAAGAACCACTTCCCAGCCTGTCTCTAAAAAAAGCTGCTTAGGGCTAAAATCTGAGTTTCCCTTCTGTTACGTGAACATCAGAGAGACTCATCCTCCCTTCTCAGTTGACTTCGGTGCTGCCTAGTCTTAAGATTTTCAGTACTCAGTTGCATCCCCCAGACCCTCGTATTTTGAGAGGGATTGTACTCCCCTTACATAATATAGGAATCCCATTTTTCTGTCTCAAGGGTGAATGGTGTAAGGCACTTATAAGTCATTGCAGATTGTGGTTGTTGTCAATTGCCATGTAAATTAAGGCCATGCAAGTACCTTCTGCTGTTTCATCTTCCCTTTCATTTGTTGTCTGGTTACTACTCAATATTACCTATTGGGTGAAATGTCCTAAAAAAGCATTACTTTTTAATTTTAACAACTTTTGTTTTTTCTTTCTCTAGGTCTGCCAGCAGCTGACAAGGTAGAAAGATGTGCTTTTCTCTTTCATTCTTGTGAAGTTAGAGGCAGTGCCGATTTAAACTGTGACTGAGGCTCTGCAATGGTGCAAGTCTATCTTACTACTTCAAATCCAGTGACGCAACCTGAGTTTACATTAATTAACGTTCAAGGATTCAAGCAATTTAAAGCTTTTGGACAATGACAATTATTTGAAAACATTCCTACAGGTTTATTTTCTTCATTTACATTTGGTTGCTATCTCCATCTTATTCAAAGCAGTCAGGACTGGTTTGCTTCTCTCTTCTCTGGAAATTTGCACTAGGAACCAGTGTTAGGATCAGAATCCTGATCTAAGAGTATGATGACAAATGTTGCATTCCAAGTTGGAAATTGGAGAGGAAAATCTTCATGTATACGTAAGAATTCTGCTCAAACAGCTGATGACACTTTTTCTTACACCTTAACAGATGCTTACACCTTTTAACTTTCTACCTGAGAAACAACAGGTAGTTTCTACGTTTCCCTTGGGGATAGTGTACTCTTCTGTATTTTGCTTCTATACAAACAGTTCAAAATTTTAAAGTCATGTTGTCAGTCATACAACCAAACAACCTTGCACGGCATTACTTATTCCCCCCCAGATAGATCAAGCCCTGAATGCAAGACCAGACAAGGAAATAATGCCAACATGTAAAACTAACTTGTAAATACATTACTTTTTGGCAGGCTTTTTGGCACTTTGTGGGGCTTAACTGTACTTCAGTGAGAAGAATGTCCTCTGGTGTGAACTGAAATTATATCTCTATGCCACAGTTTCTACTTTTTTTTTTTTTAGAGGGGGTGGAGGGAGAGGGGCAGAATTCCTTGTGGACACCTGAAGGAGTTGCAAAATAAAATAAAATTGAGGTGAAGGAAAAGTTCCTTCTCTGTTGTTGTTGTTGGTTTTGTTTTCTTTTCCACACAGTCTTAAAATGAAGGTCCCCTTTTCTGGCCTTTGGCAGATTGTAAGCATGCCAGAACACTTCACATTACGTAGATCATATTTGTCTGAAATGATAATATCATACCTATAGTCTGCTGCAGGCTGAAAAGTAGCCTATGCCTCAGGAAATGAAATTATCCTATTCAGAAGAAACACCATCCAGAAGAAACTTCAGTTGTGAGAGCCTGAATTCTCGCTGAAACCAAAGGCGAGTATAGAATCGTAGAATAGCCTGAGTTGGAATGGTCCCGTAAGGATCATCGAGTCCAACTCCTGGCACCACACAGGTCTACCCCAAAATTCAGACCATGTGACTAAATGCACAGTCAAAATGCTTCTTAAACTCTGGCAGGCTTGGTGCAGTGACTCCTTCCCTGGGGAGCCTGTTCCAGTGGGCGACCACCCTCTCAACGAAGAACCTCTTCCTGATGTGTAGCCTAAACCTCCCCTGCCTCAGCTTGACACCATTCCCGCGGGTCCTATCACTGGTGACTAAAGAGAATAGATCGGCGCCTGCCCCTCCACTCCCCCTCATGAGGAAGCTGTAGACTGCGTTGAGGTCTCCCCTCAGCCTCCTCTTTTCCAGGCTGAACAGGCCAAGTGACCTCAGCCGCTCCTCATACGTCTTCCCCTCTAGGCCCTTCACCATCTTTGGAGCCCAGTTTCTTACTGACTTGAAGAAAGAGGCTTTAATCTCTCCTGGTTTGTTTACTAACGAAGGAGCACGAAAGAGACGCGTGTCCTTGTCTCTGAAGAGGAGGTGAAGGAACAGCTAGAGCAAGGAACACAAAAATCAGTTGCGCCAGACTAATACGTGGTTGTATCTAAGCTTGGAGACTGCAACCCTCGTCCATCTTCCAGATCTAGAGGAACGCTTTGGTTGCAGCCTAAAAGCCACGTGTACATAAGCTCCCCCAAGCCAGCCAATCTTCTTCCCATGACGTGCCAGGAAATAGCAATGTAGGCATGTAACCAAATTAAAGCCCAAACCTTCAGCCCAGTCCTTGACCTGAATAGTGAGTGAGGATCCGGATCCTGGCATTTATACGTGAGAGTTTATACGCAGCCAAAGGAAATAGTGAAGTCAGAAGTCACGGGGCTAGATTTTGAAAAGTCCTACATAAAGAAGAGATCTCAGAAAAGCAAATTTAAATAACATTAATGTCAAGAAAAGTAATTCTGATTGCTATATTCTTTATCTGCCGTGACTAGACAGATGAAAATCTATGATAGCAATTTTGCCTTTAAGGTAATTTCTTTTTTCTTTTATTTCTTCTGTTTATTTATAAATCGATTGATTGATTGATTGATTTTAACAGGCTCTGTACTAATTTTCCTCACAGAATGACTAACAGAAATAGGACCCTTGTGCACCTTTTGTAGTTAATTCATTAGGTGAACTCTAACCACTAAGCCCCATCTCAGGCTATTTCTATTAGTGATAAGGAGCGATTGACCTTAAAAGACTGAAGCCAGGTAGATGAGCCTATTCCACAAGGTCTCTTGGCTCCACCCTTGTTAAGTGAAATCTGCCAGGTGTGGATCATTTAACCTTTGCTATATAGGAAGCATGAGGACTTGTGGGGAATTGCCCCAGGGGAGCTAGAGGCTTGGGTAATCTGGGTGCTTTTCTGCTGTGGTGAAATGGACTCAGTGCTCCTCAGGAGGCTGCTTTTTCTTCATGTTTTCTACCATCCCTGTGAAATAGTTTTAGTGACTCTAGGAGCTAGCTATGTTTGTGGTGCCTTCTCATGCAGTGCAGTGCATCCCCAGTGGTGCCAGTGCACTCTCTGCAATCACTGCAGTGCATCCCCAGTGGTGCCAGTGCACTCTCTGGACTCACGGCACTGCATCCCCAGTGGTGCCAGTGCACTCTCTGGACTCACTGCACTGCATCCCCAGTGGTGACAGTGCACTCTCTGGTCTCACTGCAGTGCATCCCCAATGGTGCCAGCGCACTCTCTGAACTCACAGCACTGCATCCCCAGTGGTGCCAGTGCACTCTCTGGACTCACTGCAGTGCATCCCCAGTGGTGCCAGTGCACTCTCTGGACTCACTGCAGTGCATCCCCAGTGGTGCCAGTGCACTCTCTGGACTCACTGCAGTGCATCCCCAGTGGTGCCAGTGCACTCTCTGGACTCACTGTACTGCATCCCCAGTGGTGCCAGTGCACTCTCTGGACTCACTGCACTGCATCCCCAGTGGTGCCAGTGCACTCTCTGGAGTCACTGCAGTGCATCACCAGTGGTGCCAGTGCCCTCTCTGGACTCACTGCACTGCATCCCCAGTGGTGCCAGTGCACTCTCTGGAGTCACTGCACTGCATCCCCAGTGGTGGCAGTGCACTCTCTGGACTCACTGCACTGCATCCCCAGTGGTGCCAGTGCACTCTCTGGAGTCATGGCAGTGCATCCCCAGTGGTGCCAGTGCACTCTCTGGACTCACTGCACTGCATCCCCAGTGGTGCCAGTGCACTCTCTGGAGTCACTGCAGTGCATCCCCAGTGGTGCCAGTGCACTCTCTGGACTCACTGCAGTGCATCCCCAGTGGTGCCAGTGCCCTCTCCGGACACACTGCACTGCATCCCCAGTGGTGCCAGTGCACTCTCTGGAGTCACTGCAGTGCATCCCCAGTGGTGCCAGTGCCCTCTCTGGACTCACTGCACTGCATCACCAGCGGTGCCAGTGCACTCTCTGCACTCACTGCACTGCAACCCAGTGGTGCCAGTGCACTCTCTGGACTCACTGTACTGCATCCCCAGTGGTGCCAGTGCACTCTCTGGATTCACTGCAGTGCATCCCCAGTAGTGCCAGTGCACTCTCTGGACTCACTGCAGTGAATCCCCAGTGGTGACAGTGCACTCTCTGGACTCACTGCACTGCATCCCCAGTGGTGGCAGTGCACTCTATGGACTCACTGCACTGCATCCCTAGTGGTACAGTGCACTCTCTGGACTCACTGCACTGCATCCCCAGTGGTGCCGGTACACTCTCTGGACTCACTGCAGTGTATCCCCAGTGGTGCCAGTGCAATCTCTGGACTCACTGCAGTGCATCTCCAGTGGTGCCAGTGCACTCTCCGGACTCACTGCAGTGCATCCCCAGTGGTGCCAGTGCACTCTCTGGACTCAATTCACTGCATTCCCAGTGGTGCCAGTGCACTCTCTGGACTCACTGCACTGCATCCCCAGTGGTGCCAGTGCACTCTCTGGACTCACTGCAGTGCATCCCCAGTGGTGACAGTGCACTCTCTGGACTCACTGCACTGCATCCCCAGTGGTGCCAGTGCACTCTCTGGACTCACTGCAGTGCATCCCCAGTGGTGACAGTGCACTCTCTGGACTCACTGCACTGCATCCCCAGTGGTGCCAGTGCACTCTCTGGACTCACTGCAGTGCATCCCCAGCGGTGCCAGTGCACTCACTGCACTCACTGCACTGCATCCCCAGTGGTGTCAGTGCACTCTCTGGACTCACTGCAGTGCATCCCCAGTGGTGCCAGTGCACTCTCTGGAGTCACTGCAGTGCATCCCCAGTGGTTCCAGTGCACTCTCTGGACTCACTGCACTGCATCCCCAGTGGTGCCAGTGCACTCTCTGGACTCACTGCAGTGCATCCCCAGTGGTGCCAGTGCCCTCTCTGGACTCACTGCACTGCATCCCCAGTGGTGCCAGTGCACTCTCTGGACTCACTGCAGTGCATCCCCAGTGGTGACAGTGCACTCTCTGGACTCACTGCAGTGCATCCCCAGTGGTGACAGTGCACTCTCTGGACTCACTGCACTGCATCCCCAGTGGTGCCAGTGCACTCTCTGGAGTCACTGCAGTGCATCCCCAGTGGTGCCAGTGCACTCTCTGGACTCACTGCACTGCATCCCCAGTGGTGCCAGTGCACTCTCTGGACTCACTGCACTGCATCCCCAGTGGTGCCAGTGCACTCTCTGGACTCACTGCACTGCATCCCCAGTGGTGCCAGTGCACTCTCTGGACTCACTGCAGTGCATCCCCAGTGGTGCCAGTGCACTCTCTGGACTCAATGCACTGCATCCCCAGTGGTGCCAGTGCACTCTCTGGACTCACTGCACTGCATCCCCAGTGGTGCCAGTGCACTCTCTGGACTCACTGCAGTGCATCCCTAGTGGTGCCAGTGCACTCTCTGGACTCACTGTACTGCATCCCCAGTGGTGCCAGTGCACTCTCTGGATTCACAGCACTGCATCCCCAGTAGTGCCAGTGCACTCTCTGGACTCACTGCAGTGCATCCCCAGTGGTGCCAGTGCACTCTCTGGACTCACTGCAGTGCATCCCCAGTGGTGCCAGTGCACTCTCTGGACTCACTGTACTGCATCCCCAGTGGTGCCAGTGCACTCTCTGGATTCACAGCACTGCATCCCCAGTAGTGCCAGTGCACTCTCTGGACTCACTGCAGTGCATCCCCAGTGGTGACAGTGCACTCTCTGGACTCACTGCATTGCATCCCGAGTGGTGCCAGTGCACTCTCTGGACTCACTGCAGTGCATCACCAGCGGTGCCAGTGCACTCTCTGGACTCACTGCACTGCATCCCCAGTGGTGCCAGTGCACTCTCTGCACTCACTGCACTGCATCCCCAGTGGTACCAGTGCACTCTCTGGACTCACTGAAGTGCATCCCCAGTGGTGCCAGTGCACTCTCTGGACTCACTGCAGTGCTTCCCCAGTAGTGCCAGTGCACTCTCTGGACTCACTGCAGTGCATCCCCAGTGGTGCCAGTGCACTCTCTGGACTCACTGTACTGCATCCCCAGTGGTGCCAGTGCACTCTCTGGACTCACTGCACTGCATCCCCAGTGGTGCCAGTGCACTCTCTGGAGTCACTGCAGTGCATCCCCAGTGGTGCCAGTGCCCTCTCTGGACTCACTGCACTGCATCCCCAGTGGTGCCAGTGCACTCTCTGGAGTCACTGCACTGCATCCCCAGTGGTGGCAGTGCACTCTCTGGACTCACTGGACTGCATCCCCATTGGTGCCAGTGCACTCTCTGGAGTCATGGCAGTGCATCCCCAGTGGTGCCAGTGCACTCTCTGGACTCACTGCAGTGCATCCTGAGTGGTGCCAGTGCACTCTCTGGACTCACTGCAGTGCATCCCCAGTGGTGCCAGTGCACTCTCTGGACTCACTGCACTGCATCCCCAGTGGAACAGTGCACTCTCTGGACTCACTGCACTGCATCCCCAGTGGTGCCAGTGCACTCTCGGGACTCACTGCACTGCATCCCCAGTGGTGCCAGTGCCCTCTCTGGACTCACTGCACTGCATCCCCAGTGGTGCCAGTGCACTCTCTGGACTCACTGCACTGCATCCCCAGTGGTGCCAGTGCACTCTCTGGACTCACTGCAGTGCATCCCCAATGGTGCCAGTGCACTCTCTGGACTCACTGCAGTGCATCCCCAGTGGTGCCAGTGCACTCTCTAGAGTCACTGCAGTGCATCCCCAGTGGTGCCAGTGCACTCTCTGCACTCACTGCAGTGCATCCCCAGTGGTGCCAGTGCACTCTCTGCACTCACTGCAGTGCATCCCCAGTGGTACCAGTGCACTCTCTGGACTCACTGCAGTGCATCCCCAGTGGTGCCAGTGCACTCTCTGGACTCACTGCACTGCATCCTGAGTGGTGCCAGTGCACTCTCTGGACTCACTGCAGTGCATCCCCAGTGGTGCCAGTGCACTCTCTGGACTCACTGCACTGCATCCCCAGTGGAACAGTGCACTCTCTGGACTCACTGCACTGCATCCCCAGTGGTGCCAGTGCACTCTCGGGACTCACTGCACTGCATCCCCAGTGGTGCCAGTGCCCTCTCTGGACTCACTGCACTGCATCCCCAGTGGTGCCAGTGCACTCTCTGGACTCACTGCACTGCATCCCCAGTGGTGCCAGTGCACTCTCTGGACTCACTGCAGTGCACCCCAATGGTGCCAGCGCACTCTCTGGACTCACTGCAGTGCCTCCCCAGTGGTGCCAGTGCACTCTCTAGAGTCACTGCAGTGCATCCCCAGTGGTGACAGTGCACTCTCTGCACTCACTGCAGTGCATCCCCAGTGGTGCCAGTGCACTCTCTGCACTCACTGCAGTGCATCCCCAGTGGTGCCAGCGCACTCTCTGGACTCACTGCAGTGCATCCCCAGTGGTGCCAGTGCACTCTCTGGACTCACTGCACTGCATCCCCAGTGGTGCCAGTGCACTCTCTGGACTCACAGCACTGCATCGCCAGTGGTGCCAGTCCACTCTCTAGACTCACTGCACCGCATCCCCAGTGGTGCCAGTGCACTCTCTGGACTCACTGCAGTGTATCCCCAGTGGTGCCAGTGCACTCTATGGACTCACTGCAGTGCATCCCCAGTGGTGCCAGTGCACTCTCTGGACTCACTGCACTGCATCCCCAGTGGTGTCAGTGCACTCTCTGGACTCACTGCACTGCATCCCCAGTGGTGCCAGTGCACTCTCTAGAGTCACTGCAGTGCATCCCCAGTGGTGCCAGTACACTCTCTGGACTCACTGCACTGCATCCCCAGTGGTGCCAGTGCAATCTCTGCACTCACTGCAGTGCATCCCCAGTGGTGCCAGTGCACTCTGTGGACTCACTGTACTGCATTCCCAGTGGTGCCAGTGCACTCTCTGGACTCACTGCACTGCATCCCCAGTGGTGCCAGTGCACTCTCTGGACTCACTGCAGTGCATCCCCAGTAGTGCCAGTGCACTCTCTGCACTCACTGCAGTGCTTCGCCAGTGGTGCCAATGCACTCTCTGGACTCACTGCACTGCATCCCCAGTGGTGCCAGTGCACTCTCTGGACTCACTGCACTGCATCCCCAGTGGTGCCAGTGCACTCTCTGGACTCAATTCACTGCATCCCCAGTGGTGCCAGTGCACTCTCTAGAGTCACTGCAGTGCATCCCCAGTGGTGCCAGTGCACTCTCTGGACTCAATGCACTGCATCCCCAGTGGTGCCAGTGCACTCTCTGGACTCACTGCACTGCATCCCCAGTGGTGCCAGTGCACTCTCTGGACTCACTGCAGTGCATCCCTAGTGGTGCCAGTGCACTCTCTGGACTCACTGTACTGCATCCCCAGTGGTGCCAGTGCACTCTCTGGACTCACTGCACTGCATCCCCACTGGTGCCAGTGCACTCTCTAGAGTCACTGCACTGCATCCCCAGTGGTGCCAGTGTACTCTCTGGAGTCACTGCAGTGCATCCCCAGTGGTGCCAGTGCACTCTCTAGAGTCACTGCACTGCATCCCCAGTGGTGCCAGTGCAATCTCTGGACTCACTGCAGTGCATCCCCAGTGGTGCCAGTGCACTCTGTGGACTCACTGTACTGCATCCCCAGTGGTGCCAGTGCACTCTCTGGACTCACAGCACTGCATCGCCAGTGGTGCCAGTGCACTCTCTGGACTCACTGCACTGCATCCCCAGTGGTGCCAGTGTACTCTCTGGACTCACTGCACTGCATCCCCAGTGGTGACAGTGCACTCTCTGGACTCACTGCACTGCATCCCCAGTGGTGCCAGTGCACTCTCTAGACTCACTGCAGTGCATCCGCAGTGGTGCCAGTGCACTCTTGGACTCACTGCACTGCATCTCCAGTGGTGCCAGTGCACTCTATGGACTCACTGCAGTGCATCCCCAGTGGTGCCAGTGCACTCTCTGCACTCACTGCACTGCATACCCAAGGTGCCAGTGCACTCTCTGGACTCACTGCACTGCATCCCCAGTGGTGCCAGTGCACTCTCTGGACTCAATGCACTGCATCCCCAGTGGTGCCAGTGCACTCTCTGGACTCACTGCACTGCATCCCCAGTGGTGACAGTGCACTCTCTGGACTCACTGCAGTGAATCCCCAGTGGTGCCAGTGCACTCTCTGGACTCACTGCACTGCATCCCCACTGGTGCCAGTGCACTCTCTGTAGTCATTGCGCTGCATCCCCAGTGGTGCCAGTGCACGCTCTGGACTCACTGCACTGCATCCCCAGTGGTGCCAGTGCACTCTCTGGACTCACTGCAGTGCATCCCCAGTGGTGCCAGTGCACTCTCTGGACTCACTGCACTGCATCCCCAGTGGTGCCACTGCACTCTCTGGACTCACTGCACTGCATCCAAAGTGGTGCCAGTGCACTCTCTGGACTCACTGCAGTGCATCCCCAGTGGTGCCAGTGCACTCTCTGGACTCACTGCACTGCATCCCCAGTGGTGCCACTGCACTCTCTGGACTCACTGCACTGCATCCAAAGTGGTGCCAGTGCACTCTCTGCACTCACTGCACTGCATCCCCAGTGGTGCCAGTGCACTCTCTGGACTCACTGTACTGCATCCCCAGTGGTGCCAGTGCACTCTCTGGACTCACTGCACTGCATCCCCAGTGCTGACAGTGCGCTCTCTGGACTCACTGCACTGCATCCCCAGTGGTGTCACTGCACTCTCTAGACTCACTGCACTGCATCCCCAGTGGTGCCAGTGCACACTCTGGACTCACTGCACTGCATCCCCAGTGGTGCCACTGCACTCTCTGGACTCACTGCAGTGCATCCCCAGTGGTGCCAGTGCACTCTCTGGACTCACTGCACTGCATCCCCAGTGGTGAAAGTGCACTCTCTGGACTCACTGCAGTGCATCCCCAGTGGTGCCTGTGCAGTCTCTGGACTCACTGCACTGCATCCCCAGTGGTGCCAGTGCACTCTCTGGACTCACTACACTGCATCCCCACTGGTGCCAGTGCACTCTCTGTAGTCATTGCGCTGCATCCCCAGTGGTGCCAGTGCACTCTCTGGACTCACTGCACTGCATCCCCAGTGGTGCCAGTGCACTCTCTGGACTCACTGCACTGCATCCCCAGTGGTGCCAGTGTACTCTCTAGAGTCACTGCAGTGCATCCCCAGTGGTGCCAGTGCACTCTCTAGGGTCACTGCAGTGCAACCCCAGTGGTGCCAGTGCACTCTCTGGAGTCTCTGCAGTGCATCCCCAGTGGTGCCAGTGCACTCTGTGGACTCACTGCACTGCATCCCCAGTGGTGCCAGTGCACTCTCTGGACTCACTGCACTGCATCCCCAGTGGTGCCAGTGCACTCTCTGGACTCACTGCACTGCATCCCCAGTGGTGCCAGTGCACTCTCTGGACTCACTGCACTGCATCCCCAGTGGTGCCAGTGCACTCTCTGGACTCACTGCAGTGCATCCCCAGTGGTGCCGGTGTACTCTCTGGAGTCACTGTAGTGCATCCCAAGTGGTGCCAGTGCACTCTCTGGACTCACTGCACTGCATCCCCAGTGGTGCCAGTGCACTCTCTGGACTCACTGCACTGCATCGCCAGTGGTGCCAGTGCACTCTCTGGACTCACTGCAGTGCATCCCCAGTGGTGCCAGTGCACTCTCTGGACTCACTGCAGTGCATCCCCAGTGGTGCCAGTGCACTCTCTAGAGTCACTGCAGTGCATCCCCAGTGGTGCCAGTGAACTCTCTGGACTCACTGCAGTGCATCCCCAGTGGTGCCAGTGCACTCTCTGGACTCACTGCAGTGCATCCCCAGTGGTGCCAGTGAACTCTCTGGACTCACTGCACTGCATCCCCAGTGGTGCCAGTGCACTCTCTGGACTCACTGCAGTGCATACACAGTGGTGCCAGTGCACTCTGTGGACTCACTGTACTGCATCCCCAGTGGTGCCAGTGCACTCTCTGGACTCACTGCAGTGCATCCCCAGTGGTGCCAGTGCACTCTCTGGACTCACAGCACTGTATCGGCAGTGGTGCCAGTGCACTCTCTGGACTCACTGCACTGCATCCCCAGTGGTGCCAGTGTACTCTCTGCACTCACTGCAGTGCATCCCCAGTGGTGCCAGTGCACTGTCTAGAGTCACTGCAGTGCATCTCCAGTGGTGCCAGTGCACTCTCTGGACTCACTGCACTGCATCCCCAGTGGTGCCAGTGCACTCTCTGGAGTCACTGCAGTGCATCCCCAGTGGTGCCAGTGCACTCTCTGGACTCACTGCACTGCATCCCCAGTGGTGCCAGTGCACTCTCTGGACTCACTGCACTACATCCCCAGTGGTGCCAGTGTAATCTCTGCACTCACTGCAGTGCATCGCCAGTGATGCCAGTGCACTCTCTGGACTCACTGCACTGCATCCAGAGTGGTGCCAGTGTACTCTCTAGAGTCACTGCAGTGCATCCCCAGTGGTGCCAGTGCACTCTCTGGAGTCACTGCAGTGCATCCCCAGTCGTGCCAGTGCACTCTCTGGACTCACTGCACTGCATCACCAGTAGTGCCAGCGCACTCTAGGGAGTCACTGCAGTGCATCCCCAGTGGTGCCAGTGCACTCTCTGGACTCACTGCACTGCATCCCCAGTGGTGCCAGTGCACTCTCTGGAGTCACTGCAGTGCATCCCCAGTGGTGCCAGTGCACTCTCTGGACTCACTGCAGTGCATCACCAGTGGTGACAGTGCACTCTGTGGACATACTGTACTGCATCACCAGTAGTGCCAGTGCACTCTATGGAGTCACTGCAGTGCATCCCCAGTGGTGCCAGTGCACTCTCTGGACTCACTGCACTGCATCACCAGTAGTGCCAGTGCACTCTATGGAGTCACTGCAGTGCATCCCCAGTGGTGCCAGTGCACTCTCTGGACTCACTGTACTGCATCCCCAGTGGTGCCAGTGCACTCTCTGGAGTCACTGCACTGCATCCCCAGTGGTGCCAGTGCACTCTCTGGACTCACTGCAGTGCATCCCGAGTGGTGACAGTGCACTCTCTGGACTCACTGCAGTGCATCGCCAGTGGTGCCAGTGCACTCTCTGGACTCACTGCAGTGCATCCCCAGTGGTGCCAGTGCACTCTCTAGAGTCACTGCAGTGCATCCCCAGTGGTGCCAGTGCACTCTCTGGACTCACTGCACTGCATCCCCAGTGGTGCCAGTGCACTCTCTGGACTCACTGCAGTGCATCCCCAGTGGTGCCAGTGTACTCTCTGCACTCACTGCAGTGCATCCCCAGTGGTGCCAGTGCACTCTCTGGACTCACTGCAGTGCATCCCCAGTGGTGCCAGTGCACTCTGTGGACTCAGTGCACTGCATCCCCGGTGGTGCCGGTGTACTCTGTGGAGTCACTGCAGTGCATCCCCAGTGGTGCCAGTGCACTCTCTGGACTCACTGCACTGCATCCCCAGTGGTGCCAGTGCACTCTCTGGACTCACTGCACTGCATCCCCAGTGCTGACAGTGTACTCTCTGCACTCACTGCAGTGCATCCCCAGTGGTGCCAGTGCACTCTCTAGAGTCACTGCACTGCATCCCCAGTGGTGCCAGTGCACTCTCTGGACGCACTGCACTGCATCCCCAGTGGTGTCAGTGCACTCTCTGGACTCACTGCACTGCATCCCCAGTGGTGCCAGTGCACTCTCTGGACTCACTGCAGTGCATCCCCAGTGGTGCCAGTGCACTCTCTGGACTCACTGCACTGCATCCCCAGTGGAGCCAGTGTAATCTCTGCACTCACTGCTGTGCATCGCCAGTAGTGCCAGTGCACTCTCTGGACTCACTGCACTGCATCCCCAGTGGTGCCAGTGCACTCTCTGGACTCACTGCACTGCATCCCCAGTGGTGCCAGTGCACTCTCTGGACTCACTGCAGTGCATCCCCAGTGGTGCCAGTGCACTCTCTAGAGTCACTGCAGTGCATCCCCAGTGGTGCCAGTGCACTCTCTGGACTCACTGCACTGCATCCCCAGTGGTGCCAGTGCACTCTCTGGACTCACTGCAGTGCATCCCCAGTGGTGCCAGTGTACTCTCTGCACTCACTGCAGTGCATCCCCAGTGGTGCCAGTGCACTCTCTGGACTCACTGCAGTGCATCCCCAGTGGTGCCAGTGCACTCTGTGGACTCAGTGCACTGCATCCCCGGTGGTGCCGGTGTACTCTGTGGAGTCACTGCAGTGCATCCCCAGTGGTGCCAGTGCACTCTCTGGACTCACTGCACTGCATCCCCAGTGGTGCCAGTGCACTCTCTGGACTCACTGCACTGCATCCCCAGTGGTGCCAGTGCACTCTCTGGACTCACTGCAGTGCATCCCCAGTGGTGCCAGTGCACTCTCTGGACTCACTGCACTGCATCCCCAGTGGTGCCAGTGTAATCTCTGCACTCACTGCTGTGCATCGCCAGTAGTGCCAGTGCACTCTCTGGACTCACTGCACTGCATCCCCAGTGGTGCCAGTGCACTCTCTGGACTCACTGCACTGCATCCCCAGTGGTGCCAGTGCACTCTCTGGAGTCACTGCAGTGCATCCCCAGTGGTGCCAGTGCACTCTCTGGACTCACTGCACTGCATCACCAGTAGTGCCAGCGCACTCTAGGGAGTCACTGCAGTGCATCCCCAGTGGTGCCAGTGCACTCTCTGGACTCACTGCACTGCATCCCCAGTGGTGCCAGTGCACTCTCTGGAGTCACTGCACTGCATCCCCAGTGGTGCCAGTGCACTCTCTGGACTCACTGCAGTGCATCACCAGTGGTGACAGTGCACTCTGTGGACTCACTGTACTGCATCTCCAGTGGTGCCAGTGCACTCTCTGGACTCACTGCAGTGCATCCCCAGTGGTGCCAGTGCACTCTCTGGACTCACTGCACTGCATCACCAGTAGTGCCAGTGCACTCTATGGAGTCACTGCAGTGCATCCCCAGTGGTGACAGTGCATTCTCTGGACTCACTGTACTGCATCCCCAGTAGTTCCTGTGCACTCTCTGGACTCACTGCACTGCATCGCCAGTGGTGCCAGTGCACTCTCTGGACTCACTGCAGTGCATCCCCAGTGGTGCCAGTGCACTCTCTAGAGTCACTGCAGTGCATCCCCAGTGGTGCCAGTGCACTCTCTGCACTCCATGCAGTGCATCCCCAGTGGTGCCAGTGCACTCTCTGGACTCACTGCAGTGCATCCCCAGTTGTGCCAGTGTACTCTCTGGACTCACTGCAGTGCATCCCCAGTGGTGCCAGTGCACTCTCTGGACTCACTGCAGTGAATCCCCAGTGGTGCCAGTGCACTCTGTGGACTCAGTGCACTGCATCCCCAGTGGTACAGTGCACTCTCTGGACTCACTGCACTGCATCCCCAGGGGTGCCAGTGCACTCTCTGGACTCACTGCACTGCATCCGCAGTGCTGACAGTGCACTCTCTGGACTCACTGCACTGCATCCCCAGTGGTGCCAGTGCACTCTCTGGACTCACTGCACTGCATCCCCAGTGGTGCCAGGGCACTCTCTGAACTCACTGCAGTGCATCCCCAGTAGTGCCAGTACACTCTCTGGACTCACTGCACTGCATCCCCAGTGGTGCCAGTGCACTCTCTAGAGTCACTGCACTGCATCCCCAGTGGTGCCAGTGCACTCTCTGGACTCACTGCACTGCATCACCTGTAGTGCCAGTGCACTCTATGGAGTCACTGCAGTGCATCCCCAGTGGTGCCAGTGCACTCTGTGGACTCACTGTACTGCATCCCCAGTGGTGCCAGTGCACTCTCTGGAGTCACTGCACTGCATCCCAAGTGGTGGCAGTGCACTCTCTGGACTCACTGCACTGCATCCCCAGTGGTGACAGTGCACTCTCTGGACTCACTGCACTGCATCCCCAGTGGTGCCAGTGCAGTCTCTGTAGTCACTGCAGTGCAACAACAGTTCTGCCATTGCACTCTCTGGACTCACTGCACTGCATCCCCAGTGGTGCCAGTGCACTCTCTGGACTCACTGCAGTGCATCCCCAGTGGTGCCAGTGCACTCTCTGGACTCAGTGCAGTGCATCCGCAATGGTGCCAGTGCACACTCTGGACTCACTGCAGTGCATCCCCGGTGGTGCCAGTGCACTCTCTGGACTCACTGCAGTGCATCCCCACTGGTGCCAGTGCACTCTCTAGACTCACTCCACTGCATCCCCAGTGGTGATAGTGCACTTTCTGGACTCACTGCAGTGCATCCCCACTGGTGCCAGTACACTCTCTGGACTCACTGCAGTTCATCCCCAGTGTTGCAAGTGCACACTCTAGATACACTGCAGTGCATTCCCAGTGGTGCCAGTGCACTCTCTGGACTCACTGCACTGCATTACCAGTGGTGCCAGTGCACGCTCTGGACTCACTGCAGTGCATCCCCAGTGGTGCCAGTGCACTCTCTGGTCTCACTGCAGTGCATCCCCAGTGGTGCCAGTGCACTCTCTAGATTCACTGCACTGCATATCCCGTGGTGCCAGGGCACTCTCTGGACTCTCTGCAGTGCATCCCCAGTTGTGCCAGGGCACTCTCCGGACTCACTGCAGAGCATCCCCACTGGTGACAGTGCACTCTCTGCATCACTGCACTGCATGCCCAGTGGTGCCAGTGCACTCTCTGGACTCACTGCACTGCATCCCCTCTGGTGGCAGTGCACTCTCTGGACTCGAGGCACTGCATCCCCAGTGGAGCCAGTGCACTCTCTGCAGTCAATTTAGTGCATCCCCAGTGTTGCCCGGGCACTCTCTGCACTCACTGCACTGCATCGCCAGTGGTGCCAATACACTCTCTGGACTCACTGCAGTCCATCCCCAGTGGTAACAGTGCACTCTCTGGACTCACTGCTCTACATCCCCAGTGGTAACAGTGCACTCTCTGGACTCACTGCAGTGCATCCCCAGTGGTGCCAGTGCACTCTCTGGACTTACTGCACTGCTCCAGCCGCGGCAGCCGCTCCAGCCGCACCAGCCGCGTCATCCGCTCCAGCCTCGGCATCCGCTCCAGTCGCGTCAGCCGCTCCAGCCGCCGCAGCCGCTCTATCCGCGGCAGCCGCTCTAGCCGCTACCGAGTGGAGCGGCTGCCACGGCTGGAGCGGCTGGAGCGGCTGGAGCGTTGCCGCGGCTGGAGCGGTTGGCGCGTTTGGAGCGGCTGCTGCGGCTGCTGCGGCTGCCGCGGATGGAGAGGCTGCCGCGGTTGGAGCGTCTGCCGCCTCTGCCGCGTATGGAGCGGATGCCGCGGCTGGAGCGGCTGCCGCGGCTGCCGCGGTTGGAGCGGCTGGAGCGGCTGCCGAGGCTGGAGGGGTTACCGCGGCTGGAGCGGAAAAGGCGGCTGGGGCGGCTGCTGCGGCTGGAGGGTCTACCATGGCTGGAGCGGCTGAAGCGACTGGAGCGGATGCCGCAGGCTGGAGAAGTGCAGTGAGTCCAGAGATTGCACTGGCACCAGTGGGGATGGAGTGCAGTGACTCTAGAGAGTGCACTGGCACCACTGGGGATGCAGTGCAGTGAGTCCAGAGAGTGCACTGGCACCACTGGGGATGCACTGCAGTGAGTCCAGAGAGTGCGCTGGCACCACTGGGGATGCACTGCAGTACTCCAGAGAGTGCACTGGCTCCACTGGGGATGCAGTGCAGTGAGTCCAGAGAGTGCACTTGCACCATTGGGAATGCATTGCACTGAGTCCAGAGAGTGCACTGGCACCACTGGGGATGCAGTGCAGTGAGTCCAGAGAGTGCACTGGCACCACTGGGGATGCAGTGCAGTGAGTCCAGGGAGTGCACTGGCACCACTGGGGATGCACTGCAGTGAGTCCAGAGAGTGCGCTGGCACCACTGGGGATGCACTGCAGTACTCCAGAGAGTGCACTGGCTCCACTGGGGATGCAGTGCAGTGAGTCCAGAGAGTGCACTTGCACCATTGGGAATGCATTGCACTGAGTCCAGAGAGTGCACTGGCACCACTGGGGATGCACTGCAGTGAGTCCAGGGAGTGCACTGGCACCACTGGGGATGCACTGCAGTGAGTCAAGAGAGTGCACTTTTACCACAGGGGATGCAGTGCAGTGAGTCTAGAGAGTGCACTTGCTCCACTGAGGATGCACTGCAGTGACTCCACAGAGTGCACTGGCACCACTGGAGATGCAGTGCACTGAGTCCAGAGACTGCACTTGCACCACTGGGGATGCACTGCAGTGAGTCCAGAGAGTGCACTGGCACCACTGGGAATGCAGTGCAGTGACTCAGAGAGCGCACTGGCACCAGTGGGGATGCAGTGCAGTGAGTCCAGAGAGTGCACTGGCACCACTGGGGATGCACCTCGGTGAGTCCAGAGAGTGCTCTGGCACCTCAGGGGCTGTACTGCAGTGAGTCCAGAGAGTGCACTGGCACCACTGGGGATGCACCTCGGTGAGCACAGAGAGTACACTGGGAACACTGGGGATGCAGTGCAGTGAGTGCAGAGAGTGCACTGGCACCACTGGGGATGCACTGCAGTGAGTCCAGAGAATGCACAGGCACCACTGGGGATGCACTGCAGTGACTCCAGAGAGTGCAGTGGCACCACTGGGGATGCAGTGCAGTGAGTGCAGAGAGTGCACTGGAACAACAGCGTATGCACTGCAGTGACTCCAGAGAGTGCACTGGCACCACTGGGGATGCACTGCAGTGAGTGCAGAGAGTGCACTGGCACCACTGGGGATGCAGTGCAGTGAGTCCAGAGAGGGCACTGTCAGCACTGGGGATGCACTGCAGTGAGTCCAGAGAGTGCACTGGCATCACTGCGGATGCAGTGCAGTGAGTCTAGAGAGTGCACTGGCACCACTGGGGTTGCACTGCAGTGAGTCCAGAAACTGCACTGGCAGCACTGGGAATACAGTGCAGTGAGTCCAGAGAGTGCACTGGCACCAATGGGGATGCAGTGCAGTGAGTCCAGAAACTGCACTGGCAGCACTGGGGATGCAGTGCAGTGAGTCCAGAGAGTGCACTGGCACCAATGGGGATGCAGTGCAGTGAGTCCAGAGAGCCACTGTCACCACTGGGGATGCACTGCAGTGAGTCCAGAGAGTGCACTGTCACACTGGGGATGCACTGTAGTGAGGCCAGAGAGTGCACTGGCACCACTGGGGATGCAGTGCAGTGAGTCCAGAGAGTGCACTGACACCAATGGGGATGCAGTACAGTGAGTCCAGAGAGTGCACTGGCACCACTGAGGATGCAGTGCAGTGAGTCCAGAGAGTGCACTGGCACCACTGGGGATGCACTGCAGAGAGTGCAGAGAGTGCACTGGCACCACAGGGGATGAAGTGCAGTGACTTGAAAGAGTGCACTGGCAGCACTAGGGATGCAGTGCAGTGAGTCCAGAGAGTGCACTGGCACCACTGGGGATGCAGTGCAGTGCCTCCATAGAGTGCACTGGCACCACTGGGGTTGCAGTGCAGTGAGTCCAGAGAGTGCACTGGCACCACTGGGGATGCAGTGCAGTGAGTCCAGAGAGTGCACTGGCACCACTGAGAATGCAGTGAAGTGAGTCCAGAGAGTGCACTGGTACCACTGGGGATGCAGTGCAGTGAGTCCAGAGAGTGCATTGGAACCACTGGGGATGCACTGCAGTGAGTCCAGAGAGTGCACTGGCACCACTGGAGATGCAGTGCAGTTGAGTCCAGAGAGTGCACTGGCACCTTGGGGATGCAGTACAGTGAGTCCAGAGAGTGCACTGGCACCACTGGGGATGCAGTGCAGTGAGTCCAGAGAGTTCACTGGCACCACTAGGGATGCACTGCAGTGAGTCCAGAGAGTGCACTGGCACCACTGGGAATGCAGTGCAGTTAGTCAGAGAGCGCACTGGCACCAGTGGGGATGCACTGCAGTGAGTCCAGATAGTCCACTGGCACCACTGCGGATGCAGTGCAGTGAGTCTACAGAGTGCACTGGCACCACTGGTGTTGCACTGCAGTGAGTCCGGAGAGTGCCCTGGCACCAATGGTGATGCAGTGCAGTGAGTGCAGAGACTGCACAGGCACCACTGGGGATGCACTGCAGTGAGTCCAGAGAGTGCACTGGCACCACTGGGGATGCAGTGCAGTGAGTCCAGAGAGTGCACTGGCACCTTGGGGATGCAGTGCAGTGAGTCCAGAGACTGCACTGGCACCACTGGGGCTTTAGTGCAGTGAGTCCAGAGAGTGCCCTGCCACCAATAGGGATGCACTGCAGTGAGTCCAGAGATTGCACTGGCACCACTGGGGAAGCAGTGCAGTGAGTTCAGAGACTGCACTGGCACCACTGGGGATGCAGTGCAGTGAGTCCAGAGAGTGCACTGGCACTACTGGGAATGCAGTGCAGTTACTCAGAGAGTGCACTGGCACGACTGGGGATGCACTGAAGTGAGTCCAGATAGTCCACTGGCACCACTGGGAATGCAGTGCAGTGAGTCCAGAGAGTGCACTGGCAACACAGGGGATGCACTGCAGTGAGTCCGGAGAGTGCACTGGCACTACTGCGAATGAACTGCAGTGACTCAGAGAGTGCACTGGCACCACTGGAGATGCACTGCAGTGACTCCAGAGAGTGCACTGGCACCACTGGGGATGCAGTGCAGTGAGTCCAGAGAGTGCACTGTCTGCATTGGGGATGCACTGCAGTGAGTCCAGAGAGTGCACTGGCACCACAGTGGATGCAGTGCAGTGAGTCTAGAGAGTGCACTGGCACCACTGGTGTTGCACTGCAGTGAGTCCGGAGAGTGCCCTGGCACCAATGGTGATGCAGTGCAGTGAGTCCAGAGACTGCACAGGCACCAGTGGGGATGCAGTGCAGTGAGTCCAGAGAGTGCACTGGCACCACTGGGGATGCACTGCAGTGAGTCCAGAGACTGCACAGGCACCACTGGGGATGCAGTGCAGTGAGTCCAGAGAGTGCACTGGCACCACTGGGGATGCAGTGCAGTGAGTCCAGAGAGTGCACTGGCACCTTGGGGATGCAGTGCAGTGAGTCCAGAGACTGCACTGGCACCACTGGGGCTTTAGTGCAGTGAGTCCAGAGAGTGCCCTGGCACCAGAAGGGATGCACTGCAGTGAGTCCAGAGATTGCACTGGCACCACTGGGGATGCACTGCAGTGAGTCCAGAGAGTGCACTGGCACCACTGGTGATGCAGTGCAGTGAGTCCAGAGAGTGCACTGGCACCACTGGGGATGCAGTACAGTGAGTCCAGAGAGTGCACTGGCACCACTGGGGATGCACTGCATTGAGTCCAGAGAGTGCACTGGCAGCACTGGGGATGCAATGCAGTGAGTCCAGAGAGTGCACTGGCACCACTGGGGATGCAGTGCAGTGAGTCTAAAGAGTGCACTGGCACCACTGGTGTTGCACTGCATTGAGTCCAGAGAGTGCCCTGGCACAAATGGTGATGCAGTGCAGTGAGTCCAGAGACTGCACAGGCACCAGTGGGGATGCAGTGCAGTGAGTCCAGAGAGTGCACTGGCACCACTGGGGATGCACTGCAGTGAGTCCAGAGACTGCACAGGCACCACTGGGGATGCAGTGCAGTGAGTCCAGAGAGTGCACTGGCACCACTGGGGATGCAGTGCAGTGAGTCCAGAGAGTGCATTGGCACAACTGGGGATGCACTGCAGTGAGTCCAGAGAGTGCACTGGCACCACTGGGGATGCAGTGCAGTTGAGTCCAGAGAGTGCACTGGCACCTAGGGGATGCAGTGCAGTGAGTCCAGAGAGTGCACTGGCACCACTGGGGATGCAGTGCAGTGAGTCCAGAGAGTTCACTGGCACCACTAGGGATGCACTGCAGTGAGTCCAGAGAGTGCACTGGCACCACTGGGAATGCAGTGCAGTCACTCAGAGAGCGCACTGGCACCAGTGGGGATGCAATGCAGTGAGTGCAGATAGTCCAATGGCACCACTGGAGATGCAGTGCAGTGAGTCTAGAGAGTGCACTGGCACCACTGGTGTTGCACTGCAGTGAGTCCGGAGAGTGCCCTGGCACCAATGGTGATGCAGTGCATTGAGTCGAGAGACTGCACAGGCACCAGTGGGGATGCAGTGCAGTGAGTCCAGAGAGTGCACTGGCACCACTGGGGATGCACTGCAGTGAGTCCAGAGACTGCACAGGCACCACTGGGGATGCAGTGCAGTGAGTCCAGAGAGTGCACTGGCACCACTGGGGATGCAGTGCAGTGAGTGCAGAGAGTGCACTGGCACCTTGGGGATGCAGTGCAGAGAGTGCAGAGAGTGCACTGGCACCACTGGGGCTTTAGTGCAGTGAGTCCAGAGAGTGCCCTGGCACCAATAGGGATGCACTGCAGTGAGTCCAGAGAGGGCACTGGCACCACTGGGGATGCAGTGCAGTGAGTCCAGAGACTGCACTGGCACCACTGGGGATGCAGTGCAGTGAGTGCAGAGAGTGCACTGTCACCACTGGGGATGCACTGCAGTGAGTCCAGAGAGTGCACTGGCACTACTGGGAATGCAGTGCAGTGACTCAGAGAGTGCACTGGCACCACTGGGGATGCAGTGCAGTCAGTCCAGATAGTCCACTGGCACCACTGGGAATGCAGTGCAGTGAGTCCAGAGAGTGCACTGGCAACAATGGGGATGCAGTGCAGTGACTCCAGAGAGTGCACTGGCACCACTGGGGATGCACTGCAGTGAGTCCGGAGAGTGCACTGGCACTACTGGGAATGCACTGCAGTGACTCAGAGAGTGCACTGGCACCACTGGAGATGCACTGCAGTGAGTCCAGAGAGTGCACTGGCACCACTGGGGATGCAGTGCAGTGAGTCCAGAGAGTGCACTGTCTGCATTGGGGATGCACTGCAGTGAGTCCAGAGAGTGCACTGGCACCACAGGGGATGCAGTGCAGTGAGTCTAGAGAGTGCACTGGCACCACTGGGGTTGCACTGCAGTGAGTCCGGAGAGTGCCCTGGCACAAATGGTGATGCAGTGCAGTGAGTCCAGAAACTGCACAGGCACCCTGGGGATGCAGTGCAGTGAGTCCAGAGAGTGCACTGGCACCACTGGGGATGCACTGCAGTGAGTCCAGAGAGCCACTGTCACCACTGGGGATGCAGTGCAGTGAGTCCAGAGAGTGCACTGGCACCACTGGGGATGCAGTGCAGTGAGTCCACGGAGTGCACTGGCACCACTTGTGATGCAGCGCAGTGACTACAGAGAGTGCACTGTCACCACTGGGGATGCACTGCAGTGAGTCCAGAGAGTGCACTGGCACACTGGGGATGCACTGCAGTGAGTCCAGAGAGTGCACTGGCACCACTGGGGATGCACTGCAGTGAGTCCAGAGAGTGCACTGGCACCACTGGGGATGCAGTGCAGTGAGTCCAGAGAGTGCACTGGCAGCACTGGTGATGCACCTCGGTGAGTCCAGAGAGTGCAGTGGCACCACTGGGGATGCAGTGCAGTGAGTCCAGAGAGTGCACTGGCACCACTGGGGATGCACTGCAGTGAGTCTAGAGAGTGCACTGGCACCACTGGTGTTGCACTGCATTGAGTCCAGAGAGTGCACTGGCAGCACTGGGGATGCAGTGCAGTGAGTCCAGAGAGTGCACTGGCACCTCAGGGGCTGCACTGCAATGAGTCCAGAGAGTGCACTGGCACCACTGGGGATGCAGTGCAGTGAGTCCAGAGAGTGCACTGGCACCACTGGGGATGCAGTGCAGTGAGTCTAGAGAGTGCACTGGCACCACTGGGGATGCAGTGCAGTGAGTCCAGAGAGTCCACTGGCACCACTGGGGATGCAGTGCAGTGAGTCCAGAGAGTGCACTGGCACCTCAGGGGCTGCACTGCAGTGAGTCCAGAGAGTGCACTGGCACCAGTGGGGATGCACCTCGGTGAGTCCAGAGAATCCACTGGCACCACTGGGGATGCAGTGCAGTGAGTCCAGAGAGTGCACTGGCACCACTGGGGATGCAGTGCAGTGAGTCCAGAGAGTGCACTGGCACTACTGGGGATGCACTGCATTGAGTCCAGAGAGTGCACTGGCAGCACTGGGAATGCACTGCAGTGAGTCCAGAGACTGCACTGGCACCTCAGGGGCTGCACTGCAGTGAGTCCAGAGAGTGCACTGGCACCACTGGGGATGCACCTCGGTGAGTCCAGAGAGTCCACTGGCACCACTGGGGATGCACTGCAGTGAGTCCAGAGAGTGCACTGGCACCACTGGGGATGCACCTCGGTGAGTCCAGAGAGTGCCCTGGCACCAATGGCGATGCAGTGCAGTGAGTCCAGGGACTGCACAGGCACCACTGGGGATGCAGTGCAGTGAGTCCAGAGAGTGCACTGGCACAACAGGGGATGCACTGCAGTGAGTCCAGAGAGTGCACTGGCACCACTGGGGATGCAGCACAGTGAGTCCAGAGAGTTCACTGGCACCACAGGGGATGCAGTGCAGTGAGTGCAGAGAGTGCATTGGCACCTTGCGGATGCAGTGCAGTGAGTCCAGAGAGAGCACAGGCACCACTGGGGATACACTGCAGTGAGTCCAGAGAGTGCACTGGCACCACTGGGGATGCAGTTCAGTGAGTCCAGAGAGAGCACAGGCACCACTGGGGATACACTGCAGTGAGTCCAGAGAGTGCACTGGCACCATAGGGGATGCACTGCAGTGAGTCCAGAGACTGCACTGGCACTAAATGGAGCTGCACTGCAGTGAGTCCTGAGATTACACTAGCACCAATGGGGATGCAAAGTAGAGAGTCCAGAGACTACCCTGGCACCACTGGGGATGCACTGCAGTGACTCCAGAGAGTGCACTGGCACCACTGGGGATGCAGTGTAGTGAGTCCAGAGAGTGCAGTGGCACCACTGGGGATGCAGTGCAGTGAGTCCAGAGAGTGCACTGGCACCTCAGGGGATGCACTGCAGTGTGTCCAGAGAGCGCACTGGCACCACTGGGGATGCACCTCGGTGAGTCCAGAGAGTGCACTGGCACCACTGGGGATGCAGTGCAGTGAGGGCAGGGAGTGCACTGGCACAACAGGGGATGCACTGCAGTGAGTGCAGAGAGTGCACTGGCACCACTGGGGATGCACTGCAGTGAGTCCAGACAGTGCACTGACACCACTGGGGATGCAGTGCAGTGAGTCCAGAGAGTGCACTGGCACCACTGGGGATGCAGTGCAGTGAGTCCAGAGAGAGCACTGGCACCTTGGGGATGCACTGCAGTGAGTCCAGAGACTGCACTGGCACTACTGGGAATGCACTGCAGTGACTCAGAGAGTGCACTGGCACCACTGGGGATGCACTGCAGTGACTCCAGAGAGTGCACTGGCACCACTGGGGATGCAGTGCAGTGAGTCCAGAGAGTGCACTGTCTGCATTGGGGATGCACTGCAGTGAGTCCAGAGAGTGCACTGGCACCACAGGGGATGCAGTGCAGTGAGTCTAGAGAGTGCACTGGCACCACTGGGGTTGCACTGCAGTGATTCCGGAGAGTGCCCTGGCACCAATGGTGATGCAGTGCAGTGAGTCCCGAAACTGCACAGGCACCACTGGGGATGCAGTGCAGTGAGTCCAGAGAGTGCACTGGCACCACTGGGGATGCACCTCGGTGAGTCCAGAGAGTTCACTGGCACCACTGAGGATGCAGTGCAGTGAGTGCAGAGAGTGCATTGGCACCTTGGGGATGCAGTGCAGTGAGTCCAGAGAGTGCACTGTCAGCACTGGGGATGCAGTGCAGTGAGTCCAGAGAGTGCACTGGCACCACTGTGGATGCACTGCATTGAGTCCAGAGAGTGCACTGGTACCACTGGGGATGCACTGCAGTGACTCCTGAGAGTGCACTGGCACCACTGGGAATGCAGTGCTGTGAGTCCAGAGAGTGCACTGGCACCACTGGGGATGCACTGCAGTGAGTCCAGAGAGTGCACAGGCACCACTGGGGATGCAGTGCAGTGAGTCCAGAGAGTGCACTGGCACAACAGGGGATGCACTGCAGTGAGTCCAGAGAGTGCACTGTCCGCATTGGGGATGCACTGCAGTGACTCCAGAGAGTGCACTGGCACCACTGGGGATGCAGTGCAGTGAGTCCAGAGAGTGCAGTGGCAACACTGGGGATGCAGTGCAGTGAGTCCAGAGAGTGCACTGGCACCTCAGGGGATGCACTGCAGTGTGTCCAGAGAGCGCACTGGCACCACTGGGGATGCACCTCGGTGAGTCCAGAGAGTGCACTGGCACCACTGGGGATGCAGTGCAGTGAGTCCAGAGAGTGCACTGGCACCACTGGGGATGGAGTGCAGTGAGTCCAGAGAGTGCACTGGCACCACTGGGGATGCAGTGCAGTGAGTGCAGGGAGTGCACTGGCACAACAGGGGATGCACTGTAGTGAGTGCAGAGAGTGCACTGGCACCACTGGGGATGCACTGCAGTGAGTCCAGAGACTGCACAGGCACCACTGGGGATGCAGTGCAGTGAGTCCAGAGAGTGCACTGGTACCACTGGGGATGCAGTGCAGTGAGTCCAGAGAGTGCGCTGGCACCACTGGGGATGCAGTTCAGTGAGTCCAGAGAGAGCACTGGCACCTTGGGGATGCAGTGCAGTGAGTCCAGAGAGTGCACTGGCACCACTGGGAGCGCAGTGCAGTGAGTCCGGAGAGTGCACTGGCACTACTGGGAATGCACTGCAGTGACTCAGAGAGTGCACTGGCACCACTGGAGATGCACTGCAGTGAGTCCAGAGAGTGCACTGGCACCACTGGGGATGCAGTGCAGTGAGTCCAGAGAGTGCACTGTCTGCATTGGGGATGCACTGCAGTGAGTCCAGAGAGTGCACTGGCACCACAGGGGATGCAGTGCAGTGAGTCTAGAGAGTGCACTGGCACCACTGGGGTTGCAGTGCAGTGAGTCCGGAGAGTGCCCTGGCACCAATGGTGATGCAGTGCAGTGAGTCCAGAAACTGCACAGGCACCACTGGGGATGCAGTGCAGTGAGTCCAGAGAGTGCACTGGCACCACTGGGGATGCACCTCGGTGAGTCCAGAGAGTTCACTGGCACCACTGGGGATGCAGTGCAGTGAGTGCAGAGAGTGCATTGGCACCTTGGGGATGCAGTGCAGTGAGTCCAGAGAGTGCACTGTCAGCACTGGGGATGCAGTGCAGTGAGTCCAGAGAGTGCACTGGCACCACTGTGGATGCACTGCATTGAGTCCAGAGAGTGCACTGGTACCACTGGGGATGCACTGCAGTGACTCCAGAGAGTGCACTGGCACCACTGGGAATGCAGTGCAGTGAGTCCAGAGAGTGCACTGGCACCACTGGGGATGCACTGCAGTGACTCCAGAGAGTGCACTGGCAACACTGGGGATGCAGTGCTGTGAGTCCAGAGAGTGCACTGGCACCACTGGGGATGCACTGCAGTGAGTCCAGAGAGTGCACAGGCACCACTGGGGATGCAGTGCAGTGAGTCCAGAGAGTGCACTGGCACCACTGGGGATGCAGTGCAGTGAGTCCAGAGCGTGCACTGCTACCACTGGGGATTGACTGCATTAAGTGCAGAGAGTGCCCTGGCACCACTGGAGCTTTAGTGCAGTGAGTCGAGAGAGTGCACTGGCACCACTGGGGATGCACTGCAGTGAGTCCAGAGAGTGCACTGGCACCACTGGGGATGCAGTTCAGTGAGTCCAGAGAGAGCACAGGCACCACTGGGGATACACTGCAGTGAGTCCAGAGAGTGCACTGGCACCACTGGGGATGCAGTTCAGTGAGTCCAGAGAGAGCACAGGCACCACTGGGGATACACTGCAGTGAGTCCAGAGAGTGCACTGGCACCATAGGGGATGCACTGCAGTGAGTCCAGAGACTGCACTGGCACCAACTGGAGCTGCACTGCAGTGAGTCCTGAGATTACACTAGCACCAATGGGGATGCAATGTAGAGAGTCCAGAGACTACCCTGGCACCACTGGGGATGCACTGCAGTGACTCCAGAGAGTGCACTGGCACCACTGGGGATGCAGTGCAGTGAGTCCAGAGAGTGCAGTGGCACCACTGGGGATGCAGTGCAGTGAGTCCAGAGAGTGCACTGGCACCTCAGGGGATGCACTGCAGTGTGTCCAGAGAGCGCACTGGCACCACTGGGGATGCACTGCAGTGTGTCTAGAGAGTGCACTGGCACCACTGGGGATGCAGTGCAGTGAGTCCAGAGAGTGCACTGGCACCACTGGGGATGCAGTGCAGTGAGTGCAGGGAGTGCACTGGCACAACAGGGGATGCACTGCAGTGAGTGCAGAGAGTGCACTGGCACCACTGGGGATGCACTGCAGTGAGTCCAGAGACTGCACAGGCACCACTGGGGATGCAGTGCAGTGAGTCGAGAGAGTGCACTGGTACCACTGGGAATGCAGTGCAGTGAGTCCAGAGAGTGCACTGGCACCACTGGGTATGCAGTTCAGTGAGTCCAGAGAGAGCACAGGCACCACTGGGGATACATTGCAGTGAGTCCAGAGAGTGCACTGGCACCACTGGGGATGCAGTGCAGTGAGTCCAGAGACTGCACTGGCACCACTGGGGCTTTAGTGCAGTGAGTCGAGAGAGTGCACTGGCAACAATGGGGATGCACTGCAGTGAGTCCAGAGCGTGCACTGGCACCACTGGGGATACACTGCAGTGAGTCCAGAGAGACACGGGCACCATGGGGATGCAGTGCAGTGAGTCCAGAGACTGCACTGGCACCAAGTGGAGCTGCACTTCAGTGAGTCCTGAGATTACACTAGCACCACCGGGGGTGCAGTGTAGAGAGTCCATAGACTACCCTGGCACCACTGGGGATGCACTGCAGTGACTCCAGAGTGTGCACTGGCACCACTGGGGATGCACTGCAGTGAGTCCAGAGAGTGCAGTGGCAACACTGGGGATGCAATGCAGTGAGTCCAGAGAGTGCACTGGCACCACTGGGGATGCACCTCGGTGAGTCCAGAGAGTGCACTGGGATCACTGGGGATGCACCTCGGTTAGTCCAGAGAGTGCACTGGGATCACTGGGGATGCAGTGCAGTGAGTCCAGAGAGTGCACTGGCACCACTGGGGATGCAGTGCAGTGAGTCCAGAGAGTGCACTGGCACCACTGGGGATGCAGTGCAGTGACTCCAGAGAGTGCACTGGCACCACTGGGGATGCAGTGCAGTGAGTCCAGAGAGTGCCCTGGCACCACTGGGGATGCACTGCAGTGAGTCCAGAGAGTGCACTGGCACCACTGGGGATGCAGTGCAGTACTCCAGAGAGTGCACTGGCACCACTGGGGATGCAGTGCAGTGAGTCCAGAGAGTGCACTGGCACCACTGGGGATGCACTGCAGTGAGTGCAGAGAGTGCACTGGCACCACAGGGGATGCAGTGCAGTGACTCGAAAGAGTGCACTGGCACCACTGGGGATGCAGTGCAGTGAGTCCAGAGAGTTCACTGGGAACACTGGGGATGCAGTGCAGTGCCTCCAGAGAGTGCACTGGCACCACTGGGGATGCACTGCATTGAGTCCAGAGAGTGCACAGGCACCACTGGGGATACACTGCAGTGAATCCAGAGAGTGCACTGGCACCACTGGGGATGCAGTGCAGTGAGTCCAGAGACTGCACTGGCACCAACTGGAGCTGCACTGCAGTGAGTCCTGAGATTGCAGTAGCAACACTGGGGATGCAGTGTAGAGAGTCCAGAGACTACCCTGGCACCACTGGGGATGCACTGCAATGAGTCTAGAGAGTGCACTGGCACCACTGGGGATGCAACTCGGTGAGTCCAGAGAGTGCACTGGCACCTCAGGGGCTGCACTGCAGTGAGTCCAGAGAGTACCCTGGCACCAATGGTGATGCAGTGCAGTGAGTCCAGAAACTGCACTGGCAGCACTGGGGATGCAGTGCAGTGAGTCCAGAGAGTGCACTGGCACCAATGGGGATGCAGTGCAGTGAGTCCAGAGAGCCACTGTCACCACTGGGGATGCACTGCAGTGAGTCCAGAGAGTGCACTGGCACACTGGGGATGCACTGTAGTGAGTCCAGAGAGTGCACTGGCACCACTGGGGATGCAGTGCAGTGAGTCCAGAGAGTGCACTGACACCAATGGGGATGCAGTACAGTGAGGCCAGAGAGTGCACTGGCACCACTGGGGATGCAGTGCAGTGAGTCCAGAGAGTGCACTGGCACCTCTGGGGATGCACTGCAGAGAGTGCAGAGAGTGCACTGGCACCACAGGGGATGAAGTGCAGTGACTTGAAAGAGTGCACTGGCACCACTGGGGATGCACTGCAGTGAGTCCAGAGAGTGCACTGGCACCACTGGGGATGCACTGCAGTGCCTCCAGAGAGTGCACTGGCAGCACTGGGGTTGCAGTGCAGTGAGTCCAGAGAGTGCACTGGCACCACTGAGAATGCAGTGCAGTGAGTCCAGAGAGTGCATTGGAACCACTGGGGATGCACTGCAGTGAGTCCAGAGAGTGCACTGGCACCACTGGGGATGCAGTGCAGTTGAGTCCAGAGAGTGCACTGGCACCTTGGGGATGCAGTACAGTGAGTGCAGAGAGTGCACTGGCACCACTGGGGATGCAGTGCAGTGAGTCCAGAGAGTTCACTGGCACCACTAGGGATGCACTACAGTGAGTCCAGAGAGTGCACTGGCACCACTGGGAATGCAGTGCAGTTACTCAGAGAGCGCACTGGCACCAGTGGGGATGCACTGCAGTGAGTCCAGATAGTCCACTGGCACCACTGCGGATGCAGTGCAGTGAGTCTACAGAGTGCACTGGCACCACTGGTGTTGCACTGCAGTGAGTCCGGAGAGTGCCCTGGCACCAATGGTGATGCAGTGCAGTGAGTCCAGAGACTGCACAGGCACCAGTGGGGATGCAGTGCAGTGAGTCCAGAGAGTGCACTGGCACCACTGGGGATGCACTGCAGTGAGTCCAGAGACTGCACAGGCACCACTGGGGATGCAGTGCAGTGAGTCCAGAGAGTGCACTGGCACCTTGGGGATGCAGTGCAGTGAGTCCAGAGAAAGCACTGGCACCACTGGGGCTTTAGTGCAGTGAGTCCAGAGAGTGCCCTGCCACCAATAGGGATGCACTGCAGTGAGTCCAGAGATTGCACTGGCACCACTGGGGAAGCAGTGCAGTGAGTCCAGAGACTGCACTGGCACCACTGGGGATGCAGTGCAGTGAGTCCAGAGAGTGCACTGGCACTACTGGGAATGCAGTGCAGTGACTCAGAGAGTGCACTGGCACCACTGGGGATGCAGTGCAGTGAGTCCAGATAGTCCACTGGCACCACTGGGAATGCAGTGCAGTGAGTCCAGAGAGTGCACTGGTAACACAGGGGATGCACTGCAGTGAGTCCGGAGAGTGCACTGGCACTACTGGGAATGCACTGCAGTGACTCAGAGAGTGCACTGGCACCACTGGAGATGCACTGCAGTGACTCCAGAGAGTGCACTGGCACCACTGGGGATGCAGTGCAGTGAGTCCAGAGAGTGCACTGTCTGCATTGGGGATGCACTGCAGTGAGTCCAGAGAGTGCACTGGCACCACAGTGGATGCAGTGCAGTGAGTCTAGAGAGTGCACTGGCACCACTGGTGTTGCACTGCAGTGAGTCCGGAGAGTGCCCTGGCACCAATGGTGATGCAGTGCAGTGAGTCCAGAGACTGCACAGGCACCAGTGGGGATGCAGTGCAGTGAGTCCAGAGAGTGCACTGGCACCACTGGGGATGCACTGCAGTGAGTCCAGAGACTGCACAGGCACCACTGGGGATGCAGTGCAGTGAGTGCAGAGAGTGCACTGGCACCACTGGGGATGCAGTGCAGTGAGTCCAGAGAGTGCACTGGCACCTTGGGGATGCAGTGCAGTGAGTCCAGAGACTGCACTGGCACCACTGGGGCTTTAGTGCAGTGAGTCCAGAGAGTGACCTGGCACCAATAGGGATGCACTGCAGTGAGTCCAGAGATTGCACTGGCACCACTGGGGATGCACTGCAGTGAGTCCAGAGAGTGCACTGGCACCACTGGTGATGCAGTGCAGTGAGTCCAGAGAGTGCACTGGCACCACTGGGGATGCAGTGCAGTGAGTCCAGAGAGTGCACTGGCACCACTGGGGATGCACTGCATTGAGTCCAGAGAGTGCACTGGCAGCACTGGGGATGCACTGCAGTGAGTCCAGAGACTGCACTGGCACCTCAGGGGCTGCACTGCAGTGAGTCCAGAGAGTGCTCTGGCACCACTGGGGCTGCACCTCGGTGAGTCCAGAGAGTCCACTGGCACCACTGGGGATGCAGTGCAGTGAGTCCAGAGAGTGCACTGGCACCACTGGGGATTTAGTGCAGTGAGTCTAAAGAGTGTACTGGCAGCACTGGTGTTGCACTGCATTGAGTCCAGAGAGTGCACTGGCACCACTGGGGATGCACTGCAGTGAGTCCAGAGACTGCACTGGCACCTCAGGGGCTGCACTGCAGTGAGTCCAGAGAGTGCACTGGCACCACTGGGGATGCACTGAAGTGAGTCCAGAGAGTCCACTGGCACCACTGGGGCTGCAGTGCAGTGAGTCCAGAGAGTGCACTGGCACCACTGGGATGCAGTGCAGTGAGTCCAGAGAGTGCATTGGCACAACTGGGGATGCACTGCAGTGAGTCCAGAGAGTGCACTGGCACCACTGGGGATGCAGTGCAGTTGAGTCCAGAGAGTGCACTGGCACCTAGGGGATGCAGTGCAGTGAGTCCAGAGAGTGCACTGGCACCACTGGGGATGCAGTGCAGTGAGTCCAGAGAGTTCACTGGCACCACTAGGGATGCACTGCAGTGAGTCCAGAGAGTGCACTGGCACCACTGGGAATGCAGTGCAGTCACTCAGAGAGCGCACTGGCACCAGTGGGGATGCACTGCAGTGAGTCCAGATAGTCCACTGGCACAACTGGAGATGCAGTGCAGTGAGTCTAGAGAGTGCACTGGCACCACTGGTGTTGCACTGCAGTGAGTCCGGAGAGTGCCCTGGCACCAATGGTGATGCAGTGCAGTGAGTCCAGAGACTGCACAGGCACCAGTGGGGATGCAGTGCAGTGAGTCCAGAGAGTGCACTGGCACCACTGGGGATGCACTGCAGTGAGTCCAGAGACTGCACAGGCACCACTGGGGATGCAGTGCAGTGAGTCCAGAGAGTGCACTGGCACCACTGGGGATGCAGTGCAGTGAGTCCAGAGAGTGCACTGGCACCTTGGGGATGCAGTGCAGTGAGTCCAGAGAGTGCACTGGCACCAGTGGGGCTTTAGTGCAGTGAGTCCAGAGAGTGCCCTGGCACCAATAGGGATGCACTACAGTGAGTCCAGAGATTGCACTGGCACCACTGGGGATGCAGTGCAGTGAGTCCAGAGCCTGCACTGGCAACACTGGGGATGCAGTGCAGTGAGTCCAGAGAGTGCACTGTCACCACTGGGGATGCACTGCAGTGAGTCCAGAGAGTGCACTGGCACTACTGGGAATGCAGTGCAGTGACTCAGAGAGTGCACTGGCACCACTGGGGATGCAGTGCAGTCAGTCCAGATAGTCCACTGGCACCACTGGGAATGCAGTGCAGTGAGTCCAGAGAGTGCACTGGCACCACTGGGGATGCAGTGCAGTGACTCCAGAGAGTGCACTGGCACCACTGGGGATGCACTGCAGTGAGTCCGGAGAGTGCACTGGCACTACTGGGAATGCACTGCAGTGACTCAGAGAGTGCAAAGGCACCACTGGGGATGCACTGCAGTGAGTCCAGAGAGTGCACTGGCACCACTGGGGATGCAGTGCAGTGAGTCCAGAGAGTGCACTGTCTGCATTGGGGATGCACTGCAGTGAGTCCAGAGAGTGCACTGGCACCACAGGGGATGCAGTGCAGTGAGTCTAGAGAGTGCACTGGCACCACTGGGGTTGCACTGCAGTGAGTCCGGAGAGTGCCCTGGCACAAATGGTGATGCAGTGCAGAGAGTCCAGAAACTGCACAGGCACCACTGGGGATGCAGTGCAGTGAGTCCAGAGAGTGCACTGGCACAAAAGGGGATGCACTGCAGTGAGTCCAGAGAGCCACTGTCACCACTGGGGATGCACTGCAGTGAGTCCATAGAGTGCACTGGCACCACTGGGGATGCAGTGCAGTGAGTCCACGGAGTGCACTGGCACCACTTGTGATGCAGCGCAGTGACTACAGAGAGTGCACTGTCAACACTGGGGATGCACTGCAGTGAGTCCAGAGAGTGCACTGGCACACTGGGGATGCACTGCAGTGAGTCCAGAGAGTGCACTGGCACCACTGGGGATGCACTGCAGTGAGTCCAGAGAGTGCACTGGCACCACTGGGGATGCACTGCAGTGAGTCCAGAGAGTGCACTGGCACCACTGGGGATGCAGTGCAGTGAGTCCAGAGAGTGCACTGGCACCACTGGGGATGCAGTGCAGTGAGTCTAGAGAGTGCACTGGCACCACTGGTGTTGCACTGCATTGAGTCCAGAGAGTGCACTGTCAGCACTGGGGATGCAGTGCAGTGAGTCCAGAGAGTGCACTGGCACCTCAGGGGCTGCAATGCAGTGAGTCCAGAGAGTGCACTGGCACCACTGGGGATGCAGTGCAGTGAGTCCAGAGAGTGCACTGGCACCACTGGGGATGCAGTGCAGTGAGTCCAGAGAGTGCACTGGCACCACTGGGGATGCAGTGCAGTGAGTCTAGAGAGTGCACTGGCACCACTGGGGATGCAGTGCAGTGAGTCCAGAGAGTCCACTGGCACCACTGGGGATGCAGTGCAGTGAGTCCAGAGAGTGCACTGGCACCTCAGGGGCTGCACTGCAGTGAGTCCAGAGAGTGCACTGGCACCACTGGGGATGCACCTCGGTGAGTCCACAGAATCCACTGGCACCACTGGGGATGCAGTGCAGTGAGTCCAGAGAGTGCACTGGCACCACTGGGGATGCAGTGCAGTGAGTCCAGAGAGAGCACTGGCACTACTGGGGATGCACTGCATTGAGTCCAGAGAGTGCACTGGCAGCACTGGGGATGCACTGCAGTGAGTCCAGAGACTGCACTGGCACCTCAGGGGCTGCACTGCAGTGAGTCCAGAGAGTGCACTGGCACCACTGGGGATGCACCTCGGTGAGTCCAGAGAGTCCACTGGCACCACTGCGGATGCACTGCAGTGAGTCCAGAGAGTGCACTGGCACCACAGGGGATGCACCTCGGTGAGTCCAGAGAGTGCCCTGGCACCAATGGCGATGCAGTGCAGTGAGTCCAGGGACTGCGCAGGCACCACTGGGGATGCAGTGCAGTGAGTCCAGAGAGTGCACTGGCACCACAGGGGATGCAGTGCAGTGAGTCCAGAGAGTGCACTGGCACAACAGGGGATGCACTGCAGTGAGTCCAGAGAGTGCACTGGCACCACTGGGGATGCAGTGCAGTAAGTCCAGAGAGTGGACTGGCACCACTGGGGATGCACTGCAGTGAGTCCAGAGAGTGCACTGGCACCACTGGGGATGCAGTGCAGTGAGTCCAGAGAGTGCACTGGCACCACTGGGGATGCACTGCATTGAGTCCAGAGAGTGCACTGGCACCACTGGGGATGCACTGCAGTGAGTCCAGAGACTGCACTGGCACCACTGGGGATGCAGTGCAGTGAGTCCAGAGAGTTCACTGGCACCACAGGGGATGCAGTGCAGTGAGTGCAGAGAGTGCATTGGCACCTTGCGGATGCAGTGCAGTGAGTCCAGAGAGAGCACAGGCACCACTGGGGATACACTGCAGTGAGTCCAGACAGTGCACTGGCACCACTGGGGATGCAGTTCAGTGAGTCCAGAGAGAGCACAGGCACCACTGGGGATACACTGCAGTGAGTCCAGAGAGTGCACTGGCACCATAGGGGATGCACTGCAGTGAGTCCAGAGACTGCACTGGCACCAAATGGAGCTGTACTGCAGTGAGTCCTGAGATTACACTAGCACCAATGGCATGCAATGTAGAGAGTCCAGAGACTACCCTGGCACCACTGGGGATGCACTGCAGTGACTCCAGAGAGTGCACTGGCACCACTGGGGATGCAGTGCAGTGAGTCCAGAGAGTGCAGTGGCAACACTGGGGATGCAGTGCAGTGAGTCCAGAGAGTGCACTGGCACCTCAGGGGATGCACTTCAGTGTGTCCAGAGAGCGCACTGGCACCACTGGGGATGTACCTCGGTGAGTCCAGAGAGTGCACTGGAACCACTGGGGATGCAGTGCAGTGAGTCCAGAGAGTGCACTGGCACCACTGGGGATGCAGTGCAGTGAGGGCAGGGAGTGCACTGGCACAACAGGGGATGCACTGCAGTGAGTGCAGAGAGTGCACTGGCACCACTGGGGATGCAGTGCAGTGAGTCCAGAGGGTGCACTGGCACCATAGGGGATGCACTGCAGTGAGTCCAAGGAGAGCACTGGCACCTTGGGGATGCACTGCAGTGAGTCCAGAGACTGCACTGCCACTACTGGGAATGCACTGCAGTGACTCAGAGAGTGCACTGGCACCACTGGGGATGCACTGCAGTGACTCCAGAGAGTGCACTGGCACCACTGGGGATGCACTGCAGTGACTCCAGAGAGTGCACTGGCACCACAGGGGATGCAGTGCAGTGAGTCTAGAGAGTGCACTGGCACCACTGGGGTTGCACTGCAGTGAGTCCGGAGAGTGCCCTGGCACCAATGGTGATGCAGTGCAGTGAGTCCAGAAACTGCACAGGCACCACTGGGGATGCAGTGCAGTGAGTCCAGAGAGTGCACTGGCACCACTGGGGATGCACCTCGGTGAGTCCAGAGAGTTCACTGGCACCACTGAGGATGCAGTGCAGTGAGTGCAGAGAGTGCATTGGCACCTTGGGGATGCAGTGCAGTGAGTCCAGAGAGTGCACTGTGAGCACTGGGGATGCAGTGCAGTGAGTCCAGAGAGTGCACTGGCACCACTGTGGATGCACTGCATTGAGTCCAGAGAGTGCACTGGTACCACTGGGGATGCACTGCAGTGAGTCCAGAGAGTGCACTGGCACCACTGGGAATGCAGTGCTGTGAGTCCAGAGAGTGCACTGGCACCACTGGGGATGCACTGCAGTGAGTCCAGAGAGTGCACAGGCACCACTGGGGATGCAGTGCAGTGAGTCCAGAGAGTGCACTGGCACAACAGGGGATGCACTGCAGTGAGTCCAGAGAGTGCACTGTCTGCATTGGGGATGCACTGCAGTGAGTCCAGAGAGTGCACTGGCACCGCAGGGGATGCAGTGCAGTGAGTCTAGAGAGTGCACTGGCACCACTGGGGATGCACTGCAGTGAGTCCGGAGAGTGCCCTGGCACCACTGGGGATGCAGTGCAGTGAGTCCAGAAACTGCACAGGCACCACTGGGGATGCAGTGCAGTGAGTCCAGAGAGTGCACTGGCACCACTGGGGATGCACCTCGGTGAGTCCAGAGAGTTCACTGGCACCACTGGGGATGCAGTGCAGTGAGTGCAGAGAGTGCATTGGCACCTTGGGGATGCAGTGCAGTGAGTCCAGAGAGTGCACTGGCACCACTGTGGATGCACTGCATTGAGTCCAGAGAGTGCACTGGTACCACTGGGGATGCACTGCAGTGAGTCCAGGGAGTGCACTGGCACCACTGGGAATGCAGTGCAGTGAGTCCAGAGAGTGCACTGGCACCACTGGGGATTCACTGCAGTGAGTCCAGAGAGTGCACTGGCACCACTGGGGATTGACTGCATTAAGTGCAGAGAGTGCCCTGGCACCACTGGAGCTTTAGTGCAGTGAGTCGAGAGAGTGCACTGGCACCACTGGGGATGCACTGCAGTGAGTCCAGAGAGTGCACTGGCACCACTGGGGATGCAGTTCAGTGAGTCCAGAGAGAGCACAGGCACCACTGGGGATACACCACAGTGAGTCCAGAGAGTGCACTGGCACCACTGGGGATGCAGTTCAGTGAGTCCAGAGAGAGCACAGGCACCACTGGGGATACACTGCAGTGAGTCCAGAGAGTGCACTGGCACCACTGGGGATGCACTGCAGTGAGTCCAGAGAGTGCAGTGGCAACACTGGGGATGCAGTGCAGTGAGTGCAGAGAGTGCACTGGCACCTCAGGGGATGCACTGCAGTGTGTCCAGAGAGCGCACGGGCACCACTGGGGATGCACCTCGGTGAGTCCAGAGAGTGCACTGGCACCACTGGGGATGCAGTGCAGTGAGTCCAGAGAGTGCACTGGCACCACTGGGGATGGAGTGCAGTGAGTCCAGAGAGTGCACTGGCACCACTGGGGATGCAGTGCAGTGAGTGCAGGGAGTGCACTGGCACAACAGGGGATGCACTGCAGTGAGTGCAGAGAGTGCACTGGCACCACTGGGGATGCACTGCAGTGAGTCCAGAGACTGCACAGGAACCACTGGGGATGCAGTGCAGTGAGTCCAGAGAGTGCACTGGCACCACTGGGGATGCAGTGCAGTGAGTCGAGAGAGTGCACTGGTACCACTGGGGATGCTGTGCAGTGAGTCCAGAGAGTGCACTGGCACCACTGGGGATGCAGTTCAGTGAGTCCAGAGAGAGCACTGGCACCTTGGGGATGCAGTGCAGTGAGTCCAGAGACTGCACTGGCACCACTGGGGCTTTAGTGCAGTGAGTCCAGAGAGTGCCCTGGCACCAACAGAGATGCACTGCAGTGAGTCCAGAGAGTGCACTGGCACCACAGGGGATGCAGTGCAGTGAGTCTAGAGAGTGCACTGGCACCACTGGGGTTGCAGTGCAGTGAGTCCGGAGAGTGCCCTGGCACCAATGGTGACGTAGTGCAGTGAGTCCAGAAACTGCACAGGCACCACTGGGGATGCAGTGCAGTGAGTCCAGAGAGTGCACTGGCACCACTGGGGATGCACCTCGGTGAGTCCAGAGAGTTCACTGGCACCACTGGGGATGCAGTGCAGTGAGTGCAGAGAGTGCATTGGCACCTTGGGGATGCAGTGCAGTGAGTCCAGAGAGTGCACTGTCAGCACTGGGGATGCAGTGCAGTGAGTCCAGAGAGTGCACTGGCACCACTGTGGATGCACTGCATTGAGTCCAGAGAGTGCACTGGTACCACTGGGGATGCACTGCAGTGACTCCAGAGAGTGCACTGGCACCACTGGGAATGCTGTGCCGTGAGTCCAGAGAGTGCACTGGCACCACTGGTGATGCACTGCAGTGACTCCAGAGAGTGCACTGGCAACACTGGGGATGCAGTGCTGTGAGTCCAGAGAGTGCACTGGCACCACTGGGGATGCACTGCAGTGAGTCCAGAGAGTGCACAGGCACCACTGGGGATGCAGTGCAGTGAGTCCAGAGAGTGCACTGGCACCACTGGGGATGCAGTGCAGTGAGTCCAGAGCGTGCACTGCTACCACTGGGGATTGACTGCATTAAGTGCAGAGAGTGCCCTGGCACCACTGGAGCTTTAGTGCAGTGAGTCGAGAGAGTGCACTGGCACCACTGGGGATGCACTGCAGTGAGTCCAGAGAGTGCACTGGCACCACTGGGGATGCAGTTCAGTGAGTCCAGAGAGAGCACAGGCACCACTGGGGATCCAATGCAGTGAGTCCAGAGAGTGCACTGGCACCACTGGGGATGCAGTTCAGTGAGTCCAGAGAGAGCACAGGCACCACTGGGGATACACTGCAGTGAGTCCAGAGAGTGCACTGGCACCATAGGGGATGCACTGCAGTGAGTCCAGAGACTGCACTGGCACCAACTGGAGCTGCACTGCAGTGAGTCCTGAGATTACACTAGCACCAATGGGGATGCAATGTAGAGAGTCCAGAGACTACCCTGGCACCACTGGGGATGCACTGCAGTGACTCCAGAGAGTGCACTGGCACCACTGGGGATGCAGTGCAGTGAGTCCAGAGAGTGCAGTGGCAACACTGGGGATGCAGTGCAGTGAGTCCAGAGAGTGCACTGGCACCTCAGGGGATGCACTGCAGTGTGTCCAGAGAGCGCACTGGCACCACTGGGGATGCACTGCAGTGACTCCAGAGAGTGCACTGGCACCACTGGGGATGCAGTGCAGTGAGTCCAGAGAGTGCACTGGCACCACTGGGGATGCACTGCAGTGAGTCCAGAGAGAGCACAGGCACCACTGGGGATACATTGCAGTGAGTCCAGAGAGTGCACTGGCACCACTGGGGATGCAGTGCAGTGAGTCCAGAGACTGCACTGGCACCACTGGGGCTTTAGTGCAGTGAGTCGAGAGAGTGCACTGGCAACAATGGGGATGCACTGCAGTGAGTCCAGAGCGTGCACTGGCACCACTGGGGATACACTGCAGTGAGTCCAGAGAGACACGGGCACCATGGGGATGCAGTGCAGTGAGTCCAGAGACTGCACTGGCACCAAGTGGAGCTGCACTTCAGTGAGTCCTGAGATTACACTAGCACCACCGGGGGTGCAGTGTAGAGAGTCCATAGACTACCCTGGCACCACTGGGGATGCACTGCAGTGACTCCAGAGTGTGCACTGGCACCACTGGGGATGCACTGCAGTGAGTCCAGAGAGTGCAGTGGCAACACTGGGGATGCACTGAAGTGAGTCCAGAGAGTGCACTGGCACCACTGGGGATGCACCTCGGTTAGTCCAGAGAGTGCACTGGGATCACTGGGGATGCAGTGCAGTGAGTCCAGAGAGTGCACTCTCAGCACTGGGGATGCAGTGCAGTGAGTCCAGAGAGTGCACTGGCACCACTGGGGATGCAGTGCAGTGACTCCAGAGAGTGCACTGGCACCACTGGGGATGCAGTGCAGTGAGTCCAGAGAGTGCCCTGGCACCACTGGGGATGCACTGCAGTGAGTCCAGAGAGTGCACTGGCACCACTGGGGATGCAGTGCAGTACTCCAGAGAGTGCACTGGCACCACTGGGGATGCAGTGCAGTGAGTCCAGAGAGTGCACTGGCACCACTGGGGATGCACTGCAGTGAGTGCAGAGAGTGCACTGGCACCACAGGGGATGCAGTGCAGTGACTCGAAAGAGTGCACTGGCACCACTGGGGATGCAGTGCAGTGAGTCCAGAGAGTGCACTGGGAACACTGGGGATGCAGTGCAGTACTCCAGAGAGTGCACTGGCACCACTGGGGATGCACTGCATTGAGTCCAGAGAGTGCACTGGCACCACTGGGGATACACTGCAGTGAGTCCAGAGAGTACACTGCCACCACTGGTGATTCAGTGCAGTGAGTCCAGAGAGTGCACTGTCAGCACTGGGGATGCAGTGCAGTGAGTCCAGAGAGTGCACTGGCACCACTGGGGATGCACTGCAGTGAGTCCAGAGAGTGCACTGGCACCACTGGGGATGCAGTGCAGTGAGTCTAGAGAGTGCACTGGCACCACTGGGGATGCAGTGCAGTGAGTCCAGAGAGTGCACTGGCACAAAAGGGGATGCACTGCAGTGAGTCCAGAGAGTGCACTGGCACCACTGGGGATGCACTGCAGTGAGTCCAGAGAGTGCCCTGGCACCAATGGTGATGCAGTGCAGTGATCCAGAGAGTGCAGAGGCACCACCGTTGATGCAGTGCAGTGAGTGCAGAGAGTGCACTGGCACCAGTGCGGAAGCACTGCAGTGAGTCCAGAGAGAGCACTGGCACCACTGGGGATGCACTGCAGTGACTCTAGAGAGTGCACTGGCACCACAGGGGATGCAGTGCAGTGAGTCCAGAGAGTGCACTGGCACCACTGGGGATGCAGTGCAGTGAGTCCAGAGAGTGCACTGTCAGCACTGGGGATGCAGTGCAGTGAGTCCAGAGAGTGCACTGGCACAACTGAGGATGCAGTGCAGTGAGTCCAGAGAGTGCACTGGACCCACTGGGGATGCAGTGCAGTGAGTCCAGAGACTGCACTGGCACCACTGATGATGCAGTGCAGTGACTCCAGAGAGTGCACTGGCAACACTGGGGATGCACTGCAGTGAGTCCAGAGAGTGCACTGGCACCACTGGGGATGCACTGCAGTGAGTCCAGAGAGTGCACTGGCACCACTGGGGATGCACCCCGGTGACTCCAGAGAGTGCACTGTTACCACTGGGGATGCAGTGCAGTGAGTCCAGAGAGTGCACTGGCCCCACAGGGGATGTAGTGCAGTGAGTCCACAGAGGGCACTAACACCACTGGGGATGCAGCGCAGTGAGTCCAGAGAGTGCACTGGCACCACTGGGGATGCACTGCAGTGAGTCCAGAGAGTTCACTGGCACCACTGGAGTTGTAGTGCAGTGAGTCGAGAGAGTGCCCTGGAACCACTGGGGATGCAGCGCAGTGACTACAGAGAGTGCACTGTCTCCACTGGGGATGCAGTGCAGTGAGTCCAGAGAGTACACTGCCACCACTGGGGATGCACTGCAGTGACTCTAGAGAGTGCACTGGCACCAATGGGGATGCAGTGCAGTGAGTCCAGAGAGTGTACTGGCACAAAAGGGGATGCACTGCAGTGAGTCCAGAGAGTGTACTGGCACCACTGGGGATGCAGTGCAGTAAGTCCAGAGAGTGCACTGGCACCACTGGGGATGCACTGCAGTGAGTCCAGAGAGTGCAGTGGCACCACTGGGGATGCAGTGCACTGAGTCCAGAGAGTACACTGGCACCACTGGGGATGCAGTGCAGTGAGTCCAGAGAGTGCACTGTCAGCACTGGGGATGCAGAGCAGTGAGACCAGAGAGTGCACTGGCACCACTGGGGATGCACTGCAGTGACTCCAGAGAGTGCACTGGCACCAATACGGATGCACTGCAGTGAGTCCAGAGAATGCACTGGCACCACTGGGGATGCAGTGCAGTGACTCGAAAGAGTGCACTGGCACCACTGGGGATGCACTGCAGTGAGTCCGGATAGTGCCCTGGCACCAATGGTGATGCAGTGCAGTGATCCAGAGAGTGCACTGGAACCACTGGGGATGCAGTGCAGTGAGTCCAGAGAGCGCACTGGCACCACTGGGGATGCAGTGCAGTGAGTCCAGAGAGTGCACTGGCACCACTGGGTATGCAGTGCAGTTAGTCCATAGAGTGCACTGGCTCCACTGGGGATGCAGTGCAGTGACTCAAGAGAGTGCACAGGCACCACTGGGGATGCAGTGCAGTGAGTCCATAGAGTGCAATGGCACCACAGGTGATGCACTGCAGTGATTCCAGAGAGTGCACTGTCACCACTTGTGATCCATTGCAGTGAGTCCAGAGAGTACACTGGTACCTCAGGGGCTGCACTGCAGTGAGTCCAGAGAGTGCACTGGCACCACTGGGGATGCACTACAGTGAGTCCAGAGAGTGCACTGGCACCACTGGGGATGCAGTGCAGTGACTCCAGAGAGTGCAGAGGCACCACGGTTGATGCAGTGCTGTGACTCCAGAGAGTGCACTGGCACCACTGGGGATGCAGTGCAGTGAGTCCAGAGAGTACACTGGTACCTCAGGGGATGCACTGCAGTGAGTCCAGAGAGTGCACTGGCACCACTGGGGATGCACTATAGTGAGTCAAAAGAGTGCACTGGCACCACTGGGGATGCAGTGCAGTGACTCCAGAGAGTGCAGAGGCACCACTGTTGATGCAGTGCTGTGACTGCAGAGAGTGCACTGGCACTACTGGGGATGCAGTGCAGTGAGTCCTGAGAGTGCAAAGGCACCACTGGTGATGCACTGCAGTGAGTCCAGAGAGTGCACTGGCACCACTGGGGATGCAGTGCAGTGAGTCCAGAGAGTGCAAAGGCACCACTGGTGATGCACTGCAGTGAGTCCAGAGAGTGCACTGGCACCACTGGGGATGCAGTGCAGTGAGTCCAGAGAGTGCACTGGCACCACTGGGGATGCACTGCAGTGAGTCCTGAGAGTGCACTGGCACCACTGGGGATGCAGTGCAGTGACTCCAGAGAGTGCAGCGGCACCACTGTTGATGCAGTGCAGTGAGTGCAGAGAGTGCACTGGCACCAGTGCGGAAGCACTGCAGTGAGTCCAGAGAGTGCACTGGCACAACTGGGGATGCAGTGCAGTGAGTCCAGAGAGTGCACTGGCACCACTGGGGATGCAGTGCAGTGAGTCCAGAGAGTGCACTAGCACCAATGGGATGCAGTGCAGTGAGTCCAGAGAGTGCACTGGCACCACTGGGGATGCACTGCAGTGAGTCCAGAGAGTGCACTGGCCCCACAGGGGATGTAGTGCAGTGAGTCCAGAGAGTGCACTGGCACCACTGGGGATGCAGCGCAGTGACTCCAGAGAGTGCACTGGCACCACTGGGGATGCACTGCAGTGAGTCCAGAGAGTGCTCTCGCACCACTGGGGATGCAGTGCAGTGACTCTAGAGAGTGCACTGGCACCACTGGGATGCAGTGCAGTGAGTCCAGAGAGTGCACTGGCACCACTGGGGTTGCAGTGCAGTGAGTCCAGAGAGTGCAGTGGCACCACTGGGGATGCAGTGCAGTGAGTCCAGAGAGTGCACTGGCACCACTGGGGATGCACTGCAGTGAGTCCAGAGAGTGCAGTGGCACCACAGGGGATGCAGTGCACTGAGTCCAGAGAGTACACTGGCACCACTGGGGATGCAGTGCAGTGAGTCCAGAGAGTACACTGGTACCTCAGGGGATGCACTGCAGTGAGTCCAGAGAGTGCACTGGCACCACTGGGGATGCACTGCAGTGACTCCAGAGACTGCACTGGCACCAATGGGGATGCACTGCAGTGATTCCAGAGAATGCACTGGCACCACTGGGGATGCAGTGCAGTGACTCGAAAAAGTGCACTGGCACCACTGGGGATGCACTGCAGTGAGTCCGGAGAGTGCCCTGGCACCAATGGTGATGCAGTGCCGTGATCCAGAGAGTGCAGAGGCACCACTGTTGATGCAGTGCAGTGAGTGCAGAGAGTGCACTGGCACCAGTGCGGAAGCACTGCAGTGAGTCCAGAGAGTGCACTGGCACCACTGGGGATGCACTGCAGTGAGTCCAGAGAGTGCACTGGCACCACTGGGGATGCAGTGCAGTGAGTCCAGAGAGTGCACTGGCACCACTGGGGATGCAGGGCAGTGAGTCCAGAGAGTGCACTAGCACCAATGGGATGCAGTGCAGTGAGTCCAGAGACTTCACATGCACCACTGGGGATGCAGTGCAGTGAGTCCAGAGAGTGCACTGGCACCACTGAGGATGCAGTGCAGTGACTCCAGAGAGTGCACTGGCAACACTGGGGATGCACTGCAGTGAGTCCACAGAGTGCACTGGCACCACTGGGGATGCACTGCAGTGAGTCCAGAGAGTGCACTGGCACCACTGGGGATGCACCCCGGTGAGTCCAGAGAGTGCACTCGCACCACTGGGGATGCACTGCAGTGAGTCCAGAGAGTGCACTGGCCCCACAGGGGATGTAGTGCAGTGAGTCCACAGAGGGCACTAACACCACTGGGGATGCAGCGCAGTGAGTCCAGAGAGTGCACTGGCACCACTGCGGATGCACTGCAGTGAGTCCAGAGAGTGCACTGGCACCACTGGAGTTGCAGTGCAGTGAGTCGAGAGAGTGCCCTGGAACCACTGGGGATGCAGCGCAGTGACTACAGAGAGTGCACTGTCTCCACTGGGGATGCAGTGCAGTGAGTCCAGAGAGTGCACTGTCAGCACTGGGGATGCAGTGCAGTGAGTCCAGAGAGTGCACTGGCACCACTGGGGATGCAGTGCAGTGACTCTAGAGCGTGCACTGGCACCAATGGAGATGCAGTGCAGTGAGTCCAGAGAGTGCACTGGCACAAAAGGGGATGTACTGCAGTGAGTCCAGAGAGTGCACTGGCACCACTGGGGATGCAGTGCAGTGAGTCCAGAGAGTGCACTGGCACCACTGGGGATGCACTGCAGTGAGTCCAGAGAGTGCAGTGGCACCACTGGGGATGCAGTGCACTGAGTCCAGAGAGTACACTGGCACCACTGGGGATGCAGTGCAGTGAGTCCAGAGAGTGCACTGTCAGCACTGGGGATGCAGTGCAGTGAGTCCAGAGAGTGCACTGGCACCACTGGGGATGCACTGCAGTGACTCCAGAGACTGCACTGGCACCAATACGGATGCACTGCAGTGAGTCCAGAGAATGCACTAGCACCACTGGGGATGCAGTGCAGTGACTCGAAAGAGTGCACTGGCACCACTGGGGATGCACTGCAGTGAGTCCGGAGAGTGCCCTGGCACCAAAGGTGATGCAGTGCAGTGATCCAGAGAGTGCACTGGAACCACTGGGGATGCAGTGCAGTGAGTGCAGAGAGTGCACTGGCACCACTGGGGATGCACTGCAGTGAGTCCAGAGAGTGCACTGGCACCACTGGGGATGCAGTGCAGTTAGTCCACAGAGTGCACTCGCTCCACTGGGGATGCAGTGCAGTGACTCAAGAGAGTGCACAGGCACCACTGGGGATGCAGTGCAGTGAGTCCAGAGAGTGCAATGGCACCACTGGGGATGCACTGCCGTGATTCCAGAGAGTGCACTGTCACCACTGGGGATGCAGTGCAGTGAGTCCAGAGAGTACACTGGTACCTCAGGGGCTGCACTGCAGTGAGTCCAGAGAGTGCACTGGCACCACTGGGGATGCAGTGCAGTGAGTCCAGAGAGTGCACTGGCACCACTGGGGATGCACCTCGGTGAGTCCAGAGAGTGCTCTGGGAACACCGGGGATGCAGTGCAGTGAGTGCAGAGAGTGAACTGGCACCACTGGGGATGCAGTGCAGTGAGTCCAGAGAGTGCACTGGCACCATTAGGGATGCAGTGCAGTGAGTCCGGAGAGTGCACTGGCACCACTGGGGATGCAGTGCAGTGAGTCCAGAGAGTGCACTGGCACCACTGGGGATGCACTGCAATGAGTCCAGAGAATGCACTGGCACTAATGCGGATGCAGTGCAGTGACTCGAAAGAGTGCACTGGCACCACTGCGGATGCACTGCAGTGAGTCCGGAGAGTGCCCTGGCACCAATGGTGATGCAGTGCAGTGAGTCCAGAGAGTGCAGTGGCACCACTGGGGATGCAGTGCAGTGAGTCCAGAGAGTGCACTGGCACCACTGGGGATGCAGTGCAGTGAGTCCAGAGAGTGCTCTGGGAACACTGGGGATGCAGTGCAGTGAGTGCAGAGAGTGCACTGGCACCACTGGGGATGCAGTGCAGTGAGTCCAGAGAGTGCACTGGCACCACTGGGGATGCACTGCAGTGACTCGAAAGAGTGCACTGGCACCACTGCGGATGCACTGCAGTGAGTCCGGAGTGTACCCTGGCACCAATGGTGATGCAGTGCAGTGAGTCCAGAGAGTGCAGTGGCACCACTGGGGATGCAGTGCAGTGAGTCCAGAGAGTGCGCTGGCACCACTGGGGATGCAATGCAGTGAGTCCAGAGAGTGCACTGGCACGACTGGGGATGAAGTGCAGTGAGTCCAGAGAGTGCACTGGCACCACTGGGGATGCACAGCAGTGACTCGAAAGAGTGCACTGGCACCACTGCGGATGCACTGCAGTGAGTCCGGAGAGTACCCTGGCACCAATGGTGATGCAGTGCAGTGAGTCCAGAGAGTGCAGTGGCACCACTGGGGATGCAGTGCAGTGAGTCCAGAGAGTGCGCTGGCACCACTGGGGATGCAGTGCAGTGAGTCCAGAGAGTGCACTGGCACGACTGGGGATGCAGTGCAGTGAGTGCAGAGAGTGCACTGGCACCACTGGGGATGCAGTGCAGTGAGTCCAGAGAGTGCACTGGCACCACTGGGGAAGCACTGCAGTGAGTCCAGAGAGTGCACTGGCACCACTGGGGTTGCACTGCACTGAGTCCAGAGAGTGCACTGACACCACTGGGGATCCAATGCAGTGAGTCCAGAGAGTGCAATGGAACCACTGGGGATGCACTGCAGTGAGTCCAGAGAGTGCACTGGCACAAAAGGGGATGCACTGCAGTGACTCCAGAAAGTGCACTGGCACCACTGTGGATGCACTGCAGTGAGTCCAGAGAGTGCACTGGCACCGCTGGTGATGCAGTGCAGTGAGTCCAGAGAGTACACTGGCACCACTGGGGATGCACTGCAGTGAGTCCAGAGAGTGTACTGGCACCACAGGGGATGCAGTGCAGTGAGTCCAGAGAGTGCACTGGCACCACTGGGGATGCACCCCGGTGAGTCCAGAGAGTGCACTGGCACCACTGGGGATGCAGTGCAGTGAGTCCAGAGACAGCACTGGCACCACTGGGGTTTTAGTGCAGTGAGTCCAGAGAGTGCACTGGCACCAATGGGGATGCAGTGCTGTGAGTCCAGAGAGTGCCCTAGAACCACTGGGGATGCAGTGAGTCCAGACAGTGCACTGGCACCACTGGGGATGCACTGCAGTGAGACCAGAGTGTTCTCTGGCACCTCTGGGGATGCAGTTTAGTGAGTCCAGAGAGTGCACCGGCTCCAATGGCGATACATTGCAGTGAGTCCAGAGAGTGCACTGGCACCACTGGGGATGCAGTGCAGTGAGTCCAGAGAGTGCACTGGCACCACTGGGGATGCAGTGCAGTGAGTCCAGGGAGTGCTCTGGCACCACTGAGCTACACTGCAGTGAGTCCAGTAGTTGCACTGGCACCACTGGGGATGCACTGCTGTGAGTCCAGAGACTACACTGGCACCACTGGGGATGCAATGCGGTGAGTCCAGAGAGTGCACTGGCACCACTGTTGATGCAGTGCAGTGAGTCCAGAGAGTGCACTGGCACCACTGGGGATGCAGTGCAGTGAGTCCAGAGAGTGCACTGGCACTATGGGGATGCAGTGCAGTGAGTCCAGAGAGTGCACTGGCACCACTGGGGATGCACTACAGTGAGTCCAGAGAGTGCACTGGCACCACTGGGGATGCAGTGCAGTGACTCCAGAGAGTGCAGAGGCACCACTGTTGATGCAGTGCTGTGACTCCAGAGAGTGCACTGGCACCACTGGGGATGCAGTGCAGTGAGTCCTGAGAGTGCAAAGGCACCACAAGGGATGCACTGCAGTGAGTCCAGAGAGTGCACTGGCACCACTGGGGATGCAGTGCAGTGAGTCCAGAGAGTGCACTGGCACCACTGGGGATGCACTACAGTGAGTCCAGAGAGTGCACTGGCACCACTGGGGATGCAGTGCAGTGACTCCAGAGAATGCAGAGGCACCACTGTTGATGCAGTGCAGTGAGTGCAGAGAGTGCACTGGCACCAGTGCGGAAGCACTGCAGTGAGTCCAGAGAGTGCACTGGCACCACTGGGGATGCACTGCAGTGAGTCCAGAGAGTGCACTGGCACAACTGGGGATGCAGTGCAGTGAGTCCAGAGAGTGCACTGGCACCACTGGGGATGCAGTGCAGTGAGTCCAGAGAGTGCACTAGCACCAATGGGATGCAGTGCAGTGAGTCCAGAGAGTGCACTGGCACCACTGGGGATGCACTGCAGTGGCTCCAGAGAGTGCACTGGCACCACTGGGGATGCAGTGCAGTGAGTCCAGAGAGTGCACTGGCACCACTGAGGATGCAGTGCAGTGACTCCAGAGAGTGCACTGGCAACACTGGGGATGCACTGCAGTGAGTCCACAGAGTGCACTGGCACCACTGGGGATGCAGTGCAGTGAGTCCACAGAGTGCACTGGCACCACTGGGGATGCACTGCAGTGAGTCCAGAGAGTGCACTGGCCCCACAGGGGATGTAGTGCAGTGAGTCCACAGAGGGCACTAACACCACTGGGGATGCAGCGCAGTGACTCCAGAGAGTGCACTGGCACCACTGGGGATGCACTGCAGTGAGTCCAGAGAGTGCACTGGCACCACTGGAGTTGCAGTGCAGTGAGTCGAGAGAGTGCCCTGGAACCACTGGGGATGCAGCGCAGTGACTAAAGAGAGTGCACTGTCTCCACTGGGGATGCAGTGCAGTGACTCCAGAGAGTACACTGCCACCACTGGTGATGCAGTGCAGTGAGTCCAGAGAGTGCACTGTCAGCACTGGGGATGCAGTGCAGTGAGTCCAGAGAGTGCACTGGCACCACTGGGGATGCACTGCAGTGAGTCCAGAGAGTGCACTGGCACCACTGGGGATGCAGTGCAGTGACTCTAGAGAGTGCACTGGCACCACTGGGGATGCAGTGCACTGAGTCCAGAGAGTGCACTGGCACAAAAGGGGATGCACTGCAGTGAGTCCAGAGAGTGCACTGGCACCACTGGGGATGCAGTGCAGTGAGTCCAGAGAGTGCACTGGCACCAATGGGGATGCACTGCAGTGAGTCCAGAGAGTGCAGTGGCACCACTGGGGATGCAGTGCACTGAGTCCAGAGAGTACACTGGCACCACTGGGGATGCAGTGCAGTGAGTCCAGAGTGCACTGTCAGCACTGGGGATGCAGTGCAGTGAGTCCAGAGAGTGCACTGGCACCACTGGGAATGCACTGCAGTGACTCCAGAGACTGCACTGGCACCAATACGGATGCACTGCAGTGAGTCCAGAGAATGCACTGGCACCACTGGGGATGCAGTGCAGTGACTCGAAAGAGTGCACTGGCACCACTGGGGATGCAGTGCAGTGAGTCCGGAGAGTGCCCTGGCACCAATGGTGATGCAGTGCAGTGATCCAGAGAGTGCACTGGAACCAATGGGGATGCAGTACAGTGAGTGCAGAGAGTGCACTGGCACCACTGGGGATGCAGTGCAGTGAGTCCAGAGAGTGCACTGGCACCACTGGGTATGCAGTGCAGTTAGTCCATAGAGTGCACTGGCTCCACTGGGGATGCAGTGCAGTGACTCAAGAGAGTGCACAGGCACCACTGGGGATGCAGTGCACTGGGTCCAGAGAGTGCAATGGCACCACAGGGGATGCACTGCAGTGATTCCAGAGAGTGCACTGTCACCACTGGGGATGCAGTGCAGTGAGTCCAGAGAGTACACTGGCACCTCAGGGGCTGCACTGCAGTGAGTCCAGAGAGTGCACTGGCACCACTGGGGATGCAGTGCAGTGAGTCCAGAGATTTCACTGGCACCACTGGGGATGCACCTCGGTGAGTCCAGAGAGTGCTCTGGGAACACCGGGGATGCAGTGCAGTGAGTCCAGAGAGTGCACTGGCACCACTGGGGATGCAGTGCAGTGAGTCCAGAGAGTGCACTGGCACCATTAGGGATGCAGTGCAGTGAGTCCGGAGAGTGCACTGGCACCACTGGGGATGCAGTGCAGTGAGTGCAGAGAGTGCACTGGCACCACTGGGGATGCACTGCAATGAGTCCAGAGAATGCACTGGCACTAATGGGTATGCAGTGCAGTGACTTGAAAGAGTGCACTCGCAACACTGCGGATGCACTGCAGTGAGTCCGGAGAGTGCTCTGGGAACACTGGGGATGCAGTGCAGTGAGTGCAGAGAGTGCACTGGCACCACTGGGGATGCAGTGCAGTGAGTCCAGAGAGTGCACTGGCACCACTGGGGATGCACTGCAGTGACTCGAAAGAGTGCACTGGCACCACTGCGGATGCACTGCAGTGAGTCCGGAGAGTGCCCTGGCACCAATGGTGATGCAGTGCAGTGAGTCCAGAGAGTGCAGTGGCACCACTGGGGATGCAGTGCAGTGAGTCCAGAGAGTGCACTGGCAACACTGGGGATGCACTGCAGTGAGTCCAGAGAGTGCACTGGCACCACTGGGGATGCACCCCGGTGAGTCCAGAGAGTGCACTGGCACCAGTGGGGATGCAGTGCAGTGAGTCCAGAGAGTGCACTGGCCCCACAGGGGATGTAGTGCAGTGAGTCCACAGAGGGCACTAACACCACTGGGGATGCAGCGCAGTGAGTCCAGAGAGTGCACTGGCACCAGTGGGGATGCACTGCAGTGAGTCCAGAGAGTGCACTGGCACCACTGGAGTTGTAGTGCAGTGAGTCGAGAGAGTGCCCTGGAACCACTGGGGATGCAGCGCAGTGACTACAGAGAGTGCACTGTCTCCACTGGGGATGCAGTGCAGTGAGTCCAGAGAGTACACTGCCACCACTGGGGATGCAGTGCAGTGAGTCCAGAGAGTGCACTGTCAGCACTGGGGATGCAGTGCAGTGAGTCCAGAGAGTGCACTGGCACCACTGGGGATGCAGTGCAGTGACTCTAGAGAGTGCACTGGCACCACTGGGGATGCAGTGCAGTGAGTCCAGAGAGTGCACTGGCACAAAAGGGGATGCACTGCAGTGAGTCCAGAGAGTGCACTGGCACCACTGGGGATGCAGTGCAGTGAGTCCAGAGAGTGCACTGGCACCAATGGGGATGCACTGCAGTGAGTCCAGAGAGTGCAGTGGCACCACTGGGGATGCAGTGCACTGAGTCCAGAGAGTACACTGGCACCACTGGGGATGCAGTGCAGTGAGTCCAGCGTGCACTGTCAGCACTGGGGATGCAGTGCAGTGAGTCCAGAGAGTGCACTGGCACCACTGGGGATGCACTGCAGTGACTCCAGAGACTGCACTGGCACCAATACGGATGCACTGCAGTGAGTCCAGAGAATGCACTGGCACCACTGGGGATGCAGTGCAGTGACTCGAAAGAGTGCACTGGCACCACTGGGGATGCACTGCAGTGAGTCCGGAGAGTGCCCTGGCACCAATGGTGATGCAGTGCAGTGATCCAGAGAGTGCACTGGAACCAATGGGGATGCAGTACAGTGAGTCCAGAGAGTGCACTGGCACCACTGGGGATGCAGTGCAGTGAGTCCAGAGAGTGCACTGGCACCACTGGGGATGCAATGCAGTTAGTCCATAGAGTGCACTGGCTCCACTGGGGATGCAGTGCAGTGACTCAAGAGAGTGCACAGGCACCACTGGGGATGCAGTGCAGTGGGTCCAGAGAGTGCAATGGCACCACAGGGGATTCACTGCAGTGATTCCAGAGAGTGCACTGTCACCACTGGGGATGCAGTGCAGTGAGTCCAGAGAGTGCACTGGCACCTCAGGGGCTGCACTGCAGTGAGTCCAGAGAGTGCACTGGCACCACTGGGGATGCAGTGCAGTGAGTCCAGAGATTTCACTGGCACCACTGGGGATGCACCTCGGTGAGTCCAGAGAGTGCTCTGGGAACACCGGGGATGCAGTGCAGTGAGTGCAGAGAGTGCACTGGCACCACTGGGGATGCAGTGCAGTGAGTCCAGAGAGTGCACTGGCACCATTAGGGATGCAGTGCAGTGAGTCCGGAGAGTGCACTGGCACCACTGGGGATGCAGTGCAGTGAGTCCAGAGAGTGCACTGGCACCACTGGGGATGCACTGCAATGAGTCCAGAGAGTGCACTGGCACCAATGGGGATGCAGTGCAGTGACTCGAAAGAGTGCACTCGCACCACTGCGGATGCAGTGCAGTGAGTCCGGAGAGTGCTCTGGGAACACTGGGGATGCAGTGCAGTGAGTGCAGAGAGTGCACTGGCACCACTGGGTATGCAGTGCAGTTAGTCCATAGAGTGCACTGGCTCCACTGGGGATGCAGTGCAGTGACTCAAGAGAGTGCACAGGCACCACTGGGGATGCAGTGCACTGGGTCCAGAGAGTGCAATGGCACCACAGGGGATGCACTGCAGTGATTCCAGAGAGTGCACTGTCACCACTGGGGATGCAGTGCAGTGAGTCCAGAGAGTACACTGGCACCTCAGGGGCTGCACTGCAGTGAGTCCAGAGAGTGCACTGGCACCACTGGGGATGCAGTGCAGTGAGTCCAGAGAGTGCACTGGCACCACTGGGGATGCACCTCGGTGAGTCCAGAGAGTGCTCTGGGAACACCGGGGATGCAGTGCAGTGAGTCCAGAGAGTGCACTGGCACCACTGGGGATGCAGTGCAGTGAGTCCAGAGAGTGCAATGGCACCATTAGGGATGCAGTGCAGTGAGTCCGGAGAGTGCACTGGCACCACTGGGGATGCAGTGCAGTGAGTGCAGAGAGTGCACTGGCACCACTGGGGATGCACTGCAATGAGTCCAGAGAATGCACTGGCACTAATGGGTATGCAGTGCAGTGACTTGAAAGAGTGCACTCGCAACACTGCGGATGCACTGCAGTGAGTCCGGAGAGTGCTCTGGGAACACTGGGGATGCAGTGCAGTGAGTGCAGAGAGTGCACTGGCACCACTGGGGATGCAGTGCAGTGAGTCCAGAGAGTGCACTGGCACCACTGGGGATGCACTGCAGTGACTCGAAAGAGTGCACTGGCACCACTGCGGATGCACTGCAGTGAGTAGGGAGAGTGCCCTGGCACCAATGGTGATGCAGTGCAGTGAGTCCAGAGAGTGCAGTGGCACCACTGGGGATGCAGTGCAGTGAGTCCAGAGAGTGCACTGGCAACACTGGGGATGCACTGCAGTGAGTCCAGAGAGTGCACTGGCACCACTGGGGATGCACCCCGGTGAGTCCAGAGAGTGCACTGGCACCAGTGGGGATGCAGTGCAGTGAGTCCAGAGAGTGCACTGGCCCCACAGGGGATGTAGTGCAGTGAGTCCACAGAGGGCACTAACACCACTGGGGATGCAGCGCAGTGAGTCCAGAGAGTGCACTGGCACCAGTGGGGATGCACTGCAGTGAGTCCAGAGAGTGCACTGGCACCACTGGAGTTGTAGTGCAGTGAGTCGAGAGAGTGCCCTGGAACCACTGGGGATGCAGCGCAGTGACTACAGAGAGTGCACTGTCTCCACTGGGGATGCAGTGCAGTGAGTCCAGAGAGTACACTGCCACCACTGGGGATGCAGTGCAGTGAGTCCAGAGAGTGCACTGTCAGCACTGGGGATGCAGTGCAGTGAGTCCAGAGAGTGCACTGGCACCACTGGGGATGCAGTGCAGTGACTCTAGAGAGTGCACTGGCACCACTGGGGATGCAGTGCAGTGAGTCCAGAGAGTGCACTGGCACAAAAGGGGATGCACTGCAGTGAGTCCAGAGAGTGCACTGGCACCACTGGGGATGCAGTGCAGTGAGTCCAGAGAGTGCACTGGCACCAATGGGGATGCACTGCAGTGAGTCCAGAGAGTGCAGTGGCACCACTGGGGATGCAGTGCACTGAGTCCAGAGAGTACACTGGCACCACTGGGGATGCAGTGCAGTGAGTCCAGCGTGCACTGTCAGCACTGGGGATGCAGTGCAGTGAGTCCAGAGAGTGCACTGGCACCACTGGGGATGCACTGCAGTGACTAAAGAGACGGCACTGGCACCAATACGGATGCACTGCAGTGAGTCCAGAGAATGCACTGGCACCACTGGGGATGCAGTGCAGTGACTCGAAAGAGTGCACTGGCACCACTGGGGATGCACTGCAGTGAGTCCAGAGAGTGCACTGGCACCACTGGGTATGCAATGCAGTTAGTCCATAGAGTGCACTGGCTCCACTGGGGATGCAGTGCAGTGACTCAAGAGAGTGCACAGGCACCACTGGGAATGCAGTGCAGTGGGTCCAGAGAGTGCAATGGCACCACAGGGGATGCACTGCAGTGATTCCAGAGAGTGCACTGTCACCACTGGGGATGCAGTGCAGTGAGTGCAGAGAGTGCACTGGCACCTCAGGGGCTGCACTGCAGTGAGTCCAGAGAGTGCACTGGCACCACTGGGGATGCAGTGCAGTGAGTCCAGAGATTTCACTGGCACCACTGGGGATGCACCTCGGTGAGTCCAGAGAGTGCTCTGGGAACACCGGGGATGCAGTGCAGTGAGTGCAGAGAGTGCACTGGCACCACTGGGGATGCAGTGCAGTGAGTCCAGAGAGTGCACTGGCACCATTAGGGATGCAGTGCAGTGAGTCCGGCGAGTGCACTGGCACCACTGGGGATGCAGTGCAGTGAGTCCAGAGAGTGCACTGGCACCACTGGGGATGCACTGCAATGAGTCCAGAGAGTGCACTGGCACCAATGGGGATGCAGTGCAGTGACTCAAAAGAGTGCACTCGCACCACTGCGGATGCAGTGCAGTGAGTCCGGAGAGTGCTCTGGGAACACTGTGGATGCAGTGCAGTGAGTGCAGAGAGTGCACTGGCACCACTGGGGATGCAGTGCAGTGAGTCCAGAGAGTGCACTGGCACCACTGGGGATGCAGTGCAGTGAGTCCACAGTGTGCACTGGCACCACTGGGGATGCACTGCAGTGACTCGAAAGAGTGCACTGGCACCACTGCGGATGCACTGCAGTGAGTCCGGAGAGTGCCCTGGCACCAATGGTGATGCAGTGCAGTGAGTCCAGAGAGTGCAGTGGCACCACTGGGGATGCAGTGCAGTGAGTCCAGAGAGTGCACTGGCACCACTGGGGATGCACCCCGGTGAGTCCAGAGAGTGCACTGGCACCAGTGGGGATGCAGTGCAGTGAGTCCAGAGAGTGCACTGGCCCCACGGGGGATGTAGTGCAGTGAGTCCACAGAGGGCACTAACACCACTGGGGATGCAGCGCAGTGAGTCCAGAGAGTGCACTGGCACCAGTGGGGATGCACTGCAGTGAGTCCAGAGAGTGCACTGGCACCACTGGAGTTGTAGTGCAGTGAGTCGAGAGAGTGCCCTGGAACCACTGGGGATGCAGCGCAGTGACTACAGAGAGTGCACTGTCTCCACTGGGGATGCAGTGCAGTGAGTCCAGAGAGTACACTGCCATCACTGGGGATGCAGTGCAGTGAGTCCAGAGAGTGCACTGTCAGCACTGGGGATGCAGTGCAGTGAGTCCAGAGAGTGCAGTGGCACCACTGGGGATGCAGTGCAGTGACTCTAGAGAGTGCACTGGCACCAATGGGGATGCAGTGCAGTGAGTCCAGAGAGTGTACTGGCACAAAAGGGGATGCACTGCAGTGAGTCCAGAGAGTGCACTGGCACCACTGGGGATGCAGTGCAGTGAGTCCAGTGAGTGCACTGGCACCACTGGGGATGCACTGCAGTGAGTCCAGAGAGTGCACTGGCACCACTGGGGATGCAGTGCACTGAGTCCAGAGAGTACACTGGCACCACTGGGGATGCAGTGCAGTGAGTCCAGAGAGTGCACTGTCAGCACTGGGGATGCAGAGCAGTGAGACCAGAGAGTGCACTGGCACGACTGGGGATGCACTGCAGTGAGTCCAGAGACTGCACTGGCACCAATACGGATGCACTGCAGTGAGTCCAGAGAATGCACTGGCACCACTGGGGATGCAGTGCAGTGACTCGAAAGAGTGCACTGGCACCACTGGGGATGCACTGCAGTGAGTCCGGAGAGTGCCCTGGCACCAATGGTGATGCAGTGCAGTGATCCAGAGAGTGCACTGGAACCACTGGGGATGCAGTGCAGTGAGTCGAGAGTGCCCTGGAACCACTGGGGATGCAGTGCAGTTAGTCCATAGAGTGCACTGGCTCCACTGGGGATGCAGTGCAGTGACTCAAGAGAGTGCACAGGCACCACTGGGGATGCAGTGCAGTGACTCCAGAGAGTGCAATGGCACCACAGGTGATGCACTGCAGTGATTCCAGAGAGTGCACTGTCACCACTGGGGATGCAGTGCAGTGAGTCCAGAGAGTACACTGGTACCTCAGGGGCTGCACTGCAGTGAGTTCAGAGAGTGCACTGGCACCACTGGGGATGCACTACAGTGAGTCCAGAGAGTGCACTGGCACCACTGGGGATGCAGTGCAGTGACTCCAGAGAGTGCAGAGGCACCACTGTTGATGCAGTGCTGTGACTCCAGAGAGTGCACTGGCACCACTGGTGATGCAGTGCAGTGAGTCCTGAGAGTGCAAAGGCACCACTGGTGATGCACTGCAGTGAGTCCAGAGAGTGCACTGGCACCACTGGGGATGCAGTGCAGTGAGTCCAGAGAGTTCAAAGGCACCACTGGTGATGCACTGCAGTGAGTCCAGAGAGTGCACTGGCACTACTGGGGATGCAGTGCAGTGGGTCCAGAGAGTGCACTGGCACCACTGGGGATGCACTGCAGTGAGTCCTGAGAGTGCACTGGCACCACTGGGGATGCAGTGCAGTGACTCCAGAGAGTGCAGCGGCACCACTGTTGATGCAGTGCAGTGAGTGCAGAGAGTGCACTGGCACCAGTGCGGAAGCACTGCAGTGAGTCCAGAGAGTGCACTGGCACCACTGGGGATGCAGTGCAGTGAGTCCAGAGAGTGCACTGGCACCACTGAGGATGCAGTGCAGTGAGTCCAGAGAGTGCACTGGCAACACTGGGGATGCACTGCAGTGAGTCCAGAGAGTGCTCTCGCACCACTGGGGATGCACTGCAGTGAGTCCAGAGAGTGCACTGGCCCCACAGGGGATGTAGTGCAGTGAGTCCACAGAGGGCACTAACACCACTGGGGATGCAGCGCAGTGACTCCAGAGAGTGCACAGGCACCACTGGGGATGCAGTGCAGTGAGTCCAGAGAGTGCACTGGCACCACTGGGGATGCAGTGCAGTGACTCTAGAGAGTGCACTGGCACCACTGGGATGCAGTGCAGTGAGTCCAGAGAGTGCACTGGCACCACTGGGGTTGCAGTGCAGTGAGTCCAGAGAGTGCACTGGCACCACTGGGGATGCAGTGCAGTGAGTCCAGAGAGTGCACTGGCACCACTGGGGATGCACTGCAGTGAGTCCAGAGAGTGCAGTGGCACCACTGGGGATGCAGTGCACTGAGTCCAGAGAGTACACTGGCACCACTGGGGATGCAGTGCAGTGAGTCCAGAGAGTGCACTGTCAGCACTGGGGATGCAGTGCAGTGAGTCCAGAGAGTGCACTGGCACCACTGGGGATGCACTGCAGTGACTCCAGAGACTGCACTGGCACCAATGGGGATGCACTGCAGTGAGTCCAGAGAATGCACTGGCACCACTGGGGATGCAGTGCAGTGACTCGAAAGAGTGCACTGGCACCACTGGGGATGCACTACAGTGAGTCCGGAGAGTGCCCTGGCACCAATGGTGATGCAGTGCAGTGATCCAGAGAGTGCAGAGGCACCACTGTTGATGCAGTGCAGTGAGTGCAGAGAGTGCACTGGCACCAGTGCGGAAGCACTGCAGTGAGTCCAGAGAGTGCACTGGCACCACTGGGGATGCACTGCAGTGAGTCCAGAGAGTGCACTGGCACCACTGGGGATGCAGTGCAGTGAGTCCAGAGAGTGCACTGGCACCACTGGGGATGCAGTGCAGTGAGTCCAGAGAGTGCACTAGCACCAATGGGATGCAGTGAAGTGAGTCCAGAGAGTGCACTGGCACCACTGGGGATGCAGTGCAGTGAGTCTAGAGAGTGCACTGGCACCACTGAGGATGCAGTGCAGTGACTCCAGAGAGTGCACTGGCAACACTGGGGATGCACTGCAGTGAGTCCTCAGAGTGCACTGGCACCACTGGGGATGCACTGCAGTGAGTCCAGAGAGTGCACTGGCACCACTGGGGATGCACCCCGGTGAGTCCAGAGAGTGCACTCGCACCACTGGGGATGCACTGCAGTGAGTCCAGAGAGTGCACTGGCCCCACAGGGGATGTAGTGCAGTGAGTCCACAGAGGGAAATAACACCACTGGGGATGCAGCGCAGTGAGTCCAGAGAGTGCACTGGCACCACTGGGGATGCACTGCAGTGAGTCCAGAGAGTGCACTGGCACCACTGGAGTTGCAGTGCAGTGAGACGAGAGAGTGCCCTGGAACCACTGGGGATGCAGCGCAGTGACTACAGAGAGTACACTGTCTCCACTGGGGATGCAGTGCAGTGAGTCCAGAGAGTACACTGCCACCACTGGTGATGCAGTGCAGTGAGTCCAGAGAGTGCACTGTCAGCACTGGGGATGCAGTGCAGTGAGTCCAGAGAGTGCACTGGCACCACTGGGGATGCAGTGCAGTGACTCTAGAGAGTGCACTGGCACCAATGGGGATGCAGTGCAGTTAGTCCAGAGAGTGCACTGGTACAAAAGGGGATGCACTGCAGTGAGTCCAGAGAGTGCACTGGCACCACTGGGGATGCAGTGCAGTGAGTCCAGAGAGTGCACTGGCACCACTGGGGATGCACTGCAGTGAGTCCAGAGAGTGCAGTGGCACCACTGGGGATGCAGTGCACTGAGTCCAGAGAGTACACTGGCACCACTGGGGATGCAGTGCAGTGAGTCCAGAGAGTGCACTGTCAGCACTGGGGATGCAGTGCAGTGAGTCCAGAGAGTGCACTGGCACCACTGGGGATGCACTGCAGTGACTCCAGAGATAGCGCTGGCACCAATACGGATGCACTGCAGTGAGTCCAGAGAATGCACTGGCACAACTGGGGATGCAGTGCAGGGACTCGAAAGAGTGCACTGGCACCACTGGGGATGCACTGCAGTGAGTCCGGAGAGTGCCCTGGCACCAATGGTGATGCAGTGCAGTGATCCAGAGAGTGCACTGGAACCACTGGGGATGCAGTGCAGTGAGTCCAGAGAGTGCACTGGCACCACTGGGGATGCAGTGCAGTGAGTCCAGAGAGTCCACTGGCACCACTGGGTATGCAGTGCAGTTAGTCCATAGAGTGCACTGGCTCCACTGGGGATGCAGTGCAGTGACTCAAGAGAGTGCACAGGCACCACTGGGGATGCAGTGCAGTGAGTCCAGAGAGTGCAATGGCACCACAGGGGATGCACTGCAGTGATTCCAGAGAGTGCACTGTCACCACTGGGGATGCAGTGCAGTGAGTCCAGAGAGTACACTGGTACATCAGGGGCTGCACTGCAGTGAGTCCAGAGAGTGCACTGGCACCACTGGGGATGCAGTGCAGTGAGTCCAGAGAGTGCACTGGCACCACTGGGGATGCACCTCGGTGAGTCCAGAGAGTGCTCTGGGAACACCGGGGATGCAGTGCAGTGAGTGCAGAGAGTGAACTGGCACCACTGGGGATGCACTGCAGTGAGTCCAGAGAGTGCACTGGCACCATTAGGGATGCAGTGCAGTGAGTCCGGAGAGTGCACTGGCACCACTGGAGATGCACTGCAGTGAGTCCAGAGAGTGCACTGGCACCACAGGGGATGCACTGCAGTGAGTCCGGAGAGTGCCCTGGCACCAATGGTGATGCAGTGCAGTGAGTCCAGAGAGTGCAGTGGCACCACTGGGGATGCAGTGCAGTGATCCAGAGAGTGCAGAGGCACCACTGTTGATGCACTGCGGTGAGTCCAGAGAGTGCACTGGCACCACTGGGGATGCACTGCAGTGAGTCCAGAGAGTGCTCTGGGAACACTGGGGATGCAGTGCAGTGAGTGCAGAGAGTGCACTGGCACCACTGGGGATGCAGTGCAGTGAGTCCAGAGAGTGCACTGGCACCACTGGGGATGCACTGCAGTGACTCGAAAGAGTGCACTGGCACCACTGCGGATGCACTGCAGTGAGTCCGGAGAGTGCCCTGGCACCAATGGTGATGCAGTGCAGTGAGTCCAGAGAGTGCACTGGCACCACTGGGGATACACTGCAGTGAGTCCAGAGAGTGCACTGGCACAACTGGGGATGCAGTGCAGTGAGTCCAGAGAGTGCACTGGCACCAATGGGATGCAGTGCAGTGAGTCCAGAGAGTGCACTGGCACCACTGGGGATGCAGTGCAGTGAGTCCAGAGAGTGCACTGGCACCACTGAGGATGCAGTGCAGTGACTCCAGAGAGTGCACTGGCAACACTGGGGATGCACTGCAGTGAGTCCACAGAGTGCACTGGCACCACTGGGGATGCACAGCAGTGAGTCCAGAGAGTGCACTGGCACCACTGGGGATGCACCCCGGTGAGTCCAGAGAGTGCACTCGCACCACTGGGGATGCACTGCAGTGAGTCCAGAGAGTGCACTGGCCCCACAGGGGATGTAGTGCAGTGAGTCCACAGAGGGCACTAACACCACTGGGGATGCAGCGCAGTGAGTCCAGAGAGTGCACTAGCACCACTGCGGATGCACTGCAGTGAGTCCAGAGAGTGCACTGGCACCACTGGAGTTGCAGTGCAGTGAGTCGAGAGAGTGCCCTGGAACCACTGGGGATGCAGCGCAGTGACTACAGAGAGTGCACTGTCTCCACTGGGGATGCAGTGCAGTGAGTCCAGAGAGTGCACTGTCAGCACTGGGGATGCAGTGCAGTGAGTCCAGAGAGTGCCCTGGAACCACTGGGGATGCAGCGCAGTGACTACAGAGAGTGCACTGGCACCACTGGGGATGCAGTGCAGTGAGTCCAGAGAGTGCACTGGCACCAATGGGGATGCAGTGCAGTGAGTCCAGAGAGTGCACTGGCACAAAAGGGGATGCACTGCAGTGAGTCCAGAGAGTGCACTGGCACCACTGGGGATGCAGTGCAGTGAGTCCAGAGAGTGCACTGGCACCACTGGGGATGCACTGCAGTGAGTCCAGAGAGTGCAGTGGCACCACTGGGGATGCAGTGCACTGAGTCCAGAGAGTACACTGGCACCACTGGGGATGCAGTGCAGTGAGTCCAGAGAGTGCACTGTCAGCACTGGGGATGCAGTGCAATGAGTCCAGAGAGTGCACTGGCACCACTGGGGATGCACTGCAGTGACTCCAGAGACTGCACTGGCACCAATACGGATGCACTGAAGTGAGTCCAGAGAATGCACTGGCACCAATGGGGATGCAGTGCAGTGACTCGAAAGAGTGCACTAGCACCACTGGGGATGCAGTGCAGTGAGTCCGGAGAGTGCCCTGGCACCAATGGTGATGCAGTGCAGTGATCCAGAGAGTGCACTGGAACCACTGGGGATGCAGTGCAGTGAGTCCAGAGAGTGCACTGGCACCACTGGGGATGCAGTGCAGTGAGTCCAGAGAGTGCACTGGCACCACTGGGTATGCAGTGCAGTTAGTCCATAGAGTGCACTGGCTCCACTGGGGATGCAGTGCAGTGACTCAAGAGAGTGCACAGGCACCACTGGGGATGCAGTGCAGTGAGTCCAGAGAGTGCAATGGCACCACAGGGGATGCACTGCAGTGATTCCAGAGAGTGCACGGTCACCACTGGGGATGTAGTGCAGTGAGTCCAGAGAGTACACTGGTACCTCAGGGGCTGCACTGCAGTGAGTCCAGAGAGTGCACTGGCACCACTGGGGATGCAGTGCAGTGAGTCCAGAGAGTGCACTGGCACCACTGGGGATGCACCTCGGTGAGTCCAGAGAGTGCTCTGGGAACACCGGGGATGCAGTGCAGTGAGTGCAGAGAGTGCACTGGCACCACTGGGGATGCAGTGCAGTGAGTCCAGAGATTTCACTGGCACCATTAGGGATGCAGTGCAGTGAGTCCGGAGAGTGCACTGGCACCACTGGGGATGCAGTGCAGTGAGTCCAGAGAGTGCACTGGCACCACTGGGGATGCACTGCAATGAGTCCAGAGAATGCACTGGCACTAATGCGGATGCAGTGCAGTGACTTGAAAGAGTGCACTGGCACCACTGCGGATGCACTGCAGTGAGTCCGGAGAGTGCCCTGGCACCAATGGTGATGCAGTGCAGTGAGTCCAGAGAGTGCAGTGGCACCACTGGGGATGCAGTGCAGTGAGTCCAGAGAGTGCACTGGCACCACTGGGGATGCACTGCAGTGAGTCCAGAGAGTGCTCTGGGAACACTGGGGATGCAGTGCAGTGAGTGCAGAGAGTGCACTGGCACCACTGGGGATGCAGTGCAGTGAGTCCAGAGAGTGCACTGGCACCACTGGGGATCCAATGCAGTGAGTCCAGAGAGTGCAATGGAACCACTGGGGATGCAGTGCAGTGAGTCCAGAGAGTGCACTGGCACTTCTGGGGATGCAGTGCAGTGACTCAAGAGAGTGCACAGGCACCACTGGGGATGCACTGCAGTGACTCCAGAAAGTGCACTGGCCCCACAGGGGATGCACTGCAGTGAGTCCAGAGAGTGCACTGGCACCGCTGGGGATGCACTGCAGTGAGTCCAGAGAGTGCAGTGGCACCACTGGGGATGCAGTGCAGTGAGTCCAGAGAGTGCACTGGCACCACTGGGGATGCACCCCGGTGAGTCCAGAGAGTGCACTGGCACCACTGGGGATGCTGTGCAGTGAGTCCAGAGACAGCACTGTCAGCACTGTTGATGCAGTGCAGTGAGTCCAGAGAGTGCACTGGCACCACTGGGGATGCAGTGCTGTGAGTCCAGAGAGTGCACTGGCACCACTGGGGATGCAGTGAGTCCAGACAGTGCACTGGCACCACTGGGGATGCACTGCAGTGAGACCAGAGTGTTCTCTGGCACCTCTGGGGATGCAGTTTAGTGAGTCCAGAGAGTGCACCGGCTCCAATGGCGATACATTGCAGTGAGTCCAGAGAGTGCACTGGCACCACTGGGGATGCAGTGCAGTGAGTCCAGAGAGTGCACTGGCACCACTGGGGATGCAGTGCAGTGAGTCCAGGGAGTGCTCTGGCACCACTGAGCTACACTGCAGTGAGTCCAGTAGTTGCACTGGCACCACTGGGGATGCAGTACAGTGAGTCCAGAGACTGCACTGGCACCACTGGGGATGCAATGCGGTGAGTCCAGAGAGTGCACTGGCACCACTGTTGATGCAGTGCAGTGAGTCCAGAGAGTGCACTGGCACCACTGGGGATGCAGTGCAGTGAGTCCAGGGAGTGCACTGGCACTACTGGGAATGCACTGCAATGAGTCCAGAGAGTGCACTGGCACCACTGGGGATGCACTACAGTGAGTCCAGAGAGTGCACTGGCACCACTGGGGATGCAGTGCAGTGACTCCAGAGAATGCAGAGGCACCACTGTTGATGCAGTGCAGTGAGTGCAGAGAGTGCACTGGCACCACTGGGGATGCAGTGCAGTGAGTCCAGGGAGTGCTCTGGCACCACTGAGCTACACTGCAGTGAGTCCAGTAGTTGCACTGGCACCACTGGGGATGCAGTACAGTGAGTCCAGAGACTGCACTGGCACCACTGGGGATGCAATGCGGTGAGTCCAGAGAGTGCACTGGCACCACTGTTGATGCAGTGCAGTGAGTCCAGAGAGTGCAAAGGCACCACTGGGGATGCAGTGCAGTGAGTCCAGAGAGTGCACTGGCACCACTGGGGATGCAGTGCAGTGAGTCCAGAGAGTGCACTGGCACCACTGGGGATGCACTACAGTGAGTCCAGAGAGTGCACTGGCACCACTGGGGATGCAGTGCAGTGACTCCAGAGAATGCAGAGGCACCACTGTTGATGCAGTGCAGTGAGTGCAGAGAGTGCACTGGCACCAGTGCGGAAGCACTGCAGTGAGTCCAGAGAGTGCACTGGCACCACTGGGGATGCACTGCAGTGAGTCCAGAGAGTGCACTGGCACAACTGGGGATGCAGTGCAGTGAGTCCAGAGAGTGCACTGGCAGCACTGGGGATGCAGTGCAGTGACTCCAGAGAGTGCACTGGCACCACTGGTGATGCAGTGCAGTGAGAGCAGAGAGTGCACTGGCACCACGGGGGTGCACTGCAGTGACTCCAGAGAGTGTACTGGCACCACTGGGGATGCAGTGCAGTGAGTCCAGAGAGTGCACTGGCACCACTGAGGATGCAGTGCAGTGACTCCAGAGAGTGCACTGGCAACACTGGGGATGCACTGCAGTGAGTCCACAGAGTGCACTCTCACCACTGGGGATGCACTGCAGTGAGTCCACAGAGTGCACTGGCACCACTGGGGATGCACCCCGATGAGTCCAGAGAGTGCTCTCGCACCACTGGGGATGCACTGCAGTGAGTCCAGAGAGTGCACTGGCCCCACAGGGGATGTAGTGCAGTGAGTCCACAGAGGGCACTAACACCACTGGGGATGCAGCGCAGTGACTCCAGAGAGTGCACTGGCACCACTGGGGATGCACTGCAGTGAGTCCAGAGAGTGCACTGGCACCACTGGAGTTGCAGTGCAGTGAGTCGAGAGAGTGCCCTGGAACCACTGGGGATGCAGCGCAGTGACTACAGAGAGTGCACTGTCTCCACTTGGGATGCAGTGCAGTGACTCCAGAGAGTACACGGCCACCACTGGTGATGCAGTGCAGTGAGTCCAGAGAGTGCACTGTCAGCACTGGGGATGCAGTGCAGTGAGTCCAGAGAGTGCAGTGGCAACACTGGGGATGCAGTGCAGTGAGTGCAGAGAGTGCACTGGCACCTCAGGGGATGCACTGCAGTGTGTCCAGAGAGCGCACGGGCACCACTGGGGATGCACCTCGGTGAGTCCAGAGAGTGCACTGGCACCACTGGGGATGCAGTGCAGTGAGTCCAGAGAGTGCACTGGCACCAGTGGGGATGCACTGCAGTGAGTCCAGAGAGTGCACTGGCACCACTGGGGATGCAGTGCAGTGAGTGCAGGGAGTGCACTGGCACAACAGGGGATGCACTGCAGTGAGTGCAGAGAGTGCACTGGCACCACTGGGGATGCACTGCAGTGAGTCCAGAGACTGCACAGGAACCACTGGGGATGCAGTGCAGTGAGTCCAGAGAGTGCACTGGCACCACTGGGGATGCAGTGCAGTGAGTCGAGAGAGTGCACTGGTACCACTGGGGATGCTGTGCAGTGAGTCCAGAGAGTGCACTGGCACCACTGGGGATGCAGTTCAGTGAGTCCAGAGAGAGCACTGGCACCTTGGGGATGCAGTGCAGTGAGTCCAGAGACTGCACTGGCACCACTGGGGCTTTAGTGCAGTGAGTCCAGAGAGTGCCCTGGCACCAACAGAGATGCACTGCAGTGAGTCCAGAGAGTGCACTGGCACCACTGGGAGTGCAGTGCAGTGAGTCCGGAGAGTGCACTGGCACTACTGGGAATGCACTGCAGTGACTCAGAGAGTGCACTGGCACCACTGGAGATGCACTGCAGTGAGTCCAGAGAGTGCACTGGCACCACTGGGGATGCACTGCAGTGACTCCAGAGAGTGCACTGTCTGCATTGGGGATGCACTGCAGTGAGTCCAGAGAGTGCACTGGCACCACTGAGGATGCAGTGCAGTGACTCCAGAGAGTGCACTGGCAACACTGGGGATGCACTGCAGTGAGTCCACAGAGTGCACTGGCACCACTGGGGATGCACTGCAGTGAGTCCAGAGAGTGCACTGGCACCACTGGGGATGCACCCCGGCGAGTCCAGAGAGTGCACTCGCACCACTGGGGATGCACTGCAGTGAGTCCAGAGAGTGCACTGGCCCCACAGGGGATGTAGTGCAGTGAGTCCACAGAGGGCACTTACACCACTGGGGATGCAGCGCAGTGAGTCCAGAGAGTGCACTGGCACCACTGCGGATGCACTGCAGTGAGTCCAGAGAGTGCACTGGCACCACTGGAGTTGCAGTGCAGTGAGTCGAGAGAGTGCCCTGGAACCACTGGGGATGCAGCGCAGTGACTACAGAGAGTGCACTGTCTCCACTGGGGATGCAGTGCAGTGAGTCCAGAGAGTGCACTGTCAGCACTGGGGATGCAGTGCAGTGAGTCCAGAGAGTGCAGTGTCACCACTGGGGATGCAGTGCAGTGACTCTAGAGAGTGCACTGGCACCAATGGGGATGCAGTGCAGTGAGTCCAGAGAGTGCACTGGCACAAAAGGGGATGCAGTGCAGTGAGTCCAGAGAGTGCACTGGCACCACTGGGGATGCAGTGCAGTGAGTCCAGAGAGTGCACTGGCACCACTGGGGATGCACTGCAGTGAGTCCAGAGAGTGCAGTGGCACCACTGGGGATGCAGTGCACTGAGTCCAGAGAGTACACTGGCACCACTGGGGATGCAGTGCAGTGAGTCCAGAGAGTGCACTGTCAGCACTGGGGATGCAGTGCAGTGAGTCCAGAGAGTGCACTGGCACCACTGGGGATGCACTGCAGTGACTCCAGAGACTGCACTGGCACCAATACGGATGCACTGCAGTGAGTCCAGAGAATGCACTAGCACCACTGGGGATGCAGTGCAGTGACTCGAAAGAGTGCACTGGCACCGCTGGGGATGCACTGCAGTGAGTCCGGAGAGTGCCCTGGCACCAAAGGTGATGCAGTGCAGTGATCCAGAGAGTGCACTGGAACCACTGGGGATGCAGTGCAGTGAGTGCAGAGAGTGCACTGGCACCACTGGGGATGCACTGCAGTGAGTCCAGAGAGTGCACTGGCACCACTGGGGATGCAGTGCAGTTAGTCCATAGAGTGCACTCGCTCCACTGGGGATGCAGTGCAGTGACTCAAGAGAGTGCACAGGCACCACTGGGGATGCAGTGCAGTGAGTCCAGAGAGTGCAATGGCACCACAGGGGATGCACTGCAGTGATTCCAGAGAGTGCACTGTCACCACTGGGGATGCAGTGCAGTGAGTCCAGAGAGTACACTGGTACCTCAGGGGCTGCACTGCAGTGAGTCCAGAGAGTGCACTGGCACCACTGGGGATGCAGTGCAGTGAGTCCAGAGAGTGCACTGGCACCACTGGGGATGCACCTCGGTGAGTCCAGAGAGTGCTCTGGGAACCCCGGGGATGCAGTGCAGTGAGTGCAGAGAGTGAACTGGCACCACTGGGGATGCAGTGCAGTGAGTCCAGAGAGTGCACTGGCACCATTAGGGATGCAGTGCAGTGAGTCCGGAGAGTGCACTGGCACCACTGGGGATGCACTGCAGTGAGTCCAGAGAGTGCACTGGCACCACTGGGGATGCACTGCAATGAGTCCAGAGAATGCACTGGCACTAATGCGGATGCAGTGCAGTGACTCGAAAGAGTGCACTGGCACCACTGCGGATGCACTGCAGTGAGTCCGGAGAGTGCCCTGGCACCAATGGTGATGCAGTGCAGTGAGTCCAGAGAGTGCAGTGGCACCACTGGGGATGCAGTGCAGTGAGTCCAGAGAGTGCACTGGCACCACTGGGGATGCAGTGCAGTGAGTCCAGAGAGTGCTCTGGGAACACTGGGGATGCAGTGCAGTGAGTGCAGAGAGTGCACTGGCACCACTGGGGATGCAGTGCAGTGAGTCCAGAGAGTGCACTGGCACCACTGGGGATGCACTGCAGTGACTCGAAAGAGTGCACTGGCACCACTGCGGATGCACTGCAGTGAGTCCGGAGAGTACCCTGGCACCAATGGTGATGCAGTGCAGTGAGTCCAGAGAGTGCAGTGGCACCACTGGGGATGCAGTGCAGTGAGTCCAGAGAGTGCGCTGGCACCACTGGGGATGCAATGCAGTGAGTCCAGAGAGTGCACTGGCACGACTGGGGATGAAGTGCAGTGAGTCCAGAGAGTGCACTGGCACCACTGGGGATGCAGTGCAGTGAGTCCAGAGAGTGCACTGGCACCACTGGGGAAGCACTGCAGTGAGTCCAGAGAGTGCACTGGCACCACTGGGGATGCACTGCACTGAGTCCAGAGAGTGCACTGACAGCACTGGGGATCCAATGCAGTGAGTCCAGAGAGTGCAATGGAACCACTGGGGATGCAGTGCAGTGAGTCCAGAGAGTGCACTGGCACTTCTGGGGATGCACTGCAGTGAGTCCAGAGAGTGCACTGGCACAAAAGGGGATGCACTGCAGTGACTCCAGAAAGTGCACTGGCACCACTGGGGATGCACTGCAGTGAGTCCAGAGAGTGCACTGGCACCGCTGGTGATGCAGTGCAGTGAGTCCAGAGAGTACACTGGCACCACTGGGGATGCACTGCAGTGAGTCCAGAGAGTGTACTGGCACCACAGGGGATGCAGTGCAGTGAGTCCAGAGAGTGCACTGGCACCACTGGGGATGCACCCCGGTGAGTCCAGAGAGTGCACTGGCACCACTGGGGATGCAGTGCAGTGAGTCCAGAGACAGCACTGGCACCACTGGGGTTTTAGTGCAGTGAGTCCAGAGAGTGCACTGGCACCAATGGGGATGCAGTGCTGTGAGTCCAGAGAGTGCCCTAGCACCACTGGGGATGCAGTGAGTCCAGACAGTGCACTGTCAGCACTGGGGATGCACTGCAGTGAGACCAGAGTGTTCTCTGGCACCTCTGGGGATGCAGTTTAGTGAGTCCAGAGAGTGCACCGGCTCCAATGGCGATACATTGCAGTGAGTCCAGAGAGTGCACTGGCACCACTGGGGATGCAGTGCAGTGACTCCAGAGAGTGCACTGGCACCACTGGGCATGCAGTGCAGTGAGTCCAGGGAGTGCTCTGGCACCACTGAGCTACACTGCAGTGAGTCCAGTAGTTGCACTGGCACCACTGGGGATGCACTGCTGTGAGTCCAGAGACTACACTGGCACCACTGGGGATGCAATGCGGTGAGTCCAGAGAGTGCACTGGCACCACTGTTGATGCAGTGCAGTGAGTCCAGAGAGTGCACTGGCACCACTGGGGATGCACTGCAGTGAGTCCAGAGAGTGCACTGGCACCACTGGGGATGCAGTGCAGTGAGTCCAGAGAGTGCACTGGCACCACTGGGGATGCACTACAGTGAGTCCAGAGAGTGCACTGGCACCACTGGGGATGCAGTGCAGTGACTCCAGAGAGTGCAGAGGCACCACTGTTGATGCAGTGCTGTGACTCCAGAGAGTGCACTGGCACCACTGGGGATGCAGTGCAGTGAGTCCTGAGAGTGCAAAGGCACCACAAGGGATGTACTGCAGTGAGTCCAGAGAGTGCACTGGCACCACTGGGGATGCAGTGCAGTGAGTCCAGAGAGTGCACTGGCACCACTGGGGATGCACTACAGTGAGTCCAGAGAGTGCACTGGCACCACTGGGGATGCAGTGCAGTGACTCCAGAGAATGCAGAGGCACCACTGTTGATGCAGTGCAGTGAGTGCAGAGAGTGCACTGGCACCAGTGCGGAAGCACTGTAGTGAGTCCAGAGAGTGCACTGGCACCACTGGGGATGCACTGCAGTGAGTCCAGAGAGTGCACTGGCACCACAGGGGATGCAGTGCAGTGAGTCCAGAGAGTGCACTGGCACCACTGGGGATGCAGTGCAGTGAGTTCAGAGAGTGCACTAGCACCAATGGGATGCAGTGCAGTGAGTCCAGAGAGTGCACTGGCACCACTGGGGATGCACTGCAGTGGCTCCAGAGAGTGCACTGGCACCACTGGAGATGCACTGCAGTGAGTCCAGAGAGTGCACTGGCACCACAGGTGATGCAATGCAGTGAGTCCAGAGAGTGCACTGGCACCACTGAGGATGCAGTGCAGTGACTCCAGAGAGTGCACTGGCAACACTGGGGATGCACTGCAGTGAGTCCACAGAGTGCACTGGCACCACTGGGGATGCACTGCAGTGAGTCCAGAGAGTGCACTGGCACCACTGGGGATGCACTGCAGTGAGTCTAGAGAGTGCACTGGCCCCACAGGTGATGTAGTGCAGTGAGTCCACAGAGGGCACTAACACCACTGGGGATGCAGCGCAGTGACTCCAGAGAGTGCACTGGCACCACTGGGGATGCACTGCAGTGAGTCCAGAGAGTGCACTGGCACCACTGGAGTTGCAGTGCAGTGAGTCGAGAGAGTGCCCTGGAACCACTGGGGATGCAGCGCAGTGACTAAAGAGAGTGCACTGTCTCCACTGGGGATGCAGTGCAGTGACTCCAGAGAGTACACTGCCACCACTGGTGATGCAGTGCAGTGAGTCCAGAGAGTGCACTGTCAGCACTGGGGATGCAGTGCAGTGAGTCCAGAGAGTGCACTGGCACCACTGGGGATGCACTGCAGTGAGTCCAGAGAGTGCACTGGCACCACTGGGGATGCAGTGCAGTGACTCTAGAGAGTGCACTGGCACCACTGGGGATGCAGTGCAGTGAGTCCAGAGAGTGCACTGGCACAAAAGGGGATGCACTGCAGTGAGTCCAGAGAGTGCACTGGCACCACTGGGGATGCAGTGCAGTGAGTCCAGAGAGTGCACTGGCACCAATGGGGATGCACTGCAGTGAGTCCAGAGAGTGCAGTGGCACCACTGGGGATGCAGTGCACTGAGTCCAGAGAGTACACTGGCACCACTGGGGATGCAGTGCAGTGAGTCCAGAGTGCACTGTCAGCACTGGGGATGCAGTGCAGTGAGTCCAGAGAGTGCACTGGCACCACTGGGAATGCACTGCAGTGACTCCAGAGACTGCACTGGCACCAATACGGATGCACTGCAGTGAGTCCAGAGAATGCACTGGCACCACTGGGGATGCAGTGCAGTGACTCGAAAGAGTGCACTGGCACCACTGGGGATGCACTGCAGTGAGTCCGGAGAGTGCCCTGGCACCAATGGTGATGCAGTGCAGTGATCCAGAGAGTGCACTGGAACCAATGGGGATGCAGTACAGTGAGTGCAGAGAGTGCACTGGCACCACTGGGGATGCAGTGCAGTGAGTCCATAGAGTGCACTGGCTCCACTGGGGATGCAGTGCAGTGACTCAAGAGAGTGCACAGGCACCACTGGGGATGCAGTGCAGTGGGTCCAGAGAGTGCAATGGCACCACAGGGGATGCACTGCAGTGATTCCAGAGAGTGCACTGTCACCACTGGGGATGCAGTGCAGTGAGTCCAGAGAGTACACTGGCACCTCAGGGGCTGCACTGCAGTGAGTCCAGAGAGTGCACTGTCAGCACTGGGGATGCACTGCAGTGACTCCAGAGAGTGCACTGGCACCACTGGGGATGCACCTCGGTGAGTCCAGAGAGTGCTCTGGGAACACCGGGGATGCAGTGCAGTGAGTGCAGAGAGTGCACTGGCACCACTGGGGATGCAGTGCAGTGAGTCCAGAGAGTGCACTGGCACCATTAGGGATGCAGTGCAGTGAGTCCGGAGAGTGCACTGGCACCACTGGGGATGCAGTGCAGTGAGTCCAGAGATTGCACTGGCACCACTGGGGATGCACTGCAATGAGTCCAGAGAATGCACTGGCACTAATGGGGATGCAGTGCAGTGACTTGAAAGAGTGCACTCGCACCACTGCGGATGCACTGCAGTGAGTCCGGAGAGTGCCCTGGCACGAATGGTGATGCAGTGCAGTGAGTCCAGAGAGTGCAGTGGCACCACTGGGGATGCAGTGCAGTGAGTCCAGAGAGTGCACTGGCAACACTGGGGATGCACTGCAGTGAGTCCACAGAGTGCACTGTCACCACTGGGGATGCAGTGCAGTGAGTCCAGAGAGTGCACTAGCACCACTGGGGATGCACCCCGGTGAGTCCAGAGAGTGCACTGGCACCAGTGGGGATGCAGTGCAGTGAGTCCAGAGAGTGCACTGGCCCCACAGGGGATGTAGTGCAGTGAGTCCACAGAGGGCACTAACACCACTGGGGATGCAGCGCAGTGAGTCCAGAGAGTGCACTGGCACCAGTGGGGATGCACTGCAGTGAGTCCAGAGAGTGCACTGGCACCACTGGAGTTGTAGTGCAGTGAGTCGAGAGAGTGCCCTGGAACCACTGGGGATGCAGCGCAGTGACTACAGAGAGTGCACTGTCTCCACTGGGGATGCAGTGCAGTGAGTCCAGAGAGTACACTGCCACCACTGGGGATGCAGTGCAGTGAGTCCAGAGAGTGCACTGGCACCACTGGGGATGCAGTGCAGTGAGTCCAGAGAGTGCACTGGCACCACTGGGGATGCAGTGCAGTGACTCTAGAGAGTGCACTGGCACCACTGGGGATGCAGTGCAGTGAGTCCAGAGAGTGCACTGGCACAAAAGGGGATGCACTGCAGTGAGTCCAGAGAGTGCACTGGCACCACTGGGGATGCAGTGCAGTGAGTCCAGAGAGTGCACTGGCACCAATGGGGATGCACTGCAGTGAGTCCAGAGAGTGCAGTGGCACCACTGGGGATGCAGTGCACTGAGTCCAGAGAGTACACTGGCACCACTGGGGATGCAGTGCAGTGAGTCCAGCGTGCACTGTCAGCACTGGGGATGCAGTGCAGTGAGTCCAGAGAGTGCACTGGCACCACTGGGGATGCACTGCAGTGACTCCAGAGACTGCACTGGCACCAATACGGATGCACTGCAGTGAGTCCAGAGAATGCACTGGCACCACTGGGGATGCAGTGCAGTGACTCGAAAGAGTGCACTGGCACCACTGGGGATGCACTGCAGTGAGTCCGGAGAGTGCCCTGGCACCAATGGTGATGCAGTGCAGTGATCCAGAGAGTGCACTGGAACCAATGGGGATGCAGTACAGTGAGTCCAGAGAGTGCACTGGCACCACTGGGGATGCAGTGCAGTGAGTCCAGAGAGTGCACTGGCACCACTGGTTATGCAGTGCAGTTAGTCCATAGAGTGCACTGGCTCCACTGGGGATGCAGTGCAGTGACTCAAGAGAGTGCACAGGCACCACTGGGGATGCAGTGCAGTGGGTCCAGAGAGTGCAATGGCACCACAGGGGATGCACTGCAGTGATTCCAGAGAGTGCACTGGCAACACTGGTGATGCAGTGCAGTGAGTGCAGAGAGTGCACTGGCACCTCAGGGGCTGCACTGCAGTGAGTCCAGAGAGTGCACTGGCACCACTGGGGATGCAGTGCAGTGAGTCCAGAGAGTGCACTGGCACCACTGGGGATGCACCTCGGTGAGTCCAGAGAGTGCTCTGGGAACACTGGGGATGCAGTGCAGTGAGTGCAGAGAGTGCACTGGCACCATTAGGGATGCAGTGCAGTGAGTCCGGAGAGTGCACTGGCACCACTGGGGATGCAGTGCAGTGAGTCCAGAGAGTGCACTGGCACCACTGGGGATGCAGTGCAATGAGTCCAGAGAGTGCACTGGCACCACTGGGGATGCAGTGCAGTGACTCGAAAGAGTGCACTCGCACCACTGCGGATGCAGTGCAGTGAGTCCGGAGAGTGCTCTGGGAACACTGGGGATGCAGTGCAGTGAGTGCAGAGAGTGCACTGGCACCACTGGGGATGCAGTGCAGTGAGTCCAGAGAGTGCACTGGCACCACTGGGGATGCACTGCAGTGACTCGAAAGAGTGCACTGGCACCACTGCGGATGCACTGCAGTGAGTCCGGAGAGTGCCCTGGCACCAATGGTGATGCAGTGCAGTGAGTCCAGAGAGTGCAGTGGCACCACTGGGGATGCAGTGCAGTGAGTCCAGAGAGTGCACTGGCACCACTGGGGATGCACTGCAGTGAGTCCACAGAGTGCACTGTCAGCACTGGGGATGCACTGCAGTGAGTCCAGAGAGTGCACTGGCACCACTGGGGATGCACTGCAGTGAGTCCAGAGAGTGCACTGGCACCAATGGGGATGCACTGCAGTGAGTCCAGAGAGTGCAGTGGCACCACTGGGGATGCAGTGCACTGAGTCCAGAGAGTACACTGGCACCACTGGGGATGCAGTGCAGTGAGTCCAGAGTGCACTGTCAGCACTGGGGATGCAGTGCAGTGAGTCCAGAGAGTGCACTGGCACCACTGGGAATGCACTGCAGTGACTCCAGAGACTGCACTGGCACCAATACGGATGCACTGCAGTGAGTCCAGAGAATGCACTGGCACCACTGGGGATGCACTGCAGTGACTCGAAAGAGTGCACTGGCACCACTGGGGATGCACTGCAGTGAGTCCGGAGAGTGCCCTGGCACCAATGGTGATGCAGTGCAGTGATCCAGAGAGTGCACTGGAACCAATGGGGATGCAGTACAGTGAGTCCAGAGAGTGCACTGGCACCACTGGGGATGCAGTGCAGTGAGTCCAGAGAGTGCACTGGCACCACTGGGTATGCAGTGCAGTTAGTCCATAGAGTGCACTGGCTCCACTGGGGATGCAGTGCAGTGACTCAAGAGAGTGCACAGGCACCACTGGGGATGCAGTGCAGTGGGTCCAGAGAGTGCAATGGCACCACAGGGGATGCACTGCAGTGATTCCAGAGAGTGCACTGTCACCACTGGGGATGCAGTGCAGTGAGTCCAGAGAGTACTCTGGCACCTCAGGGGCTGCACTGCAGTGAGTCCAGAGAGTGCACTGTCAGCACTGGGGATGCAGTGCAATGAGTCCAGAGAGTGCACTGGCACCACTGGGGATGCACCTCGGTGAGTCCAGAGAGTGCTCTGGGAACACCGGGGATGCAGTGCAGTGAGTCCAGAGAGTGCACTGGCACCACTGGGGATGCAGTGCAGTGAGTCCAGAGAGTGCACTGGCACCATTAGGGATGCAGTGCAGTGAGTCCGGAGAGTGCACTGGCACCACTGGGGATGCAGTGCAGTGAGTCCAGAGAGTGCACTGGCACCACTGGGGATGCACTGCAATGAGTCCAGAGAATGCACTGGCACTAATGGGTATGCAGTGCAGTGACTTGAAAGAGTGCACTCGCACCACTGCGGATGCACTGCAGTGAGTCCGGAGAGTGCTCTGGGAACACTGGGGATGCAGTGCAGTGAGTGCAGAGAGTGCACTGGCACCACTGGGGATGCAGTGCAGTGAGTCCAGAGAGTGCACTGGCACCACTGGGGATGCACTGCAGTGACTCGAAAGAGTGCACTGGCACCACTGCGGATGCACTGCAGTGAGTCCGGAGAGTGCCCTGGCACCAATGGTGATGCAGTGCAGTGAGTCCAGAGAGTGCAGTGGCACCACTGGGGATGCAGTGCAGTGAGTCCAGAGAGTGCACTGGCAACACTGGGGATGCACTGCAGTGAGTCCACAGAGTGCACTGGCACCACTGGGGATGCACTGCAGTGAGTCCAGAGAGTGCACTGGCACCACTGGGGATGCACCCCGGTGAGTCCAGAGAGTGCACTGGCACCACTGGGGATGCAGTGCAGTGAGTCCAGAGAGTGCACTGGCCCCACAGGGGATGTAGTGCAGTGAGTCCACAGAGGGCACTAACACCACTGGGGATGCAGCGCAGTGAGTCCAGAGAGTGCACTGGCACCAGTGGGGATGCACTGCAGTGAGTCCAGAGAGTGCACTGGCACCACTGGAGTTGCAGTGCAGTGAGTCGAGAGAGTGCCCTGGAACCACTGGGGATGCAGCGCAGTGACTACAGAGAGTGCACTGTCTCCACTGGGGATGCAGTGCAGTGAGTCCAGAGAGTACACTGCCACCACTGGGGATGCAGTGCCGTGAGTCCAGAGAGTGCACTGGCACCACTGGGGATGCAGTGCAGTGAGTCCAGAGAGTGCACTGGCACCACTGGGGATGCAGTGCAGTGACTCTAGAGAGTGCACTGGCACCACTGGGGATGCAGTGCAGTGAGTCCAGAGAGTGCACTGGCACAAAAGGGGATGCACTGCAGTGAGTCCAAAGAGTGCACTGGCACCACTGGGGATGCAGTGCAGTGAGTCCAGAGAGTGCACTGGCACCAATGGGGATGCACTGCAGTGAGTCCAGAGAGTGCAGTGGCACCAATGGGGATGCAGTGCACTGAGTCCAGAGAGTACACTGACACCACTGGGGATGCAGTGCAGTGAGTCCAGCGTGCACTGTCAGCACTGGGGATGCAGTGCAGTGAGTCCAGAGAGTGCACTGGCACCACTGGGGATGCAGTGCAGTGAGTCCAGAGACTGCACTGGCACCAATACGGATGCACTGCAGTGAGTCCAGAGAATGCACTGGCACCACTGGGGATGCAGTGCAGTGACTCGAAAGAGTGCACTGGCACCACTGGGGATGCACTGCAGTGAGTCCGGAGAGTGCCCTGGCACCAATGGTGATGCAGTGCAGTGATCCAGAGAGTGCACTGGAACCAATGGGGATGCAGTACAGTGAGTCCAGAGAGTGCACTGGCACCACTGGGGATGCAGTGCAGTGAGTCCAGAGAGTGCACTGGCACCACTGGGTATGCAGTGCCGTTAGTCCATAGAGTGCACTGGCTCCACTGGGGATGCAGTGCAGTGACTCAAGAGAGTGCACAGGCACCACTGGGGATGCAGTGCAGTGGGTCCAGAGAGTGCAATGGCACCACAGGGGATGCACTGCAGTGATTCCAGAGAGTGCACTGTCACCACTGGGGATGCAGTGCAGTGAGTGCAGAGAGTGCACTGGCACCTCAGGGGATGCACTGCAATGAGTCCAGAGAGTGCACTGGCACCACTGGGGATGCAGTGCAGTGACTCGAAAGAGTGCACTCGCACCACTGCGGATGCAGTGCAGTGAGTCCGGAGAGTGCTCTGGGAACACTGGGGATGCAGTGCAGTGAGTGCAGAGAGTGCACTGGCACCACTGGGGATGCAGTGCAGTGAGTCCAGAGAGTGCACTGGCACCACTGGGGATGCACTGCAGTGACTCGAAAGAGTGCACTGGCACCACTGCGGATGCACTGCAGTGAGTCCGGAGAGTGCCCTGGCACCAATGGTGATGCAGTGCAGTGAGTCCAGAGAGTGCAGTGGCACCACTGGGGATGCAGTGCAGTGAGTTCAGGGAGTGCACTGGCACCACTGGGGATGCAGTGCAGTGAGTCCACAGAGTGCACTGGCACCACTGGGGATGCACTGCAGTGACTCGAAAGAGTGCACTGGCACCACTGCGGATGCACTGCAGTGAGTCCGGAGAGTGCCCTGGCACCAATGGTGATGCAGTGCAGTGAGTCCAGAGAGTGCAGTGGCACCACTGGGGATGCAGTGCAGTGAGTCCAGAGAGTGCACTGGCACTACTGGGGATGCACCCCGGTGAGTCCAGAGAGTGCACTGGCACCAGTGGGGATGCAGTGCAGTGAGTCCAGAGAGTGCACTGGCCCCACGGGGGATGTAGTGCAGTGAGTCCACAGAGGGCACTAACACCACTGGGGATGCAGCGCAGTGAGTCCAGAGAGTGCACTGGCACCAGTGGGGATGCACTGCAGTGAGTCCAGAGAGTGCACTGGCACCACTGGAGTTGTAGTGCAGTGAGTCGAGAGAGTGCCCTGGAACCACTGGGGATGCAGCGCAGTGACTACAGAGAGTGCACTGTCTCCACTGGGGATGCAGTGCAGTGAGTCCAGAGAGTACACTGCCACCACTGGGGATGCAGTGCAGTGAGTCCAGAGAGTGCACTGTCAGCACTGGGGATGCAGTGCAGTGAGTCCAGAGAGTGCACTGGCACCACTGGGGATGCAGTGCAGTGACTCTAGAGAGTGCACTGGCACCAATGGGGATGCAGTGCAGTGAGTCCAGAGAGTGTACTGGCACAAAAGGGGATGCACTGCAGTGAGTCCAGAGAGTGCACTGGCACCACTGGGGATGCAGTGCAGTGAGTCCAGAGAGTGCACTGTCAGCACTGGGGATGCAGTGCAGTGAGTCAAGAGAGTGCAGTGGCACCACTGTGGATGCAGTGCACTGAGTCCAGAGAGTACACTGGCACCACTGGGGATGCAGTGCAGTGAGTCCAGAGAGTGCACTGTCAGCACTGGGGATGCAGAGCAGTGAGACCAGAGAGTGCACTGGCACGACTGGGGATGCAGTGCAGTGAGTCCATAGACTGCACTGGCACCAATACGGATGCACTGCAGTGAGTCCAGAGAATGCACTGGCACCACTGGGGATGCAGTGCAGTGACTCGAAAGAGTGCACTGGCACCACTGGGGATGCACTGCAGTGAGTCCGGAGAGTGCCCTGGCACCAATGGTGATGCAGTGCAGTGATCCAGAGAGTGCACTGGAACCACTGGGGATGCAGTGCAGTGAGTCCAGAGAGCGCACTGGCACCACTGGGGATGCAGTGCAGTTAGTCCATAGAGTGCACTGGCTCCACTGGGGATGCAGTGCAGTGACTCAAGAGAGTGCACAGGCACCACTGGGGATGCAGTGCAGTGAGTCCAGAGAGTGCAATGGCACCACAGGTGATGCACTGCAGTGATTCCAGAGAGTGCACTGTCACCACTGGGGATGCAGTGCAGTGAGTCCAGAGAGTACACTGGTACCTCAGGGGCTGCACTGCAGTGAGTCCAGAGAGTGCACTGGCACCACTGGGGATGCAGCGCAGTGATTCCAGAGAGTGCACTGGCACCACTGGGGATGCAGTGCAGTGACTCCAGAGAGTGCAGAGGCACCACGGTTGATGCAGTGCTGTGACTCCAGAGAGTGCACTGGCACCACTGGGGATGCAGTGCAGTGAGTCCAGAGAGTACACTGGTACCTCAGGGGATGCACTGCAGTGAGTCCAGAGAGTGCACTGGCACCACTGGGGATGCACTACAGTGAGTCGAAAGAGTGCACTGGCACCACTGGGGATGCAGTGCAGTGACTCCAGAGAGTGCAGAGGCACCACTGTTGATGCAGTGCTGTGACTCCAGAGAGTGCACTGGCACCACTGGGGATGCAGTGCAGTGAGTCCTGAGAGTGCAAAGGCACCACTGGTGATGCACTGCAGTGAGTCCAGAGAGTGCACTGGCACCACTGGGGATGCAGTGCAGTGGGTCCAGAGAGTGCACTGGCACCACTGGGGATGCAGTGCAATGAGTCCTGAGAGTGCAAAGGCACCACTGGTGATGCACTGCAGTGAGTCCAGAGAGTGCACTGGCACCACTGGGGATGCAGTGCAGTGGGTCCAGAGAGTGCACTGGCACCACTGTGGATGCACTGCAGTGAGTCCTGAGAGTGCACTGGCACCACTGGGGATGCAGTGCAGTGACTCCAGAGAGTGCAGCGGCACCACTGTTGATGCAGTGCAGTGAGTGCAGAGAGTGCACTGGCACCAGTGCGGAAGCACTGCAGTGAGTCCAGAGAGTGCACTGGCACCACTGGGGATGCAGTGCAGTGAGTCCAGAGAGTGCACTGGCACCACTGAGGATGCAGTGCAGTGAGTCCAGAGAGTGCACTGGCAACACTGGGGATGCACTGCAGTGAGTCCAGAGAGTGCTCTCGCACCACTGGGGATGCACTGCAGTGAGTCCAGAGAGTGCACTGGCCCCACAGGGGATGTAGTGCAGTGCGTCCACAGAGGGCACTAACACCACTGGGGATGCAGCGCAGTGACTCCAGAGAGTGCACAGGCACCACTGGGGATGCAGTGCAGTGAGTCCAGAGAGTGCACTGGCACCACTGGGGATGCAGTGCAGTGACTCTAGAGAGTGCACTGGCACCACTGGGATGCAGTGCAGTGAGTCCAGAGAGTGCACTGGCACCACTGGGGTTGCAGTGCAGTGAGTCCAGAGAGTGCACTGGCACCACTGGGGATGTAGTGCAGTGAGTCCAGAGAGTGCACTGGCACCACTGGGGATGCACTGCAGTGAGTCCAGAGAGTGCAGTGGCACCACTGGGGATGCAGTGCACTGAGTCCAGAGAGTACACTGGCACCACTGGGGATGCAGTGCAGTGAGTCCAGAGAGTGCACTGTCAGCACTGGGGATGCAGTGCAGTGAGTCCAGAGAGTGCACTGGCACCACTGGGGATGCACTGCAGTGACTCCAGAGACTGCACTGGCACCACTGGGGATGCAGTGCAGTGACTCGAAAGAGTGCACTGGCACCACTGGGGATGCACTGCAGTGAGTCCGGAGAGTGCCCTGGCACCAATGGTGATGCAGTGCAGTGATCCAGAGAGTGCACTGGAACCACTGGGGATGCAGTGCAGTGAGTCCAGAGAGCGCACTGGCACCACTGGGGATGCAGTGCAGTTAGTCCATAGAGTGCACTGGCTCCACTGGGGATGCAGTGCAGTGACTCAAGAGAGTGCACAGGCACCACTGGGGATGCAGTGCAGTGAGTCCAGAGAGTGCAATGGCACCACAGGTGATGCACTGCAGTGATTCCAGAGAGTGCACTGTCACCACTGGGGATGCAGTGCAGTGAGTCCAGAGAGTACACTGGTACCTCAGGGGCTGCACTGCAGTGAGTCCAGAGAGTGCACTGGCACCACTGGGGATGCAGCGCAGTGATTCCAGAGAGTGCACTGGCACCACTGGGGATGCAGTGCAGTGACTCCAGAGAGTGCAGAGGCACCACGGTTGATGCAGTGCTGTGACTCCAGAGAGTGCACTGGCCCCACAGGGGATGCAGTGCAGTGAGTCCAGAGAGTACACTGGTACCTCAGGGGATGCACTGCAGTGAGTCCAGAGAGTGCACTGGCACCACTGGGGATGCACTACAGTGAGTCGAAAGAGTGCACTGGCACCACTGGTGATGCAGTGCAGTGACTCCAGAGAGTGCAGAGGCACCACTGTTGATGCAGTGCTGTGACTCCAGAGAGTGCACTGGCACCACTGGGGATGCAGTGCAGTGAGTGCAGAGAGTGCACTGGCACCACTGGGGATGCAGTGCAGTGAGTCCAGAGAGTGCACTGGCACCACTGGGGATGCACTGCAGTGACTCGAAAGAGTGCACTGGCACCACTGCGGATGCACTGCAGTGAGTCCGGAGAGTGCCCTGGCACCAATGGTGATGCAGTGCAGTGAGTCCAGAGAGTGCAGTGGCACCACTGGGGATGCAGTGCAGTGAGTCCAGAGAGTGCACTGGCACCACTGGGGATGCACTGCAGTGAGTCCACAGAGTGCACTGTCAGCACTGGGGATGCACTGCAGTGAGTCCAGAGAGTGCACTGGCACCACTGGGGATGCACTGCAGTGAGTCCAGAGAGTGCACTGGCACCAATGGGGATGCACTGCAGTGAGTCCAGAGAGTGCAGTGGCACCACTGGGGATGCAGTGCACTGAGTCCAGAGAGTACACTGGCACCACTGGGGATGCAGTGCAGTGAGTCCAGAGTGCACTGTCAGCACTGGGGATGCAGTGCAGTGAGTCCAGAGAGTGCACTGGCACCACTGGGAATGCACTGCAGTGACTCCAGAGACTGCACTGGCACCAATACGGATGCACTGCAGTGAGTCCAGAGAATGCACTGGCACCACTGGGGATGCACTGCAGTGACTCGAAAGAGTGCACTGGCACCACTGGGGATGCACTGCAGTGAGTCCGGAGAGTGCCCTGGCACCAATGGTGATGCAGTGCAGTGATCCAGAGAGTGCACTGGAACCAATGGGGATGCAGTACAGTGAGTCCAGAGAGTGCACTGGCACCACTGGGGATGCAGTGCAGTGAGTCCAGAGAGTGCACTGGCACCACTGGGTATGCAGTGCAGTTAGTCCATAGAGTGCACTGGCTCCACTGGGGATGCAGTGCAGTGACTCAAGAGAGTGCACAGGCACCACTGGGGATGCAGTGCAGTGGGTCCAGAGAGTGCAATGGCACCACAGGGGATGCACTGCAGTGATTCCAGAGAGTGCACTGTCACCACTGGGGATGCAGTGCAGTGAGTCCAGAGAGTACTCTGGCACCTCAGGGGCTGCACTGCAGTGAGTCCAGAGAGTGCACTGTCAGCACTGGGGATGCAGTGCAATGAGTCCAGAGAGTGCACTGGCACCACTGGGGATGCACCTCGGTGAGTCCAGAGAGTGCTCTGGGAACACCGGGGATGCAGTGCAGTGAGTCCAGAGAGTGCACTGGCACCACTGGGGATGCAGTGCAGTGAGTCCAGAGAGTGCACTGGCACCATTAGGGATGCAGTGCAGTGAGTCCGGAGAGTGCACTGGCACCACTGGGGATGCAGTGCAGTGAGTCCAGAGAGTGCACTGGCACCACTGGGGATGCACTGCAATGAGTCCAGAGAATGCACTGGCACTAATGGGTATGCAGTGCAGTGACTTGAAAGAGTGCACTCGCACCACTGCGGATGCACTGCAGTGAGTCCGGAGAGTGCTCTGGGAACACTGGGGATGCAGTGCAGTGAGTGCAGAGAGTGCACTGGCACCACTGGGGATGCAGTGCAGTGAGTCCAGAGAGTGCACTGGCACCACTGGGGATGCACTGCAGTGACTCGAAAGAGTGCACTGGCACCACTGCGGATGCACTGCAGTGAGTCCGGAGAGTGCCCTGGCACCAATGGTGATGCAGTGCAGTGAGTCCAGAGAGTGCAGTGGCACCACTGGGGATGCAGTGCAGTGAGTCCAGAGAGTGCACTGGCAACACTGGGGATGCACTGCAGTGAGTCCACAGAGTGCACTGGCACCACTGGGGATGCACTGCAGTGAGTCCAGAGAGTGCACTGGCACCACTGGGGATGCACCCCGGTGAGTCCAGAGAGTGCACTGGCACCACTGGGGATGCAGTGCAGTGAGTCCAGAGAGTGCACTGGCCCCACAGGGGATGTAGTGCAGTGAGTCCACAGAGGGCACTAACACCACTGGGGATGCAGCGCAGTGAGTCCAGAGAGTGCACTGGCACCAGTGGGGATGCACTGCAGTGAGTCCAGAGAGTGCACTGGCACCACTGGAGTTGCAGTGCAGTGAGTCGAGAGAGTGCCCTGGAACCACTGGGGATGCAGCGCAGTGACTACAGAGAGTGCACTGTCTCCACTGGGGATGCAGTGCAGTGAGTCCAGAGAGTACACTGCCACCACTGGGGATGCAGTGCCGTGAGTCCAGAGAGTGCACTGGCACCACTGGGGATGCAGTGCAGTGAGTCCAGAGAGTGCACTGGCACCACTGGGGATGCAGTGCAGTGACTCTAGAGAGTGCACTGGCACCACTGGGGATGCAGTGCAGTGAGTCCAGAGAGTGCACTGGCACAAAAGGGGATGCACTGCAGTGAGTCCAAAGAGTGCACTGGCACCACTGGGGATGCAGTGCAGTGAGTCCAGAGAGTGCACTGGCACCAATGGGGATGCACTGCAGTGAGTCCAGAGAGTGCAGTGGCACCAATGGGGATGCAGTGCACTGAGTCCAGAGAGTACACTGACACCACTGGGGATGCAGTGCAGTGAGTCCAGCGTGCACTGTCAGCACTGGTGATGCAGTGCAGTGAGTCCAGAGAGTGCACTGGCACCACTGGGGATGCAGTGCAGTGAGTCCAGAGACTGCACTGGCACCAATACGGATGCACTGCAGTGAGTCCAGAGAATGCACTGGCACCACTGGGGATGCAGTGCAGTGACTCGAAAGAGTGCACTGGCACCACTGGGGATGCACTGCAGTGAGTCCGGAGAGTGCCCTGGCACCAATGGTGATGCAGTGCAGTGATCCAGAGAGTGCACTGGAACCAATGGGGATGCAGTACAGTGAGTCCAGAGAGTGCACTGGCACCACTGGGGATGCAGTGCAGTGAGTCCAGAGAGTGCACTGGCACCACTGGGTATGCAGTGCCGTTAGTCCATAGAGTGCACTGGCTCCACTGGGGATGCAGTGCAGTGACTCAAGAGAGTGCACAGGCACCACTGGGGATGCAGTGCAGTGGGTCCAGAGAGTGCAATGGCACCACAGGGGATGCACTGCAGTGATTCCAGAGAGTGCACTGTCACCACTGGGGATGCAGTGCAGTGAGTGCAGAGAGTGCACTGGCACCTCAGGGGATGCAGTGCAGTGAGTGCAGAGAGTGCACTGGCACCTCAGGGGATGCACTGCAATGAGTCCAGAGAGTGCACTGGCACCACTGGGGATGCAGTGCAGTGACTCGAAAGAGTGCACTCGCACCACTGCGGATGCAGTGCAGTGAGTCCGGAGAGTGCTCTGGGAACACTGGGGATGCAGTGCAGTGAGTGCAGAGAGTGCACTGGCACCACTGGGGATGCAGTGCAGTGAGTCCAGAGAGTGCACTGGCACCACTGGGGATGCACTGCAGTGACTCGAAAGAGTGCACTGGCACCACTGCGGATGCACTGCAGTGAGTCCGGAGAGTGCCCTGGCACCAATGGTGATGCAGTGCAGTGAGTCCAGAGAGTGCAGTGGCACCACTGGGGATGCAGTGCAGTGAGTTCAGGGAGTGCACTGGCACCACTGGGGATGCAGTGCAGTGAGTCCACAGAGTGCACTGGCACCACTGGGGATGCACTGCAGTGACTCGAAAGAGTGCACTGGCACCACTGCGGATGCACTGCAGTGAGTCCGGAGAGTGCCCTGGCACCAATGGTGATGCAGTGCAGTGAGTCCAGAGAGTGCAGTGGCACCACTGGGGATGCAGTGCAGTGAGTCCAGAGAGTGCACTGGCACTACTGGGGATGCACCCCGGTGAGTCCAGAGAGTGCACTGGCACCAGTGGGGATGCAGTGCAGTGAGTCCAGAGAGTGCACTGGCCCCACGGGGGATGTAGTGCAGTGAGTCCACAGAGGGCACTAACACCACTGGGGATGCAGCGCAGTGAGTCCAGAGAGTGCACTGGCACCAGTGGGGATGCACTGCAGTGAGTCCAGAGAGTGCACTGGCACCACTGGAGTTGTAGTGCAGTGAGTCGAGAGAGTGCCCTGGAACCACTGGGGATGCAGCGCAGTGACTACAGAGAGTGCACTGTCTCCACTGGGGATGCAGTGCAGTGAGTCCAGAGAGTACACTGCCACCACTGGGGATGCAGTGCAGTGAGTCCAGAGAGTGCACTGTCAGCACTGGGGATGCAGTGCAGTGAGTCCAGAGAGTGCACTGGCACCACTGGGGATGCAGTGCAGTGACTCTAGAGAGTGCACTGGCACCAATGGGGATGCAGTGCAGTGAGTCCAGAGAGTGTACTGGCACAAAAGGGGATGCACTGCAGTGAGTCCAGAGAGTGCACTGGCACCACTGGGGATGCAGTGCAGTGAGTCCAGAGAGTGCACTGTCAGCACTGGGGATGCAGTGCAGTGAGTCAAGAGAGTGCAGTGGCACCACTGTGGATGCAGTGCACTGAGTCCAGAGAGTACACTGGCACCACTGGGGATGCAGTGCAGTGAGTCCAGAGAGTGCACTGTCAGCACTGGGGATGCAGAGCAGTGAGACCAGAGAGTGCACTGGCACGACTGGGGATGCAGTGCAGTGAGTCCAGAGACTGCACTGGCACCAATACGGATGCACTGCAGTGAGTCCAGAGAATGCACTGGCACCACTGGGGATGCAGTGCAGTGACTCGAAAGAGTGCACTGGCACCACTGGGGATGCACTGCAGTGAGTCCGGAGAGTGCCCTGGCACCAATGGTGATGCAGTGCAGTGATCCAGAGAGTGCACTGGAACCACTGGGGATGCAGTGCAGTGAGTCCAGAGAGCGCACTGGCACCACTGGGGATGCAGTGCAGTTAGTCCATAGAGTGCACTGGCTCCACTGGGGATGCAGTGCAGTGACTCAAGAGAGTGCACAGGCACCACTGGGGATGCAGTGCAGTGAGTCCAGAGAGTGCAATGGCACCACAGGTGATGCACTGCAGTGATTCCAGAGAGTGCACTGTCACCACTGGGGATGCAGTGCAGTGAGTCCAGAGAGTACACTGGTACCTCAGGGGCTGCACTGCAGTGAGTCCAGAGAGTGCACTGGCACCACTGGGGATGCAGCGCAGTGATTCCAGAGAGTGCACTGGCACCACTGGGGATGCAGTGCAGTGACTCCAGAGAGTGCAGAGGCACCACGGTTGATGCAGTGCTGTGACTCCAGAGAGTGCACTGGCACCACTGGGGATGCAGTGCAGTGAGTCCAGAGAGTACACTGGTACCTCAGGGGATGCACTGCAGTGAGTCCAGAGAGTGCACTGGCACCACTGGGGATGCACTACAGTGAGTCGAAAGAGTGCACTGGCACCACTGGGGATGCAGTGCAGTGACTCCAGAGAGTGCAGAGGCACCACTGTTGATGCAGTGCTGTGACTCCAGAGAGTGCACTGGCACCACTGGGGATGCAGTGCAGTGAGTCCTGAGAGTGCAAAGGCACCACTGGTGATGCACTGCAGTGAGTCCAGAGAGTGCACTGGCACCACTGGGGATGCAGTGCAGTGGGTCCAGAGAGTGCACTGGCACCACTGGGGATGCAGTGCAATGAGTCCTGAGAGTGCAAAGGCACCACTGGTGATGCACTGCAGTGAGTCCAGAGAGTGCACTGGCACCACTGGGGATGCAGTGCAGTGGGTCCAGAGAGTGCACTGGCACCACTGTGGATGCACTGCAGTGAGTCCTGAGAGTGCACTGGCACCACTGGGGATGCAGTGCAGTGACTCCAGAGAGTGCAGCGGCACCACTGTTGATGCAGTGCAGTGAGTGCAGAGAGTGCACTGGCACCAGTGCGGAAGCACTGCAGTGAGTCCAGAGAGTGCACTGGCACCACTGGGGATGCAGTGCAGTGAGTCCAGAGAGTGCACTGGCACCACTGAGGATGCAGTGCAGTGAGTCCAGAGAGTGCACTGGCAACACTGGGGATGCACTGCAGTGAGTCCAGAGAGTGCTCTCGCACCACTGGGGATGCACTGCAGTGAGTCCAGAGAGTGCACTGGCCCCACAGGGGATGTAGTGCAGTGCGTCCACAGAGGGCACTAACACCACTGGGGATGCAGCGCAGTGACTCCAGAGAGTGCACAGGCACCACTGGGGATGCAGTGCAGTGAGTCCAGAGAGTGCACTGGCACCACTGGGGATGCAGTGCAGTGACTCTAGAGAGTGCACTGGCACCACTGGGATGCAGTGCAGTGAGTCCAGAGAGTGCACTGGCACCACTGGGGTTGCAGTGCAGTGAGTCCAGAGAGTGCACTGGCACCACTGGGGATGTAGTGCAGTGAGTCCAGAGAGTGCACTGGCACCACTGGGGATGCACTGCAGTGAGTCCAGAGAGTGCAGTGGCACCACTGGGGATGCAGTGCACTGAGTCCAGAGAGTACACTGGCACCACTGGGGATGCAGTGCAGTGAGTCCAGAGAGTGCACTGTCAGCACTGGGGATGCAGTGCAGTGAGTCCAGAGAGTGCACTGGCACCACTGGGGATGCACTGCAGTGACTCCAGAGACTGCACTGGCACCACTGGGGATGCAGTGCAGTGACTCGAAAGAGTGCACTGGCACCACTGGGGATGCACTGCAGTGAGTCCGGAGAGTGCCCTGGCACCAATGGTGATGCAGTGCAGTGATCCAGAGAGTGCACTGGAACCACTGGGGATGCAGTGCAGTGAGTCCAGAGAGCGCACTGGCACCACTGGGGATGCAGTGCAGTTAGTCCATAGAGTGCACTGGCTCCACTGGGGATGCAGTGCAGTGACTCAAGAGAGTGCACAGGCACCACTGGGGATGCAGTGCAGTGAGTCCAGAGAGTGCAATGGCACCACAGGTGATGCACTGCAGTGATTCCAGAGAGTGCACTGTCACCACTGGGGATGTAGTGCAGTGAGTCCAGAGAGTACACTGGTACCTCAGGGGCTGCACTGCAGTGAGTCCAGAGAGTGCACTGGCACCACTGGGGATGCAGCGCAGTGATTCCAGAGAGTGCACTGGCACCACTGGGGATGCAGTGCAGTGACTCCAGAGAGTGCAGAGGCACCACGGTTGATGCAGTGCTGTGACTCCAGAGAGTGCACTGGCCCCACAGGGGATGCAGTGCAGTGAGTCCAGAGAGTACACTGGTACCTCAGGGGATGCACTGCAGTGAGTCCAGAGAGTGCACTGGCACCACTGGGGATGCACTACAGTGAGTCGAAAGAGTGCACTGGCACCACTGGTGATGCAGTGCAGTGACTCCAGAAAGTGCAGAGGCACCACTGTTGATGCAGTGCTGTGACTCCAGAGAGTGCACTGGCACCACTGGGGATGCAGTGCAGTGAGTCCTGAGAGTGCAAAGGCACCACTGGTGATGCACTGCAGTGAGTCCAGAGAGTGCACTGGCACCACTGGGGATGCAGTGCAGTGGGTCCAGAGAGTGCACTGGCACCACTGGGGATGCAGTGCAATGAGTCCTGAGAGTGCAAAGGCACCACTGGTGATGCACTGCAGTGAGTCCAGAGAGTGCACTGGCACCACTGGGGATGCAGTGCAGTGGGTCCAGAGAGTGCACTGGCACCACTGGGGATGCACTGCAGTGAGTCCTGAGAGTGCACTGGCACCACTGGGGATGCAGTGCAGTGACTCCAGAGAGTGCAGCGGCACCACTGTTGATGCAGTGCAGTGAGTGCAGAGAGTGCACTGGCACCAGTGCGGAAGCACTGCAGTGAGTCCAGAGAGTGCACTGGCACCACTGGGGATGCAGTGCAGTGAGTCCAGAGAGTGCACTGGCACCACTGAGGATGCAGTGCAGTGAGTCCAGAGAGTGCACTGGCACCACTGGGGATGCACTGCAGTGAGTCCAGAGAGTGCTCTCGCACCACTGGGGATGCACTGCAGTGAGTCCAGAGAGTGCACTGGCCCCACAGGGGATGTAGTGCAGTGCGTCCACAGAGGGCACTAACACCACTGGGGATGCAGCGCAGTGACTCCAGAGAGTGCACAGGCACCACTGGGGATGCAGTGCAGTGAGTCCAGAGAGTGCACTGGCACCACTGGGGATGCAGTGCAGTGACTCTAGAGAGTGCACTGGCACCACTGGGATGCAGTGCAGTGAGTCCAGAGAGTGCACTGGCACCACTGGGGTTGCAGTGCAGTGAGTCCAGAGAGTGCACTGGCACCACTGGGGATGTAGTGCAGTGAGTCCAGAGAGTGCACTGGCACCACTGGGGATGCACTGCAGTGAGTCCAGAGAGTGCAGTGGCACCACTGGGGATGCAGTGCACTGAGTCCAGAGAGTACACTGGCACCACTGGGGATGCAGTGCAGTGAGTCCAGAGAGTGCACTGTCAGCACTGGTGATGCAGTGCAGTGAGTCCAGAGAGTGCACTGGCACCACTGGGGATGCACTGCAGTGACTCCAGAGACTGCACTGGCACCAATGGGGATGCACTGCAGTGAGTCCAGAGAATGCACTGGCACCACTGGGGATGCAGTGCAGTGACTCGAAAGAGTGCACTGGCACCACTGGGGATGCACTGCAGTGAGTCCGGAGAGTGCCCTGGCACCAATGGTGATGCAGTGCAGTGATCCAGAGAGTGCAGAGGCACCACTGTTGATGCAGTGCAGTGAGTGCAGAGAGTGCACTGGCACCAGTGCGGAAGCACTGCAGTGAGTCCAGAGAGTGCACTGGCACCACTGGGGATGCACTGCAGTGAGTCCAGAGAGTGCACTGGCACCACTGGGGATGCAGTGCAGTGAGTCCACAGAGTGCACTGGCACCACTGGGGATGCAGTGCAGTGAGTCCAGAGAGTGCACTAGCACCAATGGGATGCAGTGAAGTGAGTCCAGAGAGTGCACTGGCACCACTGGGGATGCAGTGCAGTGAGTCCAGAGAGTGCACTGGCACCACTGAGGATGCAGTGCAGTGACTCCAGAGAGTGCACTGGCAACACTGGGGATGCACTGCAGTGAGTCCTCAGAGTGCACTGGCACCACTGGGGATGCACTGCAGTGAGTCCAGAGAGTGCACTGGCACCACTGGGGATGCACCCCGGTGAGTCCAGAGAGTGCACTCGCACCACTGGGGATGCACTGCAGTGAGTCCAGAGAGTGCACTGGCCCCACAGGGGATGTAGTGCAGTGAGTCCACAGAGGGAAATAACACCACTGGGGATGCAGCGCAGTGAGTCCAGAGAGTGCACTGGCACCACTGGGGATGCACTGCAGTGAGTCCAGAGAGTGCACTGGCACCACTGGAGTTGCAGTGCAGTGAGTCGAGACAGTGCCCTGGAACCACTGGGGATGCAGCGCAGTGACTACAGAGAGTGCACTGTCTCCACTGGGGATGCAGTGCAGTGAGTCCAGAGAGTACACTGCCACCACTGGTGATGCAGTGCAGTGAGTCCAGAGAGTGCACTGTCAGCACTGGGGATGCAGTGCGGTGAGTCCAGAGAGTGCACTGGCACCACTGGGGATGCAGTGCAGTGACTCTAGAGAGTGCACTGGCACCACTGGGGATGCAGTGCAGTGAGTCCAGAGAGTGCCCTGGCACAAAAGGGGATGCACTGCAGTGAGTCCAGAGAGTGCACTGGCACCACTGGGGATGCAGTGCAGTGAGTCCAGAGAGTGCACTGGCACCACTGGGGATGCACTGCAGTGAGTCCAGAGAGTGCAGTGGCACCACTGGGGATGCAGTGCACTGAGTCCAGAGAGTACACTGGCACCACTGGGGATGCAGTGCAGTGAGTCCAGAGAGTGCACTGGCACCACTGGGGATGCACTGCAGTGAGTCCAGAGAGTGCAGTGGCACCACTGGGGATGCAGTGCACTGAGTCCAGAGAGTACACTGGCACCACTGGGGATGCAGTGCAGTGAGTCCAGAGAGTGCACTGTCAGCACTGGGGATGCAGTGCAGTGAGTCCAGAGAGTGCACTGGCACCACTGGGGATGCACTGCAGTGACTCCAGAGACTGCACTGGCACCAATACGGATGCACTGCAGTGAGTCCAGAGAATGCACTGGCACAACTGGGGATGCACTGCAGTGAGTCCGGAGAGTGCCCTGGCACCAATGGTGATGCAGTGCAGTGAGTCCAGAGAGTGCACTGGCACCACTGGGTATGCAGTGCAGTTAGTCCATAGAGTGCACTGGCTCCACTGGGGATGCAGTGCAGTGACTCAAGAGAGTGCACAGGCACCACTGGGGATGCAGTGCAGTGAGTCCAGAGAGTGCAATGGCACCACAGGGGATGCACTGCAGTGATTCCAGAGAGTGCACTGTCAGCACTGGGGATGCAGTGCAGTGAGTCCAGAGAGTACACTGGTACATCAGGGGCTGCACTGTAGTGAGTCCAGAGAGTGCACTGGCACCACTGGGGATGCAGTGCAGTGAGTCCAGAGAGTGCACTGGCACCACTGGGGATGCACCTCGGTGAGTCCAGAGAGTGCTCTGGGAACACCGGGGATGCAGTGCAGTGAGTGCAGAGAGTGAACTGGCACCACTGGGGATGCACTGCAGTGAGTCCAGAGAGTGCACTGGCACCATTAGGGATGCAGTGCAGTGAGTCCGGAGAGTGCACTGGCACCACTGGAGATGCACTGCAGTGAGTCCAGAGAGTGCACTGGCACCACAGGGGATGCACTGCAGTGAGTCCGGAGAGTGCCCTGGCACCAATGGTGATGCAGTGCAGTGAGTCCAGAGAGTGCAGTGGCACCACTGGGGATGCAGTGCAGTGAGTCCAGAGAGTGCACTGGCACCACTGGGGATGCACTGCAGTGAGTCCAGAGAGTGCACTGGCACCACTGGGGATGCACTGCAGTGAGTCCAGAGAGTGCTCTGGGAACACTGGGGATGCAGTGCAGTGAGTGCAGAGAGTGCACTGGCACCACTGGGGATGCAGTGCAGTGAGTCCAGAGAGTGCACTGGCACCACTGGGGATGCACTGCAGTGACTCGAAAGAGTGCACTGGCACCACTGCGGATGCACTGCATTGAGTCCGGAGAGTGCCCTGGTACCAATGGTGATGCAGTGCAGTGAGTCCAGAGAGTTCACTGGCACCACTGGGGATACACTGCAGTGAGTCCAGAGAGTGCACTGACACAACTGGGGATGCAGTGCAGTGAGTCCAGAGAGTGCACTAGCACCAATGGGATGCAGTGCAGTGAGTCCAGAGAGTGCACTGGCACCACTGGGGATGCAGTGCAGTGAGTCCAGAGAGTGCACTGGCACCACTGGAGATGCAGTGCAGTGACTCCAGAGAGTGCACTGGCACCACTGGGGATGCACTGCAGTGAGTCCACAGAGTGCACTGGCACCACTGGGGATGCACAGCAGTGAGTCCAGAGAGTGCACTGGCACCACTGGGGATGCACCCCGGTGAGTCCAGAGAGTGCACTCGCACCACTGGGGATGCACTGCAGTGAGTCCAGAGAGTGCACTGGCCCCACAGGGGATGTAGTGCAGTGAGTCCACAGAGGGCACTAACACCACTGGGGATGCAGCGCAGTGAGTCCAGAGAGTGCACTGGCACCACTGGGGATGCAGTGCAGTGAGTCCAGAGAGTGCACTGGCACCACAGGAGTTGCAGTGCAGTGAGTCGAGAGAGTGCCCTGGAACCACTGGGGATGCAGCGCAGTGACTACAGAGAGTGCACTGTCTCCACTGGGGATGCAGTGCAGTGAGTCCAGAGAGTGCACTGTCAGCACTGGGGATGCAGTGCAGTGAGTCCAGAGAGTGCCCTGGAACCACTGGGGATGCAGCGCAGTGACTACAGAGAGTGCACTGGCACCACTGGGGATGCAGTGCAGTGAGTCCAGAGAGTGCACTGGCACCACTGGGGATGCACTGCAGTGAGTCCAGAGAGTGCACTGGCACCACTGGGGATGCAGTGCACTGAGTCCAGAGAGTACACTGGCACCACTGGGGATGCAGTGCAGTGAGTCCAGAGAGTGCACTGTCAGCACTGGGGATGCAGTGCAATGAGTCCAGAGAGTGCACTGGCACCACTGGGGATGCAGTGCAGTGACTCGAAAGAGTGCACTGGCACCACTGGGGATGCACTGCAGTGAGTCCGGAGAGTGCCCTGGCACCAATGGTGATGCAGTGCAGTGATCCAGAGAGTGCACTGGAACCACTGGGGATGCAGTGCAGTGAGTCCAGAGAGTGCACTGGCACCACTGGGTATGCAGTGCAGTTAGTCCATAGAGTGCACTGGCTCCACTGGGGATGCAGTGCAGTGACTCAAGAGAGTGCACAGGCACCACTGGGGATGCAGTGCAGTGAGTCCAGAGAGTGCAATGGCACCACAGGGGATGCACTGCAGTGATTCCAGAGAGTGCACTGTCACCACTGGGGATGCAGTGCAGTGAGTCCAGAGAGTACACTGGTACCTCAGGGGCTGCACTGCAGTGAGTCCAGAGAGTGCACTGGCACCACTGGGGATGCAGTGCAGTGAGTCCAGAGAGTGCACTGGCACCACTGGGGATGCACCTCGGTGAGTCCAGAGAGTGCTCTGGGAACACCGGGAATGCAGTGCAGTGAGTGCAGAGAGTGAACTGGCACCACTGGGGATGCAGTGCAGTGAGTCCAGAGATTTCACTGGCACCATTAGGGATGCAGTGCAGTGAGTCCGGATAGTGCACTGGCACCACTGGGGATGCAGTGCAGTGAGTCCAGAGAGTGCACTGGCACCACTGGGGATGCACTGCAATGAGTCCAGAGAATGCACTGGCACTAATGCGGATGCAGTGCAGTGACTCGAAAGAGTGCACTGGCACCACTGCGGATGCACTGCAGTGAGTCCCGAGAGTGCCCTGGCACCAATGGTGATGCAGTGCAGTGAGTCCAGAGAGTGCAGTGGCACCACTGGGGATGCAGTGCAGTGAGTCCAGAGAGTGCACTGGCACCACTGGGGATGCACTGCAGTGAGTCCAGAGAGTGCTCTGGGAACACTGGGGATGCAGTGCAGTGAGTGCAGAGAGTGCACTGGCACCACTGGGGATGCAGTGCAGTGAGTCCAGAGAGTGCACTGGCACCACTGGGGATGCACTGCAGTGACTCGAAAGAGTGCACTGGCACCACTGGGGATGCACTGCACTGAGTCCAGAGAGTGCACTGACACCACTGGGGATCCAATGCAGTGAGTCCAGAGAGTGCAATGGAACCACTGGGGATGCAGTGCAGTGAGTCCAGAGAGTGCACTGGCACTTCTGGGGATGCAGTGCAGTGACTCAAGAGAGTGCACAGGCACCACTGGGGATGCACTGCAGTGACTCCAGAAAGTGCACTGGCACCACTGGGGATGCACTGCAGTGAGTCCAGAGAGTGCACTGGCACCGCTGGGGATGCACTGCAGTGAGTCCAGAGAGTGTACTGGCACCACTGGGGATGCAGTGCAGTGAGTCCAGAGAGTGCACTGGCACCACTGGGGATGCAGTGCAGTGAGTCCAGAGAGTGCACTGGCACCACAGTGATGCAGTGCAGTGAGTCCAGAGACAGCACTGTCAGCACTGTTGATGCAGTGCAGTGAGTCCAGAGAGTGCACTGGCACCACTGGGGATGCAGTGCTGTGAGTCCAGAGAGTGCACTGGCACCACTGGGGATGCAGTGAGTCCAGACAGTGCACTGGCACCACTGGGGATGCACTGCAGTGAGACCAGAGTGTTCTCTGGCACCTCTGGGGATGCAGTTTAGTGAGTCCAGAGAGTGCACCGGCTGCAATGGCGATACATTGCAGTGAGTCCAGAGAGTGCACTGGCACCACTGGGGATGCAGTGCAGTGAGTCCAGAGAGTGCACTGGCACCACTGGGGATGCAGTGCAGTGAGTCCAGGGAGTGCTCTGGCACCACTGAGCTACACTGCAGTGAGTCCAGTAGTTGCACTGGCACCACTGGGGATGCAGTGCAGTGAGTCCAGAGACTACACTGGCACCACTGGGGATGCAATGCGGTGAGTCCAGAGAGTGCACTGGCACCACTGTTGATGCAGTGCAGTGAGTCCAGAGAGTCCACTGGCACCACTGGGGATGCAGTGCAGTGAGTCCAGAGAGTGCACTGGCACTACTGGGGATGCACTGCAGTGAGTCCAGAGAGTGCACTGTCACCACTGGGGATGCACTACAGTGAGTCCAGAGAGTGCACTGGCACCACTGGGGATGCAGTGCAGTGACTCCAGAGAGTGCAGAGGCACCACTGTTGATGCAGTGCTGTGACTCCAGAGAGTGCACTGGCACCACTGGGGATGCAGTGCAGTGAGTCCTGAGAGTGCAAAGGCACTACTGGGGATGCAGTGCAGTGAGTCCAGAGAGTGCACTGGCACCACTGGGGATGCAGTGCAGTGAGTCCAGAGAGTGCACTGGCACCACTGGGGATGCACTACAGTGAGTCCAGAGAGTGCACTGGCACCACTGGGGATGCAGTGCAGTGACTCCAGAGAATGCAGAGGCACCACTGTTGATGCAGTGCAGTGAGTGCAGAGAGTGCACTGGCACCAGTGCGGAAGCACTGCAGTGAGTCCAGAGAGTGCACTGGCACCACTGGGCATGCACTGCAGTGAGTCCAGAGAGTGCACTGGCACAACTGGGGATGCAGTGCAGTGAGTCCAGAGAGTGCACTGGCAGCACTGGGGATGCAGTGCAGTGACTCCAGAGAGTGCACTGGCACCACTGGTGATGCAGTGCAGTGAGTGCAGAGAGTGCACTGGCACCACGGGGGTGCACTGCAGTGACTCCAGAGAGTGTAGTGGCACCACTGGGGATGCAGTGCAGTGAGTCCAGAGAGTGCACTGGCACCACTGAGGATGCAGTGCAGTGACTCCAGAGAGTGCACTGGCAACACTGGGGATGCACTGCAGTGAGTCCACAGAGTGCACTGGCACCACTGGGGATGCACTGCAGTGTGTCCACAGAGTGCACTGGCACCACTGGGGATGCACCCCGGTGAGTCCAGAGAGTGCTCTCGCACCACTGGGGATGCACTGCAGTGAGTCCAGAGAGTGCACTGGCCCCACAGGGGATGCAGTGCAGTGAGTCCACAGAGGGCACTAACACCACTGGGGATGCAGCGCAGTGACTCCAGAGAGTGCACTGGCACCACAGGGGATGCACTGCAGTGAGTCCAGAGAGTGCACTGGCACCACTGGAGTTGCAGTGCAGTGAGTCGAGAGAGTGCCCTGGAACCACTGGGGATGCAGCGCAGTGACTACAGAGAGTGCACTGTCTCCACTTGGGATGCAGTGCAGTGACTCCAGAGAGTACACTGCCACCACTGGTGATGCAGTGCAGTGAGTCCAGAGAGTGCACTGTCAGCACTGGGGATGCAGTGCAGTGAGTCCAGAGAGTGCACTGGCACCACTGGGGATGCACTGCAGTGAGTCCAGAGAGTGCACTGGCACCACTGGGGATGCAGTGCAGTGACTCTAGAGAGTGCACTGGCACCACTGGGAATGCAGTGCAGTGAGTCCAGAGAGTGCACTGGCACCACTGGGGATGCACTGCAGTGAGTCCAGAGAGTGCACTGGCACCACTGGGGATGCAGTGCAGTGAGTCCAGAGAGTGCACTGGCACCACTGGGGATGCAGTGCAGTGAGTCCAGAGAGTGCAGTGGCACCACTGGGGATGCAGTGCACTGAGTCCAGAGAGTACACTGGCACCAGTGGGGATGCAGTGCAGTGAGTCCAGAGTGCACTGTCAGCACTGGGGATGCAGTGCAGTGAGTCCAGAGAGTGCACTGGCACCACTGGGGATGCACTGCAGTGACTCCAGAGACTGCACTGGCACCAATACGGATGCACTGCAGTGAGTCCAGAGAATGCACTGGCACCACTGGGGATGCAGTGCAGTGACTCCAAAGAGAGCACTGGCACCACTGGGGATGCACTGCAGTGAGTCCGGAGAGTGCCCTGGCACCAATGGTGATGCAGTGCAGTGATCCAGAGAGTGCAATGGAACCAATGGCGATGCAGTACAGTGAGTCCAGACAGTGCACTGGCACCACTGGGGATGCAGTGCAGTGAGTCCAGAGAGTGCACTGGCACCACTGGGTATGCAGTGCAGTTAGTCCATAGAGTGCACTGGCTCCACTGGGGATGCAGTGCAGTGACTCAAGAGAGTGCACAGGCACCACTGGGGATGCAGTGCAGTGAGTCCAGAGAGTACACTGGCACCTCAGGGGCTGCACTGCAGTGAGTCCAGAGAGTGCACTGGCACCACTGGGGATGCAGTGCAGTGAGTCCAGAGAGTGCACTGGCACCACTGGGGATGCACCTCGGTGAGTCCAGAGAGTGCTCTGGGAACACCGGGGATGCAGTGCAGTGAGTGCAGAGAGTGCACTGTCACCACTGGGGATGCACTACAGTGAGTCCAGAGAGTGCACTGGCACCACTGGGGATGCAGTGCAGTGACTCCAGAGAGTGCAGAGGCACCACTGTTGATGCAGTGCTGTGACTCCAGAGAGTGCACTGGCACCACTGGGGATGCAGTGCAGTGAGTCCTGAGAGTGCAAAGGCACCACTGGGGATGCAGTGCAGTGAGTCCAGAGAGTGCACTGGCACCACTGGGGATGCAGTGCAGTGAGTCCAGAGAGTGCACTGGCACCACTGGGGATGCACTACAGTGAGTCCAGAGAGTGCACTGGCACCACTGGGGATGCAGTGCAGTGACTCCAGAGAATGCAGAGGCACCACTGTTGATGCAGTGCAGTGAGTGCAGAGAGTGCACTGGCACCAGTGCGGAAGCACTGCAGTGAGTCCAGAGAGTGCACTGGCACCACTGGGGATGCACTGCAGTGAGTCCAGAGAGTGCACTGGCACAACTGGGGATGCAGTGCAGTGAGTCCAGAGAGTGCACTGGCAGCACTGGGGATGCAGTGCAGTGACTCCAGAGAGTGCACTGGCACCACTGGTGATGCAGTGCAGTGAGTGCAGAGAGTGCACTGGCACCACGGGGGTGCACTGCAGTGACTCCAGAGAGTGTAGTGGCACCACTGGGGATGCAGTGCAGTGAGTCCAGAGAGTGCACTGGCACCACTGAGGATGCAGTGCAGTGACTCCAGAGAGTGCACTGGCAACACTGGGGATGCACTGCAGTGAGTCCACAGAGTGCACTGGCACCACTGGGGATGCACTGCAGTGTGTCCACAGAGTGCACTGGCACCACTGGGGATGCACCCCGGTGAGTCCAGAGAGTGCTCTCGCACCACTGGGGATGCACTGCAGTGAGTCCAGAGAGTGCACTGGCCCCACAGGGGATGCAGTGCAGTGAGTCCACAGAGGGCACTAACACCACTGGGGATGCAGCGCAGTGACTCCAGAGAGTGCACTGGCACCACTGGGGATGCACTGCAGTGAGTCCAGAGAGTGCACTGGCACCACTGGAGTTGCAGTGCAGTGAGTCGAGAGAGTGCCCTGGAACCACTGGGGATGCAGCGCAGTGACTACAGAGAGTGCACTGTCTCCACTTGGGATGCAGTGCAGTGACTCCAGAGAGTACACTGCCACCACTGGTGATGCAGTGCAGTGAGTCCAGAGAGTGCACTGTCAGCACTGGTGATGCAGTGCAGTGAGTGCAGAGAGTGCACTGGCACCACGGGGGTGCACTGCAGTGACTCCAGAGAGTGTAGTGGCACCACTGGGGATGCAGTGCAGTGAGTCCAGAGAGTGCACTGGCACCACTGAGGATGCAGTGCAGTGACTCCAGAGAGTGCACTGGCAACACTGGGGATGCACTGCAGTGAGTCCACAGAGTGCACTGGCACCACTGGGGATGCACTGCAGTGTGTCCACAGAGTGCACTGGCACCACTGGGGATGCACCCCGGTGAGTCCAGAGAGTGCTCTCGCACCACTGGGGATGCACTGCAGTGAGTCCAGAGAGTGCACTGGCCCCACAGGGGATGCAGTGCAGTGAGTCCACAGAGGGCACTAACAAAACTGGGGATGCAGCGCAGTGACTCCAGAGAGTGCACTGGCACCACTGGGGATGCACTGCAGTGAGTCCAGAGAGTGCACTGGCACCACTGGAGTTGCAGTGCAGTGAGTCGAGAGAGTGCCCTGGAACCACTGGGGATGCAGCGCAGTGACTACAGAGAGTGCACTGTCTCCACTTGGGATGCAGTGCGGTGACTCCAGAGAGTACACTGCCACCACTGGTGATGCAGTGCAGTGAGTCCAGAGAGTGCACTGTCAGCACTGGGGATGCAGTGCAGTGAGTCCAGAGAGTGCACTGGCACCACTGGGGATGCACTGCAGTGAGTCCAGAGAGTGCACTGGCACCACTGGGGATGCAGTGCAGTGACTCTAGAGAGTGCACTGGCACCACTGGGAATGCAGTGCAGTGAGTCCAGAGAGTGCACTGGCACCACTGGGGATGCACTGCAGTGAGTCCAGAGAGTGCACTGGCACCACTGGGGATGCAGTGCAGTGAGTCCAGAGAGTGCACTGGCACCAATGGGGATGCACTGCAGTGAGTCCAGAGAGTGCAGTGGCACCACTGGGGTGCAGTGCACTGAGTCCAGAGAGTACACTGGCACCACTGGGGATGCAGTGCAGTGAGTCCAGAGTGCACTGTCAGCACTGGGGATGCAGTGCAGTGAGTCCAGAGAGTGCACTGGCACCACTGGGGATGCACTGCAGTGACTCCAGAGACTGCACTGGCACCAATACGGATGCACTGCAGTGAGTCCAGAGAATGCACTGGCACCACTGGGGATGCAGTGCAGTGACTCCAAAGAGAGCACTGGCACCACTGGGGATGCACTGCAGTGAGTCCGGAGAGTGCCCTGGCACCAATGGTGATGCAGTGCAGTGATCCAGAGAGTGCAATGGAACCAATGGCGATGCAGTACAGTGAGTCCAGACAGTGCACTGGCACCACTGGGGATGCAGTGCAGTGAGTCCAGGGAGTGCACTGGCACCACTGGGTATGCAGTGCAGTTAGTCCATAGAGTGCACTGGCTCCACTGGGGATGCAGTGCAGTGACTCAAGAGAGTGCACAGGCACCACTGGGGATGCAGTGCAGTGAGTCCAGAGAGTACACTGGCACCTCAGGGGCTGCACTGCAGTGAGTCCAGAGAGTGCACTGGCACCACTGGGGATGCAGTGCAGTGAGTCCAGAGAGTGCACTGGCACCACTGGGGATGCACCTCGGTGAGTCCAGAGAGTGCTCTGGGAACACCGGGGATGCAGTGCAGTGAGTCCAGTGAGTGCACTGGCACCACTGGGGATGCAGTGCAGTGAGTCCAGAGAGTGCACTGGCACCATTAGGGATGCAGTGCAGTGAGTCCGGAAAGTGCACTGGCACCACTGGGGATGCAGTGCAGTGAGTCCAGAGAGTGCACTGGCACCACTGGGGATGCACTGCAATGAGTCCAGAGAATGCACTGGCACTAATGGGGATGCAGTGCAGTGACTCGAAAGAGTGCACTGGCACCACTGCGGATGCACTGCAGTGAGTCCGGAGAGTGCTCTGGGAACACTGGTGATGCAGTGCAGTGAGTGCAGAGAGTGCACTGGCACCACTGGGGATGCAGTGCAGTGAGTCCAGAGAGTGCACTGGCACCACTGGGGATGCACTGCAGTGACTCGAAAGAGTGCACTGGCACCACTGCGGATGCACTGCAGTGAGTCCGGAGAGTGCCCTGGCACCAATGGTGATGCAGTGCAGTGAGTCCAGAGAGTGCAGTGGCACCACTGGGGATGCAGTGCAGTGAGTCCAGAGAGTGCACTGGCAACACTGGGGATGCACTGCAGTGAGTCCACAGAGTGCACTGGCACCACTGGGGATGCACTGCAGTGAGTCCAGAGAGTGCACTGGCACCACTGGGGATGCACCCCGGTGAGTCCAGAGAGTGCGCTGGCACCAGTGGGGATGCAGTGCAGTGAGTCCAGAGAGTGCACTGGCCCCACAGGGGATGTAGTGCAGTGAGTCCACAGAGGGCACTAACACCACTGGGGATGCACTGCAGTGAGTCCAGAGAGTGCACTGGCACCAGTGGGGATGCACTGCAGTGAGTCCAGAGAGTGCACTGGCACCACTGGTGTTGTAGTGCAGTGAGTCGAGAGAGTGCCCTGGAACCACTGGGGATGCAGCGCAGTGACTACAGAGAGTGCACTGTCTCCACTGGGGATGCAGTGCAGTGAGTCCAGAGAGTACACTGCCACCACTGGGGATGCAGTGCAGAGAGTCCAGAGAGTGCACTGTCAGCACTGGGGATGCAGTGCAGTGAGTCCAGAGAGTGCACTGGCACCACTGGGGATGCAGTGCAGTGACTCTAGAGAGTGCACTGGCACCAATGGGAATGCAGTGCAGTGAGTCCAGAGAGTGTACTGGCACAAAAGGGGATGCACTGCAGTGAGTCCAGAGAGTGCACTGGCACCACTGGGGATGCAGTGCAGTGAGTCCAGAGAGTGCACTGGCACCACTGGGGATGCACTGCAGTGAGTCCAGAGAGTGCAGTGGCACCACTGGGGATGCAGTGCACTGAGTCCAGAGAGTACACTGGCACCACTGGGGATGCAGTGCAGTGAGTCCAGAGAGTGCACTGTCAACACTGGGGATGCAGAGCAGTGAGACCAGAGAGTGCACTGGCACGACTGGGGATGCACTGCAGTGAGTCCAGAGACTGCACTGGCACCAATACGGATGCACTGCAGTGAGTCCAGAGAATGCACTGGCACCACTGGGGATGCAGTGCAGTGACTCGAAAGAGTGCACTGGCACCACTGGGGATGCACTGCAGTGAGTCCGGAGAGTGCCCTGGCACCAATGGTGATGCAGTGCAGTGATCCAGAGAGTGCACTGGAACCACTGGGGATGCAGTGCAGTGAGTCCAGAGAGCGCACTGGCACCACTGGGGATGCAGTGCAGTGAGTCCAGAGAGTGCACTGGCACCACTGGGTATGCAGTGCAGTTAGTCCATAGAGTGCACTGGCTCCACTGGGGATGCAGTGCAGTGACTCAAGAGAGTGCACAGGCACCACTGGGGATGCAGTGCAGTGAGTCCAGAGAGTGCAATGGCACCACAGGTGATGCACTGCAGTGATTCCAGAGAGTGCACTGTCACCACTGGGGATGCAGTGCAGTGAGTCCAGAGAGTACACTGGTACCTCAGGGGCTGCACTGCAGTGAGTCCAGAGAGTGCACTGGCACCACTGGGGATGCACTGCAGTGAGTCCAGAGAGTGCACTGGCACCACTGGGATGCAGTGCAGTGACTCCAGAGAGTGCAGAGGCACCACGGTTGATGCAGTGCTGTGACTCCAGAGAGTGCACTGGCACCACTGGGGATGCAGTGCAGTGAGTCCAGAGAGTACACTGGTACCTCAGGGGATGCACTGCAGTGAGTCCAGAGAGTGCACTGGCACCACTGGGGATGCACTACAGTGAGTCGAAAGAGTGCACTGGCACCACTGGGGATGCAGTGCAGTGACTCCAGAGAGTGCAGAGGCACCACTGTTGATGCAGTGCTGTGACTCCAGAGAGTGCACTGGCACCACTGGGGATGCAGTGCAGTGAGTCCTGAGAGTGCAAAGGCACCACTGGTGATGCACTGCAGTGAGTCCAGAGAGTGCACTGGCACCACTGGGGATGCAGTGCAGTGAGTCCAGAGAGTGCACTGGCACCACTGGTGATGCACTGCAGTGAGTCCAGAGAGTGCACTGGCACCACTGGGGATGCAGTGCAGTGAGTCCAGAGAGTGCACTGGCACCACTGGGGATGCACTGCAGTGAGTCCTGAGAGTGCACTGGCACCACTGGGGATGCAGTGCAGTGACTCCAGAGAGTGCAGCGGCACCACTGTTGATGCAGTGCAGTGAGTGCAGAGAGTGCACTGGCACCAGTGCGGAAGCACTGCAGTGAGTCCAGAGAGTGCACTGGCACCAGTGCGGAAGCACTGCAGTGAGTCCAGAGAGTGCACTGGCACCACTGAGGATGCAGTGCAGTGAGTCCAGAGAGTGCACTGGCACCACTGGGGATGCAGTGCAGTGACTCTAGAGAGTGCACTGGCACCACTGAGATGCAGTGCAGTGACTCTAGAGAGTGCACTGGCACCACTGGGGTTGCAGTGCAGTGAGTCCAGAGAGTGCACTGGCACCACTGGGGATGCAGTGCAGTGAGTGCAGAGAGTGCACTGGCACCACTGGGGATGCACTGCAGTGAGTCCAGAGAGTGCAGTGGCACCACTGGGGATGCAGTGCAGTGAGTCCAGAGAGTACACTGGCACCACTGGGGATGCAGTGCAGTGAGTCCAGAGAGTGCACTGTCAGCACTGGGGATGCAGTGCAGTGAGTCCAGAGAGTGCACTGGCACCACTGGGGATGCACTGCAGTGACTCCAGAGACTGCACTGGCACCAATGGGGATGCACTGCAGTGAGTCCAGAGAATGCACTGGCACCACTGGGGATGCAGTGCAGTGACTCGAAAGAGTGCACTGGCACCACTGGGGATGCACTGCAGTGAGTCCGGAGAGTGCCCTGGCACCAATGGTGATGCAGTGCATTGATCCAGAGAGTGCAGAGGCACCACTGTTGATGCAGTGCAGTGAGTGCAGAGAGTGCACTGGCACCAGTGCGGAAGCACTGCAGTGAGTCCAGAGAGTGCACTGGCAGCACTGGGGATGCACCTCGGTGAGTCCAGAGAGTGCACTGGCACCACTGGGGATGCAGTGCAGTGAGTCCAGAGAGTGCACTGGCACCACTGGGGATGCAGTGCAGTGAGTCCAGAGAGTGCACTGGCACCACTGGGGATGCACCCCGGTGAGTCCAGAGAGTGCACTCGCACCACTGGGGATGCACTGCAGTGAGTCCAGAGAGTGCACTGGCCCCACAGGGGATGTAGTGCAGTGAGTCCACAGAGGGCACTAACACCACTGGGGATGCAGCGCAGTGAGTCCAGAGAGTGCACTGGCACCACTGGGGATGCACTGCAGTGAGTCCAGAGAGTGCACTGGCACCACTGGAGTTGCAGTGCAGTGAGTCGAGAGAGTGCCCTGGAACCACTGGGGATGCAGCGCAGTGACTACAGAGAGTGCACTGTCTCCACTGGGGATGCAGTGCAGTGAGTCCAGAGAGTACACTGCCACCACTGGGGATGCAGTGCAGTGAGTCCAGAGAGTGCACTGTCAGCACTGGGGATGCAGTGCAGTGAGTCCAGAGTGCACTGTCAGCACTGGGGATGCAGTGCAGTGAGTCCAGAGAGTGCACTGGCACCACTGGGGATGCACTGCAGTGACTCCAGAGACTGCACTGGCACCAATACGGATGCACTGCAGTGAGTCCAGAGAATGCACTGGCACCACTGGGGATGCAGTGCAGTGACTCCAAAGAGAGCACTGGCACCACTGGGGATGCACTGCAGTGAGTCCGGAGAGTGCCCTGGCACCAATGGTGATGCAGTGCAGTGATCCAGAGAGTGCAATGGAACCAATGGCGATGCAGTACAGTGAGTCCAGACAGTGCACTGGCACCACTGGGGATGCAGTGCAGTGAGTCCAGAGAGTGCACTGGCACCACTGGGTATGCAGTGCAGTTAGTCCATAGAGTGCACTGGCTCCACTGGGGATGCAGTGCAGTGACTCAAGAGAGTGCACAGGCACCACTGGGGATGCAGTGCAGTGAGTCCAGAGAGTACACTGGCAACACTGGGGATGCACTGCAGTGAGTCCACAGAGTGCACTGGCACCACTGGGGATGCAGTGCAGTGAGTCCAGAGAGTGCACTGGCACCACTGGGGATGCACCTCGGTGAGTCCAGAGAGTGCTCTGGGAACACCGGGGATGCAGTGCAGTGAGTGCAGAGAGTGCACTGGCACCACTGGGGATGCAGTGCAGTGAGTCCAGAGAGTGCACTGGCACCATTAGGGATGCAGTGCAGTGAGTCCGGAAAGTGCACTGGCACCACTGGGGATGCAGTGCAGTGAGTCCAGAGAGTGCACTGGCACCACTGGGGATGCACTGCAATGAGTCCAGAGAATGCACTGGCACTAATGGGGATGCAGTGCAGTGACTCGAAAGAGTGCACTGGCACCACTGCGGATGCACTGCAGTGAGTCCGGAGAGTGCTCTGGGAACACTGGTGATGCAGTGCAGTGAGTGCAGAGAGTGCACTGGCACCACTGGGGATGCAGTGCAGTGAGTCCAGAGAGTGCACTGGCACCACTGGGGATGCACTGCAGTGACTCGAAAGAGTGCACTGGCACCACTGCGGATGCACTGCAGTGAGTCCGGAGAGTGCCCTGGCACCAATGGTGATGCAGTGCAGTGAGTCCAGAGAGTGCAGTGGCACCACTGGGGATGCAGTGCAGTGAGTCCAGAGAGTGCACTGGCAACACTGGGGATGCACTGCAGTGAGTCCACAGAGTGCACTGGCACCACTGGGGATGCACTGCAGTGAGTCCAGAGAGTGCACTGGCACCACTGGGGATGCACCCCGGTGAGTCCAGAGAGTGCGCTGGCACCAGTGGGGATGCAGTGCAGTGAGTCCAGAGAGTGCACTGGCACAAAAGGGGATGCACTGCAGTGAGTCCAGAGAGTGCACTGGCACCACTGGGGATGCAGTGCAGTGAGTCCAGAGAGTGCAGTGGCACCACTGGGGATGCACTGCAGTGAGTCCAGAGAGTGCAGTGGCACCACTGGGGATGCAGTGCACTGAGTCCAGAGAGTACACTGGCACCACTGGGGATGCAGTGCAGTGAGTCCAGAGAGTGCACTGTCAGCACTGGGGATGCAGTGCAGTGAGTCCAGAGAGTGCACTGGCACCACTGGGGATGCACTGCAGTGACTCCAGAGACTGCACTGGCACCAATACGGATGCACTGCAGTGAGTCCAGAGAATGCACTGGCACAACTGGGGATGCAGTGCAGTGACTCTAGAGAGTGCACTGGCACCAATGGGGATGCAGTGCAGTGAGTCCAGAGAGTGCACTGGCACAAAAGGGGATGCACTGCAGTGAGTCCAGAGAGTGCACTGGCACCACTGGGGATGCAGTGCAGTGACTCGAAAGAGTGCACTGGCACCACTGGGGATGCACTGCAGTGAGTCCGGAGAGTGCCCTGGCACCAATGGTGATGCAGTGCAGTGATCCAGAGAGTGCACTGGAACCACTGGGGATGCAGTGCAGTGAGTCCAGAGAGTGCACTGGCACCACTGGGGATGCAGTGCAGTGAGTCGAGAGAGTGCACTGGCACCACTGGGTATGCAGTGCAGTTAGTCCATAGAGTGCAATGGCTCCACTGGGGATGCAGTGCAGTGACTCAAGAGAGTGCACAGGCACCACTGGGGATGCAGTGCAGTGAGTCCAGAGAGTGCAATGGCACCACAGGTGATGCACTGCAGTGATTCCAGAGAGTGCACTGTCACCACTGGGGATGCAGTGCAGTGAGTCCAGAGAGTACACTGGTACCTCAGGGGCTGCACTGCAGTGAGTCCAGAGAGTGCACTGGCACCACTGGGGATGCAGTGCAGTGAGTCCAGAGAGTGCACTGGCACCACTGGGGATGCACCTCGGTGAGTCCAGAGAGTGCTCTGGGAACACCGGGGATGCAGTGCAGTGAGTGCAGAGAGTGAACTGGCACCACTGGGGATGCACTGCAGTGAGTCCAGAGAGTGCACTGGCACCACAGGGGATGCACTGCAGTGAGTTCGGGAGTGCCCTGGCACCAATGGTGATGCAGTGCAGTGAGTCCAGAGAGTGCAGTGGCACCACTGGGGATGCAGTGCAGTGAGTCCAGAGAGTGCACTGGCACCACTGGGGATGCACTGCAGTGAGTCCAGAGAGTGCACTGGCACCACTGGGGATGCACTGCAGTGAGTCCAGAGAGTGCTCTGGGAACACTGGGGATGCAGTGCAGTGAGTGCAGAGAGTGCACTGGCACCACTGGGGATGCAGTGCAGTGAGTCCAGAGAGTGCACTGGCACCACTGGGGATGCACTGCAGTGACTCGAAAGAGTGCACTGGCACCACTGCGGATGCACTGCAGTGAGTCCGGAGAGTGCACTGGCACCAATGGTGATGCAGTGCAGTGAGTCCAGAGAGTGCACTGGCACCACTGGGGATGCACTGCAGTGAGTCCAGAGAGTGCACTGGCACCACTGGGGATGCAGTGCAGTGAGTCCAGAGAGTGCACTGGCACCACTGGGGATGCAGTGCAGTGAGTCCAGAGAGTGCACTAGCACCAATGGGATGCAGTGCAGTGAGTCCAGAGAGTGCACTGGCACCACTGGGGATGCAGTGCAGTGAGTCCAGAGAGTGCACTGGCACCACTGAGGATGTAGTGCAGTGACTCCAGAGAGTGCACTGGCAACACTGGGGATGCACTGCAGTGAGTCCAGAGAGTGCACTGGCACCACTGGGGATGCACAGCAGTGAGTCCAGAGAGTGCACTGGCACCACTGGGGATGCACCCCGGTGAGTCCAGAGAGTGCACTCGCACAACTGGGGATGCACTGCAGTGAGTCCAGAGAGTGCACTGGCCCCACAGGGGATGTAGTGCAGTGAGTCCACAGAGGGCATTAACACCACTGGGGATGCAGCGCAGTGAGTCCAGAGAGTGCACTGGCACCATTGCGGATGCACTGCAGTGAGTCCAGAGAGTGCACTGGCACCACTGGAGTTGCAGTGCAGTGAGTCGAGAGAGTGCCCTGGAACCACTGGGGATGCAGCGCAGTGACTACAGAGAGTGCACTTTCTCCACTGGGGATGCAGTGCAGTGAGTCCAGAGAGTGCACTGTCAGCACTGGGGATGCAGTGCAGTGAGTCCAGAGAGTGCCCTGGAACCACTGGGGATGCAGCGCAGTGACTACAGAGAGTGCACTGGCACCACTGGGGATGCAGTGCAGTGAGTCCAGAGAGTGCACTGGCACCAATGGGGATGCAGTGCAGTGAGTCCAGAGAGTGCACTGGCACCACTGGGGATGCACTGCAGTGAGTCCAGAGAGTGCAGTGGCACCACTGGGGATGCAGTGCACTGAGTCCAGAGAGTACACTGGCACCACTGGGGATGCAGTGCAGTGAGTCCAGAGAGTGCACTGTCAGCACTGGGGATGCAGTGCAATGAGTCCAGAGAGTGCACTGGCACCACTGGGGATGCACTGCAGTGACTCCAGAGACTGCACTGGCACCAATACGGATGCACTGAAGTGAGTCCAGAGAATGCACTGGCACCACTGGGGATGCAGTGCAGTGACTCGAAAGAGTGCACTGGCACCACTGGGGATGCAGTGCAGTGAGTCCGGAGAGTGCCCTGGCACCAATGGTGATGCAGTGCAGTGATCCAGAGAGTGCACTGGAACCACTGGGGATGCAGTGCAGTGAGTCCAGAGAGTGCACTGGCACCACTGGGGATGCACTGCAGTGAGTCCAGAGAGTGCACTGGCACCACTGGGTATGCAGCGCAGTGAGTCCAGAGAGTGCACTGGCTCCACTGGGGATGCAGTGCAGTGACTCAAGAGAGTGCACAGGCACCACTGGGGATGCAGTGCAGTGAGTCCAGAGAGTGCAATGGCACCACAGGGGATGCACTGCAGTGATTCCAGAGAGTGCACTGTCACCACTGGGGATGCAGTGCAGTGAGTCCAGAGAGTACACTGGTACCTCAGGGGCTGCACTGCAGTGAGTCCAGAGAGTGCACTGGCACCACTGGGGATGCAGTGCAGTGAGTCCAGAGATTTCACTGGCACCATTAGGGATGCAGTGCAGTGAGTCCGGAGAGTGCACTGGCACCACTGGGGATGCAGTGCAGTGAGTCCAGAGAGTGCACTGGCACCACTGGGGATGCACTGCAATGAGTCCAGAGAATGCACTGGCACTAATGCGGATGCAGTGCAGTGACTCGAAAGAGTGCACTGGCACCACTGCGGATGCACTGCAGTGAGTCCCGAGAGTGCCCTGGCACCAATGGTGATGCAGTGCAGTGAGTCCAGAGAGTGCAGTGGCACCACTGGGGATGCAGTGCAGTGAGTCCAGAGAGTGCACTGGCACCACTGGGGATGCACTGCAGTGAGTCCAGAGAGTGCTCTGGGAACACTGGGGATGCAGTGCAGTGAGTGCAGAGAGTGCACTGGCACCACTGGGGATGCAGTGCAGTGAGTCCAGAGAGTGCACTGGCACCACTGGGGATGCACTGCAGTGACTCGAAAGAGTGCACTGGCACCACTGGGGATGCACTGCACTGAGTCCAGAGAGTGCACTGACACCACTGGGGATCCAATGCAGTGAGTCCAGAGAGTGCAATGGAACCACTGGGGATGCAGTGCAGTGAGTCCAGAGAGTGCACTGGCACTTCTGGGGATGCAGTGCAGTGAGTGCAGAGAGTGCACTGGCACAAAAGGGGATGCACTGCAGTGACTCCAGAAAGTGCACTGGCACCACTGGGGATGCACTGCAGTGAGTCCAGAGAGTGCACTGGCACCGCTGGGGATGCACTGCAGTGAGTCCAGAGAGTGTACTGGCACCAGAGGGGATGCAGTGCAGTGAGTCCAGAGAGTGCACTGGCACCACTGGGGATGCACCCCGTTGAGTCCAGAGAGTGCACTGGCACCACTGGGGATGCAGTGCAGTGAGTCCAGAGACAGCACTGTCAGCACTGGGGATGCAGTGCAGTGAGTCCAGAGAGTGCACTGGCACCAATGGGGATGCAGTGCTGTGAGTCCAGAGAGTGCCCTGGCACCACTGGGGATGCAGTGAGTCCAGACAGTGCACTGGCACCACTGGGGATGCACTGCAGTGAGACCAGAGTGTTCTCTGGCACCTCTGGGGATGCAGTTTAGTGAGTCCAGAGAGTGCACCGGCTCCAATGGCGATACATTGCAGTGAGTCCAGAGAGTGCACTGGCACCACTGGGGATGCAGTGCAGTGCGTCCAGAGAGTGCACTGGCACCACTGGGGATGCAGTGCAGTGAGTCCAGGGAGTGCTCTGGCACCACTGAGCTACACTGCAGTGAGTCCAGTAGTTGCACTGGCACCACAGGGGATGCAGTACAGTGAGTCCAGAGACTACACTGGCACCACTGGGGATGCAATGCGGTGAGTCCAGAGAGTGTACTGGCACCACTGTTGATGCAGTGCAGTGAGTCCAGAGAGTGCACTGGCACCACTGGGGATGCAGTGCAGTGAGTCCAGAGAGTGCACTGGCACTACTGGGGATGCACTGCAGTGAGTCCAGAGAGTGCACTGGCACCACTGGGGATGCAGTGCAGTGACTACAGAGAGTGCAGAGGCACCACTGTTGATGCAGTGCTGTGACTCCAGAGAGTGCACTGGCACCACTGGGGATGCAGTGCAGTGAGTCCTGAGAGTGCAAATGCACCACTGGGGATGCAGTGCAGTGAGTCCAGAGAGTGCACTGGCACCACTGGGGATGCAGTGCAGTGAGTCCAGAGAGTGCACTGGCACCACTGGGGATGCAGTGCAGTGAGTCCAGAGAGTGCAATGGCACCACAGGGGATGCACTGCAGTGATTCCAGAGAGTGCACTGTCACCACTGGGGATGCAGTGCAGTGAGTCCAGAGAGTACACTGGTACCTCAGGGGCTGCACTGCAGTGAGTCCAGAGAGTGCACTGTCACCACTGGGGATGCAGTGTAGTGAGTCCAGAGAGTGCACTGGCACCAATGGGGATGCACCTCGGTGAGTCCAGAGAGTGCTCTGGGAACACCGGGGATGCAGTGCAGTGAGTGCAGAGAGTGAACTGGCACCACTGGGGATGCAGTGCAGTGAGTCCAGAGATTTCACTGGCACCATTAGGGATGCAGTGCAGTGAGTCTGGAGAGTGCACTGGCACCACTGGGGATGCAGTGCAGTGAGTCCAGAGAGTGCACTGGCACCACTGGGGATGCACTGCAATGAGTCCAGAGAATGCACTGGCACTAATGCGGATGCAGTGCAGTGACTCGAAAGAGTGCACTGGCACCACTGCGGATGCACTGCAGTGAGTCCCGAGAGTGCCCTGGCACCAATGGTGATGCAGTGCAGTGAGTCCAGAGAGTGCAGTGGCACCACTGGGGATGCAGTGCAGTGAGTCCAGAGAGTGCACTGGCACCACTGGGGATGCACTGCAGTGAGTCCAGAGAGTGCTCTGGGAACACTGGGGATGCAGTGCAGTGAGTGCAGAGAGTGCACTGGCACCACTGGGGATGCAGTGCAGTGAGTCCAGAGAGTGCACTGGCACCACTGGGGATGCACTGCAGTGACTCGAAAGAGTGCACTGGCACCACTGGGGATGCACTGCACTGAGTCCAGAGAGTGCACTGACACCACTGGGGATCCAATGCAGTGAGTCCAGAGAGTGCAATGGAACCACTGGGGATGCAGTGCAGTGAGTCCAGAGACTGCACTGGCACTTCTGGGGATGCAGTGCAGTGAGTGCAGAGAGTGCACTGGCACAAAAGGGGATGCACTGCAGTGACTCCAGAAAGTGCACTGGCACCACTGGGGATGCACTGCAGTGAGTCCAGAGAGTGCACTGGCACCGCTGGGGATGCACTGCAGTGAGTCCAGAGAGTGTACTGGCACCACAGGGGATGCAGTGCAGTGAGTCCAGAGAGTGCACTGGCACCACTGGGGATGCACCCCGTTGAGTCCAGAGAGTGCACTGGCACCACTGGGGATGCAGTGCAGTGAGTCCAGAGACAGCACTGTCAGCACTGGGGATGCAGTGCAGTGAGTCCAGAGAGTGCACTGGCACCAATGGGGATGCAGTGCTGTGAGTCCAGAGAGTGCCCTGGCACCACTGGGGATGCAGTGAGTCCAGACAGTGCACTGGCACCACTGGGGATGCACTGCAGTGAGACCAGAGTGTTCTCTGGCACCTCTGGGGATGCAGTTTAGTGAGTCCAGAGAGTGCACCGGCTCCAATGGCGATACATTGCAGTGAGTCCAGAGAGTGCACTGGCACCACTGGGGATGCAGTGCAGTGAGTCCAGAGAGTGCACTGGCACCACTGGGGATGCAGTGCAGTGAGTCCAGGGAGTGCTCTGGCACCACTGAGCTACACTGCAGTGAGTCCAGTAGTTGCACTGGCACCACTGGGGATGCAGTACAGTGAGTCCAGAGACTACACTGGCACCACTGGGGATGCAATGCGGTGAGTCCAGAGAGTGTACTGGCACCACTGTTGATGCAGTGCAGTGAGTCCAGAGAGTGCACTGGCACCACTGGGGATGCAGTGCAGTGAGTCCAGAGAGTGCACTGGCACTACTGGGGATGCACTGCAGTGAGTCCAGAGAGTGCACTGGCACCACTGGGGATGCACTACAGTGAGTCCAGAGAGTGCACTGGCACCACTGGGGATGCAGTGCAGTGACTACAGAGAGTGCAGAGGCACCACTGGGGATGCAGTGCTGTGACTCCAGAGAGTGCACTGGCACCACTGGGGATGCAGTGCAGTGAGTCCTGAGAGTGCAAAGGCACCACTGGGGATGCAGTGCAGTGAGTCCAGAGAGTGCACTGGCACCACTGGGGATGCAGTGCAGTGAGTCCAGAGAGTGCACTGGCACCACTGGGGATGCAGTGCAGTGAGTCCAGAGAGTGCAATGGCACCACAGGGGATGCACTGCAGTGATTCCAGAGAGTGCACTGTCACCACTGGGGATGCAGTGCAGTGAGTCCAGAGAGTACACTGGTACCTCAGGGGCTGCACTGCAGTGAGTCCAGAGAGTGCACTGTCACCACTGGGGATGCAGTGTAGTGAGTCCAGAGAGTGCACTGGCACCACTGGGGATGCACCTCGGTGAGTCCAGAGAGTGCACTGGCACCACTGGGGATGCAGTGCAGTGAGTGCAGAGAGTGAACTGGCACCACTGGGGATGCAGTGCAGTGAGTCCAGAGATTTCACTGGCACCATTAGGGATGCAGTGCAGTGAGTCTGGAGAGTGCACTGGCACCACTGGGGATGCAGTGCAGTGAGTCCAGAGAGTGCACTGGCACCACTGGGGATGCACTGCAATGAGTCCAGAGAATGCACTGGCACTAATGCGGATGCAGTGCAGTGACTCGAAAGAGTGCACTGGCACCACTGCGGATGCACTGCAGTGAGTCCCGAGAGTGCCCTGGCACCAATGGTGATGCAGTGCAGTGAGTCCAGAGAGTGCAGTGGCACCACTGGGGATGCAGTGCAGTGAGTCCAGAGAGTGCACTGGCACCACTGGGGATGCACTGCAGTGAGTCCAGAGAGTGCACTGGCACCACTGGGGATGCACTGCAGTGAGTCCAGAGAGTGCTCTGGGAACACTGGGGATGCAGTGCAGTGAGTGCAGAGAGTGCACTGGCACCACTGGGGATGCAGTGCAGTGAGTCCAGAGAGTGCACTGGCACCACTGGGGATGCACTGCAGTGACTCGAAAGAGTGCACTGGCACCACTGGGGATGCACTGCACTGAGTCCAGAGAGTGCACTGACACCACTGGGGATCCAATGCAGTGAGTCCAGAGTGTGCAATGGAACCACTGGGGATGCAGTGCAGTGAGTCCAGAGAGTGCACTGGCACTTCTGGGGATGCAGTGCAGTGACTCAAGAGAGTGCACAGGCACCACTGGGGATGCACTGCAGTGACTCCAGAAAGTGCACTGGCACCACTGGGGATGCACTGCAGTGAGTCCAGAGAGTGCACTGGCACCGCTGGGGATGCACTGCAGTGAGTCCAGAGAGTGTACTGGCACCAGAGGGGATGCAGTGCAGTGAGTCCAGAGAGTGCACTGGCACCACTGGGGATGCACCCCGGTGAGTCCAGAGAGTGCACTGGCACCACAGTGATGCAGTGCAGTGAGTCCAGAGACAGCACTGTCAGCACTGTTGATGCAGTGCAGTGAGTCCAGAGAGTGCACTGGCACCACTGGGGATGCAGTGCTGTGAGTCCAGAGAGTGCACTGGCACCACTGGGGATGCAGTGAGTCCAGAGAGTGCACTGGCACCACTGGGGATGCACTGCAGTGAGACCAGAGTGTTCTCTGGCACCTCTGGGGATGCAGTTTAGTGAGTCCAGAGAGTGCACTGGCTCCAATGGCGATACATTGCAGTGAGTCCAGAGAGTGCACTGGCACCACTGGGGATGCAGTGCAGTGAGTCCAGAGAGTGCACTGGCACCACTGGGGATGCAGTGCCGTGAGTCCAGGGAGTGCTCTGGCACCACTGAGCTACACTGCAGTGAGTCCAGTAGTTGCACTGGCACCACTGGGGATGCAGTACAGTGAGTCCAGAGACTACACTGGCACCACTGGGGATGCAATGCGGTGAGTCCAGAGAGTGCACTGGCACCACTGGGATGCAGTGCAGTGAGTCCAGAGAGTGCACTGGCACTACTGGGGATGCACTGCAGTGAGTCCAGAGAGTGCACTGTCACCACTGGGGATGCACTACAGTGAGTCCAGAGAGTGCACTGGCACCACTGGGGATGCAGTGCAGTGACTCCAGAGAGTGCAGAGGTACCACTGTTGATGCAGTGCTGTGACTCCAGAGAGTGCACTGGCACCACTGGGGATGCAGTGCAGTGAGTCCTGAGAGTGCAAAGGCACCACTGGGGATGCAGTGCAGTGAGTCCAGAGAGTGCACTGGCACCACTGGGGATGCAGTGCAGTGAGTCCAGAGAGTGCACTGGCACCGCTGGGGATGCACTACAGTGAGTCCAGAGAGTGCACTGGCACCACTGGGGATGCAGTGCAGTGACTCCAGAGAATGCAGAGGCACCACTGTTGATGCAGTGCAGTGAGTGCAGAGAGTGCACTGGCACCAGTGCGGAAGCACTGCAGTGAGTCCGGAGAGTGCCCTGGCACCAATGGTGATGCAGTACAGTGAGTCCAGAGAGTGCAGTGGCACCACTGGGGATGCAGTGCAGTGAGTCCAGAGAGTGCACTGGCACCACTGGGGATGCACTGCAGTGAGTCCAGAGAGTGCAGTGGCACCACTGGGGATGCAGTGCAGTGAGTGCAGAGAGTGCACTGGCACCACTGGGGATGCAGTGCAGTGAGTCCAGAGAGTGCACTGGCACCACTGGGAATGCACTGCAGTGACTCGAAAGAGTGCACTGGCACCACTGGGGATGCACTGCACTGAGTCCAGAGAGTGCACTGACACCACTGGGGATCCAATGCAGTGAGTGCAGAGAGTGCAATGGAACCACTGGGGATGCAGTGCAGTGAGTCCAGAGAGTGCACTGGCACCACTGGGGATGCACTGCAGTGACTCGAAAGAGTGCACTGGCACCACTGGGGATGCACTGCACTGAGTCCAGAGAGTGCACTGACACCACTGGGGATCCAATGCAGTGAGTCCAGAGTGTGCAATGGAACCACTGGGGATGCAGTGCAGTGAGTCCAGAGAGTGCACTGGCACTTCTGGGGATGCAGTGCAGTGACTCAAGAGAGTGCACAGGCACCACTGGGGATGCACTGCAGTGACTCCAGAAAGTGCACTGGCACCACTGGGGATGCACTGCAGTGAGTCCAGAGAGTGCACTGGCACCGCTGGGGATGCACTGCAGTGAGTCCAGAGAGTGTACTGGCACCAGAGGGGATGCAGTGCAGTGAGTCCAGAGAGTGCACTGGCACCACTGGGGATGCACCCCGGTGAGTCCAGAGAGTGCACTGGCACCACAGTGATGCAGTGCAGTGAGTCCAGAGACAGCACTGTCAGCACTGTTGATGCAGTGCAGTGAGTCCAGAGAGTGCACTGGCACCACTGGGGATGCAGTGCTGTGAGTCCAGAGAGTGCACTGGCACCACTGGGGATGCAGTGAGTCCAGAGAGTGCACTGGCACCACTGGGGATGCACTGCAGTGAGACCAGAGTGTTCTCTGGCACCTCTGGGGATGCAGTTTAGTGAGTCCAGAGAGTGCACTGGCTCCAATGGCGATACATTGCAGTGAGTCCAGAGAGTGCACTGGCACCACTGGGGATGCAGTGCAGTGAGTCCAGAGAGTGCACTGGCACCACTGGGGATGCAGTGCCGTGAGTCCAGGGAGTGCTCTGGCACCACTGAGCTACACTGCAGTGAGTCCAGTAGTTGCACTGGCACCACTGGGGATGCAGTACAGTGAGTCCAGAGACTACACTGGCACCACTGGGGATGCAATGCGGTGAGTCCAGAGAGTGCACTGGCACCACTGGGATGCAGTGCAGTGAGTCCAGAGAGTGCACTGGCACTACTGGGGATGCACTGCAGTGAGTCCAGAGAGTGCACTGTCACCACTGGGGATGCACTACAGTGAGTCCAGAGAGTGCACTGGCACCACTGGGGATGCAGTGCAGTGACTCCAGAGAGTGCAGAGGTACCACTGTTGATGCAGTGCTGTGACTCCAGAGAGTGCACTGGCACCACTGGGGATGCAGTGCAGTGAGTCCTGAGAGTGCAAAGGCACCACTGGGGATGCAGTGCAGTGAGTCCAGAGAGTGCACTGGCACCACTGGGGATGCAGTGCAGTGAGTCCAGAGAGTGCACTGGCACCGCTGGGGATGCACTACAGTGAGTCCAGAGAGTGCACTGGCACCACTGGGGATGCAGTGCAGTGACTCCAGAGAATGCACTGGCACCACTGTTGATGCAGTGCAGTGAGTGCAGAGAGTGCACTGGCACCAGTGCGGAAGCACTGCAGTGAGTCCGGAGAGTGCCCTGGCACCAATGGTGATGCAGTACAGTGAGTCCAGAGAGTGCAGTGGCACCACTGGGGATGCAGTGCAGTGAGTCCAGAGAGTGCACTGGCACCACTGGGGATGCACTGCAGTGAGTCCAGAGAGTGCAGTGGCACCACTGGGGATGCAGTGCAGTGAGTGCAGAGAGTGCACTGGCACCACTGGGGATGCAGTGCAGTGAGTCCAGAGAGTGCACTGGCACCACTGGGAATGCACTGCAGTGACTCGAAAGAGTGCACTGGCACCACTGGGGATGCACTGCACTGAGTCCAGAGAGTGCACTGACACCACTGGGGATCCAATGCAGTGAGTCCAGAGAGTGCAATGGAACCACTGGGGATGCAGTGCAGTGAGTCCAGAGAGTGCACTGGCACTTCTGGGGATGCAGTGGAGTGACTCAAGAGAGTGCACAGGCACCACTGGGGATGCACTGCAGTGACTCCAGAAAGTGCACTGGCACCACTGGGGATGCACTGCAGTGAGTCCAGAGAGTGCACTGGCACCGCTGGGGATGCACTGCAGTGAGTCCAGAGAGTGTACTGGCACCACAGGGGATGCAGTGCAGTGAGTCCAGAGAGTGCACTGGCACCACTGGGGATGCACCCCGGTGAGTCCAGAGAGTGCACTGGCACCACAGTGATGCAGTGCAGTGAGTCCAGAGACAGCACTGTCAGCACTGTTGATGCAGTGCAGTGAGTCCAGAGAGTGCACTGGCACCACTGGGGATGCAGTGCTGTGAGTCCAGAGAGTGCACTGGCACCACTGGGGATGCAGTGAGTCCAGACAGTGCACTGGCACCACTGGGGATGCACTGCAGTGAGACCAGAGTGTTCTCTGGCACCTCTGGGGATGCAGTTTAGTGAGTCCAGAGAGTGCACTGGCTCCAATGGCGATACATTGCAGTGAGTCCAGAGAGTGCACTGGCACCACTGGGGATGCAGTGCAGTGAGTCCAGAGAGTGCACTGGCACCACTGGGGATGCAGTGCAGTGAGTCCAGGGAGTGCTCTGGCACCACTGAGCTACACTGCAGTGAGTCCAGTAGTTGCACTGGCACCACTGGGGATGCAGTACAGTGAGTCCAGAGACTACACTGGCACCACTGGGGATGCAATGCGGTGAGTCCAGAGAGTGCACTGGCACCACTGGGATGCAGTGCAGTGAGTCCAGAGAGTGCACTGGCACTACTGGGGATGCACTGCAGTGAGTCCAGAGAGTGCACTGTCACCACTGGGGATGCACTACAGTGAGTCCAGAGAGTGCACTGGCACCACTGGGGATGCAGTGCAGTGACTCCAGAGAGTGCAGAGGTACCACTGTTGATGCAGTGCTGTGACTCCAGAGAGTGCACTGGCACCACTGGGGATGCAGTGCAGTGAGTCCAGAGAGTGCACTGGCACCACTGGGGATGCAGTGCAGTGAGTCCAGAGAGTGCACTGGCACCGCTGGGGATGCACTACAGTGAGTCCAGAGAGTGCACTGGCACCACTGGGGATGCAGTGCAGTGACTCCAGAGAATGCAGAGGCACCACTGTTGATGCAGTGCAGTGAGTGCAGAGAGTGCACTGGCACCAGTGCGGAAGCACTGCAGTGAGTCCAGAGAGTGCACTGGCACCACTGGGGATGCACTGCAGTGAGTCCAGAGAGTGCACTGGCACAACTGGGGATGCAGTGCAGTGAGTCCAGAGAGTGCACTGGCAGCACTGGGGATGCAGTGCAGTGACTCCAGAGAGTGCACTGGCACCACTGGTGATGCAGTGCAGTGAGTGCAGAGAGTGCACTGGCACCACGGGGGTGCACTGCAGTGACTCCAGAGAGTGTACTGGCACCACTGGGGATGCAGTGCAGTGAGTCCAGAGAGTGCACTGGCACCACTGAGGATGCAGTGCAGTGACTCCAGAGAGTGCACTGCCAACACTGGGGATGCACTGCAGTGAGTCCACAGAGTGCACTGGCACCACTGGGGATGCACTGCAGTGAGTCCACAGAGTGCACTGGCACCACTGGGGATGCACCCCGGTGAGTCCAGAGAGTGCTCTCGCACCACTGGGGATGCACTGCAGTGAGTCCAGAGAGTGCACTGGCCCCACAGGGGATGCAGTGCAGTGCGTCCACAGAGGGCACTAACACCACTGGGGATGCAGCGCAGTGACTCCAGAGAGTGCACTGGCACCACTGGGGATGCACTGCAGTGAGTCCAGAGAGTGCACTGGCACCACTGGAGTTGCAGTGCAGTGAGTCGAGAGAGTGCCCTGGAACCACTGGGGATGCAGCGCAGTGACTACAGAGAGTGCACTGTCTCCACTTGGGATGCAGTGCAGTGACTCCAGAGAGTACACTGCCACCACTGGTGATGCAGTGCAGTGAGTCCAGAGAGTGCACTGTCAGCACTGGGGATGCAGTGCAGTGAGTCCAGAGAGTGCACTGGCACCACTGGGGATGCACTGCAGTGAGTCCAGAGAGTGCACTGGCACCACTGGGGATGCAGTGCAGTGACTCTAGAGAGTGCACTGGCACCACTGGGAATGCAGTGCAGTGAGTCCAGAGAGTGCACTGGCACAAAAGGGGATGCACTGCAGTGAGTCCAGAGAGTGCACTGGCACCACTGGGGATGCAGTGCAGTGAGTCCAGAGAGTGCACTGGCACCAATGGGGATGCACTGCAGTGAGTCCAGAGAGTGCAGTGGCACCACTGGGGATGCAGTGCACTGAGTCCAGAGAGTACACTGGCACCACTGGGGATGCAGTGCAGTGAGTCCAGAGTGCACTGTCAGCACTGGGGATGCAGTGCAGTGAGTCCAGAGAGTGCACTGGCACCACTGGGGATGCACTGCAGTGACTCCAGAGACTGCACTGGCACCAATACGGATGCACTGCAGTGAGTCCAGAGAATGCACTGGCACCACTGGGGATGCAGTGCAGTGACTCCAAAGAGTGCACTGGCACCACTGGGGATGCACTGCAGTGAGTCCGGAGAGTGCCCTGGCACCAATGGTGATGCAGTGCAGTGATCCAGAGAGTGCAATGGAACCAATGGCGATGCAGTACAGTGAGTCCAGAGAGTGCACTGGCACCACTGGGGATGCAGTGCAGTGAGTCCAGAGAGTGCACTGGCACCACTGGGTATGCAGTGCAGTTAGTCCATAGAGTGCACTGGCTCCACTGGGGATGCAGTGCAGTGACTCAAGAGAGTGCACAGGCACCACTGGGGATGCAGTGCAGTGAGTCCAGAGAGTACACTGGCACCTCAGGGGCTGCACTGCAGTGAGTCCAGAGAGTGCACTGGCACCACTGGGGATGCAGTGCAGTGAGTCCAGAGAGTGCACTGGCACCACTGGGGATGCACCTCGGTGAGTCCAGAGAGTGCTCTGGGAACACCGGGGATGCAGTGCAGTGAGTGCAGAGAGTGCACTGGCACCACTGGGGATGCACTGCAGTGAGACCAGAGTGTTCTCTGGCACCTCTGGGGATGCAGTTTAGTGAGTCCAGAGAGTGCACTGGCTCCAATGGCGATACATTGCAGTGAGTCCAGAGAGTGCACTGGCACCACTGGGGATGCAGTGCAGTGAGTCCAGAGAGTGCACTGGCACCACTGGGGATGCAGTGCCGTGAGTCCAGGGAGTGCTCTGGCACCACTGAGCTACACTGCAGTGAGTCCAGTAGTTGCACTGGCACCACTGGGGATGCAGTACAGTGAGTCCAGAGACTACACTGGCACCACTGGGGATGCAATGCGGTGAGTCCAGAGAGTGCACTGGCACCACTGGGATGCAGTGCAGTGAGTCCAGAGAGTGCACTGGCACTACTGGGGATGCACTGCAGTGAGTCCAGAGAGTGCACTGTCACCACTGGGGATGCACTACAGTGAGTCCAGAGAGTGCACTGGCACCACTGGGGATGCAGTGCAGTGACTCCAGAGAGTGCAGAGGTACCACTGTTGATGCAGTGCTGTGACTCCAGAGAGTGCACTGGCACCACTGGGGATGCAGTGCAGTGAGTCCTGAGAGTGCAAAGGCACCACTGGGGATGCAGTGCAGTGAGTCCAGAGAGTGCACTGGCACCACTGGGGATGCAGTGCAGTGAGTCCAGAGAGTGCACTGGCACCGCTGGGGATGCACTACAGTGAGTCCAGAGAGTGCACTGGCACCACTGGGGATGCAGTGCAGTGACTCCAGAGAATGCAGAGGCACCACTGTTGATGCAGTGCAGTGAGTGCAGAGAGTGCACTGGCACCAGTGCGGAAGCACTGCAGTGAGTCCGGAGAGTGCCCTGGCACCAATGGTGATGCAGTACAGTGAGTCCAGAGAGTGCAGTGGCACCACTGGGGATGCAGTGCAGTGAGTCCAGAGAGTGCACTGGCACCACTGGGGATGCACTGCAGTGAGTCCAGAGAGTGCAGTGGCACCACTGGGGATGCAGTGCAGTGAGTGCAGAGAGTGCACTGGCACCACTGGGGATGCAGTGCAGTGAGTCCAGAGAGTGCACTGGCACCACTGGGAATGCACTGCAGTGACTCGAAAGAGTGCACTGGCACCACTGGGGATGCACTGCACTGAGTCCAGAGAGTGCACTGACACCACTGGGGATCCAATGCAGTGAGTCCAGAGAGTGCAATGGAACCACTGGGGATGCAGTGCAGTGAGTCCAGAGAGTGCACTGGCACTTCTGGGGATGCAGTGGAGTGACTCAAGAGAGTGCACAGGCACCACTGGGGATGCACTGCAGTGACTCCAGAAAGTGCACTGGCACCACTGGGGATGCACTGCAGTGAGTCCAGAGAGTGCACTGGCACCGCTGGGGATGCACTGCAGTGAGTCCAGAGAGTGTACTGGCACCACAGGGGATGCAGTGCAGTGAGTCCAGAGAGTGCACTGGCACCACTGGGGATGCACCCCGGTGAGTCCAGAGAGTGCACTGGCACCACAGTGATGCAGTGCAGTGAGTCCAGAGACAGCACTGTCAGCACTGTTGATGCAGTGCAGTGAGTCCAGAGAGTGCACTGGCACCACTGGGGATGCAGTGCTGTGAGTCCAGAGAGTGCACTGGCACCACTGGGGATGCAGTGAGTCCAGACAGTGCACTGGCACCACTGGGGATGCACTGCAGTGAGACCAGAGTGTTCTCTGGCACCTCTGGGGATGCAGTTTAGTGAGTCCAGAGAGTGCACTGGCTCCAATGGCGATACATTGCAGTGAGTCCAGAGAGTGCACTGGCACCACTGGGGATGCAGTGCAGTGAGTCCAGAGAGTGCACTGGCACCACTGGGGATGCAGTGCAGTGAGTCCAGGGAGTGCTCTGGCACCACTGAGCTACACTGCAGTGAGTCCAGTAGTTGCACTGGCACCACTGGGGATGCAGTACAGTGAGTCCAGAGACTACACTGGCACCACTGGGGATGCAATGCGGTGAGTCCAGAGAGTGCACTGGCACCACTGGGATGCAGTGCAGTGAGTCCAGAGAGTGCACTGGCACTACTGGGGATGCACTGCAGTGAGTCCAGAGAGTGCACTGTCACCACTGGGGATGCACTACAGTGAGTCCAGAGAGTGCACTGGCACCACTGGGGATGCAGTGCAGTGACTCCAGAGAGTGCAGAGGTACCACTGTTGATGCAGTGCTGTGACTCCAGAGAGTGCACTGGCACCACTGGGGATGCAGTGCAGTGAGTCCTGAGAGTGCAAAGGCACCACTGGGGATGCAGTGCAGTGAGTCCAGAGAGTGCACTGGCACCACTGGGGATGCAGTGCAGTGAGTCCAGAGAGTGCACTGGCACCGCTGGGGATGCACTACAGTGAGTCCAGAGAGTGCACTGGCACCACTGGGGATGCAGTGCAGTGACTCCAGAGAATGCAGAGGCACCACTGTTGATGCAGTGCAGTGAGTGCAGAGAGTGCACTGGCACCAGTGCGGAAGCACTGCAGTGAGTCCAGAGAGTGCACTGGCACCACTGGGGATGCACTGCAGTGAGTCCAGAGAGTGCACTGGCACAACTGGGGATGCAGTGCAGTGAGTCCAGAGAGTGCACTGGCAGCACTGGGGATGCAGTGCAGTGACTCCAGAGAGTGCACTGGCACCACTGGTGATGCAGTGCAGTGAGTGCAGAGAGTGCACTGGCACCACGGGGGTGCACTGCAGTGACTCCAGAGAGTGTACTGGCACCACTGGGGATGCAGTGCAGTGAGTCCAGAGAGTGCACTGGCACCACTGAGGATGCAGTGCAGTGACTCCAGAGAGTGCACTGCCAACACTGGGGATGCACTGCAGTGAGTCCACAGAGTGCACTGGCACCACTGGGGATGCACTGCAGTGAGTCCACAGAGTGCACTGGCACCACTGGGGATGCACCCCGGTGAGTCCAGAGAGTGCTCTCGCACCACTGGGGATGCACTGCAGTGAGTCCAGAGAGTGCACTGGCCCCACAGGGGATGCAGTGCAGTGCGTCCACAGAGGGCACTAACACCACTGGGGATGCAGCGCAGTGACTCCAGAGAGTGCACTGGCACCACTGGGGATGCACTGCAGTGAGTCCAGAGAGTGCACTGGCACCACTGGAGTTGCAGTGCAGTGAGTCGAGAGAGTGCCCTGGAACCACTGGGGATGCAGCGCAGTGACTACAGAGAGTGCACTGTCTCCACTTGGGATGCAGTGCAGTGACTCCAGAGAGTACACTGCCACCACTGGTGATGCAGTGCAGTGAGTCCAGAGAGTGCACTGTCAGCACTGGGGATGCAGTGCAGTGAGTCCAGAGAGTGCACTGGCACCACTGGGGATGCACTGCAGTGAGTCCAGAGAGTGCACTGGCACCACTGGGGATGCAGTGCAGTGACTCTAGAGAGTGCACTGGCACCACTGGGAATGCAGTGCAGTGAGTCCAGAGAGTGCACTGGCACAAAAGGGGATGCACTGCAGTGAGTCCAGAGAGTGCACTGGCACCACTGGGGATGCAGTGCAGTGAGTCCAGAGAGTGCACTGGCACCAATGGGGATGCACTGCAGTGAGTCCAGAGAGTGCAGTGGCACCACTGGGGATGCAGTGCACTGAGTCCAGAGAGTACACTGGCACCACTGGGGATGCAGTGCAGTGAGTCCAGAGTGCACTGTCAGCACTGGGGATGCAGTGCAGTGAGTCCAGAGAGTGCACTGGCACCACTGGGGATGCACTGCAGTGACTCCAGAGACTGCACTGGCACCAATACGGATGCACTGCAGTGAGTCCAGAGAATGCACTGGCACCACTGGGGATGCAGTGCAGTGACTCCAAAGAGTGCACTGGCACCACTGGGGATGCACTGCAGTGAGTCCGGAGAGTGCCCTGGCACCAATGGTGATGCAGTGCAGTGATCCAGAGAGTGCAATGGAACCAATGGCGATGCAGTACAGTGAGTCCAGAGAGTGCACTGGCACCACTGGGGATGCAGTGCAGTGAGTCCAGAGAGTGCACTGGCACCACTGGGTATGCAGTGCAGTTAGTCCATAGAGTGCACTGGCTCCACTGGGGATGCAGTGCAGTGACTCAAGAGAGTGCACAGGCACCACTGGGGATGCAGTGCAGTGAGTCCAGAGAGTACACTGGCACCTCAGGGGCTGCACTGCAGTGAGTCCAGAGAGTGCACTGGCACCACTGGGGATGCAGTGCAGTGAGTCCAGAGAGTGCACTGGCACCACTGGGGATGCACCTCGGTGAGTCCAGAGAGTGCTCTGGGAACACCGGGGATGCAGTGCAGTGAGTGCAGAGAGTGCACTGGCACCACTGGGGATGCAGTGCAGTGAGTCCAGAGAGTGCAGTGGCACCATTAGGGATGCAGTGCAGTGAGTCCGGAAAGTGCACTGGCACCACTGGGGATGCAGTGCAGTGAGTCCAGAGAGTGCACTGGCACCACTGGGGATGCACTGCAATGAGTCCAGAGAATGCACTGGCAGTAATGGGGATGCAGTGCAGTGACTCGAAAGAGTGCACTGGCACCACTGCGGATGCACTGCAGTGAGTCCGGAGAGTGCTCTGGGAACACTGGTGATGCAGTGCAGTGAGTGCAGAGAGTGCACTGGCACCACTGGGGATGCAGTGCAGTGAGTCCAGAGAGTGCACTGGCACCACCTGGGATGCACTGCAGTGACTCGAAAGAGTGCACTGGCACCACTGCGGATGCACTGCAGTGAGTCCGGAGAGTGCCCTGGCACCAATGGTGATGCAGTGCAGTGAGTCCAGAGAGTGCAGTGGCACCACTGGGGATGCAGTGCAGTGAGTCCAGAGAGTGCACTGGCAACACTGGGGATGCACTGCAGTGAGTCCACAGAGTGCACTGGCACCACTGGGGATGCACTGCAGTGAGTCCAGAGAGTGCACTGGCACCACTGGGGATGCACCCCGGTGAGTCCAGAGAGTGCACTGGCACCAGTGGGGATGCAGTGCAGTGAGTCCAGAGAGTGCACTGGCCCCACAGGGGATGTAGTGCAGTGAGTCCACAGAGGGCACTAACACCACTGGGGATGCACTGCAGTGAGTCCAGAGAGTGCACTGGCACCAGTGGGGATGCACTGCAGTGAGTCCAGAGAGTGCACTGGCACCACTGGTGTTGTAGTGCAGTGAGTCGAGAGAGTGCCCTGGAACCACTGGGGATGCAGCGCAGTGACTACAGAGAGTGCACTGTCTCCACTGGGGATGCAGTGCAGTGAGTCCAGAGAGTACACTGCCACCACTGGGGATGCAGTGCAGAGAGTCCAGAGAGTGCACTGTCAGCACTGGGGATGCAGTGCAGTGAGTCCACAGAGTGCACTGGCACCACTGGGGATGCAGTGCAGTGACTCTAGAGAGTGCACTGGCACCAATGGGGATGCAGTGCAGTGAGTCCAGAGAGTGTACTGGCACAAAAGGGGATGCTTGCAGTGAGTCCAGAGAGTGCACTGGCACCACTGGGGATGCAGTGCAGTGAGTCCAGAGAGTGCACTGGCACCACTGGGGATGCACTGCAGTGAGTCCAGAGAGTGCAGTGGCACCACTGGGGATGCAGTGCACTGAGTCCAGAGAGTACACTGGCACCACTGGGGATGCAGTGCAGTGAGTCCAGAGAGTGCACTGTCAGCACTGGGGATGCAGAGCAGTGAGACCAGAGAGTGCACTGGCACGACTGGGGATGCACTGCAGTGAGTCCAGAGACTGCACTGGCACCAATACGGATGCACTGCAGTGAGTCCAGAGAATGCACTGGCACCACTGGGGATGCAGTGCAGTGACTCGAAAGAGTGCCCTGGCACCACTGGGGATGCACTGCAGTGAGTCCGGAGAGTGCCCTGGCACCAATGGTGATGCAGTGCAGTGATCCAGAGAGTGCACTGGAACCACTGGGGATGCAGTGCAGTGAGTCCAGAGAGCGCACTGGCACCACTGGGGATGCAGTGCAGTGAGTCCAGAGAGTGCACTGGCACCACTGGGTATGCAGTGCAGTTAGTCCATAGAGTGCACTGGCTCCACTGGGGATGCAGTGCAGTGACTCAACAGAGTGCACAGGCACCACTGGGGATGCAGTGCAGTGAGTCCAGAGAGTGCAATGGCACCACAGGTGATGCACTGCAGTGATTCCAGAGAGTGCACTGTCAACACTGGGGATGCAGTGCAGTTAGTCCAGAGAGTACACTGGTACCTCAGGGGCTGCACTGCAGTGAGTCCAGAGAGTGCACTGGCACCACTGGGGATGCACTACAGTGAGTCCAGAGAGTGCACTGGCACCACTGGGGATGCAGTGCAGTGAGTCCTGAGAGTGCAAAGGCACCACTGGTGATGCACTGCAGTGAGTCCAGAGAGTGCACTGGCACCACTGGGGATGCAGTGCAGTGAGTCCAGAGAGTGCACTGGCACCACTGGTGATGCACTGCAGTGAGTCCAGAGAGTGCACTGGCACCACTGGGGATGCAGTGCAGTGAGTCCAGAGAGTGCACTGGCACCACTGGGGATGCACTGCAGTGAGTCCTGAGAGTGCACTGGCACCCCTGGGGATGCAGTGCAGTGACTCCAGAGAGTGCAGCGGCACCACTGTTGATGCAGTGCAGTGAGTGCAGAGAGTGCACTGGCACCAGTGCGGAAGCACTGCAGTGAGTCCAGAGAGTGCACTGGCACCACTGGGGATGCAGTGCAGTGAGTCCAGAGAGTGCACTGGCACCACTGAGGATGTAGTGCAGTGAGTCCAGAGAGTGCACTGGTAACACTGGGGATGCACTGCAGTGAGTCCAGAGAGTGCTCTCGCACCACTGGGGATGCACTGCAGTGAGTCCAGAGAGTGCACTGGCCCCACAGGGGATGTAGTGCAGTGAGTCCACAGAGGGCACTAACACCACTGGGGATGCAGCGCAGTTACTCCAGAGAGTGCACAGGCACCACTGGGGATGCAGTGCAGTGAGTCCAGAGAGTGCACTGACACCACTGGGGATGCAGTGCAGTGACTCTAGAGAGTGCACTGGCACCACTGGGATGCAGTGCAGTGACTCTAGAGAGTGCACTGGCACCACTGGGGTTGCAGTGCAGTGAGTCCAGAGAGTGCACTGGCACCACTGGGGATGCAGTGCAGTGAGTGCAGAGAGTGCACTGGCACCACTGGGGATGCACTGCAGTGAGTCCAGAGAGTGCAGTGGCACCACTGGGGATGCAGTGCACTGAGTCCAGAGAGTACACTGGCACCACTGGGGATGCAGTGCAGTGAGTCCACAGAGTGCACTGGCACCACTGGGGATGCAGTGCAGTGAGTCCAGAGAGTGCACTGGCACCACTGGGGATGCACTGCAGTGACTCCAGAGACTGCACTGGCACCAATGGGGATGCACTGCAGTGAGTCCAGAGAATGCACGGGCACCACTGGGGATGCAGTGCAGTGACTCGAAAGAGTGCACTGGCACCACTGGGGATGCACTGCAGTGAGTCCGGAGAGTGCCCTGGCACCAATGGTGATGCAGTGCAGTGAGTGCAGAGAGTGCACTGGCACCAATGCGGAAGCACTGCAGTGAGTCCAGAGAGTGCACTGGCACCACTGGGGATGCACCTCGGTGAGTCCAGAGAGTGCACTGGCACCACTGGGGATGCAGTGCAGTGAGTCCAGAGAGTGCACTGGCACCACTGGGGATGCAGTGCAGTGAGTCCAGAGATTTCACTGGCACCACTGGGGATGCACTGCAGTGAGTCCAGAGAGTGCACTGGCACCACTGGGGATGCACCCCGGTGAGTCCAGAGAGTGCACTCGCACCACTGGGGATGCACTGCAGTGAGTCCAGAGAGTGCACTGGCCCCACAGGGGATGTAGTGCAGTGAGTCCACAGAGGGCACTAACACCACTGGGGATGCAGCGCAGTGAGTCCAGAGAGTGCACTGGCACCACTGGGGATGCACTGCAGTGAGTCCAGAGAGTGCACTGGCACCACTGGAGTTGCAGTGCAGTGAGTCGAGAGAGTGCCCTGGAACCACTGGGGATGCAGCGCAGTGACTACAGAGAGTGCACTGTCTCCACTGGGGATGCAGTGCAGTGAGTCCAGAGAGTACACTGCCACCACTGGGGATGCAGTGCAGTGAGTCCAGAGAGTGCACTGGCACCACTGGGGATGCACTGCAGTGACTCGAAAGAGTGCACTGGCACCACTGCGGATGCACTGCAGTGAGTCCGGAGAGTGCCCTGGCACCAATGGTGATGCAGTGCAGTGAGTCCAGAGAGTGCACTGGCACCTCTGGGGATGCACTGCAGTGAGTCCAGAGAGTGCACTGGCACCACTTGGGATGCACTGCAGTGAGTCCAGAGAGTGCACTGGCACTACTGGGGATCTCACTGAAGTGAGAATGTATCTGAATCCCCGGTGGTGCCAGTGCACTCTCTGGACTCACTGAACTGCATCCCCAGTCGTTCCAGTGCACTCTCTGGAGTAACTGCAGTGCATCCCCTGTGGTACCAGTGCACTCTCTGGACTCACTGTACTGCATCCTCAGTGGTGCCAGTTGACTCTCTGGACTCACTGCACTGCTCCAGCCGCGGCATCCGCTCCAGCCGCCTCAGCCGCTCCAGCCGCGGTAGCCCCTCCAGCCGCGGCAGACGCTCTAGACGCTCCAGCCGCCGCAGCCGCTCCAGCCGCGGCAGCCGCTCCAGCCGCGGCAGCCGCGGCAGCCGCTCCAGCCGCGGCAGCCGCGAAAGCCGCTATCGAGTGGAGCGGCTGCCACGGCTGGAGCGGCTGCCGCGGTTGGAGCGGCTGCCGCGGCTGGAGAGGCTGCCGCGGCTGGAGCGGCTGGAGCGTCTGCCGCGTATGCCGCGGATGGAGCGGCTGCCGCGGCTGCCGCGGCTGGAGGGGCTATGCGGCTGGAGCGGCTGCCGCGGCTCGAGCAGTACAGTGAGTCCAGAGAGTGCACTGTCACCTTTGGGGATGCACTGCGTTGTCTGCAGAGAGTGCCCTGGCACCACTGGGGATGCACTGCAGTGAGTCCAGAGAGTGTACTGGCACCACTGGGAATGCAGTGCAGTGAGTCCAGAGAGGGCACTGGCACCTCTGGGGATGCAGTGCAGTGAGATCAGAGAGTGCACTGGCACCACTGGGGATTCAGTTCAGTGAGTCCAGAGAGTGCTCTGGCACCACCGGGGATTCACTGCAAGGCATCCAGAGAGTGCACTGGCACCACTGGGAATGCACTGCAGTGAGTACAGACAGTGCACTGGCACCTAAGGGGCTGCACTGCAGTGAGTCCAGAGAGTGCACTGGCGCCACTTGGGCTGCACTGCGGTGAGTCCAGAGAGTGCACTGGCACCACTGGGGATGCAGCACAAGAGTCCAGAGAGTGCACTGTCACCACAGTGGATGCAGCGCAGTGACTACAGAGAGTGCACTGTCACCACTGGGGATGCACTGCAGTGAGTCCAGAGAGTGCTCTGGCTCCACTAGGGAAGCAGTGCAGTGAGTCCAGAGAGAGCACTGGCACCTTGGGGATGCAGTGCATTCAGTCCAGAGAGTGCCTTGGCACCACAGGGGATGCAGTGCAGTGAGTCCACAGAGAGCACTGGCTCCACTGGGGATGCACTTCAGTGAGTCCAGAGAGTGCACTGGCACCACTGGGGATGCACTGCAGTGAGTCCAGAGAGTGCAATGGCACCACAGTGGATGCACTGCAGTGAGTCCAGAGAGTGTACTGGCTCCAAAGGGGATGTAGTGCAGTGAGTCCAGAGAGTGCACTGGCACCACTGGGGATGCAGTGCAGTGACTCCAGAGAGTGCACTGGCACCAACTTTAGCTGCACTGCTGTGAGTCCTTAGATTGCACTGGGAACACTGGGGTTACTGTGCCTTGAGTCCAGAGATTACACGGGCACCACTGGGGTTGCACTGCAGTGAGTCCAGAGACTTCACAGGCAGCACTGGGGATGCAGTGCAGTGAGTCCACAGAGTGCACTGGCACCACTGGGGATGCAGGTCAGTGAGTCCAGAGAGTGAACTGGCACCACTGGGGATGCAGTGCAGTGAGTCCAGAGAGTGCACTGGCACCACGGGAGATTCACTGCAGTGAGTCCAGAGAGTACACTGACTCCACTGGGAATGCACTGCAGTGAGTCCAGAGAGTGCACTGGCACTACTGGGGATGCACTGCAGTGAGTCCAGAGAGTGCACTGGCACCACTGGGATGCAGTGCAGTGAGTCCACAGAGTGCACTGGCACAACAGGGGATACACTGCAGTGAGTCCAGAGAGTGCACTGGCACCACTGGGGACGCAGTGCAGTGACTACAGAGAGTGCACTGGCACCACTGGGGATGCAGTGCACTGAGTCCAGAGAGTGCACTGGCACCACTGGGGATGCACTGCAGTGGGTCCAGAGAGTGCACTGGCACCACTGGGGATGCAGTGCAGTGAGTCCAGAGAGTGCACTGGCACCACTGGGGATGCAGTGCAGTGAGTCCAGAGAGTGCACTGGCACCATTGGTGATGCAGTGCAGTGAGTCCAGAGAGTGCACTGGCACCACTGGGGATGCACTGCAGTGAGTCCAGAGAGTGCACTGGCACCACTGGGGATGCAGTGCAGTGAGTCCAGAGAGTGCACTGATACCACTGGGGAAGCACTGCAGTGAGTCCAGAGAGTGCACTGGCACCACTGGGGATGCACTGCACTGAGTCCAGAGAGTGCACTGACACCACTGGGGATGCAATGCAGTGAGTCCAGAGAGTGCAATGGAACCACTGGGGATGCAGTGCAGTGAGTCCAGAGAGTGCACTGGCACTTCTGGGGATGCACTGCAGTGAGTCCAGAGAGTGCACTGGCACAAAAGGGGATGCACTGCAGTGACTCCAGAAAGTGCACTGGCACCACTGGGGATGCACTGCAGTGAGTCCAGAGAGTGCACTGGCACCACTGGGGATGCAGTGCAGTGAGTCCAGAAAGTACACTGGCACCACTGGGGATGCACTGCAGTGAGTCCAGAGAGTGTACTGGCACCACAGGGGATGCAGTGCAGTGAGTCCAGAGAGTGCACTGGCACCACTGGGGATGCACCCCGGTGAGTCCAGAGAGTGCACTGGCACCACTGGGGATGCAGTGCAGTGAGTCCAGAGACTGCACTGGCACCACTTGGGTTTTAGTGCAGTGAGTCCAGAGAGTGCACTGGCACCAATGGGGATGCAGTGCTGTGAGTCCAGAGAGTGCCCTGGCACCACTGGGGATGCAGTGAGTCCAGAGAGTGCACTGGCACCACTGGGGATGCACTGCAGTGAGACCAGAGTGTTCTCTGGCACCACTGGGGATGCAGTTTAGTGAGTCCAGAGAGTGCACCGGCTCCAATGGCGATACATTGCAGTGAGTCCAGACAGTGCACTGACACCACTGGGGATGCAGTGCAGTGAGTCCAGAGAGTGCACTGTCACCACTGGGGATGCAGTGCAATGAGTCCAGAGAGTGCTCTGGCACCACTGAGCTACACTGCAGTGAGTCCAGTAGTTGCACTGGCACCACTGGGGATGCACTGCTGTGAGTCCAGAGACTACACTGGCACCACTGGGGATGCAGTGCGGTGAGTCCAGAGAGTGCACTGGCACTACTGGGGATGCACTGCAGTGAGTCCAGAGAGTGCACTGGCACCACTGGGGATGCACTGCAAAGAGCTCAGAGAGTGCACTGGCACCACTGGGGATGCAGTGCAGTGACTCCAGAGAGTGCAGAGGCACCACTGTTGATGCAGTGCTGTGACTCCAGAGAGTGCACTGGCACAACTGGGGATGCAGTGCAGTGAGTCCTGAGAGTGCAAAGGCTCCACAAGGGATGCACTGCAGTGAGTCCAGAGAGTGCACTGGCACCACTGGGGATGCAGTGCAGTGAGTCCAGAGAGTGCACTGGCACCACTGGGGATGCACTGCAGTGACTCCAGAGAGTGCACTGGCACCACTGGGGATGCAGTGCAGTGAATCCAGAGAGTGCACTGGCACCACTGAGGATGCAGTGCAGTGAGTCCAGAGAGTGCACTGGCAACACTGGGGATGCAGTGCAGTGACTCTAGAGAGTGCACTGGCACCACTGGGGATGCAGTGCAGTGAGTCCAGAGAGTGCACTGGCACAAAAGGGGATGCACTGCAGTGAGTCCAGAGAGTGCACTGGCACCACAGGGAATGCAGTTCAGTGAGTCCAGAGAGTGCAGTGGCACCACTGGGGATGCAGTGCACTGAGTCCAGAGAGTACACTGGCACCACTGGGGATGCAGTGCAGTGGGTCCAGAGAGTGCACTGTCAGCACTGGGGATGCAGTGCAGTGAGTCCAGAGAGTGCACTGGCACCACAGGGGATGTAGTGCAGTGAGTCCACAGAGGGCACTAACACCACATGGGATGCAGCGCAGTGAGTCCAGAGAGTGCACTGGCACCACTGGGGATGCACTACAGTGAGTCCAGAGAGTGCACTGGCACCACTGGAGTTGCAATGCAGTGTGTCGAGAAAGTGCCCTGGAACCACTGGGGATGCAGCGCAGTGACTACAGAGAGTGCACTGTCTCCACTGGGGATGCAGTGCAGTGAGTCCAGAGAGTACACTGCCACCACTGGTGATGCAGTGCAGTGAGTCCGGAGAGTGCACTGTCAGCACTGGGGATGCAGTGCAGTGAGTCCAGAGAGTGCACTGGCACCACTGGGGATGCACTGCAGTGAGTCCAGAGAGTGCACTGGCACCACTGGGAATGCAGTGCAGTGACTCTAGAGAGTGCACTGGCACCACTGGGGATGCAGTGCAGTGAGTCCAGAGAGTGCACTGGCACAAAAGGGGATGCACTGCAGTGAGTCCAGAGAGTGCACTGGCACCACTGGGGCTGCAGTGCACTGAGTCCAGAGAGTACACTGGCACCACTGGGGATGCACTGCAGTGAGTCCAGAGAGTGCACTGTCAGCACTGGGGATGCAGTGCAGTGAGTCCAGAGAGTGCACTGGCACCACTGGGGATGCACTGCAGTGACTCCAGAGACTGCACTGGCACCAATACGGATGCACTGCAGTGAGTCCAGAGAATGCACTGGCACCACAGGGGATGCAGTGCAGTGACTCGAAAGAGTGCACTGGCACCACTGGGGATGCACTGCAGTGAGTCCGGAGAGTGCCCTGGCACCAATGGTGATGCAGTGCAGTGATCCAGAGAGTGCACTGGAACCACTGGGGATGCAGTGCAGTGAGTCCAGAGAGTGCACTGGCACCACTGGGGATGCAGTGCAGTGAGTCCAGAGAGTGCACTGGCAACACTGGGGATGCAGTGCAGTTAGTCCATAGAGTGCACTGGCTCCACTGGGGATGCAGTGCAGTGACTCCAGAGAGTGCACAGGCACCACTGGGGATGCACTGCAGTGATTCCAGAGAGTGCACTGTCACCACTGGGGATGCAGTGCAGTGAGTCCAGAGAGTACACTGGTACCTCAGGGGCTGCACTGCAGTGAGTCCAGAGAGTGCACTGGCACCACTGGGGATGCAGTGCAGTGAGTCCAGAGAGTGCAGTGGCACCACTGGGGATGCACCTCGGTGAGTCCAGAGAGTGCTCTGGGAACACCGGGGATGCAGTGCAGTGAGTGCAGAGAGTGCACTGGCACCACTGGGGATGCACTGCAGTGAGTCCAGAGAGTGCTCTGGGAACACTGGGGATGCAGTGCAGTGAGTGCAGAGAGTGCACTGGCACCACTGGGGATGCAGTGCAGTGAGTCCAGAGAGTGCACTGGCACCACTGGGGATGCAGTGCAGTGACTCGAAAGAGTGTACTGGCACCACTGCGGATGCACTGCAGTGAGTCCGGAGAGTGCCCTGGCACCAATGGTGATGCAGTGCAGTGAGTCCAGAGAGTATACTGTCACCACTGGGGATGCACTGCAGTGAGTCCAGAGAGTGTACTGGCACCTTGGGGATGCAGTTCAGTGAGTCCAGAAAGTGCACTGGCACCACTGGGGATGCACCCCGGTGAGTCCAGAGAGTGCACTGGCACTCCTGGGGATGCAGTGCAGTGAGTCCAGAGACTGCACTGGCACCACTGGGGTTTTAGTGCAGTGAGTCCAGAGAGTGCACTGGCACCAATGGGGATGCAGTGCTGTGAGTGCAGAGAGTGCCCTGGCACCACTGGGGATGCAGTGAGTCCAGACAGTGCACTGGCACCACTGGGGATGCACTGCAGTGAGACCAGAGTGTTCTCTGGCACCACTGGGGATGCAGTTTAGTGAGTCCAGAGCGTGCACCGGCTCCAATGGCGATACATTGCAGTGAGTCCAGAGAGTGCACTAGCACCACTGGGGATGCAGTGCAGTGAGTCCAGAGAGTGCACTGGCACCACTGGGGATGCAGTGCAGTGAGTCCAGATAGTGCTCTGGCACCACTGAGCTACACTGCAGTGAGTCCAGTAGTTGCACTGGCACCACTGGGGATGCAATGCGGTGAGTCCAGAGAGTGCACTGGCACCACTGTTGATGCAGTGCAGTGAGTCCAGAGAGTGCACTGTCAGCACTGGGGATGCAGTGCAGTGAGTCCAGAGAGTGCACTGGCACTACTGGGGATGCAGTGCAGTGAGTCCAGAGAGTGCACTGGCACCACTGGGGATGCACTACAGTGAGTCCAGAGAGTGCACTGGCACCACTGGGGATGCAGTGCAGTGACTCCAGAGAATGCAGAGGCACTACTGTTGATGCAGTGCAGTGAGTGCAGAGAGTGCACTGGCACCAGTGCGGAAGCACTGCAGTGAGTCCAGAGAGTGCACTGGCACCACTGGGGATGCACTGCAGTGAGTCCAGAGAGTGCAGTGGCACAACTGGGGATGCAGTGCAGTGAGTCCAGAGAGTGCACTGGCACCACTGGGGATGCACTGCAGTGAGACCAGAGAGTGCACTAGAACCAAAGGGATGCAGTGCTGTGAGTCCAGAGAGTGCACTGGCACCACTGGGGATGCACTGCAGTGACTCCAGAGAGTGCACTGGCACCACTGGAGATGCAGTGCAGTGACTCCAGAGAGTGCACTGGCACCACTGGGGATGCACTGCAGTGAGTCCACAGAGTGCACTGGCACCACTGGGGTTGCACTGCAGTGAGTCCAGAGAGTGCACTGGCACCACTGGGGATGCACCCCGGTGAGTCCAGAGAGTGCACTGGCACCAGTGGGGATGCACTGCAGTGAGTCCAGAGAGTGCACTGGCCCCACAGGGGATGTAGTGCAGTGAGTCCACAGAGGGCACTAACACCACTGGGGATGCAGCGCAGTGATTCCAGAGAGTGCACTGGCACCACTGGGGATGCACTGCAGTGATTCCAGAGAGTGCACTGGCACCACTGGAGTTGCACTGCAGTGAGTCGAGAGAGTGCACTGGCACCACTGGGGATGCAGTGCAGTGAGTCCAGAGAGTACACTGCCACCACTGGTGATGCAGTGCAGTGAGTCCAGAGAGTGCACTGTCAGCACTGGGGATGCAGTGCAGTGAGTCCAGAGAGTGCACTGGCACCACTGGGGATGCACTGCAGTGAGTCCAGAGAGTGCACTGGCACCACGGCGGATGCAGTGCAGTGACTCTAGAGAGTGCACTGGCACCACTGGGGATGCAGTGCAGTGAGTCCAGAGAGTGCACTGGCACCACTGGGGATGCACTGCAGTGACTCCAGAGACTGCACTGGCACCAATACGGATGCAGTGCAGTGAGTCCAGAGAATGCACTGGCGCCACTGGGGATGCACTGCAGTGAGTCCGGAGAGTGCCCTGGCACCAATGGTGATGCAGTGCAGTGATCCAGAGAGTGCACTGGAACCAATGGGGATGCAGTACAGTGAGTCCAGAGAGTGCACTGGCACCACTGGGGATGCACTGCAGTGAGTCCAGAGAGTGCACTGGCACCACTGGGTATGCAGTGCAGTTAGTCCATAGAGTGCACTGGCTCCACTGGGGATGCAGTGCAGTGACTCAAGAGAGTGCACAGGCACCACTGGGGATGCAGTGCAGTGAGTCCTGAGAGTGCAATGGCACCACAGGGGATGCACTGCAGTGATTCCAGAGAGTGCACTGTCACCACTGGGGATGCAGTGCAGTGAGTCCAGAGAGTACACTGGCACCTCAGGGGCTGCACTGCAGTGAGTCCAGAGAGTGCACTGGCACCACTGGGGATGCAGTGCAGTGACTCCAGAGAGTGCACTGGCACCACTGGGGATGCACTGCAGTGACTCGAAAGAGTGCACTGGCACCACTGCGGATGCACTGCAGTGAGTCCGGAGAGTGCCCTGGCACCAATGGTGATGCACTGCAGTGAGACCAGAGAGTTCTCTGGCACCACTGGGGATGCAGTGCAGTGAGTCCAGAGAGTGCACTGGCACCACTGGGGATGCAATGCAGTGAGTCCAGAGAGTGCACTGGCACCACTGGGGATGAAGTGCAGTGAGTCCAGAGAGTGCACTGGCACCACTGGGGATGCAGTGCAGTGAGTCCAGAGAGTGCACTGGCACCACTGCGGATGCACTGCAGTGAGTCCAGAGAGTGCACTGGCACCACTGGGGATGCACTGCAGTGACTCCAGAGAGTGCACTGGCACCACTGGAGATGCAGTGCAGTGACTCCAGAGAGTGCACTGGCACTACTGGGGATGCACTGCAGTGAGTCCACAGAGTGCACTGGCACCACTGGGGTTGCACTGCAGTGAGTCCAGAGAGTGCACTGGCACCACTGGGGATGCACCCCGGTGAGTCCAGAGAGTGCACTGGCACCAGTGGGGATGCACTGCAGTGAGTCCAGAGAGTGCACTGGCCCCACAGGGGATGTAGTGCAGTGAGTCCACAGAGGGCACTAACACCACTGGGGATGCAGCGCAGTGATTCCAGAGAGTGCACTGGCACCACTGGGGATGCACTGCAGTGATTCCAGAGAGTGCACTGGCACCACTGGAGTTGCACTGCAGTGAGTCGAGAGAGTGCCCTGGAACCACTGGGGAAGCAGCGCAGTGACTACAGAGAGTGCACTGTCTCCACTGGGGATGCAGTGCAGTGAGTCCAGAGAGTACACTGCCACCACTGGTGATGCAGTGCAGTGAGTCCAGAGAGTGCACTGTCAGCACTGGGGATGCAGTGCAGTGAGTCCAGAGAGTGCACTGGCACCACTGGGGATGCACTGCAGTGAGTCCAGAGAGTGCACTGGCACCACGGCGGATGCAGTGCAGTGACTCTAGAGAGTGCACTGGCACCACTGGGGATGCAGTGCAGTGAGTCCAGAGAGTGCACTGGCACCACTGGGGATGCACTGCAGTGACTCCAGAGACTGCACTGGCACCAATACGGATGCAGTGCAGTGAGTCCAGAGAATGCACTGGCGCCACTGGGGATGCACTGCAGTGAGTCCGGAGAGTGCCCTGGCACCAATGGTGATGCAGTGCAGTGATCCAGAGAGTGCACTGGAACCAATGGGGATGCAGTACAGTGAGTCCAGAGAGTGCACTGGCACCACTGGGGATGCACTGCAGTGAGTCCAGAGAGTGCACTGGCACCACTGGGTATGCAGTGCAGTTAGTCCATAGAGTGCACTGGCTCCACTGGGGATGCAGTGCAGTGACTCAAGAGAGTGCACAGGCACCACTGGGGATGCAGTGCAGTGAGTCCTGAGAGTGCAATGGCACCACAGGGGATGCACTGCAGTGATTCCAGAGAGTGCACTGTCACCACTGGGGATGCAGTGCAGTGAGTCCAGAGAGTACACTGGCACCTCAGGGGCTGCACTGCAGTGAGTCCAGAGAGTGCACTGGCACCACTGGGGATGCAGTGCAGTGACTCCAGAGAGTGCACTGGCACCACTGGGGATGCACTGCAGTGACTCGAAAGAGTGCACTGGCACCACTGCGGATGCACTGCAGTGAGTCCGGAGAGTGCCCTGGCACCAATGGTGATGCACTGCAGTGAGACCAGAGAGTTCTCTGGCACCACTGGGGATGCAGTGCAGTGAGTCCAGAGAGTGCACTGGCACCACTGGGGATGCAATGCAGTGAGTCCAGAGAGTGCACTGGCACCACTGGGGATGAAGTGCAGTGAGTCCAGAGAGTGCACTGGCACCACTGCGGATGCACTGCAGTGAGTCCAGAGAGTGCACTGGCACCACTGGGGATGCAGTGCAGTGAGTCCAGAGAGTGCACTGGCACCACTGGGGATGCAGTGCAGTGACTCCAGAGAGTGCAGTGGCACCACTGGGGATGCAGTGCAGTGAGTCCAGAGAGTGCACTGGCACCACGGGTGTTGCAATGCAGTGAGTCCAGAGAGTGCACTGGCACCACTGGGGATGCAGTGCAGTGAGTCCAGAGAGTGCACTGGCACCACTGGGGATGCACTGCAGTGATTCCAGAGAGTGCACTGGCACCACTGGGGATGCAGTGCAGTGAGTCCAGAGAGTGCACTGGCACCACTGGGGATGCACTGCAGTGACTCGAAAGAGTGCACTGGCACCACTGCGGATGCACTGCAGTGAGTCCGGAGAGTGCCCTGGCACCAATGGTGATGCAGTGCAGTGAGTCCAGAGAGTGCAGTGATACCACTGGGGATGCAGTGCAGTGAGTCCAGAGAGTGCACTGGCACCACTGGGGATGCAATGCAGTGAGTCCAGAGAGTGCACTGGCACCACTTGGGATGAAGTGCAGTGAGTCCAGAGAGTGCACTGGCACCACTGGGGATGCACTGCAGTGAGTCCAGAGAGTGCACTGGCACCACTGGGGATGCACTGCAGTGAGTCCAGAGAGTGCACTGGCAGCACTGGGGATGCAGTGCAGTTGAGTCCAGAGAGTGCACTGGCACCTTGGGGATGCAGTGCAGTGAGTCCAGAGAGTGCACTGGCACCACCTGGATGCAGTTCAGTGAGTCCACAGAGTGCACTGGCACCACAGCGGATACACTGCAGTGAGTCCAGAGAGTGCACTGGCACCACTGGGGATGCAGTGCAGTGAGTCCAGAGAGTGCACTGGCACCACTGGGAATGCAGTGCAGTGAGTCCAGAGAGTGCACTGGCACCACTGGGGATGCAGTGCAGTGACTCCAGAGAGTGCACTGGCACCACTGGTGATGCACTGCAGTGAGTCCAGAGAGTGCACTGGCACCACTGGGGATGCACTGCTGTGAGTCCAGAGAGTGCACTGGCACCAGTGGGGAAGCACTGCAGTGAGTCCAGAGAGTGCACTGGCACCACTGGGGATGCACTGCAGTGAGTCCAGAGAGTGCACTGACACCACTGGGGATCCAATGCAGTAAGTCCAGAGAGTGCAATGGAACCACTGGGGATGCAGTGCAGTGAGTCCAGAGAGTACACTGGCACTTCTGGGGATGCAGTGCAGTGAGTGCAGAGAGTGCACTAGCACAACAGGGGATGCACTGCAGTGACTCCAGAAAGTGCACTGGCACCACTGGGGATGCACTGCAGTGAGTCAAGAGAGTGCACTGGCACCGCTGGTGATGCAGTGCAGTGAGTCCAGAGAGTACACTGGCACCACTGGTGATGCACTGCAGTGAGTCCAGAGAGTGTACTGGCACCACAGGGGATGCAGTGCAGTGAGTCCAGAGAGTGCACTGGCACCACTGGGGATGCACCCCGGTGAGTCCAGAGAGTGCACTGGCACCACTGGGGATGCAGTGCAGTGAGTCTAGAGACTGCACTGGCACCACTGGGGTTTTAGTGCAGTGAGTCCAGAGAGTGCACTGGCACCACTGGGGATGCAGTTTATTGAGTCCAGAGAGTGCACCGGCTCCAATGGCAATACACTGCAGTGAGTCCAGACAGTGCACTGGCACCACTGGGGATGCAGTGCAGTGAGTCCAGAGAGTGCACTGGCACCACTGAGCTACACTGCAGTGAGTCCAGTAGTTGCACTGGCACCACTGGGGATGCACTGCTGTGAGTCCAGAGACTACACTGGCACCACTGGGGATGCAGTGCAGTGAGTGCAGAGAGTGCACTGGCACCACTGGGTATGCACTGCAGTGAGTCCAGAGAGTGCACTGGCACCACTGGGGATGCAGTGCAGTGAGTCCAGAGAGTGCACTGGCACCACTGGGGATGCAGTGCAGTGAGTCCAGAGAGTGCACTGGCACCACTGGGGATGCAGTGCAGTGAGTCCAGAGAGTGCACTGGCACCACTGGGGATGAACTACAGTGAGTCCAGAGAGTGCACTGGCACCACTGGGGATGCAGTGCAGTGACTCCAGAGAGTGCAGAGGCACCACTGTTGATGCAGTGCAGTGAGTGCAGAGAGTGCACTGGCACCAGTGCGGAAGCACTGCAGTGAGTCCAGAGAGTGCACTGGCACCACTGGGGATGCACTGCAGTGAGTCCAGAGAGTGCACTGGCACAACTGGGGATGCACTACAGTGAGTCCAGAGAGTGCACTGGCACCACTGGGGATGCAGTGCAGTGAGTCCAGAGAGTGCACTGGCACCACTGGGGATGCACTACAGTGAGTCCAGAGAGTGCACTGGCACCACTGGGGATGCAGTGCAGTGACTCCAGAGAGTGCAGAGGCACCACTGTTGATGCAGTGCAGTGAGTGCAGAGAGTGTACTGGCACCAGTGCGGAAGCACTGCAGTGAGTCCAGAGAGTGCACTGGCACCACTGGGGATGCACTGCAGTGAGTCCAGAGAGTGCACTGGCACCAATTGGATGCAGTGCAGTGAGTCCAGAGAGTGCACTGGCGCCACTGGGGATGCAGTGTAGTGAGTCCAGAGAGTGCACTGGCACCACTGGGGATGCAGTGCAGTGAGTCCAGAGAGTGCACTAGCACCAATTGGATGCAGTGCACTGAGTCCAGAGAGTGCACTGGCGCCACTGGGGATGCACTGCAGTGAGTCCAGAGAGTGCACTGGCACCACTGGGGATGCAGTGCAGTGACTCCAGAGAGTGCACTGGCAACACTGGGGATGCACTGCAGTGAGTCCACAGAGTGCACTGGCACCACTGGGGATGCACTGCAGTGAGTCCAGAGAGTGCACTGGCACCACTGGGGATGCACCCCGGTGAGTCCAGAGAGTGCACTGGCACCACTGGGGATGCACCCCGGTGAGTCCAGAGAGTGCACTCGCACCATTTGGGATGCACTGCAGTGAGTCCAGATAGTGCACTGGCCCCACAGGGGATGTAGTGCAGTGAGTCCACAGAGGGCACTGGCACCACTGGGGATGCAGCGCAGTGAGTCCAGAGAGTGCACTGGCACCACTGGGGATGCACTGCAGTGAGTCCAGAGAGTGCACTGGCACCACTGGGGATGCAGTGCAGTGACTCCAGAGAGTGCACTGGCACCACTGGGGATGCAGTGCAGTGAGTCAAGAGAGTGCACTGGCGCAAAAGGGGATGCACTGCAGTGAGTCCAGAGAGTGCACTGGCACCACTGGGGATGCAGTGCAGTGAGTCCAGAGAGTGCACTGTCAGCACAGGGGATGCAGTGCAGTGAGTGCAGAGAGTGCACTGGCACCACTGGGGATGCACTGCAGTGACTCCAGAGACTGCACTGGCACCAATGGGGATGCACTGCAGTGAGTCCAGAGAATGCACTGGCACCACTGGGGATGCAGTGCAGTGACTCGAAAGAGTGCACTGGCACCACTGGGGATGCACTGCAGTGAGTCCGGAGAGTGCCCTGGCACCAATGGTGATGCAGTGCAGTGATCCAGAGAGTGCACTGGAACCACTGGGGATGCAGTGCAGTGAGTCCAGAGAGTGCACTGGCACCACTGGGGATGCAGTGCAGTGATCCAGAGAGTGCACTGGAACCACTGGGGATGCAGTGCAGTTAGTCCATAGAGTGCACTGGCTCCACTGGGGATGCAGTGCAGTGACTCAAGAGAGTGCACAGGTACCACTGGGGATGGAGTGCAGTGAGTCCAGAGAGTGCAATGGCACCACAGGGGATGCACTGCAGTGATTCCAGAGAGTGCACTGTCACCACTGGGGATGCAGTGCAGTGAGTCCAGAGAGTACAGTGGCACCTCAGGGGCTGCACTGCAGTGAGTCCAGAGAGTGCACTGGCACCACTGGGGATGCAGTGCGGTGAGTCCAGAGAGTGCACTGGCACCACTGGGGATGCACCTCGGTGAGTCCAGAGAGTGCTCTGGGAACACCGGGGATGCAGTGCAGTGAGTGCAGAGAGTGCACAAGCACCACTGGGGATGCAGTTCAGTGAGTGCAGAGAGTGCACTGGCACCACTGGGGATGCACTGCAGTGAGTCCAGAGAGTGCACTGGCACCACTGGGGATGCAGTGCAGTGAGTCCGGAGAGTGCACTGGCACCACTGGGGATGCACTGCAGTGAGTCCAGAGAGTGCACTGTCAGCACTGGGGATGCAGTGCAGTGAGTCCAGAGAGTGCACTGTCAGCACTGGGGATGCAGTGCAGTGAGTCCAGAGAGTGCACTGGCACCACTGGGGATGCAGTGCAGTGAGACCAGAGAGTGCACTGGCACCACTGGGGATGCACTGCAATGAGTCCAGAGAATGCACTGGCACTAATGGGGATGCACTGCAGTGACTCGAAAGAGTGCACTGGCACCACTGCGCATGCACTGCAGTGAGTCCGGAGAGTGCCCTGGCACCAATGGTGATGCAGTGCAGTGAGTCCAGAGAGTGCAGTGGCACCACTGGGGATGCAGTGCAGTGAGTCCAGAGAGTGCACTGGCACCACTGGGGATGCACTGCAGTGAGTCCAGAGAGTGCACTGGCACCACTGGGGATGCACTGCAGTGAGTCCAGAGAGTGCTCTGGCACCACTGGGGATGCAGTGCAGTGACTCCAGAGAGTGCACTGGCAACACTGGGGATGCACTGCAGTGAGTCCACAGAGTGCACTGGCACCACTGGGGATGCACTGCAGTGAGTCCAGAGAGTGCACTGGCACCACTGGGGATGCACCCCGGTGAGTCCAGAGAGTGCACTGGCACCACTGGGGATGCACCCCGGTGAGTCCAGAGAGTGCACTCGCACCATTTGGGATGCACTGCAGTGAGTCCAGAGAGTGCACTGGCCCCACAGGGGATGTAGTGCAGTGAGTCCACAGAGGGCACTGGCACCACTGGGGATGCAGCGCAGTGAGTCCAGAGAGTGCACTGGCACCACTGGGGATGCAATGCAGTGAGTCCAGAGAGTGCACTGGCACCACTGGGGATGAAGTGCAGTGAGTCCAGAGAGTGCACTGGCACCACTGGGGATGCAGTGCAGTGAGTCCAGAGAGTGCACTGGCACCACTGGGGATGCAGTGCAGTGAGTCCAGAGAGTGCACTGGCACCACTGGGGATGCACTGCAGTGAGTCCAGAGAGTGCACTGGCAGCACTGGGGATGCAGTGCAGTGACTCCAGAGAGTGCACTGGCACCACTGGTGATGCAGTGCATTGAGTGCAGAGAGTGCACTGGCACCACTGGGGATGCGCTGCAGTGAGTCTAGAGAGTGCACTGGCACCACTGGGGATGCACTGCATTGACTCAAAAGAGTGCACTGGCACCACTGCGGATGCACTGCAGTGAGTCCGGAGAGTGCACTGGCACCAATGGTGATGCAGTGCAGTGATTCCAGAGAGTGCAGTGGCACCACTGGGGATGCAGTGCAGTGAGTCCAGAGAGTGCACTGGCACCACGGGTGTTGCAATGCAGTGAGTCCAGAGAGTGCACTGGCACCACTGGGGATGCACTGCAGTGAGTCCTGAGAGTGCACTGGCATCACTGGGGATGCAGTGCAGTGAGTCCAGAGAGTGCACTGGCACCACTGGGGATGCACTGCAGTGACTCGAAAGAGTGCACTGGCACCACTGCGGATCCACTGCAGTGAGTCCGGAGAGTGCCCTGGCACCAATGGTGATGCAGTGCAGTGAGTCCAGAGAGTGCAGTGATACCACTGGGGATGCAGTGCAGTGAGTCCAGAGAGTGCACTGGCACCACTGGGGATGCAATGCAGTGAGTCCAGAGAGTGCACTGGCACCACTTGGGATGAAGTGCAGTGAGTCCAGAGAGTGCACTGGCACCACTGGGGATGCACTGCAGTGAGTCCAGAGAGTGCACTGGCACCACTGGGGATGCACTGCAGTGAGTCCAGAGAGTGCACTGGCAGCACTGGGGATGCAGTGCAGTTGAGTCCAGAGAGTGCACTGGCACCTTGGGGATGCAGTGCAGTGAGTCCAGAGAGTGCACTGGCACCACCTGGATGCAGTTCAGTGAGACCACAGAGTGCACTGGCACCACAGGGGATACACTGCCGTGAGTCCAGAGAGTGCACTGGCACCACTGGGGACGCAGTGCAGTGAGTCCAGAGAGTGCACTGGCACCACTGGGAATGCAGTGCAGTGAGTCCAGAGAGTGCACTGGCACCACTGGGGATGCAGTGCAGTGAGTCCAGAGAGTGCACTGGCACCACTGGTGATGCACTGCAGTGAGTCCAGAGAGTGCACTGGCACCACTGGGGATGCAGTGCAGTGAGTCCAGAGAGTGCACTGGCACCAGTGGGGAAGCACTGCAGTGAGTCCAGAGAGTGCACTGGCACCACTGGGGATGCACTGCAGTGAGTCCAGAGAGTGCACTGACACCACTGGGGATCCAATGCAGTGAGTCCAGAGAGTGCAATGGAACCACTGGGGATGCAGTGCAGTGAGACCAGAGAGTACACTGGCACTTCTGGGGATGCAGTGCAGTGAGTGCAGAGAGTGCACTGGCACCACTGGGGATGCAATGCAGTGAGTCCAGAGAGTGCACTGGCACCACTGGGGATGAAGTGCAGTGAGTCCAGAGAGTGCACTGGCACCACTGGGGATGCAGTGCAGTGAGTGCAGAGAGTGCACTGGCACCACTGGGGATGCACTGCAGTGAGTCCAGAGAGTGCACTGGCACCACTGGGGATGCACCCCGGTGAGTCCAGAGAGTGCACTGGCACCACTGGGGATGCACCCCGGTGAGTCCAGAGAGTGCACTCGCACCATTTGGGATGCACTGCAGTGAGTCCAGATAGTGCACTGGCCCCACAGGGGATGTAGTGCAGTGAGTCCACAGAGGGCACTGGCACCACTGGGGATGCAGCGCAGTGAGTCCAGAGAGTGCACTGGCACCACTGGGGATGCACTGCAGTGAGTCCAGAGAGTGCACTGGCACCACTGGGGATGCAGTGCAGTGACTCCAGAGAGTGCACTGGCACCACTGGGGATGCAGTGCAGTGAGTCAAGAGAGTGCACTGGCGCAAAAGGGGATGCACTGCAGTGAGTCCAGAGAGTGCACTGGCACCACTGGGGATGCAGTGCAGTGAGTCCAGAGAGTGCACTGTCAGCACAGGGGATGCAGTGCAGTGAGTGCAGAGAGTGCACTGGCACCACTGGGGATGCACTGCAGTGACTCCAGAGACTGCACTGGCACCAATGGGGATGCACTGCAGTGAGTCCAGAGAATGCACTGGCACCACTGGGGATGCAGTGCAGTGACTCGAAAGAGTGCACTGGCACCACTGGGGATGCACTGCAGTGAGTCCGGAGAGTGCCCTGGCACCAATGGTGATGCAGTGCAGTGATCCAGAGAGTGCACTGGAACCACTGGGGATGCAGTGCAGTGAGTCCAGAGAGTGCACTGGCACCACTGGGGATGCAGTGCAGTGATCCAGAGAGTGCACTGGAACCACTGGGGATGCAGTGCAGTTAGTCCATAGAGTGCACTGGCTCCACTGGGGATGCAGTGCAGTGACTCAAGAGAGTGCACAGGTACCACTGGGGATGGAGTGCAGTGAGTCCAGAGAGTGCAATGGCACCACAGGGGATGCACTGCAGTGATTCCAGAGAGTGCACTGTCACCACTGGGGATGCAGTGCAGTGAGTCCAGAGAGTACAGTGGCACCTCAGGGGCTGCACTGCAGTGAGTCCAGAGAGTGCACTGGCACCACTGGGGATGCAGTGCGGTGAGTCCAGAGAGTGCACTGGCACCACTGGGATGCACCTCGGTGAGTCCAGAGAGTGCTCTGGGAACACCGGGGATGCAGTGCAGTGAGTGCAGAGAGTGCACAAGCACCACTGGGGATGCAGTTCAGTGAGTGCAGAGAGTGCACTGGCACCACTGGGGATGCACTGCAGTGAGTCCAGAGAGTGCACTGGCACCACTGGGGATGCAGTGCAGTGAGTCCGGAGAGTGCACTGGCACCACTGGGGATGCACTGCAGTGAGTCCAGAGAGTGCACTGTCAGCACTGGGGATGCAGTGCAGTGAGTCCAGAGAGTGCACTGTCAGCACTGGGGATGCAGTGCAGTGAGTCCAGAGAGTGCACTGGCACCACTGGGGATGCAGTGCAGTGAGACCAGAGAGTGCACTGGCACCACTGGGGATGCACTGCAATGAGTCCAGAGAATGCACTGGCACTAATGGGGATGCACTGCAGTGACTCGAAAGAGTGCACTGGCACCACTGCGCATGCACTGCAGTGAGTCCGGAGAGTGCCCTGGCACCAATGGTGATGCAGTGCAGTGAGTCCAGAGAGTGCAGTGGCACCACTGGGGATGCAGTGCAGTGAGTCCAGAGAGTGCACTGGCACCACTGGGGATGCACTGCAGTGAGTCCAGAGAGTGCACTGGCACCACTGGGGATGCACTGCAGTGAGTCCAGAGAGTGCTCTGGCACCACTGGGGATGCAGTGCAGTGACTCCAGAGAGTGCACTGGCAACACTGGGGATGCACTGCAGTGAGTCCACAGAGTGCACTGGCACCACTGGGGATGCACTGCAGTGAGTCCAGAGAGTGCACTGGCACCACTGGGGATGCACCCCGGTGAGTCCAGAGAGTGCACTGGCACCACTGGGGATGCACCCCGGTGAGTCCAGAGAGTGCACTCGCACCATTTGGGATGCACTGCAGTGAGTCCAGAGAGTGCACTGGCCCCACAGGGGATGTAGTGCAGTGAGTCCACAGAGGGCACTGGCACCACTGGGGATGCAGCGCAGTGAGTCCAGAGAGTGCACTGGCACCACTGGGGATGCAATGCAGTGAGTCCAGAGAGTGCACTGGCACCACTGGGGATGAAGTGCAGTGAGTCCAGAGAGTGCACTGGCACCACTGGGGATGCAGTGCAGTGAGTCCAGAGAGTGCACTGGCACCACTGGGGATGCAGTGCAGTGAGTCCAGAGAGTGCACTGGCACCACTGGGGATGCACTGCAGTGAGTCCAGAGAGTGCACTGGCAGCACTGGGGATGCAGTGCAGTGACTCCAGAGAGTGCACTGGCACCACTGGTGATGCAGTGCATTGAGTGCAGAGAGTGCACTGGCACCACTCGGGATGCGCTGCAGTGAGTCTAGAGAGTGCACTGGCACCACTGGGGATGCACTGCAGTGACTCAAAAGAGTGCACTGGCACCACTGCGGATGCACTGCAGTGAGTCCGGAGAGTGCACTGGCACCAATGGTGATGCAGTGCAGTGATTCCAGAGAGTGCAGTGGCACCACTGGGGATGCAGTGCAGTGAGTCCAGAGAGTGCACTGGCACCACGGGTGTTGCAATGCAGTGAGTCCAGAGAGTGCACTGGCACCACTGGGGATGCACTGCAGTGAGTCCTGAGAGTGCACTGGCATCACTGGGGATGCAGTGCAGTGAGTCCAGAGAGTGCACTGGCACCACTGGGGATGCACTGCAGTGACTCGAAAGAGTGCACTGGCACCACTGCGGATCCACTGCAGTGAGTCCGGAGAGTGCCCTGGCACCAATGGTGATGCAGTGCAGTGAGTCCAGAGAGTGCAGTGATACCACTGGGGATGCAGTGCAGTGAGTCCAGAGAGTGCACTGGCACCACTGGGGATGCAATGCAGTGAGTCCAGAGAGTGCACTGGCACCACTTGGGATGAAGTGCAGTGAGTCCAGAGAGTGCACTGGCACCACTGGGGATGCACTGCAGTGAGTCCAGAGAGTGCACTGGCACCACTGGGGATGCACTGCAGTGAGTCCAGAGAGTGCACTGGCAGCACTGGGGATGCAGTGCAGTTGAGTCCAGAGAGTGCACTGGCACCTTGGGGATGCAGTGCAGTGAGTCCAGAGAGTGCACTGGCACCACCTGGATGCAGTTCAGTGAGACCACAGAGTGCACTGGCACCACAGGGGATACACTGCCGTGAGTCCAGAGAGTGCACTGGCACCACTGGGGACGCAGTGCAGTGAGTCCAGAGAGTGCACTGGCACCACTGGGAATGCAGTGCAGTGAGTCCAGAGAGTGCACTGGCACCACTGGGGATGCAGTGCAGTGAGTCCAGAGAGTGCACTGGCACCACTGGTGATGCACTGCAGTGAGTCCAGAGAGTGCACTGGCACCACTGGGGATGCACTGCAGTGAGTCCAGAGAGTGCACTGGCACCAGTGGGGAAGCACTGCAGTGAGTCCAGAGAGTGCACTGGCACCACTGGGGATGCACTGCAGTGAGTCCAGAGAGTGCACTGACACCACTGGGGATCCAATGCAGTGAGTCCAGAGAGTGCAATGGAACCACTGGGGATGCAGTGCAGTGAGTCCAGAGAGTACACTGGCACTTCTGGGGATGCAGTGCAGTGAGTGCAGAGAGTGCACTGGCACAACAGGGGATGCACTGCAGTGACTCCAGAAAGTGCACTGGCACCACTGGGGATGCACTGCAGTGAGTCAAGAGAGTGCACTGGCACCGCTGGTGATGCAGTGCAGTGAGTCCAGAGAGTACACTGGCACCACTGGTGATGCACTGCAGTGAGTCCAGAGAGTGCACTGGCACCGCTGGTGATGCAGTGCAGTGAGTCCAGAGAGTGCACTGGCACCACTGGGGATGCACCCCGGTGAGTCCAGAGAGTGCACTGGCACCACTGGGGATGCAGTGCAGTGAGTCTAGAGACTGCACTGGCACCACTGGTGTTTTAGTGCAGTGAGTCCAGAGAGTGCACTGGCACCACTGGGGATGCAGTTTAGTGAGTCCAGAGAGTGCACCGGCTCCAATGGCAATACACTGCAGTGAGTCCAGACAGTGCACTGGCACCACTGGGGATGCAGTGCAGTGAGTCCAGAGAGTGCACTGGCACCACTGAGCTACACTGCAGTGAGTCCAGTAGTTGCACTGGCACCACTGGGGATGCACTGCTGTGAGTCCAGAGACTACACTGGCACCACTGGGGATGCACTGCAGTGAGTCCTGAGAGTGCACTGGCACCACTGTTGATGCAGTGCAGTGAGTCCAGAGAGTGCACTGGCACCACTGGGGATGCAGTGCAGTGAGTCCAGAGAGTGCACTGGCACCACTGGGGATGCAGTGCAGTGAGTCCAGAGAGTGCACTGGCACCACTGGGGATGCAGTGCAGTGAGTCCAGAGAGTGCACTGGCACCACTGGGGATGAACTACAGTGAGTCCAGAGAGTGCACTGGCACCACTGGGGATGCAGTGCAGTGACTCCAGAGAGTGCAGAGGCACCACTGTTGATGCAGTGCAGTGAGTGCAGAGAGTGCACTGGCGCCAGTGCGGAAGCACTGCAGTGAGTCCAGAGAGTGCACTGGCTCCACTGGGGATGCACTGCAGTGAGTCCAGAGAGTGCACTGGCACAACTGGGGATGCACTACAGTGAGTCCAGAGAGTGCACTGGCACCACTGGGGATGCAGTGCAGTGAGTCCAGAGAGTGGACTGGCACCACTGGGGATGCACTACAGTGAGTCCAGAGAGTGCACTGGCACCACTGGGGATGCAGTGCAGTGACTCCAGAGAGTGCAGAGGCACCACTGTTGATGCAGTGCAGTGAGTGCAGAGAGTACACTGGCACCAGTGCGGAAGCACTGCAATGAGTCCAGAGAGTGCACTGGCACCACTGGGGATGCACTGCAGTGAGTCCAGAGAGTGCACTGGCACCAATTGGATGCAGTGCAGTGAGTCCAGAGAGTGCACTGGCGCCACTGGGGATGCAGTGTAGTGAGTCCAGAGAGTGCACTGGCACCACTGGGGATGCAGTGCAGTGAGTCCAGAGAGTGCACTAGCACCAATTGGATGCAGTGCAGTGAGTCCAGAGAGTGCACTGGCGCCACTGGGGATGCACTGCAGTGAGTCCAGAGAGTGCATTGGCGCCACTGGGGATGCACTGCAGTGAGTCCAGAGAGTGCACTGGCACCACTGGGGATGCAGTGCAGTGACTCCAGAGAGTGCACTGGCAACACTGGGGATGCACTGCCGTGAGTCCAGAGAGTGCACTGACACCACTGGGGATGCACCCCGGTGAGTCCAGAGAGTGCACTGGCACCACTGGGGATGCACCCCGGTGAGTCCAGAGAGTGCACTCGCACCATTTGGGATGCACTGCAGTGAGTCCAGATAGTGCACTGGCCCCACAGGGGATGTAGTGCAGTGAGTCCACAGAGGGCACTGGCACCACTGGGGATGCAGCGCAGTGAGTCCAGAGAGTGCACTGGCACCACTGGGGATGCACTCCAGTGAGTCCAGAGAGTGCACTGGCACCACTGGGGATGCAGTGCAGTGACTCCAGAGAGTGCACTGGCACCACTGGGGATGCAGTGCAGTGAGTCAAGAGAGTGCACTGGCGCAAAAGGGGATGCACTGCAGTGAGTCCAGAGAGTGCACTGGCACCACTGGGGATGCAGTGCAGTGAGTCCAGAGAGTGCACTGTCAGCACAGGGGATGCAGTGCAGTGAGTGCAGAGAGTGCACTGGCACCACTGGGGATGCACTGCAGTGACTCCAGAGACTGCACTGGCACCAATGGGGATGCACTGCAGTGAGTCCAGAGAATGCACTGGCACCACTGGGGATGCAGTGCAGTGACTCGAAAGAGTGCACTGGCACCACTGGGGATGCACTCCAGTGAGTCCAGAGAGTGCACTGGCACCACTGGGGATGCAGTGCAGTGACTCTAGAGAGTGCACTGGCACCACTGGGAATGCAGTGCAGTGAGTCCAGAGAGTGCACTGGCACAAAAGGGGATGCACTGCAGTGAGTCCAGAGAGTGCACTGGCACCACTGGGGATGCAGTGCAGTGAGTCCAGAGAGTGCACTGGCACCAATGGGGATGCACTGCAGTGAGTCCAGAGAGTGCAGTGGCACCACTGGGGATGCAGTGCACTGAGTCCAGAGAGTACACTGGCACCACTGGGGATGCAGTGCAGTGAGTCCAGAGTGCACTGTCAGCACTGGGGATGCAGTGCAGTGAGTCCAGAGAGTGCACTGGCACCACTGGGGATGCACTGCAGTGACTCCAGAGACTGCACTGGCACCAATACGGATGCACTGCACTGAGTCCAGAGAATGCACTGGCACCACTGGGGATGCAGTGCAGTGACTCCAAAGAGTGCACTGGCACCACTGGGGATGCACTGCAGTGAGTCCGGAGAGTGCCCTGGCACCAATGGTGATGCAGTGCAGTGATCCAGAGAGTGCAATGGAACCAATGGCGATGCAGTACAGTGAGTCCAGAGAGTGCACTGGCACCACTGGGGATGCAGTGCAGTGAGTCCAGAGAGTGCACTGGCACCACTGGGTATGCAGTGCAGTTAGTCCATAGAGTGCACTGGCTCCACTGGGGATGCAGTGCAGTGACTCAAGAGAGTGCACAGGCACCACTGGGGATGCAGTGCAGTGAGTCCAGAGAGTACACTGGCACCTCAGGGGCTGCACTGCAGTGAGTCCAGAGAGTGCACTGGCACCACTGGGGATGCAGTGCAGTGAGTCCAGAGAGTGCACTGGCACCACTGGGGATGCACCTCGGTGAGTCCAGAGAGTGCTCTGGGAACACCGGGGATGCAGTGCAGTGAGTGCAGAGAGTGCACTGGCACCACTGGGGATGCACTGCAGTGAGACCAGAGTGTTCTCTGGCACCTCTGGGGATGCAGTTTAGTGAGTCCAGAGAGTGCACTGGCTCCAATGGCGATACATTGCAGTGAGTCCAGAGAGTGCACTGGCACCACTGGGGATGCAGTGCAGTGAGTCCAGAGAGTGCACTGGCACCACTGGGGATGCAGTGCCGTGAGTCCAGGGAGTGCTCTGGCACCACTGAGCTACACTGCAGTGAGTCCAGTAGTTGCACTGGCACCACTGGGGATGCAGTACAGTGAGTCCAGAGACTACACTGGCACCACTGGGGATGCAATGCGGTGAGTCCAGAGAGTGCACTGGCACCACTGGGATGCAGTGCAGTGAGTCCAGAGAGTGCACTGGCACTACTGGGGATGCACTGCAGTGAGTCCAGAGAGTGCACTGTCACCACTGGGGATGCACTACAGTGAGTCCAGAGAGTGCACTGGCACCACTGGGGATGCAGTGCAGTGACTCCAGAGAGTGCAGAGGTACCACTGTTGATGCAGTGCTGTGACTCCAGAGAGTGCACTGGCACCACTGGGGATGCAGTGCAGTGAGTCCTGAGAGTGCAAAGGCACCACTGGGGATGCAGTGCAGTGAGTCCAGAGAGTGCACTGGCACCACTGGGGATGCAGTGCAGTGAGTCCAGAGAGTGCACTGGCACCGCTGGGGATGCACTACAGTGAGTCCAGAGAGTGCACTGGCACCACTGGGGATGCAGTGCAGTGACTCCAGAGAATGCAGAGGCACCACTGTTGATGCAGTGCAGTGAGTGCAGAGAGTGCACTGGCACCAGTGCGGAAGCACTGCAGTGAGTCCGGAGAGTGCCCTGGCACCAATGGTGATGCAGTACAGTGAGTCCAGAGAGTGCAGTGGCACCACTGGGGATGCAGTGCAGTGAGTCCAGAGAGTGCACTGGCACCACTGGGGATGCACTGCAGTGAGTCCAGAGAGTGCAGTGGCACCACTGGGGATGCAGTGCAGTGAGTGCAGAGAGTGCACTGGCACCACTGGGGATGCAGTGCAGTGAGTCCAGAGAGTGCACTGGCACCACTGGGAATGCACTGCAGTGACTCGAAAGAGTGCACTGGCACCACTGGGGATGCACTGCACTGAGTCCAGAGAGTGCACTGACACCACTGGGGATCCAATGCAGTGAGTCCAGAGAGTGCAATGGAACCACTGGGGATGCAGTGCAGTGAGTCCAGAGAGTGCACTGGCACTTCTGGGGATGCAGTGGAGTGACTCAAGAGAGTGCACAGGCACCACTGGGGATGCACTGCAGTGACTCCAGAAAGTGCACTGGCACCACTGGGGATGCACTGCAGTGAGTCCAGAGAGTGCACTGGCACCGCTGGGGATGCACTGCAGTGAGTCCAGAGAGTGTACTGGCACCACAGGGGATGCAGTGCAGTGAGTCCAGAGAGTGCACTGGCACCACTGGGGATGCACCCCGGTGAGTCCAGAGAGTGCACTGGCACCACAGTGATGCAGTGCAGTGAGTCCAGAGACAGCACTGTCAGCACTGTTGATGCAGTGCAGTGAGTCCAGAGAGTGCACTGGCACCACTGGGGATGCAGTGCTGTGAGTCCAGAGAGTGCACTGGCACCACTGGGGATGCAGTGAGTCCAGACAGTGCACTGGCACCACTGGGGATGCACTGCAGTGAGACCAGAGTGTTCTCTGGCACCTCTGGGGATGCAGTTTAGTGAGTCCAGAGAGTGCACTGGCTCCAATGGCGATACATTGCAGTGAGTCCAGAGAGTGCACTGGCACCACTGGGGATGCAGTGCAGTGAGTCCAGAGAGTGCACTGGCACCACTGGGGATGCAGTGCAGTGAGTCCAGGGAGTGCTCTGGCACCACTGAGCTACACTGCAGTGAGTCCAGTAGTTGCACTGGCACCACTGGGGATGCAGTACAGTGAGTCCAGAGACTACACTGGCACCACTGGGGATGCAATGCGGTGAGTCCAGAGAGTGCACTGGCACCACTGGGATGCAGTGCAGTGAGTCCAGAGAGTGCACTGGCACTACTGGGGATGCACTGCAGTGAGTCCAGAGAGTGCACTGTCACCACTGGGGATGCACTACAGTGAGTCCAGAGAGTGCACTGGCACCACTGGGGATGCAGTGCAGTGACTCCAGAGAGTGCAGAGGTACCACTGTTGATGCAGTGCTGTGACTCCAGAGAGTGCACTGGCACCACTGGGGATGCAGTGCAGTGAGTCCTGAGAGTGCAAAGGCACCACTGGGGATGCAGTGCAGTGAGTCCAGAGAGTGCACTGGCACCACTGGGGATGCAGTGCAGTGAGTCCAGAGAGTGCACTGGCACCGCTGGGGATGCACTACAGTGAGTCCAGAGAGTGCACTGGCACCACTGGGGATGCAGTGCAGTGACTCCAGAGAATGCAGAGGCACCACTGTTGATGCAGTGCAGTGAGTGCAGAGAGTGCACTGGCACCAGTGCGGAAGCACTGCAGTGAGTCCAGAGAGTGCACTGGCACCACTGGGGATGCACTGCAGTGAGTCCAGAGAGTGCACTGGCACAACTGGGGATGCAGTGCAGTGAGTCCAGAGAGTGCACTGGCAGCACTGGGGATGCAGTGCAGTGACTCCAGAGAGTGCACTGGCACCACTGGTGATGCAGTGCAGTGAGTGCAGAGAGTGCACTGGCACCACGGGGGTGCACTGCAGTGACTCCAGAGAGTGTACTGGCACCACTGGGGATGCAGTGCAGTGAGTCCAGAGAGTGCACTGGCACCACTGAGGATGCAGTGCAGTGACTCCAGAGAGTGCACTGCCAACACTGGGGATGCACTGCAGTGAGTCCACAGAGTGCACTGGCACCACTGGGGATGCACTGCAGTGAGTCCACAGAGTGCACTGGCACCACTGGGGATGCACCCCGGTGAGTCCAGAGAGTGCTCTCGCACCACTGGGGATGCACTGCAGTGAGTCCAGAGAGTGCACTGGCCCCACAGGGGATGCAGTGCAGTGCGTCCACAGAGGGCACTAACACCACTGGGGATGCAGCGCAGTGAGTCCAGAGAGTGCACTGGCACCACTGGGGATGCACTGCAGTGAGTCCAGAGAGTGCACTGGCACCACTGGAGTTGCAGTGCAGTGAGTCGAGAGAGTGCCCTGGAACCACTGGGGATGCAGCGCAGTGACTACAGAGAGTGCACTGTCTCCACTTGGGATGCAGTGCAGTGACTCCAGAGAGTACACTGCCACCACTGGTGATGCAGTGCAGTGAGTCCAGAGAGTGCACTGTCAGCACTGGGGATGCAGTGCAGTGAGTCCAGAGAGTGCACTGGCACCACTGGGGATGCACTGCAGTGAGTCCAGAGAGTGCACTGGCACCACTGGGGATGCAGTGCAGTGACTCTAGAGAGTGCACTGGCACCACTGGGAATGCAGTGCAGTGAGTCCAGAGAGTGCACTGGCACAAAAGGGGATGCACTGCAGTGAGTCCAGAGAGTGCACTGGCACCACTGGGGATGCAGTGCAGTGAGTCCAGAGAGTGCACTGGCACCAATGGGGATGCACTGCAGTGAGTCCAGAGAGTGCAGTGGCACCACTGGGGATGCAGTGCACTGAGTCCAGAGAGTACACTGGCACCACTGGGGATGCAGTGCAGTGAGTCCAGAGTGCACTGTCAGCACTGGGGATGCAGTGCAGTGAGTCCAGAGAGTGCACTGGCACCACTGGGGATGCACTGCAGTGACTCCAGAGACTGCACTGGCACCAATACGGATGCACTGCAGTGAGTCCAGAGAATGCACTGGCACCACTGGGGATGCAGTGCAGTGACTCCAAAGAGTGCACTGGCACCACTGGGGATGCACTGCAGTGAGTCCGGAGAGTGCCCTGGCACCAATGGTGATGCAGTGCAGTGATCCAGAGAGTGCAATGGAACCAATGGCGATGCAGTACAGTGAGTCCAGAGAGTGCACTGGCACCACTGGGGATGCAGTGCAGTGAGTCCAGAGAGTGCACTGGCACCACTGGGTATGCAGTGCAGTTAGTCCATAGAGTGCACTGGCTCCACTGGGGATGCAGTGCAGTGACTCAAGAGAGTGCACAGGCACCACTGGGGATGCAGTGCAGTGAGTCCAGAGAGTACACTGGCACCTCAGGGGCTGCACTGCAGTGAGTCCAGAGAGTGCACTGGCACCACTGGGGATGCAGTGCAGTGAGTCCAGAGAGTGCACTGGCACCACTGGGGATGCACCTCGGTGAGTCCAGAGAGTGCTCTGGGAACACCGGGGATGCAGTGCAGTGAGTGCAGAGAGTGCACTGGCACCACTGGGGATGCAGTGCAGTGAGTCCAGAGAGTGCAGTGGCACCATTAGGGATGCAGTGCAGTGAGTCCGGAAAGTGCACTGGCACCACTGGGGATGCACTGCAATGAGTCCAGAGAATGCACTGGCAGTAATGGGGATGCAGTGCAGTGACTCGAAAGAGTGCACTGGCACCACTGCGGATGCACTGCAGTGAGTCCGGAGAGTGCTCTGGGAACACTGGTGATGCAGTGCAGTGAGTGCAGAGAGTGCACTGGCACCACTGGGGATGCAGTGCAGTGAGTCCAGAGAGTGCACTGGCACCACCTGGGATGCACTGCAGTGACTCGAAAGAGTGCACTGGCACCACTGCGGATGCACTGCAGTGAGTCCGGAGAGTGCCCTGGCACCAATGGTGATGCAGTGCAGTGAGTCCAGAGAGTGCAGTGGCACCACTGGGGATGCAGTGCAGTGAGTCCAGAGAGTGCACTGGCAACACTGGGGATGCACTGCAGTGAGTCCACAGAGTGCACTGGCACCACTGGGGATGCACTGCAGTGAGTCCAGAGAGTGCACTGGCACCACTGGGGATGCACCCCGGTGAGTCCAGAGAGTGCACTGGCACCAGTGGGGATGCAGTGCAGTGAGTCCAGAGAGTGCACTGGCCCCACAGGGGATGTAGTGCAGTGAGTCCACAGAGGGCACTAACACCACTGGGGATGCACTGCAGTGAGTCCAGAGAGTGCACTGGCACCAGTGGGGATGCACTGCAGTGAGTCCAGAGAGTGCACTGGCACCACTGGTGTTGTAGTGCAGTGAGTCGAGAGAGTGCCCTGGAACCACTGGGGATGCAGCGCAGTGACTACAGAGAGTGCACTGTCTCCACTGGGGATGCAGTGCAGTGAGTCCAGAGAGTACACTGCCACCACTGGGGATGCAGTGCAGAGAGTCCAGAGAGTGCACTGTCAGCACTGGGGATGCAGTGCAGTGAGTCCACAGAGTGCACTGGCACCACTGGGGATGCAGTGCAGTGACTCTAGAGAGTGCACTGGCACCAATGGGGATGCAGTGCAGTGAGTCCAGAGAGTGTACTGGCACAAAAGGGGATGCTTGCAGTGAGTCCAGAGAGTGCACTGGCACCACTGGGGATGCAGTGCAGTGAGTCCAGAGAGTGCACTGGCACCACTGGGGATGCACTGCAGTGAGTCCAGAGAGTGCAGTGGCACCACTGGGGATGCAGTGCACTGAGTCCAGAGAGTACACTGGCACCACTGGGGATGCAGTGCAGTGAGTCCAGAGAGTGCACTGTCAGCACTGGGGATGCAGAGCAGTGAGACCAGAGAGTGCACTGGCACGACTGGGGATGCACTGCAGTGAGTCCAGAGACTGCACTGGCACCAATACGGATGCACTGCAGTGAGTCCAGAGAATGCACTGGCACCACTGGGGATGCAGTGCAGTGACTCGAAAGAGTGCCCTGGCACCACTGGGGATGCACTGCAGTGAGTCCGGAGAGTGCCCTGGCACCAATGGTGATGCAGTGCAGTGATCCAGAGAGTGCACTGGAACCACTGGGGATGCAGTGCAGTGAGTCCAGAGAGCGCACTGGCACCACTGGGGATGCAGTGCAGTGAGTCCAGAGAGTGCACTGGCACCACTGGGTATGCAGTGCAGTTAGTCCATAGAGTGCACTGGCTCCACTGGGGATGCAGTGCAGTGACTCAACAGAGTGCACAGGCACCACTGGGGATGCAGTGCAGTGAGTCCAGAGAGTGCAATGGCACCACAGGTGATGCACTGCAGTGATTCCAGAGAGTGCACTGTCAACACTGGGGATGCAGTGCAGTTAGTCCAGAGAGTACACTGGTACCTCAGGGGCTGCACTGCAGTGAGTCCAGAGAGTGCACTGGCACCACTGGGGATGCACTACAGTGAGTCCAGAGAGTGCACTGGCACCACTGGGGATGCAGTGCAGTGAGTCCTGAGAGTGCAAAGGCACCACTGGTGATGCACTGCAGTGAGTCCAGAGAGTGCACTGGCACCACTGGGGATGCAGTGCAGTGAGTCCAGAGAGTGCACTGGCACCACTGGTGATGCACTGCAGTGAGTCCAGAGAGTGCACTGGCACCACTGGGGATGCAGTGCAGTGAGTCCAGAGAGTGCACTGGCACCACTGGGGATGCACTGCAGTGAGTCCTGAGAGTGCACTGGCACCCCTGGGGATGCAGTGCAGTGACTCCAGAGAGTGCAGCGGCACCACTGTTGATGCAGTGCAGTGAGTGCAGAGAGTGCACTGGCACCAGTGCGGAAGCACTGCAGTGAGTCCAGAGAGTGCACTGGCACCACTGGGGATGCAGTGCAGTGAGTCCAGAGAGTGCACTGGCACCACTGAGGATGTAGTGCAGTGAGTCCAGAGAGTGCACTGGTAACACTGGGGATGCACTGCAGTGAGTCCAGAGAGTGCTCTCGCACCACTGGGGATGCACTGCAGTGAGTCCAGAGAGTGCACTGGCCCCACAGGGGATGTAGTGCAGTGAGTCCACAGAGGGCACTAACACCACTGGGGATGCAGCGCAGTTACTCCAGAGAGTGCACAGGCACCACTGGGGATGCAGTGCAGTGAGTCCAGAGAGTGCACTGACACCACTGGGGATGCAGTGCAGTGACTCTAGAGAGTGCACTGGCACCACTGGGATGCAGTGCAGTGACTCTAGAGAGTGCACTGGCACCACTGGGGTTGCAGTGCAGTGAGTCCAGAGAGTGCACTGGCACCACTGGGGATGCAGTGCAGTGAGTGCAGAGAGTGCACTGGCACCACTGGGGATGCACTGCAGTGAGTCCAGAGAGTGCAGTGGCACCACTGGGGATGCAGTGCACTGAGTCCAGAGAGTACACTGGCACCACTGGGGATGCAGTGCAGTGAGTCCACAGAGTGCACTGGCACCACTGGGGATGCAGTGCAGTGAGTCCAGAGAGTGCACTGGCACCACTGGGGATGCACTGCAGTGACTCCAGAGACTGCACTGGCACCAATGGGGATGCACTGCAGTGAGTCCAGAGAATGCACGGGCACCACTGGGGATGCAGTGCAGTGACTCGAAAGAGTGCACTGGCACCACTGGGGATGCACTGCAGTGAGTCCGGAGAGTGCCCTGGCACCAATGGTGATGCAGTGCAGTGAGTGCAGAGAGTGCACTGGCACCAATGCGGAAGCACTGCAGTGAGTCCAGAGAGTGCACTGGCACCACTGGGGATGCACCTCGGTGAGTCCAGAGAGTGCACTGGCACCACTGGGGATGCAGTGCAGTGAGTCCAGAGAGTGCACTGGCACCACTGGGGATGCAGTGCAGTGAGTCCAGAGATTTCACTGGCACCACTGGGGATGCACTGCAGTGAGTCCAGAGAGTGCACTGGCACCACTGGGGATGCACCCCGGTGAGTCCAGAGAGTGCACTCGCACCACTGGGGATGCACTGCAGTGAGTCCAGAGAGTGCACTGGCCCCACAGGGGATGTAGTGCAGTGAGTCCACAGAGGGCACTAACACCACTGGGGATGCAGCGCAGTGAGTCCAGAGAGTGCACTGGCACCACTGGGGATGCACTGCAGTGAGTCCAGAGAGTGCACTGGCACCACTGGAGTTGCAGTGCAGTGAGTCGAGAGAGTGCCCTGGAACCACTGGGGATGCAGCGCAGTGACTACAGAGAGTGCACTGTCTCCACTGGGGATGCAGTGCAGTGAGTCCAGAGAGTACACTGCCACCACTGGGGATGCAGTGCAGTGAGTCCAGAGAGTGCACTGGCACCACTGGGGATGCACTGCAGTGACTCGAAAGAGTGCACTGGCACCACTGCGGATGCACTGCAGTGAGTCCGGAGAGTGCCCTGGCACCAATGGTGATGCAGTGCAGTGAGTCCAGAGAGTGCACTGGCACCTCTGGGGATGCACTGCAGTGAGTCCAGAGAGTGCACTGGCACCACTTGGGATGCACTGCAGTGAGTCCAGAGAGTGCACTGGCACTACTGGGGATCTCACTGAAGTGAGAATGTATCTGAATCCCCGGTGGTGCCAGTGCACTCTCTGGACTCACTGAACTGCATCCCCAGTCGTTCCAGTGCACTCTCTGGAGTAACTGCAGTGCATCCCCTGTGGTACCAGTGCACTCTCTGGACTCACTGTACTGCATCCTCAGTGGTGCCAGTTGACTCTCTGGACTCACTGCACTGCTCCAGCCGCGGCATCCGCTCCAGCCGCCTCAGCCGCTCCAGCCGCGGTAGCCCCTCCAGCCGCGGCAGACGCTCTAGACGCTCCAGCCGCCGCAGCCGCTCCAGCCGCGGCAGCCGCTCCAGCCGCGGCAGCCGCGGCAGCCGCTCCAGCCGCGGCAGCCGCGAAAGCCGCTATCGAGTGGAGCGGCTGCCACGGCTGGAGCGGCTGCCGCGGTTGGAGCGGCTGCCGCGGCTGGAGAGGCTGCCGCGGCTGGAGCGGCTGGAGCGTCTGCCGCGTATGCCGCGGATGGAGCGGCTGCCGCGGCTGCCGCGGCTGGAGGGGCTATGCGGCTGGAGCGGCTGCCGCGGCTCGAGCAGTACAGTGAGTCCAGAGAGTGCACTGTCACCTTTGGGGATGCACTGCGTTGTCTGCAGAGAGTGCCCTGGCACCACTGGGGATGCACTGCAGTGAGTCCAGAGAGTGTACTGGCACCACTGGGAATGCAGTGCAGTGAGTCCAGAGAGGGCACTGGCACCTCTGGGGATGCAGTGCAGTGAGATCAGAGAGTGCACTGGCACCACTGGGGATTCAGTTCAGTGAGTCCAGAGAGTGCTCTGGCACCACCGGGGATTCACTGCAAGGCATCCAGAGAGTGCACTGGCACCACTGGGAATGCACTGCAGTGAGTACAGACAGTGCACTGGCACCTAAGGGGCTGCACTGCAGTGAGTCCAGAGAGTGCACTGGCGCCACTTGGGCTGCACTGCGGTGAGTCCAGAGAGTGCACTGGCACCACTGGGGATGCAGCACAAGAGTCCAGAGAGTGCACTGTCACCACTGTGGATGCAGCGCAGTGACTACAGAGAGTGCACTGTCACCACTGGGGATGCACTGCAGTGAGTCCAGAGAGTGCTCTGGCTCCACTAGGGAAGCAGTGCAGTGAGTCCAGAGAGAGCACTGGCACCTTGGGGATGCAGTGCATTCAGTCCAGAGAGTGCCTTGGCACCACAGGGGATGCAGTGCAGTGAGTCCACAGAGAGCACTGGCTCCACTGGGGATGCACTTCAGTGAGTCCAGAGAGTGCACTGGCACCACTGGGGATGCACTGCAGTGAGTCCAGAGAGTGCAATGGCACCACAGTGGATGCACTGCAGTGAGTCCAGAGAGTGTACTGGCTCCAAAGGGGATGTAGTGCAGTGAGTCCAGAGAGTGCACTGGCACCACTGGGGATGCAGTGCAGTGACTCCAGAGAGTGCACTGGCACCAACTTTAGCTGCACTGCTGTGAGTCCTTAGATTGCACTGGGAACACTGGGGTTACTGTGCCTTGAGTCCAGAGATTACACGGGCACCACTGGGGTTGCACTGCAGTGAGTCCAGAGACTTCACAGGCAGCACTGGGGATGCAGTGCAGTGAGTCCACAGAGTGCACTGGCACCACTGGGGATGCAGGTCAGTGAGTCCAGAGAGTGAACTGGCACCACTGGGGATGCAGTGCAGTGAGTCCAGAGAGTGCACTGGCACCACGGGAGATTCACTGCAGTGAGTCCAGAGAGTACACTGACTCCACTGGGAATGCACTGCAGTGAGTCCAGAGAGTGCACTGGCACTACTGGGGATGCACTGCAGTGAGTCCAGAGAGTGCACTGGCACCACTGGGATGCAGTGCAGTGAGTCCACAGAGTGCACTGGCACAACAGGGGATACACTGCAGTGAGTCCAGAGAGTGCACTGGCACCACTGGGGACGCAGTGCAGTGACTACAGAGAGTGCACTGGCACCACTGGGGATGCAGTGCACTGAGTCCAGAGAGTGCACTGGCACCACTGGGGATGCACTGCAGTGGGTCCAGAGAGTGCACTGGCACCACTGGGGATGCAGTGCAGTGAGTCCAGAGAGTGCACTGGCACCACTGGGGATGCAGTGCAGTGAGTCCAGAGAGTGCACTGGCACCATTGGTGATGCAGTGCAGTGAGTCCAGAGAGTGCACTGGCACCACTGGGGATGCACTGCAGTGAGTCCAGAGAGTGCACTGGCACCACTGGGGATGCAGTGCAGTGAGTCCAGAGAGTGCACTGATACCACTGGGGAAGCACTGCAGTGAGTCCAGAGAGTGCACTGGCACCACTGGGGATGCACTGCACTGAGTCCAGAGAGTGCACTGACACCACTGGGGATGCAATGCAGTGAGTCCAGAGAGTGCAATGGAACCACTGGGGATGCAGTGCAGTGAGTCCAGAGAGTGCACTGGCACTTCTGGGGATGCACTGCAGTGAGTCCAGAGAGTGCACTGGCACAAAAGGGGATGCACTGCAGTGACTCCAGAAAGTGCACTGGCACCACTGGGGATGCACTGCAGTGAGTCCAGAGAGTGCACTGGCACCACTGGGGATGCAGTGCAGTGAGTCCAGAAAGTACACTGGCACCACTGGGGATGCACTGCAGTGAGTCCAGAGAGTGTACTGGCACCACAGGGGATGCAGTGCAGTGAGTCCAGAGAGTGCACTGGCACCACTGGGGATGCACCCCGGTGAGTCCAGAGAGTGCACTGGCACCACTGGGGATGCAGTGCAGTGAGTCCAGAGACTGCACTGGCACCACTTGGGTTTTAGTGCAGTGAGTCCAGAGAGTGCACTGGCACCAATGGGGATGCAGTGCTGTGAGTCCAGAGAGTGCCCTGGCACCACTGGGGATGCAGTGAGTCCAGAGAGTGCACTGGCACCACTGGGGATGCACTGCAGTGAGACCAGAGTGTTCTCTGGCACCACTGGGGATGCAGTTTAGTGAGTCCAGAGAGTGCACCGGCTCCAATGGCGATACATTGCAGTGAGTCCAGACAGTGCACTGACACCACTGGGGATGCAGTGCAGTGAGTCCAGAGAGTGCACTGTCACCACTGGGGATGCAGTGCAATGAGTCCAGAGAGTGCTCTGGCACCACTGAGCTACACTGCAGTGAGTCCAGTAGTTGCACTGGCACCACTGGGGATGCACTGCTGTGAGTCCAGAGACTACACTGGCACCACTGGGGATGCAGTGCGGTGAGTCCAGAGAGTGCACTGGCACTACTGGGGATGCACTGCAGTGAGTCCAGAGAGTGCACTGGCACCACTGGGGATGCACTGCAAAGAGCTCAGAGAGTGCACTGGCACCACTGGGGATGCAGTGCAGTGACTCCAGAGAGTGCAGAGGCACCACTGTTGATGCAGTGCTGTGACTCCAGAGAGTGCACTGGCACAACTGGGGATGCAGTGCAGTGAGTCCTGAGAGTGCAAAGGCTCCACAAGGGATGCACTGCAGTGAGTCCAGAGAGTGCACTGGCACCACTGGGGATGCAGTGCAGTGAGTCCAGAGAGTGCACTGGCACCACTGGGGATGCACTGCAGTGACTCCAGAGAGTGCACTGGCACCACTGGGGATGCAGTGCAGTGAATCCAGAGAGTGCACTGGCACCACTGAGGATGCAGTGCAGTGAGTCCAGAGAGTGCACTGGCAACACTGGGGATGCAGTGCAGTGACTCTAGAGAGTGCACTGGCACCACTGGGGATGCAGTGCAGTGAGTCCAGAGAGTGCACTGGCACAAAAGGGGATGCACTGCAGTGAGTCCAGAGAGTGCACTGGCACCACAGGGAATGCAGTTCAGTGAGTCCAGAGAGTGCAGTGGCACCACTGGGGATGCAGTGCACTGAGTCCAGAGAGTACACTGGCACCACTGGGGATGCAGTGCAGTGGGTCCAGAGAGTGCACTGTCAGCACTGGGGATGCAGTGCAGTGAGTCCAGAGAGTGCACTGGCACCACAGGGGATGTAGTGCAGTGAGTCCACAGAGGGCACTAACACCACATGGGATGCAGCGCAGTGAGTCCAGAGAGTGCACTGGCACCACTGGGGATGCACTACAGTGAGTCCAGAGAGTGCACTGGCACCACTGGAGTTGCAATGCAGTGTGTCGAGAAAGTGCCCTGGAACCACTGGGGATGCAGCGCAGTGACTACAGAGAGTGCACTGTCTCCACTGGGGATGCAGTGCAGTGAGTCCAGAGAGTACACTGCCACCACTGGTGATGCAGTGCAGTGAGTCCGGAGAGTGCACTGTCAGCACTGGGGATGCAGTGCAGTGAGTCCAGAGAGTGCACTGGCACCACTGGGGATGCACTGCAGTGAGTCCAGAGAGTGCACTGGCACCACTGGGAATGCAGTGCAGTGACTCTAGAGAGTGCACTGGCACCACTGGGGATGCAGTGCAGTGAGTCCAGAGAGTGCACTGGCACAAAAGGGGATGCACTGCAGTGAGTCCAGAGAGTGCACTGGCACCACTGGGGCTGCAGTGCACTGAGTCCAGAGAGTACACTGGCACCACTGGGGATGCACTGCAGTGAGTCCAGAGAGTGCACTGTCAGCACTGGGGATGCAGTGCAGTGAGTCCAGAGAGTGCACTGGCACCACTGGGGATGCACTGCAGTGACTCCAGAGACTGCACTGGCACCAATACGGATGCACTGCAGTGAGTCCAGAGAATGCACTGGCACCACAGGGGATGCAGTGCAGTGACTCGAAAGAGTGCACTGGCACCACTGGGGATGCACTGCAGTGAGTCCGGAGAGTGCCCTGGCACCAATGGTGATGCAGTGCAGTGATCCAGAGAGTGCACTGGAACCACTGGGGATGCAGTGCAGTGAGTCCAGAGAGTGCACTGGCACCACTGGGGATGCAGTGCAGTGAGTCCAGAGAGTGCACTGGCAACACTGGGGATGCAGTGCAGTTAGTCCATAGAGTGCACTGGCTCCACTGGGGATGCAGTGCAGTGACTCCAGAGAGTGCACAGGCACCACTGGGGATGCACTGCAGTGATTCCAGAGAGTGCACTGTCACCACTGGGGATGCAGTGCAGTGAGTCCAGAGAGTACACTGGTACCTCAGGGGCTGCACTGCAGTGAGTCCAGAGAGTGCACTGGCACCACTGGGGATGCAGTGCAGTGAGTCCAGAGAGTGCAGTGGCACCACTGGGGATGCACCTCGGTGAGTCCAGAGAGTGCTCTGGGAACACCGGGGATGCAGTGCAGTGAGTGCAGAGAGTGCACTGGCACCACTGGGGATGCACTGCAGTGAGTCCAGAGAGTGCTCTGGGAACACTGGGGATGCAGTGCAGTGAGTGCAGAGAGTGCACTGGCACCACTGGGGATGCAGTGCAGTGAGTCCAGAGAGTGCACTGGCACCACTGGGGATGCAGTGCAGTGACTCGAAAGAGTGTACTGGCACCACTGCGGATGCACTGCAGTGAGTCCGGAGAGTGCCCTGGCACCAATGGTGATGCAGTGCAGTGAGTCCAGAGAGTATACTGTCACCACTGGGGATGCACTGCAGTGAGTCCAGAGAGTGTACTGGCACCTTGGGGATGCAGTTCAGTGAGTCCAGAAAGTGCACTGGCACCACTGGGGATGCACCCCGGTGAGTCCAGAGAGTGCACTGGCACTCCTGGGGATGCAGTGCAGTGAGTCCAGAGACTGCACTGGCACCACTGGGGTTTTAGTGCAGTGAGTCCAGAGAGTGCACTGGCACCAATGGGGATGCAGTGCTGTGAGTGCAGAGAGTGCCCTGGCACCACTGGGGATGCAGTGAGTCCAGACAGTGCACTGGCACCACTGGGGATGCACTGCAGTGAGACCAGAGTGTTCTCTGGCACCACTGGGGATGCAGTTTAGTGAGTCCAGAGCGTGCACCGGCTCCAATGGCGATACATTGCAGTGAGTCCAGAGAGTGCACTAGCACCACTGGGGATGCAGTGCAGTGAGTCCAGAGAGTGCACTGGCACCACTGGGGATGCAGTGCAGTGAGTCCAGATAGTGCTCTGGCACCACTGAGCTACACTGCAGTGAGTCCAGTAGTTGCACTGGCACCACTGGGGATGCAATGCGGTGAGTCCAGAGAGTGCACTGGCACCACTGTTGATGCAGTGCAGTGAGTCCAGAGAGTGCACTGTCAGCACTGGGGATGCAGTGCAGTGAGTCCAGAGAGTGCACTGGCACTACTGGGGATGCAGTGCAGTGAGTCCAGAGAGTGCACTGGCACCACTGGGGATGCACTACAGTGAGTCCAGAGAGTGCACTGGCACCACTGGGGATGCAGTGCAGTGACTCCAGAGAATGCAGAGGCACTACTGTTGATGCAGTGCAGTGAGTGCAGAGAGTGCACTGGCACCAGTGCGGAAGCACTGCAGTGAGTCCAGAGAGTGCACTGGCACCACTGGGGATGCACTGCAGTGAGTCCAGAGAGTGCAGTGGCACAACTGGGGATGCAGTGCAGTGAGTCCAGAGAGTGCACTGGCACCACTGGAGATGCACTGCAGTGAGACCAGAGAGTGCACTAGAACCAAAGGGATGCAGTGCTGTGAGTCCAGAGAGTGCACTGGCACCACTGGGGATGCACTGCAGTGACTCCAGAGAGTGCACTGGCACCACTGGAGATGCAGTGCAGTGACTCCAGAGAGTGCACTGGCACCACTGGGGATGCACTGCAGTGAGTCCACAGAGTGCACTGGCACCACTGGGGTTGCACTGCAGTGAGTCCAGAGAGTGCACTGGCACCACTGGGGATGCACCCCGGTGAGTCCAGAGAGTGCACTGGCACCAGTGGGGATGCACTGCAGTGAGTCCAGAGAGTGCACTGGCCCCACAGGGGATGTAGTGCAGTGAGTCCACAGAGGGCACTAACACCACTGGGGATGCAGCGCAGTGATTCCAGAGAGTGCACTGGCACCACTGGGGATGCACTGCAGTGATTCCAGAGAGTGCACTGGCACCACTGGAGTTGCACTGCAGTGAGTCGAGAGAGTGCACTGGCACCACTGGGGATGCAGTGCAGTGAGTCCAGAGAGTACACTGCCACCACTGGTGATGCAGTGCAGTGAGTCCAGAGAGTGCACTGTCAGCACTGGGGATGCAGTGCAGTGAGTCCAGAGAGTGCACTGGCACCACTGGGGATGCACTGCAGTGAGTCCAGAGAGTGCACTGGCACCACGGCGGATGCAGTGCAGTGACTCTAGAGAGTGCACTGGCACCACTGGGGATGCAGTGCAGTGAGTCCAGAGAGTGCACTGGCACCACTGGGGATGCACTGCAGTGACTCCAGAGACTGCACTGGCACCAATACGGATGCAGTGCAGTGAGTCCAGAGAATGCACTGGCGCCACTGGGGATGCACTGCAGTGAGTCCGGAGAGTGCCCTGGCACCAATGGTGATGCAGTGCAGTGATCCAGAGAGTGCACTGGAACCAATGGGGATGCAGTACAGTGAGTCCAGAGAGTGCACTGGCACCACTGGGGATGCACTGCAGTGAGTCCAGAGAGTGCACTGGCACCACTGGGTATGCAGTGCAGTTAGTCCATAGAGTGCACTGGCTCCACTGGGGATGCAGTGCAGTGACTCAAGAGAGTGCACAGGCACCACTGGGGATGCAGTGCAGTGAGTCCTGAGAGTGCAATGGCACCACAGGGGATGCACTGCAGTGATTCCAGAGAGTGCACTGTCACCACTTGGGATGCAGTGCAGTGAGTCCAGAGAGTACACTGGCACCTCAGGGGCTGCACTGCAGTGAGTCCAGAGAGTGCACTGGCACCACTGGGGATGCAGTGCAGTGACTCCAGAGAGTGCACTGGCACCACTGGGGATGCACTGCAGTGACTCGAAAGAGTGCACTGGCACCACTGCGGATGCACTGCAGTGAGTCCGGAGAGTGCCCTGGCACCAATGGTGATGCACTGCAGTGAGACCAGAGAGTTCTCTGGCACCACTGGGGATGCAGTGCAGTGAGTCCAGAGAGTGCACTGGCACCACTGGGGATGCAATGCAGTGAGTCCAGAGAGTGCACTGGCACCACTGGGGATGAAGTGCAGTGAGTCCAGAGAGTGCACTGGCACCACTGGGGATGCAGTGCAGTGAGTCCAGAGAGTGCACTGGCACCACTGCGGATGCACTGCAGTGAGTCCAGAGAGTGCACTGGCACCACTGGGGATGCACTGCAGTGACTCCAGAGAGTGCACTGGCACCACTGGAGATGCAGTGCAGTGACTCCAGAGAGTGCACTGGCACTACTGGGGATGCACTGCAGTGAGTCCACAGAGTGCACTGGCACCACTGGGGTTGCACTGCAGTGAGTCCAGAGAGTGCACTGGCACCACTGGGGATGCACCCCGGTGAGTCCAGAGAGTGCACTGGCACCAGTGGGGATGCACTGCAGTGAGTCCAGAGAGTGCACTGGCCCCACAGGGGATGTAGTGCAGTGAGTCCACAGAGGGCACTAACACCACTGGGGATGCAGCGCAGTGATTCCAGAGAGTGCACTGGCACCACTGGGGATGCACTGCAGTGATTCCAGAGAGTGCACTGGCACCACTGGAGTTGCACTGCAGTGAGTCGAGAGAGTGCCCTGGAACCACTGGGGAAGCAGCGCAGTGACTACAGAGAGTGCACTGTCTCCACTGGGGATGCAGTGCAGTGAGTCCAGAGAGTACACTGCCACCACTGGTGATGCAGTGCAGTGAGTCCAGAGAGTGCACTGTCAGCACTGGGGATGCAGTGCAGTGAGTCCAGAGAGTGCACTGGCACCACTGGGGATGCACTGCAGTGAGTCCAGAGAGTGCACTGGCACCACGGCGGATGCAGTGCAGTGACTCTAGAGAGTGCACTGGCACCACTGGGGATGCAGTGCAGTGAGTCCAGAGAGTGCACTGGCACCACTGGGGATGCACTGCAGTGACTCCAGAGACTGCACTGGCACCAATACGGATGCAGTGCAGTGAGTCCAGAGAATGCACTGGCGCCACTGGGGATGCACTGCAGTGAGTCCGGAGAGTGCCCTGGCACCAATGGTGATGCAGTGCAGTGATCCAGAGAGTGCACTGGAACCAATGGGGATGCAGTACAGTGAGTCCAGAGAGTGCACTGGCACCACTGGGGATGCACTGCAGTGAGTCCAGAGAGTGCACTGGCACCACTGGGTATGCAGTGCAGTTAGTCCATAGAGTGCACTGGCTCCACTGGGGATGCAGTGCAGTGACTCAAGAGAGTGCACAGGCACCACTGGGGATGCAGTGCAGTGAGTCCTGAGAGTGCAATGGCACCACAGGGGATGCACTGCAGTGATTCCAGAGAGTGCACTGTCACCACTGGGGATGCAGTGCAGTGAGTCCAGAGAGTACACTGGCACCTCAGGGGCTGCACTGCAGTGAGTCCAGAGAGTGCACTGGCACCACTGGGGATGCAGTGCAGTGACTCCAGAGAGTGCACTGGCACCACTGGGGATGCACTGCAGTGACTCGAAAGAGTGCACTGGCACCACTGCGGATGCACTGCAGTGAGTCCGGAGAGTGCCCTGGCACCAATGGTGATGCACTGCAGTGAGACCAGAGAGTTCTCTGGCACCACTGGGGATGCAGTGCAGTGAGTCCAGAGAGTGCACTGGCACCACTGGGGATGCAATGCAGTGAGTCCAGAGAGTGCACTGGCACCACTGGGGATGAAGTGCAGTGAGTCCAGAGAGTGCACTGGCACCACTGCGGATGCACTGCAGTGAGTCCAGAGAGTGCACTGGCACCACTGGGGATGCAGTGCAGTGAGTCCAGAGAGTGCACTGGCACCACTGGGGATGCAGTGCAGTGACTCCAGAGAGTGCAGTGGCACCACTGGGGATGCAGTGCAGTGAGTCCAGAGAGTGCACTGGCACCACGGGTGTTGCAATGCAGTGAGTCCAGAGAGTGCACTGGCACCACTGGGGATGCAGTGCAGTGAGTCCAGAGAGTGCACTGGCACCACTGGGGATGCACTGCAGTGATTCCAGAGAGTGCACTGGCACCACTGGGGATGCAGTGCAGTGAGTCCAGAGAGTGCACTGGCACCACTGGGGATGCACTGCAGTGACTCGAAAGAGTGCACTGGCACCACTGCGGATGCACTGCAGTGAGTCCGGAGAGTGCCCTGGCACCAATGGTGATGCAGTGCAGTGAGTCCAGAGAGTGCAGTGATACCACTGGGGATGCAGTGCAGTGAGTCCAGAGAGTGCACTGGCACCACTGGGGATGCAATGCAGTGAGTCCAGAGAGTGCACTGGCACCACTTGGGATGAAGTGCAGTGAGTCCAGAGAGTGCACTGGCACCACTGGGGATGCACTGCAGTGAGTCCAGAGAGTGCACTGGCACCACTGGGGATGCACTGCAGTGAGTCCAGAGAGTGCACTGGCAGCACTGGGGATGCAGTGCAGTTGAGTCCAGAGAGTGCACTGGCACCTTGGGGATGCAGTGCAGTGAGTCCAGAGAGTGCACTGGCACCACCTGGATGCAGTTCAGTGAGTCCACAGAGTGCACTGGCACCACAGCGGATACACTGCAGTGAGTCCAGAGAGTGCACTGGCACCACTGGGGATGCAGTGCAGTGAGTCCAGAGAGTGCACTGGCACCACTGGGAATGCAGTGCAGTGAGTCCAGAGAGTGCACTGGCACCACTGGGGATGCAGTGCAGTGACTCCAGAGAGTGCACTGGCACCACTGGTGATGCAGTGCAGTGAGTCCAGAGAGTGCACTGGCACCACTGGGGATGCACTGCTGTGAGTCCAGAGAGTGCACTGGCACCAGTGGGGAAGCACTGCAGTGAGTCCAGAGAGTGCACTGGCACCACTGGGGATGCACTGCAGTGAGTCCAGAGAGTGCACTGACACCACTGGGGATCCAATGCAGTAAGTCCAGAGAGTGCAATGGAACCACTGGGGATGCAGTGCAGTGAGTCCAGAGAGTACACTGGCACTTCTGGGGATGCAGTGCAGTGAGTGCAGAGAGTGCACTAGCACAACAGGGGATGCACTGCAGTGACTCCAGAAAGTGCACTGGCACCACTGGGGATGCACTGCAGTGAGTCAAGAGAGTGCACTGGCACCGCTGGTGATGCAGTGCAGTGAGTCCAGAGAGTACACTGGCACCACTGGTGATGCACTGCAGTGAGTCCAGAGAGTGTACTGGCACCACAGGGGATGCAGTGCAGTGAGTCCAGAGAGTGCACTGGCACCACTGGGGATGCACCCCGGTGAGTCCAGAGAGTGCACTGGCACCACTGGGGATGCAGTGCAGTGAGTCTAGAGACTGCACTGGCACCACTGGGGTTTTAGTGCAGTGAGTCCAGAGAGTGCACTGGCACCACTGGGGATGCAGTTTATTGAGTCCAGAGAGTGCACCGGCTCCAATGGCAATACACTGCAGTGAGTCCAGACAGTGCACTGGCACCACTGGGGATGCAGTGCAGTGAGTCCAGAGAGTGCACTGGCACCACTGAGCTACACTGCAGTGAGTCCAGTAGTTGCACTGGCACCACTGGGGATGCACTGCTGTGAGTCCAGAGACTACACTGGCACCACTGGGGATGCAGTGCAGTGAGTGCAGAGAGTGCACTGGCACCACTGGGTATGCACTGCAGTGAGTCCAGAGAGTGCACTGGCACCACTGGGGATGCAGTGCAGTGAGTCCAGAGAGTGCACTGGCACCACTGGGGATGCAGTGCAGTGAGTCCAGAGAGTGCACTGGCACCACTGGGGATGCAGTGCAGTGAGTCCAGAGAGTGCACTGGCACCACTGGGGATGAACTACAGTGAGTCCAGAGAGTGCACTGGCACCACTGGGGATGCAGTGCAGTGACTCCAGAGAGTGCAGAGGCACCACTGTTGATGCAGTGCAGTGAGTGCAGAGAGTGCACTGGCACCAGTGCGGAAGCACTGCAGTGAGTCCAGAGAGTGCACTGGCACCACTGGGGATGCACTGCAGTGAGTCCAGAGAGTGCACTGGCACAACTGGGGATGCACTACAGTGAGTCCAGAGAGTGCACTGGCACCACTGGGGATGCAGTGCAGTGAGTCCAGAGAGTGCACTGGCACCACTGGGGATGCACTACAGTGAGTCCAGAGAGTGCACTGGCACCACTGGGGATGCAGTGCAGTGACTCCAGAGAGTGCAGAGGCACCACTGTTGATGCAGTGCAGTGAGTGCAGAGAGTGTACTGGCACCAGTGCGGAAGCACTGCAGTGAGTCCAGAGAGTGCACTGGCACCACTGGGGATGCACTGCAGTGAGTGCAGAGAGTGCACTGGCACCAATTGGATGCAGTGCAGTGAGTCCAGAGAGTGCACTGGCGCCACTGGGGATGCAGTGTAGTGAGTCCAGAGAGTGCACTGGCACCACTGGGGATGCAGTGCAGTGAGTCCAGAGAGTGCACTAGCACCAATTGGATGCAGTGCACTGAGTCCAGAGAGTGCACTGGCGCCACTGGGGATGCACTGCAGTGAGTCCAGAGAGTGCACTGGCACCACTGGGGATGCAGTGCAGTGACTCCAGAGAGTGCACTGGCAACACTGGGGATGCACTGCAGTGAGTCCACAGAGTGCACTGGCACCACTGGGGATGCACTGCAGTGAGTCCAGAGAGTGCACTGGCACCACTGGGGATGCACCCCGGTGAGTCCAGAGAGTGCACTGGCACCACTGGGGATGCACCCCGGTGAGTCCAGAGAGTGCACTCGCACCATTTGGGATGCACTGCAGTGAGTCCAGATAGTGCACTGGCCCCACAGGGGATGTAGTGCAGTGAGTCCACAGAGGGCACTGGCACCACTGGGGATGCAGCGCAGTGAGTCCAGAGAGTGCACTGGCACCACTGGGGATGCACTGCAGTGAGTCCAGAGAGTGCACTGGCACCACTGGGGATGCAGTGCAGTGACTCCAGAGAGTGCACTGGCACCACTGGGGATGCAGTGCAGTGAGTCAAGAGAGTGCACTGGCGCAAAAGGGGATGCACTGCAGTGAGTCCAGAGAGTGCACTGGCACCACTGGGGATGCAGTGCAGTGAGTCCAGAGAGTGCACTGTCAGCACAGGGGATGCAGTGCAGTGAGTGCAGAGAGTGCACTGGCACCACTGGGGATGCACTGCAGTGACTCCAGAGACTGCACTGGCACCAATGGGGATGCACTGCAGTGAGTCCAGAGAATGCACTGGCACCACTGGGGATGCAGTGCAGTGACTCGAAAGAGTGCACTGGCACCACTGGGGATGCACTGCAGTGAGTCCGGAGAGTGCCCTGGCACCAATGGTGATGCAGTGCAGTGATCCAGAGAGTGCACTGGAACCACTGGGGATGCAGTGCAGTGATCCAGAGAGTGCACTGGAACCACTGGGGATGCAGTGCAGTTAGTCCATAGAGTGCACTGGCTCCACTGGGGATGCAGTGCAGTGACTCAAGAGAGTGCACAGGTACCACTGGGGATGGAGTGCAGTGAGTCCAGAGAGTGCAATGGCACCACAGGGGATGCACTGCAGTGATTCCAGAGAGTGCACTGTCACCACTGGGGATGCAGTGCAGTGAGTCCAGAGAGTACAGTGGCACCTCAGGGGCTGCACTGCAGTGAGTCCAGAGAGTGCACTGGCACCACTGGGGATGCAGTGCGGTGAGTCCAGAGAGTGCACTGGCACCACTGGGGATGCACCTCGGTGAGTCCAGAGAGTGCTCTGGGAACACCGGGGATGCAGTGCAGTGAGTGCAGAGAGTGCACAAGCACCACTGGGGATGCAGTTCAGTGAGTGCAGAGAGTGCACTGGCACCACTGGGGATGCACTGCAGTGAGTCCAGAGAGTGCACTGGCACCACTGGGGATGCAGTGCAGTGAGTCCGGAGAGTGCACTGGCACCACTGGGGATGCACTGCAGTGAGTCCAGAGAGTGCACTGTCAGCACTGGGGATGCAGTGCAGTGAGTCCAGAGAGTGCACTGTCAGCACTGGGGATGCAGTGCAGTGAGTCCAGAGAGTGCACTGGCACCACTGGGGATGCAGTGCAGTGAGACCAGAGAGTGCACTGGCACCACTGGGGATGCACTGCAATGAGTCCAGAGAATGCACTGGCACTAATGGGGATGCACTGCAGTGACTCGAAAGAGTGCACTGGCACCACTGCGCATGCACTGCAGTGAGTCCGGAGAGTGCCCTGGCACCAATGGTGATGCAGTGCAGTGAGTCCAGAGAGTGCAGTGGCACCACTGGGGATGCAGTGCAGTGAGTCCAGAGAGTGCACTGGCACCACTGGGGATGCACTGCAGTGAGTCCAGAGAGTGCACTGGCACCACTGGGGATGCACTGCAGTGAGTCCAGAGAGTGCTCTGGCACCACTGGGGATGCAGTGCAGTGACTCCAGAGAGTGCACTGGCAACACTGGGGATGCACTGCAGTGAGTCCACAGAGTGCACTGGCACCACTGGGGATGCACTGCAGTGAGTCCAGAGAGTGCACTGGCACCACTGGGGATGCACCCCGGTGAGTCCAGAGAGTGCACTGGCACCACTGGGGATGCACCCCGGTGAGTCCAGAGAGTGCACTCGCACCATTTGGGATGCACTGCAGTGAGTCCAGAGAGTGCACTGGCCCCACAGGGGATGTAGTGCAGTGAGTCCACAGAGGGCACTGGCACCACTGGGGATGCAGCGCAGTGAGTCCAGAGAGTGCACTGGCACCACTGGGGATGCAATGCAGTGAGTCCAGAGAGTGCACTGGCACCACTGGGGATGAAGTGCAGTGAGTCCAGAGAGTGCACTGGCACCACTGGGGATGCAGTGCAGTGAGTCCAGAGAGTGCACTGGCACCACTGGGGATGCAGTGCAGTGAGTCCAGAGAGTGCACTGGCACCACTGGGGATGCACTGCAGTGAGTCCAGAGAGTGCACTGGCAGCACTGGGGATGCAGTGCAGTGACTCCAGAGAGTGCACTGGCACCACTGGTGATGCAGTGCATTGAGTGCAGAGAGTGCACTGGCACCACTGGGGATGCGCTGCAGTGAGTCTAGAGAGTGCACTGGCACCACTGGGGATGCACTGCATTGACTCAAAAGAGTGCACTGGCACCACTGCGGATGCACTGCAGTGAGTCCGGAGAGTGCACTGGCACCAATGGTGATGCAGTGCAGTGATTCCAGAGAGTGCAGTGGCACCACTGGGGATGCAGTGCAGTGAGTCCAGAGAGTGCACTGGCACCACGGGTGTTGCAATGCAGTGAGTCCAGAGAGTGCACTGGCACCACTGGGGATGCACTGCAGTGAGTCCTGAGAGTGCACTGGCATCACTGGGGATGCAGTGCAGTGAGTCCAGAGAGTGCACTGGCACCACTGGGGATGCACTGCAGTGACTCGAAAGAGTGCACTGGCACCACTGCGGATCCACTGCAGTGAGTCCGGAGAGTGCCCTGGCACCAATGGTGATGCAGTGCAGTGAGTCCAGAGAGTGCAGTGATACCACTGGGGATGCAGTGCAGTGAGTCCAGAGAGTGCACTGGCACCACTGGGGATGCAATGCAGTGAGTCCAGAGAGTGCACTGGCACCACTTGGGATGAAGTGCAGTGAGTCCAGAGAGTGCACTGGCACCACTGGGGATGCACTGCAGTGAGTCCAGAGAGTGCACTGGCACCACTGGGGATGCACTGCAGTGAGTCCAGAGAGTGCACTGGCAGCACTGGGGATGCAGTGCAGTTGAGTCCAGAGAGTGCACTGGCACCTTGGGGATGCAGTGCAGTGAGTCCAGAGAGTGCACTGGCACCACCTGGATGCAGTTCAGTGAGACCACAGAGTGCACTGGCACCACAGGGGATACACTGCCGTGAGTCCAGAGAGTGCACTGGCACCACTGGGGACGCAGTGCAGTGAGTCCAGAGAGTGCACTGGCACCACTGGGAATGCAGTGCAGTGAGTCCAGAGAGTGCACTGGCACCACTGGGGATGCAGTGCAGTGAGTCCAGAGAGTGCACTGGCACCACTGGTGATGCACTGCAGTGAGTCCAGAGAGTGCACTGGCACCACTGGGGATGCAGTGCAGTGAGTCCAGAGAGTGCACTGGCACCAGTGGGGAAGCACTGCAGTGAGTCCAGAGAGTGCACTGGCACCACTGGGGATGCACTGCAGTGAGTCCAGAGAGTGCACTGACACCACTGGGGATCCAATGCAGTGAGTCCAGAGAGTGCAATGGAACCACTGGGGATGCAGTGCAGTGAGACCAGAGAGTACACTGGCACTTCTGGGGATGCAGTGCAGTGAGTGCAGAGAGTGCACTGGCACCACTGGGGATGCAATGCAGTGAGTCCAGAGAGTGCACTGGCACCACTGGGGATGAAGTGCAGTGAGTCCAGAGAGTGCACTGGCACCACTGGGGATGCAGTGCAGTGAGTGCAGAGAGTGCACTGGCACCACTGGGGATGCACTGCAGTGAGTCCAGAGAGTGCACTGGCACCACTGGGGATGCACCCCGGTGAGTCCAGAGAGTGCACTGGCACCACTGGGGATGCACCCCGGTGAGTCCAGAGAGTGCACTCGCACCATTTGGGATGCACTGCAGTGAGTCCAGATAGTGCACTGGCCCCACAGGGGATGTAGTGCAGTGAGTCCACAGAGGGCACTGGCACCACTGGGGATGCAGCGCAGTGAGTCCAGAGAGTGCACTGGCACCACTGGGGATGCACTGCAGTGAGTCCAGAGAGTGCACTGGCACCACTGGGGATGCAGTGCAGTGACTCCAGAGAGTGCACTGGCACCACTGGGGATGCAGTGCAGTGAGTCAAGAGAGTGCACTGGCGCAAAAGGGGATGCACTGCAGTGAGTCCAGAGAGTGCACTGGCACCACTGGGGATGCAGTGCAGTGAGTCCAGAGAGTGCACTGTCAGCACAGGGGATGCAGTGCAGTGAGTGCAGAGAGTGCACTGGCACCACTGGGGATGCACTGCAGTGACTCCAGAGACTGCACTGGCACCAATGGGGATGCACTGCAGTGAGTCCAGAGAATGCACTGGCACCACTGGGGATGCAGTGCAGTGACTCGAAAGAGTGCACTGGCACCACTGGGGATGCACTGCAGTGAGTCCGGAGAGTGCCCTGGCACCAATGGTGATGCAGTGCAGTGATCCAGAGAGTGCACTGGAACCACTGGGGATGCAGTGCAGTGAGTCCAGAGAGTGCACTGGCACCACTGGGGATGCAGTGCAGTGATCCAGAGAGTGCACTGGAACCACTGGGGATGCAGTGCAGTTAGTCCATAGAGTGCACTGGCTCCACTGGGGATGCAGTGCAGTGACTCAAGAGAGTGCACAGGTACCACTGGGGATGGAGTGCAGTGAGTCCAGAGAGTGCAATGGCACCACAGGGGATGCACTGCAGTGATTCCAGAGAGTGCACTGTCACCACTGGGGATGCAGTGCAGTGAGTCCAGAGAGTACAGTGGCACCTCAGGGGCTGCACTGCAGTGAGTCCAGAGAGTGCACTGGCACCACTGGGGATGCAGTGCGGTGAGTCCAGAGAGTGCACTGGCACCACTGGGGATGCACCTCGGTGAGTCCAGAGAGTGCTCTGGGAACACCGGGGATGCAGTGCAGTGAGTGCAGAGAGTGCACAAGCACCACTGGGGATGCAGTTCAGTGAGTGCAGAGAGTGCACTGGCACCACTGGGGATGCACTGCAGTGAGTCCAGAGAGTGCACTGGCACCACTGGGGATGCAGTGCAGTGAGTCCGGAGAGTGCACTGGCACCACTGGGGATGCACTGCAGTGAGTCCAGAGAGTGCACTGTCAGCACTGGGGATGCAGTGCAGTGAGTCCAGAGAGTGCACTGTCAGCACTGGGGATGCAGTGCAGTGAGTCCAGAGAGTGCACTGGCACCACTGGGGATGCAGTGCAGTGAGACCAGAGAGTGCACTGGCACCACTGGGGATGCACTGCAATGAGTCCAGAGAATGCACTGGCACTAATGGGGATGCACTGCAGTGACTCGAAAGAGTGCACTGGCACCACTGCGCATGCACTGCAGTGAGTCCGGAGAGTGCCCTGGCACCAATGGTGATGCAGTGCAGTGAGTCCAGAGAGTGCAGTGGCACCACTGGGGATGCAGTGCAGTGAGTCCAGAGAGTGCACTGGCACCACTGGGGATGCACTGCAGTGAGTCCAGAGAGTGCACTGGCACCACTGGGGATGCACTGCAGTGAGTCCAGAGAGTGCTCTGGCACCACTGGGGATGCAGTGCAGTGACTCCAGAGAGTGCACTGGCAACACTGGGGATGCACTGCAGTGAGTCCACAGAGTGCACTGGCACCACTGGGGATGCACTGCAGTGAGTCCAGAGAGTGCACTGGCACCACTGGGGATGCACCCCGGTGAGTCCAGAGAGTGCACTGGCACCACTGGGGATGCACCCCGGTGAGTCCAGAGAGTGCACTCGCACCATTTGGGATGCACTGCAGTGAGTCCAGAGAGTGCACTGGCCCCACAGGGGATGTAGTGCAGTGAGTCCACAGAGGGCACTGGCACCACTGGGGATGCAGCGCAGTGAGTCCAGAGAGTGCACTGGCACCACTGGGGATGCAATGCAGTGAGTCCAGAGAGTGCACTGGCACCACTGGGGATGAAGTGCAGTGAGTCCAGAGAGTGCACTGGCACCACTGGGGATGCAGTGCAGTGAGTCCAGAGAGTGCACTGGCACCACTGGGGATGCAGTGCAGTGAGTCCAGAGAGTGCACTGGCACCACTGGGGATGCACTGCAGTGAGTCCAGAGAGTGCACTGGCAGCACTGGGGATGCAGTGCAGTGACTCCAGAGAGTGCACTGGCACCACTGGTGATGCAGTGCATTGAGTGCAGAGAGTGCACTGGCACCACTCGGGATGCGCTGCAGTGAGTCTAGAGAGTGCACTGGCACCACTGGGGATGCACTGCAGTGACTCAAAAGAGTGCACTGGCACCACTGCGGATGCACTGCAGTGAGTCCGGAGAGTGCACTGGCACCAATGGTGATGCAGTGCAGTGATTCCAGAGAGTGCAGTGGCACCACTGGGGATGCAGTGCAGTGAGTCCAGAGAGTGCACTGGCACCACGGGTGTTGCAATGCAGTGAGTCCAGAGAGTGCACTGGCACCACTGGGGATGCACTGCAGTGAGTCCTGAGAGTGCACTGGCATCACTGGGGATGCAGTGCAGTGAGTCCAGAGAGTGCACTGGCACCACTGGGGATGCACTGCAGTGACTCGAAAGAGTGCACTGGCACCACTGCGGATCCACTGCAGTGAGTCCGGAGAGTGCCCTGGCACCAATGGTGATGCAGTGCAGTGAGTCCAGAGAGTGCAGTGATACCACTGGAGATGCAGTGCAGTGAGTCCAGAGAGTGCACTGGCACCACTGGGGATGCAATGCAGTGAGTCCAGAGAGTGCACTGGCACCACTTGGGATGAAGTGCAGTGAGTCCAGAGAGTGCACTGGCACCACTGGGGATGCACTGCAGTGAGTCCAGAGAGTGCACTGGCACCACTGGGGATGCACTGCAGTGAGTCCAGAGAGTGCACTGGCAGCACTGGGGATGCAGTGCAGTTGAGTCCAGAGAGTGCACTGGCACCTTGGGGATGCAGTGCAGTGAGTCCAGAGAGTGCACTGGCACCACCTGGATGCAGTTCAGTGAGACCACAGAGTGCACTGGCACCACAGGGGATACACTGCCGTGAGTCCAGAGAGTGCACTGGCACCACTGGGGACGCAGTGCAGTGAGTCCAGAGAGTGCACTGGCACCACTGGGAATGCAGTGCAGTGAGTCCAGAGAGTGCACTGGCACCACTGGGGATGCAGTGCAGTGAGTCCAGAGAGTGCACTGGCACCACTGGTGATGCACTGCAGTGAGTCCAGAGAGTGCACTGGCACCACTGGGGATGCACTGCAGTGAGTCCAGAGAGTGCACTGGCACCAGTGGGGAAGCACTGCAGTGAGTCCAGAGAGTGCACTGGCACCACTGGGGATGCACTGCAGTGAGTCCAGAGAGTGCACTGACACCACTGGGGATCCAATGCAGTGAGTCCAGAGAGTGCAATGGAACCACTGGGGATGCAGTGCAGTGAGTCCAGAGAGTACACTGGCACTTCTGGGGATGCAGTGCAGTGAGTGCAGAGAGTGCACTGGCACAACAGGGGATGCACTGCAGTGACTCCAGAAAGTGCACTGGCACCACTGGGGATGCACTGCAGTGAGTCAAGAGAGTGCACTGGCACCGCTGGTGATGCAGTGCAGTGAGTCCAGAGAGTACACTGGCACCACTGGTGATGCACTGCAGTGAGTCCAGAGAGTGCACTGGCACCGCTGGTGATGCAGTGCAGTGAGTCCAGAGAGTGCACTGGCACCACTGGGGATGCACCCCGGTGAGTCCAGAGAGTGCACTGGCACCACTGGGGATGCAGTGCAGTGAGTCTAGAGACTGCACTGGCACCACTGGTGTTTTAGTGCAGTGAGTCCAGAGAGTGCACTGGCACCACTGGGGATGCAGTTTAGTGAGTCCAGAGAGTGCACCGGCTCCAATGGCAATACACTGCAGTGAGTCCAGACAGTGCACTGGCACCACTGGGGATGCAGTGCAGTGAGTCCAGAGAGTGCACTGGCACCACTGAGCTACACTGCAGTGAGTCCAGTAGTTGCACTGGCACCACTGGGGATGCACTGCTGTGAGTCCAGAGACTACACTGGCACCACTGGGGATGCACTGCAGTGAGTCCTGAGAGTGCACTGGCACCACTGTTGATGCAGTGCAGTGAGTCCAGAGAGTGCACTGGCACCACTGGGGATGCAGTGCAGTGAGTCCAGAGAGTGCACTGGCACCACTGGGGATGCAGTGCAGTGAGTCCAGAGAGTGCACTGGCACCACTGGGGATGCAGTGCAGTGAGTCCAGAGAGTGCACTGGCACCACTGGGGATGAACTACAGTGAGTCCAGAGAGTGCACTGGCACCACTGGGGATGCAGTGCAGTGACTCCAGAGAGTGCAGAGGCACCACTGTTGATGCAGTGCAGTGAGTGCAGAGAGTGCACTGGCGCCAGTGCGGAAGCACTGCAGTGAGTCCAGAGAGTGCACTGGCACCACTGGGGATGCACTGCAGTGAGTCCAGAGAGTGCACTGGCACAACTGGGGATGCACTACAGTGAGTCCAGAGAGTGCACTGGCACCACTGGGGATGCAGTGCAGTGAGTCCAGAGAGTGCACTGGCACCACTGGGGATGCACTACAGTGAGTCCAGAGAGTGCACTGGCACCACTGGGGATGCAGTGCAGTGACTCCAGAGAGTGCAGAGGCACCACTGTTGATGCAGTGCAGTGAGTGCAGAGAGTACACTGGCACCAGTGCGGAAGCACTGCAATGAGTCCAGAGAGTGCACTGGCACCACTGGGGATGCACTGCAGTGAGTCCAGAGAGTGCACTGGCACCAATTGGATGCAGTGCAGTGAGTCCAGAGAGTGCACTGGCGCCACTGGGGATGCAGTGTAGTGAGTCCAGAGAGTGCACTGGCACCACTGGGGATGCAGTGCAGTGAGTCCAGAGAGTGCACTAGCACCAATTGGATGCAGTGCAGTGAGTCCAGAGAGTGCACTGGCGCCACTGGGGATGCACTGCAGTGAGTCCAGAGAGTGCATTGGCGCCACTGGGGATGCACTGCAGTGAGTCCAGAGAGTGCACTGGCACCACTGGGGATGCAGTGCAGTGACTCCAGAGAGTGCACTGGCAACACTGGGGATGCACTGCCGTGAGTCCAGAGAGTGCACTGACACCACTGGGGATGCACCCCGGTGAGTCCAGAGAGTGCACTGGCACCACTGGGGATGCACCCCGGTGAGTCCAGAGAGTGCACTCGCACCATTTGGGATGCACTGCAGTGAGTCCAGATAGTGCACTGGCCCCACAGGGGATGTAGTGCAGTGAGTCCACAGAGGGCACTGGCACCACTGGGGATGCAGCGCAGTGAGTCCAGAGAGTGCACTGGCACCACTGGGGATGCACTCCAGTGAGTCCAGAGAGTGCACTGGCACCACTGGGGATGCAGTGCAGTGACTCCAGAGAGTGCACTGGCACCACTGGGGATGCAGTGCAGTGAGTCAAGAGAGTGCACTGGCGCAAAAGGGGATGCACTGCAGTGAGTCCAGAGAGTGCACTGGCACCACTGGGGATGCAGTGCAGTGAGTCCAGAGAGTGCACTGTCAGCACAGGGGATGCAGTGCAGTGAGTGCAGAGAGTGCACTGGCACCACTGGGGATGCACTGCAGTGACTCCAGAGACTGCACTGGCACCAATGGGGATGCACTGCAGTGAGTCCAGAGAATGCACTGGCACCACTGGGGATGCAGTGCAGTGACTCGAAAGAGTGCACTGGCACCACTGGGGATGCACTCCAGTGAGTCCAGAGAGTGCCCTGGCACCAATGGTGATGCAGTGCAGTGATCCAGAGAGTGCACTGGAACCACTGGGGATGCAGTGCAGTGAGTCCAGAGAGTGCACTGGCACCACTGGGGATGCAGTGCAGTGATCCAGAGAGTGCACTGGAACCACTGGGGATGCAGTGCAGTTAGTCCATAGAGTGCACTGGCTCCACTGGGGATGCAGTGCAGTGACTCAAGAGAGTGCACAGGTACCACTGGGGATGGAGTGCAGTGAGTCCAGAGAGTGCAATGGCACCACAGGGGATGCACTGCAGTGATTCCAGAGAGTGCACTGTCACCACTGGGGATGCAGTGCAGTGAGTCCAGAGAGTACAGTGGCACCTCAGGGGCTGCACTGCAGTGAGTCCAGAGAGTGCACTGGCACCACTGGGGATGCAGTGCGGTGAGTCCAGAGAGTGCACTGGCACCACTGGGGATGCACCTCGGTGAGTCCAGAGAGTGCTCTGGGAACACCGGGGATGCAGTGCAGTGAGTGCAGAGAGTGCACAAGCACCACTGGGGATGCAGTTCAGTGAGTGCAGAGAGTGCACTGGCACCACTGGGGATGCACTGCAGTGAGTCCAGAGAGTGCACTGGCACCACTGGGGATGCAGTGCAGTGAGTCCGGAGAGTGCACTGGCACCACTGGGGATGCACTGCAGTGAGTCCAGAGAGTGCACTGGCACCACTGGGGATGCACTGCAGTGAGTCCAGAGAGTGCACTGGCAGCACTGGGGATGCAGTGCAGTGACTCCAGAGAGTGCACTGGCACCACTGGTGATGCAGTGCATTGAGTGCAGAGAGTGCACTGGCACCACTGGGGATGCGCTGCAGTGAGTCTAGAGAGTGCACTGGCACCACTGGGGATGCACTGCAGTGACTCAAAAGAGTGCAGTGGCACCACTGGGGATGCAGTGCAGTGAGTCCAGAGAGTGCACTGGCACCACGGGTGTTGCAATGCAGTGAGTCCAGAGAGTGCACTGGCACCACTGGGGATGCACTGCAGTGAGTCCTGAGAGTGCACTGGCATCACTGGGGATGCAGTGCAGTGAGTCCAGAGAGTGCACTGGCACCACTGGGGATGCACTGCAGTGACTCGAAAGAGTGCACTGGCACCACTGCGGATCCACTGCAGTGAGTCCGGAGAGTGCCCTGGCACCAATGGTGATGCAGTGCAGTGAGTCCAGAGAGTGCAGTGATACCACTGGGGATGCAGTGCAGTGAGTCCAGAGAGTGCACTGGCACCACTGGGGATGCAATGCAGTGAGTCCAGAGAGTGCACTGGCACCACTTGGGATGAAGTGCAGTGAGTCCAGAGAGTGCACTGGCACCACTGGGGATGCACTGCAGTGAGTCCAGAGAGTGCACTGGCACCACTGGGGATGCACTGCAGTGAGTCCAGAGAGTGCACTGGCAGCACTGGGGATGCAGTGCAGTTGAGTCCAGAGAGTGCACTGGCACCTTGGGGATGCAGTGCAGTGAGTCCAGAGAGTGCACTGGCACCACCTGGATGCAGTTCAGTGAGACCACAGAGTGCACTGGCACCACAGGGGATACACTGCCGTGAGTCCAGAGAGTGCACTGGCACCACTGGGGACGCAGTGCAGTGAGTCCAGAGAGTGCACTGGCACCACTGGGAATGCAGTGCAGTGAGTCCAGAGAGTGCACTGGCACCACTGGGGATGCAGTGCAGTGAGTCCAGAGAGTGCACTGGCACCACTGGTGATGCACTGCAGTGAGTCCAGAGAGTGCACTGGCACCACTGGGGATGCACTGCAGTGAGTCCAGAGAGTGCACTGGCACCAGTGGGGAAGCACTGCAGTGAGTCCAGAGAGTGCACTGGCACCACTGGGGATGCACTGCAGTGAGTCCAGAGAGTGCACTGACACCACTGGGGATCCAATGCAGTGAGTCCAGAGAGTGCAATGGAACCACTGGGGATGCAGTGCAGTGAGTCCAGAGAGTACACTGGCACTTCTGGGGATGCAGTGCAGTGAGTGCAGAGAGTGCACTGGCACAACAGGGGATGCACTGCAGTGACTCCAGAAAGTGCACTGGCACCACTGGGGATGAACTACAGTGAGTCCAGAGAGTGCACTGGCACCGCTGGTGATGCAGTGCAGTGACTCCAGAGAGTGCAGAGGCACCACTGTTGATGCAGTGCAGTGAGTGCAGAGAGTGCACTGGCGCCAGTGCGGAAGCACTGCAGTGAGTCCAGAGAGTGCACTGGCACCACTGGGGATGCACTGCAGTGAGTCCAGAGAGTGCACTGGCACAACTGGGGATGCACTACAGTGAGTCCAGAGAGTGCACTGGCACCACTGGGGATGCAGTGCAGTGAGTCCAGAGAGTGCACTGGCACCACTGGGGATGCACTACAGTGAGTCCAGAGAGTGCACTGGCACCACTGGGGATGCAGTGCAGTGACTCCAGAGAGTGCAGAGGCACCACTGTTGATGCAGTGCAGTGAGTGCAGAGAGTACACTGGCACCAGTGCGGAAGCACTGCAATGAGTCCAGAGAGTGCACTGGCACCACTGGGGATGCACTGCAGTGAGTCCAGAGAGTGCACTGGCACCAATTGGATGCAGTGCAGTGAGTCCAGAGAGTGCACTGGCGCCACTGGGGATGCAGTGTAGTGAGTCCAGAGAGTGCACTGGCACCACTGGGGATGCAGTGCAGTGAGTCCAGAGAGTGCACTAGCACCAATTGGATGCAGTGCAGTGAGTCCAGAGAGTGCACTGGCGCCACTGGGGATGCACTGCAGTGAGTCCAGAGAGTGCATTGGCGCCACTGGGGATGCACTGCAGTGAGTCCAGAGAGTGCACTGGCACCACTGGGGATGCAGTGCAGTGACTCCAGAGAGTGCACTGGCAACACTGGGGATGCACTGCCGTGAGTCCAGAGAGTGCACTGACACCACTGGGGATGCACCCCGGTGAGTCCAGAGAGTGCACTGGCACCACTGGGGATGCACCCCGGTGAGTCCAGAGAGTGCACTCGCACCATTTGGGATGCACTGCAGTGAGTCCAGATAGTGCACTGGCCCCACAGGGGATGTAGTGCAGTGAGTCCACAGAGGGCACTGGCACCACTGGGGATGCAGCGCAGTGAGTCCAGAGAGTGCACTGGCACCACTGGGGATGCACTCCAGTGAGTCCAGAGAGTGCACTGGCACCACTGGGGATGCAGTGCAGTGACTCCAGAGAGTGCACTGGCACCACTGGGGATGCAGTGCAGTGAGTCAAGAGAGTGCACTGGCGCAAAAGGGGATGCACTGCAGTGAGTCCAGAGAGTGCACTGGCACCACTGGGGATGCAGTGCAGTGAGTCCAGAGAGTGCACTGTCAGCACAGGGGATGCAGTGCAGTGAGTGCAGAGAGTGCACTGGCACCACTGGGGATGCACTGCAGTGACTCCAGAGACTGCACTGGCACCAATGGGGATGCACTGCAGTGAGTCCAGAGAATGCACTGGCACCACTGGGGATGCAGTGCAGTGACTCGAAAGAGTGCACTGGCACCACTGGGGATGCACTCCAGTGAGTCCAGAGAGTGCCCTGGCACCAATGGTGATGCAGTGCAGTGATCCAGAGAGTGCACTGGAACCACTGGGGATGCAGTGCAGTGAGTCCAGAGAGTGCACTGGCACCACTGGGGATGCAGTGCAGTGATCCAGAGAGTGCACTGGAACCACTGGGGATGCAGTGCAGTTAGTCCATAGAGTGCACTGGCTCCACTGGGGATGCAGTGCAGTGACTCAAGAGAGTGCACAGGTACCACTGGGGATGGAGTGCAGTGAGTCCAGAGAGTGCAATGGCACCACAGGGGATGCACTGCAGTGATTCCAGAGAGTGCACTGTCACCACTGGGGATGCAGTGCAGTGAGTCCAGAGAGTACAGTGGCACCTCAGGGGCTGCACTGCAGTGAGTCCAGAGAGTGCACTGGCACCACTGGGGATGCAGTGCGGTGAGTCCAGAGAGTGCACTGGCACCACTGGGGATGCACCTCGGTGAGTCCAGAGAGTGCGTTGGGAACACCGGGGATGCAGTGCAGTGAGTGCAGAGAGTGCACAAGCACCACTGGGGATGCAGTTCAGTGAGTGCAGAGAGTGCACTGGCACCACTGGGGATGCACTGCAGTGAGTCCAGAGAGTGCACTGGCACCACTGGGGATGCAGTGCAGTGAGTCCGGAGAGTGCACTGGCACCACTGGGGATGCACTGCAGTGAGTCCAGAGAGTGCACTGTCAGCACTGGGGATGCAGTGCAGTGAGTCCAGAGAGTGCACTGTCAGCACTGGGGATGCAGTGCAGTGAGTCCAGAGAGTGCACTGGCACCACTGGGGATGCAGTGCAGTGAGACCAGAGAGTGCACTGGCACCACTGGGGATGCACTGCAATGAGTCCAGAGAATGCACTGGCACTAATGGGGATGCACTGCAGTGACTCGAAAGAGTGCACTGGCACCACTGCGCATGCACTGCAGTGAGTCCGGAGAGTGCCCTGGCACCAATGGTGATGCAGTGCAGTGAGTCCAGAGAGTGCAGTGGCACCACTGGGGGTGCAGTGCAGTGAGTCCAGAGAGTGCACTGGCACCACTGGGGATGCACTGCAGTGAGTCCAGAGAGTGCACTGGCACCACTGGGGATGCACTGCAGTGAGTCCAGGGAGTGCTCTGGCACCACTGGGGATGCAGTGCAGTGACTCCAGAGAGTGCACTGGCAACACTGGGGATGCACTGCAGTGAGTCCACAGAGTGCACTGGCACCACTGGGGATGCACTGCAGTGAGTCCAGAGAGTGCACTGGCACCACTGGGGATGCACCCCGGTGAGTCCAGAGAGTGCACTGGCACCACTGGGGATGCACCCCGGTGAGTCCAGAGAGTGCACTCGCACCATTTGGGATGCACTGCAGTGAGTCCAGAGAGTGCACTGGCCCCACAGGGGATGCACTGCAGTGACTCAAAAGAGTGCACTGGCACCACTGCGGATGCACTGCAGTGAGTCCGGAGAGTGCACTGGCACCAATGGTGATGCAGTGCAGTGATTCCAGAGAGTGCAGTGGCACCACTGGGGATGCAGTGCAGTGAGTCCAGAGAGTGCACTGGCACCACGGGTGTTGCAATGCAGTGAGTCCAGAGAGTGCACTGGCACCACTGGGGATGCACTGCAGTGAGTCCTGAGAGTGCACTGGCACCACTGGGGATGCAGTGCAGTGAGTCCAGAGAGTGCACTGGCACCACTGGGGATGCACTGCAGTGACTCGAAAGAGTGCACTGGCACCACTGCGGATGCACTGCAGTGAGTCCGGAGAGTGCCCTGGCACCAATGGTGATGCAGTGCAGTGAGTCCAGAGAGTGCAGTGATACCACTGGGGATGCAGTGCAGTGAGTCCAGAGAGTGCACTGGCACCACTGGGGATGCAATGCAGTGAGTCCAGAGAGTGCACTGGCACCACTTGGGATGAAGTGCAGTGAGTCCAGAGAGTGCACTGGCACCACTGGGGATGCACTGCAGTGAGTCCAGAGAGTGCACTGGCACCACTGGGGATGCACTGCAGTGAGTCCAGAGAGTGCACTGGCAGCACTGGGGATGCAGTGCAGTTGAGTCCAGAGAGTGCACTGGCACCTTGGGGATGCAGTGCAGTGAGTCCAGAGAGTGCACTGGCACCACCTGGATGCAGTTCAGTGAGACCACAGAGTGCACTGGCACCACAGGGGATACACTGCAGTGAGTCCAGAGAGTGCACTGGCACCACTGGGGACGCAGTGCAGTGAGTCCAGAGAGTGCACTGGCACCACTGGGAATGCAGTGCAGTGAGTGCAGAGAGTGCACTGGCACCACTGGGGATGCAGTGCAGTGAGTCCAGAGAGTGCACTGGCACCACTGGTGATGCACTGCAGTGAGTCCAGAGAGTGCACTGGCACCACTGGGGATGCACTGCAGTGAGTCCAGAGAGTGCACTGGCACCAGTGGGGAAGCACTGCAGTGAGTCCAGAGAGTGCACTGGCACCACTGGGGATGCACTGCAGTGAGTCCAGAGAGTGCACTGACACCACTGGGGATCCAATGCAGTGAGTCCAGAGAGTGCAATGGAACCACTGGGGATGCAGTGCAGTGAGTCCAGAGAGTACACTGGCACTTCTGGGGATGCAGTGCAGTGAGTGCAGAGAGTGCACTGGCACAACAGGGGATGCACTGCAGTGACTCCAGAAAGTGCACTGGCACCACTGGGGATGCACTGCAGTGAGTCAAGAGAGTGCACTGGCACCGCTGGTGATGCAGTGCAGTGAGTCCAGAGAGTACACTGGCACCACTGGTGATGCACTGCAGTGAGTCCAGAGAGTGCACTGGCACCGCTGGTGATGCAGTGCAGTGAGTCCAGAGAGTGCACTGGCACCACTGGGGATGCACCCCGGTGAGTCCAGAGAGTGCACTGGCACCACTGGGGATGCAGTGCAGTGAGTCTAGAGACTGCACTGGCACCACTGGTGTTTTAGTGCAGTGAGTCCAGAGAGTGCACTGGCACCACTGGGGATGCAGTTTAGTGAGTCCAGAGAGTGCACCGGCTCCAATGGCAATACACTGCAGTGAGTCCAGACAGTGCACTGGCACCACTGGGGATGCAGTGCAGTGAGTCCAGAGAGTGCACTGGCACCACTGAGCTACACTGCAGTGAGTCCAGTAGTTGCACTGGCACCACTGGGGATGCACTGCTTGTGAGTCCAGAGACTACACTGGCACCACTGGGGATGCAGTGCAGTGAGTGCAGAGAGTGCACTGGCACCACTGTTGATGCAGTGCAGTGAGTCCAGAGAGTGCACTGGCACCACTGGGGATGCAGTGCAGTGAGTCCAGAGAGTGCACTGGCACCACTGGGGATGCAGTGCAGTGAGTCCAGAGAGTGCACTGGCACCACTGGGGATGAACTACAGTGAGTCCAGAGAGTGCACTGGCACCACTGGGGATGCAGTGCAGTGACTCCAGAGAGTGCAGAGGCACCACTGTTGATACAGTGCAGTGAGTGCAGAGAGTGCACTGGCGCCAGTGCGGAAGCACTGCAGTGAGTCCAGAGAGTGCACTGGCACCACTGGGGATGCACTGCAGTGAGTCCAGAGAGTGCACTGGCACAACTGGGGATGCACTACAGTGAGTCCAGAGAGTGCACTGGCACCACTGGGGATGCAGTGCAGTGACTCCAGAGAGTGCACTAGCACCAATTGGATGCAGTGCAGTGAGTCCAGAGAGTGCACTGGCGCCACTGGGGATGCACTGCAGTGAGTCCAGAGAGTGCATTGGCGCCACTGGGGATGCACTGCAGTGAGTCCAGAGAGTGCACTGGCACCACTGGGGATGCAGTGCAGTGACTCCAGAGAGTGCACTGGCAACACTGGGGATGCACTGCAGTGAGTCCAGAGAGTGCACTGGCACCACTGGGGATGCACCCCGGTGAGTCCAGAGAGTGCACTGGCACCACTGGGGATGCACTGCAGTGAGTCCAGAGAGTGCACTCGCACCATTTGGGATGCACTGCAGTGAGTCCAGATAGTGCACTGGCCCCACAGGGGATGTAGTGCAGTGAGTCCACAGAGGGCACTGGCACCACTGGGGATGCAGCGCAGTGAGTCCAGAGAGTGCACTGGCACCACTGGGGATGCACTGCAGTGAGTCCAGAGAGTGCACTGGCACCACTGGGGATGCAGTGCAGTGACTCCAGAGAGTGCACTGGCACCACTGCGGATGCACTGCAGTGAGTCCGGAGAGTGCACTGGCACCACTGGGGATGCAGTGCAGTGAGTCCAGAGAGTGCACTGTCAGCACAGGGGATGCAGTGCAGTGAGTGCAGAGAGTGCACTTGCACCACTGGGGATGCAGGGCAGTGACTCCAGAGACTGCACTGGCACCAATGGTGATGCACTGCATTGAGTCCAGAGAATGCACTGGCACCACTGGGGATGCAGTGCAGTGACTCGAAAGAGTGCACTGGCACCACTGGGGATGCACTGCAGTGAGTCCGGAGAGTGCCCTGGCACCAATGGTGATGCAGTGCAGTGATCCAGAGAGTGCACTGGAACCACTGGGGATGCAGTGCAGTGAGTCCAGAGAGTGCACTGGCACCACTGGGGATGCAGTGCAGTGATCCAGAGAGTGCACTGGAACCACTGGGGATGCAGTGCAGTTAGTCCATAGAGTGCACTGGCTCCACTGGGGATGCAGTGCAGTGACTCAAGAGAGTGCACAGGCACCACTGGGGATGGAGTGCAGTGAGTCCAGAGAGTGCAATGGCACCACAGGGGATGCACTGCAGTGATTCCAGAGAGTGCACTGTCACCACTGGGGATGCAGTGCAGTGAGTCCAGAGAGTACAGTGGCACCTCAGGGGCTGCACTGCAGTGAGTCCAGAGAGTGCACTGGCACCGCTGGGGATGCAGTGCGGTGAGTCCAGAGAGTGCACTGGCACCACTGGGGATGCACCTCGGTGAGTCCAGAGAGTGCTCTGGGAACACCGGGGATGCAGTGCAGTGAGTGCAGAGAGTGCACTGGCACCACAGGGGATGCAGTTCAGTGAGTGCAGAGAGTGCACTGGCACCACTGGGGATGCACTGCAGTGAGTCCAGAGAGTGCACTGGCACCACTGGGGATGCAGTGCAGTGAGTCCGGAGAGTGCACTGGCACCACTGGGGATGCACTGCAGTGAGTCCAGAGAGTGCACTGTCAGCACTGGGGATGCAGTGCAGTGAGTCCAGAGAGTGCACTGTCAGCACTGGGGATGCAGTGCAGTGAGTCCAGAGAGTGCACTGGCAATACTGGGGATGCAGTGCAGTGAGACCAGAGAGCGCACTGGCACCACTGGGGATGCACTGCAATGAGTCCAGAGAATGCACTGGCACTAATGGGGATGCACTGCAGTGACTCGAAAGAGTGCACTGGCACCACTGCGGATGCACTGCAGTGAGTCCGGAGAGTGCCCTGGCACCAATGGTGATGCAGTGCAGTGAGTCCAGAGAGTGCACTGGCACCACTGGGGATGCACTGCAGTGAGTCCAGAGAGTTCTCTGGCACCACTGGGGATGCAGTGCAGTGACTCCAGAGAGTGCACTGGCAACACTGGGGATGCACTGCAGTGAGTCCACAGAGTGCACTGGCACCACTGGGGATGCACCCCGGTGAGTCCAGAGAGTGCACTGGCACCACTGGGGATGCACCCCGGTGAGTCCAGAGAGTGCACTGGCACCACTGGGGATGCACCCCGGTGAGTCCAGAGAGTGCACTCGCACCATTTGGGATGCACTGCAGTGAGTCCAGAGAGTGCACTGGCCCCACAGGGGATGTAGTGCAGTGAGTCCACAGAGGGCACTGGCACCACTGGGGATGCAGCGGAGTGAGTCCAGAGAGTGCACTGGCACCACTGGGGATGCACTGCAGTGAGTCCAGAGAGTGCACTGGCACCACTGGGGATGCATGCAGTGACTCCAGAGAGTGCACTGGCACCACTGGGGATGCAGTGCAGTGAGTCAAGAGAGTGCACTGGCACCACTGGGGATGCACTGCAGTGAGTCCAGAGAGTGCTCTGGGAACACTGGGGATGCAGTGCAGTGAGTGCAGTGAGTGCAGAGGCACCACTGGGGATGCAGTGCAGTGAGTCCAGAGAGTGCACTGGCACCACTGGGGATGCACTGCAGTGACTCGAAAGAGTGCACTGGCACCACTGCGGATGCACTGCAGTGAGTCCGGAGAGTGCCCTGGCACCAATGGTGATGCAGTGCAGTGAGTCCAGAGAGTGCAGTGGCCCCACTGGGGATGCAGTGCAGTGATTCCGGAGAGTGCACTGGCACCACTGGGGATGCAATGCAGTGAGTCCAGAGAGTGCACTGGCACCACTGGGGATGCAGTGCAGTGAGTCCAGAGAGTGCACTGGCACCACTGGGGATGCACTGCAGTGATTCCAGAGAGTGCACTGGCACCACTGGGATGCAGTGCAGTGAGTCCAGAGAGTGCACTGGCACCACTGGGGATGCACTGCAGTGAGTCCAGAGAGTGCACTGGCACCACTGCGGATGCACTGCAGTGAGTCCGGAGAGTGCCCTGGCACCACTGGGGATGCAGTGCAGTGAGTCCAGAGAGTGCAGTGACACCAGTGGGGATGCAGTGCAGTGAGTCCAGAGAGTGCACTGGCACCACTGGGGATGCAATGCAGTGAGTCCAGAGAGTGCACTGGCACCACTGGGGATGAAGTGCAGTGAGTCCAGAGAGTGCACTGGCACCACTGGGGATGCAGTGCAGTGAGTCCAGAGAGTGCACTGGCACCACTGGGGATGCACTGCAGTGAGTCCAGAGAGTGCACTGGCAGCACTGGGGATGCAGTGCAGTTGAGTCCAGAGAGTGCACTGGCACCACTGGGGATGCAGTGCAGTGAGTCCAGAGAGTGCACTGGCACCACTGGGGATGCACTGCAGTGAGTCCAGAGAGTGCACTGGCACCACTGGGGGTGCACTGCAGTGAGTCCAGAGAGTGCACTGGCACCACTGGTGATGCAGTGCAGTGAGTCCAGAGAGTGCACTGGCACCACTGGGGATGCAGTGCAGTGAGTCCAGAGAGTGCACAGGCACCACTGGGGATGCAGTGCAGTGAGTTCAGAGAGTGCACTGGCACCACTGGGGATGCAGTGCAGTGAGTCCAGAGAGTGCACTGGCACCACTGGGGATGCACCCCGGTGAGCCCAGAGATTGCACTGGCACCACTGGGCATGCACTGCAGTGAGTGCAGAGAGTGCACTGGCACCACTGGGGATGCACTGCAGTGAGGGCAGAGAGTGCACTGGCACCACTGGGCATGCACTGCAGTGAGTGCAGAGAGTGCACTGGCACCACTGGGGATGCACTGCAGTGAGGGCAGAGAGTGCACTGGCACCACTGGGGATGCACTGCAGTGAGTCCAGAGAGTGCCCTGGCACCACTGGGGATGCAGTGCAGTGAGTCCAGAGAGTGCACTGGCACCACTGGGGATGCACTGCAGTGATTCCGGAGAGTGCACTGGCACCACTGGGGATGCAGTGCAGTGAGTCCAGAGAGTGCACTGGCAGCACTTGGGGTGCACTGCAGTGAGTCCAGAGAGTGCACTGGCACCACAGGGGATGCACTGCAGTGAGTCCAGAGAGTGCACTGGCACCACTGGGGATGCACTGCAGTGAGTCCAGAGAGTGCACTGGCACCACTGGTGATGCAGTGCAGTGACTCCAGAGAGTGCAGAGGCACCACTGTTGATGCAGTGCTGTGACTCCAGAGAGTGCACTGGCCCCACTGGGGATGCAGTGCTGTGAGTCCAGAGAGTGCACTGGCACCACTGGTGATGCACTGCAGTTAGTCCAGAGAGTGCACTGGCAGATCTGGGGATGCACTGCAGTGAGTCCAGACAGTGCACTGGCACCACTGGGGATGCACTGCAGTGAGTCCAGAGAGTGCACTGGCACCACTGGGGATGCACTGCAGTGAGGGCAGAGAGTGCACTGGCACCACTGGGGATGCACTGCAGTGAGGGCAGAGAGTGCACTGGCACCACTGGGGATGCAGTGCAGTGAGTGCAGAGAGTGCACTGGCACCACTGGGGATGCACTGCAGTGAGGGCAGAGAGTGCACTGGAACCACTGGGGATGCAGTGCAGTGAGTCCAGAGAGTGCACTGGCACCACTGGGGATGCAATGCGATGAGTCCAGAGAGTGCACTGGCACCACAGGGGATGCAGTGCAGTGAGTTCAGAGAGTGCACTGGCACTACTGGGGATGCAGTGCAGTGAGTCCAGAGAGTGCACTGGCTCCACTGGGGATGAACTGTAGTGAGTCCAGAGACGGCATAGGCACCACTGGGGATGCAGTGCAGTGACTCCAGAGAGTGCACTGGCACCACTGGGGATGCACTGCAGTGAGTCCAGAGAGTGCACTGGCACCACTGGGGATGCAATGCAGTGAGTCCAGAGAGTGCACTGGCACCACTGGGGATGCACTGCAGTGAGTCCAGAGAGTGCACGGGCACCACTGGGGATGCACTGCAGTGAGTCCAGAGAGTGCACTGGCACCAGTGGGGATGCAGTGCAGTGATTCCGGAGAGTGCACTGGCACCACTGGGGATGCAGTGCAGTGAGTCCAGAGAGTGCACTGGCACCACTGGGGATGCACTGCAGCGAGTCCAGAGAGTGCACTGGCACCACTGGGGATGCACTGCAGTGACTCGAAAGAGTGCACTGGCACCACTGCGGATGCACTGCAGTGAGTCCGGAGAGTGCCCTGGCACCACTGGGGATGCAGTGCAGTGAGTGCAGAGAGTGCACTGGCACCACTGGGGATGCAGTGCAGTGAGTCCAGAGAGTGCACTGGCACCACTGGGGATGCACCCCGGTGAGCCCAGAGATTGCACTGGCACCACTGGGCATGCACTGCAGTGAGTGCAGAGAGTGCACTGGCACCACTGGGGATGCACTGCAGTGAGGGCAGAGAGTGCACTGGCACCACTGGGCATGCACTGCAGTGAGTGCAGAGAGTGCACTGGCACCAGTGGGGATGCAGTGCAGTGAGTCCAGAGAGTGCAATGGCACCACTGGGGATGCACGTCAGTGAGTCCAGAGAGTGCACTCTCTGGACTTGCCGGGGTGCATCCCCAGTGGTGCCAGTGCACTGGGGATGCACGTCAGTGAGTCCAGCGAGTGCACTCTCTGGACTTGCCCCGGTGCATCCCCAGTGGTGCCAGTGCACTCTCTGGACTCACAGGGTTGCATCCCCAGTGGTGCCAGTGCACTCTCTGGACTCACTGCACTGCATCCCCTGTAGTGCCAGTGCACTCTCTGGACTCACCCGAGTGCATCCCCAGTGGTACCAGTGCACTCTCTGGACTCACCCGAGTGCATCCCCAGTGGTGCCAGTGCACTCTCTGGACTCACTGCACTGCATCCCCAGTGGTGCCAGTGCACTCTCTGGACTCACTGCGCTGCATCCTATTGGTGCCAGTGCACTCTCAGGACTCACTGCATTGCATCCCCAGTGGTGCCACTGCACTCTCTGGACTCACTGCACTGCATCCCCAATCGTACCAGTGCACTCTCTGGACTCGCTGCACTCCATTCCCAGTGGTGCCACTGCAATCTGTGGTCTCACTGCACTGCATCCCCAGTGGTGCCAGTGCACTCTCTGGACTCATTGCACTGCATCCCCAGTGGTGCCAGTGCACTCGCTGGACTCACTGCAGTGCATCCGCAGTGGTGACAGTGCACTCTCTGGACTTCCCGGGGTGCATCCCCAGTGGTGCCAGTGCACTCTCTGGACTCACAGGGATGCATCCCCAGTGGTGCCAGTGCACTCTTTCGAGTCACTGCAGTGCATCCCCAGTGGTGCCAGTGCACTCTCTGGACTCACTGCACTGCATCCCCAGTGGTGCCAGTGCACTCTGGACTCACCGCACTGCATCCCCAGTGGTGCCACTGCACTCTCTGGACTCAGTGGACTGCATCCCCAGTGGTGCCACTGCACTCTCTGGACTCACTGCAGTGCGTCCCCAGTGGTGCCAGTGCACTCTCTGGACTCACTGCACTGCATCCCCTGTGGTGCCAGTGCACTCTCTGGACTCACTGCAGTGCATTCCCTTTTGTGCCAGTGCACTCTCTGCACTCACTGCACTGCATCCCCAGTGGTGCCAGTGCACTCTCTGGACTCACTGCACTGCATCCCCAGTGGTGCCTTTGAAGTCTCTTGTCTCACTGCACTGCATCCCCAGTGGTGCCAGTGCACTCTCTGGACTCACTGCACTGCATCCCCATTGCTGACAGTGCCCTAAATGGACACAGTGCACTGCATCCCCAGTGGTGCCAGTTCACTCTCTGGACTAAATGCACTGCATCCCCAGTGGTGCCAGTGGCTCTCTGGACTCACTGCACTGCATCCCCAGTGGTGCCAGTGCACTCTCTGGACTCACTGCACTGCATCCACAGTGGCGCCATTGTACTCTCTTAACTCACTGCACTGCATCACCAGTGGTGCCAGTGCACTCTCTGGAATCACTGCACTGCATCCCCAATGGTGCCACTGCACTCTCTGGACTCACTGCACTGCATCCCCAGTGGTGCCAGTGCACTCTCTGGACTAAATGCACTGCATCCCCAGTGGTGCCAGTGGCTCTCTGGACTCATTGCACTGCATCACCAGTGGTGCCAGTGCACTCTCTGGACTCACTGCAGTGCATCCACAGTGGCGCCAGTGTACTCTCTTAACTCACTGCACTGCATCCCCAGTGGTGCCAGTGCACTCTCTGGAATCACTGCACTGCATCCCCAATGGTGCCACTGCACTCTCTGGACTCACTGCACTGCATCCCCAGTGGTGCCAGTGCACTCTCTGGACTCACTGCACTGCATCCCCAGTGGTACCAGTGCACTCTCTGGACTCACTGCACTGCATCCCCAGTGGTGCCAGTGCACTCTCTGGACTCACTGCACTGCATCCCCAGTGGTGCCAGTGCACTCTCTGGACTCACTGCACTGCATTCCCAGTGGTGCCAGTGCACTCTCTGGAGTCACCGGGGTGCATCCCCAGAGGTGCCACTGCACTCTCTGGACTCACTGCACTACATCCCCAGTGGTGCCAGTTCACTCTCTGGACTCACTGAACTGAATCCCCAGTGGTGCCAGTGCACTCTCTGGACTCACTGTACTGCATCCCCAGTGGTGCCTGTGAAGTCTCTGGACTCACTGCAGTGCATCCCCAATGGTGCCAGTGCAATCTCAGGACTCACAGCAGTGCAGCTCCAGTTGATGCCAGTGCACTCTCTGGACTCACTGCACTGCATCCCCAGTGCTGACAGTGCACTCTCTGGAATCACTGCACTGCATCCCCAATGGTGCCACTGCACTCTCTGGACTCACTGCACTGCATCCCCAGTGGTGCCAGTGCACTCTCTGGACTCACTGCACTGCATCCCCAGTGGTGCCAGTGCACTCTCTGGACTCACTGCACTGCATCCCCAGTGGTGCCAGTGCACTCTCTGGACTCACTGCACTGCATCCCCAGTGGTGACAGTGCACTCTCTGGACTTGCCGGGGTGCATCCCCAGTGGTGCCAGTGCACTCTCTGGAGTCACCGGGGTGCATCCCCAGAGGTGCCAGTGCACTCTCTGAACTCACTGCTCTACATCCCCAGTGGTGCCAGTGCACTCTCTGGACTCACTGCACTGCATCCCCAGTGGTGCCAGTGCATTCTCTGGACTCACTGTACTGCATCCCCAGTGGTGCCTGTGAAGTCTCTGGACTCACTGCAGTGCATCGCAGTGGTGCCACTGCAATCTCAGGACTCACAGCAGTGCAGCTCCAGTTGGTGCCAGTGCACTCTCTGGACTCACTGCACTGCATCCCCAGTGGTGCCAGTGCACTCTCTGGACTCACTGCATTGCATCCCCAGTGGTGCCATTGCACTCTCAGGACTCACTGCAGTGCATCCCCAGTGGTGCTAGAGCACTCTCTGGACTCACTGCACTGCATCCCCAGTGGTGCCTGTGAAGTCTCTGGACTCACTGCACTGCATCCTCAGGGGTGCCAGTGCACTCTCTGGACTCACTGCACTGCATCCCCATTGCTGACAGTGCCCTCTCTGGACTCAGTGCACTGCATCCCCAGTGGTGCCACTGCACTCTCTGAAAACACCGGGGTGCAACCGCAGCGGTGCCAGTGCACTCTCTGCGCTCACTGCAGTGTATCCCCTCTGGTGCCAGTGCACTCTCTGGACTCACTGCACTGCATCCCAGTGGTGCCAGTGCACTCTCTGGACTCACTGCAGTGCATCCCCACTGGTGCCAGTGCACTCTCTGGACTCACTGCACTGCATCCCCTGTGGTGCCAGTGCACTCTCTGGACTCACTGCACTGCACCCCCAGTGGTGCCAGTGCACTCTCTGGACTCACTGCATTGGATCCCCAGTGGTGTCAGTGCACTCTCTGGACTCAGTGCAGTGCATCCCCAGTGGTGCCAGTGCACTCTCTGGACTTGCCGGGGTGCATCCCCAGTGGTGCCAGTGCACTCTCTGGACTCACTGCATTGCATCCCCAGTGGTGCCAGTGCACTCTCTGGACTCACTGCAGTGCATACCCATTGGTGCCAGTGCACTCTCTGGACTCACTGCAGTGCATCCCCAATCGTACCAGTGCACTCTCTGGACTCACTGCACTGCATCCCCAGTGGTACCAGTGCACTCTCTGGACTCACTGCACTGCATCCCCAGTGGTGCCAGTGCACTCTCTGGACTCACTGCAGTCCATCCCCAGTGGTGCCAGTGCCCTCTCTGGACTCACTGCACTGCATCCCCAGTGGTGCCAGTGCACTCTCTGGACTCACTGCAGTGCATCCCCAGTGGTGACAGTGCACTCTCTGGACTTGCCGGGGAGCATCCCCAGTGGTGCCAGTGCACTCTCTGGAGTCACCGGGGTGCATCCCCAGAGGTGCCAGTGCACTCTCTGGACTCACTGCACTACATCCCCAGTGGTGCCAGTTCACTCTCTGGACTCACTGAACTGAATCCCTAGTGGTGCCACTGCACTCTCTGGACTCACAGTACTGCATCCCCAGTGGTGCCTGTGAAGTCTCTGGACTAACTACAGTGCATCCCCAGTGGTGCCAGTGCAATCTCAGGACTCACAGCAGTGCAGCTCCAGTTGGTGCCAGTGCACTCTCTGGACTCACTGCACTGCATCCCCAGTGGTGACAGTGCACTCTCTGGACTCACTGCAGTCCATCCCCAGTAGTGCCAGTGCACTCTCTGGACTCACTGCACTGCATCCACAGTGGTGCCTGTGCACTCTCTTTACTCACTGCACTGCATCCGCAGTGGTGCCAGTGCACTCTCTGGACTCACTGCACTGCATCCCCAGTGGTGCCAGTGCACTCTCTGGACTCACTGCACTGCATCCCCAGTGGTGCCAGTGCACTCTCTGGACTCACTGCACTGCATCCCCAGTGGTGCCAGTGCACTCTCTGCACTCACTGCAGTGCATCCTCAGTGGTGCCAGTGCACTCTCTGGACTTGCCGGGGTGCATCCCCAGTGGTGCCAGTGCACTCTCTGGACTCACTGCGCTGCATACCCAGTGGTGCCAGTGCACTGTCTGGACTCACTGCATTCCCAGTGGTGCCAGGGCACTCTCAGAACTCACTGCACTGCATCCCCAGTGGTGCCTGTGAAGTCTCTGGACTCACTGCACTGTATCCCCAATGGTGCCAGCGCACTCTTTGGACTCACTGCACTGCATCACCAGTGGTGCCAGTGCACTCTGTGGACTCACTGCACTGCATCCCCAGTGGTGCCACTGCACTCTCTGGACTCACTGCACTGCATCCCCAGTGGTGCCAGTGCACTCTCTGGACTCACTGCACTGCATCACCAGTGGTGCCACTGCACTCTCTGGACTCACTGCACTGCATTCCCAATGGTGTCACTGCACTCTCTGGACTCACTGCACTGCATCCCCAGTGGTGACAGTGCACTCTCTGGACTCACTGCACTGCATCCCCAAGGTGCCAGTGCACTCTCTGGACTCACTGCACTGCATCCCCAGTGGTGACAGTGCACTCTCTGGACTCACTGCACTGCATCCCCAGTGGTGCCAGTGCCCTCTGTGGACTCACTGCACTACATCCCCAGTGGTGCCAGTGAACTCTCTGGGCTCCCTGCACTGCATCCCCAGTGGTGCCAGTGCACTCTCTGGACTCACTGCACTGCATCCCCTTTTGTGCCAGTGCACTCTCTGCACTCACTGCACTGCATCCCCAGTGGTGCCAGTGCACTCTCTGGACTCACTGCACTGCATCCCCAGTGGTCCCAGTGCACTCTCTGGACTCACTGCACTGCATCCCCAGTGGTCCCAGTGCACTCTCTGGACTCACTGCACTGCATCCCCAGTGGTGCCAGTGCACTCTCTGGACTCACTGCACTGCATCCCCTTTTGTGCCAGTGCACTCTCTGCACTCACTGCAGTGCATCCCCAGTGGTGCCAGTGCACTCTCTGGACTCACTGCACTGCATCCCCAGTGGTGCCAGTGCCCTCTCTGGACTCAGTGCACTGCATCCCGGTGGTGCCAGTTCACTCTCTGGACTAAATGCACTGCATCCCCAGTGGTGCCAGTGGCTCTCTGGACTCATTGCACTGCATCACCAGTGGTGCCAGTGCACTCTCTGGACTCACTGCACTGCATCCCCAATGGTGCCACTGCACTCTCTGGACTCATTGCACTGCATCACCAGTGGTGCCGGGGCACTCTCTGGACTCACTGCACTGCATCCCCAGTGGTGCCAGTGCCCTCTGTGGACTCACTGCACTGCGTCCCCAGTGGTGCCAGTGCACTCTCTGGACTCACTGCACTGCATCCCCAGTGGTGACAGTGCACTCTCTGGACTTGCCGGGGTGCATCCACAGTGGTGCCAGTGAACTCTCTGGACTCACCGGGGTGCATCCCCAGTGGTGCCAGTGCACTGTCTGGACTCACTGCATTCCCTGTGGTGCCATTGCACTCTCAGGACTCACTGCACTGCATCCCCAGTGGTGCCAGTGCACTCTCTGGACTCACTGCACTGCATCCCCAGTGGTGCATGTTAAGTCTCTGGACTCACTGCACTGCATCCCCAGTGGTGCCAGTGCACTCTCTGGACTCAACTGCACTGCATCCCCAGTGCTGCCAGTGCACTCTCTGGACTCACTGCAGTGCATCCCCAGTGGTGCCAGTGCACTCTCTGGAGTCACTGCACTGCATCACCAGTGGTGCCAGTGCACTCTCTGGACTCACTGCACTGCATCCCAGGTGGTGCCAGTGCACTCTCTGGACTCACTGCAGTGCATCGCCAGTGGTGCCAGTGCACTCTCTGGACTCACTGCAGTGCATCGCCAGTGGTGCCAGTGCCCTCTCTGGACTCACTGCACTGCATCCCCAGTGGTGCCAGTGCAGTCTCTGTGTTAGTGTTGGGGAGAATCAAATGGATGTTTTACTAATGTCTCTTAGGTAATGGGACCTACAGTATAATTAAGCATTGCCAAATGTACTTACATTATCAATTAATCTATGTATACTGGATACTTAGGGAGTACATTGAACAATCAAAAATATCATTGAAGGGGAACCTTGGGAGGGAACAGGTACAACCTGACCTTGGATAAGGGCCTGGAAATGATGAAATGAGTTGAAGCAGAACCAAGAAGCGGAGGGAGCATGCGTCGAGTAAGAAAGGTGAAAAGTTTAGCGGAGAGGAAGACTCCTTACTTCATCTGGACGACCACCTGGACGACCACCAGAGTGCGCCACGCATGTGCAAAGGGGAGGGGAGCTAATTAGAATGAAAAGCGAGGCTGCTGTTGCAACCTGTAATGAATATGTATACCTGACGCAATATTGTATGTATAAATAACGGCTGGGAAGTAACGGGACTTGAAGCCAGATTTGGGCACCTGCCCCGGCTTCCAGCGCTGAATAAAGCACCTTCATATAATCACTTGGTGATTATGTGGTTGCTAGGCTAACATCTGGACTCACTGCAGTGCATCCCCAGTGGTGCCAGTGCACTCTCTGGAGTCACTGCAGTGCATCCCCAGTGGTGCCAGTGCACTCTCTGGACTCACCGGGGTGCATCCCCAGTGGTGCCGGGGCACTCTCTGGACTCACTGCACTGCATCCCCAGTGGTGCCAGTGCCCTCTGTGGACTCACTGCACTGCGTCCCCAGTGGTGCCAGTGCACTCTCTGGACTCACTGCACTGCATCCCCAGTGGTGACAGTGCACTCTCTGGACTTGCCGGGGTGCATCCCCAGTGGTGCCAGTGCACTCTCTGGACTCACCGGGGAGCATCCCCAGTGGTGCCAGTGAACTCTCTGGACTCACTGCATTGCATCCCCAGTGCTGCCAGTGCACTTTCTGGAGTCACTGCAGTGCATCTCCAGTGGTGCCAGGGCACTCTCTGCACTCACTGCACTGCATCCCCAGTGGAGCCAGTGTACTCTCTGGACTCAGTGCAGTGCATCTCCAGTGGTGCCAGGGCACTCTCTGGACTCACTGCAGTGCATCCCCAGTGGTGCCAGTGCACTCTCTGGACTCAGTGCAGTGCATCTCCAGTGGTGCCAGTGCACTCTCTGGACTCACTGCAGTGCATCCCCAGTGGTGCCAGTGCACTCTCTGGACTCACTGCAGTGCATCCTTAATGGTGCCAGTGAACTCTCTGGACTCACTGCACTGCATCACCATTGGTGCCAGTGCACTCTCCGGACTCACTGCAGTGCATCCGCAGTGGTGCCAGTGCACTCTTTTGAGTCACTGCACTGCATCCCCAGTGCTGCCAGTGCACTCTCTGGACTCACTGCACTGCATCCCCAGTGGTGCCAGTGCACTCTCTGGACTCACTGCACTGCATACCCAGTGGTGCCAGTGCACTCTCTGGACTTGCCGGGGTGCATCCCCAGTGGTGCCAGTGCACTCTGGACTCACTGCACTACTTCCCCAATGGTGCCAGTTCACTCTCTGGACTCACTGAACTGAATCCCCAGTAGTGCCAGTGTACTCTCTGGACTCACTGTACTGCATCCCCATTGGTGCCTGTGAAATCTCTGGACTCACTGCAGTGCATCCCCAGTGGTGCCAGTGCAATCTCAGGACTCACAGCAGTGCAGCTCCAGTTGTTGCCAGTGCACTCTCTGCACTCACTGCACTGCATTCCCCAGTGGTGCCAGTGCACTCTCTGGACTCACTGCACTGCATCCCCAGAGGTGCCAGTGCACTCTCTGGACTCACTGCAGTGCATCCCCTGTGGTGCCATTGCACTCTCAGGACTCACTGCACTGCATCACCAGTGGTGCCAGTGCACTCTCTGGTCTCACTGCAGTGCATCCCCAGTGGTGCCAGTGGCTCTCTGGACTCATTGCACTGCATCACCAGTGGTGCCAGTGCACTCTCTGGACTCACTGCAGTGCATCCACAGTGGTGCCAGTGTACTCTCTTAACTCACTTCACTGCATCCCCAGTGGTGCCAGTGAACTCTCTGGACTCACTGCACTGCAACCCCAGTGGTGCCAGTGCACTCTCTGGACTCACTGCACTGCATCACCAGTGGTGCCAGTGCACTGTCTGGACACACCGCACTGCATCCCCAGTGGTGCCAGTGCACTCTCTGGACTCACTGCAGTGCATCCCCAGTGGTGCCAGTGCACTCTCTGGAATCACTGCACTGCATCCCCAAGGTGCCAGTGCACTGTCTGGACTCACTGCAGTGCATCCCCAGTGGAGACAGTGCACTCTGTGGACTCACGGCAGTGCATCCCCAGTGGTGCCAGGGCACTCTCTGGACTCACTGCAGTGCATCCCCAGTGGTGCCAGTGCACTCTCTGGACTCACTGCACTGCATCCCAGGTGGTGCCAGTGCACTCTCTGGACTCACTGCAGTGCATCGCCAGTGGTGCCAGTGCACTCTCTGGACTCACTGCACTGCGTCCCCTGTGGTGCCAGTGCCCTCTCTGGACTCACTGCACTGCATCCCCAGTGGTGCCAGTGCAGTCTCTGTGTTAGTGTTGGGGAGAATCGAATGGATGTTTTACTAATGTCTCTTACGTAATGGGACCTACAGTATAATTAAGCATTGCCAAATGTACTTACATTATCAATTAATCTAGGTATACTGGATACTTAGGGAGTACATTGAACAATCAAAAGAGTCATTGAAGGGGAACCTTGGGAGGGAACAGGTACAACCTGACCTTGGATAAGGGCCTGGAAATGATGAAATGAGTTGAAGCAGAACCAAGAAGCGGAGGGAGCATGCATCGAGTAAGAAAGGTGAAAAGTTTAGCGGAGAGGAAGACTCCTTACTTCATCTGGACGACCACCTGGACGACCACCAGAGTGCGCCACGCATGTGCAAAGGGGAGGGGAGCTAATTAGAATGAAAAGCGAGGCTGCTGTTGCAACCTGTAATGAATATGTATACCTGACGCAATATTGTATGTATAAATAACAGCTGGGAAGTAACGGGACTTGAAGCCAGATTTGGGCACCTGCCCCGGCTTCCAGCGCTGAATAAAGCACCTTCATATAATCACTTGGTGATTATGTGGTTGCTAGGCTAACATCTGGACTCACTGCAGTGCATCCCCAGTGGTGCCAGTGCACTCTCTGGAGTCACTGCAGTGCATCCCCAGTGGTGCCAGTGCACTCTCTGGACTCACTGCAGTGCATCCCCAGTGGTGCCGGGGCACTCTCTGGACTCACTGCACTGCATCCCCAGTGGTGCCAGTGCCCTCTGTGGACTCACTGCACTGCGTCCCCAGTGGTGCCAGTGCACTCTCTGGACTTGCCGGGGTGCATCCCCAGTGGTGCCAGTGCACTCTCTGGACTCACTGCACTGCATCCCCAGTGGTGCCAGAGCACTCTCTGGACTCACTGCACTGCATCCCTAGGTGCCAGTGCACTCTGTGGACTCACTGCACTGCATCCATAGTGGTGCCAGTGCACTCTCTGGACACACCGCACTGCATCCCCAGTGGTGCCAGTGCACTCTCTGGACTCACTGCACTGCATCCCCAGTGGTGCCAGTGCACTCTCTGGACTCACTGCACTGCATCTCCAGTGGTGCCAGTGCACTCTATGGACTCACTGCAGTGCATCCCCAGTGGTGCCAGTGCACTCTCTGGACTCACTGTACTGCATCCCCAGTGGTGCCAGTGCACTCTCTGACTCACTGCACTGCATCCCCAGTGGTGCCAGTGCACTCTCTGGATTCACTGCAGTGCATCCCCAGTGGTGCCAGTGCACTCTCTGGACTCACGGCAGTGCATCCCCAGTGGTGCCAGTGCACTCTCTGGACTCATGGCACTGCATCCCCAGAGGTGCCAGTGCACTCTCTGGACTCACTGCACTGCATCCCCAGTGGTGCCAGTGCACTCTCTGGACTTGCCGGGGTGCATCCCCAGTGGTGCCAGTGCAGTCTCTGTGTTCGTGTTGGGGAGAATCGAATGGATATTTTACTAATGTCTCTTAGGTAATGGGACCTACAGTATAATTAAGCATTGCCAAATGTACTTACATTATCAATTAATCTATGTATACTGGATACTTAGGGAGTACATTGAACAATCAAAAGAATCATTGAAGGGGAACCTTGGGAAGGAACAGGTACAACCTGACCTTGGATAAGGGCCTGGAAATGATGAAATGAGTTCAAGCAGAACCAAGAAACGGAGGGAGCACGCGTCGAGTAAGAAAGGTGAAAAGTTTAGCGGAGAGGAAGACTCCTTACTTCATCTGGACGACCACCTGGACGACCACCAGAGTGCGCCACGCATGTGCAAAGGGGAGGGGAGCTAATTAGAATGAAAAGCGAGGCTGCTGTTGCAACCTGTAATGAATATGTATACCTGACGCAATATTGTATGTATAAATAACGGCTGGGAAGTAACAGGACTTGAAGCCAGATTTGGGCACCTGCCCCGGCTTCCAGCGCTGAATAAAGCACCTTCATATAATCACTTGGTGATTATGTGGTTGCTAGGCTAACATCTGGACTCACTGCAGTGCATCCCCAGTGGTGCCAGTGCACTCTCTGGAGTCACTGCAGTGCATCCCCAGTGGTGCCAGTGCACTCCCTGGACTCACTGCAGTGCATCCCCAGTGGTGCCAGTGCACTCTCTGGACTCAGTGCAGTGCATCCCCAGTGGTGCCAGTGAACTCTCTGGACTCACTGCATTGCATCCCCAGTGGTGCCAGTGCATTTTCTGGAGTCACTGCAGTGCATCCCCTGTTGTGCTAGTGCACTCTCTGCACACACTGCACTGCATCCCCAGTGGAGCCAGTGCACTCTCTGGACTCAGTGCAGTGCATCTCCAGTGGTGCCAGGGCACTCTCTGGACTCACTGCAGTGCATCCTTAATGGTGCCAGTGAACTCTCTGGACTCACTGCACTGCATCACCATTGGTGCCAGAGCACTCTCCTGGACTCACTGCAGTGCATCCGCAGTGGTGCCAGTGCACTCTTTTGAGTCACTGCAGTGCATCCCCAGTGGTGCCAGTGCACTCTCTGGAGTCGCAGTACTGCATCAACAGTGGTGCCTCTGCACTCTCTGGAGTCACTGCACTGCATCCCCAGTGCTGCCAGTGCACTCTCTGGACTCACTGCAGTGCATCCCCAGTGGTGCAAGTGCACTCTCTGGACTCACTGCACTGCATCCCCAGTGGTGTCAGTGCACTCTCTGGACTCACTGCACTGCATCCCCAGTGGTGCCAGTGCACTCTCTGGACTCACTGCACTGCATACCCAGTGGTGCCAGTGCACTCTCTGGACTTGCCGGGGTGCATCCCCAGTGGTGCCAGTGCACTCTGGACTCACTGCACTACTTCCCCAATGGTGCCAGTTCACTCTCTGGACTCACTGAACTGAATCCCCAGTAGTGCCAGTGTACTCTCTGGACTCACTGTACTGCATCCCCATTGGTGCCTGTGAAATCTCTGGACTCACTGCAGTGCATCCCCAGTGGTGCCAGTGCAATCTCAGGACTCACAGCAGTGCAGCTCCAGTTGTTGCCAGTGCACTCTCTGCACTCACTGCACTGCATTCCCCAGTGGTGCCAGTGCACTCTCTGGACTCACTGCACTGCATCCCCAGAGGTGCCAGTGCACTCTCTGGACTCACTGCAGTGCATCCCCAGTGGTGCCATTGCACTCTCAGGACTCACTGCATTGCATCACCAGTGGTGCCAGTGCACTCTCTGGTCTCACTGTAATGCATCCCCAGTGGTGCCAGTGGCTCTCTGGACTCATTGCACTGCATCCCCAGTGGTGCCAGTGCACTCTCTGGACTCACTGCAGTATATCCCCTGTGGTGCCAGGGCACTCTCTGGACTCAGTGCAGTGCATCCCCACTGGTGACAGTGCACTCTCTGGACTCACTGAACTGCATCCCCAGTGGTGCCAGTGCACTCTCTGGACTCACTACACTGCATCCCCTGTGGTGCCAGTGCACTCTCTGGACTCACTGCACTGCATCCCCAGTGGTGCCAGTGCACTCTCTGGACTCACTGCACTGCATCCTCAGTGGTGACAGTGCACTCTCTGGACTCACTGCACTGCATCCCCAGTGGTGCCAGTGCACTCTCTGGACTCACTGCACTGCATCCCCAGTGGTGCCACTGCACTCTCTGAAAACACCGGGTGCAAACGCAGCTGTGCCAGTGCACTCTCTGGACTCACTGCAGTGTATCCGCTGTGGTGCCAGTGCACTCTCTGGACTCACTGCACTGCACCCAGTGGTGCCAGGGCACTCTCTGGACTGACTGCAGTGCATCCCCAGTGGTTCCAGTGCACTCTCTGGACTCACTGCAGTGCATCCCCAGTGGTGCCAGTGCACTCTCTGGACTCACTGCACTGCATCCCCAGTGGTGCCAGTGCACTCTCTGTACTCACTGCACTGCATCCCCAAGGTGCCAGTGCACTCTCTGGACTCACTGCACTGCATCCCCAGTGGTGCCAGTGCACTCTCTGGACTCACTACAGTGCAACCCCAATGGTGCCAGGGCACTCTCTGCAGTCAATGCAGTGCAACCCCACTGGTGCCAGTGCACTCTGTGGACTCACTGCAGTGCATCCCAAGTGGTGCCAGTGCACTCTCTGGACTCACTGCACTGCTCCAGCTGCGGCATCCGCTCCAGCCGCCTCAGCCGCTCCAGACGCGGTAGCTACCCCAGCCGCGGCAGACGCTCTAGACACTCCAGCCGCCGCAGCCGCTCCAGCCGCGGCAGCTGCTCCAGCCTCGGCAGCCGCGACAGCCGCGCCAGCCGCGGCAGCCGCTAAAGCCGCTACCGAGTGGAGCGGCTGCCACGGCTGGAGCGGCTGCCGCGTCTGCCGCGGCTGGAGCGGCTGCCGCGGCTGGAGCGGCTGCCGCGGATGCCGCGGCTGGAGCGCCTGCCGCGGTTGGAGCGTCTGCCGCGGCTGGAGCGGCTGGAGCGTCTGCCGCGTATGCCGCGGATGGAGCGGCTGCCGCGGCTGGACCGGCTGCCGCGGCTGCCGCGGCTGGAGCGGCAGGAGCGACTGCCGAGGCTGGAGTGGCTACCGCGGCTGGAGCGGTTGCCGCGGCTCGAGCAGTACAGTGAGTCCAGAGAGTGCACTGTCACCTTTGGGGATGCACTGCATTGTCTGCAGAGATTGCCCTGGCACAACTGGGGACGCACTGCACTGAGTCCAGAGAGTGCACTGGCACCAGTGGGATGCAGTGCAGTGAGTCCAGAGAGTGGACTGGCAACACTGGGGATGCAGTGCACTGAGTCCACAGAGTGCAATGGCACCACTAGGGATACACTGCAGTGAGTCCAGAGATTGCACTGGCACCACTGGGGATGCAGTGGAGTGAGTCCAGAGAGTGCACTGGCACCACAGGGGATGCAGTGCAGTGAGTGCAGAGAGTGCACTGGCACCACTGGGGATGCAGTGCAGTGAGTCCAGAGAGTGGACTGGCAACACTGGGGATGCAGTGCACTGAGTCCACAGAGTGCACTGGCACCACTGGGGATACACTGCAGTCAGTCCAGAGATTGCACTGGCACCACTGGGGATGCAGTGCAGTGAGTCCAGAGAGTGCACTGGCACCACTGGTGATGCAGTGCAATGAGTCCAGAGAGCCAATGGCAATTCTGGGGATGCACTGCAGTGAGTCCAGAGAGTGAACTGGCACCACTGGGGATGCACTGCACTGAGTCCAGAGAGGGCACTGTCAGCAATGGGTATGCAGTGCAGTGAGTCCAGAGAGTGCACTGGCACTACTGGGGATCTCACTGAAGTGAGAATGTATCTGAATCCCCGTTGGTGCCAGTGCACTCTCTGGAGTAACTGAACTTCATCCCCAGTGGTTCCAGTGCACTCTCTGGAGTAACTGCAGTGCAACCCCTGTTGTGCCAGTTGACTCTCTGGACTCACTGCACTGCTCCAGCCGCGGCATCCGCTCCAGCCGCCTCAGCCGCTCCAGCCGCGGTAGCCCCTCCAGCCGCGGCAGACGCTCTAGACGCTCCAGCCGCCGCAGCCGCTCCAGCCGCGGCAGCCGCTCCAGCCGCGGCAGCCGCGGCAGCCGCTCCAGCCGCGGCAGCCGCGAAAGCCGCTACCGAGTGGAGCGGCTGCCACGGCTGGAGCGGCTGCCGCGGTTGGAGCGGCTGCCGCGGCTGGAGCGGCTGCCGCGGATGCCGCGGCTGGAGCGCCTGCCGCGGTTGGAGCGGCTACCGCGGCTGGAGCGGCTGGAGCGTCTGCCGCGTATGCCGCGGATGGAGCGGCTGCCGCGGCTGGACCGGCTGCCGCGGCTGGAGCGGCTGGAGCGGCTGCCGAGGCTGGAGGGGGTAACGCGGCTGGAGCGGCTGCCGCGGCTCGAGCAGTACAGTGAGTCCAGAGAGTGCACTGTCACCTTTGGGGATGCACTGCATTGTCTGCAGAGAGTGCCCTGGCACCACTGGGGATGCACTGCAGTGAGTCCAGAGAGTGCAATGGAACCACTGGGGATGCAGTGCAGAGAGTCCAGAGAGTGCACTGGCATTTCTGGGGATGCACTGCAGTGAGACCAAAGAGTGCACTGGCACCGCTGGTGATGCAGTGCAGTGAGTCCAGAGAGTACACTGGCACCACTGGGGATGCAGTGCAGTGAGTCCAGAGAGTGCACTGGCACCACTGGCGATGCACCCCGGTGAGTCCAGAGAGTGCACTGGCACCACTGGGTATGCACTGCAGTGAGTCCAGAGAGTGCACTGGCACCATTGGGGATGCACCACGGTGAGTCCAGAGAGTGCACTCGCACCACTGGGGATGCAGTGCAGTGAGTCCAGAGAGTGCACTGGCACCACTGGGGATGCAGTGCAGTGAGTCCAGAGAGTGCAGTGGCACCACTGGGGATGCACTGCACTGAGTCCAGAGAGTGCTCTGGGAACACTGGGGATGCAGTGCAGTGAGTCCAGAGAGTGCACTGGCACCAGTGGGATGCAGTGCAGTGAGTCCAGAGAGTGGACTGGCAGCACTGGGGAGGCAGTGCACTGAGTCCACAGAGTGCACTGGCACCACTGGGGATGCAGTGCAGTGAGTCCAGAGAGTGCACTGGCACCACTGGTGATGCACTGCACTGAGTCCAGAGAGGGCACTGTCAGCAATGGGTATGCAGTGCAGTGAGTCCAGAGAGTGCACTGGCACTACTGGGGATCTCACTGAAGTTAGAATGTATCTGAATCCCCGGTGGTGCCAGTGCACTCTCTGGACTCACTGAACTGCATCCCCAGTGGTTCCAGTGCACTCTCTGGAGTAACTGCAGTGCAACCCCTGTTGTGCCAGTTGACTCTCTGGACTCACTGCACTGCTCCAGCCGCGGCATCCGCTCCAGCCGCCTCAGCCGCTCCAGCCGCGGTAGCCCCTCCAGCCGCGGCAGACGCTCTAGACGCTCCAGCCGCCGCAGCCGCTCCAGCCGCGGCAGCCGCTCCAGCCGCGGCAGCCGCTGCAGCCGCTCCAGCCGCGGCAGCCGCGAAAGCCGCTACCGAGTGGAGCGGCTGCCAAGGCTGGAGCGGCTGCCGCGGTTGGAGCGGCTGCCGCGGCTGGAGCGGCTGCCGTGGATGCCGCGGCTGGAGCGCCTGCCGCGGTTGGAGCGGCTACCGCGGCTGGAGCTGCTGGAGCGGCTGCCGCGGCTGGACCGGCTGCCGCGGCTGGAGCGGCTGGAGCGGCTGCCGAGGCTGGAGGGGGTAACGCGGCTGGAGCAGCTGCCGCGGCTCGAGCAGTACAGTGAGTCCAGAGAGTGCACTGTCACCTTTGGGGATGCACTGCATTGTCTGCAGAGAGTGCCCTGGCACCACTGGGGATGCACTGCACTGAGTCCAGAGAGTGCAATGGAACAACTGGGGTTGCAGTGCAGAGAGTCCAGAGAGTGCACTGGCATTTCTGGGGATGCAGTGCAGTGAGTGCAGAGAGTGCACTGGCACAAAAGGGGATGCACTGCAGTGACTGCAGAAAGTGCACTGGCACCACTGGGGATGCACTGCAGTGAGACCAAAGAGTGCACTGGCACCGCTGGTGATGCAGTGCAGTGAGTCCAGAGAGTACACTGGCACCACTGGGGATGCAGTGCAGTGAGTCCAGAGAGTGTACTGGCACCACAGGGGATGCAGTGCAGTGAGTCCAGAGAGTGCACTGGCACCACTGGGGATGCACTGCAGTGAGTCCAGAGAGTGGACTGGCAACACTGGGGAGGCAGTGCACTGAGTCCACAGAGTGCACTGGCACCACTGGGGATACACTGCAGTGAGTCCAGAGATTGCACTGGCACCACTGGGGATGCAGTGCAGTGAGTCCAGAGAGTGCACTGGCACCACTGGTGATGCAGTGCAATGAGTCCAGAGAGCCACTGGCACTTCTGGGGATGCACTGCAGTGAGTCCAGAGAGTGAACTGGCACCACAGGGATGCACTGCACTGAGTCCAGAGAGGACACTGTCAGCAATGGGTATGCAGTGCAGTGAGTCCAGAGAGTGCACTGGCACTACTGGGGATCTCACTGAAGTGAGAATGTATCTGAATCCCTGCTGGTGCCAGTGCACTCTCTGGACTCACTGAACTGCATCCCCAGTGGTTCCAGTGCACTCTCTGGAGTAACTGCAGTGCAACCCCTGTTGTGCCAGTTGACTCTCTGGACTCACTGCACTGCTCCAGCCGCGGCATCCGCTCCAGCCGCCTCAGCCCCTCCAGCCGCGGTAGCCCCTCCAGCCGCGGCAGACGCTCTAGACGCTCCAGCCGCCGCAGCCGCTCCAGCCGCGGCAGCCGCTCCAGCCGCGGCAGCCGCTGCAGCCGCTCCAGCCGCGGCAGCCGCGAAAGCCGCTACCGAGTGGAGCGGCTGCCAAGGCTGGAGCGGCTGCCGCGGTTGGAGCGGCTGCCGCGGCTGGAGCGGCTGCCGTGGATGCCGCGGCTGGAGCGCCTGCCGCGGTTGGAGCGGCTACCGCGGCTGGAGCTGCTGGAGCGGCTGCCGCGGCTGGACCGGCTGCCGCGGCTGGAGCGGCTGGAGCGGCTGCCGAGGCTGGAGGGGGTAACGCGGCTGGAGCGGCTGCCGCGGCTGGAGCAGTACAGTGAGTCCAGAGAGTGCACTGTCACCTTTGGGGATGCACTGCATTGTCTGCAGAGAGTGCCCTGGCACCACTGGGGATGCACTGCACAGAGTCCAGAGAGTGCAATGGAACAACTGGGGTTGCAGTGCAGAGAGTCCAGAGAGTGCACTGGCTTTTCTGGGGATGCAGTGCAGTGAGTGCAGAGAGTGCACTGGCACAAAAGGGGATGCACTGCAGTGACTCCAGAAAGTGCACTGGCAGCACTGGGGATGCACTGCAGTGAGACCAAAGAGTGCACTGGCACCGCTGGTGTTGCAGTGCAGTGAGTCCAGAGAGTACACTGGCACCACTGGGGATGCAGTGCAGTGAGTCCAGAGAGTGTACTGGCCCCACAGGGGATGCAGTGCAGTGAGTCCAGAGAGTGCACTGGCACCACTGGCAATGCACCCCGGTGAGTCCAGAGAGTGCACTGGCACCACTGGGGATGCACTGCAGGGAGTCCAGAGAGTGCACTGGCACCAGTGGGGATGCACCACGGTGAGTCCAGAGAGTGCACTGGCACCACTGGGGATGGACTGCAGTAAGTCCAGAGAGTACACTGGCACCACCGGGGATGCAGTGCAGTGAGTCCAGAGAGTGCACTGGCACCACTGGGGATGCAGTGCAGTGAGTCCAGAGAGTGCACTGTCTCCACTGGGGATGCACTGCAATGAGTCCAGAGAATGCACTGGCACTAAACGGGATGCAGGGCAGTGACTCGAAAGAGTGCACTGGCACCACTGCGGATGCACTGCAGTGAGTCCGGAGAGTGCCCTGGCACCAATGGTGATGCAGTGCAGTGAGTCCAGAGAGTGCAGTGGCACCACTGGTGATGCAGTGCAGTGAGTCCAGAGAGTGCACTGGCACCACTGGGGATGCAGTGCAGTGAGTCCAGAGAGTGCACTGGCACCACTGGGGATGCACTGCAGTGAGTCCAGAGAGTGCTCTGGGAGCACTGGGGTTGCAGTGCAGTGAGTCCAGAGAGTGCACTGGTACCAGTGGGGATGCAGTGCAGTGACTCGAAAGAGTGCACTGGCACCAGTGGGGATGCAGTGCAGTGAGTCCAGAGAGTGCAGTGGCACCACTGGGGATGCAGAGCAGTGAGTCCGGAGAGTGCCCTGGCACCAATGTTGATGCAGTGCAGTGATCCAGAGAGTGCACTGGAACCACTGGGGATGCAGTGCAGTGAGTCCAGAGAGTGCACTGGCACCACTGGGGATGCAGTGCAGTGAGTCCTGAGAGTGCACTGGCACCACTGGGGATGCAGTGCAGTTAGTCCATAGAGTGCACTGGCTCCACTGGGGATGCAGTGCAGTGACTCAAGAGAGTGCACTGTCACCACTGGGGATGCATTGCAGTGAGTCCAGAGAGTACACTGGCACCTCAGGGCCTGCACTGCAGTGAGTGCAGAGAGTGCACTGGCACCACTGGGGATGCAGTGCGGTGAGTCCAGAGAGTACACTGGCACCACGGGGGATGCACCTCGGTGAGTCCAGAGAGTGCGCTGGGAACACCGGGGATGCAGTGCAGTGAGTGCAGAGAGTGCACTGGCACCACTGGGATGCAGTGCAGTGAGTCCGGAGAGTGCACTGGCACCACTGGGGATGCAGTGCAGTGAGTCCAGACAGTGCACTGGCACCACTGGGGTTGCACTGCAGTGAGTCCAGAGAGTGCACTGTCAGCACTGGGGATGCAGTGTAGTGAGTCCAGAGAGTGCACTGGCACCACTGGGGATGCAGTGCAGTGAGTCCAGAAAGTGCACTGGCACCCTTGGGGATGCAGTTCAGTGAGTCCAGAGAGTGCACTGGCACCACTGGGGATGCAGTGCAGTTACTCGAAAGAGCGCACTGGCACCAGTGCGGATGCACTGCAGTGAGTCCGGAGAGTGCCCTGGCACCAATGGTGATGCAGTGCAGTGAGTCCAGAGAGTGCACTGGCACCACTGGGGATGCAGTGCAGTGAGTCCAGAGAGTTCAATGGCACCACTGGGGTTGCACTGCAGTGAGTCCAGAGAGTGCACTGTCAGCACGGGTTAATGCAGTGCAGTGAGTCCAGAGAGTGCACTGGCACCACAGGGGATGCAGTGCAGTGAGTCCAGAGATTTCACTGGCACCACTGGGGATGCAGTGCAGTGAGTCCAGAGAGTGCCCTGGCACCACTGGGGATGCACTGCAATGAGTCCAGAGAATGCTCTGGCACTAAAGGGGATGCAGTGCAGTGACTCGAAAGAGTGCACTGGCACCACTGGGGATGCACTGCAGTGAGTCCGGAGAGTCCCCTGGCACCAATGGTGATGCAGTGCAGTGAGTCCAGAGAGTGCAGTGGCACCACTGGGGATGCAGTGCAGTGAGTCCAGAGAGTGCACTGGCACCACTGGGGATGCACTGCAGTGAGTCCAGAGAGTGCACTGGCACCACTGGTGATGCACTGCAGTGAGTCCAGAGAGTGCTCTGGGAACACTGGGGATGCAGTGCAGTGAGTGCAGAGAGTGCACTGGCACCACTGGGGATGCACTGCAGTGACTCGAAAGAGTGCACTGGCACCACTGCGGATGCACTGCAGTGAGTCCGGAGAGTGCCTTGGCACCAATGGTGATGCAGTGCAGTGAGTCCAGAGAGTGCACTGGCACCACTGGGGATGAAGTGCAGTGAGTCCAGAGAGGGCACTGGCACCACTGGGGATGCAGTGCAGTGAGTCCAGAGAGTGCACTGGCACCACTGGGGATGCACTGCAGTGAGTCCAGAGAGTGCACTGGCACCACTGGGGATGCAGTGCAGTGACTCCAGAGAGTGCAGAGTCACCACTGTTGATGCTGTGCTGCGACTCCAGAGAGTGCACTGGCACCACTGGGGATGCAGTGCAGTGAGTCCAGAGAGTGCACTGGCACCACTGTTGATGCAGTGCAATGAGTGCAGAGACTCTACTGGCACCACTGGGGATGCACTGCAGTGAGTCCAGAGAGTGCACTGGCACCACTGGGGATGCACTGCAGTGACTCAAAAGAGTGCACTGGCACCAAGGGGATGCACTGCAGTGAGTCCGGAGAGTGCACTGGCACGAATGGTGATGCAGTGCAGTGAGTCCAGAGAGTGCAGTGGCACCACTGGGGATGCAGTGCAGTGAGTCCAGAGAGAGCACTGGCACCACTGGGGATGCAATGCAGTGAGTCCAGAGAGTGCACTGGCACCACTGGGGATGCAGTGCAGTGAGTCCAGAGAGTGCACTGGCACCACTGGGGATGCACTGCAGTGATTCCAGAGAGTGCACTGGCACCACTGGGGATGCAGTCCACTGAGTCCAGAGAGTGCACTGGCACCACTGGGGATGCACTGCAGTGAGTCCGGAGAGTGCTCCGGCACCAATGGTGATTCAGTGCAGTGAGTCCAGAGAGTGCAGTGACACCACTGGGGATGCAGTGCAGTGAGTCCAGAGAGTGCACTGGCACCACTGGGGATGCAGTGCAGTGAGTCCAGAGAGTGCACTGGCACCACTGGGGATGAAGTGCAGTGAGTCCAGAGAGTGCACTGACACCACTGGGGATGCAGTGCAGTGAGTCCAGAGACTGCACTGGCACCACTGGTGATGCAGTGCAGTGAGTCCAGAGAGTGCACTGGCACCACTGGGGATGCACTGCAGTGAGTCCAGAGAGTGCACTGGCAGCACTGGGGATGCAGTGCAGTTGAGTCCAGAGAGTGCACTGGCACCTTGGAGATCCAGTGCAGTGAGTCCAGAGAGTGCACTGGCAGTTCTGGGGATGCAGTGCAGTGAGTGCAGAGAGTGCACTGGCACCACTGGGGATGCAGTGCAGTGACTCCAGAAAGTGCACTGGCACCACTGAGCTACACTGCAGTGAGTCCAGTAGTTGCACTGGCACCACTGGGGATGCACTGCTGTGAGTCCAGAGACTACACTGGCACCACTGGGGATGCAGTGCAGTGAGTCCAGAGAGTGCACTGGCACCACTGGGGATGCACTGCCGTGAGTCCAGAGAGTGCACTGGCACCACTGGGGATGCAGTGCAGTGACTCCAGAGAGTGCACTGGCACCACTTGGGATGCACTGCAAAGAGCTCAGAGAGTGCACTGGCACCACTGGGGATGCAGTGCAGTGAGTCCAGAGAGTGCACTGGCACCACTGGGGCTGCACTGCAGTGAGTCCAGAGAGTGCAGTGGCACCATTGGGGATGCAGTGCACTGAGTTCAGAGAGTGCACTGGCACCACTGGGGATGCAGTGCACTGAGTCCAGAGAGTGCACTGGCACCACTGGGAATGCAGTGCAGTGCGTCCTGAGAGTGCAAAGGCACCACAAGGGACGCACTGCAGTGAGTCCAGAGAGTGCACTGGCACCACTGGGGATGCAGTGCAGTGAGTCCAGAGAGTGCACCGGCTCCAATGGCGATACACTGCAGTGAGTCCAGACAGTGCACTGGCACCACTGGGGTTGCAGTGCAGTGAGTCCAGAGAGTGCACTGGCATCACTGGGGATGCACTGCCGTGAGTCCAGAGAGTGCACTGGCACCACAGGGGATGCACTGCAGTGAGTCCAGAGAGTGCACTGGCACCACTTGGGATGCACTGCAAAGAGCTCAGAGAGTGCACTGGCACCACTGGGGATGCAGTGCAGTGAGTCCAGAGAGTGCACTGGCACCACTGGGGATGCACTGCAGTGAGTCCAGAGAGTGCACTGGCACCACTGGGGATGCAGTGCAGTGACTCCAGAGAGTGCAGAGGCACCACTGGGGATGAAGTGCAGTGAGTGCAGAGAGTGCACTGGCACTTCTGGGGATGCATTGCAGTGAGTCCAGAGAGTGCACTGGCACCATTGGGGATGCAGTGCAGTGACTCCAGAGAGTGCACTGGCACAACTGCGGCTGCAGTGCAGTGAGTCCAGAGAGTGCACTAGCACCAATGAGATGCAGTGCAGTGAGTCCAGAGAGTGCACTGGCGCCACTGGGGATGCACTGCAGTGAGTCCAGAGAGTGCACTGGCACCACTTGGGATGCAGTGCAGTGAGTCCAGAGAGTGCACTGGCACCACTGGGGATGCAGTGCAGTGAGTCCAGAGAGTGCACTGGCACCACTGGGGATGCAGTGCAGTGACTCCAGAGAGTGCACTGGCACCACTGGGGATGCACTGCAGTGAGTCCACAGAGTGCACTGGCACCACTGGGGATGCACTGCAGTGAGTCCAGAGAGTGCACTGGCACCACTGGGGATGCACCCCGGTGAGTCCGGAGAGTGCACTGGCACCACTGGGGATGCACCCCGGCGAGGCCAGAGAGTGCACTCGCACCACTGGGGATGCACTGCAAAGAGCTCAGAGAGTGCACTGGCCCCACAGGGGATGTAGTGCAGTGAGTCCACAGAGGGCACTGGCACCACTGGGGATGCAGCGCAGTGACTCCAGAGAGTGCACTGGCACCACTGGGGATGCAGTGCAGTGAGTCCAGAGAGTGCACTGTCTCCACTGGGGATGCAGTGCAATGAGTCCAGAGAGTACACTGCCACCACTGGGTATGCACTGCAGTGAGTCCAGAGAGTGCACTGGCACCACTGGGGATGCAGTGCAGTGAGTCCAGAGAGTGCACTGGCACCACTGGGGATGCAGTGCAGTGAGTCCAGAGAGTGCACTGGCACCACTGGGGATGCAGTGCAGTGACTCGAAAGAGTGCACTGCCACCACTGGTGATGCACTGCAGTGACCCAGAGAGTGCACTGGAACCACTGGGGATGCAGTGCAGTGAGTCCAGAGAGTGCACTGGCACCACTGGGGATGCAGTGCAGTGAGTCCAGAGAGTGCACTGGCACCACTGGGTATGCAGTGCAGTTAGTCGATAGATTGCACTGGCTCTACTGGGGATGCAGTGCAGTGACTGAAGAGAGTGCACAGGCACCACTGGGGATGCAGTGCAGTGAGTCCAGAGAGTGCAATGGCACCACAGGGGATGCACTGCAGTGATTCCAGAGAGTGCACTGTCACCACTGGGGATGCAGTGCAGTGAGTCCAGAGAGTGCACTGGCACCACTGGGGATGCAATGCGGTGAGTCCAGAGAGTGCACTGGCACCACTGGGGATGCAGTGCAGTTAGTCCAGAGAGTGCACTGACACCACTGGGGATGCAGTGCAGTGAGTCCAGAGAGTGCACTGGCACCACAGGTGATGCAGTGCAGTGAGTACAAAGAGTGCACTGGCACCACAGGGGATGCACTGCAGTGATTCCAGAGAGTGCACTGGCACCAGTGGGGATGCAGTGCAGTGAGACCAGAGAGTGCACTGGCACCACTGGGGATGCACTGCAGTGAGTCCAGAGAGTGCACTGGCACCACTGGGATGCAGTGCAGTGAGTCCAGAGAGTGCACTGGCACCACTGGGGATGCAGTGCAGTGAGTCCAGAGAGTGCACTGGCACCACTGGTGATGCAGTACAGTGAGTCCAGTGAGTGCACTGGCACCACTGGGGATGCACTGCAGTGAGTCCAGTGAGTGCACTGGCACCACTGGGGATGCAGTGCAGTGAGTCCAGAGAGTGCACTGGCACCACTGGGGATGCACCCCGGTGAGCCCAGAGATTGCACTGGCACCACTGGGGATGCACTGCAGTGAGTGCAGAGAGTGCACTGGCACCACTGGGGATGCACTGCAGTGAGGGCAGAGAGTACACTGGCACCACTGGGGATGCACTGCAGTGAGTCCAGAGAGTGCACTGGCACCACTGGGGATTCAGCGCAGTGAGTCCAGAGAGTGCACTGGCACCACAGGGGATGCAGTGCAGTGAGTCCAGAGAGTGCACTGGCACCACTGGGGATGCACTGCAGTGATTCCGGAGAGTGCACTGGCACCACTGGGGATGCAGTGCAGTGAGTCCAGAGAGTGCACTGGCAGCACTTGGGATGCACTGCAGTGAGTCCAGAGAGTGCACTGGCACCACTGGCGATGCAGTGCAGTGAGTCCAGAGAGTGCACTGGCACCACTGGGGATGCACTGCAGTGACTCGAAAGAGTGCACTGGCACCACTGCGGATGCACTGCAGTGAGTCCGGAGAGTGCCCTGGCACCAATGGTGATGCAGTGCTGTGAGTCCAGAGAGTGCACTGGCAGCACTGGGGATGCAGTGCAGTGACTCCAGAGAGTGCTCTGGCACCACTGGGGATACAACGCAGTGAGTCCAGAGAGTGCACTGGCACCACTGGAAATGCAGTGCACTGAGTCCAGAGAGTGCACTGGCACCACTGGTGATGCAGTGCAGTGAGTCCAGAGAGTGCACTGGCACCACTGGCGATGCAGTGCAGTGAGTCCAGAGAGTGCACTGGCAGCACTGGGGATGCACTGCAGTGACTCCAGAGAGTGCTCTGGCACCACTGGGGATGCAGTTCAGTGAGTCCACAGAGTGCACAGGCACCACTGGGGATACACTGCAGTGACTCCAGAGAGTGCACTGGCACCACTGGGGATGCAGTGCAGTGAGTCCAGAGAGTGCACTGTCACCACTGGGGATGCAGTGCAGTGAGTCCAGAGAGTGCACTGGCACCAACTGGAGCTGCACTGCAGTGAGTCCTGAGATTGCACTGGCACCACTGGGGATGCACTACAGTGAGTCCAGAGACTACACTGGCACCACTGGGGATGCAGTGCAGTGAGTCCAGAGAGTGCACTGGCACCACTGTTCATGCAGTGCAGTGAGTCCAAAGAGTGCACTGGCACCACTGGGTATGCAGTGCATGAGTGCAGAGAGTCCACTGGCACCACTGGGGATGCAGTGCAGTCAGTCCAGAGAGTGGACTGGCACCAGTGGGGATGGAGTGCAGTGAGTCCAGAGAGTGCACTGGCACCACTGGGGATGCACTGCAGTGACTCGAAAGAGTGCACTGGCACCACTGCGGATGCACTGCAGTGAGTCCGGAGAGTGCCCTGGCACCAATGGTGATGCAGTGCAGTGAGTCCAGAGAGTGCACTGGCACCACTGGGGATGAAGTGCAGTGAGTCCAGAGAGTGCACTGGCACCACTGGGGATGCAGTGCAGTGAGTCCAGAGAGTGCACTGGCACCACTGGGGATGCACTGCAGTGAGTCCAGAGAGTGCACTGGCACCACTGGGGATGCACTGCAGTGAGTCCAGAGAGTGCACTGGCAGCACTGGGCATGCAGTGCAGTGACTCCAGAGAGTGCAGAGGCACCACTGTTGATGCTGTGCTGCGACTCCAGAGAGTGCACTGGCACCACTGGGGATGCACTGCAGTGAGTCCAGAGAGTGCACTGGCAACACTGGGGATGCAGTGCAGTGAGTGCAGAGAGTCTACTGGCACCACTGGGGATGCACTGCAGTGAGTCCAGAGAGTGCACTGGCACCACTGGGGATGCACTGCAGTGAGTCCAGAGAGTGCACTGGCAGCACTGGAGATGCAGTGCAGTGACTCCAGAGAGTGCAGAGGCACCACTGTTGATGCAGTGCAGTGACTCCAGAGAGTGCACTGGCACCACTGGGGATGCACTGCAGTGAGTCCAGAGAGTGCAGAGGCACCACTGTTGATGCAGTGCAGTGAGTGCAGAGAGTCTACTGGCACCACTGGGGATGCACTGCAGTGAGTCCAGAGAGTGCAGAGGCACCAATGTTGATGCAGTGCAGTGAGTGCAGAGAGTCTACTGGCACCACTGGGGATGCACTGCAGTGAGTCCAGAGAGTGCACTGGCACCACTGGGGATGCACTGCAGTGACTCAAAAGAGTGCACTGGCACCAAGGGGATGCACTGCAGTGAGTCCAGAGAGTGCAGTGGCACCTTTGGGGATGCAGTGCACTGAGTTCAGAGAGTGCACTGGCACCACTGGGGATGCAGTGCACTGAGTCCAGAGAGTGCACTTGCACCACTGGGGATGCAGTGCAGTGAGTCCTGAGAGTGCAAAGGCACCACAAGGGATGCACTGCAGTGAGTCCAGAGAGTGCACTGGCACTTCTGGGGATGCAGTGCAGTGAGTGCAGAGAGTGCACTGGCACCACTGGGGATGCAGTGCAGTGAGTCCAGAGAGTGCACTGGCACCACTTGGGATGCACTGCAAAGAGCTCAGAGAGTGCACTGGCACCACTGGGGATGCAGTGCAGTGAGTCCAGAGAGTGCACTGGCACCACTGGGGATGCACTACAGTGAGTCCAGAGAGTGCACTGGCACCACTGGGGATGCAGTGCAGTGACTCCAGATAGTGCAGAGGCACCACTGGGGATGAAGTGTAGTGAGTGCAGAGAGTGCACTGGCACTTCTGGGGATGCATTGCAGTGAGTCCAGAGAGTGCACTGGCACCACTGGGGATGCAGTGCAGTGACTCCAGAGAGTGCACTGGCACAACTGCGGATGCAGTGCAGTGAGTCCAGAGAGTGCACTAGCACCAATGGGATGCAGTGCAGTGAGTCCAGAGAGTGCACTGGCGCCACTGGGGATGCACTGCAGTGAGTCCAGAGAGTGCACTGGCACCAGTGGGGATGCAGTGCAGTGAGTCCAGAGAGTGCACTGGCACCACAGGGGATGCAGTGCAGTGACTCCAGAGAGTGCACTGGCAACACTGGGGATGCACTGCAGTGAGTCCACAGAGTGCACTGGCACCACTGGGGATGCACTGCAGTGAGTCCAGAGAGTGCACTGGCACCACTGGGGATGCACCCCGGTGAGTCCGGAGAGTGCACTGGCACCACTGGGGATGCACCCCGGCGAGTCCAGAGAGTGCACTCGCACCACTGGGGATGCACTGCAGTGAATCCAGAGAGTGCACTGGCCCCACAGGGGATGTAGTGCAGTGAGTCCACAGAGGGCACTGGCACCACTGGGGATGCAGCGCAGTGACTCCAGAGAGTGCACTGGCACCACTGGGGATGCAGTGCAGTGAGTCCAGAGAGTGCACTGTCTCCACTGGGGATGCAGTGCAATGAGTCCAGAGAGTACACTGCCACCACTGGGTATGCACTGCAGTGAGTCCAGAGAGTGCACTGGCACCACTGGGGATGCAGTGCAGTGAGTCCAGAGAGTGCCCTGGCACCACTGGGGATGCAGTGCAGTGAGTCCAGAGAGTGCACTGGCACCACTGGTGATGCAGTGCAGTGAGTCCAGAGAGTGCACTGGCACAAAAGGGGATGCACTGCAGTGAGTCCAGAGAGTGCACTGGCACCACTGGGGATGCAGTGCAGTGAGTCCAGAGAGTGCAATGTCAGCAGTGGGGATGCAGTGCAGTGAGTCCAGAGAGTGCACTGGCACCACTGGGGATGCAGTGCAATGAGTCCAGAGAGTGCACTGGCACCACTGGGGATGCAGTGCAGTGACTCGAAAGAGTGCACTGGCACCACTGGTGATGCACTGCAGTGACCCAGAGAGTGCACTGGAACCACTGGGGATGCAGTGCAGTGAGTCCAGAGAGTGCACTGGCACCACTGGGGATGCAGTGCAGTGAGTCCAGAGAGTGCACTGGCACCACTGGGTATGCAGTGCAGTTAGTCCATAGAGTGCACTGTCAGCAGTGGGGATGCAGTGCAGTGAGTCCAGAGAGTGCACTGGCACCACTGGGGATGCAATGCGGTGAGTCCAGAGAGTGCACTGGCACCACTGGGGATGCAGTGCAGTGAGTCCAGAGAGTGCACTGACACCACTGGGGATGCAGTGCAGTGAGTCCAGAGAGTGCACTGGCACCACAGGTGATGCAGTGCAGTGAGTACAAAGAGTGCACTGGCACCACAGGGGATGCACTGCAGTGATTCCAGAGAGTGCACTGGCACCAGTGGGGATGCAGTGCAGTGAGACCAGAGAGTGCACTGGCACCACTGGGGATGCACTGCAGTGAGTCCAGAGAGTGCACTGGCACCACTGGGATGCAGTGTAGTGAGTCCAGAGAGTGCACTGGCACCACTGGGGATGCAGTGCAGTGAGTCCAGAGAGTGCACTGGCACCACTGGTGATGCAGTACAGTGAGTCCAGTGAGTGCACTGGCACCACTGGGGATGCACTGCAGTGAGTCCAGTGAGTGCACTGGCACCACTGGGGATGCAGTGCAGTGAGTCCAGAGAGTGCACTGGCACCACTGGGGATGCACCCCGGTGAGCCCAGAGATTGCACTGGCACCACTGGGGATGCACTGCAGTGAGTGCAGAGAGTGCACTGGCACCACTGGGGATGCACTGCAGTGAGGGCAGAGAGTACACTGGCACCACTGGGGATGCACTGCAGTGAGTCCAGAGAGTGCACTGGCACCACTGGGGATTCAGCGCAGTGAGTCCAGAGAGTGCACTGGCACCACTGGGGATGCACTGCAGTGAGTCCAGAGAGTGCACTGGCACCACTGGGGATGCAGTGCAGTGAGTCCAGAGAGTGCACTGGCACCACAGGGGATGCAGTGCAGTGACTCCAGAGAGTGCACTGGCAACACTGGGGATGCACTGCAGTGAGTCCACAGAGTGCACTGGCACCACTGGAGATGCACTGCAGTGAGTCCAGAGAGTGCACTGGCACCACTGGGGATGCACCCCGATGAGTCCGGAGAGTGCACTGGCACCACTGGGGATGCACCCCGGCGAGTCCAGAGAGTGCACTCGCACCACTGGGGATGCACTGCAGTGAATCCAGAGAGTGCACTGGCCCCACAGGGTATGTAGTGCAGTGAGTCCACAGAGGGCACTGGCACCACTGGGGATGCAGCGCAGTGACTCCAGAGAGTGCACTGGCACCACTGGGGATGCAGTGCAGTGAGTCCAGAGAGTGCACTGTCTCCACTGGGGATGCAGTGCAATGAGTCCAGAGAGTACACTGCCACCACTGGGTATGCACTGCAGTGAGTCCAGAGAGTGCACTGGCACCACTGGGGATGCAGTGCAGTGAGTCCAGAGAGTGCACTGGCACCACTGGGGATGCAGTGCAGTGAGTCCAGAGAGTGCACTGGCACCACTGGTGATGCAGTGCAGTGAGTCCAGAGAGTGCACTGGCACAGAAGGGGATGCACTGCAGTGAGTCCAGAGAGTGCACTGGCACCACTGGGGATGCAGTGCAGTGAGTCCAGAGAGTGCAATGTCAGCAGTGGGGATGCAGTGCAGTGAGTCCAGAGAGTGCACTGGCACCACTGGGGATGCAGTGCAATGAGTCCAGAGAGTGCACTGGCACCACTGGGGATGCAGTGCAGTGAGTCCAGAGAGTGCACTGGCACCACTGGTGATGCACTGCAGTGACCCAGAGAGTGCACTGGAACCACTGGGGATGCAGTGCAGTGAGTCCAGAGAGTGCACTGGCACCACTGGGTATGCAGTGCAGTTAGTCCATAGAGTGCACTGTCAGCAGTGGGGATGCAGTGCAGTGAGTCCAGAGAGTGCACTGGCACCACTGGGGATGCACTGAAGTGACTCCAGAGACTGCACTGGCAACAATGGGGATGCACTGCAGTGAGTCCAGAAAATGCACTGGCACCACTGGGGATGCAGTGCAGTGACTCGAAAGAGTGCCCTGGCACCAATGGTGATGCAGTGCAGTGACCCAGAGAGTGCACTGGAACCACTGGGGATGCAGTGCAGTGAGTCCAGAGAGTCCACTGGCACCACTGGGGATGCAGTGCAGTGAGTCCAGAGAGTGCACTGGCACCACTGGGGATGCAGTGCAGTGACTCGAAAGAGTGCCCTGGCACCAAAGGTGATGCAGTGCAGTGACCCAGAGAGTGCACTGGAACCACTGGGGATGCAGTGCAGTGAGTCCAGAGAGTGCACTGGCACCACTGGGGATGCAGTGCAGTGAGTCCAGAGAGTGCACTGGCACCATTGGTTATGCAGTGCTGTTAGTCCATAGAGTGCACTGGCTCTACTGGGGATGCAGTGCAGTGACTCAAGAGAGTGCACAGGCACCACTGGGGATGCAGTGCAGTGAGTCCAGAGAGTGCAATGGCACCACAGGGGATGCACTGCAGTGATTCCAGAGAGTGCACTGGCACCACTGGGGATGCAGTGCAGTGAGTCCAGAGAGTGCACTGGCAGCACTTGGGATGCACTGCAGTGAGTCCAGAGAGTGCACTGGCACCACTGGGGATGCAGTGCAGTGAGTCCAGAGAGTGCACTGGCACCACTGGGGATGCAGTGCAGTGAGCCCAGAGATTGCACTGGCACCACTGGGGATGCACTGCAGTGAGTGCAGAGAGTGCACTGGCACCACTGGGGATGCACTGCAGTGAGGGCAGAGAGTGCACTGGGACCACAGGGGATGCAGTGCAGTGAGTCCAGAGAGTGCCCTGGCACCACTGGGGATGCAGTGCAGTGAGTCCAGAGAGTGCACTGGCACCACTGTGGATGCAGTGCAGTGAGTCCAGAGAGTGCACTGGCACCACTGGGGATGCACTGCAGTGAGTCCAGAGAGTGCACTGGCACCACTGGGGATGCAGTGCAGTGAGTCCAGAGAGTGCACTGGCACCACTGGGTATGCAGTGCAGTTAGTCCATAGAGTGCTCTGGCTCTACTGGGGATGCAGTGCAGTGACTCAAGAGAGTGCACAGGCACCACTGGGGATGCAGTGCAGTGAGTCCAGAGAGTGCACTGGCACCACTGGGGATACAATGCAGTGAGTCCAGAGAGTGCACTGGCACCACTGGGGATGCAGTGCAGTGAGTCCAGAGAGTGCACTGGCACCACTGGTGATGCAGTGCAATGAGTCCAGAGAGCCACTGGCACTTCTGGGGATGCACTGCAGTGAGTCCAGAGAGTGAACTGGCACCACTGGGGATACACTGCAGTGACTCCAGAGAGTGCACTGGCACCACTGGGGATGCAGTGCAGTGAGTCCAGAGAGTGCACTGGCACCACTGGGGATGCAGTGCAGTGAGTCCAGAGACTGCACTGGCACCAACTGGAGCTGCACTGCAGTGAGTCCTTAGATTGCACTGGCACCACTGGGGATGCACTACAGTGAGTCCAGAGACTACACTGGCACCACTGGGGATGCAGTGCAGTGAGTCCAGAGAGTGCACTGGCACCACTGTTCATGCAGTGCAGTGAGTCCAAAGAGTGCACTGGCACCACTGGGGATGCAGTGCATGAGTGCAGAGAGTCCACTGGCACCACTGGGGATGCAGTGCAGTGAGTCCTGAGAGTGGACTGGCACCAGTGGGGATGGAGTGCAGTGAGTCCAGAGAGTGCACTGGCACTACTGGGGATGCAGTGCACTGAGTCCAGAGAGTGCACTGGCTCCACTGGGGATGAACTGTAGTGAGTCCAGAGACTGCACAGGCACCATTTGGGATGCAGTGCAGTGACTCCAGAGAGTGCACTGGCACCACTGGGGATGCAGTGCAGTGAGTCCAGAGAGTGCACTGGCACCACTGGGGATGGAATGCAGTGAGTCCAGAGAGTGCACTGGCACCACTGGGGATGCACTGCAGTGAGTCCAGAGAGTGCACGGGCACCACTGGGGATGCACTGCAGTGAGTCCAGAGAGGGCACTGGCACCACTGGGGATGCAGTGCAGTGATTCCGGAGAGTGCACTGGCAGCACTGGGGATGCAGTGCAGTGAGTCCAGAGAGTGCACTGGCACCACTGGGGATGCACTGCAGTGAGTCCAGAGAGTGCACTGGCAGCACTGGGGATGCACTGCAGTGAGTCCAGAGAGTACACTGGCACCACTGGGGATGCACTGCAGTGACTCGAAAGAGTGCACTGGCACCACTGCGGATGCACTGCAGTGAGTCCGGAGAGTGCCCTGGCACCACTGGGGATGCAGTGCAGTGAGTGCAGAGAGTGCACTGGTACCACTGGGGATGCAGTGTAGTGAGTCCAGAGAGTGCACTGGCACCACTGGGGATGCACTGCAGTGAGTCCAGAGAGTGCACTGGCACCACTGCGGATGCACTGCAGTGAGTCCAGAGAGTGCACTGGCACCACTGGGGATGCAGTGCAGTGAGTCCAGAGAGTGCACTGGCACCACTGGTGATGCAGTGCAGTGAGTGCAGAGAGTGCACTGGCAGAAAAGGGAATGCACTGCAGTGAGTCCAGAGAGTGCACTGTCACCACTGGGGATGCAGTGCAGTGAGTCCAGAGAGTGCACTGGCAACACTGGGGATGCACCCCGGTGAGCCCAGAGATTGCACTGGCACCACTGGGGATGCACTGCAGTGAGTGCAGAGAGTGCACTGGCACCACTGGGGATGCACTGCAGTGAGGGCAGAGAGTGCACTGGGACCACAGGGGATGCAGTGCAGTGAGTCCAGAGAGTGCCCTGGCACCACTGGGGATGCAGTGCAGTGAGTCCAGAGAGTGCACTGGCACCACTGAGGATGCAGTGCAGTGACTCCAGAGAGTGCACTGGCACCACTGGGGATGCAGTGCAGTGAGTCCAGAGAGTGCACTGGCACCACTGGGGATGCAATGCGGTGAGTCCAGAGAGTGCACTGACACCACTGGGGATGCAGTGCAGTGAGTCCAGAGAGTGCACTGGCACCACAGGTGATGCAGTGCAGTGAGTACAAAGAGTGCACTGGCACCACAGGGGATGCACTGCAGTGATTCCAGAGAGTGCACTGGCACCACTGTGGATGCAGTGCAGTGAGTCCAGACAGTGCACTGGCACCACTGGGGATGCACTGCAGTGAGTCCAGAGAGTGCACCGGCAGCACTGGGGATGCAGTGCAGTTGAGTCCAGAGAGTGCACTGGCACCAGTGGGGGTGCACTGCAGTGAGTCCAGAGAGTGCACTGGCACCACTGGGGATGCAGTGCAGTGAGTCCAGAGAGTGCAGTGGCACCACTGGGGATGCAGTGCAGTGAGTGCAGAGAGTGCACTGGCACCACTGGGGATGCAGTGCAGTGAGTCCAGAGAGTGCACTGGCACCACTGGGGATGCAGTGCAGTGAGTCCAGAGAGTGCACTGGCACCACTGGGGATGCACCCCGGTGAGCCCAGAGATTGCACTGGCACCACTGGGGATGCAGTGCAGTGAGTCCAGAGAGTGCACTGGCACCACTGGGGATGCAGTGCAGTGAGTCCAGAGAGTGCACTGGCACCACTGGGGATGCAGTGCAGTGAGTCCAGAGAGTGCACTGGCACCACTGGGGATGCAGTGCAGTGAGTGTAGAGAGTGCACTGGCACCACTGGGGATGCAGTGCAGTGAGTCCAGAGAGTGCACTGGCACCACTGGGTATGCAGTGCAGTTAGTCCATAGAGTGCACTGGCTCTACTGGGGATGCAGTGCAGTGACTCAAGAGAGTGCACAGGCACCACTGGGGATGCAGTGCAGTGAGTCCAGAGAGTGCACTGGCACCACTGGGGATACAATGCAGTGAGTCCTGAGAGTGGACTGGCACCAGTGGGGATGGAGTGCAGTGAGTCCAGAGAGTGCACTGGCACCACTGGGGATGCAGTGCAGTGAGTCCAGAGAGTGCACTGGCTCCACTGGGGATAAACTGTAGTGAGTCCAGAGACTGCACAGGCACCATTTGGGATGCAGTGCAGTGCCTCCAGAGAGTGCACTGGCACCACTGTGGATGCACTGCAGTGACTCGAAAGAGTGCACTGGCACCACTGCGGATGCACTGCAGTGAGTCCGGAGAGTGCCCTGGCACCACTGGGGATGCAGTGCAGTGAGTGCAGAGAGTGCACTGGCACCACTGGGGATGCAGTGTAGTGAGTCCAGAGAGTGCACTGGCACCACTGGGGATGCAGTGCAGTGAGTCCAGAGAGTGCACTGGCACCACTGCGGATGCACTGCAGTGAGTCCAGAGAGTGCACTGGCACCACTGGGGATGCAGTGCAGTGAGTCCAGAGAGTGCACTGGCACCACTGGGGATGCAGTGCAGTGAGTGCAGAGAGTGCACTGGGAGAAAAGGGAATGCACTGCAGTGAGTCCAGAGAGTGCACTGTCACCACTGGGGATGCAGTGCAGTGAGTCCAGAGAGTGCACTGGCAACACTGGGGATGCACCCCGGTGAGCCCAGAGATTGCACTGGCACCACTGGGGATGCACTGCAGTGAGTGCAGAGAGTGCACTGGCACCACTGGGGATGCACTGCAGTGAGGGCAGAGAGTGCACTGGGACCACAGGGGATGCAGTGCAGTGAGTCCAGAGAGTGCCCTGGCACCACTGGGGATGCAGTGCAGTGAGTCCAGAGAGTGCACTGGCACCACTGAGGATGCAGTGCAGTGACTCCAGAGAGTGCACTGGCACCACTGGGGATGCAGTGCAGTGAGTCCAGAGAGTGCACTGGCACCACTGGGGATGCAATGCGGTGAGTCCAGAGAGTGCACTGGCACCATCGGGGATTCACTGCAGTGAGTCCAGAGAGTGCACTGACACCACTGGGGATGCAGTGCAGTGAGTCCAGAGAGTGCACTGGCACCACTGGGTATGCAGTGCAGTTAGTCCATAGAGTGCACTGGCTCTACTGGGGATGCAGTGCAGTGACTCAAGAGAGTGCACAGGCACCACTGGGGATGCAGTGCAGTGAGTCCAGAGAGTGCACTGGCACCACTGGGGATACAATGCAGTGAGTCCAGAGAGTGCACTGGCACCACTGGGGATGCAGTGCAGTGAGTCCAGAGAGTGCACTGGCACCACTGGTGATGCAGTGCAGTGAGTCCAGAGAGTGCACTGGCACCACTGGCGATGCAGTGCAGTGAGTCCAGAGAGTGCACTGGCAGCACTGGGGCTGCACTGCAGTGAGTCCAGAGAGTGCTCTGGCACCACTGGGGATGCAGTTCAGTGAGTCCAGAGAATGCACTGGCACCACTGGGGATACACTGCAGTGACTCCAGAGAGTGCACTGGCACCACTGGGGATGCAGTGCAGTGTGTCCAGAGACTGCACTGGCACCAACTGGAGCTGCACTGCAGTGAGTCCTGAGATTGCACTGGCACCACTGGGGATGCACTACAGTGAGTCCAGAGACTACACTGGCACCACTGGGGATGGAGTGCAGTGAGTCCAGAGAGTGCACTGGCACCACTGGGGATGCAGTGCAGTGAGTCCAGAGAGTGCACTGGCTCCACTGGGGATGAACTGTAGTGAGTCCAGAGACTGCACAGGCACCATTTGGGATGCAGTGCAGTGACTCCAGAGAGTGCACTGGCACCACTGGGGATGCAGTGCAGTGAGTCCAGAGAGTGCACTGGCACCACTGGGGATGCAATGCAGTGAGTCCAGAGAGTGCACTGGCACCACTGGGGATGCACTGCAGTGAGTCCAAAGAGTGCACGGGCACCACTGGGGATGCACTGCAGTGAGTCCAGAGAGTGCACTGACACCACTGGGGATGCAGTGCAGTGATTCCGGAGAGTGCACTGGCAGCACTGGGGATGCACTGCAGTGAGTCCAGAGAGTGCACTGGCACCACTGGGGATGCACTGCAGTGAGTCCAGAGAGTGCACTGGCAGCACTGGGGATGCACTGCAGTGAGTCCAGAGAGTGCACTGGCACCACTGGGGATGCACTGCAGTGACTCGAAAGAGTGCACTGGCACCACTGCGGATGCACTGCAGTGAGTCCGGAGAGTGCCCTGGCACCACTGGGGATGCAGTGCAGTGAGTGCAGAGAGTGCACTGGCACCACTGGGGATGCAGTGCAGTGAGTCCAGAGAGTGCACTGGCACCACTGGGGATGCACTGCAGTGAGTCCAGAGAGTGCACTGGCACCACTGCGGATGCACTGCAGTGAGTCCAGAGAGTGCACTGGCACCACTGGGGATGCAGTGCAGTGAGTCCAGAGAGTGCACTGGCACAACTGGGGATGCAGTGCAGTGAGTGCAGAGAGTGCACTGGCACAAAAGGGAATGCACTGCAGTGAGTCCAGAGAGCGCACTGTCACCACTGGGGATGCAGTGCAGTGAGTCCAGAGAGTGCACTGGCAACACTGGGGATGCACCCCGGTGAGCCCAGAGATTGCACTGGCACCACTGGGGATGCACTGCAGTGAGTGCAGAGAGTGCACTGGCACCACTGGGGATGCACTGCAGTGAGGGCAGAGAGTGCACTGGGACCACAGGGGATGCACTGCAGTGAGTCCAGAGAGTGCCCTGGCACCACTGGGGATGCAGTGCAGTGAGTCCAGAGAGTGCACTGGCAGCACTGAGGATGCAGTGCAGTGACTCCAGAGAGTGCACTGGCACCACTGGGGATACAGTGCAGTGAGTCCAGAGAGTGCAATGGCACCACAGGGGATGCACTGCAGTGATTCCAGAGAGTGCACTGTCACCACTGGGGATGCAGTGCAGTGAGTCCAGAGAGTACACTGGCACCTCAGGGGCTGCACTGCAGTGAGTCCAGAGAGTGCACTGGCACCACTGGGGATGCAGTGCGGTGAGTCCAGAGAGTGCACTGGCACCACTGGGGATGCACCTCGGTGAGTCCAGAGAGTGCTCTGGGAACACCGGGGATGCAGTGCAGTGAGTGCAGAGAGTGCACTGGCACCACTGGGGATGCAGTGCAGTGAGTGCAGAGAGTGCACTGGCACCACTGTGGATGCACTGCAGTGAGTCCAGAGAGTGCACTGGCACCACTGGGGATGCACTGCAGTGAGTCCGGAGAGTGCTCTGGGAACACTGGGGATGCAGTGCCTTGAGTGCAGAGAGTGCACTGGCACCACTGGGGATGCAGTGCAGTGAGTCCAGAGAGTGCACTGGCACCACTGGGGATGCACTGCAGTGACTCGAAAGAGTGCTCTGGCACCACTGCGGATGCACTGCAGTGAGTCCGGAGAGTGCCCTGGCACCAACGGTGATGCAGTGCAGTGAGTCCAGAGAGTGCAGTGGCACCACTGGGGATGCAGTGCAGTGAGTCCAGAGAGTGCCCTGGCACCACTGCGGATGCAATGCAGTGAGTCCAGAGAGTGCACTGGCACCACTGGGGATGAAGTGCAGTGAGTCCAGAGAGTGCACTGGCACCACTGGGGATGCAGTGCAGTGACTCCAGAGAGTGCACTGGCACCACTGGGGATGCACTGCAGTGAGTCCAGAGAGTGCACTTGCACCACTGGGGATGCACTGCAGTGAGTCCAGAGAGTGCACTGGCAGCACTGGGGACGCAGTGCAGTGACTCCAGAGAGTGCAGAGGCACCACTGTTGATGCAGTGCTGCGACTCCAGAGAGTGCACTGGCACCACTGGCGATGCACTGCAGTGACTCAAAAGAGTGCACTGGCACCACTGCGGATGCACTGCAGTGAGTCCGGAGAGTGCACTGGCACCAATGGTGATGCAGTGCAGTGAGTCCAGAGAGTGCAGTGGCACCACTGGAGATGCAGTGCAGTGAGTCCACAGAGGGCACTGGCTCCACTGGGGATGCAGTGCAGTGAGTCCAGAGAGTGCACTGGCACCACTGGGGATGCAATGCAGTGAGTCCAGAGAGTGCACTGGCACCACTGGGGATGCAGTGCAGTGACTCGAAAGAGTGCCCTGGCACCAATGGTGATGCAGTGCAGTGACCCAGAGAGTGCACTGGAACCACTGGGGATGCAGTGCAGTGAGTCCAGAGAGTGCACTGGCACCACTGGGGATGCAGTGCAGTGAGTCCAGAGAGTGCACTGGCACCATTGGTTATGCAGTGCTGTTAGTCCATAGAGTGCACTGGCTCTACTGGGGATGCAGTGCAGTGACTCAAGAGAGTGCACAGGCACCACTGGGGATGCAGTGCAGTGAGTCCAGAGAGTGCACTGGCACCACTGGGGATGCACTGCAGTGACTCGAAAGAGTGCTCTGGCACCACTGCGGATGCACTGCAGTGAGTCCGGAGAGTGCCCTGGCACCAACGGTGATGCAGTGCAGTGAATCCAGAGAGTGCAGTGGCACCACTGGGGATGCAGTGCAGTGAGTCCAGAGAGTGCACTGGCACCACTGGGGATGCAATGCAGTGAGTCCAGAGAGTGCACTGGCACCACTGGGGATGAAGTGCAGTGAGTCCAGAGAGTGCACTGGCACCACTGGGGATGCAGTGCAGTGAGTCCAGAGAGTGCACTGGCACCACTGGGGATGCACTGCAGTGAGTCCAGAGAGTGCACTTGCACCACTGGGGATGCACTGCAGTGAGTCCAGAGAGTGCACTGGCAGCACTGGGGATGCAGTGCAGTGACTCCAGAGAGTGCAGAGGCACCACTGTTGATGCAGTGCTGCGACTCCAGAGAGTGCACTGGCACCACTGGGGATGCACTGCAGTGACTCAAAAGAGTGCACTGGCACCACTGCGGATGCACTGCAGTGAGTCCGGAGAGTGCACTGGCACCAATGGTGATGCAGTGCAGTGAGTCCAGAGAGTGCAGTGGCACCACTGGGGATGCAGTGCAGTGAGTCCAGAGAGTGCACTGGCACCACTGGGGATGCAGTGCAGTGAGTCCAGAGAGTGCACTGGCACCACTGGGGATGAACTGCAGTGAGTCCAGAGAGTGCACTGGCAACACTGGGGATGCAGTGCAGTGAGTCCAGAGAGTGCACTGGCACCACTTTGGATGCACTGCAGTGATTCCAGAGAGTGCACTGGCACCACTGGGGATGCAGTGCAGAGGGTCCAGAGAGTGCACTGGCACCACTGGGGATGCACTGCAGTGAGTCCAGAGAGTGCCCTGGTACCAATGGTGATGCAGTGCAGTGAGTCCAGAGAGTGCAGTGACACCACTGGGGATGCAGTGCAGTGAGTCCAGAGAGTGCACTGGCACCACTGGGGATGCAATGCAGTGAGTCCAGAGAGTGCACTGGCACCACTAGGGAATGAAGTGCTGTGAGTCCAGAGAGTGCACTGGCACCACTGTGGATGCAGTGCAGTGAGTCCAGACAGTGCACTGGCACCACTGGGGATGCACTGCAGTGAGTCCAGAGAGTGCACCGGCAGCACTGGGGATGCAGTGCAGTTGAGTCCAGAGAGTGCACTGGCACCAGTGGGGCTGCACTGCAGTGAGTCCAGAGAGTGCACTGGCACCACTGGGGATGCAGTGCAGTGAGTCCAGAGAGTGCACTGGCACCACTGGGGATGCACTGCAGTGAGTCCAGAGAGTGCCCTGGCACCACTGGGGATGCAGTGCAGTAAGTCCAGAGAGTGCACTGGCACCACTGGGGATGCAGTGCAGTGAGTCCAGAGAGTGCACTGGCACCACTGGGGATGCACCCCGGTGAGCCCAGAGATTGCACTGGCACCACTGGGGATGCACTGCAGTGAGTGCAGAGAGTGCACTGGCACCACTGGGGATGCACTGCAGTGAGGGCAGAGAGTGCACTGGCACCACTGGGGATGCACTGCAGTGAGTCCAGAGAGTGCACTGGCACCACTGGGGATTCAGTGCAGTGAGTCCAGAGAGTGCACTGGCACCACTGGGGATGCAATGCAGTTAGTCCAGAGAGTGCACTGGCACCACTGTGGATGCAGTGCAGTGAGTCCAGAGAGTGCACTGGCACCACTGGGGATGCACTGCAGTGATTCCGGAGAGTGCACTGGCACCACTGGGGATGCAGTGCAGTGAGTCGAGAGAGTGCACTGGCAGCACTTGGGATGCACTGCAGTGAGTCCAGAGAGTGCACTGGCACCACTGGGGATGCAGTGCAGTGAGTCCAGAGAGTGCACTGGCACCACTGGGGATGCAGTGCAGTGAGTCCAGAGAGTGCACTGGCACCACTGGGGATGCACTGCAGTGAGTCCAGAGAGTGCACGGGCACCACTGGGGATGCACTGCAGTGAGTCCAGAGAGTGCACTGACACCACTGGGGATGCAGTGCAGTGATTCCGGAGAGTGCACTGGCAGCACTGGGGATGCACTGCAGTGAGTCCAGAGAGTGCACTGGCACCACTGGGGATGCACTGCAGTGAGTCCAGAGAGTGCACTGGCAGCACTGGGGATGCACTGCAGTGAGTCCAGAGAGTGCACTGGCACCACTGGGGATGCACTGCAGTGACTCGAAAGAGTGCACTGGCACCACTGCGGATGCACTGCAGTGAGTCCAGAGAGTGCACTGGCACCACTGGGGATGCAGTGCAGTGAGTGCAGAGAGTGCACTGGCACCACTGGGGATGCAGTGCAGTGAGTCCAGAGAGTGCACTGGCACCACTGGGGATGCACTGCAGTGAGTCCAGAGAGTGCACTGGCACCACTGCGGATGCACTGCAGTGAGTCCAGAGAGTGCACTGGCACCACTGGGGATGCAGTGCAGTGAGTCCAGAGAGTGCACTGGCACCACTGGGGATGCAGTGCAGTGAGTGCAGAGAGTGCACTGGCACAAAAGGGAATGCACTGCAGTGAGTCCAGAGAGCGCACTGTCACCACTGGGGATGCAGTGCAGTGAGTCCAGAGAGTGCACTGGCAACACTGGGGATGCACCCCGGTGAGCCCAGAGATTGCACTGGCACCACTGGGGATGCACTGCAGTGAGTGCAGAGAGTGCACTGGCACCACTGGGGATGCACTGCAGTGAGTCCAGAGAGTGCACCGGCAGCACTGGGGATGCAGTGCAGTTGAGTCCAGAGAGTGCACTGGCACCAGTGGGGCTGCACTGCAGTGAGTCCAGAGAGTGCACTGGCACCACTGGGGATGCAGTGCAGTGAGTCCAGAGAGTGCACTGGCACCACTGGGGATGCACTGCAGTGAGTCCAGAGAGTGCCCTGGCACCACTGGGGATGCAGTGCAGTAAGTCCAGAGAGTGCACTGGCACCACTGGGGATGCAGTGCAGTGAGTCCAGAGAGTGCACTGGCACCACTGGGGATGCACCCCGGTGAGCCCAGAGATTGCACTGGCACCACTGGGGATGCACTGCAGTGAGTGCAGAGAGTGCACTGGCACCACTGGGGATGCACTGCAGTGAGGGCAGAGAGTTCACTGGCACCACTGGGGATGCACTGCAGTGAGTCCAGAGAGTGCACTGGCACCACTGGGGATTCAGTGCAGTGAGTCCAGAGAGTGCACTGGCACCACTGGGGATGCAATGCAGTTAGTCCAGAGAGTGCACTGGCACCACTGTGGATGCAGTGCAGTGAGTCCAGAGAGTGCACTGGCACCACTGGGGATGCACTGCAGTGATTCCGGAGAGTGCACTGGCACCACTGGGGATGCAGTGCAGTGAGTCGAGAGAGTGCACTGGCAGCACTTGGGATGCACTGCAGTGAGTCCAGAGAGTGCACTGGCACCACTGGGGATGCAGTGCAGTGAGTCCAGAGAGTGCACTGGCACCACTGGGGATGCAGTGCAGTGAGTCCAGAGAGTGCACTGGCACCACTGGGGATGCACTGCAGTGAGTCCAGAGAGTGCACGGGCACCACTGGGGATGCACTGCAGTGAGTCCAGAGAGTGCACTGACACCACTGGGGATGCAGTGCAGTGATTCCGGAGAGTGCACTGGCAGCACTGGGGATGCACTGCAGTGAGTCCAGAGAGTGCACTGGCACCACTGGGGATGCACTGCAGTGAGTCCAGAGAGTGCACTGGCACCACTGGGGATGCACTGCAGTGAGTCCAGAGAGTGCACTGGCACCACTGGGGATGCACTGCAGTGACTCGAAAGAGTGCACTGGCACCACTGCGGATGCACTGCAGTGAGTCCGGAGAGTGCCCTGGCACCACTGGGGATGCAGTGCAGTGAGTGCAGAGAGTGCACTGGCACCACTGGGGATGCAGTGCAGTGAGTCCAGAGAGTGCACTGGCACCACTGGGGATGCACTGCAGTGAGTCCAGAGAGTGCACTGGCACCACTGCGGATGCACTGCAGTGAGTCCAGAGAGTGCACTGGCACCACTGGGGATGCAGTGCAGTGAGTCCAGAGAGTGCACTGGCACCACTGGGGATGCAGTGCAGTGAGTGCAGAGAGTGCACTGGCACAAAAGGGAATGCACTGCAGTGAGTCCAGAGAGCGCACTGTCACCACTGGGGATGCAGTGCAGTGAGTCCAGAGAGTGCACTGGCAACACTGGGGATGCACCCCGGTGAGCCCAGAGATTGCATTGGCACCACTGGGGATGCACTGCAGTGAGTGCAGAGAGTGCACTGGCACCACTGGGGATGCACTGCAGTGAGGGCAGAGAGTGCACTGGGACCACAGGGGATGCAGTGCAGTGAGTCCAGAGAGTGCCCTGGCACCACTGGGGATGCAGTGCAGTGAGTCCAGAGAGTGCACTGGCACCACTGAGGACGCAGTGCAGTGACTCCAGAGAGTGCACTGGCACCACTGGGGATGCAGTGCAGTGAGTCCAGAGAGTGCACTGGCACCACTGGGGATGCAATGCGGTGAGTCCAGAGAGTGCACTGGCACCACTGGGGATGCAGTGCAGTGAGTCCAGAGAGTGCACTGACACCACTGGGGATGCAGTGCAGTGAGTCCAGAGAGTGCACTGGCACCACAGGTGATGCAGTGCAGTGAGTACAAAGAGTGCACTGGCACCACAGGGGATGCACTGCAGTGATTCCAGAGAGTGCACTGGCACCAGTGGGGATGCAGTGCAGTGAGTCCAGAGAGTGCACTGGCACCACTGGGGATGCACTGCAGTGAGTCCAGAGAGTGCACTGGCACCACTGGGGATGCAGTGCAGTGAGTCCAGAGAGTGCACTGGCACCTTGGGGATGCACTGCAGTGAGTCCAGAGAGTACACTGGCACCACTGGGATGCAGTGCAGTGAGTCCAGAGAGTGCACTGGCACCACTGGGGATGCAGTGCAGTGACTCCAGAGAGTGCACTGGCACTTCTGGGGATGCAGTGCAGTGACTCCAGAGAGTGCACTGGCACCACTGGGGATGCACTGCAGTGAGTCCAGAGAGTGCACTGGCACCAGTGGGGATGCACTGCAGTGGGTCCAGAGAGTGCACTGGCACCACTGGGGATGCACTGCAGTGAGTCCAGAGAGTGCACTGGCACCACTGGCGATGCAGTGCAGTGAGTCCAGAGAGTGCACTGGCACCAGTGGGGATGCACTGCAGTGGGTCCAGAGAGTGCACTGGCACCACTGGGGATGCAGTGCAGTGAGTCCAGAGAGTGCACTGGCACCACTGGCGATGCAGTGCAGTGAGTCCAGAGAGTGCACTGGCACCACTGGGGATGCAGTACAGTGAGTCCAGAGAGTGCAATGGCACCACTGGGGATGCAGTGCAGTGAGTCCAGAGAGTGCACTGGCACCACTGGGATGCAGTGCAGTGAGTCCAGAGAGTGCACTGACACCACTGGGGATGCAGTGCAGTGAGTCCAGAGAGTGCACTGGCACCACTGGTGATGCAGTACAGTGAGTCCAGTGAGTGCACTGGCACCACTGGGGATGCACTGCAGTGAGTCCAGTGAGTGCACTGGCACCACTGGGGATGCAGTGCAGTGAGTCCAGAGAGTGCACTGGCACCACTGGGGATGCACCCCGGTGAGCCCAGAGATTGCACTGGCACCACTGGGGATGCACTGCAGTGAGTGCAGAGAGTGCACTGGCACCACTGGGGATGCACTGCAGTGAGGGCAGAGAGTGCACTGGCACCACTGGGGATGCACTGCAAAGAGCTCAGAGAGTGCACTGGCACCACTAGGGATGCAGTGCAGTGAGTCCAGAGAGTGCACTGGCACCACTGGGGATGCACTGCAGTGAGTCCAGAGAGTGCAGTGGCACCTTTGGGGATGCAGTGCACTGAGTTCAGAGAGTGCACTGGCACCACTGGGGATGCAGTGCACTGAGTCCAGAGAGTGCACTTGCACCACTGGGGATGCAGTGCAGTGAGTCCTGAGAGTGCAAAGGCACCACAAGGGATGCAGTGCAGTGAGTCCAGAGAGTGCACTGGCACTTCTGGGGATGCAGTGCAGTGAGTGCAGAGAGTGCACTGGCACCACTGGGGATGCAGTGCAGTGAGTCCAGAGAGTGCACTGGCACCACTGGGGATGCACTACAGTGAGTCCAGAGAGTGCACTGGCACCACTGGGGATGCAGTGCAGTGAGTCCAGAGAGTGCAGAGGCACCACTGGGGATGAAGTGCAGTGAGTGCAGAGAGTGCACTGGCACTTCTGGGGATGCATTGCAGTGAGTCCAGAGAGTGCACTGGCACCACTGGGGATGCAGTGCAGTGACTCCAGAGAGTGCACTGGCACAACTGCGGATGCAGTGCAGTGAGTCCAGAGAGTGCACTAGCACCAATGGGATGCAGTGCAGTGAGTCCAGAGAGTGCACTGGCGCCACTGGGGATGCACTGCAGTGAGTCCAGAGAGTGCACTGGCACCACTGGGGATGCAGTGCAGTGAGTCCAGAGAGTGCACTGGCACCACAGGGGATGCAGTGCAGTGACTCCAGAGAGTGCACTGGCAACACTGGGGATGCAGTGCAGTGAGTCCAGAGAGTGCACTGGCACCACTGGGGATGCACTGCAGTGAGTCCAGAGAGTGCACTGGCACCACTGGGGATACACTGCAGTGACTCCAGAGAGTGCACTGGCACCACTGGGGATGCACCCCGGCGAGTCCAGAGAGTGCACTCGCACCACTGGGGATGCACTGCAGTGAATCCAGAGAGTGCACTGGCCCCACAGGGGATGTAGTGCAGTGAGTCCACAGAGGGCACTGGCACCACTGGGGATGCAGTGCAGTGAGTCCAGAGAGTGCACTGTCTCCACTGGGGATGCAGTGCAATGAGTCCAGAGAGTACACTGCCACCACTGGGTATGCACTGCAGTGAGTCCAGAGAGTGCACTGGCACCACTGGGGATGCAGTGCAGTGAGTCCAGAGAGTGCACTGGAACCACTGGGGATGCAGTGCAGTGAGTCCAGAGAGTGCACTGGCACCACTGGTGATGCAGTGCAGTGAGTCCAGAGAGTGCACTGGCACAAAAGGGGATGCACTGCAGTGAGTCCAGAGAGTGCACTGTCAGCAGTGGGGATGCAGTGCAGTGAGTCCAGAGAGTGCACTGGCACCACTGGGGATGCAGTGCAGTGAGTCCAGAGAGTGCACTGGCACCACTGGGGATGCAGTGCAGTGAGTCCAGAGAATGCACTGGCACCACTGGGGATGCAGTGCAGTGACTCGAAAGAGTGCACTGGCACCACTGGTGATGCACTGCAGTGACCCAGAGAGTGCACTGGAACCACTGGGGATGCAGTGCAGTGAGTCCAGAGAGTGCACTGGCACCACTGGGGATGCAGTGCAGTGAGTCCAGAGAGTGCACTGGCACCACTGGGTATGCAGTGCAGTTAGTCCAGAGAGTGCACTGTCAGCAGTGGGGATGCAGTGCAGTGAGTCCAGAGAGTGCACTGGCACCACTGGGGATGCACTGCAGTGACTCCAGAGACTGCACTGGCAACAATGGGGATGCACTGCAGTGAGTCCAGAAAATGCACTGGCACCACTGGGGATGCAGTGCAGTGACTCGAAAGAGTGCCCTGGCACCAATGGTGATGCAGTGCAGTGACCCAGAGAGTGCACTGGAACCACTGGGGATGCAGTGCAGTGAGTCCAGAGAGTGCACTGGCACCACTGGGGATGCAGTGCAGTGAGTCCAGAGAGTGCACTGGCACCACTGGGTATGCAGTGCAGTTAGTCCATAGAGTGCACTGGCTCTACTGGGGATGCAGTGCAGTGACTGAAGAGAGTGCACAGGCACCACTGGGGATGCAGTGCAGTGAGTCCAGAGAGTGCAATGGCACCACAGGGGATGCACTGCAGTGATTCCAGAGAGTGCACTGTCACCACTGGGGATGCAGTGCAGTGAGTCCAGAGAGTACACTGGCACCTCAGGGGCTGCACTGCAGTGAGTCCAGAGAGTGCACTGGCACCACTGGGGATGCAGTGCGGTGAGTCCAGAGAGTGCACTGGCACCACTGGGGATGCACCTCGGTGAGTCCAGAGAGTGCTCTGGGAACACCGGGGATGCAGTGCAGTGAGTGCAGAGAGTGCACTGGCACCACTGGGGATGCAGTGCAGTGAGTGCAGAGAGTGCACTTGCACCACTGTGAATGCACTGCAGTGAGTCCAGAGAGTGCACTGGCACCACTGGGGATGCACTGCAGTGAGTCCGGAGAGTGCTCTGGGAACACTGGGGATGCAGTGCCTTGAGTGCAGAGAGTGCACTGGCACCACTGGGGATGCAGTGCAGTGAGTCCAGAGAGTGCACTGGCACCACTGGGGATGCACTGCAGTGACTCGAAAGAGTGCTCTGGCACCACTGCGGATGCACTGCAGTGAGTCCGGAGAGTGCCCTGGCACCAACGGTGATGCAGTGCAGTGAGTCCAGAGAGTGCAGTGGCACCACTGGGGATGCAGTGCAGTGAGTCCAGAGAGTGCACTGGCACCACTGCGGATGCAATGCAGTGAGTCCAGAGAGTGCACTGGCACCACTGGGGATGAAGTGCAGTGAGTCCAGAGAGTGCACTGGCACCACTGGGGATGCAGTGCAGTGACTCCAGAGAGTGCACTGGCACCACTGGGGATGCACTGCAGTGAGTCCAGAGAGTGCACTTGCACCACTGGGGATGCACTGCAGTGAGTCCAGAGAGTGCACTGGCAGCACTGCGGATGCACTGCAGTGAGTCCGGGGAGTGCACTGGCACCAATGGTGATGCAGTGCAGTGAGTCCAGAGAGTGCAGTGGCACCACTGGGGATGCAGTGCAGTGAGTCCACAGAGGGCACTGGCTCCACTGGGGATGCAGTGCAGTGAGTCCAGAGAGTGCACTGGCACCTCTGGGGATGCAATGCAGTGAGTCCAGAGAGTGCACTGGCACCACTGGGGATGCAGTGCAGTGACTCGAAAGAGTGCCCTGGCACCAATGGTGATGCAGTGCAGTGACCCAGAGAGTGCACTGGAACCACTGGGGATGCAGTGCAGTGAGTCCAGAGAGTGCACTGGCACCACTGGGGATGCAGTGCAGTGAGTCCAGAGAGTGCACTGGCACCATTGGTTATGCAGTGCTGTTAGTCCATAGAGTGCACTGGCTCTACTGGGGATGCAGTGCAGTGACTCAAGAGAGTGCACAGGCACCACTGGGGATGCAGTGCAGTGAGTCCAGAGAGTGCAATGGCACCACAGGGGATGCACTGCAGTGATTCCAGAGAGTGCACTGTCACCACTGGGGATGCAGTGCAGTGAGTCCAGAGAGTACACTGGCACCTCAGGGGCTGCACTGCAGTGAGTCCATAGAGTGCACTGGCACCACTGGGGATGCAGTGCGGTGAGTCCAGAGAGTGTACTGGCACCACTGGGGATGCACCTCGGTGAGTCCAGAGAGTGCTCTGGGAACACCGGGGATGCAGTGCAGTGAGTGCAGAGAGTGCACTGGCACCACTGGGGATGCAGTGCAGTGAGTGCAGAGAGTGCACTGGCACCACTGTGGATGCACTGCAGTGAGTCCAGAGAGTGCACTGGCACCACTGGGGATGCACTGCAGTGAGTCCGGAGGGTGCTCTGGGAACACTGGGGATGCAGTGCAGTGAGTGCAGAGAGTGCACTGGCACCACTGGGGATGCAGTGCAGTGAGTCCAGAGAGTGCACTGGCACCACTGGGGATGCACTGCAGTGACTCGAAAGAGTGCTCTGGCACCACTGCGGATGCACTGCAGTGAGTCCGGAGAGTGCCCTGGCACCAACGGTGATGCAGTGCAGTGAGTCCAGAGAGTGCACTGGCACCACTGGGGATGAAGTGCAGTGAGTCCAGAGAGTGCACTGGCACCACTGGGGATGCAGTGCAGTGAGTCCAGAGAGTGCACTGGCACCACTGGGGATGGACTGCAGTGAGTCCAGAGAGTGCACTTGCACCACTGGGGATGCACTGCAGTGAGTCCAGAGAGTGCACTGGCAGCACTGGGGATGCAGTGCAGTGACTCCAGAGAGTGCAGAGGCACCACTGTTGATGCAGTGCTGCGACTCCAGAGAGTGCACTGGCACCACTGGGGATGCACTGCAGTGACTCAAAAGAGTGCACTGGCACCACTGCGGATGCACTGCAGTGAGTCCGGAGAGTGCACTGGCACCAATGGTGATGCAGTGCAGTGAGTCCAGAGAGTGCAGTGGCACCACTGGGAATGCAGTGCAGTGAGTCCAGAGAGTGCACTGGCACCACTGGGGATGCAGTGCAGTGAGTCCAGAGAGTGCACTGGCACCACTGGGGATGCACTGCAGTGAGTCCAGAGAGTGCACTGGCACCACTGGGGATGCAGTGCAGTGAGTCCAGAGAGTGCACTGGCACCACTTTGGATGCACTGCAGTGATTCCAGAGAGTGCACTGGCACCACTGGGGATGCAGTGCAGTGAGTCCAGAGAGTGCACTGGCACCACTGGGGATGCACTGCAGTGAGTCCGGAGAGTGCCCTGTACCAATGGTGATGCAGTGCAGTGAGTCCAGAGAGTGCAGTGACACCACTGGGGATGCAGTGCAGTGAGTCCAGAGAGTGCCCTGGCACCACTGGGGATGCAGTGCAGTGAGTCCAGAGAGTGCACTGGCACCACTCGGGATGAAGTGCAGTGAGTCCAGAGAGTGCACTGGCACCACTGTGGATGCAGTGCAGTGAGTCCAGACAGTGCACTGGCACCACTGGGGATGCAGTGCAGTGAGTCCAGAGAGTGCACCGGCAGCACTGGGGATGCAGTGCAGTTGAGTCCAGAGAGTGCACTGGCACCAGTGGGGGTGCACTGCAGTGAGTCCAGAGAGTGCACTGGCACCACTGGGGATGCAGTGCAGTGAGTCCAGAGAGTGCACTGGCACCACTGGGGATGCAGTGCAGTGAGTGCAGAGAGTGCCCTGGCACCACTGGGGATGCAGTGCAGTGAGTCCAGAGAGTGCACTGGCACCACTGGGGATGCAGTGCAGTGAGTCCAGAGAGTGCACTGGCACCACTGGGGATGCACCCCGGTGAGCCCAGAGATTGCACTGGCACCACTGGGGATGCACTGCAGTGAGTGCAGAGAGTGCACTGGCACCACTGGGGATGCACTGCAGTGAGGGCAGAGAGTGCACTGGCACCACTGGGGATGCACTGCAGTGAGTCCAGAGAGTGCACTGGCACCACTGGGGATTCAGTGCAGTGAGTCCAGAGAGTGCACTGGCACCACTGGGGATGCAATGCAGTTAGTCCAGAGAGTGCACTGGCACCACTGTGGATGCAGTGCAGTGAGTCCAGAGAGTGCACTGGCACCACTGGGGATGCAGTGCAGTGAGTCCAGAGAGTGCACTGGCACCACTGGCGATGCAGTGCAGTGAGTCCAGAGAGTGCACTGGCACCACTGGGGATGCAGTACAGTGAGTCCAGAGAGTGCAATGGCACCACTGGGGATGCAGTGCAGTGAGTCCAGAGAGTGCACTGGCACCACTGGGATGCAGTGCAGTGAGTCCAGAGAGTGCACTGGCACCACTGGGGATGCACATCAGTGAGTCCAGAGAGTGCACTGGCACCACTGGGGATGCAGTGCAGTGAGTCCAGAGAGTGCACTGGCACCACTGGGTATGCAGTGCAGTGAGTCCATAGAGTGCACTGGCTCTACTGGGGATGCAGTGCAGTGACTCAAGAGAGTGCACAGGCACCACTGGGGATGCAGTGCAGTGAGTCCAGAGAGTGCACTGGCACCACCGGGGATACAATGCAGTGAGTCCAGAGAGTGCACTGGCACCACTGGGGATGCAGTGCAGTGAGTCCAGAGAGTGCACTGGCACCACTGGGGATGCAGTGCAGTGACTCCAGAGAGTGCACTGGCACCACTGGCGATGCAGTGCAGTGAGTCCAGAGAGTGCACTGGCAGCAATGGGGCTGCACTGCAGTGAGTCCAGAGAGTGCTCTGGCACCACTGGGGATGCAGTGCAGTGAGTCCAGAGAGTGCACTGGCACCACTGGGGATACACTGCAGTGACTCCAGAGAGTGCACTGGCACCACTGGGGATGCAGTGCAGTGAGTCCAGAGAGTGCACTGGCACCACTGGGGATGCAGTGCAGTGAGTCCAGAGACTGCACTGGCACCAACTGGAGCTGCACTGCAGTGAGTCCTTAGATTGCACTGGCACCACTGGGGATGCACTACAGTGAGTCCAGAGACTACACTGGCACCACTGGGGATGCAGTGCAGTGAGTCCAGAGAGTGCACTGGCACCACTGTTCATGCAGTGCAGTGAGTCCAAAGAGTGCCCTGGCACCACTGGGTATGCAGTGCATGAGTGCAGAGAGTCCACTGGCACCACTGGGGATGCAGTGCAGTGAGTCCTGAGAGTGGACTGGCACCAGTGGGGATGGAGTGCAGTGAGTCCAGAGAGTGCACTGGCACCACTGGGGATGCAGTGCAGTGAGTCCAGAGAGTGCACTGGCTCCACTGGGGATGAACTGTAGTGAGTCCAGAGACTGCACAGGCACCATTTGGGATGCAGTGCAGTGACTCCAGAGAGTGCACTGGCACCACTGGGGATGCAGTGCAGTGAGTTCAGAGAGTGCACTGGCACCACTGGGGATGGAATGCAGTGAGTCCAGAGAGTGCACTGGCACCACTGGGGATGCACTGCAGTGAGTCCAGAGAGTGCACGGGCACCACTGGGGATGCACTGCAGTGAGTCCAGAGAGTGCACTGACACCACTGGGGATGCAGTGCAGTGATTCCGGAGAGTGCACTGGCAGCACTGGGATGCAGTGCAGTGAGTCCAGAGAGTGCACTGGCACCACTGGGGATGCACTGCAGTGAGTCCAGAGAGAGCACTGGCAGCACTGGGGATGCACTGCAGTGAGTCCAGAGAGTGCACTGGCACCACTGGGGATGCACTGCAGTGACTCGAAAGAGTGCACTGGCACCACTGCGGATGCACTGCAGTGAGTCCGGAGAGTGCCCTGGCACCACTGGGGATGCAGTGCAGTGAGTGCAGAGAGTGCACTGGCACCACTGGGGATGCAGTGCAGTGAGTCCAGAGAGTGCACTGGCACCACTGGGGATGCACTGCAGTGAGTCCAGAGAGTGCACTGGCACCACTGCGGATGCACTGCAGTGAGTCCAGAGAGTGCACTGGCACCACTGGGGATGCAGTGCAGTGAGTCCAGAGAGTGCACTGGCACCACTGGGGATGCAGTGCAGTGAGTCCAGAGAGTGCACTGGCAACACTGGGGATGCACCCAGGTGAGCCCAGAGATTGCACTGGCACCACTGGGGATGCACTGCAGTGAGTGCAGAGAGTGCACTGGCACCACTGGGGATGCACTGCAGTGAGGGCAGAGAGTGCACTGGGACCACAGGGGATGCAGTGCAGTGAGTCCAGAGAGTGCCCTGGCACCACTGGGGATGCAGTGCAGTGAGTCCAGAGAGTGCACTGGCACCACTGAGGATGCAGTGCAGTGACTCCAGAGAGTGCACTGGCACCACTGGGGATGCAGTGCAGTGAGTCCAGAGAGTGCACTGGCACCACTGGGGATGCAATGCGGTGAGTCCAGAGAGTGCACTGGCACCACTGGGGATGCAGTGCAGTGAGTCCAGAGAGTGCACTGACACCACTGGGGATGCAGTGCAGTGAGTCCAGAGAGTGCACTGGCACCACAGGTGATGCAGTGCAGTGAGTACAAAGAGTGCACTGGCACCACAGGGGATGCACTGCAGTGATTCCAGAGAGTGCACTGGCACCACTGTGGATGCAGTGCAGTGAGTCCAGACAGTGCACTGGCACCACTGGGGATGCACTGCAGTGAGTCCAGAGAGTGCACCGGCAGCACTGGGGATGCAGTGCAGTTGAGTCCAGAGAGTGCACTGGCACCAGTGGGGGTGCACTGCAGTGAGTCCAGAGAGTGCACTGGCACCACTGGGGTTGCAGTGCAGTGAGTCCAGAGAGTGCAGTGGCACCACTGGGGATGCAGTGCAGTGAGTGCAGAGAGTGCACTGGCACCACTGGGGATGCAGTGCAGTGAGTCCAGAGAGTGCACTGGCACCACTGGGGATGCAGTGCAGTGAGTCCAGAGAGTGCACTGGCACCACTGGGGATGCACCCCGGTGAGCCCAGAGATTGCACTGGCACCACTGGGGATGCACTGCAGTGAGTGCAGAGAGTGCACTGGCACCACTGGGGATGCAGTGCAGTGAGTCCAGAGAGTGCACTGGCACCACTGGGGATGCAGTGCAGTGAGTCCAGAGAGTGCACTGGCACCACTGGGGATGCACTGCAGTGAGTCCAGAGAGTGCACTGGCACCACTGGCGATGCAGTGCAGTGAGTCCAGAGAGTGCACTGGCACCACTGGGTATGCAGTGCAGTTAGTCCATAGAGTGCACTGGCTCTACTGGGGATGCAGTGCAGTGACTCAAGAGAGTGCACAGGCAGCACTGGGGATGCAGTGCAGTGAGTCCAGAGAGTGCACTGGCACCACTGGGGATACAATGCAGTGAGTCCAGAGAGTGCATTGGCACCACTGGGGATGCAGTGCACTGAGTCCAGAGAGTGCACTGGCACCACTGGTGATGCAGTGCAGTGAGTCCAGAGAGTGCACTGGCACCACTGGCGATGCAGTGCAGTGAGTCCAGAGAGTGCACTGGCAGCACTGGGGCTGCACTGCAGTGAGTCCTGAGATTGCACTGGCACCACTGGTGATGCACTACAGTGAGTCCAGAGACTACACTGGCACCACTGGGGATGCAGTGCAGTGAGTCCAGAGAGTGCACTGGCACCACTGGGGATGCAGTGCAGTGAGTCCAAAGAGTGCACTGGCACCACTGGGTATGCAGTGCATGAGTGCAGAGAGTCCACTGGCACCACTGGGGATGCAGTGCAGTGAGTCCTGAGAGTGGACTGGCACCAGTGGGGATGGAGTGCAGTGAGTCCAGAGAGTGCACTGGCACCACTGGGAATGCAGTGCAGTGAGTCCAGAGAGTGCACTGGCTCCACTGGGGATGAACTGTAGTGAGTCCAGAGACTGCACAGGCACCATTTGGGATGCAGTGCAGTGACTCCAGAGAGTGCACTGGCACCACTGGGGATGCAGTGCAGTGAGTCCAGAGAGTGCACTGGCACCACTGGGGATGCAATGCAGTGAGTCCAGAGAGTGCACTGGCACCACTGGGGATGCACTGCAGTGAGTCCAGAGAGTGCACGGGCACCACTGGGGATGCACTGCAGTGAGTCCAGAGAGTGCACTGACACCACTGGGGATGCAGTGCAGTGATTCCGGAGAGTGCACTGGCAGCACTGGGGATGCAGTGCAGTGAGTCCAGAGAGTGCACTGGCACCACTGGGGATGCACTGCAGTGAATCCAGAGAGTGCACTGGCAGCACTGGGGATGCTCTGCAGTGAGTCCAGAGAGTGCACTGGCACCACTGGGGATGCACTGCAGTGAGTCCAGAGAGTGCACTGGCACCACTGGGGATGCAGTGCAGTGAGACCAGAGACTTCACAGGCACCACTGGGGATGCAGTGCAGTGAGTCCAGACAGTGCACTGGCACCACTGGGGATGCAGTGCAGTGAGTCCAGAGAGTGCACTGGCACCACTGCGGATGCACTGCAGTGAGTCCTGAGAGTGCACTGGCACCACTGGGGATGCACTGCAGTGAGTCCAGAGAGTGCACTGGCACCACGGGGATGCAGTGCACTGAGTCCACAGAGTGCACTGGCACCACTGGGGATACACTGCAGTGAGTCCAGAGAGTGCACTGGCACCACTGGGGATGCAGTGCAGTGAGTCCAGAGAGTGCACTGGCACCACTGGGGATGCACTGCAGTGAGTCCAGAGAGTGCTCTGGCACCACTGGGGATGCAGTTCAGTGAGTCCACAGAGTGCACTGGCACCACTGGGGATGCACTGCAGTGACTCCAGAGAGTGCACTGGCACCATTGGGGATCCACTGCAGTGAGTGCAGAGAGTGCACTGGCACCACTGGTGATGCAGTGCAATGATTCCAGAGAGCCACTGGCACTTCTGGAGATGCAGTGCAGTGAGTCCAGAGAGTGCACTGGCACCACTGGGGATGCAGTGCACTGAGTCCAGAGAGGGCACTGGCACCACTGGTGATGCAGTGCAGTGCGTCCAGAGAGCCACTGGCACCATTGGGGATGCAGTGTACTGTGTCCAGAGAGTGCACTGGCACCACTGGGGATGCAGTGCACTGAGTCCAGAGAGTGCACTCTCAGCACTGGGGATGCACTGCAGTGAGTCCAAAGAGTGCACTGGCACCACAGGGGATGCAGTGCAGTGAGACCAGAGAGTGCACTGGCACCACTGGGGATGCAGTGCAGTGAGTCCAGAGAGTGCACTGGCTACACTGGTGATGCAGTGCAGTGAGTCCAGAGAGTGCACTGGCACCACTGAGGATGCAGTGCAGTGAGTCCTGAGAGTGCAATGGCACCACTGGGGGTGCAGTGCAGTGAGTCCAGAGAGTGCACTGGCACCACTAGGGATGCAGTGCAGTGAGTCCAGAGAGTGCACTGGCACCACAGGTGATGCAGTGCAATGAGTCCAGAGAGCCACTGGCACTTCTGGGGATGCACTGCAGTGAGTCCAGAGAGTGAACTGGCACCACTGGGGATGCAGTGCACTGAGTCCAGAGAGGGCACTGTCAGCAATGGGGATGCAGTGCAGTGAGTCCAGAGAGTGCACTGGCACTACTGGGGTTCTCACTGAAGTGAGAATGTATCTGAATCCCCTGTGGTGCCAGTGCACTCTCTGGACTCACTGAACTGCATCCCCAGTGGTTCCAGTGCACTCTCTGGAGTAACTGCAGTGCATACCCTGTGGTGCCAGTGCACTCTCTGGACTCACTGTACTGCATCCTCAGTGGTGCCAGTTGACTCTCTGGACTCACTGCACTGCTCCAGCCGCGGCATCCGCTCCAGCCGCCTCAGCCGCTCCAGCCGCGGTAGCCCTTCCAGCCGCGGCAGACGCTCTAGACGCTCCAGCCGCCGCAGCCGCTCCAGCCGCGGCAGCCGCTCCAGCCGCGGCAGCCGTGGCAGCCGCTCCAGCCGCATCAGCCGCGAAAGCCGCTAACGAGTGGAGCGGCTGCCACGGCTGGAGCGGGTGCCGCGTTTGGAGCGTCTGCCGCGGCTGGAGCGGCTGCCGCGTATGCCGCGGATGGAGCGGCTGCCGCGGCTGGACCGGCTGCCGCGGCTGCCGCGGCTGGAGCGGCTGGAGCGGCTGCCGAGGCTGGAGGGGCTACCGCGGCTGGAGCGGCTGAGGCGGCTGGAGCGGATGCCGCGGCTGGAGCAGTGCAGTGAGTCCAGAGAGTCAACTGGCACCACTGAGGATGCAGTACAGTGAGTCCAGAGAGTGCTCTGGCACCACAGGGGATGCAGTTCAGAGACCAGAGAGTGCCCTGGCACCACTGGGGATGCAGTGAGTCCAGATATTGTACTGGCACCACAGGGGATGCACTGCAGTGAGTCCAGAGACTTCACAGGCACCACTGGGGATGCAGTGCAGTGAGTCCAGAGAGTGAACTGGCACCACTGGGGATGCAGTGCAGTGAGTCCAGAGAGTGCACTGGCACCACCGGAGATTCACTGCAGTGAGTCCAGAGAGTGCACTGACACCACTGGGAATGCACTGCAGTGAGTACAGAGAGTGCACTGGCACCTCAGGGGCTGCAGTGCAGTGAGTCCAGAGAGTGCACTGGCACCACTAGGGATGCACTGCAGTGAGTCCAGAGAGTGCACTGGCACCACTGGGATGCAGTGCAGTGAGTCCACAGAGTGCACTGGCACCAGAGGGGATGCACTGCAGTGAGTCCAGAGACTTCACAGGCACCACTGGGGATGCAGTGCAGTGAGTCCAGAGAGTGCACTGGCACCACTGGGGATGCAATGTAGTGAGTCCAGAGAGTGCACTGGCACCACAGGGGATGCAATAAAGTGAATCCAGAGAGTGCACTGGCACCACTGGGGATGCAGTGCAGTGAGTCCAGAGAGTGCATTGGCACCACTGGGGATGCACTGCAGTGAGTCCAGAGAGTGCACTGGCACCACTGGGGATGCACTGCACTGAGTCCAGAGAGTGCACTGACACCACTGGGGATGCAATGCAGTGAGTCCAGAGAGTGCAATGGAACCACTGGGGATGCAGTGCAGTGAGTCCAGAGAGTGCACTGGCACCACTGGGTATGCAGTGCAGTGAGTGCAGAGAGTGCACTGGCACAACAGGGGATGCACTGCAGTGACTCCAGAAAGTGCACTGGCACCACTGGGGATGCACTGCAGTGAGTCCAGAGAGTGCACTGGCACCACTGGGGATGCACTGCAGAGAGTCCAGAGAGTGCACTGGCACCACTGCGGATGCAATGCAGTGAGTCCAGAGAGTGTACTGGCACCACAGGGGATGCAGTGCAGTGAGTCCAGAGAGTGCACTGGCACCACTGGGGATGCACCCCGGTGAGTCCAGAGAGTGCCCTGGCACCACTGGGGATGCAGTGAGTCCAGATATTGTACTGGCACCACTGGGGATGCACTGCAGTGAGTCCAGAGACTTCACAGGCACCACTGGGGATGCAGTGCAGTGAGTCCAGAGAGTGAACTGGCACCACTGGGGATGCAGTGCAGTGAGTCCAGAGAGTGCACTGGCACCACCGGAGATTCACTGCGTGAGTCCAGAGAGTGCACTGACACCACTGGGAATGCAGTGCAGTGAGTACAGAGAGTGCACTGGCACCTCAGAGGCTGCACTGCAGTGAGTCCAGAGAGTGCACTGGCACCACTGGGGATGCACTGCAGTGAGTCCAGAGAGTGCACTGGCACCACTGGGATACAGTGCAGTGAGTCCACAGAGTGCACTGGCACCACTGGGGATACACTGCAGTGAGTCCAGAGAGTGCACTGGCACCACTGGGGACGCAGTGCAGTGACTACAGAGAGTGCACTGGCACCATTGGGGATGCAGTGCACTGAGTCCAGAGAGTGCACTGGCACCAGTTGGGATGCACTGCAGTAGGTCCAGAGAGTGCACTGGCTACACTGCGGATGCAGTGCAGTGAGTCCAGAGAGTGCACTGGCACCACTGGGGATGCAGTGCAGTGACTCCAGAGAGAGCACTGGCACCACTGGTGATGCACTGCAGTGAGTCCAGAGAGTGCACTGGCACCACTGGGGATGCAGTGCAGTGAGTGCAGAGAGTGCACTGGTACCAGTGGGGAAGCACTGCAGTGAGTCCAGAGAGTGCACTGGCACCACTGGGGATGCACTGCACTGAGTCCAGAGAGTGCACTGACACCACTGGGGATGCAATGCAGTGAGTCCAGAGAGTGCAATGGAACCACTGGGGATGCAGTGCAGTGAGTCCAGAGAGTGCACTGGCACTTCTGGGGATGCAGTGCAGTGAGTGCAGACAGTGCACTGGCACAATAGGGGATGCACTGCAGTGGCTCCAGAAAGTGCACTGGCACCACTGGGGATGCACTGCAGTGAGTCCAGAGAGTGCACTGGCACCACTGGGGATGCACTGCAGTGAGTCCAGAGAGTGCACTGGCACACGAGCGGATGCAATGCAGTGAGTCCAGAGAGTGTATTGGCACCACTGGGGATGCAGTGCAGTGAGTCCAGAGAGTGCACTGGCACCACTGGGGATGCACCCCGGTGAGTCCAGAGAGTGCACTGGCACCACTGGGGATGCAGTGCAGTGAGTCCAGAGACTGCACTGGCAATATTGGGCTTTTAGTGCAGTGAGTCCAGAGAGTGCAGTGGCACCAATGGGGATGCAGTGCTGTGAGTCCAGAGAGTGCCCTGGCACCACTGGGGATGCAGTGACTCCAGAGATTGTACTGGCACCACTGGGGATGCACTGCAGTGAGTCCAGAGACTACACTGGCACCACTGGGGATGCAGTTTAGTGAGTCCAGAGAGTGCACCGGCTCCAATGGCGATACACTGCAGTGAGTTCAGACAGTGCACTGGCACCACTGCGGTGCAGTGCAGTGAGACAAGAGAGTGCACTGGCACCACTGTTGATGCAGTGCAGTGACTCCAGAGAGTGCACTGGCACCACTGGGGATGCACTGCAGTGAGTCCAGAGAGTGCACTGGCACCACTGGGGATGCAGTGCAGTGAATACTGAGAGTGCAAAGGCACCACAAGGGATGCACTGCAGTGAGTCCAGAGAGTGCTCTGGCACCAAAGGGGATGCAGTGCAGTGAGTCCAGAGAGTGCACTGGCACCACTGGGGATGCACTGCAGTGAGTCCAGAGAGTGCACTGGCACCACTGGGGATGCAGTGCAGGTAGTCCAGAGAGTGCACTGGAACACTGGGGATGCAGTGCAGTCAGTGCAGAGAGTGCACTGGCACCAGTGCGGAAGCACTGCAGTGAGTCCAGAGAGTGCACTGGCACCACTGGGGATGCACTGCAGTGAGTCCAGAGAGTGCAGTGGCACAAATGGGGATGCAGTGCAGTGAGTCCAGAGAGTGCACTGGCACCACTGGGGGTGCAGTGCAGTGAGTCCAGAGAGCGCCCTGGCACCAATGGGATGCAGTGCAGTGAGTCCAGAGAGTGCAGAGGCAACACTGGGGATGCACTGCAATGAGTCCAGAGAGTGCACTGGCACCACTGGGGATGCAGTGCAGTGAGTCCAGAGAGTGCACTGGCACCACTGGAGATGCAGTGCAGTGACTCCAGAGAGTTCACTGGCAACACTGGGGATGCACCCCGGTGAGTCCAGAGAGTGCACTGGCACCACTGGGGATGCACTGAAGTGAGTCCAGAGAGTGCACTCGCACCACTGGGGATGCACTGCAGTGAGTCCAGAGAGTGCACTGGCCCCACTGGGGATGTAGTGCAGTGAGTCCACAGAGGGCACTGGCACCACTGGGGATGCAGTGCAGTGACTCCAGAGAGTGCACTAGCACCACTGGGGATGCAGTGCAGTGAGTCCAGAGAGTGCACTGGCACCACTGGAGTTGCAGTGCAGTGAATCCAGAGAGTGCCCTGGAACCACTGGAGATACAGCACAGTGACTACAGAGAGTGCAATGTCAGCACTGGGGATGCAGTGCAGTGAGTCCAGAGAGTGCACTGGCACCACTGGGGATGCAGTGCAGTGAGTCCAGAGAGTGCACTGGCACCACTGGGGATGCACTGCAGTGAGTCCAGAGAATGCACTGGCACCACTGGGGATGCAGTGCAGTGACTCGAAAGAGTGCACTGGCACCACTGGGGATGCACTGCAGTGAGTCCGGAGAGTGCCCTGGCACCACTGGGGATGCAGTGCAGTGAGTCCAGAGAGTGCACTGGAACCACTGGGGATGCAGTGCAGTGAGTCCAGAGAGTGCACTGGCACCACTGGGGATGCAGTGCAGTGAGCTCAGAGAGTGCACTGGCACCACTGGGGATGCAGTGCAGTGAGTCCAGAGAGTGCACTGGCACCACTGGGGATGCAGTGCAGTGAGTCCAGAGAGTGCACTGGCACCACTGGGGATGCAGTGCACTGAGTCCAGAGAGTGCACTGTCAGCACTGGGGATGCACTGCAGTGAGTCCAGAGAGTGCACTGGCACCACTGGGGATGCAGTGCAGTGAGTCCAGAGAGTGCACTGGCACCACGGGGGATGCACCCCGGTGAGTCCAGAGAGTGCACTGGCTCCAATGGGGATGCAGTGCAGTGAGTCCAGAGAGTGCACTGGCACCACTGCGGATGCACTGCAGTGAGTCCTGAGAGTGCACTGGCACCACTGGGGATGCACTGCAGTGTGTCCAGAGAGTGCACTGGCACTACTGGGGATGCAGTGCAGTGAGTCCAGAGAGTGCACTGGCACCACTGGGGATGAAGTGCAGTGAGTCCAGAGAGTGCACTGGCACCACTGGGGATGCACTGCAGTGTGTCCAGAGAGTGCACTGGCACCACTGGGAATCCAGTGCTGTGAGTCCAGAGAGTGCACTGGCACCACTGGGGATGCAGTGCAGTGAGTCCAGAGATTGCACTGGCACCACTGGGGATGCAGTGCAGTGAGTCCAGAGAGTGCACTGGCACCACTGGGGATGCAGTTCAGTGAGTCCAGAGAGTGAACTGGCACCACTGGGGATGCAGTGCAGTGAGTCCAGAGAGTGCACTGGCACCACCGGGGATTCACTGCAGTGAGTCCAGAGAGTGCACTGACACCACTGGGAATGCACTGCATTGAGTACAGAGAGTGCACTGGCCCCTCAGGGGCTGCACTGCAGTGAGGGCAGAGAGTGCACTGGCACCACTGGGGATGCACTGGAGTGAGTCCAGAGAGTGCACTGGCACCACTGGGGTTGCAATGCAGTGAGTCTAGAGAGTGCACTGGCACCAACGGGATGCAGTGCAGTGAGTCCACAGAGTGCACTGGCACCACAGGGGATACATTGCAGTGAGTCCAGAGAGTGCACTGGCACCACTGGGGATGCAGCACAGTGAGTGCAGAGAGTGAACTGTCACCACTGGGGACGCAGCGCAGTGACTCCAGAGAGTGCGCTGGCACCATAGGGAATGCACTGTAGTGAGACCAGAGAGTGCACTGGCACCACTGGGGATGCACTGCAGTGGGTCCAGAGCGTGCACTGGCACCACTGGGGATGCAGTGCAGTGAGTCCAGAGAGTGCACTGGCACCATTAAGGATGCACTGCAGTGAGTCCAGAGAGTGCACTGGCACCACTGGGGCTGCACTGCAGTGAGTCCAGAGAGTGCACTGGCACCACTGGAGATGCACTGCACTGATTCCAGAGAGTGCACTGGCACCACTGGGGATGCACTGCAGTGAGTCCAGAGAGTGCACTGGCACCACTGGAGATGCACTGCACTGAGTCTAGAGAGTGCACTGGCTCCACTGGGGATGCAGTGCAGTGAGTCCAGAGAGTGCACTGGCACCACTGGGGATGCACTGCAGTGAGTCCGGAGAGTGCCCTGGCACCAATGGTGATGCAGTGCAGTGAGTCCAGAGAGTGCACTGGCACAACTGGGGATGCACTGCAGTGAGTCCAGAGAGTGCACTGGCACCACTGGTGATGCACTGCAGTGAGTGCAGAGAGTGCACTGTCAGGACTGGGGATGCACTGCAGTGAGTCCAGAGAGTGCACTGACACCACTGGAGATGCACTGCACTGAGTCCAGAGAGTGCACTGGCTCCACTGGGGATGCACTGCAGTGAGTGCAGAGAGTGCACTGGCACCACTGGGGATGCAGTGCAGTGAGTCCCGAGTGTACACTGGCACCACTGGGGATGCACTGCAGTGAGTCCAGAGAATGCACTGGCACTAATGGGGATGCAGTGCAGTGACTCGAAAGAGTGCACTGGCACCACTGCGGATGCAGTGCAGTGAGTTCGGAGAGTGCCCTGGCACCAATGGTGATGCAGTGCAGTGAGTCCTGAGAGTGCACTGGCACCACTGGGGATGCAGTGCAGTGAGTCCAGAGAGTGCACTGGCACCACTGGGGATGCACTGCAGTGAGTCCAGAGAGTGCACTGTCAGCACTGGGGATGCAGTGCAGTGAGTCCAGAGAGTGTACTGGCACCACTGGGGATGCACTGCAGTGAGTGCAGAGAGTGCACTGGCACCACTGGGGATGCACCCCGGTGAGTCCAGAGAGTGCACTGGCACCACTGGGGATGCACTGCAGTGAGTCCAGAGAGTTCTCTGGCACCACTGGGGATGCAGTTTAGTGAGTCCAGAGAGTGCACCGGCTCCAATGGGGATACACTGCAGTGAGTCCAGAGAGTGCACTGGCACCACTGGGGATGCAGTTCAGTGAGTCCAGAGAGCGCCCTTGCACCACTGGGGATAAACTGCAGTGAGTCCAGACAGTGCACTGGCACCACTGGGGATGCAGTTCAGTGAGTCCAGAGAGTGCACTGGCACCTAAGGACCTGCACTGCAGTGAGTCCAGAGAGTGCACTGGCACCACTGGGGATGCAGTGCAGTGAGTCCAGAGAGTGCACTGGCACCACGGGGGATGCACCCCGGTGAGTCCAGAGAGTGCACTGGCTCCAATGGGGATGCAGTGCAGTGAGTCCAGAGAGTGCACTGGCACCACTGCGGATGCACTGCAGTGAGTCCTGAGAGTGCACTGGCACCACTGGGGATGCACTGCAGTGTGTCCAGAGAGTGCACTGGCACTACTGGGGATGCAGTGCAGTGAGTCCAGAGAGTGCACTGGCACCACTGGGGATGAAGTGCAGTGAGTCCAGAGAGTGCACTGGCACCACTGGGGATGCACTGCAGTGTGTCCAGAGAGTGCACTGGCACCACTGGGAATGCAGTGCTGTGAGTCCAGAGAGTGCACTGGCACCACTGGGGATGCAGTGCAGTGAGTCCAGAGATTGCACTGGCACCACTGGGGATGCAGTGCAGTGAGTCCAGAGAGTGCACTGGCACCACTGGGGATGCAGTTCAGTGAGTCCAGAGAGTGAACTGGCACCACTGGGGATGCAGTGCAGTGAGTCCAGAGAGTGCACTGGCACCACCGGGGATTCACTGCAGTGAGTCCAGAGAGTGCACTGACACCACTGGGAATGCACTGCATTGAGTACAGAGAGTGCACTGGCCCCTCAGGGGCTGCACTGCAGTGAGGGCAGAGAGTGCACTGGCACCACTGGGGATGCACTGGAGTGAGTCCAGAGAGTGCACTGGCACCACTGGGGTTGCAATGCAGTGAGTCTAGAGAGTGCACTGGCACCAACGGGATGCAGTGCAGTGAGTCCACAGAGTGCACTGGCACCACAGGGGATACATTGCAGTGAGTCCAGAGAGTGCACTGGCACCACTGGGGATGCAGCACAGTGAGTGCAGAGAGTGAACTGTCACCACTGGGGACGCAGCGCAGTGACTCCAGAGAGTGCGCTGGCACCATAGGGAATGCACTGTAGTGAGACCAGAGAGTGCACTGGCACCACTGGGGATGCACTGCAGTGGGTCCAGAGCGTGCACTGGCACCACTGGGGATGCAGTGCAGTGAGTCCAGAGAGTGCACTGGCACCATTAAGGATGCACTGCAGTGAGTCCAGAGAGTGCACTGGCACCACTGGGGCTGCACTGCAGTGAGTCCAGAGAGTGCACTGGCACCACTGGAGATGCACTGCACTGATTCCAGAGAGTGCACTGGCACCACTGGGGATGCACTGCAGTGAGTCCAGAGAGTGCACTGGCACCACTGGAGATGCACTGCACTGAGTCTAGAGAGTGCACTGGCTCCACTGGGGATGCAGTGCAGTGAGTCCAGAGAGTGCACTGGCACCACTGGGGATGCACTGCAGTGAGTCCGGAGAGTGCCCTGGCACCAATGGTGATGCAGTGCAGTGAGTCCAGAGAGTGCACTGGCACAACTGGGGATGCACTGCAGTGAGTCCAGAGAGTGCACTGGCACCACTGGTGATGCACTGCAGTGAGTGCAGAGAGTGCACTGTCAGGACTGGGGATGCACTGCAGTGAGTCCAGAGAGTGCACTGACACCACTGGAGATGCACTGCACTGAGTCCAGAGAGTGCACTGGCTCCACTGGGGATGCACTGCAGTGAGTGCAGAGAGTGCACTGGCACCACTGGGGATGCAGTGCAGTGAGTCCCGAGTGTACACTGGCACCACTGGGGATGCACTGCAGTGAGTCCAGAGAATGCACTGGCACTAATGGGGATGCAGTGCAGTGACTCGAAAGAGTGCACTGGCACCACTGCGGATGCACTGCAGTGAGTTCGGAGAGTGCCCTGGCACCAATGGTGATGCAGTGCAGTGAGTCCAGAGAGTGCACTGGCACCACTGGGGATGCAGTGCAGTGAGTCCAGAGAGTGCACTGGCACCACTGGGGATGCAGTGCAGTGAGTCCAGAGAGTGCACTGTCAGCACTGGGGATGCAGTGCAGTGAGTCCAGAGAGTGTACTGGCACCACTGGGGATGCACTGCAGTGAGTGCAGAGAGTGCACTGGCACCACTGGGGATGCACCCCGGTGAGTCCAGAGAGTGCACTGGCACCACTGGGGATGCACTGCAGTGAGTCCAGAGAGTTCTCTGGCACCACTGGCGATGCAGTTTAGTGAGTCCAGAGAGTGCACCGGCTCCAATGGGGATACACTGCAGTGAGTCCAGAGAGTGCACTGGCACCACTGGGGATGCAGTTCAGTGAGTCCAGAGAGCGCCCTTGCACCACTGGGGATAAACTGCAGTGAGTCCAGACAGTGCACTGGCACCACTGGGGATGCAGTTCAGTGAGTCCAGAGAGTGCACTGGCACCTAAGGACCTGCACTGCAGTGAGTCCAGAGAGTGCACTGGCACCACTGGGGCTGCACTGCAGTGAGTCCAGAGAGTGCACTGGCACCAATGGAGATGCACTGCACTGAGTCCAGAGAGTGCACTGGCACCACTGGGGATGCAGTTCAGTGAGTCCAGAGAGTGCACTGGCACCACTGGAGATGCACTGCGCTGAGTCCAGAGAGTGCACTGGCTCCACTGGGGATGCAGTGCAGTGAGTGCAGAGAGTGCACTAGCACAACAGGGGATGCACTGCAGTGACTCCAGAAAGTGCACTGGCACCACTGGGGATGCAGTGCAGTGAGTCCAGAGAATGCACTGGCACTAATGGGGATGCAGTGCAGTGACTCGAAAGAGTGCACTGGCACCACTGCGGATGCACTGCAGTGAGTCCGGAGAGTGCCCTGGCACCAATGGTGATGCAGTGCAGTGAGTCCAGAGAGTGCAGTGGCACCACTGGGGATGCAGTGCAGTGAGTCCAGAGAGTGCACTGGCACCACTGGGGATGCACTGCAGTGAGTCCAGAGAGTGCACTGGCACCACTGGGAATGCACTGCAGTGAGTCCAGAGAGTGCACTGGCACCTAAGGACCTGCACTGCAGTGAGTCCAGAGAGTGCACTGGCACCACTGGGGATGCACTGCAGTGAGTCCAGAGAGTGCACTGGCACCACTGGAGATGCACTGCACTGAGTCCAGAGAGTGCACTGGCACCACTGGGGATGCACTGCAGTGAGTCCAGAGAGTGCACTGGCACCACTGGAGATGCACTGCACTGAGTCCAGAGAGTGCACTGGGGATGCAGTGCAGTGAGTGCAGAGATTGCACTAGCACAACAGGGGATGCACTGCAGTGACTCCAGAAAGTGCACTGGCACCACTGGGGATGCAGTGCAGTGAGTCCAGAGAATGCACTGGCACTAATGGGGATGCAGTGCAGTGACTCGAAAGAGTGCACTGGCACCACTGCGGATGCACTGCAGTGAGTCCGGAGAGTGCACTGGCACCAATGGTGATGCAGTGCCGTGAGTCCAGAGAGTGCAGTGGCACCACTGGGGATGCAGTGCAGTGAGTCCAGAGAGTGCACTGGCACCACTGGGGATGCACTGCAGTGAGTCCAGAGAGTGCACTGACACCACTGGAGATGCACTGCACTGAGTCCAGAGAGTGCACTGGCTCCACTGGGGATGCACTGCAGTGAGTGCAGAGAGTGCACTGGCACCACTGGGGATGCAGTGCAGTGAGTCCCGAGTGTACACTGGCACCACTGGGGATGCACTGCAGTGAGTCCAGAGAATGCACTGGCACTAATGGGGATGCAGTGCAGTGACTCGAAAGAGTGCACTGGCACCACTGCGGATGCACTGCAGTGAGTTCGGAGAGTGCCCTGGCACCAATGGTGATGCAGTGCAGTGAGTCCAGAGAGTGCACTGGCACCACTGGGGATGCAGTGCAGTGAGTCCAGAGAGTGCACTGGCACCACTGGGGATGCAGTGCAGTGAGTCCAGAGAGTGCACTGTCAGCACTGGGGATGCAGTGCAGTGAGTCCAGAGAGTGTACTGGCACCACTGGGGATGCACTGCAGTGAGTGCAGAGAGTGCACTGGCACCACTGGGGATGCACCCCGGTGAGTCCAGAGAGTGCACTGGCACCACTGGGGATGCACTGCAGTGAGTCCAGAGAGTTCTCTGGCACCACTGGGGATGCAGTTTAGTGAGTCCAGAGAGTGCACCGGCTCCAATGGGGATGCACTGCAGTGAGTCCAGAGAATGCACTGGCACTAATGGGGATGCAGTGCAGTGACTCGAAAGAGTGCACTGGCACCACTGCGGATGCACTGCAGTGAGTTCGGAGAGTGCCCTGGCACCAATGGTGATGCAGTGCAGTGAGTCCAGAGAGTGCACTGGCACCACTGGGGATGCAGTGCAGTGAGTCCAGAGAGTGCACTGGCACCACTGGAGATGCACTGCACTGAGTCCAGAGAGTGCACTGGCACCACTGGGGATGCACTGCAGTGAGTCCAGAGAGTGCACTGGCACCACTGGAGATGCACTGCACTGAGTCCAGAGAGTGCACTGGGGATGCAGTGCAGTGAGTGCAGAGATTGCACTAGCACAACAGGGGATGCACTGCAGTGACTCCAGAAAGTGCACTGGCACCACTGGGGATGCAGTGCAGTGAGTCCAGAGAATGCACTGGCACTAATGGGGATGCAGTGCAGTGACTCGAAAGAGTGCACTGGCACCACTGCGGATGCACTGCAGTGAGTCCGGAGAGTGCACTGGCACCAATGGTGATGCAGTGCCGTGAGTCCAGAGAGTGCAGTGGCACCACTGGGGATGCAGTGCAGTGAGTCCAGAGAGTGCACTGGCACCACTGGGGATGCACTGCAGTGAGTCCAGAGAGTGCACTGGCACCACTGCGGATGCACTGCAGTGAGTCCGGAGAGTGCCCTGGCACCAATGGTGATGCAGTGCAGTGAGTCCAGAGAGTGCACTGGCACCACTGGGGATGCAGTGCAGTGAGTCCAGAGAGTGCACTGGCACCACTGGTGATGCAGTGCAGTGAGTCCAGAGAGTGCACTGGCACCACTGGGGATGCAGTGCAGTGAGTCCAGAGAGTGCACTGGCACCACTGGGGATGCAGTGCAGTGAGTCCAGAGAGTGAACTGGCACCACTGGGGATGCAGTGCAGTGAGTCCAGAGAGTGCACTGGCACCACTGGGGATGCAGTTCAGTGAGTCCAGAGAGTGCACTGGCACCACTGGGGATGCAGTGCAGTGAGTCCAGAGAGTGCACTGGCACCACCGGGGATTCACTGCAGTGAGTCCAGAGAGTGCACTGACAGCACTGGGAATGCACTGCATTGAGTACAGAGAGTGCACTGGCACCTCAGGGGCTGCACTGCAGTGAGTCCAGAGAGTGCACTGGCACCACTGGGGATGCACTGGAGTGTGTCCAGAGAGTGCACTGGCACCACTGGGGATGCAATGCAGTGAGTCCAGAGAGTGCACTGGCACCACTGGGATGCAGTGCAGTGTGTCCACAGAGTGCACTGGCACCACAGGGGATACACTGCTGTGAGTCCAGAGAGTGCACTGGCACCACTAGGGATGCAGCACAGTGAGTCCAGAGAGTGAACTGTCACCACTGGGGACGCAGCGCAGTGACTCCAGAGAGTGCGCTGGCACCATAGGGAATGCACTGCAGAGAGTCCAGAGAGTGCACTGGCACCAGTGGAGATGCACTGCAGTGGGTCCAGAGCGTGCACTGGCACCACTGGGGATGCAGTGCAGTGAGTCCAGAGAGTGCACTGGCACCACTGGGGATGCACTGCAGTGAGTCCAGAGAGTGCACTGGCACCACTGGGGATGCACTGCAGTGAGTGCAGAGAGTGCACTGTCAGCACTGGGGATGCACTGCAGTGAGTCCAGAGAGTGCACTGGCACCACTGGAGATGCACTGCACTGAGTCCAGAGAGTGCACTGGCTCCACTGGGGATGCACTGCAGTGAGTGCAGAGAGTGCACTGGCACCACTGGGGATGCAGTGCAGTGAGTCCCGAGTGTACACTGGCACCACTGGGGATGCACTGCAGTGAGTCCAGAGAATGCGCTGGCACTAATGGGGATGCAGTGCAGTGACTCGAAAGAGTGCACTGGCACCACTGGGGATGCACTGCAGTGAGTCCGGAGAGTGCCCTGGCACCAATGGTGATGCAGTGCAGTGAGTCCAGAGAGTGCACTGGCACCACTGGGGATGCAGTGCAGTGAGTCCAGAGAGTGCACTGGCACCACTGGGGATGCAGTGCAGTGAGTCCAGAGAGTGCACTGGCACCACTGGGGATGCACTGCAGTGAGTCCAGAGAGTGTACTGGCACCACAGGGGATGCACTGCAGTGAGTGCAGAGAGTGCACTGGCACCACTGGGGATGCACCCCGGTGAGTCCAGAGAGTGCACTGGCACCACTGGGGATGCACTGCAGTGAGTCCAGAGAGTTCTCTGGCACCACTGGGGATGCAGTTTAGTGAGTCCAGAGAGTGCACCGGCTCCAATGGGGATACACTGCAGTGAGTCCAGAGAGTGCACTGGCACCACTGGGGATGCAGTTCAGTGAGTCCAGAGAGCGCCCTTGCACCACTGGGGATAAACTGCAGTGAGTCCAGACAGTGCACTGGCACCACTGGGGATGCAGTTCAGTGAGTCCAGAGAGTGCACTGGCACCTAAGGACCTGCACTGCAGTGAGTCCAGAGAGTGCACTGGCACCACTGGGGCTGCACTGCAGTGAGTCCAGAGAGTGCACTGGCACCAATGGAGATGCACTGCACTGAGTCCAGAGAGTGCACTGGCACCACTGGGGATGCACTGCAGTGAGTCCAGAGAGTGCACTGGCACCACTGGAGATGCACTGCACTGAGTCCAGAGAGTGCACTGGCTCCACTGGGGATGCAGTGCAGTGAGTGCAGAGAGTGCACTAGCACAACAGGGGATGCACTGCAGTGACTCCAGAAAGTGCACTGGCACCACTGGGGATGCAGTGCAGTGAGTCCAGAGAATGCACTGGCACTAATGGGGATGCAGTGCAGTGACTCGAAAGAGTGCACTGGCACCACTGCGGATGCACTGCAGTGAGTCCGGAGAGTGCCCTGGCACCAATGGTGATGCAGTGCAGTGAGTCCAGAGAGTGCAGTGGCACCACTGGGGATGCAGTGCAGTGAGTCCAGAGAGTGCACTGGCACCACTGGGGATGCACTGCAGTGAGTCCAGAGAGTGCACTGGCACCACTGGGAATGCACTGCAGTGAGTCCAGAGAGTGCACTGGCACCTAAGGACCTGCACTGCAGTGAGTCCAGAGAGTGCACTGGCACCACTGGGGATGCACTGCAGTGAGTCCAGAGAGTGCACTGGCACCACTGGAGATGCACTGCAGTGAGTCCAGAGAGTGCACTGGCACCACTGGGGATGCACTGCAGTGAGTCCAGAGAGTGCACTGGCACCACTGGAGATGCACTGCACTGAGTCCAGAGAGTGCACTGGCTCCACTGGGGTTGCAGTGCAGTGAGTGCAGAGATTGCACTAGCACAACAGGGGATGCACTGCAGTGACTCCAGAAAGTGCACTGGCACCACTGGGGATGCATTGCAGTGAGTCCAGAGAATGCACTGGCACTAATGGGGATGCAGTGCAGTGACTCGAAAGAGTGCACTGGCACCACTGCGGATGCACTGCAGTGAGTCCGGAGAGTGCACTGGCACCAATGGTGATGCAGTGCCGTGAGTCCAGAGAGTGCAGTGGCACCACTGGGGATGCAGTGCAGTGAGTCCAGAGAGTGCACTGGCACCACTGGGGATGCACTGCAGTGAGTCCAGAGAGTGCACTGGCACCACTGGGGATGCACTGCAGTGAGTCCGGAGAGTGCCCTGGCACCAATGGTGATGCAGTGCAGTGAGTCCAGAGAGTGCACTGGCACCACTGGGGATGCAGTGCAGTGAGTCCAGAGAGTGCACTGGCACCACTGGGGATGCAGTGCAGTGAGTCCAGAGAGTGCACTGGCACCACTGGGGATGCAGTGCAGTGAGTCCAGAGAGTGCACTGGCACCACTGGGGATGCACTGCAGTGAGTCCAGAGAGTGAACTGGCACCACTGGGGATGCAGTGCAGTGAGTCCAGAGAGTGCACTGGCACCACTGGGGATGCAGTTCAGTGAGTCCAGAGAGTGCACTGGCACCACTGGGGATGCAGTGCAGTGAGTCCAGAGAGTGCACTGGCACCACCGGGGATTCACTGCAGTGAGTCCAGAGAGTGCACTGACACCACTGGGAATGCACTGCATTGAGTACAGAGAGTGCACTGGCACCTCAGGGGCTGCACTGCAGTGAGTCCAGAGAGTGCACTGGCACCACTGGGGATGCACTGGAGTGTGTCCAGAGAGTGCACTGGCACCACTGGGGATGCAATGCAGTGAGTCCAGAGAGTGCACTGGCACCACTGGGATGCAGTGCAGTGTGTCCACAGAGTGCACTGGCACCACAGGGGATACACTGCTGTGAGTCCAGAGAGTGCACTGGCACCACTAGGGATGCAGCACAGTGAGTCCAGAGAGTGAACTGTCACCACTGGGGACGCAGCGCAGTGACTCCAGAGAGTGCGCTGGCACCATAGGGAATGCACTGCAGAGAGTCCAGAGAGTGCACTGGCACCAGTGGAGATGCACTGCAGTGGGTCCAGAGCGTGCACTGGCACCACTGGGGATGCAGTGCAGTGAGTCCAGAGAGTGCACTGGCACCACTGGGGATGCACTGCAGTGAGTCCAGAGAGTGCACTGGCACCACTGGGGATGCACTGCAGTGAGTGCAGAGAGTGCACTGTCAGCACTGGGGATGCACTGCAGTGAGTCCAGAGAGTGCACTGGCACCACTGGAGATGCAATGCACTGTGTCCAGAGAGTGCACTGGCTCCACTGGGGATGCACTGCAGTGAGTGCAGAGAGTGCACTGGCACCACTGGGGATGCAGTGCAGTGAGTCCCGAGTGTACACTGGCACCACTGGGGATGCACTGCAGTGAGTCCAGAGAATGCACTGGCACTAATGGGGATGCAGTGCAGTGACTCGAAAGAGTGCACTGGCACCACTGCGGATGCACTGCAGTGAGTCCGGAGAGTGCCCTGGCACCAATGGTGATGCAGTGCAGTGAGTCCATAGAGTGCACTGGCACCACTGGGGATGCAGTGCAGTGAGTCCAGAGAGTGCACTGGCACCACTGGGGATGCAGTGCAGTGAGTCCAGAGAGTGCACTGGCACCACTGGGGATGCAGTGCAGTGAGTCCAGAGAGTGTACTGGCACCACAGGGGATGCACTGCAGTGAGTGCAGAGAGTGCACTGGCACCACTGGGGATGCACCCCGGTGAGTCCAGAGAGTGCACTGGCACCACTGGGGATGCACTGCAGTGAGTCCAGAGAGTTCTCTGACACCACTGGGGATGCAGTGCAGTGAGTCCAGAGAGTGCACCGGCTCCAATGGGGATACACTGCAGTGAGTCCAGAGAGTGCACTGGCACCACTGGGGATGCAGTTCAGTGAGTCCAGAGAGCGCCCTTGCACCACTGGGGATAAACTGCAGTGAGTCCAGACAGTGCACTGGCACCACTGGGGATGCAGTTCTGTGAGTCCAGAGAGTGCACTGGCACCTAAGGACCTGCACTGCAGTGAGTCCAGAGAGTGCACTGGCACCACTGGGGCTGCACTGCAGTGAGTCCAGAGAGTGCACTGGCACCACTGGAGATGCACTGCACTGAGTCCAGAGAGTGCACTGGCACCACTGGGGATGCACTGCAGTGAGTCCAGAGAGTGCACTGGCACCACTGGAGATGCACTGCACTGAGTCCAGAGAGTGCACTGGCTCCACTGGGGATGCAGTGCAGTGAGTGCAGAGAGTGCACTAGCACAACAGGGGATGCACTGCAGTGACTCCAGAAAGTGCACTGGCACCACTGGGGATGCAGTGCAGTGAGTCCAGAGAATGCACTGGCACTAATGGGGATGCAGTGCAGTGACTCGAAAGAGTGCACTGGCACCACTGCGGATGCACTGCAGTGAGTCCGGAGAGTGCCCTGGCACCAATGGTGATGCAGTGCAGTGAGTCCAGAGAGTGCAGTGGCACCACGGGGGATGCAGTGCAGTGAGTCCAGAGAGTGCACTGGCACCACTGGGGATGCACTGCAGTGAGTCCAGAGAGTGCACTGGCACCACTGGGAATGCACTGCAGTGAGTCCAGAGAGTGCACTGGCACCTAAGGACCTGCACTGCAGTGAGTCCAGAGAGTGCACTGGCACCACTGGGGCTGCACTGCAGTGAGTCCAGAGAGTGCACTGGCACCACGGGAGATGCACTGCACTGAGTCCAGAGAGTGCACTGGCACCACTGGGGATGCACTGCAGTGAGTCCAGAGAGTGCACTGGCACCACTGGAGATGCACTGCACTGAGTCCAGAGAGTGCACTGGCTCCACTGGGGATGCAGTGCAGTGAGTGCAGAGATTGCACTAGCACAACAGGGTATGCACTGCAGTGACTCCAGAAAGTGCACTGGCACCACTGGGGATGCAGTGCAGTGAGTCCAGAGAATGCACTGGCACTAATGGGGATGCAGTGCAGTGACTCGAAAGAGTGCACTGGCACCACTGCGGATGCACTGCAGTGAGTCCGGAGAGTGCACTGGCACCAATGGTGATGCAGTGCCGTGAGTCCAGAGAGTGCAGTGGCACCACTGGGGATGCAGTGCAGTGAGTCCAGAGAGTGCACTGGCACCACTGGGGATGCACTGCAGTGAGTCCAGAGAGTGCACTGGCACCACTGGGGATGCACTGCAGTGAGTCCGGAGAGTGCCCTGGCACCAATGGTGATGCAGTGCAGTGAGTCCAGAGAGTGCACTGGCACCACTGGGGATGCAGTGCAGTGAGTCCAGAGAGTGCACTGGCACCACTGGGGATGCAGTGCAGTGAGTCCAGAGAGTGCACTGGCACCACTGGGGATGCAGTGCAGTGAGTCCAGAGAGTGCACTGGCACCACTGGGGATGCAGTGCAGTGAGTCCAGAGAGTGCACTGGCACCACTGGGGATGCAGTGCAGTGAGTCCAGAGAGTGCACTGGCACCACTGGGGATGCAGTTCAGTGAGTCCAGAGAGTGCACTGGCACCACTGGGGATGCAGTGCAGTGAGTCCAGAGAGTGCACTGGCACCACCGGGGATTCACTGCAGTGAGTCCAGAGAGTGCACTGACACCACTGGGAATGCACTGCATTGAGTACAGAGAGTGCAGTGGCACCTCAGGGGCTGCACTGCAGTGAGTCCAGAGAGTGCACTGGCACCACTGGGGATGCACTGGAGTGTGTCCAGAGAGTGCACTGGCACCACTGGGGATGCAATGCAGTGAGTCCAGAGAGTGCACTGGCACCACTGGGATGCAGTGCAGTGTGTCCACAGAGTGCACTGGCACCACAGGGGATACACTGCTGTGAGTCCAGAGAGTGCACTGGCACCACTAGGGATGCAGCACAGTGAGTCCAGAGAGTGAACTGTCACCACTGGGGACGCAGCGCAGTGACTCCAGAGAGTGCGCTGGCACCATAGGGAATGCACTGCAGAGAGTCCAGAGAGTGCACTGGCACCAGTGGAGATGCACTGCAGTGGGTCCAGAGCGTGCACTGGCACCACTGGGGATGCAGTGCAGTGAGTCCAGAGAGTGCACTGGCACCACTGGGGATGCACTGCAGTGAGTCCAGAGAGTGCACTGGCACCACTGGGGATGCAGTGCAGTGAGTCCAGAGAGTGCACTGGCACCACTGGGGATGCAGTGCAGTGAGTCCAGAGAGTGTACTGGCACCACAGGGGATGCACTGCAGTGAGTGCAGAGAGTGCACTGGCACCACTGGGGATGCACCCCGGTGAGTCCAGAGAGTGCACTGGCACCACTGGGGATGCACTGCAGTGAGTCCAGAGAGTTCTCTGGCACCACTGGGGATGCAGTTTAGTGAGTCCAGAGAGTGCACCGGCTCCAATGGTGATACACTGCAGTGAGTCCAGAGAGTGCACTGGCACCACTGGGGATGCAGTTCAGTGAGTCCAGAGAGCGCCCTTGCACCACTGGGGATAAACTGCAGTGAGTCCAGACAGTGCACTGGCACCACTGGGGATGCAGTTCAGTGAGTCCAGAGAGTGCACTGGCACCTAAGGACCTGCACTGCAGTGAGTCCAGAGAGTGCACTGGCACCACTGGGGCTGCACTGCAGTGAGTCCAGAGAGTGCACTGGCACCACTGGAGATGCACTGCACTGAGTCCAGAGAGTGCACTGGCACCACTGGGGATGCACTGCAGTGAGTCCAGAGAGTGCACTGGCACCACTGGGGATGCACTGCACTGAGTCCAGAGAGTGCACTGGCTCCACTGGGGATGCAGTGCAGTGAGTGCAGAGAGTGCACTAGCACAACAGGGGATGCACTGCAGTGACTCCAGAAAGTGCACTGGCACCACTGGGGATGCAGTGCAGTGAGTCCAGAGAATGCACTGGCACTAATGGGGATGCAGTGCAGTGACTCGAAAGAGTGCACTGGCACCACTGCGGATGCACTGCAGTGAGTCCGGAGAGTGCCCTGGCACCAATGGTGATGCAGTGCAGTGAGTCCAGAGAGTGCAGTGGCACCACGGGGGATGCAGTGCAGTGAGTCCAGAGAGTGCACTGGCACCACTGGGGATGCACTGCAGTGAGTCCAGAGAGTGCACTGGCACCACTGGGAATGCACTGCAGTGAGTCCAGAGAGTGCACTGGCACCTAAGGACCTGCACTGCAGTGAGTCCAGAGAGTGCACTGGCACCACTGGGGCTGCACTGCAGTGAGTCCAGAGAGTGCACTGGCACCACTGGAGATGCACTGCACTGAGTCCAGAGAGTGCACTGGCACCACTGGGGATGCACTGCAGTGAGTCCAGAGAGTGCACTGGCACCACTGGAGATGCACTGCACTGAGTCCAGAGAGTGCACTGGCTCCACTGGGGATGCAGTGCAGTGAGTGCAGAGATTGCACTAGCACAACAGGGGATGCACTGCAGTGACTCCAGAAAGTGCACTGGCACCACTGGGGATGCAGTGCAGTGAGTCCAGAGAATGCACTGGCACTAATGGGGATGCAGTGCAGTGACTCGAAAGAGTGCACTGGCACCACTGCGGATGCACTGCAGTGAGTCCGGAGAGTGCACTGGCACCAATGGTGATGCAGTGCCGTGAGTCCAGAGAGTGCAGTGGCACCACTGGGGATGCAGTGCAGTGAGTCCAGAGAGTGCACTGGCACCACTGGGGATGCACTGCAGTGAGTCCAGAGAGTGCACTGGCACCACTGGGGATGCACTGCAGTGAGTCCGGAGAGTGCCCTGGCACCAATGGTGATGCAGTGCAGTGAGTCCAGAGAGTGCACTGGCACCACTGGGGATGCAGTGCAGTGAGTCCAGAGAGTGCACTGGCACCACTGGGGATGCAGTGCAGTGAGTCCAGAGAGTGCACTGGCACCACTGGGGATGCAGTGCAGTGAGTCCAGAGAGTGCACTGGCACCACTGGGGATGCAGTGCAGTGAGTCCAGAGAGTGAACTGGCACCACTGGGGATGCAGTGCAGTGAGTCCAGAGAGTGCACTGGCACCACTGGGGATGCAGTTCAGTGAGTCCAGAGAGTGCACTGGCACCACTGGGGATGCAGTGCAGTGAGTCCAGAGAGTGCACTGGCACCACCGGGGATTCACTGCAGTGAGTCCAGAGAGTGCACTGACAGCACTGGGAATGCACTGCATTGAGTACAGAGAGTGCACTGGCACCTCAGGGGCTGCACTGCAGTGAGTCCAGAGAGTGCACTGGCACCACTGGGGATGCACTGGAGTGTGTCCAGAGAGTGCACTGGCACCACTGGGGATGCAATGCAGTGAGTCCAGAGAGTGCACTGGCACCACTGGGATGCAGTGCAGTGTGTCCGCAGAGTGCACTGGCACCACAGGGGATACACTGCTGTGAGTCCAGAGAGTGCACTGGCACCACTAGGGATGCAGCACAGTGAGTCCAGAGAGTGAACTGTCACCACTGGGGACGCAGCGCAGTGACTCCAGAGAGTGCGCTGGCACCATAGGGAATGCACTGCAGAGAGTCCAGAGAGTGCACTGGCACCAGTGGAGATGCACTGCAGTGGGTCCAGAGCGTGCACTGGCACCACTGGGGATGCAGTGCAGTGAGTCCAGAGAGTGCACTGGCACCACTGGGGATGCACTGCAGTGAGTCCAGAGAGTGCACTGGCACCACTGGGGATGCACTGCAGTGAGTGCAGAGAGTGCACTGTCAGCACTGGGGATGCACTGCAGTGAGTCCAGAGAGTGCACTGGCACCACTGGAGATGCACTGCACTGAGTCCAGAGAGTGCACTGGCTCCACTGGGGATGCACTGCAGTGAGTGCAGAGAGTGCACTGGCACCACTGGGGATGCAGTGCAGTGAGTCCCGAGTGTACACTGGCACCACTGGGGATGCACTGCAGTGAGTCCAGAGAATGCACTGGCACTAATGGGGATGCAGTGCAGTGACTCGAAAGAGTGCACTGGCACCACTGCGGATGCACTGCAGTGAGTCCGGAGAGTGCCCTGGCACCAATGGTGATGCAGTGCAGTGAGTCCAGAGAGTGCACTGGCACCACTGGGGATGCAGTGCAGTGAGTCCAGAGAGTGCACTGGCACCACTGGGGATGCAGTGCAGTGAGTCCAGAGAGTGCACTGGCACCACTGGGGATGCAGTGCAGTGAGTCCAGAGAGTGTACTGGCACCACAGGGGATGCACTGCAGTGAGTGCAGAGAGTGCACTGGCACCACTGGGGATGCACCCCGGTGAGTCCAGAGAGTGCACTGGCACCACTGGGGATGCACTGCAGTGAGTCCAGAGAGTTCTCTGGCACCACTGGGGATGCAGTTTAGTGAGTCCAGAGAGTGCACCGGCTCCAATGGGGATACACTGCAGTGAGTCCAGAGAGTGCACTGGCACCACTGGGGATGCAGTTCAGTGAGTCCAGAGAGCGCCCTTGCACCACTGGGGATAAACTGCAGTGAGTCCAGACAGTGCACTGGCACCACTGGGGATGCAGTTCAGTGAGTCCAGAGAGTGCACTGGCACCTAAGGACCTGCACTGCAGTGAGTCCAGAGAGTGCACTGGCACCACTGGGGCTGCACTGCAGTGAGTCCAGAGAGTGCACTGGCACCACTGGAGATGCACTGCACTGAGTCCAGAGAGTGCACTGGCACCACTGGGGATGCACTGCAGTGAGTCCAGAGAGTGCACTGGCACCACTGGAGATGCACTGCACTGAGTCCAGAGAGTGCACTGGCTCCACTGGGGATGCAGTGCAGTGAGTGCAGAGAGTGCACTAGCACAACAGGGGATGCACTGCAGTGACTCCAGAAAGTGCACTGGCACCACTGGGGATGCAGTGCAGTGAGTCCAGAGAATGCACTGGCACTAATGGGGATGCAGTGCAGTGACTCGAAAGAGTGCACTGGCACCACTGGGGATGCACTGCAGTGAGTCCAGAGAGTGCACTGGCAGCACTGGGGATGCAGTGCAGTGAGTCCAGAGAGTGCACTGGCACCACTGGGGATGCACTGCAGTGAGTCCGGAGAGTGCACTGGCACCACTGGGGATGCACTGCAGTGAGTCCGGAGAGTGCCCTGGCACCAATGGTGATGCAGTGCAGTGAGTCCAGAGAGTGCACTGGCACCACTGGGGATGCAGTGCAGTGAGTCCAGAGAGTGCACTGGCACCACTGGGGATGCAGTGCAGTGAGTCCAGAGAGTGCACTGGCACCACTGGGGATGCAGTGCAGTGAGTCTAGAGAGTGCACTGGCACCACTGGGGATGCAGTGCAGTGAGTCCAGAGAGTTCTCTGGCACCACTGGGGATGCAGTTTAGTGAGTCCAGAGAGTGCACCGGCTCCAATGGGGATACACTGCAGTGAGTCCAGAGAGTGCACTGGCACCACTGGGGATGCAGTTCAGTGAGTCCAGAGAGAGCCCTTGCACCACTGGGGATAAACTGCAGTGAGTCCAGACAGTGCACTGGCACCACTGGGGATGCAGTTCAGTGAGTCCAGAGAGTGAACTGGCACCACTGGGGATTCAGTGCAAGGAGTCCAGAGAGTGCACTGGCACCACTGGGAATGCACTGCAGTGAGTCCAGAGAGTGCACTGGCACCTAAGGACCTGCACTGCAGTGAGTCCAGAGAGTGCACTGGCACCACTGGGGCTGCACTGCAGTGAGTCCAGAGAGCGCACTGGCACCACTGCGGATGCACTGCAGTGAGTCCAGAGAGTGCACTGGCACCACTGGGATGCAGTGCAGTGAGTCCACAGAGTGCACTAGCACCTCAGGGGATACACTGCAGTGAGTCCAGAGAGTGCACTGGCACCACTGGGGATGCAGCACAGTGAGTCCAGAGAGTGCACTCTCACCACTGCTTATGCAGCGCAGTGAGTCCAGAGAGTTCACTGCCACCACTGGGGATGCAGTGCAGTGAGTCCAGAGATTGCACTGGCACCACTGGTGATGCAGTGCAGTGAGTCCAGAGAGTGCACTGGCACCTAAGGGGATGCAGTGCAGTGAGTCCAGAGAGTGCACTGGCACCACTGGGGATGCAGTGCAGTGAGTCCAGAGAGTGCACTGGCACCACTGGGGATGCAATGCAGTGAGCCCAGAGAGTGCAATGGAACCACTGGGGATGCAGTGCAGTGAGTCCAGAGAGTGCACTGGCACCAATGGGGATGCAGTGCAGTGAGTCCTGAGAGTGCCCTTGCACCACTGGGGATAAACTGCAGTGAGTCCAGACAGTGCACTGGCACCACTGGGGATGCACTGCAGTGAGACCATAGAGTTCTCTGGCACCACAGGGGATGCAGTTTAGTGAGTCCAGAGAGTGCACCGGCTCCAATGGAGATACACTGCAGTGAGTCCAGAGAGTACACTGGCTCCACTGGGGATGCAGTGCAGTGAGTCCAGAGAGTGCACTGGCACCACTGGGGATGCACTGCAGTGAGTCCAGGGAGTGCTCTGGCACCACTGAGCTGCACTGCAGTGAGTCCAGAGATTGCACTGGCACCGCTGGGGATGCACTGCAGTGAGTCCAGAGACTACACTGGCACCACTGGGTATGCAGTGCAGTGAGTCCAGAGAGTGCACTGGCACCACTGTTGATGCAGTGCAGTGACTCCAGAGAGTGCACTGGCACCACTGGGGATGCAGTGCAGTGAGTCCAGAGAGTGCACTGTCACCACTGGTGATGCAGTGCAGTGAGTCCAGAGAGCCACTGGCACCACTGGGGATGCAGTGCAGTGAGTCCAGTGAGTGCACTGGCACCATTGGGGATGCAGTGTACTAAGTCCAGAGAGTGCACTCTCAGCACTGGGGATGCACTGCAGTGAGTCCAAAGAGTGCACTGGCACCACAGGGGATGCAGTGCAGTGAGACCAGAGAGTGCACTGGCTCCACTGGTGATGCAGTGCAGTGAGTCCAGAGAGTACGCTGGCACCACTGGGGATGCAGTGCAGTGAGTCCTGAGAGTGCACTGGCACCACTGGGGATGCAATGCACTGAGTCCAGAGAGTGCAGTGGCACCACTGGGGATGCAGTGCAGTGAGTCCAGAGAGTGCACTGGCACCACTGGGGATGCACCGCGGTGACTCCAGAGAGTGCACTGGCACCATCGGGGATTCACTGCAGTGAGTCCAGAGAGTGCACTGACACCACTGGGAATGCACTGCAGTGAGTACAGAGAGTGCACTGGCACCTCAGGGGCTGCACTGCAGTGAGTCCAGAGAGTGCAGTGGCACCACTGGGGATGCACTGCAGTGAGTCCAGAGAGTGCACTGGCACCACTGGGATGCACTGCAGTGAGTCCTGAGAGTGCAATGGCACCACAGGGGATACCCTGCACTGAGTCCAGAGAGTGCACTGGCACCACTGGGGATGCAGCACAGTAAGTCCAGAGAGTGAACTGTCACCACTGGGGACGCAGCGCAGGGACTACAGAGAGTGCACTGGCACCACTGGGAATGCACTGCAGTGAGTCCAGAGAGTGCACTGGCACCACTGGGGATGCACTGCAGTGGGTCCAGAGAGTGCACTGGCACCACTGGGGATGCAGTGCAGTGAGTCCAGAGAGTGCACTGGCACGACGGGAGATGCACTGCAGTGAGTCCAGAGAGTGCACTGGCACCACTGGGGATGCACTGCAGTGAGTCCAGAGAGTGCACTGGCTCCACGGGGGATGCACTGCAGTGAGTCCAGAGAGTGCACTGGCACCACTGGGGATGCAGTGCAGTTGAGTCCAGAGAGTGCACTGGCACAACAGGGGATACAGTGCAGTGAGTCCAGAGAGTGCACTGGCACCACTGGGGATGCACTGCAGTGAGTCCAGAGAGTGCACTGGCACCACTGGGGATGCAGTGCAGTGATTGCAGAGAGTGCACTGGCACCACTGGGGATGCAGTGCAGTGAGTCCAGAGAGTGCACTGGCACCACTGGGGATGCACTGCAGTGAGTCCAGAGAGTGCACTGGCACCACTGGGGTTTTAGTGCAGTTAGTCTAGAGAGTGCACTGGCACCACTGGGATGCAGTGCAGTGAGTCCAGAGAGTGCCCTTGCACCACTGGGGATAAACTGCAGTGAGTCCAGACAGTGCACTGGCACCACTGGGGATGCACTGCAGTGAGACCAGAGAGTTCTCTGGCACCACTGGGGAAGCAGTTTAGTGAGTCCAGAGAGTGCATTGGCTCCACTGGTGATGCAGTGCAGTGAGTCCAGAGAGTGCACTGGCACCACTGGGGATGCAGCACAGTGAGTCCAGAGAGTGCTCTGGCACCACTGAGCTGCACTGCAGTGAGTCCAGAGATTGCACTGGCACCACTGGGGATGCACCGCGGTGACTCCAGAGAGTGCACTGGCACCATCGGGGATTCACTGCAGTGAGTCCAGAGAGTGCACTGACACCACTGGGAATGCACTGCAGTGAGTACAGAGAGTGCACTGGCACCTCAGGGGCTGCACTGCAGTGAGTCCAGAGAGTGCAGTGGCACCACTGGGGATGCACTGCAGTGAGTCCAGAGAGTGCACTGGCACCACTGGGATGCACTGCAGTGAGTCCTGAGAGTGCAATGGCACCACAGGGGATACCCTGCACTGAGTCCAGAGAGTGCACTGGCACCACTGGGGATGCAGCACAGTAAGTCCAGAGAGTGAACTGTCACCACTGGGGACGCAGCGCAGGGACTACAGAGAGTGCACTGGCACCACTGGGGATGCACTGCAGTGAGTCCAGAGAGTGCACTGGCACCACTGGGGATGCACTGCAGTGGGTCCAGAGAGTGCACTGGCACCACTGGGGATGCAGTGCAGTGAGTCCAGAGAGTGCACTGGCACGACGGGAGATGCACTGCAGTGAGTCCAGAGAGTGCACTGGCACCACTGGTGATGCACTGCAGTGAGTCCAGAGAGTGCACTGGCTCCACGGGGGATGCACTGCAGTGAGTCCAGAGAGTGCACTGGCACCACTGGGGATGCAGTGCAGTTGAGTCCAGAGAGTGCACTGGCACAACAGGGGATACAGTGCAGTGAGTCCAGAGAGTGCACTGGCACCACTGGGGATGCACTGCAGTGAGTCCAGAGAGTGCACTGGCACCACTGGGGATGCAGTGCAGTGATTGCAGAGAGTGCACTGGCACCACTGGGGATGCAGTGCAGTGAGTCCAGAGAGTGCACTGGCACCACTGGGGATGCACTGCAGTGAGTCCAGAGACTGCACTGGCACCACTGGGGTTTTAGTGCAGTTAGTCTAGAGAGTGCACTGGCACCACTGGGATGCAGTGCAGTGAGTCCAGAGAGTGCCCTTGCACCACTGGGGATAAACTGCAGTGAGTCCAGACAGTGCACTGGCACCACTGGGGATGCACTGCAGTGAGACCAGAGAGTTCTCTGGCACCACTGGGGAAGCAGTTTAGTGAGTCCAGAGAGTGCACTGGCTCCACTGGTGATGCAGTGCAGTGAGTCCAGAGAGTGCACTGGCACCACTGGGGATGCAGCACAGTGAGTCCAGAGAGTGCTCTGGCACCACTGAGCTGCACTGCAGTGAGTCCAGAGATTGCACTGGCACCACTGGGGATGCACTGCAGTGAGTCCAGAGACTACACTGGTACCACTGGGGATGCAGTGCAGTGAGTCCAGAGAGTGCACTGGCACCACTGTTGATGCAGTGCAGTGAGTCCAGAGAGTGCACTGGCACCACTGGGTATGCACTGCAGTGAGTCCAGAGAGTGCACTGGCACCACTGGGGATGCAGTGCAGTGAGTCCAGAGAGCAACTGGCACCACTGGGGATGCAGTGCAGTGAGTCCAGAGACTGCACATGCACCACTGGGGATGAAGTGCAGTGAGTCCAGAGAGTGCACTGGCACCATTGGGGATGCAGTGCACTGAGTCCAGAGAGTGCACTGGCACCACTGGGGATGCAGTGCACTGAGTCCACAGAGTGCACTCTCAGCACCGGGGATGAACTGCAGTGAGTCCAAAGAGTACACTGGCACCACTGGGGATGCACTGCAGTGAGTCCAGAGACTACACTGGCACCACTGGGGATGCAGTTTAGTGAGTCCAGAGAGTGCACCGGCTCCAATGGCGATACACTGCAGTGAGTTCAGACAGTGCACTGGCACCACTGGGGTGCAGTGCAGTGAGTCCAGAGAGTGCACTGGCACCACTGGGGATGCAGTGCAGTGAGTCCAGAGAGTGCTCTGGCACCACTGAGCTACACTGCAGTGAGTCCAGTAATTGCACTGGCACCACTGGGGATGCACTGCTGTGAGTCCAGAGACTACACTGGCACCACTGGGGATGCAGTGCAGTGAGTCCAGAGAGTGCACTGGCACCTCAGGGGCTGCACTGCAGTGAGACCAGAGAGTGCACTGGCACCACTGGGGATGCACTGCAGTGAGTCCAGAGAGTGCACTGGCACCACTGGGGATGCACTGCAGTGAGCTCGGAGAGTGCACTGGCTCCACTGGTGATGCAGTGCAGTGAGTCCAGAGAGTGCACTGGCACCACTGGGGATGCACTGCAGTGAGTCCAGAGAGTGCAGTGGCACCATTGGGGATGCAGTGCACTGAGTCCAGAGAGTGCACTGGCACCACTGGGGATGCAGTGCACTGAGTCCAGAGAGTGCACTGGCACCACTGGGGATGCAGTGCAGTGAGTACTGAGAGTGCAAAGGCACCACAAGGGATGCACTGCAGTGAGTCCAGAGAGTGCACTGGCACCACTGGGGATGCAGTGCAGTGAGTCCAGAGAGTGCACTGGCACCACTGGGGATGCAGTGCAGTTAGTCCAGAGAGTGCACTGGCACCACTGGGGATGCAGTGCAGGTAGTCCAGAGAGTGCACTGGAACACTGGGGATGCAGTGCAGTGAGTCCAGAGAGTGCACTGGCACCAGTGCGGAAGCACTGCACTGAGTCCAGAGAGTGCACTGGCACCACTGGGGATGCACTGCAGTGAGTCCGGAGAGTGCACTGGCACAACTGGGGATGCAGTGCAGTGAGTCCAGAGAGTGCACTGGCACCACTGGGGATGCAGTGCAGTGAGTCCAGAGAGTGCACTGGCACCAATGGGATGCAGTGCAGTGAGTCCAGAGAGTGCACTGGCACCACTGGGGATACACTGCAGTGAGTCCAGAGAGTGCACTGGCACCACTGGGGATGCAGTGCAGTGAGTCCAGAGAGTGCACTGGCACCACTGGGGATGCAGTGCAGTGACTCCAGAGAGTGCACTGGCAACACTGGCGATGCACTGCAGTGAGTCCACAGAGTGCACTGGCACCACTGGGGATGCACTGCGGTGAGTCCTGAGAGTGCACTGGCACCACTGGGGATGCACCGCAGTGAGTCCAGAGAGTGCACTGGCACCACTGTGGATGCACCCCGGTGAGTCCAGAGAATGCACTGGCACCACTGGGGATGCACTCCGGTGAGTCCAGAGAGTGCACTCGCACCACTGGGGATGCACTGCAGTGAGTCCAGAGAGTGCACTGGCACCACTGGGGATGTAGTGCAGTGAGTCCACAGAGGGCACTGGCACCACTGGGGATGCAGCGCAGTGACTCCAGAGAGTGCACTGGCACCACTGGGGATGCACTGCAGTGAGTCCAGAGAGTGCACTGGCACCACTGCAGTTGCAGTGCAGTGAGTCCAGAGAGTGCCCTGGAACCACTGGGGATGCAGCGTAGTGACTACAGACAGTGCACTGTCTCCACTGGGGATGCAGTGCAGTGAGTCCAGAGAGTGCACTGGCACCACTGGTGATGCAGTGCAGTGAGTCCAGCGAGTGCACTGTCAGCACTGGGGATGCAGTGCAGTGAGTCCAGAGAGTGCATTGGCACCACTGTGGATGCAGTGCAGTGAGTGCAGAGAGTGCACTGGCACAAAAGGGGATGCACTGCAGTGAGTCCAGAGAGTGCACTGGCACCACTGGGGATGCACTGCAGTGAGTGCAGAGAGTGCACTGGCACAAAAGGGGATGCACTGCAGTGAGTCCAGAGAGTGCACTGGCACCACTGGGGATGCACTGCAGTGAGGCCAGAGAGTGCACTGGCAGCACTGGGGATGCAGTGCAGTGAGGCCAGAGAGTGCACTGGCACCACTGGGGATGCAGTGCACTGAGTCCAGAGAGTACACTGGCACCACTGGGGATGCAGTGCAGTGAGTCCAGAGAGTGCACTGGCACCACTGGGGATGCAGTGCAGTGAGTCCAGAGAGTGCACTGGTACGATTGGGGATGCACTGCAGTGAGTCCAGAGACTGCACTGGCACCACTGGGGATGCACTGCAGTGAGTCCAGAGAATGCACTGGCACCACTGGGGATGCACTGCAGTGAGTCCAGAGAGTGCACTGGCACCACTGGGGATGCAGTGCAGTGAGTCCAGAGAATGCACTGGCACCATGGGGATGCAGTGCAGTGACTCGAAAGAGTGCACTGGCTCCACTGGTTATGCACTGCAGTGAGTCCGGAGAGTGCCCTGGCACCAATGGTGATGCAGTGCAGTGATCCAGAGAGTGCACTGGAACCACTGGGGATGCAGTGCAGTGAGTCCAGAGAGTGCAATGGCACCACTGGGGATGCAGTGCAGTGACTCAAGGGAGTGCACAGGCACCACTGGGGATGCAGTGCAGTGAGTCCAGAGAGTGCAATGGCACCACAGGGGATGCACTGCAGTGATTCCAGAGAGTGCACTGTCACCACTGGGGATGCAGTGCAGTGAGTCCAGAGAGTGCACTGGCACCAGTGGGGGTGCAGTGCAGTGAGTCCAGAGACTGCACTGGCACCACAGGGGATGCAGTGCAGTGAGTCCAGAGAGTGCACTGGCACCACTGGGGATGCAGTGCACTGAGTCCACAGAGTGCACTCTCAGCACTGGGGATGCACTGCAGTGAGTCCAAAGAGTGCACTGGCACCACAGGGGATGCAGTGCAGTGAGACCAGAGAGTGCACTGGCACCACTAGGGATGCAGTGCAGTGAGTCCAGAGAGTGCACTGGCACCACTGGGGATGCAGTGCAGTGAGTCCAGAGAGTGCAATGGCACCACTGGGGATGCACTGCAGTGAGTCCAGAGAGTGCTCTGGCACCACTGGGGATGCACTGCAGTGAGTCCAGAGAGTGCACTGGCACCACAGGGGATGCAGTGCAGTGAGTCCAGAGAGTGCACTGGCACCAACTTTAGCTGCAGTGCTGTGAGTCCTGAGATTGCACTGGCAGCACTGGGGTTTCTGTGCCTTGAGTCCAGAGACTTCACAGGCACCACTGGGGATGCAGTGCAGTGAGTCCACAGAGTGCACTGGCACCACTGGGGATGCAGTGCAGTGAGTCCAGAGAGTGAACTGGCACCACTGGGAATGCAGTGCAGTGAGTCCAGAGAGTGCACTGGCACCACCGGAGATTCACTGCAGTGAGTCCAGAGAGTGCACTGACACCACTGGGAATGCACTGCAGTGAGTACAGAGAGTGCACTGGCACCTCAGGGGCTGCACTGCAGTGACTCCAGAGAGTGCACTGGCACCACTGGGATGCTGTGCAGTGAGTCCAGAGAGTGCACTGGCACCACAGGGGATACACTGCAGTGAGTCCAGAGAGTGCACTGGCACCACTGGGGACGCAGTGCAGTGTCTACAGAGAGTGCACTGGCACCATTGGGGATGCAGTGCAGTGAGTCCAGAGAGTGCACTGGCACCAGTGGGGATGCACTGCAGTGGGTCCAGAGAGTGCACTGGCACCACTGGGGATGCACCCCGGTGAGTCCAGAGAATGCACTGGCACCACTGGGGATGCACCGCAGTGAGTCCAGAGAGTGCACTGGCACCACTGGGGATGCACCCCGGTGAGTCCAGAGAATGCACTGGCACCACTGGGGATGCACTCCGGTGAGTCCAGAGAGTGCACTCGCACCACTGGGGATGCACTGCAGTGAGTCCAGAGAGTGCACTGGCCCCACTGGGGATGTAGTGCAGTGGGTCCACAGAGGGCACTGGCACCACTGGGGATGCAGCTCAGTGACTCCAGAGAGTGCACTGGCACCACTGGGGATGCTGTGCAGTGAGTCCAGAGAGTGCACTGGCACCACTGCAGTTGCAGTGCAGTGAGTCCAGAGAGTGCCCTGGAACCACTGGGGATGCAGCGCAGTGACTACAGAGAGTGCACTGTCTCCACTGGGGATGCAGTGCAGTGAGTCCAGAGAGTGCACTGGCACCACTGGTGATGCAGTGCAGTGAGTCCAGCGAGTGCACTGTCAGCACTGGGGATGCAGTGCAGTGAGTCCAGAGAGTGCACTGGCACCACTGTGGATGCAGTGCAGTGAGTCCAGAGAGTGCACTGGCACCACTGGGGATGCAGTGCAGTGAGTCCAGAGAGTGCACTGGCACCACTGGGGATGCAGTGCAGTGAGTGCAGAGAGTGCACTGGCACAAAAGGGGATGCACTGCAGTGAGTCCAGAGAGTGCACTGGCACCACTGGGGATGCACTGCAGTGAGTCCAGAGAGTGCACTGGCACCACTGGGGATGCAGTGCAGTGAGTCCAGAGAATGCACTGGCACCATGGGGATGCAGTGCAGTGACTCGAAAGAGTGCACTGGCACCACTGGGGATGCACTGCAGTGAGTCCGGAGAGTGCCCTGGCACCAATGGTGATGCAGTGCAGTGATCCAGAGAGTGCACTGGAACAACTGGGGATGCAGTGCAGTGAGTCCAGAGAGTGCACTGGCACCACTGGGGATGCAGTGCAGTGACTCAAGGGAGTGCACAGGCACCACTGGGGATGCAGTGCAGTGAGTTCAGAGAGTGCAATGGCACCACAGGGGATGCACTGCAGTGATTCCAGAGAGTGCACTGTCACCACTGGGGATGCAGTGCAGTGAGTCCAGAGAGTGCACTGGCACCAGTGGGGGTGCAGTGCAGTGAGTCCAGAGACTGCACTGGCACCACAGGGGATGCAGTGCAGTGAGTCCAGAGAGTGCACTGGCACCACTGGGGATGCAGTGCACTGAGTCCACAGAGTGCACTCTCAGCACTGGGGATGCACTGCAGTGAGTCCAAAGAGTGCACTGGCACCACAGGGGATGCAGTGCAGTGAGACCAGAGAGTGCACTGGCACCACTAGGGATGCAGTGCAGTGAGTCCAGAGAGTGCACTGGCACCACTGGGGATGCAGTGCAGTGAGTCCTGAGAGTGCAATGGCACCACAGTGGATGCAGTGCAGTGAGTCCAGAGAGTGCTCTGGCACCACTGGGGATGCACTGCAGTGAGTCCAGAGAGTGCACTGGCACCACAGGGGATGCAGTGCAGTGAGTCCAGAGAGTGCACTGGCACCAACTTTAGCTGCAGTGCTGTGAGTCCTGAGATTGCACTAGCACCACTGGGGTTTCTGTGCCTTGAGTCCAGAGACTACACTGGCACCACTGGGGTTGCACTGCAGTGAGTCCAGAGACTTCACAGGCACCACTGGGGATGCAGTGCAGTGACTCGAAAGAGTGCACTGGCACCACTGGGGATGCACTGCAGTGAGTCCGGAGAGTGCCCTGGCACCAATGGTGATGCAGTGCAGTGATCCAGAGAGTGCACTGGAACAACTGGGGATGCAGTGCAGTGAGTCCAGAGAGTGCACTGGCACCACTGGGGATGCAGTGCAGTGACTCAAGGGAGTGCACAGGCACCACTGGGGATGCAGTGCAGTGAGTCCAGAGAGTGCAATGGCACCACAGGGGATGCACTGCAGTGATTCCAGAGAGTGCACTGTCACCACTGGGGATGCAGTGCAGTGAGTCCAGAGAGTGCACTGGCACCAGTGGGGGTGCAGTGCAGTGAGTCCAGAGACTGCACTGGCACCACAGGGGATGCAGTGCAGTGAGTCCAGAGAGTGCACTGGCACCACTGGGGATGCAGTGCACTGAGTCCACAGAGTGCACTCTCAGCACTGGGGATGCACTGCAGTGAGTCCAAAGAGTGCACTGGCACCACAGGGGATGCAGTGCAGTGAGACCAGAGAGTGCACTGGCACCACTAGGGATGCAGTGCAGTGAGTCCAGAGAGTGCACTGGCACCACTGGGGATGCAGTGCAGTGAGTCCTGAGAGTGCAATGGCACCACAGTGGATGCAGTGCAGTGAGTCCAGAGAGTGCTCTGGCACCACTGGGGATGCACTGCAGTGAGTCCAGAGAGTGCACTGGCACCACAGGGGATGCAGTGCAGTGAGTCCAGAGAGTGCACTGGCACCAACTTTAGCTGCAGTGCTGTGAGTCCTGAGATTGCACTAGCACCACTGGGGTTTCTGTGCCTTGAGTCCAGAGACTACACTGGCACCACTGGGGTTGCACTGCAGTGAGTCCAGAGACTTCACAGGCACCACTGGGGATGCAGTGCAGTGAGTCCACAGAGTGCCCTGGCACCACTGGGGATGCAGTGCAGTGAGTCCAGAGAGTGAACTGGCACCACTGGGAATGCAGTGCAGTGAGTCCAGAGAGTGCACTGGCACCACCGGAGATTCACTGCAGTGAGTCCAGAGAGTGCACTGACACCACTGGGAATGCACTGCAGTGAGTACAGAGAGTGCACTGGCACCTCAGGGGCTGCACTGCAGTGAGTCCAGAGAGTGCACTGGCACCACTGGGATGCTGTGCAGTGAGTCCAGAGAGTGCACTGGCACCACAGGGGATACACTGCAGTGAGTCCAGAGAGTGCACTGGCACCACTGGGGACGCAGTGCAGTGTCTACAGAGAGTGCACTGGCACCATTGGGGATGCAGTGCAGTGAGTCCAGAGAGTGCACTGGAACCAGTGGGGATGCACTGCAGTGGGTCCAGAGAGTGCACTGGCACCACTGGGGATGCACCCCGGTGAGTCCAGAGAATGCACTGGCACCACTGGGGATGCACCGCAGTGAGTCCGGAGAGTGCACTGTCAGCAGTGGGGATGCACCCCGGTGAGTCCAGAGAATGCACTGGCACCACTGGGGATGCACTCCGGTGAGTCCAGAGAGTGCACTCGCACCACTGGGGATGCACTGCAGTGAGTCCAGAGAGTGCACTGGCCCCACTGGGGATGTAGTGCAGTGAGTCCACAGAGGGCACTGGCACCACTGGGGATGCAGCGCAGTGACTCCAGAGAGTGCACTGGCACCACTGGGGATGCAGTGCAGTGAGTCCAGAGAGTGCACTGGCAGCACTGCAGTTGCAGTGCAGTGAGTCCAGAGAGTGCCCTGGAACCACTGGGGATGCAGCGCAGTGACTACAGAGAGTGCACTGGCACCACTGGTGATGCAGTGCAGTGAGTCCAGCGAGTGCACTGTCAGCACTGGGGATGCAGTGCAGTGAGTCCAGAGAGTGCACTGTCACCACTGGGGATGCAGTGCAGTGAGTCCAGAGAGTGCACTGGCACCACTGGGGATGCAGTGCAGTGAGTCCAGAGAGTGCACTGGCACCACTGGGGATGCAGTGCACTGAGTACACAGAGTGCACTGGCACAAAAGGGGATGCACTGCAGTGAGTGCAGAGATTGCACTGGCACCACTGGGGATGCACTGCAGTGAGGCCAGAGAGTGCACTGGCACCACTGGGGATGCAGTGCAGTGAGGCCAGAGAGTGCACTGGCACCACTGGGGATGCAGTGCAGTGAGGCCAGAGAGTGCACTGGCACCACTGGGCATGCAGTGCAGTGAGCTCAGAGAGTGCACTGGCACCACTGGGGATGCAGTGCAGTGACTCGAAAGAGTGCACTGGCACCACTGTGGATGCACTGCACTGAGTCCGCAGAGTGCCCTGGCACCAATGGTGATGCAGTGCAGTGATCCAGAGAGTGCACTGGAACCACTGGGGATGCAGTGCAGTGAGTCCAGAGAGTGCACTGGCACCACTGGGGATGCAGTGCACTGAGTCCAGAGAGTGCACTGGCACCACTGGGCATGCAGTGCAGTGAGCTCAGAGAGTGCACTGGCACCACTGGGGATGCAGTGTAGTGAGTCCAGAGAGTGCACTGGCACCACTGGGGATGCAGTGCAGTGAGTCCAGAGAGTGCACTGGCACCACTGGGGATGCAGTGCACTGAGTCCACAGAGTGCACTGTCAGCACTGGGGATGCACTGCAGTGAGTCCAAAGAGTGCACTGGCACCACTGGGGATGCAGTGCAGTGAGTGCAGAGAGTGCAGTGGCACCACTGGGGATGCAGTGCAGTGAGTCCAGAGAGTGCACTGGCTCCAATGGGGATGCAGTACAGTGAGTCCAGAGAGTGCACTGGCACCACTGGGGATGCAGTGCAGTGAGTCCAGAGAGTGCACTGGCACCACTGGGGATGCAGTTCAGTGAGTCCAGAGAGTGCACTGGCACCACTGGGGATGCAGTGCAGTGAGTCCAGAGAGTGCACTGGCACCACGGGGGATGGACTGCAGTGAGTCCAGAGATTGCACTGGCACCACTGGGGATGCAGTGCAGTGAGTCCAGAGAGTGCACTGGCACCACGGGGGATGGACTGCAGTGAGTCCAGAGATTGCACTGGCACCAATGGGATGCAGTGCAGTGAGTCCACAGAGTGCACTGGCACCACAGGGGATACATTGTAGTGAGACCAGAGGGTGCACTGGCACCACTAGGGATGCAGCACAGTGAGTCCAGAGAGTGAACTGTCACCACTGGGGACGCAGCGCAGTGACTCCAGAGAGTGCACTGGCACCACTGGGGATGCAGTGCAGTGAGTGCCGAGAGTGCACTAGCACAACAGGGGATGCACTGCAGTGACTCCAGAAGGTGCACTGGCACCACTGGGGATGCAGTGCAGTGAGTCCAGAGAGTGAACTGTCACCACTGGGGACGCAGCGCAGTGACTCCAGAGAGTGCACTGGCACCACTGGGGATGCAGTGCAGTGAGTCCAGAGAGTGCACTGGCACCACTGGGGATGCAGTGCAGTGAGTGCAGAGAGTGCACTAGCACAACAGGGGATGCACTGCAGTGACTCCAGAAGGTGCACTGGCACCACTGGGGATGCAGTGCAGTGAGTCCAGAGAGTGCACTGGCACCACTGGTGATGCAGTGCACTGAGTCCAGAGAGTGCACTGGCACAACAGGGGATGCACTGCAGTGAGTCCAGAGAGTGCAGTGGCACCACTGGGGATGCACACTGGTGAGACCAGAGAGTGCACTGACACCACTGGGGATGCACTGCAGTGAGTCCAGAGAGTGCACTGGCACCACTGGGGATGCAGTGCAGTGAGTCCAGAGAGTGCACTGGCACCACTGGGGATGCAGTGCAGTGAGTGCAGAGAGTGCACTGGCACCACTGGGGATGCAGTGCAGTGAGTCCTGAGAGTGCACTGGCACCACTGGGGATGCAGTGCAGTGAGTCCAGAGAGTGCACTGGCACCACTGGGGATGCAGTGCAGTGAGTCCAGAGAGTGCACTGGCACCACTGGGGATGCAGTGCAGTGAGTCCAGAGAGTGCACTGGCACCACTGGGGATGCAGTGCAGGGAGCCCAGAGAGTGCACTGGCACAAAAGGGGATGCACTGCAGTGAGTCCAGAGAGTGCACTGGCACCACTGGGGATGCAGTGCAGTGAGTCCAGAGAGTGCACTGGCACCACTGGGGATGCACTGCAGTGAGTCCAGAGAGTGCACTGGCACCACTGGGGATGCAGTGCAGTGAGTCCAGAGAGTACACTGGCACCACTGGGGATGCAGTGCAGTGAGTCCAGAGAGTGCACTGTCAGCACTGGGGATGCAGTGCAGTGAGTCCAGAGAGTGCACTGGCACCACTGGGGATGCACTGCAGTGAGTCCAGAGACTGCACTGGCACCACTGGGGATGCAGTGCAGTGAGTCCAGAGAATGCACTGGCACCATGGGGATGCAGTGCAGTGACTCGAAAGAGTGCACTGGCACCACTGGGGATGCACTGCAGTGAGTCCGGAGAGTGCCCTGGCACCAATGGTGATGCAGTGCAGTGATCCAGAGAGTGCACTGGAACCACTGGGGATGCAGTGCAGTGAGTCCAGAGAGTGCACTGGCACCACTGGGGATGCAGTGCAGTGACTCAAGGGAGTGCACAGGCACCACTGGGGATGCAGTGCAGTGAGTCCAGAGAGTGCAATGGCACCACAGGGGATGCACTGCAGTGATTCCAGAGAGTGCACTGTCACCACTGGGGATGCAGTGCAGTGAGTCCAGAGAGTGCACTGGCACCAGTGGGGGTGCAGTGCAGTGAATCCAGAGACTGCACTGGCACCACAGGGGATGCAGTGCAGTGAGTCCAGAGAATGCACTGGCACCACTGGGGATGCAGTGCAGTGAGTCCAGAGAGTGCACTGGCAACACTGGGGATGCAGTGCAGTGAGTCCTGAGAGTGCAATGGCACCACAGTGGATGCACTGCAGTGAGTCCAGAGAGTGCTCTGGCACCACTGGGGATGCACTGCAGTGAGTCCAGAGAGTGCACTGGCACCACAGGGGATGCAGTGCAGTGAGTCCAGAGAGTGCACTGGCACCAACTTTAGCTGCAGTGCTGTGAGTCCTGAGATTGCACTGGCACCACTGGGGTTTCTGTGCCTTGAGTCCAGAGACTACACTGGCACCACTGGGGTTGCACTGCAGTGAGTCCAGAGACTTCACAGGCACCACTGGGGATGCAGTGCAGTGAGTCCACAGAGTGCACTGGCACCACTGGGGATGCAGTGCAGTGAGTCCAGAGAGTGAACTGGCACCACTGGGAATGCAGTGCCGTGAGTCCAGAGAGTGCACTGGCACCACCGGAGATTCACTGCAGTGAGTCCAGAGAGTGCACTGACACCACTGGGAATGCACTGCAGTGAGTACAGAGAGTGCACTGGCACCTCAGGGGCTGCACTGCAGTGAGTCCAGAGAGTGCATTGGCACCACTGGGATGCAGTGCAGTGAGTCCAGAGAGTGCACTGGCACCACAGGGGATACACTGCAGTGAGTCCAGAGAGTGCACTGGCACCACTGGGGACGCAGTGCAGTGTCTACAGAGAGTGCACTGGCACCATTGGGGATGCAGTGCAGTGAGTCCAGAGAGTGCACTGGCACCAGTGGGGATGCACTGCAGTGGGTCCAGAGAGTGCACTGGCACCAATGGGGATGCCGTACAGTGACTCCAGAGAGTGCACTGGCACCACTGGTGATGCACTGCAGTGAGTCCAGAGAGTGCACTGGCACCACTGGGGATGCAGTGCAGTGAGTCCAGAGAGTGCACTGGCACCACTGAGGATGCAGTACAGTGAGTCCAGAGAGTGCACTGGCACCACTGGGGATGCACTGCACTGAGTCCAGAGAGTGCACTGACACCACTGGGGATGCAATGCAGTGAGTCCAGAGAGTGCCCTGGCACCACTGGGGATGCAGTGCAGTGAGTCCAGAGAGTGCACTGGCACTTCTGGGGATGCAGTGCAGTGAGTGCACAGAGTGCACTGGCACAACAGGGGATGCACTGCAGTGAGTCCAGAGAGTGCACTGGCACCACTGGGGATGCAGTGCAGTGAGTCCAGAGAGTGCACTGGCACCGCTGGTGATGCAGTGCAGTGAGTCCAGAGAGTAAACTGGCACCACTGGTGATGCACTGCAGTGAGTCCAGAGAGTGTACTGGCACCACAGGGGATGCAGTGCAGTGAGTCCAGAGAGTGCACTGGCACCACTGGGGATGCAGTGCAGTGAGTCCAGAGAGTGCACTGGCACCACTGGGGATGCAGTGCAGTGAGTCCAGAGAGTGCACTGGCACCACTGGGGATGCAATGCAGTGAGTCCAGAGAGTGCACTGGCACCACTGGGGATGCAGTGCAGTGAGTCCAGAGAGTGCACTGGCACCACTGGGGATGCAGTGCAGTGAGTCCAGAGAGTGCACTGGCACAAAAGGGGATGCAGTGCAGTGAGTCCAGAGAGTGCACTGGCACCACTGGGGATGCACTGCAGTGAGTCCAGAGAGTGCACTGGCACCACTGGGGATGCAGTGCAGTGAGTCCAGAGAGTGCAGTGGCACCACTGGGGATGCAGTGCAGTGAGTCCAGAGAGTACACTGGCACCACTGGGGATGCAGTGCAGTGAGTCCAGAGAGTGCACTGTCAGCACTGGGGATGCAGTGCAGTGAGTCCAGAGAGTGCACTGGCACCACTGGGGATGCACTGCAGTGAGTCCAGAGACTGCACTGGCACCACTGGGGATGCAGTGCAGTGAGTCCAGAGAATGCACTGGCACCATGGGGATGCATTGCAGTGACTCGAAAGAGTGCACTGGCACCACTGGGGATGCAGTGCAGTGAGTCCAGAGAGTGCCCTGGCACCAATGGTGATGCAGTGCAGTGATCCAGAGAGTGCACTGGAACAACTGGGGATGCAGTGCAGTGAGTCCAGAGAGTGCACTGGCACCACTGGGGATGCAGTGCACTGAGTCCACAGAGTGCACTGTCAGCACTGGGGATGCACTGCAGTGAGTCCAAAGAGTGCACTGGCACCACTGGGGATGCAGTGCAGTGAGTGCAGAGAGTGCAGTGGCACCACTGGGGATGCAGTGCAGTGAGTCCAGAGAGTGCACTGGCTCCAATGGGGATGCAGTACAGTGAGTCCAGAGAGTGCACTGGCACCACTGGGGATGCAGTGCAGTGAGTCCAGAGAGTGCACTGGCACCACTGGGGATGCAGTTCAGTGAGTCCAGAGAGTGCACTGGCACCACTGGGGATGCAGTGCAGTGAGTCCAGAGAGTGCACTGGCACCACGGGGGATGGACTGCAGTGAGTCCAGAGATTGCACTGGCACCACTGGGGATGCAGTGCAGTGAGTCCAGAGAGTGCACTGGCACCACGGGGGATGGACTGCAGTGAGTCCAGAGATTGCACTGGCACCAATGGGATGCAGTGCAGTGAGTCCACAGAGTGCACTGGCACCACAGGGGATACATTGTAGTGAGACCAGAGGGTGCACTGGCACCACTAGGGATGCAGCACAGTGAGTCCAGAGAGTGAACTGTCACCACTGGGGACGCAGCGCAGTGACTCCAGAGAGTGCACTGGCACCACTGGGGATGCAGTGCAGTGAGTGCCGAGAGTGCACTAGCACAACAGGGGATGCACTGCAGTGACTCCAGAAGGTGCACTGGCACCACTGGGGATGCAGTGCAGTGAGTCCAGAGAGTGAACTGTCACCACTGGGGACGCAGCGCAGTGACTCCAGAGAGTGCACTGGCACCACTGGGGATGCAGTGCAGTGAGTCCAGAGAGTGCACTGGCACCACTGGGGATGCAGTGCAGTGAGTGCAGAGAGTGCACTAGCACAACAGGGGATGCACTGCAGTGACTCCAGAAGGTGCACTGGCACCACTGGGGATGCAGTGCAGTGAGTCCAGAGAGTGCACTGGCACCACTGGTGATGCAGTGCACTGAGTCCAGAGAGTGCACTGGCACAACAGGGGATGCACTGCAGTGAGTCCAGAGAGTGCAGTGGCACCACTGGGGATGCACACTGGTGAGACCAGAGAGTGCACTGACACCACTGGGGATGCACTGCAGTGAGTCCAGAGAGTGCACTGGCACCACTGGGGATGCAGTGCAGTGAGTCCAGAGAGTGCACTGGCACCACTGGGGATGCAGTGCAGTGAGTGCAGAGAGTGCACTGGCACCACTGGGGATGCAGTGCAGTGAGTCCTGAGAGTGCACTGGCACCACTGGGGATGCAGTGCAGTGAGTCCAGAGAGTGCACTGGCACCACTGGGGATGCAGTGCAGTGAGTCCAGAGAGTGCACTGGCACCACTGGGGATGCAGTGCAGTGAGTCCAGAGAGTGCACTGGCACCACTGGGGATGCAGTGCAGGGAGCCCAGAGAGTGCACTGGCACAAAAGGGGATGCACTGCAGTGAGTCCAGAGAGTGCACTGGCACCACTGGGGATGCAGTGCAGTGAGTCCAGAGAGTGCACTGGCACCACTGGGGATGCACTGCAGTGAGTCCAGAGAGTGCACTGGCACCACTGGGGATGCAGTGCAGTGAGTCCAGAGAGTACACTGGCACCACTGGGGATGCAGTGCAGTGAGTCCAGAGAGTGCACTGTCAGCACTGGGGATGCAGTGCAGTGAGTCCAGAGAGTGCACTGGCACCACTGGGGATGCACTGCAGTGAGTCCAGAGACTGCACTGGCACCACTGGGGATGCAGTGCAGTGAGTCCAGAGAATGCACTGGCACCATGGGGATGCAGTGCAGTGACTCGAAAGAGTGCACTGGCACCACTGGGGATGCACTGCAGTGAGTCCGGAGAGTGCCCTGGCACCAATGGTGATGCAGTGCAGTGATCCAGAGAGTGCACTGGAACCACTGGGGATGCAGTGCAGTGAGTCCAGAGAGTGCACTGGCACCACTGGGGATGCAGTGCAGTGACTCAAGGGAGTGCACAGGCACCACTGGGGATGCAGTGCAGTGAGTCCAGAGAGTGCAATGGCACCACAGGGGATGCACTGCAGTGAGTGCAGAGAGTGCACTGTCACCACTGGGGATGCAGTGCAGTGAGTCCAGAGAGTGCACTGGCACCAGTGGGGGTGCAGTGCAGTGAATCCAGAGACTGCACTGGCACCACAGGGGATGCAGTGCAGTGAGTCCAGAGAATGCACTGGCACCACTGGGGATGCAGTGCAGTGAGTCCAGAGAGTGCACTGGCAACACTGGGGATGCAGTGCAGTGAGTCCTGAGAGTGCAATGGCACCACAGTGGATGCACTGCAGTGAGTCCAGAGAGTGCTCTGGCACCACTGGGGATGCACTGCAGTGAGTCCAGAGAGTGCACTGGCACCACAGGGGATGCAGTGCAGTGAGTCCAGAGAGTGCACTGGCACCAACTTTAGCTGCAGTGCTGTGAGTCCTGAGATTGCACTGGCACCACTGGGGTTTCTGTGCCTTGAGTCCAGAGACTACACTGGCACCACTGGGGTTGCACTGCAGTGAGTCCAGAGACTTCACAGGCACCACTGGGGATGCAGTGCAGTGAGTCCACAGAGTGCACTGGCACCACTGGGGATGCAGTGCAGTGAGTCCAGAGAGTGAACTGGCACCACTGGGAATGCAGTGCCGTGAGTCCAGAGAGTGCACTGGCACCACCGGAGATTCACTGCAGTGAGTCCAGAGAGTGCACTGACACCACTGGGAATGCACTGCAGTGAGTACAGAGAGTGCACTGGCACCTCAGGGGCTGCACTGCAGTGAGTCCAGAGAGTGCATTGGCACCACTGGGATGCAGTGCAGTGAGTCCAGAGAGTGCACTGGCACCACAGGGGATACACTGCAGTGAGTCCAGAGAGTGCACTGGCACCACTGGGGACGCAGTGCAGTGTCTACAGAGAGTGCACTGGCACCATTGGGGATGCAGTGCAGTGAGTCCAGAGAGTGCACTGGCACCAGTGGGGATGCACTGCAGTGGGTCCAGAGAGTGCACTGGCACCAATGGGGATGCCGTACAGTGACTCCAGAGAGTGCACTGGCACCACTGGTGATGCACTGCAGTGAGTCCAGAGAGTGCACTGGCACCACTGGGGATGCAGTGCAGTGAGTCCAGAGAGTGCACTGGCACCAGTGGGGAAGCACTGCAGTGAGTCCAGAGAGTGCACTGGCACCACTGGGGATGCACTGCACTGAGTCCAGAGAGTGCACTGACACCACTGGGGATGCAATGCAGTGAGTCCAGAGAGTGCCCTGGCACCACTGGGGATGCAGTGCAGTGAGTCCAGAGAGTGCACTGGCACTTCTGGGGATGCAGTGCAGTGAGTGCAGAGAGTGCACTGGCACAACAGGGGATGCACTGCAGTGAGTCCAGAGAGTGCACTGGCACCACTGGGGATGCAGTGCAGTGAGTCCAGAGAGTGCACTGGCACCGCTGGTGATGCAGTGCAGTGAGTCCAGAGAGTAAACTGGCACCACTGGTGATGCACTGCAGTGAGTCCAGAGAGTGTACTGGCACCACAGGGGATGCAGTGCAGTGAGTCCAGAGAGTGCACTGGCACCACTGGGGATGCAGTGCAGTGAGTCCAGAGAGTGCACTGGCACCACTGGGGATGCAGTGCAGTGAGTCCAGAGAGTGCACTGGCACCACTGGGGATGCAATGCAGTGAGTCCAGAGAGTGCACTGGCACCACTGGGGATGCAGTGCAGTGAGTCCAGAGAGTGCACTGGCACCACTGGGGATGCAGTGCAGTGAGTCCAGAGAGTGCACTGGCACAAAAGGGGATGCAGTGCAGTGAGTCCAGAGAGTGCACTGGCACCACTGGGGATGCACTGCAGTGAGTCCAGAGAGTGCACTGGCACCACTGGGGATGCAGTGCAGTGAGTCCAGAGAGTGCAGTGGCACCACTGGGGATGCAGTGCAGTGAGTCCAGAGAGTACACTGGCACCACTGGGGATGCAGTGCAGTGAGTCCAGAGAGTGCACTGTCAGCACTGGGGATGCAGTGCAGTGAGTCCAGAGAGTGCACTGGCACCACTGGGGATGCACTGCAGTGAGTCCAGAGACTGCACTGGCACCACTGGGGATGCAGTGCAGTGAGTCCAGAGAATGCACTGGCACCATGGGGATGCATTGCAGTGACTCGAAAGAGTGCACTGGCACCACTGGGGATGCAGTGCAGTGAGTCCAGAGAGTGCCCTGGCACCAATGGTGATGCAGTGCAGTGATCCAGAGAGTGCACTGGAACAACTGGGGATGCAGTGCAGTGAGTCCAGAGAGTGCACTGGCACCACTGGGGATGCAGTGCAGTGACTCAAGGGAGTGCACAGGCACCACTGGGGATGCAGTGCAGTGAGTCCAGAGAGTGCAATGGCAGCACAGGGGATGCACTGCAGTGATTCCAGAGAGTGCACTGTCACCACTGGGGATGCAGTGCAGTGAGTCCAGAGAGTGCACTGGCACCAGTGGGGGTGCAGTGCAGGTAGTCCAGAGACTGCACTGGCACCACAGGGGATGCAGTGCAGTGAGTCCAGAGAGTGCACTGGCACCACTGGGGATGCAGTGCACTGAGTCCACAGAGTGCACTCTCAGCACTGGGGATGCACTGCAGTGAGTCCAAAGAGTGCACTGGCACCACAGGGGATGCAGTGCAGTGAGACTAGAGAGTGCACTGGCACCACTAGGGATGCAGTGCAGTGAGTCCAGAGAGTGCACTGGCACCACTGGGGATGCAGTGCAGTGAGTCCTGAGAGTGCAATGGCACCACAGTGGATGCACTGCAGTGAGTCCAGAGAGTGCTCTGGCACCACTGGGGATGCACTGCAGTGAGTCCAGAGAGTGCACTGGCACCACAGGGGATGCAGTGCAGTGAGTCCAGAGAGTGCACTGGCACCAACTTTAGCTGCAGTGCTGTGAGTCCTGAGATTGCACTGGCACCACTGGGGTTTCTGTGCCTTGAGTCCAGAGACTACACTGGCACCACTGGGGTTGCACTGCAGTGAGTCCAGAGACTTCACAGGCACCACTGCGGATGCAGTGCAGTGAGTCCACAGAGTGCACTGGCACCACTGGGGATGCAGTGCAGTGAGCCCAGAGAGTGAACTGGCACCACTGGGAATGCAGTGCAGTGAGTCCAGAGAGTGCACTGGCACCACCGGAGATTCACTGCAGTGAGTCCAGAGAGTGCACTGACACCACTGGGAATGCACTGCAGTGAGTACAGAGAGTGCACTGGCACCTCAGGGGCTGCACTGCAGTGAGTCCAGAGAGTGCACTGGCACCACTGGGATGCAGTGCAGTGAGTCCAGAGAGTGCACTGGCACCACAGGGGATACACTGCAGTGAGTCCAGAGTGTGCACTGGCACCACTGGGGACGCAGTGCAGTGTCTACAGAGAGTGCACTGGCACCATTGGGGATGCAGTGCAGTGAATCCAGAGAGTGCACTGGCACCAGTGGGGATGCACTGCAGTGGGTCCAGAGAGTGCACTGGCACCAATGGGGATGCAGTGCAGTGACTCCAGAGAGTGCACTGGCACCACTGGTGATGCACTGCAGTGAGTCCAGAGAGTGCACTGGCACCACTGTGGATGCAGTGCAGTGAGTCCAGAGAGTGCACTGGCACCAGTGGGGAAGCACTGCAGTGAGTCCAGAGAGTGCACTGGCACCACTGGGGATGCACTGCAGTGAGTCCAGAGAGTGCTCTGGCACCACTGGGGATGCAGTTCAGTGAGTCCAGAGAGTGCCCTGGCACCACTGTTGATGCAGTGCAGTGAGTCCAGAGAGTGCACTGGCACTTCTGGGGATGCAGTGCAGTGAGTGCAGAGAGTGCACTGGCACAACAGGGGATGCAGTGCAGTGAGTCCAGAGAGTGCACTGGCACCACTGGGGATGCAGTGCAGTGAGTCCAGAGAGTGCTCTGGCACCACTGAGCTACACTGCAGTGAGTCCAGTAATTGCACTGGCACCACTGGGGATGCACTGCTGTGAGTCCAGAGACTACACTGGCACCACTGGGTATGCAGTGCAGTGAGTCCAGAGAGTGCACTGGCACCACTGGGGATGCAGTGCAGTGAGTCCAGAGAGTGCACTGGCACCACTGGGGATGCACTGCAGTGAGCTCAGAGAGTGCACTGGCACCACTGGGGATGCACTGCAGTGAGTCCAGAGAGTGCCCTGGCACCATTGGGGATGCAGTGCACTGAGTCCAGAGAGTGCACTGGCACCACTGGGGATGCAGTGCACTGAGTCCAGAGAGTGCACTGGCACCACTGGGGATGCAGTGCAGTGAGTCCTGAGAGTGCAAAGGCACCACAAGGGATGCACTGCAGTGAGTCCAGAGAGTGCACTGGCACCACTGGGGATGCAGTGCAGTGAGTCCAGAGAGTGCACTGGCACCACTGGGGATGCACTGCAGTGAGTCCAGAGAGTGCACTGGCACCACTGGGGATGCAGTGGAGGTAGTCCAGAGAGTGCACTGGAACACTGGGGATGCAGTGCAGTGAGTCCAGAGAGTGCACTGGCACCAGTGCGGAAGCACTGCAGTGAGTCCAGAGAGTGCACTGGCACCACTGGGGATGCACTGCAGTGAGTCCAGAGAGTGCAGTGGCACAACTGGGGATGCAGTGCAGTGAGTCCAGAGAGTGCACTGGCACCACTGGGGATGCAGTGCAGTGAGTCCAGAGAGTGCTCTGGCACCACTGGGGATGCAGTGCAGGGAGTCCAGAGAGTGCACTGGCACCACTGGGGATGCACTGCAGTGAGTCCAGAGAGTGCACAGGCACCACTGGGGATGCACTCCGGTGAGTCCAGAGAGTGCACTGGCACCACTGGGGATGCACCCCGGTGAGTCCAGAGAGTGCACTGGCACCACTGGGGATGCACTGTAGTGAGTCCAGGGAGTGCATTGGCCCCATTGGGGATGTAGTGCAGTGAGTCCACAGAGGGCACTGGCACCACTGGGGATGCAGCGCAGTGAGTCCAGAGAGTGCACTGGCACCACTGGGGATGCAGTGCAGTGAGTCCAGAGAGTGCACTGGCACCACTGGAGTTGCAGTGCAGTGAGTCCAGAGAGTGCCCTGGAACCACTGGGGATGCAGTGCAGTGACTACAGAGAGTGCACTGTCTCCACTGGGGATGCAGTGCAGTGAGTCCAAAGAGTGCACTGCCACCACTGGTGATGCAGTGCAGTGAGTCCAGAGAGTGCACTGTCAGCACTGTGGATGCAGTGCAGTGAGTCTAGAGAGTGCACTGGCACCACTGGGGATGCAGTGCAGTGAGTCCAGAGAGTGCACTGGCACCACTGGGGATGCAGTGCAGTGAGTCCAGAGAGTGCACTGGCACCACTGGGGATGCAGTGCAGTGAGTCCAGAGAGTGCACTGTCAGCACTGTGGATGCAGTGCAGTGAGTCCAGAGAGTGCACTGTCAGCACTGTGGATGCACTGCAGTGAGTCCAGAGAGTGCACTGGCACCACTGGGGATGCAGTGCAGTGAGTCCAGAGAGTGCACTGGCACCACTGGGGATGCAGTGCAGTGAGTCCAGAGAGTGCACTGGCACCACTGGGGATGCACTGCAGTGAGTCCAGAGAGTGCACTGGCACCACTGGGGATGCACTGCAGTGAGTCCAGAGAGTGCACAGGCACCACTGGGGATGCACTCCGGTGAGTCCAGAGAGTGCTCTGGCAACACTGGGGATGCACCCCGGTGAGTCCAGAGAGTGCACTGGCACCACTGGGGATGCACTGTGGTGAGTCCAGGGAGTGCATTGGCCCCATTGGGGATGTAGTGCAGTGAGTCCACAGAGGGCACTGGCACCACTGGGGATGCAGCGCAGTGAGTCCAGAGAGTGCACTGGCACCACTGGGGATGCAGTGCAGTGAGTCCAGAGAGTGCACTGGCACCACTGGAGTTGCAGTGCAGTGAGTCCAGAGAGTGCACTGGAACCACTGGGGATGCAGTGCAGTGACTACAGAGAGTGCACTGTCTCCACTGGGGATGCAGTGCAGTGAGTCCAAAGAGTGCACTGCCACCACTGGTGATGCAGTGCAGTGAGTCCAGAGAGTGCACTGTCAGCACTGTAGATGCAGTGCAGTGAGTCCAGAGAGTGCACTGGCACCACTGGGGATGCAGTGCAGTGAGTCCAGAGAGTGCACTGGCACCACTGGGGATGCACTGCAGTGAGTCCAGAGAGTGCACTGGCAGCACTGGGGATGCAGTGCAGTGAGTCCAGAGAGTGCACTGGCACCACTGGGGATGCAGTGCAGTGAGTCCAGAGAGTGCAGTGGCACAAAAGGTGATGCACTGCAGTGAGTCCAGAGAGTGCACTGGCACCACTGGGGATGTAGTGCAGTGAGTCCAGAGAGTGCACTTTTACCACTGGGGATGCACTGCAGTGAGTCCAGAGAGTGCAGTGGCACCACTATGGATGCAGTGCACTGAGTCCAGAGAGTACACTGGCACCACTGGGGATGCACTGCAGTGAGTGCAGAGAGTGCACTGGCACCACTGGGGATGCAGTGCAGTGAGTCCAGAGAGTGCACTGGCATCACTGGGGTTGCACTGCAGTGAGTCCAGAGAGTGCACTGGCACCACTGGGGATGCACTGCAGTGAGTCCTGAGATTGCACTGGCACCACTGGGGATGCAGTGCAGTGAGTCCAGAGACTACACTGGCACCACTGGAAATGCACTGCAGTGAGTCCAGAGAGAGCACTGGCACCACTGGGGATGCAGTGTAGTGACTCCAGAGAGTGCACTGGAACCACTGGGGATGCAGTGCAGTGAGTCCAGAGAGTGCACTGGCACCACTGGGGATGCAGTGCAGTGAGTCAGAGAGTGCACTGGCACCACTGGGGATGCAGTGCAGTTAGTCCATAGAGTGCACTGGCTCCACTGGGGATGCAGTGCAGTGACTCAAGAGAGTGCACAGGCACCACTGGGGATGCAGTGCACTGAGTCCAGAGATTGCAATGGCACCACAGGGGATGCACTGCAGTGATTCCAGAGAGTGCACTGTCACCACTGGGGATGCAGTGCAGTGAGTCCAGAGAGTGCACTGTCACCAGTGGGAGTGCAGTGCAGTGAGTCCAGAGAGTGCACTGGCACCAACTGGAGCTGCACTGCAGTGAGTCCTGAGATTGCACTGGCACCACTGGGGATGCACTGCAGTGAGTCCAGAGAGTGCAGTGGCACCACTGGGGATGCAGTGCAGTGAGTCCAGAGAGAGCACTGGCACCACTGGGGATGCAGTGTAGTGACTCCAGAGAGTGCACTGGCACCACTGGGGATGCAGTGCAGTGAGTCCAGAGAGTACACTGGCACCTCAGGGGCTGCACTGCAGTGAGTCCAGAGAATGCACTGGCACCACTGGGGATGCAGTGCAGTGAGTCCAGAGAGTGCACTGGCACCACTGGTGATGCACCTCGGTGAGTCCAGAGAGTGCTCTGGGAACACCGGGGATGCAGTGCAGTGAGTGCAGAGAGTGCCCTGGCACCACTGGGGATGCAGTGCAGTGAGTCCAGAGAGTGCACTGGCACCACTGGGGATGCACTGCAGTGAGTCCAGAGAGTGCACTGGCACCACTGGGGATGCAGTGCAGTGAGTCCAGAGAGTGCACTGGCACCAGTGGGGGTGCAGTGCAGTGAGTCCAGAGAGTGCACTGGCACCAACTGGAGCTGCAGTGCAGTGAGTCCTGAGATTGCACTGGCACCACTGGGGATGCAGTGCAGTGAGTCCAGAGACTACACAGGCACCACTGGAAATGCACTGCAGTGACTCCAGAGAGAGCACTGGCCCCACTGGGGATGCAGTGCAGTGACTCCAGAGAGTGCACTGGCACCACTGGGGATGCAGTGCAGTGAGTCCAGGGAGTACACTGGCACCTCAGGGGCTGCACTGCAGTGAGTCCAGAGAGTGCACTGGCACCACTGGGGATGCAGTGCGGTGAGTCCAGAGAGTGCACTGGCACCACTGGGGATGCACCTCGGTGAGTCCAGAGAGTGCTCTGGGAACACCGGGGATGCAGTGCAGTGAGTGCAGAGAGTGCACTGGCACCACTGGGGATGCACTGCAGTGAGTGCAGAGAGTGCACTGGCACCACTGGGGATGCACTGCACTGAGTCCAGAGAGTGCACTGGCACCACTGGGGATGCAGTGCAGTGAGTCCGGAGAGTGCACTGGCACCACTGGGGATGCAGTGCAGTGAGTCCAGAGAGTGCACTGGCACCACTGGGGATGCACTGCAGTGAGTCCAGAGAGTGCACTGGCACCACTGGGGATGCACTGCAGTGAGTCCAGAGAGAGCACTGGCACCACTGGGGATGCAGTGTAGTGACTCCAGAGAGTGCACTGGCACCACTGGGGATGCAGTGCAGTGAGTCCAGAGCGTACACTGGCACCTCAGGGGCTGCACTGCAGTGAGTCCAGAGAATGCACTGGCACCACTGCGGATGCACCTCGGTGAGTCCAGAGAGTGCTCTGGGAACACCGGGGATGCAGTGCAGTGAGTGCAGAGAGTGCCCTGGCACCACTGGGGATGCAGTGCAGTGAGTCCAGAGAGTGCACTGGCACCACTGGGGATGCACTGCAGTGAGTCCAGAGAGTGCACTGGCACCACTGGGGATGCAGTGCAGTGAGTCCAGAGAGTGCACTGGCACCAGTGGGGGTGCAGTGCAGTGAGTCCAGAGAGTGCACTGGCACCAACTGGAGCTGCAGTGCAGTGAGTCCTGAGATTGCACTGGCACCACTGTGGATGCAGTGCAGTGAGTCCAGAGACTACACTGGCACCACTGGAAATGCACTGCAGTGACTCCAGAGAGAGCACTGGCACCACTGGGGATGCAGTGCAGTGACTCCAGAGAGTGCACTGGCACCACTGGGGATGCAGTGCAGTGAGTCCAGGGAGTACACTGGCACCTCAGGGGCTGCACTGCAGTGAGTCCAGAGAGTGCACTGGCACCACTGGGGATGCAGTGCGGTGAGTCCAGAGAGTGCACTGGCACCACTGGGGATGCACCTCGGTGAGTCCAGAGAGTGCTCTGGGAACACCGGGGATGCAGTGCAGTGAGTGCAGAGAGTGCACTGGCACCACTGGGGATGCAGTGCAGTGAGTCCAGAGAGTGCACTGGCACCACTGGGGATGCACTGCAGTGAGTCCAGAGAGTGCACTGGCACCACTGGGGATGCACTGCAGTGAGTCCAGAGAGTGCACTGGCACCACTGGGGATGTAATGCAGTGACTCGAAAGAGTGCACTGGCACCACTGCGGATGCACTGCAGTGAGTCCGGAGAGTGCACTGGCACCAATGGTGATGCAGTGCAGTGAGTCCAGAGAGTGCAGTGGCACCACTGGGGATGCAGTGCAGTGAGTCCAGAGAGTGCACTGGCACCACTGGGGATGCAATGCAGTGAGTCCAGAGAGTGCACTGGCACCACTGGGGATGCAGTGCAGTGAGTCCAGAGAGTGCACTGGCACCACTGGGGATGCACTGCAGTGATTCCAGAGAGTGCACTGGCACCACTGGGGATGCAGTGCAGCGAGTCCAGAGAGTGCACTGGCACCACTGGTGAAGCACTGTAGTGAGTCCAGAGAGTGCACTGGCACCACTGGGGATGCACTGCAGTGAGTCCAGAGAGTGCACTGGCACCACTGGGGATGCAGTGCAGTGAGTCCAGAGAGTGGACTGGCAATACTGGGGATGGAGTGCAGTGAGTCCAAAGAGTGCACTGGCACCACTGGGGATGCACTGCAGTGAGTCCAGAGAGTGCACTGGCTCCACTGGGGATGCACTGTAGTGAGTCCAGAGACTGCACAGGCACCACTGGGGATGCAGTGCAGTGACTCCAGAGAGTGCACTGGCACCACTGGGGATGCAGTGCAGTGAGTGCAGAGAGTGCACTGGCACCACTGGGGATGTAATGCAGTGAGTCCAGAGAGTGCACTGGCACCAGTGGGGATGCAGTGCAGTGAGTCCAGAGAGTGCACTGGCACCAACTGGAGCTGCAGTGCAGTGATTCCAGAGAGTGCACTGTCACCACTGGGGATGCAGTGCAGTGAGTCCAGAGACTACACTGGCACCACTGGAAATGCACTGCAGTGACTCCAGAGAGAGCACTGGCACCACTGGGGATGCAGTGCAGTGACTCCAGAGAGTGCACTGGCACCACTGGGGATGCAGTGCAGTGAGTCCAGGGAGTACACTGGCACCTCAGGGGCTGCACTGCAGTGAGTCCAGAGAGTGCACTGGCACCACTGGGGATGCAGTGCGGTGAGTCCAGAGAGTGCACTGGCACCACTGGGGATGCACCTCGGTGAGTCCAGAGAGTGCTCTGGGAACACCGGGGATGCAGTGCAGTGAGTGCAGAGAGTGCACTGGCACCATTGGGGATGCAGTGCAGTGAGTGCAGAGAGTGCACTGGCACCACAGGGGATGCACTGCACTGAGTCCAGAGAGTGCACTGGCACCACTGGGGATGCAGTGCAGTGAGTCCGGAGAGTGCACTGGCACCACTGGGGATGCAGTGCAGTGAGTCCAGAGAGTGCACTGGCACCACTGGGGATGCACTGCAGTGAGTCCAGAGAGTGCACTGGCACCACTGGGGATACACTGCAGTGAGTCCAGAGAGTGCACTGGCACCACTGGGGATGTAATGCAGTTACTCGAAAGAGTGCACTGGCACCACTGCGGATGCACTGCAGTGAGTCCGGAGAGTGCACTGGCACCAATGGTGATGCAGTGCAGTGAGTCCAGAGAGTGCAGTGGCACCACTGGGGATGCAGTGCAGTGAGTCCAGAGAGTGCACTGGCACCACTGGGGATGCAATGCAGTGAGTCCAGAGAGTGCACTGGCACCACTGGGGACGCAGTGCAGTGAGTCCAGAGAGTGCACTGGCACCACTGGGGATGCACTGCAGTGATTCCAGAGAGTGCACTGGCACCACTGGGGATGCAGTGCAGCGAGTCCAGAGAGTGCACTGGCACCACTGGTGAAGCACTGTAGTGAGTCCAGAGAGTGCACTGGCACCACTGGGGATGCACTGCAGTGAGTCCAGAGAGTGCACTGGCACCACTGGGGATGCAGTGCAGTGAGTCCAAAGAGTGCATTGGCACCACTGGGGATGCAGTGCTTGAGTGCAGAGAGTGCACTGGCACCACTGGGGATGCAGTGCAGTGAGTCCAGAGAGTGGACTGGCAATACTGGGGATGGAGTGCAGTGAGTCCAAAGAGTGCACTGGCACCACTGGGGATGCACTGCAGTGAGTCCAGAGAGTGCACTGGCTCCACTGGGGATGCACTGTAGTGAGTCCAGAGACTGCACAGGCACCACTGGGGATGCAGTGCAGTGACTCCAGAGAGTGCACTGGCACCACTGGGGATGCAGTGCAGTGAGTGCAGAGAGTGCACTGGCACCACTGGGGATGTAATGCAGTGAGTCCAGAGAGTGCACTGGCACCACTGGGGATGCACTGCAGTGAATCCAGAGAGTGCACGGTCACCACTGGTTATGCAGTGCAGTTGAGTCCAGAGAGTGCACTGGCACCTTGGGGATGCAGTGCAGTGAGTCCAGGGAGTACACTGGCACCACTGGGGATGCAGTGCAGTGAGTCCAGAGATTGCACTGGCACCAGTGGTGGTGCACTGCAGTGAGTCCAGAGAGTGCACTGGCACCATTGGGGTTCCAGTGCAGTGAGTCCAGAGAGTGCACTGGCACCACTGGGGATGCACTGCAGTGAGTCCAGAGAGTGCACTGGCACCACTGGGAATGCACTGCAATGAGTCCAGATAGTGCACTGGCAGCACTGGGGATGCAGTGCAGTGAGTCCAGAGAGTGCACTGGCACCACTGGGGATGCAGCGCAGTGAGTGCAGAGAGTGCACTGGCACCACTGGGGATGCAGCGCAGTGAGTCCAGAGAGTGCACTGGCACCACTGGGGATGCACTGCAGTGAGGGCAGAGAGTGCACTGGCACCACTGGGGATGCACTGCAGTGAGGGCAGAGAGTGCACTGGCACCACTGGGGATGCAGTGCAGTGAGTCCAGAGAGTGCACTGGCACCACTGGGGATGCAATGCAGTGAGTCCAGAGATTGCACTGGCACCACTGGGGATGCACTGCAGTGAGTGCAGAGAGTGCACCGGCACCACTGGGGATGCACTGCAGTGAGGGCAGAGAGTGCACTGGCACCACTGGGGATGCACTGCAGTGAGTCCAGAGAGTGCCCTGGCACCACTGGGGATGCAGTGCAGTGCGTCCAGAGAGTGCACTGGCACCATTGGGGATGCAGTGCAGTGAGTCCAGAGAGTGCACTGGCACCACTGGGGATGCAGTGCAGTGAGTCCAGAGAGTGCACTGGCACCACTGGGGATGCACTGCAGTGATTCCGGAGAGTGCACTGGCACCACTGGGGATGCACTGCAGTGAGTCCAGAGAGTGCACTGGCACCACTGGGGATGCACTGCAGTGAGTCCAGAGAGTGCACTGGCACCACTGGGGATGCAGTGCAGTGAGTCCAGAGAGTGCACTGGCACCACTGGGGATGCAGTGCAGTGAGTCCAGAGAGTGCACTGGCACCACTGGGGATGCACTGCAGTGAGTCCGGAGAGTGCCCTGGCACCAATGGTGATGCAGTGCAGTGAGTGCAGAGAGTGCACTGGCACCACTGGTGATGCAGTGCAGTGAGTCCAGAGAGTGCACTGGCACAACTGGGGATGCAATGCAGTGAGTCCAGAGAGTGCACTGGCAGCACTGGGGATGCAGTGCAGTGAGTCCAGAGAGTGCACTGGCACCACTGGGGATGCACTGCAGTGAGTCCGGAGAGTGCCCTGGCACCAATGGTGATGCAGTGCAGTGAGTCCAGAGAGTGCACTGGCACCACTGGGGATGCACTGCAGTGAGTCCAGAGAGTGCACTGGCACCACTGGGGATGCAGTGCAGTGAGTCCAGAGAGTGCACTGGCACCATTGGTGATGCAGTGTACTGAGTCCAGAGAGTGCACTGGCACCACTGGGGATGCAGTGCACTGAGTCCAGAGAGTGCACTCTAAGCACTGGGGATGCACTGCAGTGAGTCCAAAGAGTGCACTGGCACCACAGGGGATGCAGTGCAGTGAGACCAGAGAGTGCACTGGCACCACTGGGGATGCAGTGCAGTGAGTCCAGAGAGTGCACTGGCTCCACTCGTGATGCAGTGCAGTGAGTCCAGAGAGTGCACTGGCACCACTGGGGATGCAGTGCAGTGAGTCCTGAGAGTGCAATGGCACCACTGGGGATGCAGTGCAGTGAGTCCAGAGAGTGCACTGGCACCACTGGGGATGCACCGCGGTGACTCCAGAGAGTGCACTGGCACCACCGGGGATTCACTGCAGTGAGTCCAGAGAGTGCACTGACACCACTGGGAATGCACTGCAGTGAGTACAGAGAGTGCACTTTCACCTCAGGGGCTGCACTGCAGTGAGTCCAGAGAGTGAACTGGCACCACTGGGGATGCACTGCAATGAGTCCAGAGAGTGCACTGGCACCACTGGGATGCACTGCAGTGAGTCCTGAGAGTGCAATGGCACCACTGGGGATACCCTGCACTGAGTCCAGAGAGTGCACTGGCACCACTGGGGATGCAGCACAGTAAGTCCAGAGAGTGAACTGTCACCACTGGGGACGCAGCGCAGTGACTACAGAGAGTGCACTGGCACCACTGGGGATGCACTACAGTGAGTCCAGAGAGTGCACTGGCACCAGTGGGGATGTATTGCAGTGGGTCCAGAGAGTGCACTGTCACCACTGGGGATGCAGTGCAGTGAGTCCAGAGAGTGCACTGGCACCACTGGGGATGCACTGCAGTGAGTCCAGAGAGTGCACTGGCACCACTGGGGATGCAGTGCAGTGAGTCCAGAGAGTGCACTGGCACCACTGGTGATGCACTGCAGTGAGTCCAGAGAGTGCACTGGCACCACTGGGGATGCAGTGCAGTGAGTCCAGAGAGTGCACTGGCACCACTGGGGATGCACTGCAGTGAGACCAGAGAGTGCACTGGCTCCACTGGGGATGCACTGCACTGAGTCCAGAGAGTGCACTGGCAGCACTGCAATGCAAAGAAGTGAGTCCAGAGAGTGCAATGGAACCACTGGGGATGCAGTGCAGTGAGTCCAGAGAGTGCACTGGCACCACTGGGGATGCAGTGCAGTGAGTCCAGAGAGTGCACTGGCACCACTGGGGGTGCAGTGAGTGCAGAGAGTGCACTAGCACAACAGGGGATGCACTGCAGTGACTCCAGAAGGTGCACTGGCACCACTGGGAATGCAGTGCAGTGAGTCCAGAGAGTGCACTGGCACCACTGGTGATGCAGTGCACTGAGTCCAGAGAGTACACTGGCACCACTGGGGATGCAGTTCAGTGAGTCCAGAGAGTGTACTGGCACCACAGGGGATGCACTGCAGTGAGTCCAGAGAGTGCACTGGCACCACTGGGGATGCAGTGCAGTTGAGTCCAGAGAGTGCACTGGCACAACAGGGGATGCACTGCAGTGAGTCCAGAGAGTGCACTGGCACCACTGGGGATGCACCCTGGTGAGTCCAGAGAGTGCACTGACACCACTGGGGATGCACTGCAGTGAGTCCAGAGAGTGCACTGGCACCACTGGGGATGCAGTGCAGTGAGTGCAGAGAGTGCACTGGCACCACTGGGGATGCAGTGCAGTGAGTCCAGAGAGTGCACTGGCACCACTGGGGATGCACTGCAGTGAGTCCAGAGAGTGCACTGGATCCACTGGGGATGCACTGCACTGAGTCCAGAGAGTGCACTGGCACCACTGCAATGCAAAGACGTGAGTCCAGAGAGTGCAATGGAACCACTGGGGATGCAGTGCAGTGAGTCCAGAGAGTGCACTGGCACCACTGGGGATGCAGTGCAGTGAGTCCAGAGAGAGCACTGGCACCACTGGGGATGCAGTGCAGTGAGTGCAGAGAGTGCACTAGCACAACAGGGGATGCACTGCAGTGACTCCAGAAGGTGCACTGGCACCACTGGGGATGCAGTGCAGTGAGTCCAGAGAGTGCACTGGCACCACTGGTGATGCAGTGCACTGAGTCCAGAGAGTACACTGGCACCACTGGGGATGCAGTTCAGTGAGTCCAGAGAGGGTACTGGCACCACAGGGGATGCACTGCAGTGAGTCCAGAGAGTGCACTGGCACCACTGGGGATGCAGTGCAGTTGAGTCCAGAGAGTGCACTGGCACAACAGGGGATGCACTGCAGTGAGTCCAGAGAGTGCACTGGCACCACTGGGGATGCACCCTGGTGAGTCCAGAGAGTGCACTGACACCACTGGGGATGCACTGCAGTGAGTCCAGAGAGTGCACTGGCACAACTGGGGATGCAGTGCAGTGAGTGCAGAGAGTGCACTGGCACCACTGGGGATGCAGTGCAGTGAGTGCAGAGAGTGCACTGGCACCACTGGGGATGCAGTGCAGTGAGTCCAGAGAGTGCACTGGCACCACTGGGGATGCACTGCAGTGAGTCCAGAGAGTGCACTGGCACCACTGGGGATGCAGTGCAGTGAGTCCAGAGAGTGCACTGGCACCACTGGGGATGCACTGCAGTGAGTCCAGAGAGTGCACTGGCACCACTGGGGATGCAGTGCAGTGAGTCCAGAGAGTGCACTGGCACCACTGGGGATGCAGTGCAGGGAGTCCAGAGAGTGCACTGGCACCACAGGGGATGCAGTGCAGTGAGTCCAGAGAGTGCACTGGCACCACTGGGGATGCAGTGCAGTGAGTCCAGAGAGTGCACTGGCACCACTGGGGATGCACTGCAGTGAGTCCAGAGAGTGCAGTGGCACCACTGGGGATGCAGTGCAGTGAGTCCAGAGAGTACACTGGCACCACTGGGGATGCAGTGCAGTGAGTCCAGAGAGTGCAATGGAACCACTGGGGATGCAGTGCAGTGAGTCCAGAGAGTGCACTGGCACCACTGGGGATGCAGTGCAGTGAGTCCAGAGACTGCACTGGCACCACTGGGGATGCAGTGCAGTGAGTCCAGAGAGTGCACTGGCACCACAGGGGATGCAGTGCAGTGAGACCAGAGAGTGCACTTGCACCACTAGGGATGCAGTGCAGTGAGTCCAGAGAGTGCACTGGCACCACTGGGGATGCACTGCAGTGAGTCCTGAGAGTGCTCTGGCACCACTGGGGATGCACTGCAGTGAGTCCAGAGAGTGCTCTGGCACCACTGGGGATGCACTGCAGTGAGTCCAGAGAGTGCACTGGCACCACAGGGGATGCAGTGCAGTGAGTCCAGAGAGTGCACTGGCACCAACTTTAGCTGCAGTGCTGTGAGTCCTGAGATTGCACTGGCACCACTGGGGTTTCTGTGCCTTGAGTCCAGTGACTACACTGGCACCACTGGGGATGCACTGCAGTGAGTCCAGAGAGTGCACTGCACCACTGTGGATGCACTGCAGTGAGTCCAGAGAGTGCACTGGCACCACTGGGGATGCACTGCAGTGAGTCCAGAGAGTGCACTGGCACCACTGGGGATGCAGTGCAGTGACTCCAGAGAGTGCAGAGGCACCACTGTTGGTGCAGTGCTGTGACTCCAGTGAGTGCACTGGCACCACTGGGGATGCAGTGCAGTGAGTCCAGAGAGTGCACTGGCACCACTGGGGATGCACTGCAGTGAGTCCGGAGAGTGCCCTGGCACCAATGGTGATGCAGTGCAGTGAGTCCAGAGAGTGCACTGGCACCACTGGGGATGCAGTGCAGTGAGTCCAGAGAGTGCACTGGCACAACTGGGGATGCAATGCAGTGAGTCCAGAGAGTGCACTGGCAGCACTGGGGATGCAGTGCAGTGAGTCCAGAGAGTGCACTGGCACCACTGGGGATGCACTGCAGTGAGTCCGGAGAGTGCCCTGGCACCAATGGTGATGCAGTGCAGTGAGTCCAGAGAGTGCACTGGCACCACTGGGGATGCACTGCAGTGAGTCCTGAGAGTGCAATGGCACCACAGTGGATGCACTGCAGTGAGTCCAGAGAGTGCTCTGGCACCACTGGGGATGCACTGCAGTGAGTCCAGAGAGTGCACTGGCACCACAGGGGATGCAGTGCAGTGAGTCCAGAGAGTGCACTGGCACCAACTTTAGCTGCAGTGCTGTGAGTCCTGAGATTGCACTGGCACCACTGGGGTTTCTGTGCCTTGAGTCCAGTGACTACACTGGCACCACTGGGGATGCACTGCAGTGAGTCCAGAGAGTGCACTGCACCACTGTGGATGCACTGCAGTGAGTCCAGAGAGTGCACTGGCACCACTGGGGATGCACTGCAGTGAGTCCAGAGAGTGCACTGGCACCACTGGGGATGCACTGCAGTGAGTCCAGAGAGTGCAGAGGCACCACTGTTGGTGCAGTGCTGTGACTCCAGTGAGTGCACTGGCACCACTGGGGATGCAGTGCAGTGAGTGCAGAGAGTGCACTGGCACCACTGGGGATGCAGTGCAGTGAGTCTAGAGAGTGCACTGGCACCACTGGGGATGCACTGCAGTGAGTCCGGAGAGTGCCCTGGCACCAATGGTGATGCAGTGCAGTGAGTCCAGAGAGTGCACTGGCACCACTGGTGATGCAGTGCCGTGAGTCCAGAGAGTGCACTGGCACAATTGGGGATGCAATGCAGTGAGTCCAGAGAGTGCACTGGCAGCACTGGGGATGCAGTGCAGTGAGTCCAGAGAGTGCACTGGCACCACTGGGGATGCACTGCAGTGAGTCCGGAGAGTGCCCTGGCACCAATGGTGATGCAGTGCAGTGAGTCCAGAGAGTGCACTGGCACCACTGGGGATGCACTGCAGTGACTCCAGAGAGTGCACTGGCACCACTGGGGATGCAGTGCAGTGAGTCCAGAGAGTGCACTGGCACCATTGGGGATGCAGTGTACTGAGTCCAGAGAGTGCACTGGCACCACTGGGGATGCAGTGCACTGAGTCCAGAGAGTGCACTCTAAGCACTGGGGATGCACTGCAGTGAGTCCAAAGAGTGCACTGGCACCACAGGGGATGCAGTGCAGTGAGACCAGAGAGTGCACTGGCACCACTGGGGATGCAGTGCAGTGAGTCCAGAGAGTGCACTGGCTCCACTGGTGATGCAGTGCAGTGAGTCCAGAGAGTGCACTGGCACCACTGGGGATGCAGTGCAGTGAGTCCTGAGAGTGCAATGGCACCACTGGGGATGCAGTGCAGTGAGTCCAGAGAGTGCACTGGCACCACTGGGGATGCACCGCGGTGAGTCCAGAGAGTGCACTGACACCACTGGGGATGCACTGCAGTGAGTCCAGAGAGTGCACTGGCACCACTGGGGATGCAGTGCAGTGAGTCCAGAGAGTGCACTGGCACCACTGGGGATGCAGTGCAGGGAGTCCAGAGAGTGCACTGGCACAAAAGGGGATGCAGTGCAGTGAGTCCAGAGAGTGCACTGGCACCACTGGGGATGCAGTGCAGTGAGTCCAGAGAGTGCACTGGCACCACTGGGGATGCACTGCAGTGAGTTCCAGAGAGTGCAGTGGCACCACTGGGGATGCAGTGCAGTGAGTCCAGAGAGTACACTGGCACCACTGGGGATGCAGTGCAGTGAGTCCAGAGAGTGCAATGGAACCACTGGGGATGCAGTGCAGTGAGTCCAGAGAGTGCACTGGCACCACTGGGGATGCAGTGCAGTGAGTCCAGAGACTGCACTGGCACCACTGGGGATGCAGTGCAGTGAGTCCAGAGAATGCACTGGCACCATGGGGATGCAGTGCAGTGACTCGAAAGAGTGCACTGGCACCACTGGGGATGCACTGCAGTGAGTCCGGAGAGTGCCCTGGCACCAATGGTGATGCAGTGCAGTGATCCAGAGAGTGCACTGGAACCACTGGGGATGCAGTGCAGTGAGTCCAGAGAGTGCAATGGCACCACAGGGGATGCACTGCAGTGATTCCAGAGAGTGCACTGTCACCACTGGGGATGCAGTGCAGTGAGTCCAGAGAGTGCACTGGCACCAGTGGGGGTGCAGTGCAGTGAGTCCAGAGACTGCACTGGCACCACAGGGGATGCAGTGCAGTGAGTCCAGAGAGTGCACTGGCACCACTGGGGATGCAGTGCACTGAGTCCACAGAGTGCACTCTCAGCAGTGGGGATGCACTGCAGTGAGTCCAAAGAGTGCACTGGCACCACAGGGGATGCAGTGCAGTGAGACCAGAGAGTGCAGTGGCACCACTAGGGATGCAGTGCAGTGAGTCCAGAGAGTGCACTGGCACCACTGGGGATGCACTGCAGTGAGTCCTGAGAGTGCAATGGCACCACAGTGGATGCACTGCAGTGAGTCCAGAGAGTGCTCTGGCACCACTGGGGATGCACTGCAGTGAGTCCAGAGAGTGCACTGGCACCACAGGGGATGCAGTGCAGTGAGTCCAGAGAGTGCACTGGCACCAACTTTAGCTGCAGTGCTGTGAGTCCTGAGATTGCACTGGCACCACTGGGGTTTCTGTGCCTTGAGTCCAGTGACTACACTGGCACCACTGGGGATGCACTGCAGTGAGTCCAGAGAGTGCACTGCACCACTGTGGATGCACTGCAGTGAGTCCAGAGAGTGCACTGGCACCACTGGGGATGCACTGCAGTGAGTCCAGAGAGTGCACTGGCACCACTGGGGATGCAGTGCAGTGAGTCCAGAGAGTGCAGAGGCACCACTGTTGGTGCAGGGCTGTGACTCCAGTGAGTGCACTGGCACCACTGGGGATGCAGTGCAGTGAGTCCAGAGAGTGCACTGGCACCACTGGGGATGCAGTGCAGTGAGTCCAGAGAGTGCACTGGCACCACTGGGGATGCACTGCAGTGAGTCCGGAGAGTGCCCTGGCACCAATGGTGATGCAGTGCAGTGAGTCCAGAGAGTGCACTGGCACCACTGGTGATGCAGTGCAGTGAGTCCAGAGAGTGCACTGGCACAACTGGGGATGCAATGCAGTGAGTCCAGAGAGTGCACTGGCAGCACTGGGGATGCAGTGCAGTGAGTCCAGAGAGTGCACTGGCACCACTGGGGATGCACTGCAGTGAGTCCGGAGAGTGCACTGGCACCAATGGTGATGCAGTGCAGTGAGTCCAGAGAGTGCACTGGCACCACTGGGGATGCACTGCAGTGACTCCAGAGAGTGCACTGGCACCACTGGGGATGCAGTGCAGTGAGTCCAGAGAGTGCACTGGCACCATTGGGGATGCAGTGTACTGAGTCCAGAGAGTACACTGGCACCACTGGGGATGCAGTGCACTGAGTCCAGAGAGTGCACTCTAAGAACTGGGGATGCACTGCAGTGAGTCCAAAGAGTGCACTGGCACCACAGGGGATGCAGTGCAGTGAGACCAGAGAGTGCACTGGCACCACTGGGGATGCAGTGCAGTGAGTCCAGAGAGTGCACTGGCTCCACTGGTGATGCAGTGCAGTGAGTCCAGAGAGTGCACTGGCACCACTGGGGATGCAGTGCAGTGAGTCCTGAGAGTGCAATGGCTCCACTGGGGATGCACTGCAGTGAGTCCAGAGAGTGCCCTGGCACCAATGGTGATGCAGTGCAGTGATCAAGAGAGTGCACTGGAACCACTGGGGATGCAGTGCAGTGAGTCCAGAGAGTGCAATGGCACCACAGGGGATGCACTGCAGTGATTCCAGAGAGTGCACTGTCACCACTGGGGATGCAGTGCAGTGAGTCCAGAGAGTGCACTGGCACCAGTGGGGGTGCAGTGCAGTGAGTCCAGAGACTGCACTGGCACCACAGGGGATGCAGTGCAGTGAGTCCAGAGAGTGCACTGGCACCACTGGGGATGCAGTGCACTGAGTCCACAGAGTGCACTCTCAGCAGTGGGGATGCACTGCAGTGAGTCCAAAGAGTGCACTGGCACCACAGGGGATGCAGTGCAGTGAGACCAGAGAGTGCACTGGCACCACTAGGGATGCAGTGCAGTGAGTCCAGAGAGTGCACTGGCACCACTGGGGATGCACTGCAGTGAGTCCTGAGAGTGCAATGGCACCACAGTGGATGCACTGCAGTGAGTCCAGAGAGTGCTCTGGCACCACTGGGGATGCACTGCAGTGAGTCCAGAGAGTGCACTGGCACCACAGAGGATGCAGTGCAGTGAGTCCAGAGAGTGCACTGGCACCAACTTTAGCTGCAGTGCTGTGAGTCCTGAGATTGCACTGGCACCACTGGGGTTTCTGTGCCTTGAGTCCAGTGACTACACTGGCACCACTGGGGATGCACTGCAGTGAGTCCAGAGAGTGCACTGCACCACTGTGGATGCACTGCAGTGAGTCCAGAGAGTGCACTGGCACCACTGGGGATGCACTGCAGTGAGTCCAGAGAGTGCACTGGCACCACTGGGGATGCAGTGCAGTGAGTCCAGAGAGTGCAGAGGCACCACTGTTGGTGCAGTGCTGTGACTCCAGTGAGTGCACTGGCACCACTGGGGATGCAGTGCAGTGAGTCCAGAGAGTGCACTGGCACCACTGGGGATGCAGTGCAGTGAGTCCAGAGAGTGCACTGGCACCACTGGGGATGCACTGCAGTGAGTCCGGAGAGTGCCCTGGCACCAATGGTGATGCAGTGCAGTGAGTCCAGAGAGTGCACTGGCACCACTGGTGATGCAGTGCAGTGAGTCCAGAGAGTGCACTGGCACAACTGGGGATGCAATGCAGTGAGTCCAGAGAGTGCACTGGCAGCACTGGGGATGCAGTGCAGTGAGTCCAGAGAGTGCACTGGCACCACTGGGGATGCACTGCAGTGAGTCCGGAGAGTGCCCTGGCACCAATGGTGATGCAGTGCAGTGAGTCCAGAGAGTGCACTGGCACCACTGGGGATGCACTGCAGTGACTCCAGAGAGTGCACTGGCACCACTGGGGATGCAGTGCAGTGAGTCCAGAGAGTGCACTGGCACAATTGGGGATGCAGTGTACTGAGTCCAGAGAGTGCACTGGCACCACTGGGGATGCAGTGCACTGAGTCCAGAGAGTGCACTCTAAGCACTGGGGATGCACTGCAGTGAGTCCAAAGAGTGCACTGGCACCACAGGGGATGCAGTGCAGTGAGACCAGAGAGTGCACTGGCACCACTGGGGATGCAGTGCAGTGAGTCCAGAGAGTGCACTGGCTCCACTGGTGATGCAGTGCAGTGAGTCCAGAGAGTGCACTGGCACCACTGGGGATGCAGTGCAGTGAGTCCTGAGAGTGCAATGGCACCACTGGGGATGCAGTGCAGTGAGTCCAGAGAGTGCACTGGCACCACTGGGGATGCACCGCGGTGACTCCAGAGAGTGCACTGGCACCACCGGGGATTCACTGCAGTGAGTCCAGAGAGAGCACTGACACCACTGGGAATGCACTGCAGTGAGTACAGAGAGTGCACTTTCACCTCAGGGGCTGCACTGCAGTGAGTCCAGAGAGTGAACTGGCACCACTGGGGATGCACTGCAATGAGTCCAGAGAGTGCACTGGCACCACTGGGATGCACTGCAGTGAGTCCTGAGAGTGCAATGGCACCACTGGGGATACCCTGCACTGAGTCCAGAGAGTGCACTGGCACCACTGGGGATGCAGCACAGTAAGTCCAGAGAGTGAACTGTCACCACTGGGGACGCAGCGCAGTGACTACAGAGAGTGCACTGGCACCACTGGGGATGCACTACAGTGAGTCCAGAGAGTGCACTGGCACCAGTGGGGATGTACTGCAGTGGGTCCAGAGAGTGCACTGTCACCACTGGGGATGCAGTGCAGTGAGTCCAGAGAGTGCACTGGCACCACTGGGGATGCACTGCAGTGAGTCCAGAGAGTGTACTGGCACCACTGGGGATGCAGTGCAGTGAGTCCAGAGAGTGCACTGGCACCACTGGTGATGCACTGCAGTGAGTCCAGAGAGTGCACTGTCAGCACTGGGGATGCAGTGCAGTGAGTCCAGAGAGTGCACTGGCACCACTGGGGATGCACTGCAGTGAGACCAGAGAGTGCACTGGCACTTCTGGGGATGCAGTGCAGTGAGTGCAGAGAGTGCACTGGCACCACTGCAATGCAAAGAAGTGAGTCCAGAGAGTGCAATGGAACCACTGGGGATGCAGTGCAGTGAGTCCAGAGAGTGCACTGGCACCACTGGGGATGCAGTGCAGTGAGTCCAGAGAGTGCACTGGCACCACTGGGGGTGCAGTGAGTGCAGAGAGTGCACTAGCACAACAGGGGATGCACTGCAGTGACTCCAGAAGGTGCACTGGCACCACTGGGAATGCAGTGCAGTGAGTCCAGAGAGTGCACTGGCACCACTGGTGATGCAGTGCACTGAGTCCAGAGAGTACACTGGCACCACTGGGGATGCAGTTCAGTGAGTCCAGAGAGTGTACTGGCACCACAGGGGATGCACTGCAGTGAGTCCAGAGAGTGCACTGGCACCACTGGAGATGCAGTGCAGTTGAGTCCAGAGAGTGCACTGGCACAACAGGGGATGCACTGCAGTGAGTCCAGAGAGTGCACTGGCACCACTGGGGATGCACCCTGGTGAGTCCAGAGAGTGCACTGACACCACTGGGGATGCAGTGCAGTGAGTCCAGAGAGTGCACTGGCACAATTGGGGATGCAGTGTACTGAGTCCAGAGAGTGCACTGGCACCACTGGGGATGCAGTGCACTGAGTCCAGAGAGTGCACTCTAAGCACTGGGGATGCACTGCAGTGAGTCCAAAGAGTGCACTGGCACCACAGGGGATGCAGTGCAGTGAGACCAGAGAGTGCACTGGCACCACTGGGGATGCAGTGCAGTGAGTCCAGAGAGTGCACTGGCTCCACTGGTGATGCAGTGCAGTGAGTCCAGAGAGTGCACTGGCACCACTGGGGATGCAGTGCAGTGAGTCCTGAGAGTGCAATGGCACCACTGGGGATGCAGTGCAGTGAGTCCAGAGAGTGCACTGGCACCACTGGGGATGCACCGCGGTGACTCCAGAGAGTGCACTGGCACCACCGGGGATTCACTGCAGTGAGTACAGAGAGTGCACTTTCACCTCAGGGGCTGCACTGCAGTGAGTCCAGAGAGTGAACTGGCACCACTGGGGATGCACTGCAATGAGTCCAGAGAGTGCACTGGCACCACTGGGATGCACTGCAGTGAGTCCTGAGAGTGCAATGGCACCACTGGGGATACCCTGCACTGAGTCCAGAGAGTGCACTGGCACCACTGGGGATGCAGCACAGTAAGTCCAGAGAGTGAACTGTCACCACTGGGGACGCAGCGCAGTGACTACAGAGAGTGCACTGGCACCACTGGGGATGCACTACAGTGAGTCCAGAGAGTGCACTGGCACCAGTGGGGATGTACTGCAGTGGGTCCAGAGAGTGCACTGTCACCACTGGGGATGCAGTGCAGTGAGTCCAGAGAGTGCACTGGCACCACTGGGGATGCACTGCAGTGAGTCCAGAGAGTGTACTGGCACCACTGGGGATGCAGTGCAGTGAGTCCAGAGAGTGCACTGGCACCACTGGTGATGCACTGCAGTGAGTCCAGAGAGTGCACTGTCAGCACTGGGGATGCAGTGCAGTGAGTCCAGAGAGTGCACTGGCACCACTGGGGATGCACTGCAGTGAGACCAGAGAGTGCACTGGCACTTCTGGGGATGCAGTGCAGTGAGTGCAGAGAGTGCACTGGCACCACTGCAATGCAAAGAAGTGAGTCCAGAGAGTGCAATGGAACCACTGGGGATGCAGTGCAGTGAGTCCAGAGAGTGCACTGGCACCACTGGGGATGCAGTGCAGTGAGTCCAGAGAGTGCACTGGCACCACTGGGGGTGCAGTGAGTACAGAGAGTGCACTAGCACAACAGGGGATGCACTGCAGTGACTCCAGAAGGTGCACTGGCACCACTGGGAATGCAGTGCAGTGAGTCCAGAGAGTGCACTGGCACCACTGGTGATGCAGTGCACTGAGTCCAGAGAGTACACTGGCACCACTGGGGATGCAGTTCAGTGAGTCCAGAGAGTGTACTGGCACCACAGGGGATGCACTGCAGTGAGTCCAGAGAGTGCACTGGCACCACTGGAGATGCAGTGCAGTTGAGTCCAGAGAGTGCACTGGCACAACAGGGGATGCACTGCAGTGAGTCCAGAGAGTGCACTGGCACCACTGGGGATGCACCCTGGTGAGTCCAGAGAGTGCACTGACACCACTGGGGATGCAGTGCAGTGAGTCCAGAGAGTGCAATGGAACCACTGGTGATGCAGTGCAGTGAGTCCAGAGAGTGCACTGGCACCACTGGGGACGCAGTGCAGTGAGTCCAGAGAGTGCACTGGCACCACTGGGGATGCACTGCAGTGATTCCAGAGAGTGCACTGGCACCACTGGGGATGCAGTGCAGCGAGTCCAGAGAGTGCACTGGCACCACTGGTGAAGCACTGTAGTGAGTCCAGAGAGTGCACTGGCACCACTGGGGATGCACTGCAGTGAGTCCAGAGAGTGCACTGGCACCACTGGGGATGCAGTGCAGTGAGTCCAAAGAGTGCATTGGCACCACTGGGGATGCAGTGCTTGAGTGCAGAGAGTGCACTGGCACCACTGGGGATGCAGTGCAGTGAGTCCAGAGAGTGGACTGGCAATACTGGGGATGGAGTGCAGTGAGTCCAAAGAGTGCACTGGCACCACTGGGGATGCACTGCAGTGAGTCCAGAGAGTGCACTGGCTCCACTGGGGATGCACTGTAGTGAGTCCAGAGACTGCACAGGCACCACTGGGGATGCAGTGCAGTGACTCCAGAGAGTGCACTGGCACCACTGGGGATGCAGTGCAGTGAGTGCAGAGAGTGCACTGGCACCACTGGGGATGTAATGCAGTGAGTCCAGAGAGTGCACTGGCACCACTGGGGATGCACTGCAGTGAATCCAGAGAGTGCACGGTCACCACTGGTTATGCAGTGCAGTTGAGTCCAGAGAGTGCACTGGCACCTTGGGGATGCAGTGCAGTGAGTCCAGAGAGTACACTGGCACCACTGGGGATGCAGTGCAGTGAGTCCAGAGATTGCACTGGCACCAGTGGGGGTGCACTGCAGTGAGTCCAGAGAGTGCACTGGCACCATTGGGGTTCCAGTGCAGTGAGTCCAGAGAGTGCACTGGCACCACTGGGGATGCACTGCAGTGAGTCCAGAGAGTGCACTGGCACCACTGGGAATGCACTGCAATGAGTCCAGATAGTGCACTGGCAGCACTGGGGATGCAGTGCAGTGAGTCCAGAGAGTGCACTGGCACCACTGGGGATGCAGCGCAGTGAGTGCAGAGAGTGCACTGGCACCACTGGGGATGCAGCGCAGTGAGTCCAGAGAGTGCACTGGCACCACTGGGGATGCACTGCAGTGAGGGCAGAGAGTGCACTGGCACCACTGGGGATGCACTGCAGTGAGGGCAGAGAGTGCACTGGCACCACTGGGGATGCAGTGCAGTGAGTCCAGAGAGTGCACTGGCACCACTGGGGATGCAATGCAGTGAGTCCAGAGATTGCACTGGCACCACTGGGGATGCACTGCAGTGAGTGCAGAGAGTGCACCGGCACCACTGGGGATGCACTGCAGTGAGGGCAGAGAGTGCACTGGCACCACTGGGGATGCACTGCAGTGAGTCCAGAGAGTGCCCTGGCACCACTGGGGATGCAGTGCAGTGCGTCCAGAGAGTGCACTGGCACCATTGGGGATGCAGTGCAGTGAGTCCAGAGAGTGCACTGGCACCACTGGGGATGCAGTGCAGTGAGTCCAGAGAGTGCACTGGCACCACTGGGGATGCACTGCAGTGATTCCGGAGAGTGCACTGGCACCACTGGGGATGCACTGCAGTGAGTCCAGAGAGTGCACTGGCACCACTGGGGATGCACTGCAGTGAGTCCAGAGAGTGCACTGGCACCACTGGGGATGCAGTGCAGTGAGTCCAGAGAGTGCACTGGCACCACTGGGGATGCAGTGCAGTGAGTCCAGAGAGTGCACTGGCACCACTGGGGATGCACTGCAGTGAGTCCGGAGAGTGCCCTGGCACCAATGGTGATGCAGTGCAGTGAGTGCAGAGAGTGCACTGGCACCACTGGTGATGCAGTGCAGTGAGTCCAGAGAGTGCACTGGCACAACTGGGGATGCAATGCAGTGAGTCCAGAGAGTGCACTGGCAGCACTGGGGATGCAGTGCAGTGAGTCCAGAGAGTGCACTGGCACCACTGGGGATGCACTGCAGTGAGTCCGGAGAGTGCCCTGGCACCAATGGTGATGCAGTGCAGTGAGTCCAGAGAGTGCACTGGCACCACTGGGGATGCACTGCAGTGAGTCCAGAGAGTGCACTGGCACCACTGGGGATGCAGTGCAGTGAGTCCAGAGAGTGCACTGGCACCATTGGTGATGCAGTGTACTGAGTCCAGAGAGTGCACTGGCACCACTGGGGATGCAGTGCACTGAGTCCAGAGAGTGCACTCTAAGCACTGGGGATGCACTGCAGTGAGTCCAAAGAGTGCACTGGCACCACAGGGGATGCAGTGCAGTGAGACCAGAGAGTGCACTGGCACCACTGGGGATGCAGTGCAGTGAGTCCAGAGAGTGCACTGGCTCCACTCGTGATGCAGTGCAGTGAGTCCAGAGAGTGCACTGGCACCACTGGGGATGCAGTGCAGTGAGTCCTGAGAGTGCAATGGCACCACTGGGGATGCAGTGCAGTGAGTCCAGAGAGTGCACTGGCACCACTGGGGATGCACCGCGGTGACTCCAGAGAGTGCACTGGCACCACCGGGGATTCACTGCAGTGAGTCCAGAGAGTGCACTGACACCACTGGGAATGCACTGCAGTGAGTACAGAGAGTGCACTTTCACCTCAGGGGCTGCACTGCAGTGAGTCCAGAGAGTGAACTGGCACCACTGGGGATGCACTGCAATGAGTCCAGAGAGTGCACTGGCACCACTGGGATGCACTGCAGTGAGTCCTGAGAGTGCAATGGCACCACTGGGGATACCCTGCACTGAGTCCAGAGAGTGCACTGGCACCACTGGGGATGCAGCACAGTAAGTCCAGAGAGTGAACTGTCACCACTGGGGACGCAGCGCAGTGACTACAGAGAGTGCACTGGCACCACTGGGGATGCACTACAGTGAGTCCAGAGAGTGCACTGGCACCAGTGGGGATGTATTGCAGTGGGTCCAGAGAGTGCACTGTCACCACTGGGGATGCAGTGCAGTGAGTCCAGAGAGTGCACTGGCACCACTGGGGATGCACTGCAGTGAGTCCAGAGAGTGCACTGGCACCACTGGGGATGCAGTGCAGTGAGTCCAGAGAGTGCACTGGCACCACTGGTGATGCACTGCAGTGAGTCCAGAGAGTGCACTGGCACCACTGGGGATGCAGTGCAGTGAGTCCAGAGAGTGCACTGGCACCACTGGGGATGCACTGCAGTGAGACCAGAGAGTGCACTGGCTCCACTGGGGATGCACTGCACTGAGTCCAGAGAGTGCACTGGCAGCACTGCAATGCAAAGAAGTGAGTCCAGAGAGTGCAATGGAACCACTGGGGATGCAGTGCAGTGAGTCCAGAGAGTGCACTGGCACCACTGGGGATGCAGTGCAGTGAGTCCAGAGAGTGCACTGGCACCACTGGGGGTGCAGTGAGTGCAGAGAGTGCACTAGCACAACAGGGGATGCACTGCAGTGACTCCAGAAGGTGCACTGGCACCACTGGGAATGCAGTGCAGTGAGTCCAGAGAGTGCACTGGCACCACTGGTGATGCAGTGCACTGAGTCCAGAGAGTACACTGGCACCACTGGGGATGCAGTTCAGTGAGTCCAGAGAGTGTACTGGCACCACAGGGGATGCACTGCAGTGAGTCCAGAGAGTGCACTGGCACCACTGGGGATGCAGTGCAGTTGAGTCCAGAGAGTGCACTGGCACAACAGGGGATGCACTGCAGTGAGTCCAGAGAGTGCACTGGCACCACTGGGGATGCACCCTGGTGAGTCCAGAGAGTGCACTGACACCACTGGGGATGCACTGCAGTGAGTCCAGAGAGTGCACTGGCACCACTGGGGATGCAGTGCAGTGAGTGCAGAGAGTGCACTGGCACCACTGGGGATGCAGTGCAGTGAGTCCAGAGAGTGCACTGGCACCACTGGGGATGCACTGCAGTGAGTCCAGAGAGTGCACTGGATCCACTGGGGATGCACTGCACTGAGTCCAGAGAGTGCACTGGCACCACTGCAATGCAAAGACGTGAGTCCAGAGAGTGCAATGGAACCACTGGGGATGCAGTGCAGTGAGTCCAGAGAGTGCACTGGCACCACTGGGGATGCAGTGCAGTGAGTCCAGAGAGAGCACTGGCACCACTGGGGATGCAGTGCAGTGAGTGCAGAGAGTGCACTAGCACAACAGGGGATGCACTGCAGTGACTCCAGAAGGTGCACTGGCACCACTGGGGATGCAGTGCAGTGAGTCCAGAGAGTGCACTGGCACCACTGGTGATGCAGTGCACTGAGTCCAGAGAGTACACTGGCACCACTGGGGATGCAGTTCAGTGAGTCCAGAGAGGGTACTGGCACCACAGGGGATGCACTGCAGTGAGTCCAGAGAGTGCACTGGCACCACTGGGGATGCAGTGCAGTTGAGTCCAGAGAGTGCACTGGCACAACAGGGGATGCACTGCAGTGAGTCCAGAGAGTGCACTGGCACCACTGGGGATGCACCCTGGTGAGTCCAGAGAGTGCACTGACACCACTGGGGATGCACTGCAGTGAGTCCAGAGAGTGCACTGGCACAACTGGGGATGCAGTGCAGTGAGTGCAGAGAGTGCACTGGCACAAAAGGGAATGCACTGCAGTGAGTCCAGAGAGTGCACTGGCACCACTGGGGATGCACTGCAGTGAGTCCAGAGAGTGCACTGGCACCACTGCGGATGCACTGCAGTGAGTCCAGAGAGTGCACTGGCACCACTGGGGATGCAGTGCAGTGAGTCCAGAGAGTGCACTGGCACCACTGGGGATGCACTGCAGTGAGTCCAGAGAGTGCACTGGCACCACTGGGGATGCAGTGCAGTGAGTCCAGAGAGTGCACTGGCACCACTGGGGATGCAGTGCAGGGAGTCCAGAGAGTGCACTGGCACCACAGGGGATGCAGTGCAGTGAGTCCAGAGAGTGCACTGGCACCACTGGGGATGCAGTGCAGTGAGTCCAGAGAGTGCACTGGCACCACTGGGGATGCACTGCAGTGAGTCCAGAGAGTGCAGTGGCACCACTGGGGATGCAGTGCAGTGAGTCCAGAGAGTACACTGGCACCACTGGGGATGCAGTGCAGTGAGTCCAGAGAGTGCAATGGAACCACTGGGGATGCAGTGCAGTGAGTCCAGAGAGTGCACTGGCACCACTGGGGATGCAGTGCAGTGAGTCCAGAGACTGCACTGGCACCACTGGGGATGCAGTGCAGTGAGTCCAGAGAGTGCACTGGCACCACAGGGGATGCAGTGCAGTGAGACCAGAGAGTGCACTTGCACCACTAGGGATGCAGTGCAGTGAGTCCAGAGAGTGCACTGGCACCACTGGGGATGCACTGCAGTGAGTCCTGAGAGTGCTCTGGCACCACTGGGGATACCCTGCACTGAGTCCAGAGAGTGCACTGGCACCACTGGGGATGCACTGCAGTGAGTCCAGAGAGTGCACTGGCACCACAGGGGATGCAGTGCAGTGAGTCCAGAGAGTGCACTGGCACCAACTTTAGCTGCAGTGCTGTGAGTCCTGAGATTGCACTGGCACCACTGGGGTTTCTGTGCCTTGAGTCCAGTGACTACACTGGCACCACTGGGGATGCACTGCAGTGAGTCCAGAGAGTGCACTGCACCACTGTGGATGCACTGCAGTGAGTCCAGAGAGTGCACTGGCACCACTGGGGATGCACTGCAGTGAGTCCAGAGAGTGCACTGGCACCACTGGGGATGCAGTGCAGTGACTCCAGAGAGTGCAGAGGCACCACTGTTGGTGCAGTGCTGTGACTCCAGTGAGTGCACTGGCACCACTGGGGATGCAGTGCAGTGAGTCCAGAGAGTGCACTGGCACCACTGGGGATGCACTGCAGTGAGTCCGGAGAGTGCCCTGGCACCAATGGTGATGCAGTGCAGTGAGTCCAGAGAGTGCACTGGCACCACTGGGGATGCAGTGCAGTGAGTCCAGAGAGTGCACTGGCACAACTGGGGATGCAATGCAGTGAGTCCAGAGAGTGCACTGGCAGCACTGGGGATGCAGTGCAGTGAGTCCAGAGAGTGCACTGGCACCACTGGGGATGCACTGCAGTGAGTCCGGAGAGTGCCCTGGCACCAATGGTGATGCAGTGCAGTGAGTCCAGAGAGTGCACTGGCACCACTGGGGATGCACTGCAGTGAGTCCTGAGAGTGCAATGGCACCACAGTGGATGCACTGCAGTGAGTCCAGAGAGTGCTCTGGCACCACTGGGGATGAACTGCAGTGAGTCCAGAGAGTGCACTGGCACCACAGGGGATGCAGTGCAGTGAGTCCAGAGAGTGCACTGGCACCAACTTTAGCTGCAGTGCTGTGAGTCCTGAGATTGCACTGGCACCACTGGGGTTTCTGTGCCTTGAGTCCAGTGACTACACTGGCACCACTGGGGATGCACTGCAGTGAGTCCAGAGAGTGCACTGCACCACTGTGGATGCACTGCAGTGAGTCCAGAGAGTGCACTGGCACCACTGGGGATGCACTGCAGTGAGTCCAGAGAGTGCACTGGCACCACTGGGGATGCACTGCAGTGAGTCCAGAGAGTGCAGAGGCACCACTGTTGGTGCAGTGCTGTGACTCCAGTGAGTGCACTGGCACCACTGGGGATGCAGTGCAGTGAGTGCAGAGAGTGCACTGGCACCACTGGGGATGCAGTGCAGTGAGTCTAGAGAGTGCACTGGCACCACTGGGGATGCACTGCAGTGAGTCCGGAGAGTGCCCTGGCACCAATGGTGATGCAGTGCAGTGAGTCCAGAGAGTGCACTGGCACCACTGGTGATGCAGTGCCGTGAGTCCAGAGAGTGCACTGGCACAATTGGGGATGCAATGCAGTGAGTCCAGAGAGTGCACTGGCAGCACTGGGGATGCAGTGCAGTGAGTCCAGAGAGTGCACTGGCACCACTGGGGATGCACTGCAGTGAGTCCGGAGAGTGCCCTGGCACCAATGGTGATGCAGTGCAGTGAGTCCAGAGAGTGCACTGGCACCACTGGGGATGCACTGCAGTGACTCCAGAGAGTGCACTGGCACCACTGGGGATGCAGTGCAGTGAGTCCAGAGAGTGCACTGGCACCATTGGGGATGCAGTGTACTGAGTCCAGAGAGTGCACTGGCACCACTGGGGATGCAGTGCACTGAGTCCAGAGAGTGCACTCTAAGCACTGGGGATGCACTGCAGTGAGTCCAAAGAGTGCACTGGCACCACAGGGGATGCAGTGCAGTGAGACCAGAGAGTGCACTGGCACCACTGGGGATGCAGTGCAGTGAGTCCAGAGAGTGCACTGGCTCCACTGGTGATGCAGTGCAGTGAGTCCAGAGAGTGCACTGGCACCACTGGGGATGCAGTGCAGTGAGTCCTGAGAGTGCAATGGCACCACTGGGGATGCAGTGCAGTGAGTCCAGAGAGTGCACTGGCACCACTGGGGATGCACCGCGGTGAGTCCAGAGAGTGCACTGACACCACTGGGGATGCACTGCAGTGAGTCCAGAGAGTGCACTGGCACCACTGGGGATGCAGTGCAGTGAGTCCAGAGAGTGCACTGGCACCACTGGGGATGCAGTGCAGGGAGTCCAGAGAGTGCACTGGCACAAAAGGGGATGCAGTGCAGTGAGTCCAGAGAGTGCACTGGCACCACTGGGGATGCAGTGCAGTGAGTCCAGAGAGTGCACTGGCACCACTGGGGATGCACTGCAGTGAGTTCCAGAGAGTGCAGTGGCACCACTGGGGATGCAGTGCAGTGAGTCCAGAGAGTACACTGGCACCACTGGGGATGCAGTGCAGTGAGTCCAGAGAGTGCAATGGAACCACTGGGGATGCAGTGCAGTGAGTCCAGAGAGTGCACTGGCACCACTGGGGATGCAGTGCAGTGAGTCCAGAGACTGCACTGGCACCACTGGGGATGCAGTGCAGTGAGTCCAGAGAATGCACTGGCACCATGGGGATGCAGTGCAGTGACTCGAAAGAGTGCACTGGCACCACTGGGGATGCACTGCAGTGAGTCCGGAGAGTGCCCTGGCACCAATGGTGATGCAGTGCAGTGATCCAGAGAGTGCACTGGAACCACTGGGGATGCAGTGCAGTGAGTCCAGAGAGTGCAATGGCACCACAGGGGATGCACTGCAGTGATTCCAGAGAGTGCACTGTCACCACTGGGGATGCAGTGCAGTGAGTCCAGAGAGTGCACTGGCACCACTGGGGATGCAGTGCACTGAGTCCACAGAGTGCACTCTCAGCAGTGGGGATGCACTGCAGTGAGTCCAAAGAGTGCACTGGCACCACTGGGGATGCAGTGCAGTGAGTCCAGAGACTGCACTGGCACCACTGGGGATGCAGTGCAGTGAGTCCAGAGAGTGCACTGGCACCACAGGGGATGCAGTGCAGTGAGACCAGAGAGTGCACTTGCACCACTAGGGATGCAGTGCAGTGAGTCCAGAGAGTGCACTGGCACCACTGGGGATGCACTGCAGTGAGTCCTGAGAGTGCTCTGGCACCACTGGGGATGCACTGCAGTGAGTCCAGAGAGTGCTCTGGCACCACTGGGGATGCACTGCAGTGAGTCCAGAGAGTGCACTGGCACCACAGGGGATGCAGTGCAGTGAGTCCAGAGAGTGCACTGGCACCAACTTTAGCTGCAGTGCTGTGAGTCCTGAGATTGCACTGGCACCACTGGGGTTTCTGTGCCTTGAGTCCAGTGACTACACTGGCACCACTGGGGATGCACTGCAGTGAGTCCAGAGAGTGCACTGCACCACTGTGGATGCACTGCAGTGAGTCCAGAGAGTGCACTGGCACCACTGGGGATGCACTGCAGTGAGTCCAGAGAGTGCACTGGCACCACTGGGGATGCAGTGCAGTGACTCCAGAGAGTGCAGAGGCACCACTGTTGGTGCAGTGCTGTGACTCCAGTGAGTGCACTGGCACCACTGGGGATGCAGTGCAGTGAGTCCAGAGAGTGCACTGGCACCACTGGGGATGCACTGCAGTGAGTCCGGAGAGTGCCCTGGCACCAATGGTGATGCAGTGCAGTGAGTCCAGAGAGTGCACTGGCACCACTGGGGATGCAGTGCAGTGAGTCCAGAGAGTGCACTGGCACAACTGGGGATGCAATGCAGTGAGTCCAGAGAGTGCACTGGCAGCACTGGGGATGCAGTGCAGTGAGTCCAGAGAGTGCACTGGCACCACTGGGGATGCACTGCAGTGAGTCCGGAGAGTGCCCTGGCACCAATGGTGATGCAGTGCAGTGAGTCCAGAGAGTGCACTGGCACCACTGGGGATGCACTGCAGTGAGTCCTGAGAGTGCAATGGCACCACAGTGGATGCACTGCAGTGAGTCCAGAGAGTGCTCTGGCACCACTGGGGATGCACTGCAGTGAGTCCAGAGAGTGCACTGGCACCACAGGGGATGCAGTGCAGTGAGTCCAGAGAGTGCACTGGCACCAACTTTAGCTGCAGTGCTGTGAGTCCTGAGATTGCACTGGCACCACTGGGGTTTCTGTGCCTTGAGTCCAGTGACTACACTGGCACCACTGGGGATGCACTGCAGTGAGTCCAGAGAGTGCACTGCACCACTGTGGATGCACTGCAGTGAGTCCAGAGAGTGCACTGGCACCACTGGGGATGCACTGCAGTGAGTCCAGAGAGTGCACTGGCACCACTGGGGATGCACTGCAGTGAGTCCAGAGAGTGCAGAGGCACCACTGTTGGTGCAGTGCTGTGACTCCAGTGAGTGCACTGGCACCACTGGGGATGCAGTGCAGTGAGTGCAGAGAGTGCACTGGCACCACTGGGGATGCAGTGCAGTGAGTCTAGAGAGTGCACTGGCACCACTGGGGATGCACTGCAGTGAGTCCGGAGAGTGCCCTGGCACCAATGGTGATGCAGTGCAGTGAGTCCAGAGAGTGCACTGGCACCACTGGTGATGCAGTGCCGTGAGTCCAGAGAGTGCACTGGCACAATTGGGGATGCAATGCAGTGAGTCCAGAGAGTGCACTGGCAGCACTGGGGATGCAGTGCAGTGAGTCCAGAGAGTGCACTGGCACCACTGGGGATGCACTGCAGTGAGTCCGGAGAGTGCCCTGGCACCAATGGTGATGCAGTGCAGTGAGTCCAGAGAGTGCACTGGCACCACTGGGGATGCACTGCAGTGACTCCAGAGAGTGCACTGGCACCACTGGGGATGCAGTGCAGTGAGTCCAGAGAGTGCACTGGCACCATTGGGGATGCAGTGTACTGAGTCCAGAGAGTGCACTGGCACCACTGGGGATGCAGTGCACTGAGTCCAGAGAGTGCACTCTAAGCACTGGGGATGCACTGCAGTGAGTCCAAAGAGTGCACTGGCACCACAGGGGATGCAGTGCAGTGAGACCAGAGAGTGCACTGGCACCACTGGGGATGCAGTGCAGTGAGTCCAGAGAGTGCACTGGCTCCACTGGTGATGCAGTGCAGTGAGTCCAGAGAGTGCACTGGCACCACTGGGGATGCAGTGCAGTGAGTCCTGAGAGTGCAATGGCACCACTGGGGATGCAGTGCAGTGAGTCCAGAGAGTGCACTGGCACCACTGGGGATGCACCGCGGTGAGTCCAGAGAGTGCACTGACACCACTGGGGATGCACTGCAGTGAGTCCAGAGAGTGCACTGGCACCACTGGGGATGCAGTGCAGTGAGTCCAGAGAGTGCACTGGCACCACTGGGGATGCAGTGCAGGGAGTCCAGAGAGTGCACTGGCACAAAAGGGGATGCAGTGCAGTGAGTCCAGAGAGTGCACTGGCACCACTGGGGATGCAGTGCAGTGAGTCCAGAGAGTGCACTGGCACCACTGGGGATGCACTGCAGTGAGTTCCAGAGAGTGCAGTGGCACCACTGGGGATGCAGTGCAGTGAGTCCAGAGAGTACACTGGCACCACTGGGGATGCAGTGCAGTGAGTCCAGAGAGTGCAATGGAACCACTGGGGATGCAGTGCAGTGAGTCCAGAGAGTGCACTGGCACCACTGGGGATGCAGTGCAGTGAGTCCAGAGACTGCACTGGCACCACTGGGGATGCAGTGCAGTGAGTCCAGAGAATGCACTGGCACCATGGGGATGCAGTGCAGTGACTCGAAAGAGTGCACTGGCACCACTGGGGATGCACTGCAGTGAGTCCGGAGAGTGCCCTGGCACCAATGGTGATGCAGTGCAGTGATCCAGAGAGTGCACTGGAACCACTGGGGATGCAGTGCAGTGAGTCCAGAGAGTGCAATGGCACCACAGGGGATGCACTGCAGTGATTCCAGAGAGTGCACTGTCACCACTGGGGATGCAGTGCAGTGAGTCCAGAGAGTGCACTGGCACCAGTGGGGGTGCAGTGCAGTGAGTCCAGAGACTGCACTGGCACCACAGGGGATGCAGTGCAGTGAGTCCAGAGAGTGCACTGGCACCACTGGGGATGCAGTGCACTGAGTCCACAGAGTGCACTCTCAGCAGTGGGGATGCACTGCAGTGAGTCCAAAGAGTGCACTGGCACCACAGGGGATGCAGTGCAGTGAGACCAGAGAGTGCAGTGGCACCACTAGGGATGCAGTGCAGTGAGTCCAGAGAGTGCACTGGCACCACTGGGGATGCACTGCAGTGAGTCCTGAGAGTGCAATGGCACCACAGTGGATGCACTGCAGTGAGTCCAGAGAGTGCTCTGGCACCACTGGGGATGCACTGCAGTGAGTCCAGAGAGTGCACTGGCACCACAGGGGATGCAGTGCAGTGAGTCCAGAGAGTGCACTGGCACCAACTTTAGCTGCAGTGCTGTGAGTCCTGAGATTGCACTGGCACCACTGGGGTTTCTGTGCCTTGAGTCCAGTGACTACACTGGCACCACTGGGGATGCACTGCAGTGAGTCCAGAGAGTGCACTGCACCACTGTGGATGCACTGCAGTGAGTCCAGAGAGTGCACTGGCACCACTGGGGATGCACTGCAGTGAGTCCAGAGAGTGCACTGGCACCACTGGGGATGCAGTGCAGTGAGTCCAGAGAGTGCAGAGGCACCACTGTTGGTGCAGGGCTGTGACTCCAGTGAGTGCACTGGCACCACTGGGGATGCAGTGCAGTGAGTCCAGAGAGTGCACTGGCACCACTGGGGATGCAGTGCAGTGAGTCCAGAGAGTGCACTGGCACCACTGGGGATGCACTGCAGTGAGTCCGGAGAGTGCCCTGGCACCAATGGTGATGCAGTGCAGTGAGTCCAGAGAGTGCACTGGCACCACTGGTGATGCAGTGCAGTGAGTCCAGAGAGTGCACTGGCACAACTGGGGATGCAATGCAGTGAGTCCAGAGAGTGCACTGGCAGCACTGGGGATGCAGTGCAGTGAGTCCAGAGAGTGCACTGGCACCACTGGGGATGCACTGCAGTGAGTCCGGAGAGTGCACTGGCACCAATGGTGATGCAGTGCAGTGAGTCCAGAGAGTGCACTGGCACCACTGGGGATGCACTGCAGTGACTCCAGAGAGTGCACTGGCACCACTGGGGATGCAGTGCAGTGAGTCCAGAGAGTGCACTGGCACCATTGGGGATGCAGTGTACTGAGTCCAGAGAGTACACTGGCACCACTGGGGATGCAGTGCACTGAGTCCAGAGAGTGCACTCTAAGAACTGGGGATGCACTGCAGTGAGTCCAAAGAGTGCACTGGCACCACAGGGGATGCAGTGCAGTGAGACCAGAGAGTGCACTGGCACCACTGGGGATGCAGTGCAGTGAGTCCAGAGAGTGCACTGGCTCCACTGGTGATGCAGTGCAGTGAGTCCAGAGAGTGCACTGGCACCACTGGGGATGCAGTGCAGTGAGTCCTGAGAGTGCAATGGCTCCACTGGGGATGCACTGCAGTGAGTCCAGAGAGTGCCCTGGCACCAATGGTGATGCAGTGCAGTGATCAAGAGAGTGCACTGGAACCACTGGGGATGCAGTGCAGTGAGTCCAGAGAGTGCAATGGCACCACAGGGGATGCACTGCAGTGATTCCAGAGAGTGCACTGTCACCACTGGGGATGCAGTGCAGTGAGTCCAGAGAGTGCACTGGCACCAGTGGGGGTGCAGTGCAGTGAGTCCAGAGACTGCACTGGCACCACAGGGGATGCAGTGCAGTGAGTCCAGAGAGTGCACTGGCACCACTGGGGATGCAGTGCACTGAGTCCACAGAGTGCACTCTCAGCAGTGGGGATGCACTGCAGTGAGTCCAAAGAGTGCACTGGCACCACAGGGGATGCAGTGCAGTGAGACCAGAGAGTGCACTGGCACCACTAGGGATGCAGTGCAGTGAGTCCAGAGAGTGCACTGGCACCACTGGGGATGCACTGCAGTGAGTCCTGAGAGTGCAATGGCACCACAGTGGATGCACTGCAGTGAGTCCAGAGAGTGCTCTGGCACCACTGGGGATGCACTGCAGTGAGTCCAGAGAGTGCACTGGCACCACAGAGGATGCAGTGCAGTGAGTCCAGAGAGTGCACTGGCACCAACTTTAGCTGCAGTGCTGTGAGTCCTGAGATTGCACTGGCACCACTGGGGTTTCTGTGCCTTGAGTCCAGTGACTACACTGGCACCACTGGGGATGCACTGCAGTGAGTCCAGAGAGTGCACTGCACCACTGTGGATGCACTGCAGTGAGTCCAGAGAGTGCACTGGCACCACTGGGGATGCACTGCAGTGAGTCCAGAGAGTGCACTGGCACCACTGGGGATGCAGTGCAGTGAGTCCAGAGAGTGCAGAGGCACCACTGTTGGTGCAGTGCTGTGACTCCAGTGAGTGCACTGGCACCACTGGGGATGCAGTGCAGTGAGTCCAGAGAGTGCACTGGCACCACTGGGGATGCAGTGCAGTGAGTCCAGAGAGTGCACTGGCACCACTGGGGATGCACTGCAGTGAGTCCGGAGAGTGCCCTGGCACCAATGGTGATGCAGTGCAGTGAGTCCAGAGAGTGCACTGGCACCACTGGTGATGCAGTGCAGTGAGTCCAGAGAGTGCACTGGCACAACTGGGGATGCAATGCAGTGAGTCCAGAGAGTGCACTGGCAGCACTGGGGATGCAGTGCAGTGAGTCCAGAGAGTGCACTGGCACCACTGGGGATGCACTGCAGTGAGTCCGGAGAGTGCCCTGGCACCAATGGTGATGCAGTGCAGTGAGTCCAGAGAGTGCACTGGCACCACTGGGGATGCACTGCAGTGACTCCAGAGAGTGCACTGGCACCACTGGGGATGCAGTGCAGTGAGTCCAGAGAGTGCACTGGCACAATTGGGGATGCAGTGTACTGAGTCCAGAGAGTGCACTGGCACCACTGGGGATGCAGTGCACTGAGTCCAGAGAGTGCACTCTAAGCATTGGGGATGCACTGCAGTGAGTCCAAAGAGTGCACTGGCACCACAGGGGATGCAGTGCAGTGAGACCAGAGAGTGCACTGGCACCACTGGGGATGCAGTGCAGTGAGTCCAGAGAGTGCACTGGCTCCACTGGTGATGCAGTGCAGTGAGTCCAGAGAGTGCACTGGCACCACTGGGGATGCAGTGCAGTGAGTCCTGAGAGTGCAATGGCACCACTGGGGATGCAGTGCAGTGAGTCCAGAGAGTGCACTGGCACCACTGGGGATGCACCGCGGTGACTCCAGAGAGTGCACTGGCACCACCGGGGATTCACTGCAGTGAGTCCAGAGAGAGCACTGACACCACTGGGAATGCACTGCAGTGAGTACAGAGAGTGCACTTTCACCTCAGGGGCTGCACTGCAGTGAGTCCAGAGAGTGAACTGGCACCACTGGGGATGCACTGCAATGAGTCCAGAGAGTGCACTGGCACCACTGGGATGCACTGCAGTGAGTCCTGAGAGTGCAATGGCACCACTGGGGATACCCTGCACTGAGTCCAGAGAGTGCACTGGCACCACTGGGGATGCAGCACAGTAAGTCCAGAGAGTGAACTGTCACCACTGGGGACGCAGCGCAGTGACTACAGAGAGTGCACTGGCACCACTGGGGATGCACTACAGTGAGTCCAGAGAGTGCACTGGCACCAGTGGGGATGTACTGCAGTGGGTCCAGAGAGTGCACTGTCACCACTGGGGATGCAGTGCAGTGAGTCCAGAGAGTGCACTGGCACCACTGGGGATGCACTGCAGTGAGTCCAGAGAGTGTACTGGCACCACTGGGGATGCAGTGCAGTGAGTCCAGAGAGTGCACTGGCACCACTGGTGATGCACTGCAGTGAGTCCAGAGAGTGCACTGTCAGCACTGGGGATGCAGTGCAGTGAGTCCAGAGAGTGCACTGGCACCACTGGGGATGCACTGCAGTGAGACCAGAGAGTGCACTGGCACTTCTGGGGATGCAGTGCAGTGAGTGCAGAGAGTGCACTGGCACCACTGCAATGCAAAGAAGTGAGTCCAGAGAGTGCAATGGAACCACTGGGGATGCAGTGCAGTGAGTCCAGAGAGTGCACTGGCACCACTGGGGATGCAGTGCAGTGAGTCCAGAGAGTGCTCTGGCACCACTGGGGGTGCAGTGAGTGCAGAGAGTGCACTAGCACAACAGGGGATGCACTGCAGTGACTCCAGAAGGTGCACTGGCACCACTGGGAATGCAGTGCAGTGAGTCCAGAGAGTGCACTGGCACCACTGGTGATGCAGTGCACTGAGTCCAGAGAGTACACTGGCACCACTGGGGATGCAGTTCAGTGAGTCCAGAGAGTGTACTGGCACCACAGGGGATGCACTGCAGTGAGTCCAGAGAGTGCACTGGCACCACTGGAGATGCAGTGCAGTTGAGTCCAGAGAGTGCACTGGCACAACAGGGGATGCACTGCAGTGAGTCCAGAGAGTGCACTGGCACCACTGGGGATGCACCCTGGTGAGTCCAGAGAGTGCACTGACACCACTGGGGATGCAGTGCAGTGAGTCCAGAGAGTGCACTGGCACAATTGGGGATGCAGTGTACTGAGTCCAGAGAGTGCACTGGCACCACTGGGGATGCAGTGCACTGAGTCCAGAGAGTGCACTCTAAGCACTGGGGATGCACTGCAGTGAGTCCAAAGAGTGCACTGGCACCACAGGGGATGCAGTGCAGTGAGACCAGAGAGTGCACTGGCACCACTGGGGATGCAGTGCAGTGAGTCCAGAGAGTGCACTGGCTCCACTGGTGATGCAGTGCAGTGAGTCCAGAGAGTGCACTGGCACCACTGGGGATGCAGTGCAGTGAGTCCTGAGAGTGCAATGGCACCACTGGGGATGCAGTGCAGTGAGTCCAGAGAGTGCACTGGCACCACTGGGGATGCACCGCGGTGACTCCAGAGAGTGCACTGGCACCACCGGGGATTCACTGCAGTGAGTACAGAGAGTGCACTTTCACCTCAGGGGCTGCACTGCAGTGAGTCCAGAGAGTGAACTGGCACCACTGGGGATGCACTGCAATGAGTCCAGAGAGTGCACTGGCACCACTGGGATGCACTGCAGTGAGTCCTGAGAGTGCAATGGCACCACTGGGGATACCCTGCACTGAGTCCAGAGAGTGCACTGGCACCACTGGGGATGCAGCACAGTAAGTCCAGAGAGTGAACTGTCACCACTGGGGACGCAGCGCAGTGACTACAGAGAGTGCACTGGCACCACTGGGGATGCACTACAGTGAGTCCAGAGAGTGCACTGGCACCAGTGGGGATGTACTGCAGTGGGTCCAGAGAGTGCACTGTCACCACTGGGGATGCAGTGCAGTGAGTCCAGAGAGTGCACTGGCACCACTGGGGATGCACTGCAGTGAGTCCAGAGAGTGTACTGGCACCACTGGGGATGCAGTGCAGTGAGTCCAGAGAGTGCACTGGCACCACTGGTGATGCACTGCAGTGAGTCCAGAGAGTGCATTGTCAGCACTGGGGATGCAGTGCAGTGAGTCCAGAGAGTGCACTGGCACCACTGGGGATGCACTGCAGTGAGACCAGAGAGTGCACTGGCACTTCTGGGGATGCAGTGCAGTGAGTGCAGAGAGTGCACTGGCACCACTGCAATGCAAAGAAGTGAGTCCAGAGAGTGCAATGGAACCACTGGGGATGCAGTGCAGTGAGTCCAGAGAGTGCACTGGCACCACTGGGGATGCAGTGCAGTGAGTCCAGAGAGTGCACTGGCACCACTGGGGGTGCAGTGAGTACAGAGAGTGCACTAGCACAACAGGGGATGCACTGCAGTGACTCCAGAAGGTGCACTGGCACCACTGGGAATGCAGTGCAGTGAGTCCAGAGAGTGCACTGGCACCACTGGTGATGCAGTGCACTGAGTCCAGAGAGTACACTGGCACCACTGGGGATGCAGTTCAGTGAGTCCAGAGAGTGTACTGGCACCACAGGGGATGCACTGCAGTGAGTCCAGAGAGTGCACTGGCACCACTGGAGATGCAGTGCAGTTGAGTCCAGAGAGTGCACTGGCACAACAGGGGATGCACTGCAGTGAGTCCAGAGAGTGCACTGGCACCACTGGGGATGCACCCTGGTGAGTCCAGAGAGTGCACTGACACCACTGGGGATGCAGTGCAGTGAGTCCAGAGAGTGCAATGGAACCACTGGTGATGCAGTGCAGTGAGTCCAGAGAGTGCACTGGCACCACTGGGGATGCAGTGCAGTGAGTCCAGAGAGTGCACTGGCACCACTGGGGATGCAGTGCAGTGAGTGCAGAGAGTGCACTAGCACAACAGGGGATGCACTGCAGTGACTCCAGAAGGTGCACTGGCACCACTGGGGATGCAGTGCATGAGTCCAGAGAGTGCACTGACACCACTGGTGATGCAGTGCACTGAGTCCAGAGAGTACACTGGCACCACTGGGGATGCAGTTCAGTGAGTCCAGAGAGTGTACTGGCACCACAGGGGATGCACTGCAGTGAGTCCAGAGAGTGCACTGGCACCACTGGGGATGCAGTGCAGTTGAGTCCAGAGAGTGCACTGGCACAACAGGGGATGCACTGCAGTGAGTCCAAAGAGTGCACTGGCACCACTGGGGATGCACCCTGGTGAGTCCAGAGAGTGCACTGACACCACTGGGGATGCACTGCAGTGAGTCCAGAGAGTGCACTGGCACCACTGGGGATGTAGTGCAGTGAGTGCAGAGAGTGCACTGGCACCACTGGGGATGCAGTGCAGTGAGTGCAGAGAGTGCACTGGCACCACTGGGGATGCAGTGCAGTGAGTCCAGAGAGTGAACTGGCACCACTGGGGATGCACTGCAGTGAGTGCAGAGAGTGCACTGGCACCACTGGGGATGCAGTGCAGTGAGTCCAGAGAGTGCACTGGCACCACTGGGGATGCACTGCAGTGAGTCCAGAGAGTGCACTGGCACCAACTTTAGCTGCAGTGCTGTGAGTCCTGAGATTGCACTGGCACCACTGGGGTTTCTGTGCCTTGAGTCCAGAGACTACACTGGCACCACTGGGGTTGCACTGCAGTGAGTCCAGAGACTTCACAGGCACCACTGCGGATGCAGTGCAGTGAGTCCACAGAGTGCACTGGCACCACTGGGGATGCAGTGCAGTGAGCCCAGAGAGTGAACTGGCACCACTGGGAATGCAGTGCAGTGAGTCCAGAGAGTGCACTGGCACCACCGGAGATTCACTGCAGTGAGTCCAGAGAGTGCACTGACACCACTGGGAATGCACTGCAGTGAGTACAGAGAGTGCACTGGCACCTCAGGGGCTGCACTGCAGTGAGTCCAGAGAGTGCACTGGCACCACTGGGATGCAGTGCAGTGAGTCCAGAGAGTGCACTGGCACCACAGGGGATACACTGCAGTGAGTCCAGAGTGTGCACTGGCACCACTGGGGACGCAGTGCAGTGTCTACAGAGAGTGCACTGGCACCACTGGGGATGCAGTGCAGTGAGTCCAGAGAGTGCACTGGCACCAGTGGGGATGCACTGCAGTGGGTCCAGAGAGTGCACTGGCACCAATGGGGATGCAGTGCAGTGAGTCCAGAGAGTGCACTGGCACCACTGGTGATGCACTGCAGTGAGTCCAGAGAGTGCACTGGCACCACTGGGGATGCAGTGCAGTGAGTCCAGAGAGTGCACTGGCACCACTGGGGATGCAGTGCAGTGAGTCCAGAGAGTGCACTGGCACTTCTGGGGATGCAGTGCAGTGAGTGCAGAGAGTGCACTGGCACAACAGGGGATGCAGTGCAGTGAGTCCAGAGACTGCACTGGCACCACTGGGGTTTTAGTGCAGTGAGTCCAGAGAGTGCACTGGCACCAATGGGGATGCAGTGCTGTGAGTCCAGAGAGTGCCCTGGCACCACTGGGGATGCAGTGAGTCCAGACAGTGCACTGGCACCACTGGCGATGCACTGCAGTGAGTCCAGAGAGTTCTCTGGCACCACTGGGGATGCAGTTTAGTGAGTCCAGAGAGTGCACCGGCTCCAATGGCGATACACTGCAGTGAGTCCAGACAGTGCACTGGCACCACTGGTGATGCAGTGCAGTGAGTCCAGAGAGTGCACTGGCACCACTGGGGATGCAGTGCAGTGAGTCCAGAGAGTGCTCTGGCACCACTGAGCTACACTGCAGTGAGTCCAGTAATTGCCCTGGCACCACTGGGGATGCACTGCTGTGAGTCCAGAGACTACACTGGCACCACTGGGGATGCAGTGCAGTGAGTCCAGAGAGTGCACTGGCACCACTGGGGATGCAGTGCAGTGAGTCCAGAGAGTGCACTGGCACCACTGGGGATGCACTGCAGTGAGTCCAGAGAGTGCACTGGCACCACTGGGGATGCAGTGCAGTGAGTCCAGAGAGTGCACTGGCACCACTGGGGATGCAGTGCAGGGAGTCCAGAGAGTGCACTGGCACAAAAGGGGATGCAGTGCAGTGAGTCCAGAGAGTGCACTGGCACCACTGGGGATGCAGTGCAGTGAGTCCAGAGAGTGCACTGGCACCACTGGAGATGCACTGCAGTGAGTCCAGAGAGTGCAGTGGCACCACTGGGGATGCAGTGCAGTGAGTCCAGAGAGTACACTGGCACCACTGGGGATGCAGTGCAGTGAGTCCAGAGAGTGCAATGGAACCACTGGGGATGCAGTGCAGTGAGTCCAGAGAGTGCACTGGCACCACTGGGGATGCAGTGCAGTGAGTCCAGAGACTGCACTGGCACCACTGGGGATGCAGTGCAGTGAGTCCAGAGAATGCACTGGCACCATGGGGATGCAGTGCAGTGACTCGAAAGAGTGCACTGGCACCACTGGGGATGCACTGCAGTGAGTCCGGAGAGTGCCCTGGCACCAATGGTGATGCAGTGCAGTGATCCAGAGAGTGCACTGGAACCACTGGGGATGCAGTGCAGTGAGTCCAGAGAGTGCAATGGCACCACAGGGGATGCACTGCAGTGATTCCAGAGAGTGCACTGTCACCACTGGGGATGCAGTGCAGTGAGTCCAGAGACTGCACTGGCACCAGTGGGGGTGCAGTGCAGTGAGTCCAGAGACTGCACTGGCACCACAGGGATGCAGTGCAGTGAGTCCAGAGAGTGCACTGGCACCACTGGGGATGCAGTGCACTGAGTCCACAGAGTGCACTCTCAGCACTGGGGATGCACTGCAGTGAGTCCAAAGAGTGCACTGGCACCACAGGGGATGCAGTGCAGTGAGACCAGAGAGTGCACTGGCACCACTAGGGATGCAGTGCAGTGAGTCCAGAGAGTGCACTGGCACCACTGGGGATGCAGTGCAGTGAGTCCTGAGAGTGCAATGGCACCACAGTGGATGCACTGCAGTGAGTCCAGAGAGTGCTCTGGCACCACTGGGGATGCACTGCAGTGAGTCCAGAGAGTGCACTGGCACCACAGGGGATGCAGTGCAGTGAGTCCAGAGAGTGCACTGGCACCAACTTTAGCTGCAGTGCTGTGAGTCCTGAGATTGCACTGGCACCACTGGGGTTTCTGTGCCTTGAGTCCAGAGACTACACTGGCACCACTGGGGTTGCACTGCAGTGAGTCCAGAGACTTCACAGGCACCACTGGGGATGCAGTGCAGTGAGTCCACAGAGTGCACTGGCACCACTGGGGATGCAGTGCAGTGAGTCCAGAGAGTGAACTGGCACCACTGGGAATGCAGTGCCGTGAGTCCAGAGAGTGCACTGGCACCACCGGAGATTCACTGCAGTGAGTCCAGAGAGTGCACTGACACCACTGGGAATGCACTGCAGTGAGTACAGAGAGTGCACTGGCCCCTCAGGGGCTGCACTGCAGTGAGTCCAGAGAGTGCACTGGCACCACTGGGATGCAGTGCAGTGAGTCCAGAGAGTGCACTGGCACCACAGGGGATACACTGCAGTGAGTCCAGAGAGTGCACTGGCACCACTGGGGACGCAGTGCAGTGTCTACAGAGAGTGCACTGGCACCACTGGGGATGCAGTGCAGTGAGTCCAGAGAGTGCACTGGCACCAGTGGGGATGCACTGCAGTGGGTCCAGAGAGTGCACTGGCACCCATGGGGATGCAGTGCAGTGAGTCCAGAGAGTGCACTGGCACCACTGGTGATGCACTGCAGTGAGTCCAGAGAGTGCACTGGCACCACTGGGGATGCAGTGCAGTGAGTCCAGAGAGTGCACTGGCACCAGTGGGGAAGCACTGCAGTGAGTCCAGAGAGTGCACTGGCACCACTGGGGATGCACTGCAGTGAGTCCAGAGAGTGCTCTGGCACCACTGGGGATGCAGTTCAGTGAGTCCAGAGAGTGCCCTGGCACCACTGGGGATGCAGTGCAGTGAGTCCAGAGAGTGCACTGGCACTTCTGGGGATGCAGTGCAGTGAGTGCAGAGAGTGCACTGGCACAACAGGGGATGCACTGAAGTGACTCCAGAAAGTGCACTGGCACCACTGGGGATGCACTGCAGTGAGTGCAGAGAGTGCACTGGCACCGCTGGTGATGCAGTGCAGTGAGTCCAGAGAGTAAACTGGCACCACTGGTGATGCACTGCAGTGAGTCCAGAGAGTGTACTGGCACCACAGGGGATGCAGTGCAGTGAGTCCAGAGAGTGCACTGGCACCACTGGGGATGCACCCCGGTGAGTCCAGAGAGTGCACTGGCACCACTGGGGATGCAGTGCAGTGAGTCCAGAGACTGCACTGGCACCACTGGGGTTTTAGTGCAGTGAGTCCAGAGAGTGCACTGGCACCAATGGGGATGCAGTGCTGTGAGTCCAGAGAGTGCCCTGGCACCACTGGGGATGCAGTGAGTCCAGACAGTGCACTGGCACCACTGGCGATGCACTGCAGTGAGTCCAGAGAGTTCTCTGGCACCACTGGGGATGCAGTTTAGTGAGTCCAGAGAGTGCACCGGCTCCAATGGCGATACACTGCAGTCAGTCCAGACAGTGCACTGGCACCACTGGTGATGCAGTGCAGTGAGTCCAGAGAGTGCACTGGCACCACTGGGGATGCAGTGCAGTGAGTCCAGAGAGTGCTCTGGCACCACTGAGCTACACTGCAGTGAGTCCAGTAATTGCACTGGCACCACTGGGGATGCACTGCTGTGAGTCCAGAGACTACACTGGCACCACTGGGGATGCAGTGCAGTGAGTCCAGAGAGTGCACTGGCACCACTGTTGATGCAGTGCAGTGAGTCCAGAGAGTGCACTGGCACCACTGGGGATGCAGTGCAGTGAGTCCAGAGAGTGCACTGGCACCACTGGGGATGCACTGCAGTGAGCTCAGAGAGTGCACTGGCACCACTGGGGATGCACTGCAGTGAGTCCAGAGAGTGCAGTGGCACCATTGGGGATGCAGTGCACTGAGTCCAGAGAGTGCACTGGCACCACTGGGGATGCAGTGCACTGAGTCCAGAGAGTGCACTGGCACCACTGGGGATGCAGTGCAGTGAGTCCTGAGAGTGCAAAGGCACCACAAGGGATGCACTGCAGTGAGTCCAGAGAGTGCACTGGCACCACTGGGGATGCAGTGCAGTGAGTCCAGAGAGTGCACTGGCACCACTGGGGATGCACTGCAGTGAGTCCAGAGAGTGCACTGGCACCACTGGGGATGCAGTGCAGGTAGTCCAGAGAGTGCACTGGAACACTGGGGATGCAGTGCAGTGAGTGCAGAGAGTGCACTGGCACCAGTGCGGAAGCACTGCAGTGAGTCCAGAGAGTGCACTGGCACCACTGGGGATGCACTGCAGTGAGTCCAGAGAGTGCAGTGGCACAACTGGGGATGCAGTGCAGTGAGTCCAGAGAGTGCACTGGCACCACTGGGGATGCACTGCAGTGAGTCCAGAGAGTGCACTGGCACCACTGGGGATGCAGTGCAGGGAGTCCAGAGAGTGCACTGGCACCACTGGGGATGCACTGCAGTGAGTCCAGAGAGTGCACTGGCACCACTGGGGATGCACTCCGGTGAGTCCAGAGAGTGCACTGGCACCACTGGGGATGCACCCCGGTGAGTCCAGAGAGTGCACTGGCACCACTCGGGATGCACTGTAGTGAGTCCAGGGAGTGCATTGGCCCCATTGGGGATGTAGTGCAGTGAGTCCACAGAGGGCACTGGCACCACTGGGGATGCAGCGCAGTGAGTCCAGAGAGTGCACTGGCACCACTGGGGATGCAGTGCAGTGAGTCCAGAGAGTGTACTGGCACCACTGGGGTTGCAGTGCAGTGAGTCCAGAGAGTGCCCTGGAACCACTGGGGATGCAGTGCAGTGAGTCCTGAGAGTGCACTGGCACCACTGCGGAAGCACTGCAGTGAGTCCAGAGAGTGCAATGGCACCACTGGGGATGCACGTCAGTGAGTCCAGAGAGTGCACTCTCTGGACTTGCCGGGGTGCATCCCCAGTGGTGCCAGTGCACTCTCTGGACTCACTGCAGTGCATCCCCAGTGGTGCCAGTGCACTCTCTGGACTCACTGCAGTGCATCCCTAATGGTGCCAGTGCACTCTCTGGACTCACCGGAGTGCATCCCCAGTGGTGCCAGTGCACTCTCTGGACTCACTGCACTGCATCCCCAGTGGTGCCAGTGCACTCTCTGGAGTCACTGCACTGCATCCCCAGTGATTCCTGTGCAGTCTCTGGACTCACTACAGTTCATCCCCAGTGGAGCCAGTGCACTCTCTGGACTCACTGCACTGCATCCCCAGTGGTGCCAGTGCACTCTCTGGACTCACTGCACTCCATCCCCACTGGTGCCAGTCCACTCTCTGGACTCACTGCACTGCATTCCCAGTGGTGCCAGTGCACTCTCTCCACTCATGCACTGCATACCCAATGGTGCCAGTGCACTCTTTGGACTCACTGCACTGCATGAACAGTGGTGCCAGTGCACTCTGTGGACTCACTGCACTGCATCCCGAGTGGTGCCAGTGTCGTCTCTGGACTTACTGTAGTGCATCCCCAGTGGTGCCAGTGCAATCTCAGGACTCACTGCAGTGCAGCTCCAGTTGCTGCCAGTGCAGTCTCTGGACTCACGGCACTGCATCCCCAGTGGTGCCAGAGCACTCTCTGGACTCACTGCAGTGCATCCCCAGTGGTGCCAGTGCACTCTCTGGAGTCACTGCAGTGCATCCCCAGTGGTGCCAGTGCACTCTCTGGACTCACTGAACTGCATCCCCAGTGGTGCCAGAGCACTCTCTGGACTCACTGCAGTGCATCCCCAGTGCTGCCAGTGCACTCTCTGGACTCAGTGCACTGCGTCCCCAGTGGTGCCAGTGCACTCTCTGGAGTCACTGCACAGCATCCCCAGTGGTGCCAGTGCACTCTCTGGAGTCACAGCACTGCATCAACAGTGCTGCCTCTGCACTCTCTGGAGTCACTGCACTGCATCCCCAGTGGTGCCAGTGCACTCTCTGGACTCACTGCACTGCATCCCCTTTTGTGCCAGTGCACTCTCTGGACTCACTGCACTGCATCCCCAGTGGTGCCAGTGCACTCTCTGGAATCACTGCAGTGCATCCCCAGTGGTGCCAGTGCACTCTCTGGAGTCACTGCACTGCATCCCCAGTGGTGCCAGTGCACTCTCTGGACTCACTGCACTGCATCCCCAGTTGTGCCAGTGCACTCTCTGGACTCACTGCACTGCATCACCATTGGTGCCAGGGCACTCTCTGGACTCACTGCAGTGCATCCGCAGTGGTGCCAGTGCACTCTTTCGAGTCACTGCAGTGCATACCCACTGGTGCCAGTGCACTCTCTAGACTCACTGCACTGCATCCCCTGTGGTGCCAGTGCACTCTCTGGACTCACTGCAGTGCATCCCCAGTGGTTCCAGTGCACTCTCTGGACTCACTGCACTGCATCCCCAGTGGTGCCAGTGCACTCTCTGGACTCACTGCACTGCAGCCTATTGGTGCCAGTGCACTCTCTGGATTCACAGCACTGCACCAACAGTGGTGCCTCTGCACTCTCTGGAGTCACTGGGGTGCATCCCCAGTGGTGCCAGTGCACTCTCTGGACTCACTGCAGTGCATCCCCAGTGGTGCCAGTGCACTCTCTGGACTCACTGCTCTGCATCCCCAGTGGTGCCAGTGCACTCCTTGGAATCACTGCAGTGCATCCCCAGTGGTGCCAGTGCACTCTTTGGACTCACTGCACTGCATCCACAGTGGTGCCAGTGCACTCTCTGGACTCACTGCTTTGCATCCCCAATGGTGCCAGTGCACTCTCTGGACTCACTGCACTGCATTCCCAGTGGTGCCAGGGCACTCTCTGGACTCACTGCAGTGCATCCCCAGTGGTGCCAGTGCACTCTCTGCCCTCACTGCAGTGCATCCCCAGTGGTGCCAGGGCAATCTCTGGGCTCACCGGGGTGCATCCCCAGTGGTGCCAGTGCACTCTCTGGACTCACTGCGCTGCATCCCCAGTGGTGCCAGTGCACTCTCTGGACTCACTGCACTGCATCCCCAGTGGTGCCAGTGCACTATCTGGACTCATTGCAGTGCATCCCCAGTGGTGCCAGTGCACTCTCTGAGTCACTGCACTGCATTCCCAGTGGTGCCAGTGCACTCTCTGGACTCACTGCAGTGCATCCCCAGTGGTGCCAGTGCACTCTCTGGACTCACTGCAGTGCATCCCCAGTGGTGCCAGTGCACTCTCTGGACTCACTGCACTGCATCCCCAGTGGTGCCAGTGCACTCTCTGGAATCACTGCAGTGCATCCCCAGTGGTGCCAGTGCACTCTCTGGACTCACTGCACTGCATCCACAGTGGTGCCAGTGTACTCTCTGGACTCACTGCTTTGCATCCCCAATGGTGCCAGTGCACTCTCTGGACTCACTGCACTGCATCCCCAGTGGTGCCAGGGCACTCTCTGGACTCACTGCACTGCATCCCCAGTGGTGCCAGTGCACTCTCTGCCCTCACTGCAGTGCATCCCCAGTGGTGCCAGTGCACTCTCTGGACTCACTGCACTGCATCCCCAGTGGTGCCAGTGCACTCTCTGGAATCACTGCAGTGCATCCCCAGTGGTGCCAGTGCACTCTCTGGAGTCACTGCACTGCATCCCCAGTGGTGCCAGTGCACTCTCTGGACTCACTGCACTGCATCCCCTGTGGTGCCAGGGCACTCTCTGGACTCACTGCACTGCATCCCCAGTGGTGCCAGTGCACTCTCTGGACTCACAGCACTGCATCCCCAGTGTTGCAAGTGCACTCTCTGGACTCACTGAACTGCATCCCCAGTGGTGCCAGTGCACTCTCTGGACTCACTGCACTGCATCCCCAGTGGTGCCAGTGCACTCTCTGGACTCACTGCGCTGCATCCCCAGTGGTGCCAGTGCACTCTCTGGACTCACTGCGCTGCATCCCCAGTGGTGCCAGTGCACTCTCTGGACTCATTGCAGTGCAGCCCCATTGGTGCCAGTGCACTCTCTGAGTCACTGCACTGCATTCCCAGTGGTGCCAGTGCACTCTCTGGACTCACTGCAGTGCATCCGCAGTGGTGCCAGTGCACTCTCTGGACTCACTGCAGTGCATCGCCAGTGGTGCCAGTGCACTCTCTGCACTCACTGCACTGCATCCCCAGTGGTGCCAGTGCACTCTCTGGACTCAGTGCACTGCATCCCCATTGGTGCCAGTCCACTCTCTGGACTCACTGCACTGCATCCCCAGTGATGCCAGTGCACTCTCTGGAGTCAGAGCACTGCATCAACAGTGGTGCCTCTGCACTCTCTGGAGTCACTGCACTGCATCCGCAGTGGTGCCAGTGCACTCTCTGGACTACCTGCACTGCATCCCCAGTGGTGCCAGCGCACTCTCTGGACTCACTGCACTGCATCCCCAGTGGTGCCAGTGCACTCTCGTGAATCACTGCACTGCATCCCCAGTGGTGCCAGTGCACTCTCTGCACTCACTGCACTGCATCCCCAGTGGTGCCAGTGCACTCTCTGGACTCACTGCATTGCATCCCCAGTGGTGCCAGTGCACTCTCTGGACTCACTGCACTGCATCCCCAGTGGTGCCACTGCACTCTCTGGACTCACTGCACTGCATCACCATTGGTGCCAGTGCACTCTCCGGACTCACTGCAGTGCATCCGCAGTGGTGCCAGTGCACTCTTTCGAGTCACTGCAGTGCATCCCCAGTGGTGCCAGTGCACTCTCTGGACTCACTGCAGTGCATCCCCAGTGGTGCCAGTGCACTCTCTGGACTCACTGCAGTGCATCCCCAGTGGTGCCAGTGAACTCTCTGCACTCACTGCACTGCATCCCCAGTGGTGCCAGTGCACTCTCTGGACTCACTGCACTGCATCCCCAGTGGTGCCAGTGCACTCTCTGGACTCACTGCACTGCATCAACAGTGGTGCCTCTGCACTCATTGGAGTCACTGCACTGCATCCCCAGTGCTGCCAGTGCACTCTCTGGACTCACTGCAGTGCATCCCCAGTGGTGCCAGTGCACTCTCTGGACTCACTGCACTTCATCCCCAGTGGTGCCAGTGCACTCTCTGGACTCACTGCATTGCATCCCCAGTGGTGCCAGTGCACTCTCTGGACTCACTGCACTGCATCCCCAGTGGTGCCACTGCACTCTCTGGACTCACTGCACTGCATCACCATTGGTGCCAGGGAACTCTCCGGACTCACTGCAGTGCATCCGCAGTGGTGCTAGTGCACTCTTTCGAGTCACTCTTGCATCCCCAGTGGTGTCAGTGCACTCTCTGGACTCACTGCACTGCATCCCCAGTGGTGAAAGTGCACTCTCTGGACTCTCTGCACTGCATCCCCAGTGTTCCCAGAGCACTCTCTGGACTCACTGCACTGCATCCCCAGTGGTGCCAGTGCACTCTCTGGACTCACTGCAGTGCATCCCCAGTGGTGCCAGTGCACTCTCTGGACTCACTGCACTGCATCCCCAGTGGTGCCACTGCACTCTCTGGACTCACTGCACTGCATCACCATTGGTGCCAGGGCACTCTCCGGACTCACTGCAGTGCATCCCCAGTGGTGCCAGGGCACTCTTTCGAGTCACTGCACTGCATCCCCATTAGTGCCAGTGCATTCTCTGGACTCATTGCAGTGCATCCCCAGTGGTGCCAGTGCACTCTCTGGACTCACTGCACTGCATCCCCAGTGGTGCCAGTGCACTCTCTGGACTCATTGCACTGCATCCCCAGTGGTGCCAGTGCACTCTCTGCACTCACTGCAGTGCATCCCCAGTGGTGCCAGTGCACTCTCTGGAGTCACTGCACTGCATCCCCAGTGGTGCCAGTGCACTCTCTGGACTCACTGCACTGCATCCCCAGTGGTGCCAGTGCACTCTCTGGACTCACTGCACTGCATCCCCACTGGTGCCAGTGCACTCTCTGGACTCACTGCACTGCATCCCCAGAGGTGCCAGTGCACTCTCTGGACTCACTGTACTGCATCCCCAGTGGTGCCAGTGCACTCTCTGGACTCACTGCACTGCATCCCCAGTGGTGCCAGTGCACTCTCTAGACTCACTGCAGTGCATCCCCAGTGGTGCCAGTGCACTCTCTGGACTCACTGCACTGCATCCCCAGTGGTGCCAGTGCATTCTCTGGACTCACTGCACTGCATCCCCAGTGGTGCCAGTGCACTCTCTGGACTCCCTGCACTGCATCCCCAGTGGTGCCAGTGCACTCTCTGGACTCACTGTACTGCATCCGCAGTGGTGCCAGTGCACTCTCTGGACTCACTGCACTGCATCCCCAGTGGTGCCAGTGCACTCTCTGGACTCACTGCACTGCATCCCCAGTGTTGCCAGTGCACTCTCTGGACTCACTGCACTGCATCCCCAGTGGTGCCAGTGCACTCTCTGGACTCACTGCAGTGCATCCCCAAGGTGCCAGTGCACTCTCTGGACTCACTGCACTGCATCCCCAGTGGTGCCAGTGCACTCTCTGGACTCACTGCAGTGCATCCCCAGTGGTGCCAGTGCACTCTCTGGACTCACTGCACTGCATCCCCAGTGGTGCCAGTGCACTCTCTGGACTCACTGCACTGCATCTCCAGTGGTGCCAGTGCACTCTCTGCCCTCACTGCAGTGCATCCCCAGTGGTGCCAGTGCACTCACTGGACTCACTGTACTGCATCACCAGTGGTGCCAGTGCACTCTCTGGACTCACTGCACTGCATCCCCAGTGGTGCCAGTGCACTCTCTGGACTCACCGCATTGCATCCCCAGTGGTGCCAGTGCACTCTCTGGACTCACTGCAGTGCATACCCAGTGGTGCCAGTGCACTCTCTGGAGTCACTGCACTGCATCCTCAGTGGTGCCAGTGCACTCTCTGGACTCACTGCACTGCATCCCCAGTGGTCCCAGTCCACTCTCTGCCCTCACTGCAGTGCATCCCCAGTGGTGCCAGGGCACTCTCTGGACACACTGCAGTGCATCCCCAGTGGTGCCAGTGCAATCTCTGGACTCACCGGGGTGCATCCCCAGTGGTGCCAGTGCACTCTCTGGACTCACTGCAGTGCATCCCCAGTGGTTCCAGTGCACTCTCTGGACTCAGTGCACTGCGTCCCCAGTGCTGCCAGTGCACTCTCTGGACTCACTGCACTGCATCCCCAGTGGTGCCAGTGCACTCTCTGGACTCACTGCACTGCATCCCCAGTGGTGCCAGTGCACTCTCTGCACTCACTGCACTGCATCCCCAGTGGTGCCAGTGCACTATCTGGACTCATTGCAGTGCATCCCCAGTGGTGCCAGTGCACTCTCTGAGTCACTGCACTGCATTCCCAGTGGTGCCAGTGCACTCTCTGGACTCACTGCAGTGCATCCCAAGTGGTGCCAGTGCACTCTCTGGACTCACTGCACTGCAACCCCAGTGGTGCCAGTGCACTCTCTGGACTCACTGCAGTGCACCCCCACTGGTGCCAGTGCACTCTCTGGACTCACCGCACTGCATCCCCAGTGGTGCCAGTGCACTCTCAGGACTCACTGCACTGCATCCCCAAGGTGCCAGTGCACTCTCTGGACTCAACTGCACTGCATCCCCAGTGGTGCCCGTGCCCTCTCTGGACTCACTGCAGTGCATCCGCAGTGGTGCCAGTGCACTCTCTGGACTCACTGCATTGCATCCCAAGTGGTGCCAGTGCACTCTCTGGACTCACTGCACTGCATCCCCAGTGGTGCCAGTGCACTCTCTGGAGTCACTGCACTGCATCCCCAGTGATTCCTGTGCAGTCTCTGGACTCACTACAGTTCATCCCCAGTGGAGCCAGTGCACTCTCTGGACTCACTGCACTGCATCCCCAGTGCTGACAGTGCACTCTCTGGACTCACTGCACTCCATCCCCACTGGTGCCAGTCCACTCTCTGGACTCACTGCACTGCATTCCCAGTGGTGCCAGTGCACTCTCTCCACTCATGCACTGCATACCCAATGGTGCCAGTGCACTCTTTGGACTCACTGCACTGCATGAACAGTGGTGCCAGTGCACTCTGTGGACTCACTGCACTGCATCCCCAGTGGTGCCAGTGTCGTCTCTGGACTCACTGTAGTGCATCCCCAGTGGTGCCAGTGCAATCTCAGGACTCACTGCAGTGCAGCTCCAGTTGCTGCCAGTGCAGTCTCTGGACTCACGGCACTGCATCCCCAGTGGTGCCAGAGCACTCTCTGGACTCACTGCAGTGCATCCCCAGTGGTGCCAGTGCACTCTCTGGAGTCACTGCAGTGTATCCCCAGTGGTGCCAGTGCACTCTCTGGACTCACTGAACTGCATCCCCAGTGGTGCCAGAGCACTCTCTGGACTCACTGCAGTGCATCCCCAGTGCTGCCAGTGCACTCTCTGGACTCACTGCACTGCATCCCCAGTGGTGCCAGTGCACTCTCTAGACTCACTGCACTGCATCACCAGTGGTGCCAGTGCACTCTCTGGACTCAGTGCACTGCATCCCCAGTGGTGCCAGTGCACTCTCTGGACTCACTGCACTCCATCCCCACTGGTGCCAGTCCACTCTCTGGACTCACTGCACTGCATCCCCAGTGGTGCCAGTGCACTCTCTCCACTCATGCACTGCATACCCAATGGTGCCAGTGCACTCTTTGGACTCACTGCACTGCATGAACAGTGGTGCCAGTGCACTCTCTGGACTCACTGCACTGCATCCCCTTAGGTGCCAGTGTCGTCTCTGGACTCACTGTAGTGCATCCCCAGTGGTGCCAGTGCAATCTCAGGACTCACTGCAGTGCAGCTCCAGTTGCTGCCAGTGCAGTCTCTGGACTCACGGCACTGCATCCCCAGTGGTGCCAGAGCACTCTCTGGACTCACTGCAGTGCATCCCCAGTGGTGCCAGTGCACTCTCTGGAGTCACTGCAGTGTATCCCCAGTGGTGCCAGTGCACTCTCTGGACTCACTGAACTGCATCCCCAGTGGTGCCAGAGCACTCTCTGGACTCACTGCAGTGCATCCCCAGTGCTGCCAGTGCACTCTCTGGACTCACTGCACTGCATCGCCAGTGGTGCCAGTGCACTCTCTAGACTCACTGCACTGCATCACCAGTGGTGCCAGTGCACTCTCTGGACTCAGTGCACTGCGTCCCCAGTGCTGCCAGTGCACTCTCTGGACTCACTGCACTGCATCCCCAGTGGTGCCAGTGCACTCTCTGGACTCACTGCAGTGCATCCCCAGTGGTGCCAGTGCACTCTCTGCACTCACTGCACTGCATCCCCAGTGGTGCCAGTGCACTATCTGGACTCATTGCAGTGCATCCCCAGTGGTGCCAGTGCACTCTCTGAGTCACTGCACTGCATTCCCAGTGGTGCCAGTGCACTCTCTGGACTCACTGCAGTGCATCCCAAGTGGTGCCAGTGCACTCTCTGGACTCACTGCACTGCAACCCCAGTGGTGCCAGTGCACTCTCTGGACTCACTGCAGTGCACCCCCACTGGTGCCAGTGCACTCTCTGGACTCACCGCACTGCATCCCCAGTGGTGCCAGTGCACTCTCTGGACTCACTGCACTGCATCCCCAAGGTGCCAGTGCACTCTCTGCACTCACTGCACTGCATCCCCAGTGGTGCCAGTGCACTCTCTAGACTCACTGCACTGCATCACCAGTGGTGCCAGTGCACTCTCTGGACTCAGTGCACTGCATCCCCAGTGGTGCCAGTGCACTCTCTGGACTCACTGCACTCCATCCCCACTGGTGCCAGTCCACTCTCTGGACTCACTGCACTGCATCCCCAGTGGTGCCAGTGCACTCTCTCCACTCATGCACTGCATACCCAATGGTGCCAGTGCACTCTTTGGACTCACTGCACTGCATGAACAGTGGTGCCAGTGCACTCTCTGGACTCACTGCACTCCATCCCCTTAGGTGCCAGTGTCGTCTCTGGACTCACTGTAGTGCATCCCCAGTGGTGCCAGTGCAATCTCAGGACTCACTGCAGTGCAGCTCCAGTTGCTGCCAGTGCAGTCTCTGGACTCACGGCACTGCATCCCCAGTGGTGCCAGAGCACTCTCTGGACTCACTGCAGTGCATCCCCAGTGGTGCCAGTGCACTCTCTGGAGTCACTGCAGTGTATCCCCAGTGGTGCCAGTGCACTCTCTGGACTCACTGAACTGCATCCCCAGTGGTGCCAGAGCACTCTCTGGACTCACTGCAGTGCATCCCCAGTGCTGCCAGTGCACTCTCTGGACTCACTGCACTGCATCGCCAGTGGTGCCAGTGCACTCTCTAGACTCACTGCACTGCATCACCAGTGGTGCCAGTGCACTCTCTGGACTCAGTGCACTGCGTCCCCAGTGCTGCCAGTGCACTCTCTGGACTCACTGCACTGCATCCCCAGTGGTGCCAGTGCACTCTCTGGACTCACTGCAGTGCATCCCCAGTGGTGCCAGTGCACTCTCTGCACTCACTGCACTGCATCCCCAGTGGTGCCAGTGCACTATCTGGACTCATTGCAGTGCATCCCCAGTGGTGCCAGTGCACTCTCTGAGTCACTGCACTGCATTCCCAGTGGTGCCAGTGCACTCTCTGGACTCACTGCAGTGCATCCCAAGTGGTGCCAGTGCACTCTCTGGACTCACTGCACTGCAACCCCAGTGGTGCCAGTGCACTCTCTGGACTCACTGCAGTGCACCCCCACTGGTGCCAGTGCACTCTCTGGACTCACCGCACTGCATCCCCAGTGGTGCCAGTGCACTCTCTGGACTCACTGCACTGCATCCCCAAGGTGCCAGTGCACTCTCTGGACTCAACTGCACTGCATCCCCAGTGGTGCCCGTGCCCTCTCTGGACTCACTGCAGTGCATCCGCAGTGGTGCCAGTGCACTCTCTGGACTCACTGCATTGCATCCCAAGTGGTGCCAGTGCACTCTCTGGACTCACTGCACTGCATCCCCAGTGGTGCCAGTGCACTCTCTGGAGTCACTGCACTGCATCCCCAGTGATTCCTGTGCAGTCTCTGGACTCACTACAGTTCATCCCCAGTGGAGCCAGTGCACTCTCTGGACTCACTGCACTGCATCCCCAGTGGTGCCAGTGCACTCTCTGGACTCACTGCACTCCATCCCCACTGGTGCCAGTCCACTCTCTGGACTCACTGCACTGCATTCCCAGTGGTGCCAGTGTACTCTCTCCACTCATGCACTGCATACCCAATGGTGCCAGTGCACTCTTTGGACTCACTGCACTGCATGAACAGTGGTGCCAGTGCACTCTGTGGACTCACTGCACTGCATCCCCAGTGGTGCCAGTGTCGTCTCTGGACTCACTGTAGTGCATCCCCAGTGGTGCCAGTGCAATCTCAGGACTCACTGCAGTGCAGCTCCAGTTGCTGCCAGTGCAGTCTCTGGACTCACGGCACTGCATCCCCAGTGGTGCCAGTGCACTCTCTGGACTCACTGCAGTGCATCCCCAGTGGTGCCAGTGCACTCTCTGGAGTCACTGCAGTGTATCCCCAGTGGTGCCAGTGCACTCTCTGGACTCACTGAACTGCATCCCCAGTGGTGCCAGAGCACTCTCTGGACTCACTGCAGTGCATCCCCATGTCTGCCAGTGCACTCTCTGGACTCACTGCACTGCATCGCCAGTGGTGCCAGTGCACTCTCTAGACTCACTGCACTGCATCACCAGTGGTGCCAGTGCACTCTCTGGACTCAGTGCACTGCGTCCCCAGTGGTGCCAGTGCACTCTCTGGAGTCACTGCACAGCATCCCCAGTGGTGCCAGCGCACTCTCTGGAGTCACAGCACTGCATCAACAGTGCTGCCTCTGCACTCTCTGGAGTCACTGCACTGCATCCCCAGTGGTGCCAGTGCACTCTCTGGACTCGCTGCACTGCATCCCCTTTTGTGCCAGTGCACTCTCTGGACTCACTGCACTGCATCCCCAGTGGTGCCAGTGCACTCTCTGGAATCACTGCAGTGCATCCCCAGTGGTGCCAGTGCACTCTCTGGAGTCACTGCACTGCATCCCCAGTGGTGCCAGTGCACTCTCTGGACTCACTGCAGTGCATCCCCAGTGGTGCCAGTGCACTCTCTGGACTCACTGCACTGCATCCCCAGTTGTGCCAGTGCACTCTCTGGACTCAGTGCACTGCATCACCATTGGTGCCAGGGCACTCTCTGGACTCACTGCAGTGCATCCGCAGTGGTGCCAGTGCACTCTTTCGAGTCACTGCAGTGCATACCCACTGGTGCCAGTGCACTCTCTAGACTCACTGCACTGCATCCCCTGTGGTGCCAGTGCACTCTCTGGACCCACTGCAGTGCATCCCCAGTGGTTCCAGTGCACTCTCTGGACTCACTGCACTGCATCCCCAGTGGTGCCAGTGCACTCTCTGGACTCACTGCACTGCAGCCTATTGGTGCCAGTGCACTCTCTGGATTCACAGCACTGCACCAACAGTGGTGCCTCTGCACTCTCTGGAGTCACTGGGGTGCATCCCCAGTGGTGCCAGTGCACTCTCTGGACTCACTGCACTGCATCCACAGTGGTGCCAGTGCACTCTCTGGACTCACTGCTTTGCATCCCCAATGGTGCCAGTGCACTCTCTGGACTCACTGCACTGCATTCCCAGTGGTGCCAGGGCACTCTCTGGACTCACTGCAGTGCATCCCCAGTGGTGCCAGTGCACTCTCTGCCCTCACTGCAGTGCATCCCCAGTGGTGCCAGGGCAATCTCTGGGCTCACCGGGGTGCATCCCCAGTGGTGCCAGTGCACTCTCTGGACTCACTGCACTGCATCCCCAGTGGTGCCAGTGCACTCTCTGGACTCACTGCAGTGCATCCCCAGTGGTGCCAGTGCACTCTCTGGACTCACTGCACTGCATCCACAGTGGTGCCAGTGCACTCTCTGGACTCACTGCGCTGCATCCCCAGTGGAGCCAATGCACTCTCTGGACTCACTGCGCTGCATCCCCAGTGGTGCCAGTGCACTCTCTGGACTCATTGCAGTGCAGCCCCATTGGTGCCAGTGCACTCTCTGAGTCACTGCACTGCATTCCCAGTGGTGCCAGTGCACTCTCTGGACTCACTGCACTGCATCCCCAGTGGAGCCAGTGCACTCTCTGGACTCACTGCACTGCAACACCTTTGGTGCCAGTGCACTCTCTGGACTCACTGCAGTGCACCCCCACTGGTGCCAGTGCACTCTCTGGACTCACTGCACTGCATCCCCAGTGGTGCCAGTGTACTCTCTGGACTCACTGCACTGCATCCCCAAGGTGCCAGTGCACTCTCTGGACTCAACTGTACTGCATCCCCAGTGGTGCCCGTGCACTCTCTGGATTCACTGCACTGCATCCCCAGTGGTGCCAGTGCACACTCTGGACTCACTGCATTGCATCCCCAGTGGTGCCAGTGCACTGTCTGCACTCACTCCACTGCATCCCCAGTGGTGCCAGTGCACTCTCTGGACTCACTGCGCTGCATCCCCAGTGGTGCCAGTGCACTCTCTGGACTCACTGCACTGCATCCCCAGTGGTGCCAGTGCACTATCTGGACTCATTGCAGTGCATCCCCAGTGGTGCCAGTGCACTCTCTGAGTCACTGCACTGCATTCCCAGTGGTGCCAGTGCACTCTCTGTACTCACTGCAGTGCATCCCCAGTGGTGCCAGTGCACTCTCTGGACTCACTGCAGTGCATCCCCAGTGGTGCCAGTGCACTCTCTGGACTCACTGCACTGCATCCCCAGTGGTGCCAGTGCACTCTCTGGAATCACTGCAGTGCATCCCCAGTGGTGCCAGTGCACTCTCTGGACTCACTGCACTGCATCCACAGTGGTGCCAGTGTACTCTCTGGACTCACTGCTTTGCATCCCCAATGGTGCCAGTGCACTCTCTGGACTCACTGCACTGCATCCCCAGTGGTGCCAGGGCACTCTCTGGACTCACTGCAGTGCATCCCCAGTGGTGCCAGTGCACTCTCTGCCCTCACTGCAGTGCATCCCCAGTGGTGCCAGTGCACTCTCTGGACTCACTGCACTGCATCCCCAGTGGTGCCAGTGCACTCTCTGGAATCACTGCAGTGCATCCCCAGTGGTGCCAGTGCACTCTCTGGACTCACTGCACTGCATCCACAGTGGTGCCAGTGCACTCTCTGGACTCACTGCTTTGCATCCCCAATGGTGCCAGTGCACTCTCTGGACTCACTGCACTGCATCCCCAGTGGTGCCAGGGCACTCTCTGGACTCACTGCAGTGCCTCCCCAGTGGTGCCAGTGCACTCTCTGCCCTCACTGCAGTGCATCCCCAGTGGTGCCAGGGCAATCTCTGGGCTCACCGGGGTGTATCCCCAGTGGTGCCAGTGCACTCTCTGGAGTCACTGCACTGCATCCCCAGTGGTGCCAGTGCACTCTCTGGACTCACTGCACTGCATCCCCTGTGGTGCCAGGGCACTCTCTGGACTCACTGCACTGCATCCCCAGTGGTGCCAGTGCACTCTCTGGACTCACAGCACTGCATCCCCCGTGGTGCAAGTGCACTCTCTGGACTCACTGAACTGCATCCCCAGTGGTGCCAGTGCACTCTCTGGACTCACTGCACTGCATCCCCAGTGGTGCCAGTGCACTCTCTGGACTCACTGCGCTGCATCCCCAGTGGTGCCAGTGCACTCTCTGGACTCACTGCGCTGCATCCCCAGTGGTGCCAGTGCACTCTCTGGACTCATTGCAGTGCAGCCCCATTGGTGCCAGTGCACTCTCTGAGTCACTGCACTGCATTCCCAGTGGTGCCAGTGCACTCTCTGGACTCACTGCAGTGCATCCGCAGTGGTGCCAGTGCACTCTCTGGACTCACTGCAGTGCATCGCCAGTGGTGCCAGTGCACTCTCTGCACTCACTGCACTGCATCCCCAGTGGTGCCAGTGCACTCTCTGGACTCAGTGCACTGCATCCACAGTGGTGCCAGTGTACTCTCTGGACTCACTGCTTTGCATCCCCAATGGTGCCAGTGCACTCTCTGGACTCACTGCACTGCATCCCCAGTGGTGCCAGGGCACTCTCTGGACTCACTGCAGTGCATCCCCAGTGGTGCCAGTGCACTCTCTGCCCTCACTGCAGTGCATCCCCAGTGGTGCCAGCGCACTCTCTGGACTCACTGCACTGCATCCCCAGTGGTGCCAGTGCACTCTCGTGAATCACTGCACTGCATCCCCAGTGGTGCCAGTGCACTCTCTGCACTCACTGCACTGCATCCCCAGTGGTGCCAGTGCACTCTCTGGACTCACTGCATTGCATCCCCAGTGGTGCCAGTGCACTCTCTGGACTCACTGCACTGCATCCCCAGTGGTGCCACTGCACTCTCTGGACTCACTGCACTGCATCACCATTGGTGCCAGTGCACTCTCCGGACTCACTGCAGTGCATCCGCAGTGGTGCCAGTGCACTCTTTCGAGTCACTGCAGTGCATCCTCAGTGGTGCCAGTGCACTCTCTGGACTCACTGCAGTGCATCCCCAGTGGTGCCAGTGCACTCTCTGGACTCACTGCAGTGCATCCCCAGTGGTGCCAGTGAACTCTCTGCACTCACTGCACTGCATCCCCAGTGGTGCCAGTGCACTCTCTGGACTCACTGCACTGCATCCCCAGTGGTGCCAGTGCACTCTCTGGACTCACTGCACTGCATCAACAGTGGTGCCTCTGCACTCATTGGAGTCACTGCACTGCATCCCCAGTGCTGCCAGTGCACTCTCTGGACTCACTGCAGTGCATCCCCAGTGGTGCCAGTGCACTCTCTGGACTCATTGCAGTGCATCCCCAGTGGTGCCAGTGCACTCTCTGGACTCACTGCATTGCATCCCCAGTGGTGCCAGTGCACTCTCCGGACTCACTGCACTGCATCCCCTGTGGTGCAAGGGCACTCTCTGGACTCACTGCAGTGCATCCCCAGTGGTGCCAGTGCACTCTCTGGACTCACTGCAGTGCATCCCCAGTGGTGCCAGTGCACTCTCTGCACTCACTGCACTGCATCCCCGGTGTTCCTAGAGCACTCTCTGGACTCACCGAGGTGCATCCCCAGTGGTGCCAGTGCACTCTCTGGACTCACCGCACTGCGTCCCCAGTGGTGCCAGTGCACTCTCTGGAGTCACTGCAGTGCAGCCCCTGAGGTGCCAGTGTACTCTCTGGCCTCACTGCACTGCATCCCCAGTGGTGCCAGTGCACAATCTTTAGTCACTACACTGCATCCCCAGTGGTGCCATTGCTCTCTCTGGACTCACTGCAGTGCATTTCCAGTAGTGCCAGTGCACTCTCTGGACTCACTGCACTGCATCCCCAGTGGTGCTAGTGCAATCTCAGGACTCACTGCAGTGCAGCTCCTTTTGGTGCCAGTGCACTCTCTGGACTCACTGCACTGCATCCCCAGTGGTGACAGTGCACTCTCTGGAATCACTGCAGTGCATCCCCTGTGGTGCCATTGCACTCTCTGGACTCACTGCACTGCATCCCCAGTGGTGCCTGTGCACTCTCTTGAGTCACTGCACTGCATCCCCAGTGGAGCCAGTGCACTCTATGGACTAACTGCACTCCATAACCAGTGGTGCCAGTGCACTCTGTGGACTCACTGCACTGCATCCCCAGTGGTTCCAGTGCACTCTTTGGATCACTGCACTGCATCACCATTGGTGCCAGTGCACTCTCCGGACTCACTGCAGTGCATCCCCAGTGGTGCCAGTGCACTCTTTCAAGTCACTGCACTGCATCCCCAGTGCTGACAGTGCACTCTCTGGATCACTGCACTGCATCCCCAGTGGTGTCAGTGTACTCTCTGGACTCAGTGCACTGCATCCCCAGTGGTGCCAGTGCACTCTCTGGACTCACTGCAGTGCATCCCCAAGGGTGCCAGTGCACTCTCTGGACTCACTGCAGTGCATCCCCAGTGGTGCCAGTGCACTCTCTGGACTCACTGCAGTGCATCCCCAGTGGTGCCAGTGCAATCTCTGGACTCACCGGGGTGCATCCCCAGTGGTGCCAGGGCACTCTCTGGACTCACTGCACTGCATTCCCAGTGCTGCCAGTGCACTCTCTGGACTCACTGCACTGCATCCCCAGTGGTGGCAGTGCACTCTCTGCACTTACTGCACTGCATCCCCAGTGGTGCCAGGGCACTCTCCGGACTCACTGCAGTGCATCCGCAGTGGTGCCAGTGCACTCTTTCGAGTCACTGCAGTGCATCCCCAGTGGTGCCAATGCACTCTCTGGACTCACTGCAGTGCATCCCCAGTGGTGCCAATGCACTCTCTGGACTCACTGCAGTGCATCCCCAGTGGTGCCAGTGCACTCTCTGCACTCACTGCACTGCAACCCAGTGGTGCCAGTGCACTCTCTGGAGTCACTGCACTGCATCCCCAGTGGTGCCTGTGCAGTCTCTGGACTCACTACAGTTCATCCCCAGTGGAGCCAGTGCACTCTCTGGACTCACTGCACTGCATCCCCAGTGGTGCCAGTGCACTCTCTGGACTCACTGCACTCCATCCCCACTGGTGCCAGTGCACTCTCTGGAGTCACTGCAGTGTATCCCCAGTGGTGCCAGTGCACTCTCCGGACTCACTGAACTGCATCTCCAGTGGTGCCAGAGCACTCTCTGGAGTCACTGCAGTGCATCCCCAGTGCTGCCAGTGCACTCTCTGGACTCACTGCACTGCATCGCCAGTGGTGCCAGTGCACTCTCTGGACTCACTGCACTGCATCACCAGTGGTGCCAGTGCACTCTCTGGACTCAGTGCACTGCATCTCCAGTGGTGCCTGTGCACTCTCTGGACTCACTGCATTGTATCCCCAGTGGTGCCAGTGCACTCTCTGGACTCACTGCACTGCATCCCCAGTGGTGCCACTGCACTCTCTGGACTCACTGCACTGCATCACCGTTGGTGCCAGGGCACTCTCCGGACTCACTGCAGTGCATCCGCAGTGGTGCCAGTGCACTCTTTCGAGTCACTGCACTGCATCCGCAGTGGTGCCAGTGCACTCTCTGGACTCACTGCAGTGCATCCCCAGTGGTGCCAGTGCACTCTCTGGACTCACTGCAGTGCATCCCCAGTGGTGCCAGTGCACTCTCTGGACTCACTGCAGTGCATCCCAAGTGCTGCCAGTGCACTCTCTGCACTCACTGCACTGCATCCCCAGTGGTGCCAGTGCACTCTCCGGAATCACTGCAGTGCATCCCCAGTGGTGCCAGTGCACTCTCTGGACTCACTGCACTGCATCCACAGTGGTGCCAGTGCACTCTCTGGACTAACTGCATTGCATCCCCTGTGGTGCCAGTGCACTCTATGGACTCACTGTACTGAATCCCCAGTGGTGCCAGTGCACTCTCTGGACTCACTGCAGTGCATCCCCAGTGGTGCCAGTGCACTCTCTGCCCTCACTGCAGTGCATCCCCAGTGGTGCCAGTGCACTCTCTGCACTCACTGCAGTGCATCCCCAGTGGTGCCAGTGCAATCTCTGGGCTCACCGGGGTGCATCCCCAGTGGTGCCAGTGCACTCTCTGGACTCACTGCACTGCATCCCCAGTGGTGCCAGTGCACTCACTGGACTCACTGCAGTGCATCCCCAGTGGTGCCAGTGCACTCACTGGACTCACTGTACTGCATCACCAGTGGTGCCAGTGCATACTCTGGACTCACTGCACTGCATCCCCAGTGGTGCCAGTGCACTCTCTGGACTCACTGCACTGCATCCCAGTGGTGCCAGTGCACTCTCTGGACTCACTGCACTGCATCGCCAGTGGTGCCAGTGCACTCTCTGGACTCACTGTACTGCATCCCCAGTGGTGCCAGTGCACTCTCTGGACTCAGTGCAGTGCATCCCCAGTGGTGCCAGTGCACTCTCTGGACCCACTGCAGTGCATCCCCACTGGTGCCAGTGCACTCTCTGGACTCACTGCAGTGCATCCCCAGTGGTGCCAGTGCACTCTCTGGAGTCACTGCACTGCGTCCCCAGAAGTGCCAGTGCACTCTCTGGAGTCACTGCACTGCATCCCCAGTGGTGCCAGTGCACTCTCTGGACTCACTGCACTGCATCCCAGTGGTGCCAGTGTACTCTCTGGACTCACTGCAGTGCATCCCCAAGGTGCCAGTGCACTCTCTGGACTCACTGCACTGCAACCCCAGTGGTGCCAGTGCACTCTCTGGACTCACTGCAGTGCATCCCCAGTGGTGCCAGTGCACTCTCTGGACTCACTGCACTGCATCCCCACTGGTGCCAGTGCACTCTCTGGAATCACTGCAGTGCATCCCCTGTGGTGCCAGTGCACTCTTTGTACTCACTGCACTGCATCACCTGTGGTGCCAGTGCACTCTCTGGACTCATTGCACTGCATCCCCAGTGGTGTCAGTGCACTCTCTGGACTCACTGCACTGCATCCCCAGTGGTGCCAGTGCACTCTCTGGACTCACCGCATTGCATCCCCAGTGGTGCCAGTGCACTCTCTGGACTCACTGCACTGCATCACCTGTGGTGCCAGTGCACTCTCTGGAGTCACTGCACTGCATCCTCAGTGGTGCCAGTGCACTCTCTGGACTCACTGCACTGCATCCCCAGTGGTGCCAGGGCACTCTCTGGACTCACTGCACTGCATCCCCTGTGGTCCCAGTGCACTCTCTGCACTCACTGCAGTGCATCCCCAGTGGTGCCAGTGCAATCTCTGGGCTCACCGGGGTGCATCCCCAGTGTTGCCAGTGCACTCTCTGGACTCACTGCACTGCATCCCCAGTGGTGACAGTGCACTCTCTGGACTCACTGCAGTGCATTCCCTTTTGTGCCAGTGCACTCTCTGCACTCACTGCACTGCATCCCCAGTGGTGCCAGTGCACTCTCTGGACTCACTGCACTGCATCCCCAGTGGTGCCAGTGCACTCTCTGGACTCACTGCAGTGCATCCGCAGTGGTGCCAGTGCACTCTCTGGACTCACTGCAGTGCATCCCCAGTGGTGCCAGTGCACTCTCTGGACTCACTGCAGTGCATTCCCTTTTGTGCCAGTGCACTCTCTGCACTCACTGCACTGCATCCCCAGTGGTGCCAGTGCACTCTCTGGACTCACTGCACTGCATCCCCAGTGGTGCCAGTGCACTCTCTGGACTCACTGCAGTGCATCCGCAGTGGTGCCAGTGCACTCTCTGGACTCACTGCAGTGCATCCCCAGTGGTGCCAGTGCACTCTCTGGACTCACTGCGCTGCATCCCCAGTGGTGCCAGTGCACTCTCTGGACTCACTGCACTGCATCCCCAGTGGTGCCAGTGCACTCTCTGCACTCACTGCACTGCATCCCCAGTGGTGCCAGGGCACTCTCCGGACTCACTGCAGTGCATCCGCAGTGGTGCCAGTGCACTCTTTCGAGTCACTGCAGTGCATCCCCAGTGGTGCCAGTGCACTCTTTGGACTCACTGCAGTGCATCCCCAGTGCTGCCAGTGCACTCTCTGGACTCACTGCAGTGCATTCCGAGTGGTGCCAGTGCACTCTCTGGACTCACTGCACTGCATCCCCAGTGCTGCCAGTGCACTCTCCGGAATCACTGCACTGCATCCCCAGTGGTGTCAGTGCACTCTCTGGACTCACTGCAGTGCATCCCCAGTGGTGCCAGGGCACTCTCTGGACTCACTGCAGTGCATCCCCAGTGGTGCCAGTGCACTCTCTGGACTCACTGCATTGCATCCCCAGTGGTGCCAGTGCACTCTCTGCACTCACTGCACTGCATCCCCAGTGGTGCCAGTGCACTCTCTGGAGTCACTGCACTGCATCCCCAGTGGTGCCTGTGCAGTCTCTGGACTCACTGCACTCCATCCCCACTGGTGCCAGTCCACTCTCTGGACTCACTGCGCTGCATCCCCAGTGGTGCCAGTGGACTCTCTGCACTCATGCACTGCATACCCAATGGTGCCAGTGCACTCTTTGGACTCACTGCACTGCATGAACAGTGGTGCCAGTGCACTCTCTGGACTCACTGCACTGCATCCCCAGTGGTGCCAGTGTAGTCTCTGGACTCACTGTAGTGCATCCCCAGTGGTGCCAGTGTAATCTCAGGACTCACTGCAGTGCAGCTCCAGTTGGTGCCAGTGCAGTCTCTGGACTCACTGCACTGCATCCCCAGTGGTGCCAGTGCACTCTCTGGACTCACTGCACTGCATCCCCAGTGGTGCCAGTGCACTCTCTGGAGTCACTGCAGTGTATCCCCAGTGGTGCCAGTGCACTCTCTGGACTCACTGAACTGCATCCCCAGTGGTGCCAGAGCACTCTCTGGAGTCACTGCAGTGCATCCCCAGTGCTGCCAGTGCACTCTCTGGACTCACTGCACTGTATCGCCAGTGGTGCCAGTGCACTCTCTGGACTCACTGCACTGCATCACCAGTGGTGCCAGTGCACTCTCTGGACTCAGTGCACTGCAAACCCAGTGGTGCCAGTGCACTCTCTGGACTCACTGTATTGTATCCCCAGTGGTGCCAGTGCACTCTCTGGACTCATTGCACTGCATCCCCAGTGGTGCCACTGCACTCTCTGGACTCACTGCAGTGCATCACCATTGGTGCCAGGGCACTCTCCGGACTCACTGCAGTGCATCCGCAGTGGTGCCAGTGCACTCTTTCGAGTCACTGCACTGCATCCCCAGTGGTGCCAGTGCACTCTCTGGACTCACTGCAGTGCATCCCCAGTGGTGCCAGTGCACTCTCTGGACTCACTGCAGTGCATCCCAAGTGCTGCCAGTGCACTCTCTGGACTCACTGCACTGCATCCCCAGTGGTGCCAGTGCACTCTCTGGACTCACAGCACTGCATCCCCAGTGGTGCCAGTGCACTCTCTGGACCCACTGCAGTGCATCCCCAGTGGGGCCAGTGCACTCTCTGCCCTCACTGCAGTGCATCCCCAGTGGTGCCAGTGCACTCTCTGCACTCACTGCACTGCATCCCCAGTGGTGCCAGTGCACTCTCTGGACTCACTGCACTGCAACCCCAGTGGTGCCAGTGCACTCTCTGGACTCACTGCAGTGCACCCCCACTGGTGCCAGTGCACTCTCTGGACTCACTGCACTGCATCCCCAGTGGTGCCAGTGCACTCTCTGGACTCACTGCACTGCATCCCCAAGGTGCCAGTGCACTCTCTGGACTCAACTGCACTGCATCCCCAGTGCTGCCGGTGCACTCTCTGGACTCACTGCAGTGCATCCCCAGTGGTGCCAGTGCACTCTCTGGACTCACTGCACTGCATCCCCAGTGGTGCCAGTGCACTCTCTGGACTCACTGCAGTGCATCCCCAGTGGTGCCAGTGCACTCTCTGGACTCACTGCACTGCATCCCCAGTGGTGTCACTGCACTCTCTGGACTCACTGCACTGCATCACCATTGGTACCAGGGCACTCTCCGGACTCACTGCAGTGCATCCGCAGTGGTGCCAGTGCACTCTTTCGAGTCACTGCAGTGCATCCCCAGTGGTGCCAGTGCACTCTCTGGACTCACTGCACTGCATCCCCAGTGGTGCCAGTGCACTCTCTGGAATCACTGCAGTGCATCCAAACTGGTGCCACTGCACTCTCTGGACTCACTGCACTGCATCCCCAGTGGTGCCAGTGCACTCTCTGGACTCACTGCACTGCATCCCCAGTGGTGCCAGTGCACTCTCTGGACTCACTGCACTGCATCCCCAGTGGTGCCGCTGCACTCTCTGGACTCACTGCACTGCATCCCCAGTGGTGCCAGGGCACTCTCCGGACTCACTGCAGTGCATCCGCAGTGGTGCCAGTGCACTCTTTCGAGTCACTGCAGTGCATCCCCAGTGGTGCCAGTGCACTCTCTGGACTCACTGCAGTGCATCCCCAGTGGTGCCAGGGCACTCTCTGGACTCACTGCAGTGCATCCCCAGTGGTGCCAGTGCACTCTCTGGACTCACTGCATTGCATCCCCAGTGGTGCCAGTGCACTCTCTGCACTCACTGCACTGCATCCCCAGTGGTGCCAGTGCACTCTCTGGAGTCACTGCACTGCATCCCCAGTGGTGCCTGTGCAGTCTCTGGACTCACTACAGTTCATCCCCAGTGGAGCCAGTGCACTCTCTGGACTCACTGCAGTGCATCCCCAGTGGTGCCAGTGCACTCTCTGGACTCACTGCACTCCATCCCCACTGGTGCCAGTCCACTCTCTGGACTCACTGCGCTGCATCCCCAGTGGTGCCAGTGGACTCTCTGCACTCATGCACTGCATACCCAATGGTGCCAGTGCACTCTTTGGACTCACTGCACTGCATGAACAGTGGTGCCAGTGCACTCTCTGGACTCACTGCACTGCATCCCCAGTGGTGCCAGTGTAGTCTCTGGACTCACTGTAGTGCATCCCCAGTGGTGCCAGTGTAATCTCAGGACTCACTGCAGTGCAGCTCCAGTTGGTGCCAGTGCAGTCTCTGGACTCACTGCACTTCATCCCCAGTGGTGCCAGTGCACTCTCTGGACACACTCCAGTGCATCCCCAGTGGTGCCAGTGCACTCTCTGGAGTCACTGCAGTGTATCCCCAGTGGTGCCAGTGCACTCTCTGGACTCACTGAACTGCATCCCCAGTGGTGCCAGAGCACTCTCTGGAGTCACTGCAGTGCATCCCCAGTGCTGCCAGTGCACTCTCTGGACTCACTGCACTGTATCGCCAGTGGTGCCAGTGCACTCTCTGGACTCACTGCACTGCATCACCAGTGGTGCCAGTGCACTCTCTGGACTCAGTGCACTGCAAACCCAGTGGTGCCAGTGCACTCTCTGGACTCACTGCATTGTATCCCCAGTGGTGCCAGTGCAGTCTCTGGACTCACTGCACTGCATCCCCAGTGGTGCCACTGCACTCTCTGGACTCACTGCAGTGCATCACCATTGGTGCCAGGGCACTCTCCGGACTCACTGCAGTGCATCCGCAGTGGTGCCAGTGCACTCTTTCGAGTCACTGCACTGCATCCCCAGTGGTGCCAGTGCACTCTCTGGACTCACTGCAGTGCATCCCCAGTGGTGCCAGTGCACTCTCTGGACTCACTGCAGTGCATCCCAAGTGCTGCCAGTGCACTCTCTGGACTCACTGCACTGCATCCCCAGTGGTGCCAGTGCACTCTCTGGACTCACTGCACTGAATCCCCAGTGGTGCCAGTGCACTCTCTGGACTCACTGCAGTGCATCCCCAGTGGTGCCAGTGCACTCTCTGCCCTCACTGCAGTGCATCCCCACTGGTGCCAGTGCACTCTCTGCACTCACTGCAGTGCATCCCCAGTGGTGCCAGTGCAATCTCTGGGCTCACCGGGGTGCATCCCCAGTGGTGCCAGTGCACTCTCTGGACTCACTGCACTGCATCCCCAGTGGTGCCAGGGCACTCTCTGCACTCACTGCACTGCATCCCCAGTGGTGCCAGTGCACTCTCTGGACTCACTGCACTGCAACCCCAGTGGTGCCAGTGCACTCTCTGGACTCACTGCAGTGCACCCCCACTGGTGCCAGTGCACTCTCTGGACTCACTGCACTGCATCCCCAGTGGTGCCAGTGCACTCTCTGGACTCACTGCACTGCATCCCCAAGGTGCCAGTGCACTCTCTGGACTCAACTGCACTGCATCCCCAGTGCTGCCGGTGCACTCTCTGGACTCACTGCAGTGCATCCCCAGTGGTGCCAGTGCACTCTCTGGACTCACTGCACTGCATCCCCAGTGGTGCCAGTGCACTCTCTGGACTCACTGCACTTCATCCCCAGTGGTGCCAGTGCACTCTCTGGACTCACTGCAGTGCATCCCCAGTGGTGCCAGTGCACTCTCTGGACTCACTGCACTGCATCCCCAGTGGTGTCACTGCACTCTCTGGACTCACTGCACTGCATCACCATTGGTACCAGGGCACTCTCCGGACCCACTGCAGTGCATCCGCAGTGGTGCCAGTGCACTCTTTCGAGTCACTGCAGTGCATCCCCAGTGGTGCCAGTGCACTCTCTGGACTCACTGCAGTGCATCCGCAGTGGTGCCAGTGCACTCTCTGGACTCACTGCAGTGCATCCCCAGTGGTGCCAGTGCACTCTCTGGACTCACTGCAGTGCATTCCCTTTTGTGCCAGTGCACTCTCTGCACTCACTGCACTGCATCCCCAGTGGTGCCAGTGCACTCTCTGGACTCACTGCACTGCATCCCCAGTGGTGCCAGTGCACTCTCTGGACTCACTGCAGTGCATCCGCAGTGGTGCCAGTGCACTCTCTGGACTCACTGCAGTGCATCCCCAGTGGTGCCAGTGCACTCTCTGGACTCACTGCGCTGCATCCCCAGTGGTGCCAGTGCACTCTCTGGACTCACTGCACTGCATCCCCAGTGGTGCCAGTGCACTCTCTGCACTCACTGCACTGCATCCCCAGTGGTGCCAGGGCACTCTCCAGACTCACTGCAGTGCATCCGCAGTGGTGCCAGTGCACTCTTTCGAGTCACTGCAGTGCATCCCCAGTGGTGCCAGTGCACTCTTTGGACTCACTGCAGTGCATCCCCAGTGCTGCCAGTGCACTCTCTGGACTCACTGCAGTGCATTCCGAGTGGTGCCAGTGCACTCTCTGGACTCACTGCACTGCATCCCCAGTGCTGCCAGTGCACTCTCCGGAATCACTGCACTGCATCCCCTGTGGTGTCAGTGCACTCTCTGGACTCACTGCAGTGCATCCCCAGTGGTGCCAGGGCACTCTCTGGACTCACTGCAGTGCATCCCCAGTGGTGCCAGTGCACTCTCTGGACTCTCTGCATTGCATCCCCAGTGGTGCCAGTGCACTCTCAGCAGTCACTGCACTGCATCCCCAGTGGTGCCAGTGCACTCTCTGGAGTCACTGCACTGCATCCCCAGTGGTGCCTGTGCAGTCTCTGGACTCACTACAGTTCATCCCCAGTGGAGCCAGTGCACTCTCTGGACTCACTGCAGTGCATCCCCAGTGGTGCCAGTGCACTCTCTGGACTCACTGCACTCCATCCCCACTGGTGCCAGTCCACTCTCTGGACTCACTGCGCTGCATCCCCAGTGGTGCCAGTGGACTCTCTGCACTCATGCACTGCATACCCAATGGTGCCAGTGCACTCTTTGGACTCACTGCACTGCATGAACAGTGGTGCCAGTGCACTCTCTGGACTCACTGCACTGCATCCCCAGTGGTGCCAGTGTAGTCTCTGGACTCACTGTAGTGCATCCCCAGTGGTGCCAGTGTAATCTCAGGACTCACTGCAGTGCAGCTCCAGTTGGTGCCAGTGCAGTCTCTGGACTCACTGCACTGCATCCCCAGTGGTGCCAGTGCACTCTCTGGACTCACTGCACTGCATCCCCAGTGGTGCCAGTGCACTCTCTGGAGTCACTGCAGTGTATCCCCAGTGGTGCCAGTGCACTCTCTGGACTCACTGAACTGCATCCCCAGTGGTGCCAGAGCACTCTCTGGAGTCACTGCAGTGCATCCCCAGTGCTGCCAGTGCACTCTCTGGACTCACTGCACTGTATCGCCAGTGGTGCCAGTGCACTCTCTGGACTCACTGCACTGCATCACCAGTGGTGCCAGTGCACTCTCTGGACTCAGTGCACTGCAAACCCAGTGGTGCCAGTGCACTCTCTGGACTCACTGCATTGTATCCCCAGTGGTGCCAGTGCACTCTCTGGACTCATTGCACTGCATCCCCAGTGGTGCCACTGCACTCTCTGGACTCACTGCAGTGCATCACCATTGGTGCCAGGGCACTCTCCGGACTCACTGCAGTGCATCCGCAGTGGTGCCAGTGCACTCTTTCGAGTCACTGCACTGCATCCCCAGTGGTGCCAGTGCACTCTCTGGACTCACTGCAGTGCATCCCCAGTGGTGCCAGTGCACTCTCTGGACTCACTGCAGTGCATCCCAAGTGCTGCCAGTGCACTCTCTGGACTCACTGCACTGCATCCCCAGTGGTGCCAGTGCACTCTCTGGACTCACAGCACTGCATCCCCAGTGGTGCCAGTGCACTCTCTGCCCTCACTGCAGTGCATCCCCAGTGGTGCCAGTGCACTCTCTGCACTCACTGCAGTGCATCCCCAGTGGTGCCAGTGCAATCTCTGGACTCACTGCACTGCATCCCCAGTGGTGCCAGTGCACTCTCTGGACTCACTGCACTGCATCCCCAGTGGTGCCAGGGCACTCTCTGCACTCACTGCACTGCATCCCCAGTGGTGCCAGTGCACTCTCTGGACTCACTGCACTGCAACCCCAGTGGTGCCAGTGCACTCTCTGGACTCACTGCAGTGCACCCCCACTGGTGCCAGTGCACTCTCTGGACTCACTGCACTGCATCCCCAGTGGTGCCAGTGCACTCTCTGGACTCACTGCACTGCATCCCCAAGGTGCCAGTGCACTCTCTGGACTCAACTGCACTGCATCCCCAGTGCTGCCGGTGCACTCTCTGGACTCACTGCAGTGCATCCCCAGTGGTGCCAGTGCACTCTCTGGACTCACTGCACTGCATCCCCAGTGGTGCCAGTGCACTCTCTGGACTCACTGCAGTGCATCCCCAGTGGTGCCAGTGCACTCTCTGGACTCACTGCACTGCATCCCCAGTGGTGTCACTGCACTCTCTGGACTCACTGCACTGCATCACCATTGGTACCAGGGCACTCTCCGGACTCACTGCAGTGCATCCGCAGTGGTGCCAGTGCACTCTTTCGAGTCACTGCAGTGCATCCCCAGTGGTGCCAGTGCACTCTCTGGACTCACTGCACTGCATCCCCAGTGGTGCCAGTGCACTCTCTGGAATCACTGCAGTGCATCCAAACTGGTGCCACTGCACTCTCTGGACTCACTGCACTGCATCCCCAGTGGTGCCAGTGCACTCTCTGGACTCACTGCACTGCATCCCCAGTGGTGCCAGTGCACTCTCTGGACTCACTGCACTGCATCCCCAGTGGTGCCGCTGCACTCTCTGGACTCACTGCACTGCATCCCCAGTGGTGCCAGGGCACTCTCCGGACTCACTGCAGTGCATCCGCAGTGGTGCCAGTGCACTCTTTCGAGTCACTGCAGTGCATCCCCAGTGGTGCCAGTGCACTCTCTGGACTCACTGCAGTGCATCCCCAGTGGTGCCAGGGCACTCTCTGGACTCACTGCAGTGCATCCCCAGTGGTGCCAGTGCACTCTCTGGACTCACTGCATTGCATCCCCAGTGGTGCCAGTGCACTCTCTGCACTCACTGCACTGCATCCCCAGTGGTGCCAGTGCACTCTCTGGAGTCACTGCACTGCATCCCCAGTGGTGCCTGTGCAGTCTCTGGACTCACTACAGTTCATCCCCAGTGGAGCCAGTGCACTCTCTGGACTCACTGCAGTGCATCCCCAGTGGTGCCAGTGCACTCTCTGGACTCACTGCACTCCATCCCCACTGGTGCCAGTCCACTCTCTGGACTCACTGCGCTGCATCCCCAGTGGTGCCAGTGGACTCTCTGCACTCATTAACTGCATACCCAATGGTGCCAGTGCACTCTTTGGACTCACTGCACTGCATGAACAGTGGTGCCAGTGCACTCTCTGGACTCACTGCACTGCATCCCCAGTGGTGCCAGTGTAGTCTCTGGACTCACTGTAGTGCATCCCCAGTGGTGCCAGTGTAATCTCAGGACTCACTGCAGTGCAGCTCCAGTTGGTGCCAGTGCAGTCTCTGGACTCACTGCACTGCATCCCCAGTGGTGCCAGTGCACTCTCTGGACACACTCCAGTGCATCCCCAGTGGTGCCAGTGCACTCTCTGGAGTCACTGCAGTGTATCCCCAGTGGTGCCAGTGCACTCTCTGGACTCACTGAACTGCATCCCCAGTGGTGCCAGAGCACTCTCTGGAGTCACTGCAGTGCATCCCCAGTGCTGCCAGTGCACTCTCTGGACTCACTGCACTGTATCGCCAGTGGTGCCAGTGCACTCTCTGGACTCACTGCACTGCATCACCAGTGGTGGCAGTGCACTCTCTGGACTCAGTGCACTGCAAACAAGTGGTGCCAGTGCACTCTCTGGACTCACTGCATTGTATCCCCAGTGGTGCCAGTGCAGTCTCTGGACTCACTGCACTGCATCCCCAGTGGTGCCACTGCACTCTCTGGACTCATTGCAGTGCATCACCATTGGTGCCAGGGCACTCTCCGGACTCACTGCAGTGCATCCGCAGTGGTGCCAGTGCACTCTTTCGAGTCACTGCACTGCATCCCCAGTGGTGCCAGTGCACTCTCTGGACTCACTGCAGTGCATCCCAAGTGCTGCCAGTGCACTCTCTGGACTCACTGCACTGCATCCCCAGTGGTGCCAGTGCACTCTCTGGACTCACTGCACTGAATCCCCAGTGGTGCCAGTGCACTCTCTGGACTCACTGCAGTGCATCCCCAGTGGTGCCAGTGCACTCTCTGCCCTCACTGCAGTGCATCCCCACTGGTGCCAGTGCACTCTCTGCACTCACTGCAGTGCATCCCCAGTGGTGCCAGTGCAATCTCTGGGCTCACCGGGGTGCATCCCCAGTGGTGCCAGTGCACTCTCTGGACTCACTGCACTGCATCCCCAGTGGTGCCAGTGCACTCTCTGGACTCACTGCACTGCAACCCCAGTGGTGCCAGTGCACTCTCTGGACTCACTGCAGTGCACCCCCACTGGTGCCAGTGCACTCTCTGGACTCACTGCACTGCATCCCCAGTGGTGCCAGTGCACTCTCTGGACTCACTGCACTGCATCCCCAAGGTGCCAGTGCACTCTCTGGACTCACTGAACTGCATCCCCAGTGCTGCCGGTGCACTCTCTGGAGTCACTGCAGTGCATCCCCAGTGGTGCCAGTGCACTCTCTGGACTCACTGCACTGCATCCCCAGTGGTGCCAGTGCACTCTCTGGACTCACTGCACTTCATCCCCAGTGGTGCCAGTGCACTCTCTGGACTCACTGCAGTGCATCCCCAGTGGTGCCAGTGCACTCTCTGGACTCACTGCACTGCATCCCCAGTGGTGTCACTGCACTCTCTGGACTCACTGCACTGCATCACCATTGGTACCAGGGCACTCTCCGGACTCACTGCAGTGCATCCGCAGTGGTGCCAGTGCACTCTTTCGAGTCACTGCAGTGCATCCCCAGTGGTGCCAGTGCACTCTCTGGACTCACTGCACTGCATCCCCAGTGGTGCCAGTGCACTCTCTGGAATCACTGCAGTGCATCCAAACTGGTGCCACTGCACTCTCTGGACTCACTGCACTGCATCCCCAGTGGTGCCAGTGCACTCTCTGGACTCACTGCACTGCATCCCCAGTGGTGCCAGTGCACTCTCTGGACTCACTGCACTGCATCCCCAGTGGTGCCGCTGCACTCTCTGGACTCACTGCACTGCATCACCATTGGTGCCAGTGCACTCTCCGGACTCACTGCAGTGCATCCGCAGTGGTGCCAGTGCACTCTTTTGAGTCACTGCAGTGCATCCCCAGTGGTGCAAGTGCACTCTCTGGACTCACTGCAGTGCATCCCCAGTGGTGCCAGTGCACTCTCTGGACTCACTGCAGTGCATCCCCAGTGGTGCCACTGCACTCTCTGGACTCACTGCACTGCATCACCGTTGGTGCCAGGGCACTCTCCGGACTCACTGCAGTGCATCCGCAGTGGTGCCAGTGCACTCTTTCGAGTCACTGCAGTGCATCCCCAGTGGTGCCAGTGCACTCTCTGGACTCACTGCACTGCATCCCCAGTGGTGCCAGTGCACTCTCTGGACTCACTGCACTGCATCCCCAGTGGTGCCAGTACACTCTCTGGACTCACTGCACTGCATCCCCAGTGGTGCCAGTGCACTCTCTGGACTCACTGCACTGCATCCCCTGTGGTGCCAGTGCACTCTCTGGACTCACCTGAGTGCATCCCCAGTGGTACCAGTGCACTCTCTGGACTCAGCCGAGTGCATCCCCAGTGGTGCCAGTGCACTCTCTGGACTCACTGCACTGCATCCCCAGTGGTGCCAGTGCACTCTCTGGACTCACTGCACTGCATCCCCAGTGGTGCCAGTGCACTCTCTGGACTCACTGCGCTGCATCCTATTGGTGCCAGTGCACTCTCAGGACTCACTGCATTGCATCCCCAGTTCTGCCAGTGCACTCTCTGGACTCACTGCACTGCATCCCCAATCGTACCAGTGCCCTCTCTGGACTCGCTGCACTCCATTCCCAGTGGTGCCAGTGCACTCTCTGGACTCACTGCACTGCATCCCCAGTGGGGCCAGTGCACTCTCTGGACTCACTGCACTGCAACCCCAGTGGTGCCAGTGCACTCTCTGGACTCACTGCACTGCATCCCCAGTGGTGCCAGTGCACTCTCTTTACTCACTCCACTGCATCCCCAGTGTTGCCAGTGCACTCTCTGCACTCACTGCACTGCATCAACAGTGGTGCCAGTGAACTCTCTGGACTCACTGCACTGCATCCCCAGTGGTGCCAGTGCACACTCTGGACTCACTGCACTGCATCCCCAGTGGTGCCAGTGCACTCTCTGGACTCACTGCAGTGCATCCCCAGTGGTGCCAGTGCACTCTCTGGACTCACGGCAGTGCATCCCCAGTGGTGCCAGTGCACTCTCTGGACTCACTGCACTGCATCACCAGTGGTGCCAGTGCACTCTCTGGACTCACTGCACTGCATCCCCAGTGGTGCCAGTGCACTCTCTGGACTCACTGCACTGCATCCCCAGTGGTGCCAGTGCACTCTCTGGACTCACTGCACTGCATCCCCAGTGGTGCCAGTGCACTCTCTGGACTCACTGCACTGCATCCCCAGTGGTGCCGCTGCACTCTCTGGACTCACTGCACTGCATCACCATTGGTGCCAGTGCACTCTCCGGACTCACTGCAGTGCATCCGCAGTGGTGCCAGTGCACTCTTTTGAGTCACTGCAGTGCATCCCCAGTGGTGCAAGTGCACTCTCTGGACTCACTGCAGTGCATCCCCAGTGGTGCCAGTGCACTCTCTGGACTCACTGCAGTGCATCCCCAGTGGTGCCACTGCACTCTCTGGACTCACTGCACTGCATCACCGTTGGTGCCAGGGCACTCTCCGGACTCACTGCAGTGCATCCGCAGTGGTGCCAGTGCACTCTTTCGAGTCACTGCAGTGCATCCCCAGTGGTGCCAGTGCACTCTCTGGACTCACTGCACTGCATCCCCAGTGGTGCCAGTGCACTCTCTGGACTCACTGCACTGCATCCCCAGTGGTGCCAGTACACTCTCTGGACTCACTGCACTGCATCCCCAGTGGTGCCAGTGCACTCTCTGGACTCACTGCACTGCATCCCCTGTGGTGCCAGTGCACTCTCTGGACTCACCTGAGTGCATCCCCAGTGGTACCAGTGCACTCTCTGGACTCAGCCGAGTGCATCCCCAGTGGTGCCAGTGCACTCTCTGGACTCACTGCACTGCATCCCCAGTGGTGCCAGTGCACTCTCTGGACTCACTGCACTGCATCCCCAGTGGTGCCAGTGCACTCTCTGGACTCACTGCGCTGCATCCTATTGGTGCCAGTGCACTCTCAGGACTCACTGCATTGCATCCCCAGTTCTGCCAGTGCACTCTCTGGACTCACTGCACTGCATCCCCAATCGTACCAGTGCCCTCTCTGGACTCGCTGCACTCCATTCCCAATGGTGCCAGTGCACTCTCTGGACTCACTGCACTGCATCCCCAGTGGGGCCAGTGCACTCTCTGGACTCACTGCACTGCAACCCCAGTGGTGCCAGTGCACTCTCTGGACTCACTGCACTGCATCCCCAGTGGTGCCAGTGCACTCTCTTTACTCACTCCACTGCATCCCCAGTGTTGCCAGTGCACTCTCTGCACTCACTGCACTGCATCAACAGTGGTGCCAGTGAACTCTCTGGACTCACTGCACTGCATCCCCAGTGGTGCCAGTGCACTCTCTGGACTCACTGCACTGCATCCCCAGTGGTGCCAGTGCACTCTCTGGACTCACGGCAGTGCATCCCCAGTGGTGCCAGTGCACTCTCTGGACTCACTGCACTGCATCACCAGTGGTGCCAGTGCACTCTCTGGACTCACTGCACTGCATCCCCAGTGGTGCCAGTGCACTCTCTGGACTCAGTACACTGCATCCCCAATGGTGCCAGTGCACTCTCTGGACTCACTGCACTTCATCCCCAGTGGTGCCAGTGCACTCTCTGGAGTCACTGCAGTGCATCCCCAGTGGTGCCAGTGCACTCTCTGGACTCACTGCACTGCATCCCCAGTGGTGCCAGTGCACTCTCTGGACTCACTGCAGTGCATACCCAGTGGTGCCAGTGCACTCTCTGGACTCACTGCAGTGCATCCCCACTCGTACCAGTGCACTCTCTGGACTCACTGCACTGCATCCCCAGTGGTGCCAGTGCACTCTCTGGACTCACTGCACTGCATCCCCAGTGGTGCCAGTGCACTCTCTGGACTCACTGCACTGCATCCCCAGTGGTGCCTGTGAAGTCTCTGGACTCACTGCAGTGCATCCCAGTGGTGCCAGTGCAATCTCAGGACTCACAGCAGTGCAGCTCCATTTGGTGCCAGTGCACTCTCTGGACTCACTGCAGTGCATCCCCAGTGGTGCCAGTGCACTCTCTGCACTCACTGCAGTGCATCCCCAGTGGTGCCAGTGCACTCTCTGGACTCACTGCAGTGCATCCCCTGTGGTGCCATTGCACTCTCAGGACTCACTGCACTGCATCCCCAGTGGTGCCAGTGCACTCTCTGGACTCACTGCACTGCATCCCCAGTGGTGCCTGTGAAGTCTCTGGACTCACTGCACTGCATCCCCAGTGGTGCCAGTGCACTCTCTGGACTCACTGCAGTGCAACCCCATTGCTGACAGTTCCCTCTCTGGACTCAGTGCACTGCATCCCCAGTGATGCCACTACACTCTCTGAAAACACCGGGGTGCAACAGCAGCGGTGCCAGTGCACTCTCTGCACTCACGGCACTGCATCCCCAGTGGTGCCAGTGCACTCTCTGGACTCACTGCAGTGTATCCCCTGTAGTGCCAGTGCACTCTGTGGACTCAGTGCACTGCATCCCAGTGGTGCCAGTGCACTCTCTGGACTCACTGCACTGCATCCCCAGTGGTGCCAGTGCACTCTCTGGACTCACTGCAGTGCATCCCCAGTGGTGCCATTACACTCTCAGGACTCACTGCACTGCATCCCCAGTGGTGCCAGTGCATTCTCTGGACTCACTGCACTGCATCCCCAGTGGTGCCAGTGCACTCTCTGGACTCACTGCACTGCATCCCCAGTGGTGCCAGTGCACTCTTTGGACTCACTGCAGTGCATCCCCAGTGGTGCCAGTGCACTCTCTGGACTCACTGCACTGCATCCCCAGTGGTGCCAGTGCAATCTCTGGACTCACGGCAGTGCATCCCCAGTGGTGCCAGTGCACTCTCTGGACTCACTGCACTGCATCCCCAGTGGTGCCAGTGCACTCTCTGGACTTGCCGGGGTGCATCCCCAGTGGTGCCAGTGCACTCTCTGGACTCACTGCAGTGCATCCCCAGTGGTGCCAGTGCACTGTCTGGACTCACTGCATTCCCAGTGGTGCCAGGGCACTCTCTGGACTCACTGCAGTGCATCCCCAGTGGTGCCTGTGAAGTCTGTGGACTCACTGCAGTGCATCCCTGTGGTGCCAGTGCACTCTTTGGACTCACTGCACTGCATCCCCAGTGGTGCCACTGTACTCTCTGGACTCACTGCACTGCATCCCCAGTGGTGCTAGTGCACTCTCTGGACTCACTGCACTGCATCCCCTGTGGTGCCAGTGCACTCTCTGCACTCACTGCACTGCATCCCCAGTGGTGCCAGTGCACTCTCAGGAGTCACTGCGCTGCATCCCCAGTGGTTCCAGTGCACTCTCTTGACTCACTGCACTTCAACTCCAGTGGTGCCAGTGCACTCTCTGGACTCACTGCACTGCATCCCCAGTGGTGCCAGTGCATTCTCTGGACTCAGTGCACTGCATCCCCTGTGGTGCCAGTACACTCTCTGGACTCACTGCAGTGCATCGCCAGTGGTGCCAGTGCACTCTCTGGACTCACTGCACTGCATCCCCAGTGGTGCCAGTGCCCTCTCTGGACTCACTGCACTGCATCCCCAGTGGTGCCAGTGCAGTCTCTGTGTTAGTGTTGGGGACAATCGAATGGATGTTTTACTAATGTCTCTTAGGTAATGGGACATACAGTATAATTAAGCATTGCCAAATGTACTTACATTATCAATTAATCTATGTATACTGGATACTTAGGGAGTACATTGAACAATCAAAAGAGTCATTGAAGGGGAACCTTGGGACGGAACAGGTACAACCTGACCTTGGATAAGGGCCTGGAAATGATGAAATGAGTTGAAGCAGAACCAAGAAGCGGAGGGAGCACGCGTCGAGTAAGAAAGGTGAAAGGTTTAGCGGAGAGGAAGACTCCTTACTTCATCTGCACGACCACCTGGACGACCACCAGAGTGCGCCACGCATGTGCAAAGGTGGAGGGGAGCTAATTGGAATGAAAAGCGAGGCTGCTGTTGCAACCTGTAATGAATATGTATACCTGACGCAATATTGTATGTATAAATAACGGCTGGGAAGTAACGGGACTTGAAGCCAGATTTGGGCACCTGCCCCGGCTTCCAGCGCAGAATAAAGCAATTCATATAATCACTTGGTGATTATGTGGTTGCTAGGCTAACATCTGGACTCACTGCACTGCATCCACAGTGGTGCCAGTGCACTCTCTGGAGTCACTGCAGTGCATCCCCAGTGGTGCCAATGCACTCTCTGGACTCACTGCAGTGCATCACCAGTGGTGCCAGTGCACTCCCTGGACTCAGTGCAGTGCATCCCCAGTGGTGCCAGTGAACTCTCTGGACTCACTGCACTGCATCCCCAGTGGTGCCAGTGCACTCTCTGGACTTGCCGGGGTGCATCGCCAGTGGTGCCAGTGCCCTCTCTGGACTCACTGCAGTGCATCCCCAGTGGTGCCAGTGCACTCTCTGGACTCACTGCAGTGCATCCCCAGAGGTGCCAGTGCACTCTCTGGACTCACTGCAGTGCATCCCCAATCGAACCAGTGCCCTCTCTGGACCCACTGCACTGCATCCCCAGTGGTGCCACTGCAACCTCTGGTCTCACGGCACTGCATCCCCAGTGGTGCCAGTGCACTCTCTGGACTCACTGCAGTGCATCCCCAGTGGTACCAGTGCACTCTCTGGACTCACTGCACTGCATCCCCATTGGTGCCAGTGCACTCTCAGGACTCACTGCACTGCATCCCCAGTGGTGCCAGTGCACTCTCTGAACTCACTGCACTGCATCCCCAGTGGTGACAGTGCACTCTCTGGACTTGCCGGGGTGCATCCCCAGTGGTGCCAGTGCACTCTGGACTCACAGCACTACTTCCCCAATGGTGTCAGTTCACTCTCTGGACTCACTGAACTGAAACCCCAGTGGTGCCTGTGAAATCTCTGGACTCACTGCAGTGCATCCCCAGTGGTGCCAGTGCAATCTCAGGACTCACAGCAGTGCAGCTCCAGTTGGTGCCAGTGCACTCTCTGCACTCACTGCACTGCATCCCCAGTGGTGCCAGTGCACTCTCTGGACTCAGTGCACTGCATCCCCAGAGGTGCCAGTGCACTCTCTGGACTCACTGCAGTGCATCCCCTGTGGCGCCATTGCACTCTCAGGACTCACTGCACTGCATCCCCAGTGGTGCCAGTGCACTCTCTGGTCTCACTGCAGTGCATCCCCAGTGGTGCCAGTGGCTCTGTGGACTCATTGCACTGCATCCCCAGTGGTGCCAGTGCACTCTCTGGACTCACTGCAGTGCATCCACAGTGGTGCCAGTGTACTCTCATAACTCACTTCACTGCATCCCCAGTGGTGCCAGTGCACTCTCTGTACTCACTGCACTGCAACCCCAGTGGTGCCAGTGCACTCTCTGGACTCACAGCACTGCATCCCCTGTGGTGCCAGTGCACTCTCTGGACTCACTGCAGTGCATCCCCAGTGGTGCCAGTGCACTCTGTGGACTCACTGCACTGCATCCCCAGTGGTGCCAGTGCACTCTCAGGACTCACTGCACTGCATCCCCAAGGTGCCAGTGCACTCTCTGGACTCACTGTACTGCATCCCCAGTGGTGCCAGTTGACTCTCTGGACTCACTGCACTGCTCCAGCCGCGGCATCCGCTCCAGCCGCCTCAGCCCCTCCAGCCGCGGCAGACGCTCTAGACGCTCCAGCCGCCGCAGTCGCTCCAGCCGCGGCAGCCGCTCCAGCCGCGGCAGCCGCTAAAGCCGCTACCGAGTGGAGCGGCTGCCACGGCTGGAGCGGCTGCCGCGGTTGGAGCGGCTGACGCGGTTGGAGCGGCTGGAGGGGTGCCGCGTATGCCGCGGATGGAGCGGCTGCCGCGGCTGGAGGGGCTACCGCGGCTGGAGCTGCTGCCGCGGCTCGAGCAGTGCCGTGAGTCCAGAGAGTGCACTGGCACCACTGGGGATGCATTGCAGTGAGTCCAGAGAGTGCACTGGCACCACAGGGGATGCAGTTCAGTGAGTCCAGAGAGTGCACTGGCACCACTGGGGATGCACTGCAGTGAGTCCAGAGAGTGCTCTGGCACCACTGGGGATGCAGTTCAGTGAGTCCAGAGAGTGAACTGGCACCACTGGGGATGCACTGCAGTGAGTCCAGAGAGTGCACTGGCACCACTGGGGATTCACTGCAGTTAGTTCAGAGAGTGCACTGACACCAATGGGGATGCACTGCAGTGAGTGCAGAGAGTACACTGGCACCACTGGTGATGCAGTGCAATGAGTCCAGAGAGTCACTGGCACATCTGGGGATGCACTGCAGTGCGTCCAAAGAGCCACTGGCACCACTGGGGATGAAGTGCAGTGAGTCCAGAGAGTGCACTGGCACCATTGGGGATGCAGTGTACTGAGTCCAGAGAGTGCACTGGCACCACTGGGGATGCAGTGTACTGAGTCCACAGAGTGCACTCTCAGCACTGGGGATGCACTGCAGTGCGTCCAGAGAGCCACTGGCACCACTGGGGATGCAGTGCAGTGAGACCAGAGAGTGCACTGGCACCACTGGGGATGCAGTGCAGTGAGTCCAGAGAGTGCACTGGCTCCACTGGTGATGCAGTGCAGTGAGTCCAGAGAGTGCACTGGCACCACTAGGGATGCAGTGCAGTGAGTCCAGAGAGTGCACTGGAACAACAGGTGATGCAGTGCAATGAGTCCAGAGAGCCACTGGCACTTCTGGGGATGCACTGCAGTGAGTCCAGAGAGTGAACTGGCACCACTGGGGATGCAGTGCATTGAGTCCAGAGAGGGCACTGTCAGCAATGGGGATGCAGTGCAGTGAGTCCAGAGAGTGCACTGGCACTACTGGGGATCTCACTGAAGTGAGAATGTATCTGAATCCCCGTTGGAGCCAGTGCACTCTCTGGACTCACTGAACTGCATCCCCAGTGGTTCCAGTGCACTCTCTGGAGTAACTGCAGTGCATCCCCTGTGGTGCCAGTGCACTCTCTGGACTCACTGTACTGCATCCTCAGTGGTGCCAGTTGACTCTCTGGACTCACTGCACTGCTCCAGCCGCGGCATCCGCTCCAGCCGCCTCAGCCGCTCCAGCCGCGGTAGCCCCTCCAGCCGCGGCAGACGCTCTAGACGCTCCAGCCGCCGCAGCCGCTCCAGCCGCGGCAGCCGCTCCATCCGCGGCAGCCGCTCCAGCCGCATCAGCCGCGAAAGCCGCTAACGAGTGGAGCGGCTGCCGCGGTTGGAGCGTCTGCCGCGGCTGGAGCGGCTGCCGCGGATGCCGCGGCTGGAGCGCCTGCCCGGTTGGAGCGGCTGCCGCGGCTGGAGCGGCTGGAGCGGCTGCCGCGTATGCCAGGGATGGAGCGGCTGCCGCGGCTGGACCGGCTGCCGCGGCTGCCGCGGCTGGAGCGGCTGGAGCGGCTGCCGAGGCTGGAGGGGCTACCGCGGCTGGACCGGCTGCCGCGGCTCGAGCAGTGCAGTGAGTCCAGAGAGTGCACTGGCACCACTGGGGATGCACTGCAGTGAGTCCAGAGAGTGCACTGGCACCACTGGGGATGCAGTGCAGTGTGTCCTGAGAGTGCACAGGCACCAGTGGAAATGCAGTGCAGTGAGTCCAGAGAGTGCTCTGGCACCACTGGGGATGCAGTTCAGTGAGTCCAGAGAGTGAACTGGCACCACTGGGAATGCAGTGCAGTGAGTCCAGAGAGTGCTCTGGCAACAGCGGGGATTCACTGCAGTTAGTTCAGAGAGTGCACTGACACCACTGGGGCTGCAGTGCAGTGAGTCCAGAGAGTGCACTGGCACCATTGGGGATGCACTGCAGTGAGTCCAGAGAGTGCACTGGCACCATTGGGGATGCACTGCAGTGAGTCCAGAGAGGGCACTGTCACCACTGGTGATGCAGTGCAGTGCGTCCAGAGAGCCACTGGCACCATTGGGGATGCAGTGCACTGAGTCCACAGAGTGCACTCTCAGCACAGGGGATGAACTGCAGTGAGTCCAAAGAGTGCACTGGCACCACTGGGGATGCACTGCAGTGAGTCCAGAGAGTGCACTGACACCACAGGGAATGCACTGCAGTGAGTACAGAGAGTGCACTGGCACCCTAGGGGCTGCACTGCAGTGAGTCCAGAGAGTGCACTGGCACCACAGGGGATGCACTGCAGTGAGTCCAGAGACTAAAATGGCACCACTGGGGATGCAGTTTAGTGAGTCCAGAGAGTGCACCGGCTCCAATGGCGATACACTGCAGTGAGTTCAGACAGTGCACTGGCACCACTGGGGTGCAGTGCAGTGAGTCCAGAGACTGCACATGCACCACTGGGGATGAAGTGCAGTGAGTCCAGAGAGTGCACTGGCACCATTGGGGATGCAGTGCACTGAGTCCAGAGAGTGCACTGGCACCACTGGGGATGCAGTGCACTGAGTCCACAGAGTGCACTCTCAGCACAGGGGATGAACAACAGTGAGTCCAGAGATTGCAGTGGCACCAATGGGGATGCAGTGCTGTGAGTCCAGAGAGTGCCCTGGCACCACTGGGGATGCAGTGAGTCCAGATATTGTACTGGCACCACAGGGGATGCACTGCAGTGAGTCCAGAGACTTCACAGGCACCACTGGGGATGCAGTGCAGTGAGTCCAGAGAGTGAACTGGCACCACTGGGGATGCAGTGCAGCGAGTCCAGAGAGTGCACTGGCACCACCGGGGATTCACTGCAGTGAGTCCAGAGAGTGCACTGACACCACTGGGAATGCACTGCAGTGAGTACAGAGAGTGCACTGGCACCTCAGGGGCTGCACTGCAGTGAGTCCAGAGAGTGCACTGGCACCACTGGGGATGCACTGCAGTGAGTCCAGAGAGTGCACTGGCACCACTGCGGATGCAATGCAGTGAGTCCAGAGAGTGTATTGGCACCACAGGGGATGCAGTGCAGTGAGTCCAGAGAGTGCACTGGCACCACTGGGGATGCACCCCGGTGAGTCCAGAGAGTGCAATGGCACCACTGGGGATGCAGTGCAGTGAGTCCAGAGACTGCACTGGCACCATTGGGCTTTTAGTGCAGTGAGTCCAGAGAGTGCAGTGGCACCAATGGGGATGCAGTGCTGTGAGTCCAGAGAGTGCCCTGGCACCACTGGGGATGCAGTGAGTCCAGAGATTGTATTGGCACCACTGGGGATGCACTGCAGTGTGTCCAGAGACTACACTGGCACCACTGGGGATGCAGTTTAGTGAGTCCAGAGAGTGCACCGGCTCCAATGGCGATACACTGCAGTGAGTTCAGACAGTGCACTGGCACCACTGGGGTGCAGTGCAGTGAGTCCAGAGAGTGCACTGGCACCACTGGGGATGCAGTGCAGTGAGTCCAGAGAGTGCTCTGGCACCACTGAGCTACACTGCAGTGAGTCCAGTAATTGCACTGGCACCACTGGGGATGCACTGCTGTGAGTCCAGAGACTACACTGGCACCACTGGGGATGCAGTGCAGTGAGTCCAGAGAGTGCACTGGCACCACTGTTGATGCAGTGCAGTGACTCCAGAGAGTGCACTGGCACCACTGGGGATGCACTGCAGTGAGTCCAGAGAGTGCACTGGCACCACTGGGGATGCAGTGCACTGAGTCCAGAGAGTGCACTGGCACCACTGGGGATGCAGTGCACTGAGTCCAGAGAGTGCACTGGCACCACTGCGGATGCAGTGCAGTGAATACTGAGAGTGCAAAGGCACCACTGGGGATGCACTGCAGTGAGTCCAGAGAGTGCACTGGCACCACTGGGGATGCAGTGCAGGTAGTGCAGAGAGTGCACTGGCACCAGTGCGGAAGCACTGCAGTGAGTCCAGAGAGTGCAGTGGCACCACTGGGGATGCACTGCAGTGAGTCCAGAGAGTGCAGTGGCACTACTGGGGATGCAGTGCAGTGAGTACAGAGAGTGCACTGGCACCACTGGGGATGCACTGCACTGAGTCCAGAGAATGCACTGGCACCACTGGGGATGCAGTGCAGTGACTCGAAAGAGTGCACTGGCACCACTGGGGATGCAGTGCAGTGAGTCCGGAGAGTGCCCTGGCACCACTGGGGATGTAGTGCAGTGACACCAGAGAGTGCACTGGCACCACTGGGGATGCAGTGCAGTGAGTCCAGAGAGTGCACTGTCACCACTGGTGATGCAGTGCAGTGAGTCCAGAGAGCCACTGGCACCATTGGGGATGCAGTGTACTAAGTCCAGAGAGTGCACTGGCACCACTGGGGATGCAGTGCACTGAGTCCAGAGAGTGCACTCTCAGCACTGGGGATGCACTGCAGTGAGTCCAAAGAGTGCACTGGCACCACAGGGGATGCAGTGCAGTGAGTCCAGAGAGTGCAGTGGCACCACTGGGGATGCAGTGCAGTGAGTCCAGAGAGTGAACTGGCACCACTGGAGATGCAGTGTAGTGAGTCCAGAGAGTGCACTGGCACCACTGGGGATGCACTGCAGTGAGTCCAGAGAGTGCACTGGCACCACTGGGGATGCAGTGCAGTGAGTCCAGAGAGTGCACTGGCACCACCGGGGATTCACTGCAGTGAGTCCAGAGAGTGCACTGACACCACTGGGAATGCACTGCATTGAGTACAGAGAGTGCACTGGCACCTCAGGGGCTGCACTGCAGTGAGTCCAGAGAGTGCACTGGCACCACTGGGGATGCAGTGCAGTGTGTCCACAGAGTGCACTGGCACCACAGGGGATACACTGCAGTGAGTCCAGAGAGTGCACTGGCACCACTGGGGAGGCAGCACAGTGAGTCCAGAGAGTGAACTGTCACCGCTGGGGACGCAGCGCAGTGACTCCAGAGAGTGCGCTGGCACCATAGGGAATGCACTGCAGTGAGTCCAGAGAGTGCACTGGCACCACTGGGGATGCACTGCAGTGGGTCCAGAGCGTGCACTGGCACCACTGGGGATGCAGTGCAGTGAGTCCAGAGAGTGCACTGGCACCACTGGGGATGCACTGCAGTGAGTCCAGAGAGTGCACTGGCACCACTGGGGATGCAGTGCAGTGAGTCCAGAGAGTGCACTGGCACCACTGGTGATGCACTGCAGTGAGTCCAGAGAGTGCACTGTCAGCACTGGGGATGCACTGCAGTGAGTCCAGAGAGTGCACTGGCACCACTGGAGATGCACTGCACTGAGTCCAGAGAGTGCACTGGCTCCACTGGGGATGCAGTGCAGTGAGTGCAGAGAGTGCACTGGCACCACTGGGGATGCACTGCAGTGAGTCCAGAGAGTACACTGGCACCACTGGGGATGCACTGCAGTGAGTCCAGAGTGTGTACTGGCACCACAGGGGATGCACTGCAGTGAGTGCAGAGAGTGCACTGGCACCACTGGGGATGCACCCCGGTGAGTCCAGAGAGTGCACTCGCACCACTGGGGATGCACTGCAGTGAGTCCAGAGAGTTCTCTGGCACCACTGGGGATGCAGTTTAGTGAGTCCAGAGAGTGCACTGGCTCCAATGGGGATACACTGCAGTGAGTCCAGAGAGTGCACTGGCACCACTGGGGATGCAGTTCAGTGAGTCCAGAGAGCGCCCTTGCACCACTGGGGATAAACTGCAGTGAGTCCAGACAGTGCACTGGCACCACTGGGGATGCAGTTCAGTGAGTCCAGAGAGTGCACTGGCACCACTGGGGAATCAGTGCAAGGAGTCCAGAGAGTGCACTGGCACCACTGGGAATGCACTGCAGTGAGTACAGAGAGTGCACTGGCACCTAAGGGCCTGCACTGCAGTGAGTCCAGAGAGTGCACTGGCACCACTGGGGCTGCACTGCAGTGAGTCCAGAGAGCGCACTGGCACCACTGGGGATGCACTGCAGTGAGTCCAGAGAGTGCACTGGCACCACTGGGATGCAGTGCATTGAGTCCACAGAGTGCACTGGCACCTCAGGGGATACACTGCAGTGAGTCCAGAGAGTGCACTGGCACCACTGGGGATGCAGCACAGTGAGTCTAGAGAGTGCACTGTCACCACTGCTTATGCAGCGCAGTGAGTCCAGAGAGTTCACTGGCACCACTGGGGATGCAGTGCAGTGAGTCCAGAGATTGCACTGGCACCATTGGGGATGCAGTGCAGTGAGTCCAGAGATTGCACTGGCACCACTTGGGATGCAATGCAGTGAGCCCAGAGAGTGCAATGGAACCACTGGGGATGCAGTGCAGTGAGTCCAGAGAGTGCACTGGCACCACTGGGGTTTTAGAGCAGTTAGTCCAGAGAGTGCACTGGCACCAATGGGGATGCAGTGCAGTGAGTCCTGAGAGTGCCCTTGCACCACTGGGGTAAACTGCAGAGAGTCCAGACAGTGCACTGGCACCACTGGGGATGCACTGCAGTGAGACCATAGAGTTCTCTGGCACCACTGGGGATGCACTGCAGTGAGTCCAGGGAGTGCTCTGGCACCACTGAGCTGCACTGCAGTGAGTCCAGAGATTGCACTGGCACCACTGGGGATGCACTGCAGTGAGTCCAGAGAGTGCACTGGCACCACTGGGTATGCAGTGCAGTGAGTCCAGAGAGTGCACTGGCACCACTGTTGATGCAGTGCAGTGACACCAGAGAGTGCACTGGCACCACTGGGGATGCAGTGCAGTGAGTCCAGAGAGTGCGCTGGCACCACTGGGGATGCAGTGCAGTGAGTCCAGAGAGTGCACTGGCACCACTGGGGATGCAGTGCAGTGAGTCCAGAGAGTGCAGTGGCACCACTGGGGATGCAGTGCAGTGAGTCCAGAGAGTGCACTGGCACCACTGGGGATGCACCGCGGTGACTCCAGAGAGTGCACTGGCACCACTGGGGATTCACTGCAGTGAGTCCAGAGAGTGCACTGACAACACTGGGAATGCACTGCAGTGAGTACAGAGAGTGCACTGGCACCTCAGGGGCTGCACTGCAGTGAGTCCAGAGAGTGCACTGGCACCACTGGGGATGCACTGTAGTGAGTCCAGAGAGTGCACTGGCACCACTGGGATGCACTGCAGTGAGTCCTGAGAGTGCAATGGCACCACAGGGGATACCCTGCACTGAGTCCAGAGAGTGCACTGGCACCACTGGGGATGCAGCACAGTAAGTCCAGAGAGTGAACTGTCACCACTGGGGACGCAGCGCAGGGACTACAGAGAGTGCACTGGCACCACTGGGGATGCACTGCAGTGAGTCCAGCGAGTGCACTGGCACCAGTGGGGATGCACTGCAGTGGGTCCAGAGAGTGCACTGGCACCACTGGGGATGCACTGCAGTGAGTCCAGAGAGTGCACTGGCACCACTGGGGATGCAGTGCAGTTGAGTCCAGAGAGTGCACTGGCACAACAGGGGATGCAGTGCAGTGAGTCCAGAGAGTGCACTGGCACCACTGGGGATGCACTGCAGTGAGTCCAGAGAGTGCACTGGCACCACTGGGGATGCAGTGCAGTGATTGCAGAGAGTGCACTGGCACCACTGGGGATGCAGTGCAGTCAGTCCAGAGAGTGCACTGGCACCACTGGGGATGCAGTGCAGTGAGTCCAGAGAGTGCACTGGCACCACTGGGGATGCACTGCAGTGAGTCCAGAAAGTGCACTGGCACCACTGGGGATGCACTGCACTGAGTCCAGAGAGTGCACTGGCACCACTGGGGTTTTAGTGCAGTTAGTCTAGAGTGTGTACTGGCACCACTGGGGATGCAGTGCAGTGAGTCCAGAGAGTGCCCTTGCACCACTGGGGATAAACTGCAGTGAGTCCAGACAGTGCACTGGCACCACTGGGGATGCACTGCAGTGAGACCAGAGAGTTCTCTGGCACCACTGGGGAAGCAGTTTAGTGAGTCCAGAGAGTGCACTGGCTCCACTGGGGATGCAGTGCAGTGAGTCCAGAGAGTGCACTGGCACCACTGTTGATGCAGTGCAGTGACACCAGAGAGTGCACTGGCACCACTGGGGATGCAGTGCAGTGAGTCCAGAGAGTGCACTGTCACCACTGGTGAAGCAGTGCAGTGAGTCCAGAGAGCCACTGGCACCACTGGGGATGCAGTGCAGTGAGTCCTGAGAGTGCACTGGCACCACTGGGGATGCAGTGCAGTGAGTCCAGAGAGTGCAGTGGCACCACTGGAGATGCAGTGCAGTGAGTCCAGAGATTGCACTGGCACCACTGGGGATGCACTGCAGTGAGTCCAGAGACTACACTGGCACCACTGGGTATGCAGTGCAGTGAGTCCAGAGAGTGCACTGGCACCACTGTTGATGCAGTGCAGTGACACCAGAGAGTGCACTGGCACCACTGGGGATGCAGTGCAGTGAGTCCAGAGAGTGCACTGTCACCACTGGTGATGCAGTGCAGTGAGTCCAGAGAGCCACTGGCACCACTGGGGATGCAGTGCAGTGAGTCCTGAGAGTGCACTGGCACCACTGGGGATGCAGTGCAGTGAGTCAAGAGAGTGCAGTGGCACCACTGGAGATGCAGTGCAGTGAGTCCAGAGAGTGCGCTGGCACCACAGGGGATGAAGTGCAGTGTGACCAGAGAGTGCACTGGCTCCACTGGGGATGCAGTGCAGTGAGTCCAGAGAGTGCGCTGGCACCACTGGGGATGCAGTGCAGTGAGTCCTGAGAGTGCACTGGCACCACTGGGGATGCAGTGCAGTGAGTCCAGAGAGTGCAGTGGCACCACTGGGGATGCAGTGCAGTGAGTCCAGAGAGTGCACTGGCACCACTGGGGATGCACCGCGGTGACTCCAGAGAGTGCACTGGCACCACCGGGGATTCACTGCAGTGAGTCCAGAGAGTGCACTGACAACACTGGGAATGCACTGCAGTGAGTCCAGAGAGTGCACTGGCACCACTGTTGATGCAGTGCAGTGAGTCCAGAGAGTGCACTGGCACCACTGGGTATGCACTGCAGTGAGTCCAGAGAGTGCACTGGCACCACTGGGGATGCAGTGCAGTGAGTCCAGAGAGCCACTGGCACCACTGGGGATGCAGTGCAGTGAGTCCAGAGAGCGCCCTTGCACCACTGGGGATAAACTGCAGTGAGTCCAGACAGTGCACTGGCACCACTGGGGATGCAGTTCAGTGAGTCCAGAGAGTGAACTGGCACCACTGGGGATTCAGTGCAAGGAGTCCAGAGAGTGCACTGGCACCACTGGGAATGCAGTGCAGTGAGTCCAGAGAGTGCACTGGCACCACTGCGGCTGCACTGCAGTGAGTCCAGAGAGCGCACTGGCACCACTGGGGATGCACTGCAGTGAGTCAAGAGAGTGCACTGGCACCACTGGGATGCAGTGCAGTGAGTCCACAGAGTGCACTGGCACCTCAGGGGATACACTGCAGTGAGTCCAGAGAGTGCACTGGCACCACTGGGGATGCAGCACGGTGAGTCTAGAGAGTGCACTGTCACCACTGCTTATGCAGCGCAGTGAGTCCAGAGAGTGCACTGGCACCACTGGGGATGCACTGCACTGAGTCCAGAGAGTGCACTGGCACCACTGGGGATGCAATGCAGTGAGCCCAGAGAGTGCAATGGAACCACTGGGGATGCAGTGCAGTGAGTCCAGAGAGTGCACTGGCACCACTGGGGTTTTAGTGCAGTTAGTCCAGAGAGTGCACTGGCACCAATGGGGATGCAGTGCAGTGAGTCCTGAGAGTGCCCTTGCACCACTGGGGATAAACTGCAGTGAGTCCAGACAGTGCACTGGCACCACTGGGGATGCACTGCAGTGAGACCATAGAGTTCTCTGGCACCACAGGGGATGCAGTTTAGTGAGTCCAGAGAGTGCACCGGCTCCAATGGAGATACACTGCAGTGAGTCCAGAGAGTACACTGGCTCCACTGGGGATGCAGTGCAGTGAGTCCAGAGAGTGCACTGGCACCACTGGGGATGCACTGCAGTGAGTCCAGGGAGTGCTCTGGCACCACTGAGCTGCACTGCAGTGAGTCCAGAGATTGCACTAGCACCACTGGGGATGCACTGCAGTGAGTCCAGAGACTACACTGGCACCACTGGGTATGCAGTGCAGTGAGTCCAGAGAGTGCACTGGCACCACTGTTGATGCAGTGCAGTGACACCAGAGAGTGCACTGGCACCACTGGGGATGCAGTGCAGTGAGTCCAGAGAGTGCACTGTCACCACTGGTGATGCAGTGCAGTGAGTCCAGAGAGCCACTGGCACCACTGGGGATGCAGTGCAGTGAGTCCAGAGAGTGCACTGGCACCACTGGGGATGCAGTGCAGTGAGTCCAGAGAGTGCAGTGGCACCACTGGAGATGCAGTGCAGTGAGTCCAGAGAGTGCGCTGGCACCACAGGGGATGAAGTGCAGTGAGACCAGAGAGTGCACTGGCTCCACTGGGGATGCAGTGCAGTGAGTCCAGAGAGTGCGCTGGCACCACTGGGGATGCAGTGCAGTGAGTCCTGAGAGTGCACTGGCACCACTGGGGATGCAGTGCAGTGAGTCCAGAGAGTGCAGTGGCACCACTGGGGATGCAGTGCAGTGAGTCCAGAGAGTGCACTGGCACCACTGGGGATGCACCGCGGTGACTCCAGAGAGTGCACTGGCACCACCGGGGATTCACTGCAGTGAGTCCAGAGAGTGCACTGACAACACTGGGAATGCACTGCAGTGAGTCCAGAGAGTGCACTGGCACCTCAGGGGCTGCACTGCAGTGAGTCCAGAGAGTGCACTGGTACCACTGGGGATGCACTGTAGTGAGTCCAGAGAGTGCACTGGCACCACGGGGATGTACTGCAGTGAGTCCTGAGAGTGCAATGGCACCACAGGGTATACCCTGCACTGAGTCCAGAGAGTGCACTGGCACCACTGGGGATGCACTGCAGTGAGTCCAGAGAGTGCACTGGCACCACTGGGGATGCAGTGCAGTGAGTCCAGAGAGTGCACTGGCACCACTGGTGATGCACTGCAGTGAGTCCAGAGAGTGCACTGTCAGCACTGGGGATGCACTGCAGTGAGTCCAGAGAGTGCACTGGCACCACTGGAGATGCACTGCACTGAGTCCAGAGAGTGCACTGGCTCCACTGGGGATGCAGTGCAGTGAGTGCAGAGAGTGCACTGGCACAACTGGGGATGCAGTGCAGTGAGTCCAGAGAGTACACTGGCACCACTGGGGATGCACTGCAGTGAGTCCGGAGAGTGCACTGGCACTAATGGGGATGCAGTGCAGTGACTCGAAAGAGTGCACTGGCACCACTGGGGATGCAGTGCAGTTGAGTCCAGAGAGTGCACTGGCAACACTGGCGATGCAGTGCAGTGAGTCCAGAGATTGCACTGGCACCACTGGTGATGCACTGCAGTGAGTCCAGAGAGTGCACTGGCACCACTGGGGATGCAGTGCAGTGATTGCAGAGAGTGCACTGGCACCACTGGGGATGCAGTGCAGTCAGTCCAGAGAGTGCACTGGCACCACTGGGGATGCAGTGCAGTGAGTCCAGAGAGTGCACTGGCACCACTGGGGATGCACTGCACTGAGTCCAGAGACTGCACTGGCACCACTGGGGTTTTAGTGCAGTTAGTCTAGAGTGTGCACTGGCACCACTGGGATGCAGTGCAGTGAGTCCAGAGAGTGCCCTTGCACCACTGGGGATAAACTGCAGTGAGTCCAGAGAGTGCACTGGCTCCACTGGGGATGCAGTGCAGTGAGTCCAGAGAGTGCACTGGCACCACTGGAGATGCAGCACAGTGAGTCCAGAGAGTGCTCTGGCACCACTGAGCTGCACTGCAGTGAGTCCAGAGATTGCACTGGCACCACTGGGGATGCACTGCAGTGAGTCCAGAGACTACACTGGTACCACTGGGGATGCAGTGCAGTGAGTCCAGAGAGTGCACTGGCACCACTGTTGATGCAGTGCAGTGAGTCCAGAGAGTGCACTGGCACCACTGGGTATGCACTGCAGTGAGTCCAGAGAGTGCACTGGCACCACTGGGGATGCAGTGCAGTGAGTCCATAGAGCCACTGGCACCACTGGGGATGCAGTGCAGTGAGTCCAGAGAGCGCCCTTGAACCACTGGGGATAAACTGCAGTGAGTCCATACAGTGCACTGGCACCACTGGGGATGCAGTTCAGTGAGTCCAGAGAGTGAACTGGCACCACTGGGGATTCAGTGCAAGGAGTCCAGAGAGTGCACTGGCACCACTGGGAATGCACTGCAGTGAGTACAGAGAGTGCACTGGCACCTAAGGGCCTGCACTGCAGTGAGTCCAGAGAGTGCACTGGCACCACTGGGGCTGCACTGCAGTGAGTCCAGAGAGCGCATTGGCACCACTGGGGATGCACTGCAGTGAGTCCAGAGAGTGCACTGGCACCACTGGGATGCAGTGCAGTGAGTACACAGAGTGCACTGGCACCTCAGGGGATACACTGCAGTGAGTCCAGAGAGTGCACTGGCACCTCTGGGGATGCAGCACAGTGAGTCTAGAGAGTGCACTGTCACCACTGCTTATGCAGCGCAGTGAGTCCAGAGAGTTCACTGGCACCACTGGGGATGCAGTGCAGTGAGTCCAGAGATTGCACTGGCACCACTGGGAATGCAGTGCAGTGAGTCCAGAGAGTGCACTGGCACCTAAGGAGATGCAGTGCAGTGAGTCCAGAGAGTGCACTGGCACCACTGGGGATGCACTGCACTGAGTCCAGAGAGTGCACTGGCACCACTGGGGATGCAGTGCCGTGAGTCCAGAGTGTGCACTGGCACCACTGGGGATGCAGTGCAGTGAGTCCAGAGAGTGCACTGGCACCACTGGGGTTTTAGTGCAGTGAGTCCAGAGAGTGCACTGGCACCAATGGGGATGCAGTGCAGTGAGTCCTGAGAGTGCCCTTGCACCACTGGGGATAAACTGCAGTGAGTCCAGAGAGTGCACTGGCACCACTGGGGATGCACTGCAGTGAGACCATAGAGTTCTCTGGCACCACAGGGGATGCAGTTTAGTGAGTCCAGAGAGTGCACCGGCTCCAATGGAGATACACTGCAGTGAGTCCAGAGAGTACACTGGCTCCACTGGGGATGCAGTGCAGTGAGTCCAGAGAGTGCACTGGCACCACTGGGGATGCACTGCAGTGAGTCCAGGGAGTGCTCTGGCACCACTGAGCTGCACTGCAGTGAGTCCAGAGATTGCACTGGCACCACTGGGGATGCACTGCAGTGAGTCCAGAGACTACACTGGCACCACTGGGTATGCAGTGCAGTGAGTCCAGAGAGTGCACTGGCACCACTGTTGATGCAGTGCAGTGACACCAGAGAGTGCACTGGCACCACTGGGGATGCAGTGCAGTGAGTCCAGAGAGTGCACTGTCACCACTGGTGATGCAGTGCAGTGAGTCCAGAGAGCCACTGGCACCACTGGGGATGCAGTGCAGTGAGTCCAGAGAGTGCACTGGCACCATTGGGGATGCAGTGTACTAAGTCCAGAGAGTGCACTGGCACCACTGGGGATGCAGTGCACTGAGTCCAGAGAGTGCACTCTCAGCACTGGGGATGCACTGCAGTGAGTCCAAAGAGTGCACTGGCACCACAGGGGATGCAGTGCAGTGAGACCAGAGAGTGCACTGGCTCCACTGGTGATGCAGTGCAGTGAGTCCAGAGAGTGCGCTGGCACCACTGGGGATGCAGTGCAGTGAGTCCTGAGAGTGCACTGGCACCAGTGGGGATGCAGTGCAGTGAGTCCAGAGAGTGCACTGGCACCACTGGGATGCAGTGCAGTGTGTCCACAGAGTGCACTGGCACCACAGGGGATACACTGCAGTGAGTCCAGAGAGTGCACTGGCACCACTAGGGATGCAGCACAGTGAGTCCAGAGAGTGAACTGTCACCACTGGGGACGCAGCGCAGTGACTCCAGAGAGTACTCTGGCACCATAGGGAATGCACTGCAGTGAGTCCAGAGAGTGCACTGGCACCACTGGGGATGCAGTGCAGTGAGTCCAGACAGTGCACTGGCACCACTGGGGATGCACTGCAGTGAGTCCAGAGAGTGCACTGTCAGCACTGGGGATGCAGTGCAGTGAGTCCAGAGAGTGCACTGGCACCACTGGAGATGCACTGCACTGAGTCCAGAGAGTGCACTGGCTCGACTGGGGATGCAGTGCAGTGAGTGCAGAGAGTGCACTGGCACCACTGGGGATGCAGTGCAGTGAGTCCAGAGAGTACACTGGCACCACTGGGGATGCACTGCAGTGAGTCCAGAGAATGCACTGGCACTAATGGGGATGCAGTGCAGTGACTCGAAAGAGTGCACTGGCACCACTGCGGATGCACTGCAGTGAGTCCGGAGAGTGCCCTGGCACCAATGGTGATGCAGTGCAGTGAGTCCAGAGAGTGCACTGGCACCACTGGGGATGCAGTGCAGTGAGTCCAGAGAGTGCACTGGCACCACTGGGGATGCAGTGCAGTGAGTCCAGAGAGTGCACTGGCACCACTGGGGATGCACCCCGGTGAGTCCAGAGAGTGCACTGGCACCACTGGGGATGCACTGCAGTGAGTCCAGAGAGTTCTCTGGCACCACTGGGGATGCAGTTTAGTGAGTCCAGAGAGTGCACCGGCTCCAATGGGGATACACTGCAGTGAGTCCAGAGAGTGCACTGGCACCACTGGGGATGCAGTTCAGTGAGTCCAGAGAGCGGCCTTGCACCACTGGGGATAAACTGCAGTGAGTCCAGACAGTGCTCTGGCAGCACTGGGGATGCAGTTCAGTGAGTCCAGAGAGTGAACTGGCACCACTGGGGATTCAGTGCAAGGAGTCCAGAGAGTGCACTGGCACCACTGGGAATGCACTGCAGTGAGTACAGAGAGTGCACTGCACCTAAGGGCCTGCACTGCAGTGAGTCCAGAGAGTGCACTGGCACCACTGGCGATGCACTGCAGTGAGTCCAGAGAGCGCACTGGCACCACTGGGGATGCACTGCAGTGAGTCCAGAGAGTGCACTGGCACCACTGGGATGCAGTGCAGTGAGTCCACAGAGTGCACTGGCACCTCAGGGGATACACTGCAGTGAGTCCAGAGAGTGCACTGGCACCACTGGGGATGCAGCACAGTGACTCTAGAGAGTGCACTGTCACCACTGATATGCAGCGCAGTGAGCCCAGAGAGTTCACTGGCACCACTGGGGATGCAGTGCAGTGAGTCCAGAGAGTGCACTGGCACCAATGGGGATGCAGTGCAGTGAGTCCTGAGAGTGCCCTTGCACCACTGGGGATAAACTGCAGTGATTCCAGACAGTGCACTGGCACCACTGGGGATGCACTGCAGTGAGACCATAGAGTTCTCTGGCACCACAGGGGATGCAGTTTAGTGAGTCCAGAGAGTGCACCGGCTCCAATGGAGATACACTGCAGTGAGTCCAGAGAGTACACTGGCTCCACTGGGGATGCAGTGCAGTGAGTCCAGAGAGTGCACTGGCACCACTGGGGATGCACTGCAGTGAGTCCAGGGAGTGCTCTGGCACCACTGAGCTGCACTGCAGTGAGTCCTGAGATTGCACTAGCACCACTGGGGATGCACTGCAGTGAGTCCAGAGACTACACTGGGACCACTGGGTATGAAGTGCAGTGAGTCCAGAGAGTGCACTGGCACCACTGTTGATGCAGTGCAGTGACACCAGAGAGTGCACTGGCACCACTGGGGATGCAGTGCAGTGAGTCCAGAGAGTGCACTGTCACCACTGGTGATGCAGTGCAGTGAGTCCAGAGAGCCACTGGCACCACTGGGGATGCAGTGCAGTGAGTCCAGAGAGTGCACTGGCACCATTGGGGATGCAGTGTACTAAGTCCAGAGAGTGCACTGGCACCACAGGGGATGCAGTGCAGTGAGACCAGAGAGTGCACTGGCTCCACTGGGGATGCAGTGCAGTGAGTCCAGAGAGTGCGCTGGCACCACTGGGGATGCAGTGCAGTGAGTCCTGAGAGTGCACTGGCACCACTGGGGATGCAGTGCAGTGAGTCCAGAGAGTGCAGTGGCACCACTGGGGATGCAGTGCAGTGACTCCAGAGAGTGCACTGGCACCACTGGGGATGCACCACGGTGACTCCAGAGAGTGCACTGGCACCACCGGGGATTCACTGCAGTGAGTCCAGAGAGTGCACTGACAACACTGGGAATGCACTGCAGTGAGTACAGAGAGTGCACTGGCACCTCAGGGGCTGCACTGCAGTGAGTCCAGAGAGTGCACTGGCACCACTGGGGATGCACTGTAGTGAGTCCAGAGAGTGCACTGGCACCACTGGGATGCACTGCAGTGAGTCCTGAGAGTGCAATGGCACCACAGGGGATACCCTGCACTGAGTCCAGAGAGTGCACTGGCACCACTGGGGATGCAGCACAGTAAGTCCAGAGAGTGAACTGTCACCACTGGGGACGCAGTGCAGGGACTACAGAGAGTGCACTGGCACCACTGGGGATGCACTGCAGTGAGTCCAGAGAGTGCACTGGCACCAGTGGGGATGCACTGCAGTGGGTCCAGAGAGTGCACTGGCACCACTGGGGATGCAGTGCAGTGAGTCCAGAGAGTGCACTGGCACCACGGGGGATGCACTGCAGTGAGTCCAGAGAGTGCACTGGCACCACTGGGGATGCAGTGCAGTGAGTCCAGAGAGTGCACTGGCACCACTGGGGATGCAGTGCAGTTGAGTCCAGAGAGTGCACTGGCACAACAGGGGATGCAGTGCAGTGAGTCCAGAGAGTGCACTGGCACCACTGGGGATGCACCCTGGTGAGTCCTGAGATTGCACTGGCACCACTGGGGATGCACTGCAGTGAGTCCAGAGAGTGCACTGGCACCACTGGGGATGCAGTGCAGTGATTGCAGAGAGTGCACTGGCACCACTGGGGATGCAGTGCAGTTGAGTCCAGACAGTGCACTGGCACCACTGGGGATGCACTGCAGTGAGACCAGAGAGTTCTCTGGCACCACTGGGGAAGCAGTTTAGTGAGTCCAGAGAGTGCACTGGCTCCACTGGGGATGCAGTGCAGTGAGTCCAGAGAGTGCACTGGCACCACTGGGGATGCAGCACAGTGAGTCCAGAGAGTGCTCTGGCACCACTGAGCTGCACTGCAGTGAGTCCAGAGATTGCACTGGCACCACTGGGGATGCACTGCAGTGAGTCCAGAGACTACACTGGTACCACTGGGGATGCAGTGCAGTGAGTCCAGAGAGTGCACTGGCACCACTGGTGATGCACTGCAGTGAGTCCAGAGAGTGCACTGGCACCACTGGGTATGCACTGCAGTGAGTCCAGAGAGTGCACTGGCACCACTGGGGATGCAGTGCAGTGAGTCCAGAGAGCCACTGGCACCACTGGGGATGCAGTGCAGTGAGTCCAGAGACTGCACATGCACCACTGGGGTTGAAGTGCAGTGAGTCCAGAGAGTGCACTGGCACCATTGGGGATGCAGTGCACTGAGTCCAGAGAGTGCACTGGCACCACTGGGGATGCAGTGCACTGAGTCCACAGAGTGCACTCTCAGCACCGGGGATGAACTGCAGTGAGTCCAAAGAGTGCACTGGCACCACTGGGGATGCACTGTAGTGAGTCCAGAGACTACACTGGCACCTTTGGGGATGCAGTTTAGTGAGTCCAGAGAGTGCACCGGATCCAATGGCGATACACTGCAGTGAGTTCAGACAGTGCACTGGCACCACTGGGGTGCAGTGCAGTGAGTCCAGAGAGTGCACTGGCACCACTGGGGATGCAGTGCAGTGAGTCCAGAGAGTGCTCTGGCACCACTGAGCTACACTGCAGTGAGTCCAGTAATTGCACTGGCACCACTGGGGATGCACTGCTGTGAGTCCAGAGACTACACTGGCACCACTGGGGATGCAGTGCAGTGAGTCCAGAGAGTGCACTGGCACCACTGTTGATGCAGTGCAGTGAGTCCAGAGAGTGCACTGGCACCACTGGGGATGCACTGCAGTGAGTCCAGAGAGTGCACTGGCACTAATGGGGATGCACTGCAGTGAGCTCGGAGAGTGCACTGGCTCCACTGGTGATGCAGTGCAGTGAGTCCAGAGAGTGCACTGGCACCACTGGGGATGCAGTGCAGTGAGTCCAGAGAGTGCAGTGGCACCATTGGGGATGCAGTGCACTGAGTCCAGAGAGTGCACTGGCACCACTGGGGATGCAGTGCACTGAGTCCAGAGAGTGCACTGGCACCACTGGGGATGCAGTGCAGTGAGTACTGAGAGTGCAAAGGCACCACAAGGGATGCACTGCAGTGAGTCCAGAGAGTGCACTGGCACCACTGGGGATGCAGTGCAGTGAGTCCAGAGAGTGCACTGGCACCACTGGGGATGCACTGCAGTTAGTCCAGAGAGTGCACTGGCACCACTGGGGATGCACTGCAGGTAGTCCAGAGAGTGCACTGGAACACTGGGGATGCAGTGCAGGGAGTCCAGAGAGTGCACTGACACCACTGCGGATGCACTGCAGTGAGTCCAGAGAATGCACTGGCACTAATGGGGATGCAGTGCAGTGACTCGAAAGAGTGCACTGGCACCACTGCGGATGCACTGCAGTGAGTCCGGAGAGTGCCCTTGCACCACTGGGGATGCAGTGCAGTGAGTCCAGAGAGTGCACTGGCACCAATGGGATGCAGTGCAGTGAGTCCAGAGAGTGCACTGGCACCACTGGGGATGCAGTGCAGTGAGTCCAGAGAGTGCACTGGCACCACTGGGGATGCAGTGCAGTGAGTCCAGAGAGTGAACTGGCACCACTGGGGATGCAGTGCAGTGAGTCCAGAGAGTGCACTGGCACCACTGGGGATGCAGTTCAGTGAGTCCAGAGAGTGCACTGGCACCACTGGGGATGCAGTGCAGTGAGTCCAGAGACTGCACTGGCACCATTGGGCTTTTAGTGCAGTGAGTCCAGAGAGTGCAGTGGCACCAATGGGGATGCAGTGCTGTGAGTCCAGAGAGTGCCCTGGCACCACTGGGGATGCAGTGAGTCCAGAGATTGTATTGGCACCACTGGGGATGCACTGCAGTGAGTCCAGAGACTACACTGGCACCACTGGTGATGCAGTTTAGTGAGTCCAGAGAGTGCACCGGCTCCAATGGCGATACACTGCAGTGAGTTCAGACAGTGCACTGGCACCACTGGGGTGCAGTGCAGTGAGTCCAGAGAGTGCACTGGCACCACTGGGGATGCAGTGCAGTGAGTCCAGAGAGTGCTCTGGCACCACTGAGCTACACTGCAGTGAGTCCAGTAATTGCACTGGCACCACTGGGGATGCACTGCTGTGAGTCCAGAGACTACACTGGCACCACTGCGGATGCAGTGCAGTGAGTCCAGAGAGTGCACTGGCACCACTGTTGATGCAGTGCAGTGACTCCAGAGAGTGCACTGGCACCACTGGGGATGCACTGCAGTGAGTCCAGAGAGTGCACTGGCACCACTGGGGATGCAGTGCACTGAGTCCAGAGAGTGCACTGGCACCACTGGGGATGCAGTGCACTGAGTCCAGAGAGTGCACTGGCACCACTGGGGATGCAGTGCAGTGAATACTGAGAGTGCAAAGGCACCACAAGGGATGCACTGCAGTGAGTCCAGAGAGTGCTCTGGCACCACAGGGGATGCAGTGCAGTGAGTCCAGAGAGTGCACTGGCACCAGTGGGGATGGACTGCAGTGAGTCCAGAGAGTGCACTGGCACCACTGGGGATGCAGTGCAGGTAGTCCAGAGAGTGCACTGGAACACTGGGGATGCAGTGCAGTCAGTGCAGAGAGTGCACTGGCACCAGTGCGGAAGCACTGCAGTGAGTCCAGAGAGTGCACTGGCACCACTGGGGATGCACTGCAGTGAGTCCAGAGAGTGCAGTGTCACAACTGGGGATGCAGTGCAGTGAGTCCAGAGAGTGCACTGGCACTACTGGGGATGCACTGCAGTGAGTCCAGAGAGTGCACTGGCACCACTGGAGATGCAGTGCAGGTAGTCCAGAGAGTGCACTGGAACACTGGGGATGCAGTGCAGTCAGTGCAGACAGTGCACTGGCACCAGTGCGGAAGCACTGCAGTGAGTCCAGAGAGTGCACTGGCACCACTGGGGATGCACTGCACTGAGTCCAGAGAGTGCAGTGGCACAACTGGGGATGCAGTGCAGTGAGTCCAGAGAGTGCACTGGCACCACTGGGGGTGCAGTGCAGTGAGTCCAGAGAGCGCCCTGGCACCAATGGGATGCAGTGCAGTGAGTCCAGAGAGTGCAGAGGCACCACTGGGGATGCACTGCAGTGAGTCCAGAGAGTGCACTGGCACCACTTGAGTCCAGAGAGTGCAGAGGCACCACTGGGGATGCACTGCAGTGAGTCCAGAGAGTGCACTGGCACCACTGGGGATGCAGTGCAGTGAGTCCAGAGAGTGCACTGGCACCACTGGGGATGCACTGCAGTGACTCCAGAGAGTGCACTGGCAACACTGGGGATGCACTGCAGTGAGTCCACAGAGTGCACTGGCACCACTGGGGATGCACTGCAGTGAGTCCAGAGAGTGCACTGGCACAACTGGGGATGCACACCGGTGAGTCCAGAGAGTGCACTGGCACCACTGGGGATGCACCCCGGTGAGTCCAGAGAGTGCACTCGCACCACTGGGGATGCACTGCAGTGAGTCCAGAGAGTGCACTGGCCCCACTGGGGATGTAGTGCAGTGAGTCCACAGAGGGCACTGGCACCACTGGGGATGCAGCGCAGTGACTCCAGAGAGTGCACTAGCACCACTGGGGATGCAGTGCAGTGAGTCCAGAGAGTGCACTGGCAGCACTGGAGTTGCAGTGCAGTGAGTCCAGAGAGTGCCCTGGAACCACTGGAGATACAGCACAGTGACTACAGAGAGTGCAATGTCAGCACTGGGGATGCAGTGCAGTGAGTCCAGAGAGTGCACTGGCACCACTGGGGATGCACTGCAGTGAGTCCAGTGAATGCACTGGCACCACTGGGGATGCACTACAGTGACTCGAAAGAGTGCCCTGGCACCACTGGGGATGCAGTGCAGTGAGTCCAGAGAGTGCACTGGAACACTGGGGATGCAGTGCAGGGAGTCCAGAGAGTGCACTGGCACCACTGGGGATGCAGTGCAGTGAGTCCAGAGAGTGCACTGGCACCACTGGGGATGCAGTGCAGTGAGCTCAGAGAGTGCACTGGCACCACTGGGGATGCAGTGCTGTGAGTCCAGAGAGTGCACTGGCACCACTGGGGATGCAGTGCAGTAAGTCCAGAGAGTGCACTGGCACCACTGATGATGCAGTGCACTGAGTCCAGAGAGTGCACTGTCAGCACTGGGGATGCACTGCAGTGAGTCCAGAGAGTGCACTGGCACCACTGGGGATGCACTGCAGTGAGTCCAGAGAGTGCACTGGCTCCAATGGGGATGCAGTGCAGTGAGTCCAGAGAGTGCACTGGCACCACTGGGGATGCAGTGCAGTGAGTCCTGAGAGTGCACTGGCACCACTGGGGATGCACTGCAGTGTGTCCAGAGAGTGCACTGGCACCACTGGGGATGCAGTGCAGTGAGTCCAGAGAGTGCTCTGGCACCACTGGGGATGCACTGCAGTGTGTCCAGAGAGTGCACTGGCACCACTGGGGATGCAGTGTAGTGAGTCCAGAGAGTGCACTGGCACCACTGGGGATGCACTGCAGTGAGTCCAGAGAGTTCACAGGCACCACTGGGGATGCAGTGCAGTGAGTCCTGAGATTGCACTGGCACCACTGGGGATGCAGTGCAGTGAGTCCAGAGAGTGCACTGGCACCACTGGGGATGCAGTTCAGTGAGTCCAGAGAGTGAACTGGCACCACTGGGGATGCAGTGCAGTGAGTCCAGAGAGTGCACTGGCACCACCGGGGATTCACAGCAGTGAGTCCAGAGAGTGCACTGGCACCACTGGGGATGCAGTGCAGTGAGTCCTGAGAGTGAACTGGCACCAATGGGATGCAGTGCAGTGAGTCCACAGAGTGCACTGGCACCACAGGGGATACACTGCAGTGAGTCCAGAGAGTGCACTGGCACCACTAGGGATGCAGCACAGTGAGTGCAGAGAGTGAACTGTCACCACTGGGGACGCAGCGCAGTGACTCCAGAGAGTGCGCTGGCACCATAGGGAATGCACTGCAGTGAGTCCAGAGAGTGCACTGGCACCAGTGGGGATGCACTGCAGTGGGTCCAGAGCGTGCACTGGCACCACTGGGGATGCAGTGCAGTGAGTCCAGAGAGTGCACTGGCACCATTGGGGATGCACTGCAGTGTCCAGAGAGTGCACTGGCACCACTGGAGATGCACTGCACTGAGTCCAGAGAGTGCACTGGCACCACTGGGGATGCACTGCAGTGAGTCCAGAGAGTGCACTGGCACCACTGGAGATGCACTGCACTGAGTCCAGAGAATGCACTGGCTCCACTGGGGATGCAGTGCAGTGAGTGCAGAGAGTGCACTAGCACAACAGGGGATGCACTGCAGTGACTCCAGAAAGTGCACTGGCACCACTGGGGATGCAGTGCAGTGAGTCCAGAGAGTGCACTGGCACCACTGGGGATGCAATGCAGTGAGTCCAGAGAGTTCTCTGGCACCACTGGGGATGCAGTTTAGTGAGTCCAGAGAGTGCACCGGCTCCAATGGGGATACACTGCAGTGAGTCCAGAGAGTGCACTGGCACCACTGGGGATGCAGTTCAGTGAGTCCAGAGAGCGCCCTTGCACCACTGGGGATAAACTGCAGTGAGTCCAGACAGTGCACTGGCACCACTGGGGATGCAGTTCAGTGAGTCCAGAGAGTGAACTGGCACCACTGGGGATTCAGTGCAAGGAGTCCAGAGAGTGCACTGGCACCACTGGGAATGCACTGCAGTGAGTACAGAGAGTGCACTGGCACCTAAGGGCCTGCACTGCAGTGAGTCCAGAGAGTGCACTGGCACCACTGGGGCTGCACTGCAGTAAGTCCAGAGAGCGCACTGGCACCACTGGGGATGCACTGCAGTGAGTCCAGAGAGTGCACTGGCACCACTGGGATGCAGTGCAGTGAGTCCACAGAGTGCACTGGCACCTCAGGGGATACACTGCAGTGAGTCCAGAGAGTGCACTGGCACCACTGGGGATGCAGCACAGTGAGTCTAGAGAGTGCACTGTCACCACTGCTTATGCAGCGCAGTGAGTCCAGAGAGTTCACTGGCACCACTGGGGATGCAGTTCAGTGAGTCCAGAGATTGCACTGGCACCACTGGGAATGCAGTGCAGTGAGTCCAGAGAGTGCACTGGCACCACTGGGGATGCACTGCAGTGAGTCCAGAGAGTGCACTGGCACCACTGGGGATGCACTGCACTGAGTCCAGAGAGTGCACTGGCACCACTGGGGATGCAATGCAGTGAGCCCAGAGAGTGCAATGGAACCACTGGGGATGCAGTGCAGTGAGTCCAGAGAGTGCACTGGCACCACTGGGGTTTTAGTGCAGTTAGTCCAGAGAGTGCACTGGCACCAATGGGGATGCAGTGCAGTGAGTCCTGAGAGTGCCCTTGCACCACTGGGGATAAACTGCAGTGAGTCCAGACAGTGCACTGGCACCACTGGGGATGCACTGCAGTGAGACCATAGAGTTCTCTGGCACCACTGGGGATGCAGTTTAGTGAGTCCAGAGAGTGCACTGGCTCCACTGGAGATACACTGCAGTGAGTCCAGAGAGTACACTGGCTCCACTGGGGATGCAGTGCAGTGAGTCCAGAGAGTGCACTGGCACCACTGGGGATGCACTGCAGTGAGTCCAGGGAGTGCTCTGGCACCACTGAGCTGCACTGCAGTGAGTCCAGAGATTGCACTGGCACCACTGGGGATGCACTGCAGTGAGTCCAGAGACTATACTGGCACCACTGGGTATGCAGTGCAGTGAGTCCAGAGAGTGCACTGGCACCACTGGGGATGCAGTGCAGTGACACCAGAGAGTGCACTGGCACCACTGGAGATGCAGTGCAGTGAGTCCAGAGAGTGCACTGTCACCACTGGTGATGCAGTGCAGTGAGTCCAGAGAGCCACTGGCACCACTGGGGATGCAGCGCAGTGAGTCCAGAGAGTGCACTGGCACCATTGGGGATGCAGTGCAGTGAGTCCAGAGAGCCACTGGCACCACTGGGGATGCAGCGCAGTGAGTCCAGAGAGTGCACTGGCACCATTGGGGATGCAGTGTACTAAGTCCAGAGAGTGCACTGGCATCACTGGGGATGCAGTGCAGTGAGTCCAGAGAGTGCACTCTCAGCACTGGGGATGCACTGCAGTGAGTCCAAAGAGTGCACTGGCACCACAGGGGATGCAGTGCAGTGAGTCCAGAGAGTGAACTGTCACCACTGGGGACGCAGCGCAGTGACTCCAGAGAGTGCGCTGGCACCATAGGGAATGCACTGCAGTGAGTCCAGAGAGTGCACTGGCACCACTGGGGATGCACTGCAGTGGGTCCAGAGCGTGCACTGGCACCACTGGGGATGCAGTGCAGTGAGTCCAGAGAGTGCACTGGCACCACTGGGGATGCACTGCAGTGAGTCCAGAGAGTGCACTGGCACCACTGGGGATGCAGTGCAGTGAGTCCAGAGAGTGCACTGGCACCACTGGTGATGCACTGCACTGAGTCCAGAGAGTGCACTGTCAGCACTGGGGATGCACTGCAGTGAGTCCAGAGAGTGCACTGGCACCACTGGAGATGCACTGCACTGAGTCCAGAGAGTGCACTGGCTCCACTGGGGATGCAGTGCAGTGAGTGCAGAGAGTGCACTGGCACCACTGGGGATGCAGTGCAGTGAGTCCAGAGAGTACACTGGCACCACTGGGGATGCACTGCAGTGAGTCCAGAGAATGCACTGGCACTAATGGGGATGCAGTGCAGTGACTCGAAAGAGTGCACTGGCACCACTGCGGATGCACTGCAGTGAGTCCGGAGAGTGCCCTGGCACCAATGGTGATGCAGTGCAGTGAGTCCAGAGAGTGCACTGGCACCACTGGGGATGCAGTGCAGTGAGTCCAGAGAGTGCACTGGCACCACTGGGGATGCAGTGCAGTGAGTCCAGAGAGTGCACTGGCACCACTGGGGATGCACTGCAGTGAGTCCAGAGTGTGTACTGGCACCACAGGGGATGCACTGCAGTGAGTGCAGAGAGTGCACTGGCACCACTGGGGATGCACCCCGGTGAGTCCAGAGAGTGCACTGGCACCACTGGGGATGCACTGCAGTGAGTCCAGAGAGTTCTCTGGCACCACTGGGGATGCAGTTTAGTGAGTCCAGAGAGTGCACCGGCTCCAATGGGGATACACTGCAGTGAGTCCAGAGAGTGCACTGGCACCACTGGGGATGCAGTTCAGTGAGTCCAGAGAGCGCCCTTGCACCACTGGGGATAAACTGCAGTGAGTCCAGACAGTGCACTGGCACCACTGGGGATGCAGTTCAGTGAGTCCAGAGAGTGAACTGGCACCACTGGGGATTCAGTGCAAGGAGTCCAGAGAGTGCACTGGCACCACTGGGAATGCACTGCAGTGAGTACAGAGAGTGCACTGGCACCTAAGGGCCTGCACTGCAGTGAGTCCAGAGAGTGCACTGGCACCACTGGGCCTGCACTGCAGTGAGTCCAGAGAGCGCACTGGCACCACTGGGGATGCACTGCAGTGAGTCCAGAGAGTGCACTGGCACCACTGGGATGCAGTGCAGTGAGTCCACAGAGTGCACTGGCACCTCAGGGGATACACTGCAGTGAGTCCAGAGAGTGCACTGGCACCACTGGGGATGCAGCACAGTGAGTCTAGAGAGTGCACTGTCACCACTGCTTATGCAGCGCAGTGAGTTCAGAGAGTTCACTGGCACCACTGGGGATGCAGTGCAGTGAGTCCAGAGATTGCACTGGCACCACTGGGGATGCAGTGCAGTGAGTCCAGAGAGTGCACTGGCACCACTGGGGATGCACTGCACTGAGTCCAGAGAGTGCACTGGCACCACTGGAGATGCAATGCAGTGAGCCCAGAGAGTGCAATGGAACCACTGGGGATGCAGTGCAGTGAGTCCAGAGAGTGCACTGGCACCACTGGGGTTTTAGAGCAGTTAGTCCAGAGAGTGCACTGGCACCAAGGGGGATGCAGTGCAGTGAGTCCTGAGAGTGCCCTTGCACCACTGGGGATAAACTGCAGTGAGTCCAGAGAGTGCACTGGCACCACTGGGGATGCACTGCAGTGAGACCATAGAGTTCTCTGGCACCACTGGGGATGCACTGCAGTGAGTCCAGGGAGTGCTCTGGCACCACTGAGCTGCACTGCAGTGAGTCCAGAGATTGCACTAGCACCACTGGGGATGCACTGCAGTGAGTCCAGAGACTACACTGGCACCACTGGGTATGCAGTGCAGTGAGTCCAGAGAGTGCTCTGGCACCACTGGGTATGCAGTGCAGTGAGTCCAGAGAGTGCACTGGCACCACTGTTGATGCAGTGCAGTGACACCAGAGAGTGCACTGGCACCACTGGGGATGCAGTGCAGGGAGTCCAGAGAGTGCACTGGCACCACTGGTGATGCAGTGCAGTGAGTCCAGAGAGCCACTGGCACCACTGGGGATGCAGTGCAGTGAGTCCAGAGAGTGCACTGGCACCATTGGGGATGCAGTGTACTAAGTCCAGAGAGTGCACTGGCACCACAGGGGATGGAGTGCAGTGAGACCAGAGAGTGCACTGGCTCCACTGGGTTGCAGTGCAGTGAGTCCAGAGAGTGCGCTGGCACCACTGGGGATGCAGTGCAGTGAGTCCAGAGAGTGCAGTCTCACCACTGGGGATGCAGTGCAGTGAGTCCAGAGAGTGCAGTGGCACCACTGGGGATGCAGTGCAGTGAGTCCAGAGAGTGCACTGGCACCACTGGGGATGCACCGCGGTGACTCCAGAGAGTGCACTGGCACCACCGGGGATTCACTGCAGTGAGTCCAGAGAGTGCACTGACAACACTGGGAATGCACTGCACTGAGTCCAGAGAGTGCACTGGCACCAGTGGGGGTGCAGTGCAGTGAGTCCAGAGAGTGCACTGGCACCACTGGGGATGCACTGTAGTGAGTCCAGAGAGTGCACTGGCACCACTGGGATGCACTGCAGTGAGTCCTGAGAGTGCAATGGCACCACAGGGGATACCCTGCAGTGAGTCCAGAGAGTGCACTGGCACCACTGGGGATGCAGCACAGGGACTACAGAGAGTGCACTGGCACCACTGGGGATGCACTGCAGTGAGTCCAGCGAGTGCACTGGCACCAGTGGGGATGCACTGCAGTGGGTCCAGAGAGTGCACTGGCACCACTGGGGATGCAGTGCAGTGAGTCCAGAGAGTGCACTGGCACCACGGGGGATGCACTGCAGTGAGTCCAGAGAGTGCACTGGCACCACTGGGGATGCACTGCAGTGAGTCCAGAGAGTGCACTGGCACCACTGGGGATGCAGTGCAGTTGAGTCCAGAGAGTGCACTGCCACAACAGGGGATGCAGTGCAGTGAGTCCAGAGAGTGCACTGGCACCACTGGGGATGCACCCTGGTGAGTCCTGAGATTGCACTGGCACCACTGGGGATGCACTGCAGTGAGTCCAGAGAGTGCACTGGCACCACTGGGGATGCAGTGCAGTGATTGCAGAGAGTGCACTGGCACCACTGGGGATGCACTGCAGTGAGTCCAGAGAGTGCACTGGCACCACTGCGGATGCACTGCAGTGAGTCCAGAAAGTGCACTGGCACCACTGGGGATGCACTGCACTGAGTCCAGAGACTGCACTGGCACCACTGGGGTTTTAGTGCAGTTAGTCTAGAGTGTGCACTGGCACCACTGGGATGCAGTGCAGTGAGTCCAGAGAGTGCCCTTGCACCACTGGGGATAAACTGCAGTGAGTCCAGACAGTGCACTGGCACCACTGGGGATGCACTGCAGTGAGACCAGAGAGTTCTCTGGCACCACTGGGGAAGCAGTTTAGTGAGTCCAGAGAGTGCACTGGCACCACTGGGGATGCAGTGCAGTGAGTCCAGTGAGTGCACTGGCACCACTGGGGATGCAGCACAGTGAGTCCAGAGAGTGCTCTGTCACCACTGATCTGCACTGCAGTGAGTCCAGAGATTGCACTGGCACCACTGGAGATGCACTGCAGTGAGTCCAGAGAGTGCACTGGCACCACTGTTGATGCAGTGCAGTGACACCAGAGAGTGCACTGGCACCACTGGGGATGCAGTGCAGTGAGTCCAGAGAGTGCACTGTCACCACTGGTGATGCAGTGCAGTGAGTCCAGAGAGCCACTGGCACCACTGGGGATGCAGTGCAGTGAGTCCAGAGAGTGCACTGGCACCATTGGGGATGCAGTGCAGTGAGTGCAGAGAGTGCACTGGCACCACTGGGGATGCAGTGCACTGAGTCCAGAGAGTGCACTCTCAGCACTGGGGATGCACTGCAGTGAGTCCAAAGAGTGCACTGGCACCACAGGGGATGCAGTGCAGTGAGACCAGAGAGTGCACTGGCTCCACTGGTGATGCAGTGCAGTGAGTCCAGAGAGTGCGCTGGCACCACTGGGGATGCAGTGCAGTGAGTCCTGAGAGTGCACTGGCACCACTGGGGATGCAGTGCAGTGAGTCCAGAGAGTGCACTGGCACCACTGGGATGCAGTGCAGTGTGTCCACAGAGTGCACTGGCACCACAGGGGATACACTGCAGTGAGTCCAGAGAGTACACTGGCACCACTAGGGATGCAGCACAGTGAGTCCAGAGAGTGAACTGTCACCACTGGGGACGCAGCGCAGTGACTCCAGAGAGTGCGCTGGCACCATAGGGAATGCACTGCAGTGAGTCCAGAGAGTGCACTGGCACCACTGGTGATGCAGTGCAGTGAGTCCAGAGAGTGCACTGGCACCACTGGTGATGCACTGCAGTGAGTCAAGAGAGTGCACTGTCAGCACTGGGGATGCAATGCAGTGAGTCCAGAGAGTGCACTGGCACCACTGGAGATGCACTGCACTGAGTCCAGAGAGTGCACTGGCTCCACTGGGGATGCAGTGCAGTGAGTGCAGAGAGTGCACTGGCACCACTGGGGATGCAGTGCAGTGAGTCCAGAGAGTACACTGGCACCACTGGGGATGCACTGCAGTGAGTCCAGAGAATGCACTGGCACTAATGGGGATGCAGTGCAGTGACTCGAAAGAGTGCACTGGCACCACTGCGGATGCACTGCAGTGAGTCCGGAGAGTGCCCTGGCACCTATGGTGATGCAGTGCAGTGAGTCCAGAGAGTGCACTGGCACCACTGGGGATGCAGTGCAGTGAGTCCAGAGAGTGCACTGGCACCACTGGGGATGCAGTGCAGTGAGTCCAGAGAGTGCACTGGCTCCACTGGGATGCAGTGCAGTGAGTCCAGAGAGTGCACCGGCTCCAATGGGGATACACTGCAGTGAGTCCAGAGAGTACACTGGCTCCACTGGGGATGCAGTGCAGGGACTACAGAGAGTGCACTGGCACCACTGGGGATGCACTGCAGTGAGTCCAGCGAGTGCACTGGCACCAGTGGGGATGCACTGCAGTGGGTCCAGAGAGTGCACTGGCACCACTGGGGATGCAGTGCAGTGAGTCCAGAGAGTGCACTGGCACCACGGGGGATGCACTGCAGTGAGTCCAGAGAGTGCACTGGCACCACTGGGGATGCACTGCAGTGAGTCCAGAGAGTGCACTGGCACCACTGGGGATGCAGTGCAGTTGAGTCCAGAGAGTGCACTGCCACAACAGGGGATGCAGTGCAGTGAGTCCAGAGAGTGCACTGGCACCACTGGGGATGCACCCTGGTGAGTCCTGAGATTGCACTAGCACCACTGGGGATGCACTGCAGTGAGTCCAGAGAGTGCACTGGCTCCACTGGGGATGCAGTGCAGTGATTGCAGAGAGTGCACTGGCACCACTGGGGATGCACTGCAGTGAGTCCAGAGAGTGCACTGGCACCACTGCGGATGCACTGCAGTGAGTCCAGAAAGTGCACTGGCACCACTGGGGATGCACTGCACTGAGTCCAGAGACTGCACTGGCACCACTGGGGTTTTAGTGCAGTTAGTCTAGAGTGTGCACTGGCACCACTGGGATGCAGTGCAGTGAGTCCAGAGAGTGCCCTTGCACCACTGGGGATAAACTGCAGTGAGTCCAGACAGTGCACTGGCACCACTGGGGATGCACTGCAGTGAGACCAGAGAGTTCTCTGGCACCACTGGGGAAGCAGTTTAGTGAGTCCAGAGAGTGCACTGGCACCACTGGGGATGCAGTGCAGTGAGTCCAGAGAGTGCACTGGCACCACTGGGGATGCAGCACAGTGAGTCCAGAGAGTGCTCTGTCACCACTGAGCTGCACTGCAGTGAGTCCAGAGATTGCACTGGCACCACTGGAGATGCACTGCAGTGAGTCCAGAGAGTGCACTGGCACCACTGTTGATGCAGTGCAGTGACACCAGAGAGTGCACTGGCACCACTGGGGATGCAGTGCAGTGAGTCCAGAGAGTGCACTGTCACCACTGGTGATGCAGTGCAGTGAGTCCAGAGAGCCACTGGCACCACTGGGGATGCAGTGCAGTGAGTCCAGAGAGTGCACTGGCACCATTGGGGATGCAGTGTACTAAGTCCAGAGAGTGCACTGGCACCACTGGGGATGCAGTGCACTGAGTCCAGAGAGTGCACTCTCAGCACTGGGGATGCACTGCAGTGAGTCCAAAGAGTGCACTGGCACCACAGGGGATGCAGTGCAGTGAGACCAGAGAGTGCACTGGCTCCACTGGTGATGCAGTGCAGTGAGTCCAGAGAGTGCGCTGGCACCACTGGGGATGCAGTGCAGTGAGTCCTGAGAGTGCACTGGCACCACTGGGGATGCAGTGCAGTGAGTCCAGAGAGTGCACTGGCACCACTGGGATGCAGTGCAGTGTGTCCACAGAGTGCACTGGCACCACAGGGGATACACTGCAGTGAGTCCAGAGAGTACACTGGCACCACTAGGGATGCAGCACAGTGAGTCCAGAGAGTGAACTGTCACCACTGGGGACGCAGCGCAGTGACTCCAGAGAGTGCGCTGGCACCATAGGGAATGCACTGCTGTGAGTCCAGAGAGTGCACTGGCACCACTGGTGATGCAGTGCAGTGAGTCCAGAGAGTGCACTGGCACCACTGGTGATGCACTGCAGTGAGTCAAGAGAGTGCACTGTCAGCACTGGGGATGCAATGCAGTGAGTCCAGAGAGTGCACTGGCACCACTGGAGATGCACTGCACTGAGTCCAGAGAGTGCACTGGCTCCACTGGGGATGCAGTGCAGTGAGTGCAGAGAGTGCACTGGCACCACTGGGGATGCAGTGCAGTGAGTCCAGAGAGTACACTGGCACCACTGGGGATGCACTGCAGTGAGTCCAGAGAATGCACTGGCACTAATGGGGATGCAGTGCAGTGACTCGAAAGAGTGCACTGGCACCACTGCGGATGCACTGCAGTGAGTCCGGAGAGTGCCCTGGCACCTATGGTGATGCAGTGCAGTGAGTCCAGAGAGTGCACTGGCACCACTGGGGATGCAGTGCAGTGAGTCCAGAGAGTGCACTGGCACCACTGGGGATGCAGTGCAGTGAGTCCAGAGAGTGCACTGGCTCCACTGGGATGCAGTGCAGTGAGTCCAGAGAGTGCACCGGCTCCAATGGGGATACACTGCAGTGAGTCCAGAGAGTACACTGGCTCCACTGGGGATGCAGTGCAGTGAGTCCAGAGAGTGCACTGGCACCACTGGGGATGCACTGCAGTGAGTTCAGGGAGTGCTCTGGTACCACTGAGCTGCACTGCAGTGAGTCCAGAGATTGCACTGGCACCACTGGGGATGCACTGCAGTGAGTCCAGAGACTACACTGGGACCACTGGGTATGCAGTGCAGTGAGTCCAGAGAGTGCACTGGCACCACTGTTGATGCAGTGCAGTGACACCAGAGAGTGCACTGGCACCACTGGGGATGCAGTGCAGTGAGTCCAGAGAGTGCACTGTCACCACTGGTGATGCAGTGCAGTGAGTCCAGAGAGCCACTGGCACCACTGGGGATGCAGTGCAGTGAGTCCAGAGAGTGCACTGGCACCATTGGGGATGCAGTGTACTAAGTCCAGAGAGTGCACTGGCACCACAGGGGATGAAGTGCAGTGAGACCAGAGAGTGCACTGGCTCCACTGGGGATGCAGTGCAGTGAGTCCAGAGAGTGCGCTGGCACCACTGGGGATGCAGTGCAGTGAGTCCTGAGAGTGCACTGGCACCACTGGGGATGCAGTGCAGTGAGTCCAGAGAGTGCAGTGGCACCACTGGGGATGCAGTGCAGTGACTCCAGAGAGTGCACTGGCACCACTGGGGATGCACCGCGGTGACTCCAGAGAGTGCACAGGCACCACCGGGGATTCACTGCAGTGAGTCCAGAGAGTGCACTGACAACACTGGGAATGCACTGCAGTGAGTACAGAGAGTGCACGGGCACCTCAGGGGCTGCACTGCAGTGAGTCCAGAGAGTGCACTGGCACCACTGGGGATGCACTGTAGTGAGTCCAGAGAGTGCACTGGCACCACTGGGATGCACTGCAGTGAGTCCTGAGAGTGCAATGGCACCACAGGGGATACCCTGCACTGAGTCCAGAGAGTGCACTGGCACCACTGGGGATGCACTGCAGTGAGTCCAGAGAGTGCACTGGCACCACTGGGGATGCAGTGCAGTGAGTCCAGAGAGTGCACTGGCACCACTGGGGATGCACTGCAGTGAGTCCAGAGAGTGCACTGTCAGCACTGGGGATGCACTGCAGTGAGTCCAGAGAGTGCACTGGCACCACTGGAGATGCACTGCACTGAGTCCAGAGAGTGCACTGGCTCCACTGGGGATGCAGTGCAGTGAGTGCAGAGAGTGCACTGGCACCACTGGGGATGCAGTGCAGTGAGTCCAGAGAGTGCACTGGCACCACTGGGGATGCACTGCAGTGAGTCCAGAGAATGCACTGGCACTAATGGGGATGCAGTGCAGTGACTCGAAAGAGTGCACTGGCACCACTGGGGATGCACTGCAGTGAGTCCGGAGAGTGCCCTGGCACCAATGGTGATGCAGTGCAGTGAGTCCAGAGAGTGCACTGGCACCACTGGGGATGCAGTGCAGTGAGTCCAGAGAGTGCACTGGCACCACTGGGGATGCACTGCAGTGAGTCCAGAGTGTGTACTGGCACCACAGGGGATGCACTGCAGTGAGTGCAGAGAGTGCACTGGCACCACTGGGGATGCACCCCGGTGAGTCCAGAGAGTGCACTGGCACCACTGGGGATGCACTGCAGTGAGTCCAGAGAGTTCTCTGGCACCACTGGGGATGCAGTTTAGTGAGTCCAGAGAGTGCACCGGCTCCAATGGGGATACACTGCAGTGAGTCCAGAGAGTGCACTGGCACCACTGGGGATGCAGTTCAGTGAGTCCAGAGAGCACCCTTGCACCACTGGGGATAAACTGCAGTGAGTCCAGACAGTGCACTGGCACCACTGGGGATGCAGTTCAGTGAGTCCAGAGAGTGAACTGGCACCACTGGGGATTCAGTGCAAGGAGTCCAGAGAGTGCACTGGCACCACTGGGAATGCACTGCAGTGAGTACAGAGAGTGCACTGGCACCTAAGGGCCTGCACTGCAGTGAGTCCAGATAGTGCACTGGCACCACTGGGGCTGCACTGCAGTGAGTCCAGAAAGCGCACTGGCACCACTGGGGATGCACTGCAGGGAGTCCAGAGAGTGCACTGGCACCACTGGGATGCAGTGCAGTGAGTCCACAGAGTGCACTGGCACCTCAGGGGATACACTGCAGTGAGTCCAGAGAGTGCACTGGCACCACTGGGGATGCAGCACAGTGAGTCTAGAGAGTGCACTGTCACCACTGCTTATGCAGCGCAGTGAGTCCAGAGAGTTCACTGGCACCACTGGGGATGCAGTGCAGTGAGTCCAGAGATTGCACTGGCACCACTGGGGATGCAGTGCAGTGAGTCCAGAGAGTGCACTGGCACCTAAGGGGATGCAGTGCAGTGAGTCCAGAGAGTGCACTGGCACAACTGGGGATGCACTGCAGTGAGTCCAGAGAGTGCACTGGCACCACTGGGGATGCAATGCAGTGAGCCCAGAGAGTGCAATGGAACCACTGGGGATGCAGTGCAGTGAGTCCAGAGAGTGCACTGGCACCAATGGGGATGCAGTGCACTGAGTCCTGAGAGTGCCCTTGCACCACTGGGGATAAACTGCAGTGAGTCCAGACAGTGCACTGGCACCACTGTCGATGCAGTGCAGTGAACCAGAGAGTGCACTGGCACCACTGGGGATGCAGTGCAGTGAGTCCAGAGAGTGCACTGGCACCACTGGGGATGCACTGCAGTGAGTCCAGAGAGTGCTCTGGCACCACTGAGCTGCACTGCAGTGAGTCCAGAGAGTGCACTGGCACCACTGGGGATGCACTGCAGTGAGTCCAGAGACTACACTGGTACCACTGGGGATGCAGTGCAGTGAGTCCAGAGAGTGCACTGGCACCACTGTTGATGCAGTGCAGTGAGTCCAGAGAGTGCACTGGCACCACTGGGTATGCACTGCAGTGAGTCCAGAGAGTGCACTGGCACCACTGGGGATGCAGTGCAGTGAGTCCATAGAGCCACTGGCACCACTGGGGATGCAGTGCAGTGAGTCCAGAGAGCGCCCTTGCACCACTGGGGATAAACTGCAGTGAGTCCAGACAGTGCACTGGCACCACTGGGGATGCAGTTCAGTGAGTCCAGAGAGTGCACTGGCACCACTGGGGATTCAGTGCAAGGAGTCCAGAGAGTGCACTGGCACCACTGGGGATTCAGTGCAAGGAGTCCAGAGAGTGCACTGGCACCTAAGGGCCTGCACTGCAGTGAGTCCAGAGAGTGCACTGGCACCACTGGGGCTGCACTGCAGTGAGTCCAGAGAGCGCACTGGCACCACTGGGGATGCACTGCAGTGAGTCCAGAGAGTGCACTGGCACCACTGGGATGCAGTGCAGTGAGACCACAGAGTGCACTGGCACCTCAGGGGATACACTGCAGTGAGTCCAGAGAGTGCACTGGCACCACTGGGGATGCAGCACAGTGAGTCTAGAGAGTTCACTGGCACCACTGGGGATGCAGTGCAGTGAGTCCAGAGATTGCACTGGCACCACTGGGAATGCAGTGCAGTGAGTCCAGAGAGTGCACTGGCACCTAAGGGGATGCAGTGCAGTGAGTCCAGAGAGTGCACTGGCACCACTGGGGATGCACTGCAGTGAGTCCAGAGATTGCACTGGCACCACTGGGAATGCAGTGCAGTGAGTCCAGAGAGTGCACTGGCACCTAAGGGGATGCAGTGCAGTGAGTCCAGAGAGTGCACTGGCACCACTGGGGATGCACTGCAGTGAGTCCAGGGAGTGCTCTGGCACCACTGAGCTGCACTGCAGTGAGTCCAGAGATTGCACTGGCACCACTGGGGATGCACTGCAGTGAGTCCAGAGACTACACTGGCACCACTGGGTATGCAGTGCAGTGAGTCCAGAGAGTGCACTGGCACCACTGTTGATGCAGTGCAGTGACACCAGAGAGTGCACTGGCACCACTGGGGATGCAGTGCAGTGAGTCCAGAGAGTGCACTGTCACCACTGGTGATGCAGTGCAGTGAGTCCAGAGAGCCACTGGCACCACTGGGGATGCAGTGCACTGAGTCCAGAGAGTGCACTCTCAGCACTGGGGATGCACTGCAGTGAGTCCAAAGAGTGCACTGGCACCACAGGGGATGCAGTGCAGTGAGACCAGAGAGTGCACTGGCTCCACTGGTGATGCAGTGCAGTGAGTCCAGAGAGTGCGCTGGCACCACTGGGGATGCAGTGCAGTGAGTCCTGAGAGTGCACTGGCACCACTGGGCATGCAGTGCAGTGAGTCCAGAGAGTGCACTGGCACCACTGGGATGCAGTGCAGTGTGTCCACAGAGTGCACTGGCACCACAGGGGATACACTGCAGTGAGTCCAGAGAGTGCACTGGCACCACTAGGGATGCAGCACAGTGAGTCCAGAGAGTGAACTGTCACCACTGGGGACGCAGCGCAGTGACTCCAGAGAGTGCGCTGGCACCATAGGGAATGCACTGCAGTGAGTCCAGAGAGTGCACTGGCACCACTGGTGATGCAGTGCAGTGAGTCCAGAGAGTGCACTGGCACCACTGGTGATGCACTGCAGTGAGTCCAGAGAGTGCACTGTCAGCACTGGGGATGCACTGCAGTGAGTCCAGAGAGTGCACTGGCACCACTGGAGATGCACTGCACTGAGTCCAGAGAGTGCACTGGCTCGACTGGGGATGCAGTGCAGTGAGTCCAGAGAGTGCACTGGCACCACTGGGGATGCAGTGCAGTGAGTCCAGAGAGTACACTGGCTCCACTGGGGATGCACTGCAGTGAGTCCAGAGAATGCACTGGCACCACTGGGGATGCACTGCAGTGAGTCCAGAGAGTGCACTGGCACCACTGGGGATGCAGTGCAGTGAGTCCAGAGAGTGCACTGGCACCACTGGGGATGCACCCTGGTGAGTCCTGAGATTGCACTGGCACCACTGGGGATGCACTGCAGTGAGTCCAGAGAGTGCACTGGCACCACTGGGGATGCAGTGCAGTGATTGCAGAGAGTGCACTGGCACCACTGGGGATGCAGTGCAGTTGAGTCCAGAGAGTGCACTGGCACCACTGGGGATGCACCCTGGTGAGTCCTGAGATTGCACTGGCACCACTGGGGATGCACTGCAGTGAGTCCAGAGAGTGCACTGGCACCACTGGGGATGCAGTGCAGTGAGTCCAGAGAGTGCACTGGCACCACTGGGGATGCAGCACAGTGAGTCCAGAGAGTGCTCTGGCACCACTGAGCTGCACTGCAGTGAGTCCAGAGATTGCACTGGCACCACTGGGGATGCACTGCAGTGAGTCCAGAGACTACACTGGTACCACTGGGGATGCAGTGCAGTGAGTCCAGAGAGTGCACTGGCACCACTGTTGATGCAGTGCAGTGAGTCCAGAGAGTGCACTGGCACCACTGGATATGCACTGCAGTGAGTCCAGAGAGTGCACTGGCACCACTGGGGATGCAGTGCAGTGAGTCCAGAGAGCCACTGGCACCACTGGGGATGCAGTGCAGTGAGTCCAGAGACTGCACATGCACCACTGGGGATGAAGTGCAGTGAGTCCAGAGAGTGCACTGGCACCATTGGGGATGCAGTGCACTGAGTCCAGAGAGTACACTGGCACCACTGGGGATGCAGTGCACTGAGTCCACAGAGTGCACTCTCAGCACCGGGGATGAACTGCAGTGAGTCCAAAGAGTGCACTGGCACCACAGGTGATGCACTGCAGTGAGTCCAGAGACTACACTGGCACCACTGGGGATGCAGTTTAGTGAGTCCAGAGAGTGCACCGGCTCCAATGGCGATACACTGCAGTGAGTTCAGACAGTGCACTGGCACCACTGGGGTGCAGTGCAGTGAGTCCAGAGAGTGCACTGGCACCACTGGGGATGCAGTGCAGTGAGTCCAGAGAGTGCTCTGGCACCACTGAGCTACACTGCAGTGAGTCCAGTAATTGCACTGGCACCACTGGGGATGCACTGCTGTGAGTCCAGAGACTACACTGGCACCACTGGGGATGCAGTGCAGTGAGTCCAGAGAGTGCACTGGCACCACTGTTGATGCAGTGCAGTGAGTCCAGAGAGTGCACTGGCACCACTGGGGATGCAGTGCAGTGAGTCCAGAGAGTGCACTGGCACTAATGGGGATGCACTGCAGTGAGCTCGGAGAGTGCACTGGCTCCACTGGTTATGCAGTGCAGTGAGTCCAGAGAGTGCACTGGCACCACTGGGGATGCACTGCAGTGAGTCCAGAGAGTGCAGTGGCACCATTGGGGATGCAGTGCACTGAGTCCAGAGAGTGCACTGGCACCACTGGGGATGCAGTGCACTGAGTCCAGAGAGTGCACTGGCACCACTGGGGATGCAGTGCAGTGAGTACTGAGAGTGCAAAGGCACCACAAGGGATGCACTGCAGTGAGTCCAGAGAGTGCACTGGCACCACTGGGGATGCAGTGCAGTGAGTCCAGAGAGTGCACTGGCACCACTGGGGATGCACTGCAGTTAGTCCAGAGAGTGCACTGGCACCACTGGGGATGCAGTGCAGGTAGTCCAGAGAGTGCACTGGAACACTGGGGATGCAGTGCAGGGAATCCAGAGAGTGCACTGGCACCAGTGCGGAAGCACTGCAGTGAGTCCAGAGAGTGCACTGCCACCACTGGGGATGCACTGCAGTGAGTCCGGAGAGTGCACTGGCACAACTGGGGATGCAGTGCAGTGAGTCCAGAGAGTGCACTGGCACCACTGGGGATGCAGTGCAGTGAGTCCAGAGAGTGCACTGGCACCAATGGGATGCAGTGCAGTGAGTCCAGAGAGTGCACTGGCACCACTGGGGATACACTGCAGTGAGTCCAGAGAGTGCACTGGCACCACTGGGGATGCAGTGCAGTGAGACCAGAGAGTGCACTGGCACCACTGGGGATGCAGTGCAGTGACTCCAGAGAGTGCACTGGCAACACTGGGGATGCACTGCAGTGAGTCCACAGAGTGCACTGGCACCACTGGGGATGCACTGCGGTGAGTCCAGAGAGTGCACTGGCACCACTGGGGATGCACCCCGGTGAGTCCAGAGAATGCACTGGCACCACTGGGGATGCACCGCAGTGAGTCCAGAGAGTGCACTGGCACCACTGGGGATGCACCCCGGTGAGTCCAGAGAATGCACTGGCACCACTGGGGATGCACCCCGGTGAGTCCAGAGAGTGCACTCGCACCACTGGGGATGCACTGCAGTGAGTCCAGAGAGTGCACTGGCCCCACTGGGGATGTAGTGCAGTGAGTCCACAGAGGGCACTGTCACCACTGGGGATGCAGCGCAGTGACTCCAGAGAGTGCACTGGCACCACTGGGGATGCAGTGCAGTGAGTCCAGAGAGTGCACTGGCACCACTGGAGATGCAGTGCAGTGAGTCCACAAAGTGCACTGGCACCACTGGTGATGCACTGCAGTGAGTCCAGAGAGTTCACTGGCACCACTGGGGTGCAGTGCAGTGAGTCCAGAGATTGCACTGGCACCACTGGGGATGCATTGCAGTGAGTCCAGAGAGTACACTGGCACCACTGGGGATGCACTGCAGTGAGTCCAGAGAGTGAACTGGCACCACTGGGGATGCAGTGCTGTGAGTCCAGAGAGTGCACTGGCACCACCGGAGATACACTGCAGTGAGTCCAGAGAGTGCACTGACACCACTGGGAATGCACTGCATTGAGTACAGAGAGTGCACTGGCACCTCAGGGGCTGCACTGCAGTGAGTCCAGAGAGTGCACTGGCACCACAGGGGATACATTGTAGTGAGTCCAGAGAGTGCACTGGCACCACTAGGGATGCAGCACAGTGAGTCCAGAGAGTGAACTGTCACCACTGGGGACGCAGCGCAGTGACTCCAGAGAGTGCACTGGCACCACTGGTGATGCACTGCAGTGAGTCCAGAGAGTGCACTGGCACCACTGGGGATGCACTGCAGTGAGTCCAGAGAGTGCACTGGCACCACTGGAGATGCACTGCACTGAGTCCAGAGAGTGCACTGGCTCCACTGGGGATGCAGTGCAGTGAGTGCAGAGAGTGCACTAGCACAACAGGGGATGCACTGCAGTGACTCCAGAAAGTGCACTGGCACCACTGGGGATGCAGTGCAGTGAGTCCAGAGAGTGCACTGGCACCACTGGTGATGCAGTGCTGTGAGTCCAGAGAGTACACTGGCACCACTGGGGATGCACTGCAGTGACTCCAGAGAATGCACTGGCACTAATGGGGATGCAGTGCAGTGACTCGAAAGAGTGCACTGGCACCACTGCGGATGCACTGCAGTGAGTCCGGAGAGTGCCCTGGCACCAATGGTGATGCAGTTCAGTGAGTCCAGAGAGTGCACTGGCACCACTGGGGATGCAGTGCAGTGAGTCCAGAGAGTGCACTGTCAGCACTGGGGATGCAGTGCAGTGAGTCCAGAGAGTGCACTGGCACCTAAGGGGATGCAGTGCAGTGAGTCCAGAGAGTGTACTGGCACCACAGGGGATGCAGTGCAGTGAGTCCAGAGAGTGCACTGGCACCACTGGGGATGCACCCCGGTGAGTCCAGAGAGTTCTCTGGCACCACTGGGGATGCAGTTTAGTGAGTCCAGAGAGTGCACCGGCTCCAATGGGGATACACTGCAGGGAGTCCAGAGAGTGCACTGGCACCACTGGGGATGCAGTGCAGTGAGTCCAGAGAGTGCCCTTGCACCACTGGGGATGCACTGCAGTGAGTCCAGACAGTGCACTGGCACCACTGGGGATGCACTGCAGTGAGTCCAGAGAGTGAACTGGCACCACTGGTGATGTAGTGCAGTGAGTCCAGAGAGTGCACTGGCACCACCGGGGATTCAGTGCAAGGAGTCCAGAGAGTGCACTGGCACCACTGGGAATGCACTGCAGTGAGTACAGAGAGTGCACAGTCACCTAAGGGTCTGCACTGCAGTGAGTCCAGAGAGTGCACTGGCACCACTGGTGCTGCACTGCAGTGAGTCCAGAGAGCGCACTGGCACCACTGGGGATGCACTGCAGTGAGTCCAGAGAGTGCACTGGCACCACTGGGATGCAGTGCAGTGAGTCCACAGAGTGCACTGGCACCTCAGGGGATACACTGCAGTGAGTCCTGAGAGTGCACTGGCAGCACTGGGGATGCAATGCAGTGAGTCTAGAGAGTGCACTGTCACCACTGCTTATGCAGCGCAGTGAGTCCAGAGAGTTCACTGGCACCACTGGGGTTTTAGTGCAGTTAGTCCAGAGAGTGCACTGGCACCAATGGGGATGCAGTGCAGTGAGTCCTGAGAGTGCCCTTGCACCACTGGGGATAAACTGCAGTGAGTCCAGACAGTGCACTGGCACCACTGGGGATGCAGTGCAGTGACTCCAGAGAGTTCTCTGGCACCACTGGGGATGCAGTTTAGTGAGTCCAGAGAGTGCACCGGCTCCAATGGAGATACACTGCAGTGAGTCTAGAGAGTATACTGGCTCCACTGGGGATGCAGTGCAGTGAGTCCAGAGAGTGTACTGGCACCACTGGGGATGCACTGCAGTGAGTCCAGAGAGTGCTCTGGCACCACTGAGCTGCACTGCTGTGAGTGCAGAGATTGCACTGGCACCACTGGGGATGCACTGCAGTGAGTCCAGAGAGTGCACTGGCACCACTGGGGATGCAGTGCAGTGAGTCCAGAGAGTGCACTGGCACCACTGTTGATGCAGTGCAGTGACTCCAGAGAGTGCACTGGCACCACTGGGGATGCAGTTTAGTGAGTCCAGAGAGTGCACCGGCTCCAATGGGGATACACTGCAGGGAGTCCAGAGAGTGCACTGGCACCACTGGGGATGCAGTGCAGTGAGTCCAGAGAGTGCCCTTGCACCACTGGGTGTGCACTGCAGTGAGTCCAGACAGTGCACTGGCACCACTGGGGATGCACTGCAGTGAGTCCAGAGAGTGAACTGGCACCACTGGTGATGTAGTGCAGTGAGTCCAGAGAGTGCACTGGCACCACCGGGGATTCAGTGCAAGGAGTCCAGAGAGTGCACTGGCACCACTGGGAATGCACTGCAGTGAGTACAGAGAGTGCACAGTCACCTAAGGGCCTGCACTGCAGTGAGTCCAGAGAGTGCACTGGCACCACTGGTGCTGCACTGCAGTGAGTCCAGAGAGCGCACTGGCACCACTGGGGATGCACTGCAGTGAGTCCAGAGAGCGCACTGGCACCACTGGGATGCAGTGCAGTGAGTCCACAGAGTGCACTGGCACCTCAGGGGATACACTGCAGTGAGTCCTGAGAGTGCACTGGCACCACTGGGGATGCAATGCAGTGAGTCTAGAGAGTGCACTGTCACCACTGCTTATGCAGCGCAGTGAGTCCAGAGAGTTCACTGGCACCACTGGGGTTTTAGTGCAGTTAGTCCAGAGAGTGCACTGGCACCAATGGGGATGCAGTGCAGTGAGTCCTGAGAGTGCCCTTGCACCACTGGGGATAAACTGCAGTGAGTCCAGACAGTGCACTGGCACCACTGGGGATGCAGTGCAGTGACTCCAGAGAGTTCTCTGGCACCACTGGGGATGCAGTTTAGTGAGTCCAGAGAGTGCACCGGCTCCAATGGAGATACACTGCAGTGAGTCTAGAGAGTGTACTGGCTCCACTGGGGATGCAGTGCAGTGAGTCCAGAGAGTGTACTGGCACCACTGGGGATGCACTGCAGTGAGTCCAGAGAGTGCTCTGGCACCACTGAGCTGCACTGCTGTGAGTGCAGAGATTGCACTGGCACCACTGGGGATGCACTGCAGTGAGTCCAGAGAGTGCACTGGCACCACTGGGGATGCAGTGCAGTGAGTCCAGAGAGTGCACTGGCACCACTGTTGATGCAGTGCAGTGAGTCCAGAGAGTGCACTGTCACCACTGGGGATGCAGTGCAGTGAGTCCAGAGAGTGCACTGTCACCACTGGTGATTCATTGCAGTGAGTCCAGAGAGCCACTGGCACCACTGGGGATGCAGTGCAGTGAGTCCAGAGAGTGCACTGGCACCATTGGGGATGCAGTGTACTGAGTCCAGAGAGTGCACTGGCACCACTGGGGATGCAGTGCACTGAGTCCAGAGAGTGCACTCTAAGCACTGGGAATGCACTACAGTGAGTCCAAAGAGTGCACTGGCACCACAGGGGATGCAGTGCAGTGAGACCAGAGAGTGCACTGGCACCACTGGGGATGCAGTGCAGTGAGTCCAGAGAGTGCACTGGTTCCACTGGTGATGCAGTACAGTGAGTCCAGAGAGTGCACTGGCACCACTGGGGATGCAGTGCAGTGAGTCCTGAGAGTGCAATGGCACCACTGGGGATGCAGTGCAGTGAGTCCAGAGAGTGCACTGGCACCACTGGGGATGCAGTTCAGTGAGTCCAGAGAGTGCACTGGCACCACTGGAGTTGCAGTGCAGTGAGTCCAGAGAGTGCACTGACACCACTGGGAATGCACTGCAGTGAGTACAGAGAGTGCACTTTCACCTCAGGGGCTGCACTGCAGTGAGTCCAGAGAGTGCACTGGCACCACTGGGGATGCACTGCAGTGAGTCCAGAGAGTGCACTGGCACCACTGGGATGCACCCCGGTGAGTCCTGAGAGTGCAATGGCACCACAGGGGATACCCTGCACTGAGTCCAGAGAGTGCACTGGCACCACTGGAGATGCAGCACAGTAGGTCCAGAGAGTGAACTGTCACCACTGGGGACGCAGCGCAGTGACTACAGAGAGTGCACTGGCACCACTGGGGATGCACTACAGTGAGTCCAGAGAGTGCACTGGCACCAGTGGGGATGCACTGCAGTGGGTCCAGAGAGTGCACTGTCACCACTGGGGATGCAGTGCAGTGAGTCCAGAGAGTGCACTGGCACCACTGGGGATGCACTGCAGTGAGTCCAGAGAGTGCACTGGCACCACTGGGGATGCAGTGCAGTGAGTCCAGAGAGTGTACTGGCACCAATGGTGATGCACTGCAGTGAGTCCAGAGAGTGCACTGTCAGCACTGGGGATGCAGTGCAGTGAGTCCAGAGAGTGCACTGGCACCACTGGGGATGCACTGCAGTGAGTCCAGAGAGTGCACTGGCTCCACTGGGGATGCACTGCTCTGAGTCCAGAGAGTGCACTGGCACCACTGGAATGGAAAGAAGTGAGTCCAGAGAGTGCAATGGAACCACTGGGGATGCAGTGCAGTGAGTCCAGAGAGTGCACTGGCACCACTGGGGATGCAGTGCAGTGAGTCCAGAGAGTGCACTGGCACTTCTGGGGATGCAGTGCAGTGAGTGCAGAGAGTGCACTAGCACAACAGGGGATGCACTGCAGTGAGTCCAGAGAGTGCACTGGCACCACTGGGGATGCAGTGCAGTGAGTCCAGAGAGTGCACTGGCACCACTGGTGATGCAGTGCAGTGAGTCCAGAGAGTACACTGGCACCACTGGGGATGCAGTTCAGTGAGTCCAGAGAGTGTACTGGCACCACAGGGGATGCACTGCAGTGAGTCCAGAGAGTGCACTGGCACCACTGGGGATGCAGTGCAGTTGAGTCCAGAGAGTGCACTGGCACAACAAGGGATGCAGCACAGTGAGTCCAGAGAGTGCACTGGCACCACTGGGGATGCACCCTGGTGAGTCCAGAGAGTGCACTGACACCACTGGGGATGCACTGCAGTGAGTCCAGAGAGTGCACTGGCACCACTGGGTTTGCAGTGCAGTGAGTGCAGAGAGTGCACTGGCACCACTGGGGATGCAGTGCAGTGAGTGCAGAGAGTGCACTGGCAACACTGGTGATGCACTGCAGTGAGTCCAGAGAGTGCACTGGCACCACTGGGGATGCAGTGCAGTGAGTCCAGAGAGTGCACTGGCACCACTGGGGATGCAGTGCTGTGAGTCCAGAGAGTGCACTGGCACCACTGGGGATGCAGTGCAGTGACTCCAGAGAGTGCACTGGCACCACTGGGGATGCAGTGCAGTGAGTCCAGAGAGTGCACTGGCACCACTGGGGATGCAGTGCAGGGAGTCCAGAGAGTGCACTGGCACAAAAGGGGATGCAGTGCAGTGAGTCCAGAGAGTGCACTGGCACCACTGGGGATGCAGTGCAGTGAGTCCAGAGAGTGCACTAGCACCACTGGGGATGCACTGCAGTGAGTCCAGAGAGTGCAGTGGCACCACTGGGGATGCAGTGCAGTGAGTCCAGAGAGTACACTGGCACCACTGGGGATGCAGTGCAGTGAGTCCAGAGAGTGCACTGTCAGCACTGGGGATGCAGTGCAGTGAGTCCAGAGAGTGCACTGGCACCACTGGGGATGCACTGCAGTGAGTCCAGAGACTGCACTGGCACCACTGGGGATGCAGTGCAGTGAGTCCAGAGAATGCACTGGCACCATGGGGATGCACTGCAGTGACTCGAACGTGTGCACTGGCACGACTGGGGATACACTGCAGTGAGTCCGGAGAGTGCCCTGGCACCAATGGTGATGCAGTGCAGTGATCCAGAGAGTGCACTGGAACCACTGGGGATGCAGTGCAGTGAGTCCAGAGAGTGCACTGGCACCACTGGGGATGCAGTGCAGTGACTCAAGAGAGTGCACAGGCACCACTGGGGATGCAGTGCAGTGAGTCCAGAGAGTGCAATGGCACCACAGGGGATGCACTGCAGTGATTCCAGAGAGTGCACTGTCACCACTGGGGATGCAGTGCAGTGAGTCCAGAGAGTGCACTGGCACCAGTGGGGGTGCACTGCAGTGAGTCCAGAGACTGCACTGGCACCACAGAGGATGCAGTGCAGTGAGTCCAGAGAGTGCACTGGCACCACTGGGGATGCACTGCAGTGAGTCCAGAGAGTGCAGTGGCACCACTGGGGATGCAGTGCAGTGAGTGCAGAGAGTGCACTGGCACCACTGGGGATGCAGTGCAGTGTGTGCAGAGAGTGCACTGGCACCACTGGGGATGCAGTGCAGTGAGTCCAGAGAGTGCACTGGCACCACTGGGGATGCAGTGCAGTGAGTCCAGAGAGTGCACTGGCACCACTGGGGATGCAGTGCAGTGAGTCCAGAGAGTGCACTGGCACCACTGGGGATGCACTGCAGTGAGTCCAGAGAGTGCACTGGCACCACTGGGGATGCAGTGCAGTGAGTCCAGAGAGTGCAGTGGCACCATTGGGGATGCACTGCAGTGAGTCCAGAGAGTGCAGTGGCACCAATGGGGATGCAGTGCAGTGACTCCAGAGAGTGCACTGGCACCACTGGGGATGCAGTGCAGTGAGTCCAGAGAGTGCACTGGCACCACTGGGGATGCAGTGCAGTGAGTCCAGAGAGTGCACTGGCACCAGTGGGGAAGCACTGCAGTGAGTCCAGAGAGTGCACTGGCACCACTGGGGATGCACTGCACTGAGTCCAGAGAGTGCACTGACACCACTGGGGATGCAATGCAGTGAGTCCAGAGAGTGCCCTGGCACCACTGGGGATGCAGTGCAGTGAGTGCAGAGAGTGCACTGGCACAACAGGGGATGCACTGCAGTGACTCCAGAAAGTGCACTGGCACCACTGGGGATGCACTGCAGTGAGTCCAGAGAGTGCACTGGCACCGCTGGTGATGCAGTGCAGTGAGTCCAGAGAGTAAACTGGCACCACTGGTGATGCACTGCAGTGAGTCCAGAGAGTGTACTGGCACCACAGGGGATGCAGTGCAGTGAGTCCAGCGAGTGCACTGGCACCACTAGGGATGCACCCCGGTGAGTCCAGAGAGTGCACTGGCACCACTGGGGATGCAGTGCAGTGAGTCCAGAGAGTGCACTGGCACCACTGGGGTTTTAGTGCAGTGAGTCCAGAGAGTGCATTGGCACCACTGGGGATGCAGTGCTGTGAGTCCAGAGAGTGCCCTGGCACCACTGGGGATGCAGTGAGTCCAGACAGTGCACTGGCACCACTGGCGATGCACTGCAGTGAGTCCAGAGAGTTCTCTGGCACCACTGGGGATGCAGTTTAGTGAGTCCAGAGAGTGCACCGGCTCCAATGGCGATACACTGCAGTGAGTCCAGACAGTGCACTGGCACCACTGGTGATGCAGTGCAGTGAGTCCAGAGAGTGCACTGGCACCACTGGGGATGCAGTGCAGTGAGTCCAGAGAGTGCTCTGGCACCACTGAGCTACACTGCAGTGAGTCCAGTAATTGCACTGGCACCACTGGGGATGCACTGCTGTGAGTCCAGAGACTACACTGGCACCACTGGGGATGCAGTGCAGTGAGTCCAGAGAGTGCACTGGCACCACTGTTGATGCAGTGCAGTGAGTCCAGAGAGTGCACTGGCACCACTGGGGATGCAGTGCAGTGAGTCCAGAGAGTGCACTGGCACCACTGGGGATGCACTGCAGTGAGCTCAGAGAGTGCACTGGCACCACTGGGGATGCACTGCAGTGAGTCCAGAGAGTGCAGTGGCACCATTGGGGATGCAGTGCACTGAGTCCAGAGAGTGCACTGGCACCACTGGGGATGCAGTGCAGTGAGTCCAGAGAGTGCACTGGCACCACTGGGGATGCAGTGCAGTGAGTCCTGAGAGTGCAAAGGCACTACAAGGGATGCACTGCAGTGAGTCCAGAGAGTGCACTGGCACCACTGGGGATGCAGTGCAGTGAGTCCAGAGAGTGCACTGGCACCACTGGGGATGCAGTGCAGGTAGTCCAGAGAGTGCACTGGAACACTGGGGATGCAGTGCAGTGAGTGCAGAGAGTGCACTGGCACCACTGGGGATGCACTGCAGTGAGTCCAGAGAGTGCAATGGAACCACTGGGGATGCAGTGCAGGTAGTCCAGAGAGTGCACTGGAACACTGGGGATGCAGTGCAGTGAGTCCTGAGAGTGCAAAGGCACTACAAGGGATGCACTGCAGTGAGTCCAGAGAGTGCACTGGCACCACTGGGGATGCAGTGCAGTGAGTCCAGAGAGTGCACTGGCACCACTGGGGATGCACTGCAGTGAGTCCAGAGAGTGCACTGGCACCACTGGGGATGCAGTGCAGTGAGTCCAGAGAGTGCACTGGCACCACTGGGGATGCACTGCAGTGAGTCCAGAGAGTGCACTGGCACCACTGGGGATGCACTGCAGTGAGTCCAGAGAGTGCACTGGCACCACTGGGGATGCACTCCGGTGAGTCCAGAGAGTGCACTGGCACCACTGGGGATGCACCCCGGTGAGTCCAGAGAGTGCACTGGCACCACTGGGGATGCACTGCAGTGAGTCCAGGGAGTGCACTGGCCCCACTGGGGATGTAGTGCAGTGAGTCCACAGAGGGCACTGGCACCACTGGGGATGCAGCGCAGTGAGTCCAGAGAGTGCACTGGCACCACTGGGGATGCAGTGCAGTGAGTCCAGAGAGTGCACTGGCACCACTGGAGTTGCAGTGCAGTGAGTCCAGAGAGTGCCCTGGAACCACTGGGGATGCAGTGCAGTGACTACAGAGAGTGCACTGTCTCCACTGGGGATGCAGTGCAGTGAGTCCAAAGAGTGCACTGCCACCACTGGTGATGCAGTGCAGTGAGTCCAGAGAGTGCACTGTCAGCACTGTGGATGCAGTGCAGTGAGTCCAGAGAGTGCACTGGCACCACTGGGGATGCACTGCAGTGAGTCCATAGAGTGCACTGGCACCACTGGGGATGCAGTGCAGTGAGTCCAGAGAGTGCACTGGCACCACTGGGGATGCAGTGCAGTGAGTCCAGAGAGTGCACTGGCACAAAAGGTGATGCACTGCAGTGAGTCCAGAGAGTGCACTGGCACCACTGGGGATGTAGTGCAGTGAGTCCAGAGAGTGCACTGGCACCACTGGGGATGCACTGCACTGAGTCCAGAGAGTGCAGTGGCACCACTGGGGATGCAGTGCACTGAGTCCAGAGAGTACACTGGCACCACTGGGGATGCAGTGCAGTGAGTGCAGAGAGTGCACTGGCACCTTGGGGATGCAGTGCAGTGAGTCCAGAGAGTGCACTGGCACCACTGGGGTTGCACTGCAGTGAGTCCAGAGAGTGCACTGGCACCACTGGGGATGCACTGCAGTGAGTCCGGAGAGTGCCCTGGCACCAATGGTGATGCAGTGCAGTGATACAGAGAGTGCACTGGAACCACTGGGGATGCAGTGCAGGGAGTCCAGAGAGTGCACTGGCACCACTGGGGATGCACTGCAGTGAGTCCAGAGAGTGCAGTGGCACAACTGGGGATGCAGTGCAGTGAGTCCAGAGAGTGCACTGGCACCACTGGGGATGCAGTGCAGTGAGTCCAGAGAGTGCACTGGCACCACTGGGGATGCACTGCAGTGAGTCCAGAGAGTGCACTGGCACCACTGGGGATGCAGTGCAGTGAGTCCAGAGAGTGCACTGGCCCCACTGGGGATGCACTCCGGTGAGTCCAGAGAGTGCACTGGCACCACTGGGGATGCACCCCGGTGAGTCCAGAGAGTGCACTGGCACCACTGGGGATGCACTGCAGTGAGTCCAGGGAGTGCACTGGCACCACTGGGGATGTAGTGCAGTGAGTCCACAGAGGGCACTGGCACCACTGGGGATGCAGCGCAGTGAGTCCAGAGAGTGCACTGGCACCACTGGGGATGCAGTGCAGTGAGTCCAGAGAGTGCACTGGCACCACTGGGGATGCACTGCAGTGAGTCCAGAGAGTGCCCTGGAACCACTGGGGATGCAGTGCAGTGACTCCAGAGAGTGCACTGTCTCCACTGGGGATGCAGTGCAGTGAGTCCAAAGAGTGCACTGCCACCACTGGTGATGCAGTGCAGTGAGTCCATAGAGTGCACTGTCAGCACTGTGGATGCAGTGCAGTGAGTCCAGAGAGTGCACAGGCACCACTGGGGATGCACTGCAGTGAGTCCAGAGAGTGCACTGGCACCACTGGGGATGCAGTGAAGTGAGTCCAGAGAGTGCACTGGCACCACTGGGGATGCAGTGCAGTGAGTCCAGAGAGTGCACTGGCACAAAAGGTGATGCACTGCAGTGAGTCCAGAGAGTGCACTGGCACCAGTGGGTATGCACTGCAGTGAGTCCAGAGAGTGCACTGGCACCACTGGGGATGTACTGCAGTGAGTCCAGAGAGTGCAGTGGCACCACTGGGGATGCAGTGCAGTGACTACAGAGAGTGCACTGTCTCCACTGGGGATGCAGTGCAGTGAGTCCAAAGAGTGCACTGCCACCACTGGTGATGCAGTGCAGTGAGTCCAGAGAGTGCACTGTCAGCACTGTGGATGCAGTGCAGTGAGTCCAGAGAGTGCACTGGCACCACTGGGGATGCACTGCAGTGAGTCCATAGAGTGCACTGGCACCACTGGGGATGCAGTGCAGTGAGTCCAGAGAGTGAACTGGCACCACTGGGGATGCAGTGCAGTGAGTCCAGAGAGTGCACTGGCACAAAAGGTGATGCACTGCAGTGAGTCCAGAGAGTGCACTGGCACCACTGGGGATGTAGTGCAGTGAGTCCAGAGAGTGCACTGGCACCACTGGGGATGCACTGCAGTGAGTCCAGAGAGTGCAGTGGCACCACTGGGGATGCAGTGCACTGAGTCCAGAGAGTACACTGGCACCACTGGGGATGCAGTGCAGTGAGTGCAGAGAGTGCACTGGCACCTTGGGGATGCAGTGCAGTGAGTCCAGAGAGTGCACTGGCACCACTGGGGTTGCACTGCAGTGAGTCCAGAGAGTGCACTGGCACCACTGGGGATGCACTGCAGTGAGTCCGGAGAGTGCCCTGGCACCAATGGTGATGCAGTGCAGTGATACAGAGAGTGCACTGGAACCACTGGGGATGCAGTGCAGGGAGTCCAGAGAGTGCACTGGCACCACTGGGGATGCACTGCAGTGAGTCCAGAGAGTGCAGTGGCACAACTGGGGATGCAGTGCAGTGAGTCCAGAGAGTGCACTGGCACCACTGGGGATGCAGTGCAGTGAGTCCAGAGAGTGCACTGGCACCACTGGGGATGCACTGCAGTGAGTCCAGAGAGTGCACTGGCACCACTGGGGATGCAGTGCAGTGAGTCCAGAGAGTGCACTGGCCCCACTGGGGATGCACTCCGGTGAGTCCAGAGAGTGCACTGACACCACTGGGGATGCACCCCGGTGAGTCCAGAGAGTGCACTGGCACCACTGGGGATGCACTGCAGTGAGTCCAGGGAGTGCACTGGCCCCACTGGGGATGTAGTGCAGTGAGTCCACAGAGGGCACTGGCACCACTGGGGATGCAGCGCAGTGAGTCCAGAGAGTGCACTGGCACCACTGGGGATGCAGTGCAGTGACTACAGAGAGTGCACTGGCACGACTGGAGTTGCAGTGCAGTGAGTCCAGAGAGTGCCCTGGAACCACTGGGGATGCAGTGCAGTGACTCCAGAGAGTGCACTGTCTCCACTGGGGATGCAGTGCAGTGAGTCCAAAGAGTGCACTGCCACCACTGGTGATGCAGTGCAGTGAGTCCATAGAGTGCACTGTCAGCACTGTGGATGCAGTGCAGTGAGTCCAGAGAGTGCACTGGCACCACTGGGGATGCAGTGCAGTGAGTCCAGAGAGTGCACTGGCACCACTGGGGATGCAGTGCAGTGAGTCCAGAGAGTGCACTGGCACAAAAGGTGATGCACTGCAGTGAGTCCAGAGAGTGCACTGGCACCAGTGGGTATGCACTGCAGTGAGTCCAGAGAGTGCACTGGCACCACTGGGGATGCACTGCAGTGAGTCCAGAGAGTGCAGTGGCACCACTGGGGATGCAGTGCACTGAGTCCAGAGAGTACACTGGCACCACTGGGGATGCAGTGCAGTGAGTGCAGAGAGTGCACTGGCACCACTGGGGATGCAGTGCAGTGAGTCCAGAGAGTGCACTGGCACCACTGGGGTTGCACTGCAGTGAGTCCAGAGAGTGCACTGGCACCACTGGGGATGCACTGCAGTGAGTCCAGAGAATGCACTGGCACCACTGGGGATGCAGTGCAGTGACTCGAAAGAGTGCACTGGCACCACTGGGGATGCACTGCAGTGAGTCCGGAGAGTGCCCTGGCACCAATGGTGATGCAGTGCAGTGATACAGAGAGTGCACTGGAACCACTGGGGATGCAGTGCAGTGAGTCCAGAGAGTGCACTGGCACCAACTGGAGCTGCACTGCAGTGAGTCCTGAGATTGCACTGGCACCACTGGGGATGCAGTGCAGTGAGTCCAGAGACTACACTGGCACCACTGGAAATGCACTGCAGTGAGTCCAGAGAGAGCACTGGCACCACTGGGGATGCAGTGTAGTGACTCCAGAGAGTGCACTGGCACCACTGGGGATGCAGTGCAGTGAGTCCAGAGAGTACACTGGCACCTCAGGGGCTGCACTGCAGTGAGTCCAGAGAGTGCACTGGCACCACTGGGGTTGCAGTGCAGTGAGTCCAGAGAGTGCACTGGCACCACTGGGGATGCACCTCGGTGAGTCCAGAGAGTGCTCTGGGAACACCGGGGATGCAGTGCAGTGAGTGCAGAGAGTGCCCTGGCACCACTGGGGATGCAGTGCAGTGAGTCCAGAGAGTGCACTGGCACCACTGGGGATGCACTGCAGTGAGTCCAGAGAGTGCACTGGCACCACTGGGGATGCAGTGCAGTGAGTCCAGAGAGTGCACTGGCACCAGTGGGGGTGCAGTGCAGTGAGTCCAGAGAGTGCACTGGCACCAACTGGAGCTGCACTGCAGTGAGTCCTGAGATTGCACTGGCACCACTGGGGATGCCGTGCAGTGAGTCCAGAGACTACACTGGCACCACTGGAAATGCACTGCAGTGACTCCAGAGAGAGCACTGGCACCACTGGGGATGCAGTGTAGTGACTCCAGAGAGTGCACTGGCACCACTGGGGATGCAGTGCAGTGAGTCCAGGGAGTACACTGGCACCTCAGGGGCTGCACTGCAGTGAGTCCAGAGAGTGCACTGGCACCACTGGGGATGCAGTGCGGTGAGTCCAGAGAGTGCACTGGCACCACTGGGGATGCACCTCGGTGAGTCCAGAGAGTGCTCTGGGAACACCGGGGATGCAGTGCAGTGAGTGCAGAGAGTGCACTGGCACCACTGGGGATGCAGTGCAGTGAGTGCAGAGAGTGCACTGGCACCACTGGGGATGCACTGCACTGAGTCCAGAGAGTGCACTGGCACCACTGGGGATGCAGTGCAGTGAGTCCGGAGAGTGCACTGGCACCACTGGGGATGCAGTGCAGTGAGTCCAGAGAGTGCACTGGCACCACTGGGGATGCACTGCAGTGAGTCCAGAGAGTGCACTGGCACCACTGGGGATGCACTGCAGTGAGTCCAGAGAGTGCACTGGCACCACTGGGGATGAAATGCAGTGACTCGAAAGAGTGCACTGGCACCACTGCGGATGCACTGCAGTGAGTCCGGAGAGTGCACTGGCACCAATGGTGATGCAGTGCAGTGAGTCCAGAGAGTGCAGTGGCACCACTGGGGATGCAGTGCAGTGAGTGCAGAGAGTGCACTGGCACCACTGGGGATGCAATGCAGTGAGTCCAGAGAGTGCACTGGCACCACTGGGGATGCAGTGCAGTGAGTCCAGAGAGTGCACTGGCACCACTGGGGATGCAGTGCAGTGATTCCAGAGAGTGCACTGACACCACTGGGGATGCAGTGCAGCGAGTCCAGAGAGTGCACTGGCACCACTGGTGAAGCACTGTAGTGAGTCCAGAGAGTGCACTGGCACCACTGGGGATGCACTGCAGTGAGTCCAGAGAGTGCACTGGCACCACTGGGGATGCAGTGCAGTGAGTCCAAAGAGTGCACTGGCACCACTGGGGATGCAGTTCTTGAGTGCAGAGAGTGCACTGGCACCACTGGGGATGCAGTGCAGTGAGTCCAGAGAGTGGACTGGCACCACTGGGGATGGAGTGCAGTGAGTCCAAAGAGTGCACTGGCACCACTGGGGATGCAGTGCAGTGAGTCCAGAGAGTGCACTGGCTCCACTGGGGATGCACTGTAGTGAGTCCAGAGACTGCACAGGCAGCACTGGGGATGCAGTGCAGTGACTCCAGAGAGTGCACTGGCACCACTGGGGATGCAGTGCAGTGAGTGCAGAGAGTGCACTGGCACCACTGGGGATGTAATGCAGTGAGTCCAGAGAGTGCACTGGCACCACTGGGGATGCACTGCAGTGAATCCAGAGAGTGCACGGTCACCACTGGTTATGCAGTGCAGTTGAGTCCAGAGAGTGCACTGGCACCTTGGGGATGCAGTGCAGTGAGTCCAGAGAGTGCACTGGCACCACTGGGGATGCAGTGCAGTGAGTCCAGAGAGTGCACTGGCACCAGTGGGGGTGCACTGCAGTGAGTCCAGAGAGTGCACTGGCACCACTGGGGTTGCAGTGCAGTGAGTCCAGAGAGTGCACTGGCACCACTGGGGATGCACTGCAGTGAGTCCAGAGAGTGCACTGGCACCACTGGGAATGCACTGCAATGAGTCCAGATAGTGCACTGGCAGCACTGGGGATGCAGTGCAGTGAGTCCAGAGAGTGCACTGGCACCACTGGGGATGCAGCGCAGTGAGTCCAGAGAGTGCACTGGCACCACTGGGGATGCAGCGCAGTGAGTTCAGAGAGTGCACTGGCACCACTGGGGATGCACCCCCGTGAGCCCAGAGATTGCAGTGGCACCACTGGGGATGCACTGCAGTGAGTCCAGAGAGTGCACTGGCACCACTGGGGATGCACTGCAATGAGGGCAGAGAGTGCACTGGCACCACTGGGGATGCACTGCAGTGAGTCCAGAGAGTGCCCTGGCACCACTGGGGATGCAGTGCAGTGAGTCCAGAGAGTGCACTGGCACCATTGGGGATGCAATGCAGTGAGTCCAGAGAGTGCACTGGCACCACTGGGGATGCAGTGCAGTGAGTCCAGAGAGTGCACTGGCACCACTGGGGATGCACTGCAGTGATTCCGGAGAGTGCACTGGCACCACTGGGGATGCAGTGCAGTGAGTGCAGAGAGTGCACTGGCACCACTGGGGATGCAGTTCAGTGAGTCCAGAGAGTGCACTGGCACCACTGGGGATGCACTGCAGTGAGTCCAGAGAGTGCACTGGCACCACTGGGCATGCAGTGCAGTGACTCCAGAGAGTGCAGAGGCACTACTGTTGGTGCAGTGCTGTGACTCCAGTGAGTGCACTGGCACCACTGGGGATGCAGTGCAGTGAGTCCAGAGAGTGCACTGGCACCACTGGGGATGCACTGCAGTGAGTCCAGAGAGTGCACTGGCACCACTGGGGATGCACTGCAGTGAGTCCGGAGAGTGCCCTGGCACCAATGGTGATGCAGTGCAGTGAGTCCAGAGAGTGCACTGGCACCACTGGGGATGCAGTGCAGTGAGTCCAGAGAGTGCACTGGCACCACTTGGGATGCACTGCAGTGAGTCCAGAGAGTGCACTGGCACCACTGGGAATGCAGTGCAGTGACTCAGAGAGTGGACTGGCACCACTGAGGATGCACTGCAATGAGTCCAGATAGTGCACTGGCACCACTGGGGATGCAGTGCAGTGAGTGCAGAGAGTGCACTGGCACCACTGGGGATGCAGTGCAGTGAGTCCAGACAGTGCACTGGCACCACTGGGGATGCAGCGCGGTGAGTCCAGAGAGTGCACTGGCACTACTGGGGATGCACTGCAGTGAGTCCAGAGAGTGCACTGGCACCACTGCGGATGCACTGCAGTGAGTCCAGAGAGTGCACTGGCACCACTGGGGATGCAGTGCAGTGAGTCCAGAGAGTGCACTGGCACCACTGGGGATGCAGTGCAGTGAGTGCAGAGAGTGCACTGGCACCACGGGGGATGCACTGCAGTGAGTCCAGAGAGTGCACTGGCACCACTGGGGATGCAGTGCAGTGAGTCCAGAGAGTGCACTGGCACCACTGGGGATGCACCCCGGTGAGCCCAGAGATTGCACTGGCACCACTGGGGATGCACTGCAGTGAGTGCAGAGAGTGCACTGGCACCACTGGGGATGCACTGCAGTGAGGGCAGAGAGTGAACTGGGACCACTGGGGATGCAGTGCAGTGAGTCCAGAGAGTGCCCTGGCACCACTGGTAATGCAGTGCAGTGAGTCCAGAGAGTGCACTGGCACCACTGGGGATGCAATGCGGTGAGTCCAGAGAGTGCACTGGCACCACTGGGGATGCAGTGCAGTGAGTCCAGAGAGTGCACTGGCACCACTGGGGATGCACTGCAGTGAGGGCAGAGAGTGCACTGGCACCACTGGGGATGCAGTGCAGTGAGTGCAGAGAGTGCACTGGCACCACTGGGGATGCACTGCAGTGAGGGCAGAGAGTGCACTGGCACCACTGGGGATGCAGTGCAGTGAGTCCAGAGAGTGCCCTGGAACCACTGGGGATGCAATGCGATGAGTCCACAGAGTGCACAGGCACCACTGGGGATGCAGTGCAGTGAGTGCAGAGAGTGCACTGACACCACTGGGGATGCAGTGCGGTGAGTTCAGAGAGTGCACTGGCACCACTGGGGATGCATTGCAGTGAGTCCAGAGAGTGCACTGGCACCACAGGTGATGCAGTGCAGTGAGTCCAGAGAGTGCACTGGCACCACTGGGGATGCACCCCGGTGAGCCCAGAGATTGCACTGGCACCACTGGGGATGCAGTGCAGTGAGTCCAGAGAGTGCACTGGCACCACTGGGGATGCAGTGCAGTGAGTCCACAGAGTGCACTGGCACCACTGGGGATGCAGTGCAGTGAGTCCAGAGACTACACTGGCACCACTGGAAATGCACTGCAGTGAGTCCAGAGAGAGCACTGGCACCACTGGGGATGCAGTGTAGTGACTCCAGAGAGTGCACTGGCACCACTGGGGATGCAGTGCAGTGAGTCCAGAGAGTACACTGGCACCTCAGGGGCTGCACTGCAGTGAGTCCAGAGAGTGCACTGGCACCACTGGGGATGCAGTGCAGTGAGTCCAGAGAGTGCACTGGCACCACTGGGGATGCACCTCGGTGAGTCCAGAGAGTGCTCTGGGAACACCGGGGATGCAGTGCAGTGAGTGCAGAGAGTGCCCTGGCACCACTGGGGATGCAGTGCAGTGAGTCCAGAGAGTGCACTGGCACCACTGGGGATGCACTGCAGTGAGTCCAGAGAGTGCACTGGCACCACTGGGGATGCAGTGCAGTGAGTCCAGAGAGTGCACTGGCACCACTGGGGATGCACTGCAGTGAGTCCAGAGAGTGCACGGGCACCACTGGGGATGCAGTGCAGTTGAGTCCAGAGAGTGCACTGGCACCACTGGGGATGCAGTGCGGTGAGTCCAGAGAGTGCACTGGCACCAGTGGGGATGCACTGCAGTGAGTCCAGAGAGTGCACTGGCACCACTGGGGATGCACTGCAGTGAGTCCAGAGAGTGCACTGGCACCACTTGGGATGCACTGCAGTGAGTCCAGAGAGTGCACTGGCACCACTGGGAATGCAGTCCAGTGACTCAGAGAGTGCACTGGCACCACTGGGGATGCACTGCAATGAGTCCAGATAGTGCACTGGCACCACTGGGGATGCAGTGCAGTGAGTGCAGAGAGTGCACTGGCACCACTGGGGATGCAGTGCAGTGAGTCCAGAGAGTGCACTGGCACCACTGGGGATGCAGCGCGGTGAGTCCAGAGAGTGCACTGGCACTACTGGGGATGCACTGCAGTGAGTCCAGAGAGTGCACTGGCACCACTGCGGATGCACTGCAGTGAGTCCAGAGAGTGCACTGGCACCACTGGGGATGCAGTGCAGTGAGTCCAGAGACTGCACTGGCACCACTGGGGATGCACCCCGGTGAGCCCAGAGATTGCACTGGCACCACTGGGGATGCACTGCAGTGAGTGCAGAGAGTGCACTGGCACCACTGGGGATGCACTGCAGTGAGGGCAGAGAGTGCACTGGGACCACTGGGGATGCAGTGCAGTGAGTCCAGAGAGTTCCCTGGCACCACTGGTACTGCAGTGCAGTGAGTCCAGAGAGTGCACTGGCACCACTGGGGATGCAATGCGGTGAGTCCAGAGAGTGCAGTGGCACCACTGGGGATGCAGTGCAGTGAGTCCAGAGAGTGCACTGGCACCACTGGGGATGCACTGCAGTGAGGGCAGAGAGTGCACTGGCACCACTGGGGATGCAGTGCAGTGAGTGCAGAGAGTGCACTGGCACCACTGGGGATGCACTGCAGTGAGGGCAGAGAGTGCACTGGCACCACTGGGGATGCAGTGCAGTGAGTCCAGAGAGTGCCCTGGAACCACTGGGGATGCAATGCGATGAGTCCACAGAGTGCACTGGCACCACTGGGGATGCAGTGCAGTGAGTCCAGAGAGTGCACTGGCACCACAGGGGATGCACTGCAGTGATTCCAGAGAGTGCACTGGCACCACTGGGGATGCAGTGCAGTGAGTCCAGAGAGTGCACTGGCACCACTGGGGATGCAGTGCAGTGAGTCCACAGAGTGCACTGGCACCACTGGGGATGCAGTGCAGTGAGTCCAGAGAGTGCACTGGCACCTTGGGGATGCAGTGCAGTGAGTGCAGAGAGTGCACTGGCACTTCTGGGGATGCAGTGCAGTGACTCCAGAGAGTGCACTGGCACCACTGGGGATGCAGTGCAGTGAGTCCAGAGAGTGCACTGGCACCACTTGGGACGCAGTACAGTGAGTCCAGAGAGTGCACTGGCACCACTGGGGATGCACTGCAGTGAGTCCAGAGAGTGCACTGGCACCACTGGGGATGCAGTGCAGTGACTCCAGAGAGTGCAGAGGCACCACTGTTGATGCAGTGCTGTGACTCCAGAGAGTGCACTGGCACCACTGGGGATGCAGTGCAGTGAGTCCAGAGAGTGCAGTGGCACCACTGGTGATGCAGTGCAGTGAGTCCAGAGAGTGCACTGGCACCACTGGCGATGCAGTGCAGTGAGTCCAGAGAGTGCACTGGCAGCACTGGGGATGCACTGCAGTGAGTCCAGAGAGTGCTCTGGCACCACTGGGGATGCAGTTCAGTGAGTCCAGAGAGTGCACTGGCACCACTGGGGATACACTGCAGTGACTCCAGAGAGTGCACTGGCACCACTGGGGATGCAGTGCAGTGAGTCCAGAGAGTGCACTGGCACCACTGGGGATGCAATGCAGTGAGTCCAGAGAGTGCACTGGCACCACTGGGGATGCACTGCAGTGAGTCCAGAGAGTGCACTGGCACCAGTGCGGAAGCACTGCAGTGAGTCCAGAGAGTGCACTGGCACCACTGGGGATGCACTGCAGTGAGTCCAGAGAGTGCACTGGCACCACTTGGGATGCACTGCAGTGAGTCCAGAGAGTGCACTGGCACCACTGGGAATGCAGTGCAGTGACTCAGAGAGTGCACTGGAACCACTGGGGATGCACTGCAATGAGTCCAGAGAGTGCACTGGCACCACTGGGGATGCAGTGCAGTGAGTGCAGAGAGTGCACTGGCACCACTGGGGATGCAGTGCAGTGAGTCCAGAGAGTGCACTGGCACCACTGGGGATGCAGCGCGGTGAGTCCAGAGAGTGCACTGGCACTACTGGGGATGCACTGCAGTGAGTCCAGAGAGTGCACTGGCACCACTGCGGATGCACTGCAGTGAGTCCAGAGAGTGCACTGGCACCACTGGGGATGCAGTGCAGTGAGTCCAGAGAGTGCACTGGCACCACTGGGGATGCAGTGCAGTGAGTGCAGAGAGTGCACTGGCACCACGGGGGATGCACTGCAGTGAGCCCAGAGAGTGCACTGGCACCACTGGGGATGCAGTGCAGTGAGTCCAGAGAGTGCACTGGCACCACTGGGGATGCACCCCGGTGAGCCCAGAGATTGCACTGGCACCACTGGGGATGCACTGCAGTGAGTGCAGAGAGTGCACTGGCACCACTGGGGATGCACTGCAGTGAGGGCAGAGAGTGCACTGGGACACTGGGAATGCAGTGCAGTGAGTCCAGAGAGTGCCCTGGCACCACTGGGGATGCAGTGCAGTGAGTCCAGAGAGTGCACTGGCACCACTGGGGATGCAGTGCAGTGACTCCAGAGAGTGCACTGGCACCACTGGGGCTGCAGTGCAGTGAGTCCAGAGAGTGCACTGGCACCACTGGGGATGCAATGCGGTGAGTCCAGAGAGTGCACTGGCACCACTGGGGATGCAGTGCAGTGAGTCCAGAGAGTGCACTGGCACCACTGGGGATGCAATGCAGTGAGGGCAGAGAGTGCACTGGCACCACTGGGGATGCACTGCAGTGAGGGCAGAGAGTGCACTGGCACCACTGGGGATGCACTGCAGTGAGGGCAGAGAGTGCACTGGCACCACTGGGGATGCAGTGCAGTGAGGGCAGAGAGTGCACTGGCACCACTGGGGATGCAGTGCAGTGAGTCCAGAGAGTGCACTGGCACCACTGGGGATGCAGTGCAGTGAGTCCAGAGAGTGCACTGGCACCACTGGGGATGCAGTGCAGTGAGTCCACAGAGTGCACTGGCACCACTGGGGATGCAGTGCAGTGAGTCCAGAGAGTGCACTGGCACCACTGGGAATGCACTGCAGTGAGTGCAGAGAGTGCACTGGCACTTCTGGGGATGCAGTGCAGTGACTCCAGAGAGTGCACTGGCACCACTGGGGATGCAGTGCAGTGAGTCCAGAGAGTGCACTGGCACCACTTGGGACGCAGTTCAGTGAGTCCAGAGAGTGCACTGGCACCACTGGGGATGCAGTGCAGTGAGTCCAGAGAGTGCACTGGCACCACTGGGGATGCACTGCAGTGAGTCCAGAGAGTGCACTGGCACCAATGGGGATGCACTGCAGTGAGTCCAGAGAGTGCACTGGCACCACTGGGTATGCAGTGCAGTGAGTCCAGAGAGTGCACTGGCACCACTGGGGATGCAGTGCAGTGAGTGCAGAGAGTGCACTGGCACCACGGGGGATGCACTGCAGTGAGCCCAGAGAGTGCACTGGCACCACTGGGGATGCAGTGCAGTGAGTCCAGAGAGTGCACTGGCACCACTGGGGATGCACCCCGGTGAGCCCAGAGATTGCACTGGCACCACTGGGGATGCACTGCAGTGAGTGCAGAGAGTGCACTGGCACCACTGGGGATGCACTGCAGTGAGGGCAGAGAGTGCACTGGGACACTGGGGATGCAGTGCAGTGAGTCCAGAGAGTGCCCTGGCACCACTGGGGATGCAGTGCAGTGAGTCCAGAGAGTGCACTGGCACCACTGGGGATGCAGTGCAGTGACTCCAGAGAGTGCACTGGCACCATTGGGGCTGCAGTGCAGTGACTCCAGAGAGTGCACTGGCACCACTGGGTCTGCAGTGCAGTGAGTCCAGAGATTGCACTGGCACCACTGTGGATGCAATGCGGTGAGTCCAGAGAGTGCACTGGCACCACTGGGGATGCAGTGCAGTGAGTGCAGAGAGTGCACTGGCACCACTGGGGATGCAGTGCAGTGACTCCAGAGAGTGCACTGGCACCACTGGGGATGCAGTGCAGTGAGTCCAGAGAGTGCACTGGCACCACTTGGGACGCAGTTCAGTGAGTCCAGAGAGTGCACTGGCACCACTGGGGATGCAGTGCAGTGAGTCCAGAGAGTGCACTGGCACCACTGGGGATGCAGTGCAGTGAGTCCAGAGAGTGCACTGGCACCAATGGGGATGCAGTGCAGTGAGTCCAGAGAGTGCACTGGCACCACTGGGTATGCAGTGCAGTGAGTCCAGAGAGTGCACTGGCACCACTGGGGATGCAGTGCAGTGAGTGCAGAGAGTGCACTGGCACCACGGGGGATGCACTGCAGTGAGCCCAGAGAGTGCACTGGCACCACTGGGGATGCAGTGCAGTGAGTCCAGAGAGTGCACTGGCACCACTGGGGATGCACCCCGGTGAGCCCAGAGATTGCACTGGCACCACTGGGGATGCACTGCAGTGAGTGCAGAGAGTGCACTGGCACCACTGGGGATGCACTGCAGTGAGGGCAGAGAGTGCACTGGGACACTGGGGATGCAGTGCAGTGAGTCCAGAGAGTGCCCTGGCACCACTGGGGATGCAGTGCAGTGAGTCCAGAGAGTGCACTGGCACCACTGGGGATGCAGTGCAGTGACTCCAGAGAGTGCACTGGCACCACTGGGGCTGCAGTGCAGTGAGTCCAGAGAGTGCACTGGCACCACTGTGGATGCAATGCGGTGAGTCCAGAGAGTGCACTGGCACCACTGGGGATGCAGTGCAGTGAGTCCAGAGAGTGCACTGGCACCACTGGGGATGCACTGCAGTGAGTGCAGAGAGTGCACTGGCACCACTGGGGATGCACTGCAGTGAGTCCAGAGAGTGCACTGGCACCACTGGGGATGCAGTGCAGTGAGTCCAGAGAGTGCACTGGCACCACTGGGGATGCAGTGCAGTGAGTCCACAGAGTGCACAGGCACCACTGGGGATGCAGTGCAGTGAGTGCAGAGAGTGCACTGACACCACTGGGGATGCAGTGCGGTGAGTTCAGAGAGTGCACTGGCACCACTGGGGATGCAGTGCAGTGAGTCCAGAGAGTGCACTGGCACCACAGGTGATGCAGTGCAGTGAGTACAGAGAGTGCACTGGCACCACTGGGGATGCACCCCGGTGAGCCCAGAGATTGCACTGGCACCACTGGGGATGCACTGCAGTGAGTGCAGAGAGTGCACTGGCACCACGGGGGATGCACTGCAGTGAGGGCAGAGAGTGCACTGGGACACTGGGGATGCAGTGCAGTGAGTGCAGAGAGTGCACTGGCACCACTGGGGATGCACTGCAGTGAGGGCAGAGAGTGCACTGGCACCACTGGGTATGCAGTGCAGTGAGTCCAGAGAGTGCACTGGCACCACTGGGGATGCAGTGCAGTGAGTCCAGAGAGTGCACTGGCACCACTTGGGACGCAGTTCAGTGAGTCCAGAGAGTGCACTGGCACCACTGGGGATGCAGTGCAGTGAGTCCAGAGAGTGCACTGGCACCACTGGGGATGCACTGCAGTGAGTCCAGAGAGTGCACTGGCACCAATGGGGATGCACTGCAGTGAGTCCAGAGAGTGCACTGGCACCACTGGGTATGCAGTGCAGTGAGTCCAGAGAGTGCACTGGCACCACTGGGGATGCAGTGCAGTGAGTGCAGAGAGTGCACTGGCACCACGGGGGATGCACTGCAGTGAGCCCAGAGAGTGCACTGGCACCACTGGGGATGCAGTGCAGTGAGTCCAGAGAGTGCACTGGCACCACTGGGGATGCACCCCGGTGAGCCCAGAGATTGCACTGGCACCACTGGGGATGCACTGCAGTGAGTGCAGAGAGTGCACTGGCACCACTGGGGATGCAGTGCAGTGAGGGCAGAGAGTGCACTGGGACACTGGGGATGCAGTGCAGTGAGTCCAGAGAGTGCCCTGGCACCACTGGGGATGCAGTGCAGTGAGTCCAGAGAGTGCACTGGCACCACTGGGGATGCAGTGCAGTGACTCCAGAGAGTGCACTGGCACCACTGGGGCTGCAGTGCAGTGACTCCAGAGAGTGCACTGGCACCACTGGGTCTGCAGTGCAGTGAGTCCAGAGAGTGCACTGGCACCACTGTGGATGCAATGCGGTGAGTCCAGAGAGTGCACTGGCACCACTGGGGATGCAGTGCAGTGAATGCAGAGAGTGCACTGGCACTTCTGGGGATGCAGTGCAGTGACTCCAGAGAGTGCACTGGCACCACTGGGGATGCAGTGCAGTGAGTCCAGAGAGTGCACTGGCACCACTTGGGACGCAGTTCAGTGAGTCCAGAGAGTGCACTGGCACCACTGGGGATGCAGTGCAGTGAGTCCAGAGAGTGCACTGGCACCACTGGGGATGCAGTGCAGTGAGTCCAGAGAGTGCACTGGCACCAATGGGGATGCAGTGCAGTGAGTCCAGAGAGTGCACTGGCACCACTGGGTATGCAGTGCAGTGAGTCCAGAGAGTGCACTGGCACCACTGGGGATGCAGTGCAGTGAGTGCAGAGAGTGCACTGGCACCACGGGGGATGCACTGCAGTGAGCCCAGAGAGTGCACTGGCACCACTGGGGATGCAGTGCAGTGAGTCCAGAGAGTGCACTGGCACCACTGGGGATGCACCCCGGTGAGCCCAGAGATTGCACTGGCACCACTGGGGATGCACTGCAGTGAGTGCAGAGAGTGCACTGGCACCACTGGGGATGCACTGCAGTGAGGGCAGAGAGTGCACTGGGACACTGGGGATGCAGTGCAGTGAGTCCAGAGAGTGCCCTGGCACCACTGGGGATGCAGTGCAGTGAGTCCAGAGAGTGCACTGGCACCACTGGGGATGCAGTGCAGTGACTCCAGAGAGTGCACTGGCACCACTGGGGCTGCAGTGCAGTGAGTCCAGAGAGTGCACTGGCACCACTGTGGATGCATTGCGGTGAGTCCAGAGAGTGCACTGGCACCACTGGGGATGCAGTGCAGTGAGTCCAGAGAGTGCACTGGCACCACTGGGGATGCACTGCAGTGAGTGCAGAGAGTGCACTGGCACCACTGGGGATGCACTGCAGTGAGTCCAGAGAGTGCACTGGCACCACTGGGGATGCAGTGCAGTGAGTCCAGAGAGTGCACTGGCACCACTGGGGATGCAGTGCAGTGAGTCCACAGAGTGCACAGGCACCACTGGGGATGCAGTGCAGTGAGTGCAGAGAGTGCACTGACACCACTGGGGATGCAGTGCGGTGAGTTCAGAGAGTGCACTGGCACCACTGGGGATGCAGTGCAGTGAGTCCAGAGAGTGCACTGGCACCACAGGTGATGCAGTGCAGTGAGTACAGAGAGTGCACTGGCACCACTGGGGATGCACCCCGGTGAGCCCAGAGATTGCACTGGCACCACTGGGGATGCACTGCAGTGAGTGCAGAGAGTGCACTGGCACCACGGGGGATGCACTGCAGTGAGGGCAGAGAGTGCACTGGGACACTGGGGATGCAGTGCAGTGAGTGCAGAGAGTGCACTGGCACCACTGGGGATGCACTGCAGTGAGGGCAGAGAGTGCACTGGCACCACTGGGGATGCAGTGCAGTGAGTCCAGAGAGTGCCCTGGAACCACTGGGGATGCAATGCGATGAGTCCACAGAGTGCACAGGCACCACTGGGGATGCACTGCAGTGAGTCCAGAGAGTGCACTGACACCACTGGGGATGCAGTGCGGTGAGTTCAGAGAGTGCACTGGCACCACTGGGGATGCAGTGCAGTGAGTCCAGAGAGTGCACTGGCACCACAGGTGATGCAGTGCAGTGAGTACAGAGAGTGCACTGGCACCACAGGGGATGCACTGCAGTGATTCCAGAGAGTGCACTGGCACCACTGGGGATGCAGTGCAGTGAGTCCAGAGACTGCACTGGTACCACTGGGGATGCAGTGCAGTGAGTCCACAGAGTGCACTGGCACCACTGGGGATGCAGTGCAGTGAGTCCAGAGAGTGCACTGGCACCTTGGGGATGCAGTGCAGTGAGTCCAGAGAGTGCACTGGCACCACGGGGGATGCAGTGCAGTGAGTCCAGAGAGTGCACTGGCACCACTGGGGATGCACTGCCGTGAGTCCAGAGAGTGCACTGGCACCACTGGGGATGCAGTGCAGTGAGTCCAGAGAGTGCACTGGCACCACTTGGGACGCAGTACAGTGAGTCCAGAGAGTGCACTGGCACCACTGGGGATGCAGTGCAGTGAGTCCAGAGAGTGCACTGGCACCACTGGGGATGCAGTGCAGTGAGTCCACAGAGTGCACTGGCACCACTGGGGATGCAGTGCAGTGAGTGCAGAGAGTGCACTGGCACCACTGCGGATGCACTGCAGTGAGTCCAGAGAGTGCACTGGCACCACTGGGGATGCAGTGCAGTGAGTCCAGAGAGTGCACTGGCACCACTGGGGATGCAGTGCAGTGAGTGCAGAGAGTGCACTGGCACCACGGGGGATGCACTGCAGTGAGCCCAGAGAGTGCACTGGCACCACTGGGGATGCAGTGCAGTGAGTCCAGAGAGTGCACTGGCACCACTGGGGATGCACCCCGGTGAGCCCAGAGATTGCACTGGCACCACTGGGGATGCACTGCAGTGAGTGCAGAGAGTGCACTGGCACCACGGGGGATGCACTGCAGTGAGGGCAGAGAGTGCACTGGGACACTGGGGATGCAGTGCAGTGAGTCCAGAGAGTGCCCTGGCACCACTGGGGATGCAGTGCAGTGAGTCCAGAGAGTGCACTGGCACCACTGGGGATGCAGTGCAGTGAGTCCAGAGAGTGCACTGGCACCACTGCGGATGCACTGCAGTGAGTCCAGAGAGTGCACTGGCACCACTGGGGATGCAGTGCAGTGAGTCCAGAGAGTGCACTGGCACCACTGGGGATGCAGTGCAGTGACTCAGAGAGTGCACTGGCACCACTGGGGATGCACTGCAATGAGTCCAGATAGTGCACTGGTACCACTGGGGATGCAGTGCAGTGAGTGCAGAGAGTGCACTGGCACCACTGGGGACGCAGTGCAGTGAGTCCAGAGAGTGCACTGGCACCAATGGGGATGCAGCGCGGTGAGTCCAGAGAGTGCACTGGCACCACTGTTCATGCAGTGCAGTGAGTCCAAAGAGTGCACTGGCACCACTGGGTATGCAGTGCATGAGTGCAGAGAGTGCACTGGCACCACTGGGGATGCAGTGCAGTGAGTCCAGAGAGTGCACTGGCACCACTGGGGATGCACTGCAGTGAGTCCAGAGAGTGCACTGGCACCACTGGGGATGCAGTGCAGTGAGTCCAGAGAGTGCACTGGCTCCACTGGGGATGAACTGTAGTGAGTCCAGAGACTGCACAGGCACCACTGGGGATGCAGTGCAGTGACTCCAGAGAGTGCACTGGCACCACTGGGGATGCAGTGCAGTGAGTGCAGAGAGTGCACTGGCACCACTGGGGATGTAATGCAGTGAGTCCAGAGAGTGCACTGGCACCACTGGGGATGCACTGCAGTGCGTCCAGAGAGTGCACTGGCACCACTGGGGATGCAGTGCAGTTGAGTCCAGAGAGTGCACTGGCACAACAGGGGATGCAGTGCAGTGAGTCCAGAGAGTGCACTGGCACCACTGGGGATGCAGTGCGGTGAGTCCAGAGAGTGCACTGGCACCACTTGGGATGCACTGCAGTGAGTCCAGAGAGTGCACTGGCACCACTGGGGATGCACTGCAGTGAGTCCAGAGAGTGCACTGGCACCACTGGGGATGCAGTGCAGTGACTCAGAGAGTGCACTGGCACCACTGGGGATGCACTGCAATGAGTCCAGATAGTGCACTGGCACCACTGGGGATGCAGTGCAGTGAGTGCAGAGAGTGCACTGGCACCACTGGGGATGCAGTGCAGTGAGTCCAGAGAGTGCACTGGCACCACTGGGGATGCAGCGCGGTGAGTCCAGAGAGTGCACTGGCACTACTGGGGATGCACTGCAGTGAGTCCAGAGAGTGCACTGGCACCACTGCGGATGCAGTGCAGTGAGTCCAGAGAGTGCACTGGCACCACTGGGGATGCAGTGCAGTGAGTCCAGAGAGTGCACTGGCACCACTGGGGATGCAGTGCAGTGAGTGCAGAGAGTGCACTGGCACCACGGGGGATGCACTGCAGTGAGTCCAGAGAGTGCACTGGCACCACTGGGGATGCAGTGCAGTGAGTCCAGAGAGTGCACTGGCACCACTGGGGATGCACCCCGGTGAGCCCAGAGATTGCACTGGCACCACTGGGGATGCACTGCAGTGAGTGCAGAGAGTGCACTGGCACCTTGGGGATGCACTGCAGTGAGTCCAGAGAGTGCACTGGCACCACTGGAGATGCAGTGCAGTGAGTCCAGAGAGTGCACTGGCACCACTGGGGATGCACCCCGGTGAGCCCAGAGATTGCACTGGCACCACTGGGGATGCACTGCAGTGAGTCCAGAGAGTGCACTGGCACCACTGGGGATGCAGTGCAGTGAGTCCAGAGAGTGCACTGGCACCTTGGGGATGCACTGCAGTGAGTCCAGAGAGTGCACTGGCACCACTGGGGATGCAGTGCAGTGAGTCCAGAGGGTGCAGTGGCACTACTGGGGATGCAGTGCAGTGACTCCAGAGAGTGCACTGGCACTTCTGGGGATGCAGTGCAGTGACTCCAGAGAGTGCACTGGCACCACTGGGGATGCAGTGCAGTGAGTCCAGAGAGTGCCCTGGCACCACAGGGGATGCACTGCAGTGAGTCCAGAGAGTGCACTGGCACCACTGGGGATGCAGTGCAGTGAGTCCAGAGAGTGCAGTGGCACCATTGGAGATGCAGTGCAGTGAGTCCAGAGAGTGCACTGGCACCACTAGGGATGCAGTGCAGTGAGTCCAGAGAGTGCACTGTCACCACTGGGGATGCAGTACAGTGAGTCCAGAGAGTGCACTGGCACCACTGGGGATGCGGTGCAGTGAGTCCAGAGAGTGCACTGGCACCACTGGGGATGCGGTGCAGTGAGTCCAGAGAGTGCACTGGCACCACTGGGGATGCGGTGCAGTGAGTCCAGAGAGTGCACTGGCACCACTGGTGATGCAGTACAGTGAGTCCAGTGAGTGCACTGGCACCACTGGGGATGCAGTGCAGTGAGTCCAGAGAGTGCACTGGCACCACTGGGGATGCAGTGCAGTGAGTCCACAGAGTGCACTGGCACCACTGGGGATGCAGTGCAGTGAGTCCAGAGGGTGCACTGGCACCACTGGGGATGCAGTGCAGTGAGTCCAGAGAGTGCACTGGCACCACTGGGGATGCAGTGCAGTGAGTCCAGAGAGTGCACTGGCACCACTGGGGATGCAGTGCAGTGAGTGCAGAGAGTGCACTGGCACCACGGGGGATGCACTGCAGTGAGCCCAGAGAGTGCACTGGCACCACTGGGGATGCAGTGCAGTGAGTCCAGAGAGTGCACTGGCACCACTGGGGATGCACCCCGGTGAGCCCAGAGATTGCACTGGCACCACTGGGGATGCACTGCAGTGAGTGCAGAGAGTGCACTGGCACCACGGGGGATGCACTGCAGTGAGGGCAGAGAGTGCACTGGGACACTGGGGATGCAGTGCAGTGAGTCCAGAGAGTGCCCTGGCACCACTGGGGATGCAGTGCAGTGAGTCCAGAGAGTGCACTGGCACCACTGGGGATGCAGTGCAGTGACTCCAGAGAGTGCACTGGCACCACTGCGGATGCACTGCAGTGAGTCCAGAGAGTGCACTGGCACCACTGGGGATGCAGTGCAGTGAGTCCAGAGAGTGCACTGGCACCACTGGGGATGCAGTGCAGTGACTCAGAGAGTGCACTGGCACCACTGGGGATGCACTGCAATGAGTCCAGATAGTGCACTGGCACCACTGGGGATGCAGTGCAGTGAGTGCAGAGAGTGCACTGGCACCACTGGGGACGCAGTGCAGTGAGTCCAGAGAGTGCACTGGCACCAATGGGGATGCAGCGCGGTGAGTCCAGAGAGTGCACTGGCACCACTGTTCATGCAGTGCAGTGAGTCCAAAGAGTGCACTGGCACCACTGGGTATGCAGTGCATGAGTGCAGAGAGTGCACTGGCACCACTGGGGATGCACCTCGGTGAGTCCAGAGAGTGCACTGGCACCAGTGGGGATGGAGTGCAGTGAGTCCAGAGAGTGCACTGGCACCACTGGGGATGCAGTGCAGTGAGTCCAGAGAGTGCACTGGCTCCACTGGGGATGAACTGTAGTGAGTCCAGAGACTGCACAGGCACCACTGGGGATGCAGTGCAGTGACTCCAGAGAGTGCACTGGCACCACTGGGGATGCAGTGCAGTGAGTGCAGAGAGTGCACTGGCACCACTGGGGATGGAATGCAGTGAGTCCAGAGAGTGCACTGGCACCACTGGGGATGCACTGCAGTGCGTCCAGAGAGTGCACTGGCACCACTGGGGATGCAGTGCAGTTGAGTCCAGAGAGTGCACTGGCACAACAGGGGATGCAGTGCAGTGAGTCCAGAGAGTGCACTGGCACCACTGGGGATGCAGTGCGGTGAGTCCAGAGAGTGCACTGGCACCACTTGGGATGCACTGCACTGAGTCCAGAGAGTGCACTGGCACCACTGGGGATGCACTGCAGTGAGTCCAGAGAGTGCACTGGCACCACTGGGGATGCAGTGCAGTGACTCAGAGAGTGCACTGGCACCACTGGGGATGCACTGCAATGAGTCCAGATAGTGCACTGGCACCACTGGGGATGCAGTGCAGTGAGTCCAGAGAGTGCACTGGCACCACTGGGGATGCAGCGCGGTGAGTCCAGAGAGTGCACTGACACCACTGGGGATGCAGTGCAGTGAGTTCAGAGAGTGCACTGGCACCACTGGGGATGCAGTGCAGTGAGTCCAGAGAGTGCACTGGCACCACAGGTGATGCAGTGCAGTGAGTACAGAGAGTGCACTGGCACCACAGGGGATGCACTGCAGTGATTCCAGAGAGTGCACTGGCACCACTGGGGATGCAGTGCAGTGAGTCCAGAGACTGCACTGGTACCACTGGGGATGCAGTGCAGTGAGTCCACAGAGTGCACTGGCACCACTGGGGATGCAGTGCAGTGAGTCCAGAGAGTGCACTGGCACCTTGGGGATGCAGTGCAGTGAGTCCAGAGAGTGCACTGGCACCACGGGGGATGCAGTGCAGTGAGTCCAGAGAGTGCACTGGCACCACTGGGGATGCACTGCCGTGAGTCCAGAGAGTGCACTGGCACCACTGGGGATGCAGTGCAGTGAGTCCAGAGAGTGCACTGGCACCACTTGGGACGCAGTACAGTGAGTCCAGAGAGTGCACTGGCACCACTGGGGATGCAGTGCAGTGAGTCCAGAGAGTGCACTGGCACCACTGGGGATGCAGTGCAGTGAGTCCACAGAGTGCACTGGCACCACTGGGGATGCAGTGCAGTGAGTGCAGAGAGTGCACTGGCACCACTGCGGATGCACTGCAGTGAGTCCAGAGAGTGCACTGGCACCACTGGGGATGCAGTGCAGTGAGTCCAGAGAGTGCACTGGCACCACTGGGGATGCAGTGCAGTGAGTGCAGAGAGTGCACTGGCACCACGGGGGATGCACTGCAGTGAGCCCAGAGAGTGCACTGGCACCACTGGGGATGCAGTGCAGTGAGTCCAGAGAGTGCACTGGCACCACTGGGGATGCACCCCGGTGAGCCCAGAGATTGCACTGGCACCACTGGGGATGCACTGCAGTGAGTGCAGAGAGTGCACTGGCACCACGGGGGATGCACTGCAGTGAGGGCAGAGAGTGCACTGGGACACTGGGGATGCAGTGCAGTGAGTCCAGAGAGTGCCCTGGCACCACTGGGGATGCAGTGCAGTGAGTCCAGAGAGTGCACTGGCACCACTGGGGATGCAGTGCAGTGACTCCAGAGAGTGCACTGGCACCACTGCGGATGCACTGCAGTGAGTCCAGAGAGTGCACTGGCACCACTGGGGATGCAGTGCAGTGAGTCCAGAGAGTGCACTGGCACCACTGGGGATGCAGTGCAGTGACTCAGAGAGTGCACTGGCACCACTGGGGATGCACTGCAATGAGTCCAGATAGTGCACTGGTACCACTGGGGATGCAGTGCAGTGAGTGCAGAGAGTGCACTGGCACCACTGGGGACGCAGTGCAGTGAGTCCAGAGAGTGCACTGGCACCAATGGGGATGCAGCGCGGTGAGTCCAGAGAGTGCACTGGCACCACTGTTCATGCAGTGCAGTGAGTCCAAAGAGTGCACTGGCACCACTGGGTATGCAGTGCATGAGTGCAGAGAGTGCACTGGCACCACTGGGGATGCAGTGCAGTGAGTCCAGAGAGTGCACTGGCACCAGTGGGGATGGAGTGCAGTGAGTCCAGAGAGTGCACTGGCACCACTGGGGATGCAGTGCAGTGAGTCCAGAGAGTGCACTGGCTCCACTGGGGATGAACTGTAGTGAGTCCAGAGACTGCACAGGCACCACTGGGGATGCAGTGCAGTGACTCCAGAGAGTGCACTGGCACCACTGGGGATGCAGTGCAGTGAGTGCAGAGAGTGCACTGGCACCACTGGGGATGGAATGCAGTGAGTCCAGAGAGTGCACTGGCACCACTGGGGATGCACTGCAGTGCGTCCAGAGAGTGCACTGGCACCACTGGGGATGCAGTGCAGTTGAGTCCAGAGAGTGCACTGGCACAACAGGGGATGCAGTGCAGTGAGTCCAGAGAGTGCACTGGCACCACTGGGGATGCAGTGCGGTGAGTCCAGAGAGTGCACTGGCACCACTTGGGATGCACTGCAGTGAGTCCAGAGAGTGCACTGGCACCACTGGGGATGCACTGCAGTGAGTCCAGAGAGTGCACTGGCACCACTGGGGATGCAGTGCAGTGACTCAGAGAGTGCACTGGCACCACTGGGGATGCAGTGCAATGAGTCCAGATAGTGCACTGGCACCACTGGGGATGCAGTGCAGTGAGTGCAGAGAGTGCACTGGCACCACTGGGGATGCAGTGCAGTGAGTCCAGAGAGTGCACTGGCACCACTGGGGATGCAGCGCGGTGAGTCCAGAGAGTGCACTGGCACTACTGGGGATGCACTGCAGTGAGTCCAGAGAGTGCACTGGCACCACTGCGGATGCACTGCAGTGAGTCCAGAGAGTGCACTGGCACCACTGGGGATGCAGTGCAGTGAGTCCAGAGAGTGCACTGGCACCACTGGGGATGCAGTGCAGTGAGTGCAGAGAGTGCACTGGCACCACGGGGGATGCACTGCAGTGAGTCCAGAGAGTGCACTGGCACCACTGGGGATGCAGTGCAGTGAGTCCAGAGAGTGCACTGGCACCACTGGGGATGCACCCCGGTGAGCCCAGAGATTGCACTGGCACCACTGGGGATGCACTGCAGTGAGTGCAGAGAGTGCACTGGCACCTTGGGGATGCACTGCAGTGAGTCCAGAGAGTGCACTGGCACCACTGGAGATGCAGTGCAGTGAGTCCAGAGAGTGCACTGGCACCACTGGGGATGCACCCCGGTGAGCCCAGAGATTGCACTGGCACCACTGGGGATGCACTGCAGTGAGTCCAGAGAGTGCACTGGCACCACTGGGGATGCAGTGCAGTGAGTCCAGCGAGTGCACTGGCACCTTGGGGATGCACTGCAGTGAGTCCAGAGAGTGCACTGGCACCACTGGGGATGCAGTGCAGTGAGTCCAGAGGGTGCACTGGCACTACTGGGGATGCAGTGCAGTGACTCCAGAGAGTGCACTGGCACTTCTGGGGATGCAGTGCAGTGACTCCAGAGAGTGCACTGGCACCACTGGGGATGCAGTGCAGTGAGTCCAGAGAGTGCCCTGGCACCACAGGGGATGCACTGCAGTGAGTCCAGAGAGTGCACTGGCACCACTGGGGATGCAGTGCAGTGAGTCCAGAGAGTGCAGTGGCACCATTGGAGATGCAGTGCAGTGAGTCCAGAGAGTGCACTGGCACCACTAGGGATGCAGTGCAGTGAGTCTAGAGAGTGCACTGTCACCACTGGGGATGCAGTACAGTGAGTCCAGAGAGTGCACTGGCACCACTGGGGATGCGGTGCAGTGAGTCCAGAGAGTGCACTGGCACCACTGGGGATGCGGTGCAGTGAGTCCAGAGAGTGCACTGGCACCACTGGGGATGCGGTGCAGTGAGTCCAGAGAGTGCACTGGCACCACTGGTGATGCAGTACAGTGAGTCCAGTGAGTGCACTGGCACCACTGGGGATGCAGTGCAGTGAGTCCAGAGAGTGCACTGGCACCACTGGGGATGCAGTGCAGTGAGTCCACAGAGTGCACTGGCACCACTGGGGATGCAGTGCAGTGAGTGCAGATAGTGCACTGGCACCACTGCGGATGCACTGCAGTGAGTCCAGAGAGTGCACTGGCACCACTGGGGATGCAGTGCAGTGAGTCCAGAGAGTGCACTGGCACCACTGGGGATGCAGTGCAGTGAGTGCAGAGAGTGCACTGGCACCACGGGGGATGCACTGCAGTGAGCCCAGAGAGTGCACTGGCACCACTGGGGATGCAGTGCAGTGAGTCCAGAGAGTGCACTGGCACCACTGGGGATGCACCCCGGTGAGCCCAGAGATTGCACTGGCACCACTGGGGATGCACTGCAGTGAGTGCAGAGAGTGCACTGGCACCACGGGGGATGCACTGCAGTGAGGGCAGAGAGTGCACTGGGACACTGGGGATGCAGTGCAGTGAGTCCAGAGAGTGCCCTGGCACCACTGGGGATGCAGTGCAGTGAGTCCAGAGAGTGCACTGGCACCACTGGGGATGCAGTGCAGTGACTCCAGAGAGTGCACTGGCACCACTGCGGATGCACTGCAGTGAGTCCAGAGAGTGCACTGGCACCACTGGGGATGCAGTGCAGTGAGTCCAGAGAGTGCACTGGCACCACTGGGGATGCAGTGCAGTGACTCAGAGAGTGCACTGGCACCACTGGGGATGCACTGCAATGAGTCCAGATAGTGCACTGGCACCACTGGGGATGCAGTGCAGTGAGTGCAGAGAGTGCACTGGCACCACTGGGGACGCAGTGCAGTGAGTCCAGAGAGTGCACTGGCACCAATGGGGATGCAGCGCGGTGAGTCCAGAGAGTGCACTGGCACCACTGTTCATGCAGTGCAGTGAGTCCAAAGAGTGCACTGGCACCACTGGGTATGCAGTGCATGAGTGCAGAGAGTGCACTGGCACCACTGGGGATGCAGTGCAGTGAGTCCAGAGAGTGCACTGGCACCAGTGGGGATGGAGTGCAGTGAGTCCAGAGAGTGCACTGGCACCACTGGGGATGCAGTGCAGTGAGTCCAGAGAGTGCACTGGCTCCACTGGGGATGAACTGTAGTGAGTCCAGAGACTGCACAGGCACCACTGGGGATGCAGTGCAGTGACTCCAGAGAGTGCACTGGCACCACTGGGGATGCAGTGCAGTGAGTGCAGAGAGTGCACTGGCACCACTGGGGATGGAATGCAGTGAGTCCAGAGAGTGCACTGGCACCACTGGGGATGCACTGCAGTGCGTCCAGAGAGTGCACTGGCACCACTGGGGATGCAGTGCAGTTGAGTCCAGAGAGTGCACTGGCACAACAGGGGATGCAGTGCAGTGAGTCCAGAGAGTGCACTGGCACCACTGGGGATGCAGTGCGGTGAGTCCAGAGAGTGCACTTGGCACCACTTGGGATGCACTGCAGTGAGTCCAGAGAGTGCACTGGCACCACTGGGGATGCACTGCAGTGAGTCCAGAGAGTGCACTGGCACCACTGGGGATGCAGTGCAGTGACTCAGAGAGTGCACTGGCACCACTGGGGATGCACTGCAATGAGTCCAGATAGTGCACTGGCACCACTGGGGATGCAGTGCAGTGAGTGCAGAGAGTGCACTGGCACCACTGGGGATGCAGTGCAGTGAGTCCAGAGAGTGCACTGGCACCACTGGGGATGCAGCGCGGTGAGTCCAGAGAGTGCACTGGCACTACTGGGGATGCACTGCAGTGAGTCCAGAGAGTGCACTGGCACCACTGGGGATGCACCCCGGTGAGCCCAGAGATTGCACTGGCACCACTGGGGATGCACTGCAGTGAGTGCAGAGAGTGCACTGGCACCTTGGGGATGCACTGCAGTGAGTCCAGAGAGTGCACTGGCACCACTGGAGATGCAGCGCAGTGAGTCCAGAGAGTGCACTGGCACCACTGGGGATGCACCCCGGTGAGCCCAGAGATTGCACTGGCACCACTGGGGATGCACTGCAGTGAGTCCAGAGAGTGCACTGGCACCACTGGGGATGCAGTGCAGTGAGTCCAGAGAGTGCACTGGCACCTTGGGGATGCACTGCAGTGAGTCCAGAGAGTGCACTGGCACCACTGGGGATGCAGTGCAGTGAGTCCAGAGGGTGCAGTGGCACTACTGGGGATGCAGTGCAGTGACTCCAGAGAGTGCACTGGCACTTCTGGGGATGCAGTGCAGTGACTCCAGAGAGTGCACTGGCACCACTGGGGATGCAGTGCAGTGAGTCCAGAGAGTGCACTGGCACCACTGGGGACGCAGTACAGTGAGTCCAGAGAGTGCACTGGCACCACTGGGGATGCAGTGCAGTGAGTCCAGAGAGTGCAGTGGCACCATTGGAGATGCAGTGCAGTGAGTCCAGAGAGTGCACTGGCACCACTGGGGATGCAGTGCAGTGAGTCCAGAGAGTGCACTGGCACCACTGGGGATGCAGTACAGTGAGTCCAGAGAGTGCACTGGCACCACTGGGGATGCGGTGCAGTGAGTCCAGAGAGTGCACTGGCACCACTGGGGATGCGGTGCAGTGAGTCCAGAGAGTGCACTGGCACCACTGGGGATGCGGTGCAGTGAGTCCAGAGAGTGCACTGGCACCACTGGTGATGCAGTACAGTGAGTCCAGTGAGTGCACTGGCACCACTGGGGATGCAGTGCAGTGAGTCCAGAGAGTGCAATGGCACCACTGGGGATGCACGTCAGTGAGTCCAGAGAGTGCACTGGCACCACTGCGGATGCACTGCAGTGAGTCCAGAGAGTGCACTGGCACCACTGGGGATGCAGTGCAGTGAGTCCAGAGAGTGCACTGGCACCACTGGGGATGCAGTGCAGTGAGTCCAGAGAGTGCACTGGCACCACGGGGGATGCACTGCAGTGAGTCCAGAGAGTGCACTGGCACCACTGGGGATGCAGTGCAGTGAGTCCAGAGAGTGCACTGGCACCACTGGGGATGCACCCCGGTGAGCCCAGAGATTGCACTGGCACCACTGGGGATGCACTGCAGTGAGTGCAGAGAGTGCACTGGCACCACTGGGGATGCACTGCAGTGAGGGCAGAGAGTGCACTGGGACACTGGGGATGCAGTGCAGTGAGTCCAGAGAGTGCCCTGGCACCACAGGGGATGCACTGCAGGGAGTCCAGAGAGTGCACTGGCACCACTGGGGATGCAGTGCAGTGACTCCAGAGAGTGCACTGGCACCACTGGGGATGCAATGCGGTGAGTCCAGAGAGTGCACTGGCACCACTGGGGATGCAGTGCAGTGATTCCAGAGAGTGCACTGGCACCACTGGGGATGCAATGCAGTGAGGGCAGAGAGTGCACTGGCACCACTGGGGATGCACTGCAGTGAGGGCAGAGAGTGCACTGGCTCCACTGGGGATGCACTGCAGTGAGGGCAGAGAGTGCACTGGCACCACTGGGGATGCAGTGCAGTGAGTCCAGAGAGTGCACTGGCACCACTGGGGATGCAGTGCAGTGAGTCCACAGAGTGCACAGGCACCACTGGGGATGCAGTGCAGTGAGTCCAGAGAGTGCACTGACACCACTGGGGATGCAGTGCGGTGAGTTCAGAGAGTGCACTGGTACCACTGGGGATGCAGTGCAGTGAGTCCAGAGAGTGCACTGGCACCACTGGGGATGCAGTGCAGTGAGTACAGAGAGTGCACTGGCACCACAGGGGATGCACTGCAGTGATTCCAGAGAGTGCACTGGTACCACTGGGGATGCAGTGCAGTGAGTCCAGAGAGTGCACTGGCACCACTGGGGATGCAGTGCAGTGAGTCCACAGAGTGCACTGGCACCACTGGGGATGCACTGCATTGAGTCCAGAGAGTGCACTGGCACTTCTGGGGATGCAGTGCAGTGACTCCAGAGAGTGCACTGGCACCACTGGGGATGCAGTGCAGTGAGTCCAGAGAGTGCACTGGCACCACTGGGGATGCAGTACAGTGAGTCCAGAGAGTGCACTGGCACCACTGGGGATGCAGTGCAGTGAGTCCAGAGAGTGCAGTGGCACCATTGGAGATGCAGTGCAGTGAGTCCAGAGAGTGCACTGGCACCACTGGGGATGCAGTGCAGTGAGTCCAGAGAGTGCACTGGCACTACTGGGGATGCAGTGCAGTGACTCCAGAGAGTGCACTGGCACCACTGTTCATGCAGTGCAGTGAGTCCAAAGAGTGCACTGGCACCACTGGGTATGCAGTGCATGAGTGCAGAGAGTGCACTGGCACCACTGGGGATGCAGTGCAGTGAGTCCAGAGAGTGCACTGGCACTAGTGGGGATGGAGTGCAGTGAGTCCAGAGAGTGAACTGGCACCACTGGGGATGCAGTGCAGTGAGTCCAGAGAGTGCACTGGCTCCACTGGGGATGAACTGTAGTGAGTCCAGAGACTGCACAGGCACCACTGGGGATGCAGTGCAGTGAGTCCAGAGAGTGCACTGGCACCACTGGGGATGCAGTGCAGTGAGTGCAGAGAGTGCACTGGCACCACTGGGGATGCAATGCAGTGAGTCCAGAGAGTGCACTGGCACCACTGGGGATGCACTGCAGTGAGTCCAGAGAGTGCACTGGCACCACTGGGGATGCAGTGCAGTTGAGTCCAGAGAGTGCACTGGCACCTTGGGGATGCAGTGCAGTGAGTCCAGAGAGTGCACTGGCACCACTGGGGATGCAGTGCGGTGAGTCCAGAGAGTGCACTGGCACCACTTGGGATGCACTGCAGTGAGTCCAGAGAGTGCACTGGCACCACTGGGGATGCACTGCAGTGAGTCCAGAGAGTGCACTGGCACCACTTGGGATGCACTGCAGTGAGTCCAGAGAGTGCACTGGCACCACTGGGAATGCAGTGCAGTGACTCAGAGAGTGCACTGGCACCACTGGGGATGCACTGCAATGAGTCCAGATAGTGCACTGGCACCACTGGGGATGCAGTGCAGTGAGTGCAGAGAGTGCACTGGCACCACTGGGGATGCAGTGCAGTGAGTCCAGAGAGTGCACTGGCACCACTGGGGATGCAGCGCGGTGAGTCCAGAGAGTGCACTGGCACTACTGGGGATGCTCTGCAGTGAGTCCAGAGAGTGCACTAGCACCACTGCGGATGCACTGCAGTGAGTCCAGAGAGTGCACTGGCACCACTGGGGATGCAGTGCAGTGAGTCCAGAGAGTGCACTGGCACCACTGGGGATACAGTGCAGTGAGTCCACAGAGTGCACTGGCACCACGGGGGATGCACTGCAGTGAGTCCAGAGAGTGCACTGGCACCACTGGGGATGCAGTGCAGTGAGTCCAGAGAGTGCACTGGCACCACTGGGGATGCACCCCGGTGAGCCCAGAGATTGCACTGGCACCTTGGGGATGCACTGCAGTGAGTCCAGAGAGTGCACTGGCACCACTGGAGATGCAGTGCAGTGAGTCCAGAGAGTGCACTGGCACCACTGGGGATGCACCCCGGTGAGCCCAGAGATTGCACTGGCACCACTGGGGATGCACTGCAGTGAGTGCAGAGAGTGCACTGGCACCTTGGGGATGCACTGCAGTGAGTCCAGAGAGTGCACTGGCACCACTGGGGATGCAGTGCACTGAGTCCAGAGAGTGCACTGGCACCTTGGGGATGCACTGCAGTGAGTCCAGAGAGTGCACTGGCACCACTGGGGATGGACTGCAGTGAGTCCAGAGAGTGCACTGGCACTACTGGGGATGCAGTGCAGTGACTCCAGAGAGTGCACTGGCACTTCTGGGGATGCAGTGCAGTGACTCCAGAGAGTGCACTGGCACCACTGCGGATGCAGTGCTGTGAGTCCAGAGAGTGCACTGGCACCACTGGGGATACAGTGCAGTGAGTCCAGAGAGTGCACTGGCACCACTGGGGATGCACTGCCGTGAGTCCAGAGAGTGCAGTGGCACCACTGGGGATGCAGTGCAGTGAGTCCAGAGAGTGCACTGGCACCACTGGGGATGCAGTGCAGTGAGTCCAGAGAGTGCACTGGCAACACTGGGGATGCAGTGCAGTGAGTAAAGAGAGTGCACTGGCACCACTGGGGATACAGTGCAGTGAGTCCAGAGAGTGCACTGGCACCACTTGGGATGCACTGCAGTGAGTCCAGAGAGTGCACTGGCACCACTGGGAATGCAGTGCAGTGACTCAGAGAGTGCACTGGCACCACTGGGGATGCACTGCAATGAGTCCAGATAGTGCACTGGCACCACTGGGGATGCAGTGCAGTGAGTGCAGAGAGTGCACTGGCACCACTGGGGATGCAGTGCAGTGAGTCCAGAGAGTGCACTGGCACCACTGGGGATGCAGCGCGGTGAGTCCAGAGAGTGCACTGGCACTACTGGGGATGCTCTGCAGTGAGTCCAGAGAGTGCACTAGCACCACTGCGGATGCACTGCAGTGAGTCCAGAGAGTGCACTGGCACCACTGGGGATGCAGTGCAGTGAGTCCAGAGAGTGCACTGGCACCACTGGGGATGCAGTGCAGTGAGTCCACAGAGTTCACTGGCACCACGGGGGATGCACTGCAGTGAGTCCAGAGAGTGCACTGGCACCACTGGGGATGCACTGCAGTGAGTCCAGAGAGTGCACTGGCACCACTGGGGATGCACCCCGGTGAGCCCAGAGATTGCACTGGCACCACTGGGGATGCACTGCAGTGAGTGCAGAGAGTGCACTGGCACCTTGGGGATGCAGTGCAGTGAGTCCAGAGAGTGCACTGGCACCACTGGAGATGCAGTGCAGTGAGTCCAGAGAGTGCACTGGCACCACTGGGGATGCACCCCGGTGAGCCCAGAGATTGCACTGGCACCACTGGGGATGCACTGCAGTGAGTGCAGAGCGTGCACTGGCACCTTGGGGATGCACTGCAGTGAGTCCAGAGAGTGCACTGGCACCACTGGGGATGCAGTGCACTGAGTCCAGAGAGTGCACTGGCACCTTGGGGATGCACTGCAGTGAGTCCAGAGAGTGCACTGGCACCACTGGGGATGGACTGCAGTGAGTCCAGAGAGTGCACTGGCACTACTGGGGATGCAGTGCAGTGACTCCAGAGAGTGCACTGGCACTTCTGGGGATGCAGTGCAGTGACTCCAGAGAGTGCACTGGCACCACTGCGGATGCAGTGCTGTGAGTCCAGAGAGTGCACTGGCACCACTGGGGATACAGTGCAGTGAGTCCAGAGAGTGCACTGGCACCTCTGGGGATGCACTGCCGTGAGTCCAGAGAGTGCAGTGGCACCACTGGGGATGCAGTGCAGTGAGTCCAGAGAGTGCACTGGCACCACTGGGGATGCAGTGCCGTGAGTCCAGAGAGTGCACTGGCAACACTGGGGATGCAGTGCAGTGAGTCCAGAGAGTGCACTGGCACCACTGGGGATGCAGTGCAGTGAGTCCAGAGAGTGCACTGGCACCACTGGGGATGCGGTGCAGTGAGCTCAGAGAGTGCACTGGCACCACTGGGGATGCAGTGCGGTGTGTCCAGAGAGTTCACTGGCACCACTGGGGATGCAGTGCGGTGAGTCCACAGAGGGCACTGGCACCACTGGGGATGCAGTGCAGTGAGTCCAGAGAGTGCACTGGCACCACTGGGGATGGACCCCGGTGAGTCCAGAGAGTTCACTGGCACCACTGGGGATGCACCCCGGTGAGTCCAGAGAGTGCACTGTCACCACTGGGGATGCAGTGCAGTGAGTCCAGAGAGTGCACTGGCACCACTGGGGATGCAGTGCAGTGAGTCCACAGAGGGCACTGGCACCACTGGGGATGCAGTGCAGTGAGTCCAGAGAGTGCCCCGGCACCACTGGGGATGCAGTGCAGTGAGTCCACAGAGTGCATTGGCACAATGGGGATGCACTGCAGTGACTCCAGAGAGTGCACTGGCACCACTGGGGATGCACTGCAGTGAGTCCAGATGTTAGCCTAGCAACCACATAATCACCAAGTGATTATATGATGGTGCTTTATTCAGCGCTGGAAGCCGGGGCAGTTGCCCAAATCTGGCTTCAAGTCCCGTTACTTCCCAGCCGTTATTTATACATACAATATTGCATCAGGTATACATATTCATTACAGGTTGCAACAGCAGCCTCGCTTTTCATTCTAATTAGCTCCCCTCCCCTTTGCACATGCGTGGCGCACTCTGGTGGTCGTCCAGGTGGTCGTCCAGATGAAGTAAGGAGTCTTCCTCTCCGCTAAACTTTTCACCTTTCTTACTCGACGCATGCTCCCTCCGCTTCTTGGTTCTGCTTCAACTCATTTCATCATTTCCAGGCCCTTATCCAAGGTCAGGTTGTACCTGTTCCCTCCCAAGGTTCCCCTTCAATGACTCTTTTGATTGTTCAATGTACTCCCTAAGTATCCAGTATACATAGATTAATTGATAATGTAAGTACATTTGGCAATGCTTAATTATACTGTATGTCCCACTACGTAAGAGACATTAGTAAAACATCCATTCGATTCTCCCCAACACTAACACAGAGACTGCACTGGCACCACTGGGGATGCAGTGCAGTGAGTCCAGAGAGTGCACTGGCACCAATAGGGATGCAGCACAGTGAGTCCAGAGAGTGAACTGTCACGACTGGGGACGCAGCGCAGTGACTCCAGAGAGTGCGCTGGCACCATAGGGAATGCACTGCAGTGAGTCCAGAGAGTGCACTGGCACCACTGGGGATGCACTGCAGTGACTCCAGAGAGTGCACTGGCACCACTGGAGTTGCAGTGCAGTGAGTCCAGAGAGTGCACTGGAACCACTGGGGATGCAGCGCAGTGACTCCTGAGAGTGCACTGGCACCACTGGGGATGCAGTGCAGTGAGTCCAGAGAGTGCACTGGCACCACTGGGGATGCAGAGCCGTGAGTCCAGAGAGTGCATTGGCACCACTGGGGATGCAGTTCAATGAGTCCAGAGAGTGCACTGGCACCAATGGCAACGCAGAGCAGTGAGTCCAGAGAGTGCCTTGGCACCACAGGGGATGCAGTGCAGTGAGTCCAGAGAGTGCACTAGCACCACTGGGGATGTAGTGCAGTGAGTCCAGAGAGTGCATTGGCACCACTGGGGATGCAGTTCAATGAGTCCAGAGAGTGCACTGGCACCACTGGGGATGCAGAGCCGTGAGTCCAGAGAGTGCATTGGCACCACTGGGGATGCAGTTCAATGAGTCCAGAGTGTGCACTGGCACCACTGGGGATGCAGTGCAGTGAGTCCAGAGAGCGCACTGGCACCACTGGGGATGCACTGCAGTGAGACCAGAGAGTGCACTGGCACCACTGGCGATGTAGTGCAGTGAGTCCACAGAGGGCACTGGCACCACTGGGGATGCAGTGCAGTGAGTCCAGAGAGTGCACTGGTAACACTGGGGATGCACTGCAGTGAGACCAGAGAGTGCACTGGCACCACTGGGGATGCAGTGCAGTGAGTCCACAGAGTGCACTGGCACCACTGGTGATGCAGTGCAGTGAGTCCAGAGAGTGCACTGGCAACACTGGGGATGCACTGCAGTGAGTCCAGAGAGTGCACTGGCACCACTGGGGATGCACCCCGGCAAGTCCAGAGAGTGCACTGGCACCACTGGGGATGCAGTGCAGTGAGTCCAGAGAGTGCACTGGCACCACTGGGGATGCACTGCAGTGAGTGCAGAGAGTGCACTGGCACCACTGGGGATGCACTGCAGTGAGTCCAGAGAGTGCACTGGCACCACTGGGGATGCAGTGCAGTGAGTCCAGAGAGTGCACTGGCACCACTGGGGATGCAGAACAGTGAGTCCAGAGAGTGCACTGGCACCACTGGGATGCAGTGCAGTGAGTAAAGAGAGTGCACTGGCACCACTGTGGATGCAGTGCAGTGAGTCCAGAGAGTGCACTGGCACCACTGGGGATGGACTGCAGTGAGTCCAGAGAGTGCACTGGCACCACTGGGGATGCACTGCAGTGAGTCCAGAGAGTGCACTGGCACCACTGGGGATGCACTGCAGTGAGTCCAGAGAGTGCACTGGCACCACTGGGATGCAGTGCAGTGAGTTCAGAGAGTGCACTGGCACCACTGGGGATGCACTGCAGTGAGTCCAGAGAGTGCACTGGCACCTTGGGGATGCAGTGCAGTGAGTCCAGAGAGTGCACTGGCACCACTGGGGATGCAGTGCAGTGAGTCCACAGAGTGCACTGGCACCACTAGTGATGCAGTGCAGTGAGTCCAGAGAGTGCACTGGCACCACTGGGGATGCAGTGCAGTGAGTCCAGAGAGTGCAGTGGCACCATTGGGGATGCAGTGCAGTGAGTCCAGAGAGTGCACTGGCACCACTGGGGATGCAGTGCGGTGAGTTAAGAGAGTACACTGGCGCCACTGTGGATGCACTGCAGTGAGTCCAGAGAGTGCACTGGCACCACTGGTGATGCAGTGCAATGAGTCCAGAGAGCCACTGGCACCACTGGGGATGCAGTGCAGTTAGTCCAGAGAGTGAACTGGCACCACTGGGGATGCAGTGCACTGAGTCCTGAGAGGGCACTGTCAGCAATGGGGATGCAGTGCAGTGAGTCCAGAGAGTGCACTGGCACCACTGGGGATGCACTGCAGTGAGTCTTGAGAGTGCAATGGCACCACAGGGGATGCACTGCAGTGAGTCCAGAGAGTGCACTGGCACCACTGGGGATGCAGTGCAGTGAGTCCAGAGAGTGCACTGGCACCACTGGGGATGCAGTGCAGTGAGTCCAGAGAGTGCACTGGCACCAACTGGAACTGCACTGCTGTGAGTCCTGAGATTGCACTGGCACCACTGGGGATGCAGTGCAGTGAGTCCAGAGACTTCACAGGCACCACAGGGGATGCAGTTCTTGAGTGCAGAGAGTGCACTGGCACCACTGGGGATGTAGTGCAGTGAGTCCAGAGAGTTCACTGGCACCTCTGGGGATGCACCCCGGTGACTCCAGAGAGTGCACTGGCACCACTGGGTATGCACCCCGGCAAGTCCAGAGAGTGCACTGTCACCACTGGGGATGCAGTGCAGTGAGTCCAGAGAGTGCACTGGCACCACTGGGGATGCAGTGCAGTGAGTCCAGAGAGTGCACTGGCACCACTGGGGGTGCAGTGCAGTGAGTCCAGAGAGTGCACTGGTACCACTGGTGATGCACTGCAGTGAGTCCAGAGAGTGCACTGACACCACTGGGGATGCACTGCAGTGAGACCAGAGGTTGCAGTGGCACCACTGGGGATCCAGTGCAGTGAGTCCAGAGAGTGCACTGGTACGATTGGGGATGCACTGCAGTGAGTCCAGCGAGTGCACTGGCACCACTGGGGATGCACTGCAGTGAGTCCAGAGAGTGCACTGGCACCACTGGGGATGCACCTCGGTGAGTCCAGAGAGTGCACTGGCACCACTATGGATGCACTGCAGTGAGTCCAGGGAGTGCACTGGCACCACTGGGGATGCACTGCAGTGACTCCAGAGAGTGCACTGGCACCACTGGGGATGCACTGCAGTGAGTCCAGATGTTAGCCTAGCAACCACATAATCACCTAGTGATTATATGAAGGTGCTTTATTCAGCGCTGGAAGCCAGGGCAGGTGCCCAAATCTGGCTTCAAGTCCCGTTACTTCCCAGCCGTTATTTATACATACAATATTGCATCAGGTATACATATTCATTACAGGTTGCAACAGCAGCCTCGCTTTTCATTCTAATTAGCTCCCCTCCCCTTTGCACATGCGTGGCGCACTCTGGTGGTCGTCCAGGTGGTCGTCCAGATGAAGTAAGGAGTCTTCCTCTCCGCTAAACTTTTCACCTTTCTTACTCGACGCATGCTCCCTCCGCTTCTTGGTTCTGCTTCAACTCATTTCATCATTTCCAGGCCCTTATCCAAGGTGAGGTTGTACCTGTTCCCTCCCAAGGTTCCCCTTCGATGATTCTTTTGATTGTTCAATGTACTCCCTAAGTATCCAGTATACATAGATTAATTGATAATGTAAGTACATTTGGCAATGCTTAATTATACTGTAGGTCCCATTACCTAAGAGACATTAGTAAAACATCCATTCGATTCTCCCCAACACTAACACAGAGACTGCACTGACACCACTGAGGATGCACCCCGGCAAGTCCAGAGAGTGCACTGGCACCACTGGGGATGCAGTGCAGTGAGTCCAGAGAGTGCACTGGCACCACTGGGGATGCAGTGCAGTGAGTCCAGAGAGTGCACTGGCACCACTGGGGATGCACTGCCGTGAGTCCAGAGAGTGCACTGGCACCTTGGGGATGCACTGCAGTGACTCCAGAGAGTGCACTGGCACCACTGGGGATGCAGTGCAGTGAGTCCAGAGAGTGCACTGGCACCACTGGGGATGCACCCCGGCAAGTCCAGAGAGTGCACTGGCACCACTGGGGATGCAGTGCAGTGAGTCCAGAGAATGCACTGGCACCACTGGGGATGCAGTGCAGTGAGTAAAGAGAGTGCACTGGCACCACTGGGGATGCAGTGCAGTGAGTCCAGAGAGTTCTCTGGCACCACTGGGGATGCAGTTTTGTGAGTCCAGAGAGTGCACTGGCACCACTGGGGATGCAGCACAGTGAGTCCAGAGAGTGCACTGGCACCACTGGGGATGCAGTGCAGTGAGTCCAGAGAGTGCACTGGCCCCACTGGGGATGCAGTGCAGTGAGTCCAGAGAGTGCACTGGCACCACTGGGGATGCAGTGCAGTGAGTCCAGAGAGTGCACTGGCACCACTGGGGATGCAGTGCAGTGAGTCCAGAGAGTGCACTGGCACCACAGGGGATGCAGTGCAGTGAGTCCAGAGAGTGCCCTGGCACCACTGGGGATGCAGTGCAGTGAGTCCAGAGAGTGCAGTGGCACCACTGGGGATGCAGTGCAGTGAGTCCAAAGAGTGCAGTGGCACCACTGGGGATGCAGTACAGTGAGTCCAGAGAGTGCACTGGCACCACTGGGGATGCAGTGCAGTGAGTCCAGAGAGTGCACTAGCACCACTGGGGATGCAGTGCAGTGAGTCCAGAGAGTGCACTGGCACCACTGGGGATGCAATGCAGTGAGTCCTGAGAGTGCACTGGCACCAATAGGATGCAGCGCAGTGAGTCCAGAGAGTGCACTGGCACCAATGGGGATGCAGTGCAGTGAGTCCAGAGAGTGCACTGGCACCACTGGGGATGCAGTGCAGTGAGTCTAGAGAGTGCACTGGCACCAATGGGGATGCACCCCGGTGAGTCCAGAGAGTGCACTGGCACCACTGGGGATGCACCCCGGCAAGTCCAGAGAGTGCACTCTCTGGAGTCACTGCACTGCATCCCCAGTGGTGCCAGTGCACTCTCTGGACTCACTGCACTTCATCCCCAGTGGTGCCAGTGCACTCTCTGGACTCACTGCACTGCATCCCCAGTGGTGCCAGTGCACTCTCTGGACTTACTGCACTGCATCCCCAGTGGTGCCAGTGCACTCTCTGGACTCACTGCAGTGCATCCCCAAGGTGCCAGTGCACTCTCTGGACTCACTACAGTGCATCCCCAGTGGTGCCAGTGCACTCTCTGGACACACTGCAGTGCATCCCCAGTGGTGGCAGTGCAATCTCTGGACTCACTGCAGTGCACCCCCACTGGTGCCAGTGCACTCTCTGGACTCACTGCACTGCATCCCCAGTGGTGCCAGGGCACTCTCTGGACTCACTGCACTGCATCCCCAAGGTGCCAGTGCACTCTCTGGACTCAACTGCACTGCATCCCCAGTGGTGCCAGTGCACTCTCTGGACTCACTGCACTGCATCCCCAGTGGTGCCTGTGCAGTCTCTGGACTCACGGCAGTGCATCCCCAGTGGTGCCAGTGCACTCTCTTTACTCACTGCACTGCATCCCCAGTGGTGCCAGTGCACTCTTTGGACTCACTGCACTCCATCCCCAGTGGTGCCAGTCCATTCTCTGGACTCACTGCAGTGCATCCCCAGTGGTTCCTCTGCACTCATTGGAGTCACTGCACTGCATCCCCAGTGCTGCCAGTGCACTCTCTGGACTCACTGCAGTGCATCCCCAGTGGTGCCAGTGCACTATCTGGACTCACTGCACTGCATCCCCAGTGGTGCCAGTGCACTCTCTGCACTCACTGCACTGCATCCCCAGTGGTGCCAGTGCACTATCTGGACTCATTGCAGTGCATCCCCAGTGGTGCCAGTGCACTCTCTGAGTCACTGCACTGCATTCCCAGTGGTGCCAGTGCACTCTCTGGACTCACTGCAGTGCATCCCCAGTGGTGCCAGTGCACTCTCTGGACTCACTGCACTGCAACCCCAGTGGTGCCAGTGCACTCTCTGGACTCACTGCAGTGCATCCCCAGTGGTGCCAGTGCACTCTCTGGACTCACCGCACTGCATCCGCAGTGGTGCCAGTGCACTCTCTGGACTCACTGCACTGCATCCCCAAGGTGCCAGTGCACTCTCTGGACTCAACTGCACTGCATCCCCAGTGGTGCCCGTGCCCTCTCTGGACTCACTGCAGTGCATCCCCAGTGGTGCCAGTGCACTCTCTGGACTCACTGCATTGCATCCCAAGTGGTGCCAGTGCACTCTCTGGACTCACTGCACTGCATCCCCAGTGGTGCCAGTGCACTCTCTGGAGTCACTGCACTGCATCCCCAGTGATGCCTGTGCAGTCTCTGGACTCACTACAGTTCATCCCCAGTGGAGCCAGTGCACTCTCTGGACTCACTGCACTGCATCCCCAGTGGTGCCAGTGCACTCTCTGGACTCACTGCACTCCATCCCCACTGGTGCCAGTCCACTCTCTGGACTCACTGCACTGCATCCCCAGTGGTGTCAGTGCACTCTCTGCACTCATGCACTGCATACCCAATGGTGCCAGTGCACTCTTTGGACTCACTGCACTGCATGAACAGTGGTGCCAGTGCACTCTCTGGACTCACTGCACTGCATCCGCAGTGGTGCCAGTGTAGTCTCTGGACTCACTGTAGTGCATCCCCAGTGGTGCCAGTGCAATCTCAGGACTCACTGCAGTGCAGCTCCAGCTGCTGCCAGTGCAGTCTCTGGACTCACTGCACTGCATCCCCAGTGGTGCCAGTGCACTCTCTGGACTCACTGCAGTGCATCCCCAGTGGTGCCAGTGCACTCTCTGGAGTCACTGCAGTGTATCCCCAGTGGTGCCAGTGAACTCTCTGGACTCACTGAACTGCATCCCCAGTGCTGCCAGTGCACTCTCTGGACTCACTGCACTGCATCGCCAGTGGTGCCAGTGCACTCTCTGGACTCACTGCACTGCATCCCCAGTGGTGCCAGTGCACTCCCTGGACTCACTGCACTGCATCCCCAGTGGTGCCAGTGCACTCTCTGGAGTCACAGCACTGCATCAACAGTGCTGCCTCTGCACTCTCTGGAGTCACTGCACTGCATCCCCTGTGGTGCCAGTGCACTCTCTGGACTCACTGCACTGCATCCCCAGTGGTGCCAGTGCACTCTCTGGACTCACTGCACTGCATCCCCAGTGGTGCCAGTGCACTCTCTGGAATCACTGCAGTGCATCCCCAGTGGTGCCAGTGCACTCTCTGGAGTCACTGCACTGATCCCCAGTGGTGCCAGTGCACTCTCTGGACTCACTGCACTGCATCCCCAGTGGGGCCAGTGCACTCTCTGGACTCACTGCACTGCATCACCATTGGTGCCAGGGCACTCTCCGGACTCACTGCAGTGCATCCGCAGTGGTGCCAGTGCACTCTTTCGAGTCACTGCACTGCATACCCACTGGTGCCAGTGCACTCTCTAGACTCACTGCACTGCATCCCCTGTGGTGCCAGTGCACTCTCTGGACTCACTGCAGTGCATCCCCAGTGGTTCCAGTGCACTCTCTGGACTCACTGCACTGCATCCCCAGTGGTGCCAGTGCACTCTCTGGACTCACTGCACTGCATCCCCAGTGGTGCCAGTGCACTCTCTGGAGTCACAGCACTGCACTAACAGTGGTGCCTCTGCACTCTCTGGAGTCACTGCAGTGCATCCCCAGTGGTGCCAGTGCACTCTCTGGACTCACTGCACTGCATCGCCAGTGGTGCCAGTGCACTCTCTGGACTCACTGCAGTGCATCCCCAGTGGTGCCAGTGCACTCTCTGGACTCACTGCACTGCATCCCCAGTGGTGCCAGTGCACTCTCTGGAATCACTGCAGTGCATCCCCAGTGGTGCCAGTGCACTCTCTGGACTCACTGCACTGCATCCACAGTGGTGCCAGTGCACTCTCTGGACTCACTGCGTTGCATCCCCAGTGGTGCCAGTGCACTCTCTGGACTCACTGCACTGCATCCCCAGTGGTGCCAGTGCACTATCTGGACTCATTGCAGTGCATCCCCAGTGGTGCCAGTGCACTCTCTGAGTCACTGCACTGCACCCCCACTGGTGCCAGTGCACTCTCTGGACTCACTGCACTGCATCCCCAGTGGTGCCAGTGCACTCTCTGGACTCACTGCACTGCATCCCCAAGATGCCAGTGCACTCTCTGGACTCAACTGTACTGCATCCCCAGTGGTGCCCGTGCACTCTCTGGATTCACTGCAGTGCATCCCCAGTGGTGCCAGTGCACTCTCTGGACTCACTGCATTGCATCCCCAGTGGTGCCAGTGCACTCTCTGCACTCACTGCACTGCATCCCCAGTGGTGCCAGTGCACTCTCTGGACTCACTGCACTGCATCCCCAGTGGTGCCAGTGCACTCTCTGGACTCACTGCACTGCATCCCCAGTGGTGCCAGTGCACTATCTGGACTCATTGCAGTGCATCCCCAGTGGTGCCAGTGCACTCTCTGAGTCACTGCACTGCATTCCCAGTGGTGCCAGTGCACTCTCTGGACTCACTGCAGTGCATCCCCAGTGGTGCCAGTGCACTCTCTGGACTCACTGCACTGTACCCCACTGGTGCCATTGCACTCTCTGGACTCACTGCACTGCATCCCCAGTGGTGCCAGGGCACTCTCTGGACTCACTGCACTGCATCCCCAAGGTGCCAGTGCACTCTCTGGACTCAACTGCACTGCATCCCCAGTGGTGCCAGTGCACTCTCTGGACTCACTGCACTGCATCCCCAGTGGTGCCTGTGCAGTCTCTGGACTCACGGCAGTGCATCCCCAGTGGTGCCAGTGCACTCTCTGGACTCACTGCACTGCATCCCCAGTGGTGCTAGTGCACTCTTTGGACACACTGCACTCCATCCCCAGTGGTGCCAGTCCACTCTCTGGACTCACTGCACTGCATCCCCTGTGGTGCCAGTGCACTCTCTGGACTCACTGCACTGCATCCCCACTGGTGCCAGTGCAGTCTCTGGACTCACTGCAGTGCATCCGCAGTGGTGCCAGTGCACTCTCTGGACTCACTGCACTGCATCCCCAAGGTGCCAGTGCACTCTCTGGACTCAACTGTACTGCATCCCCAGTGGTGCCCGTGCACTCTCTGGATTCACTGCAGTGCATCCCCAGTGGTGCCAGTGCACTCTCTGGACTCACTGCATTGCATCCCCAGTGGTGCCAGTGCACTCTCTGCACTCACTGCACTGCATCCCCAGTGGTGCCAGTGCACTCTCTGGACTCACTGCGCTGCATCCCCAGTGGTGCCAGTGCACTCTCTGGACTCACTGCACTGCATCCCCAGTGGTGCCAGTGCACTATCTGGACTCATTGCAGTGCATCCCCAGTGGTGCCAGTGCACTCTCTGAGTCACTGCACTGCATTCCCAGTGGTGCCAGTGCACTCTCTGGACTCACTGCAGTGCATCCCCAGTGGTGCCAGTGCACTCTCTGGACTCACTGCACTGCACCCCACTGGTGCCATTGCACTCTCTGGACTCACTGCGCTGCATCCCCAGTGGTGCCAGTGCACTCTCTGGACTCACTGCACTGCATCCCCATTGGTGCCAGTGCACTCTCTGGACTCATTGCAGTGCAGCCCCATTGGTGCCAGTGCACTCTCTGAGTCACTTCACTGCATTCCCAGTGGTGCCAGTGCACTCTCTGGACTCACTGCAGTGCATCCCCAGTGGTGCTAGTGCACTCTCTGGACTCACTGCAGTGCAACACCTTTGGTGCCAGTGCACTCTCTGGACTCACTGCAGTGCACCCCCACTGGTGCCAGTGCACTCTCTGGACTCACTGCACTGCATCCCCAGTGGTGCCAGTGCACTCTCTGGACTCTCTGCACTGCATCCCCAAGGTGCCAGTGCACTCTCTGGACTCAACTGTACTGCATCCCCAGTGGTGCCCGTGCACTCTCTGGATTCACTGCAGTGCATCCCCAGTGGTGCCAGTGCACTCTCTGGACTCACTGCATTGCATCCCCAGTGGTGCCAGTGCACTCTCTGCACTCACTGCAGTGCATCCTCAGTGGTGCCAGTGCACTCTCTGGACTCACTGCGCTGCATCCCCAGTGGTGCCAGTGCACTCTCTGGACTCACTGCACTGCATCCCCAGTGGTGCCAGTGCACTATCTGGACTCATTGCAGTACATCCCCAGTGGTGCCAGTGCACTCTCTGAGTCACTGCACTGCACCCCCACTGGTGCCAGTGCACTCTCTGGACTCACTGCACTGCATCCCCAGTGGTGCCAGTGCACTCTCTGGACTCACTGCACTGCATCCCCAAGGTGCCAGTGCACTCTCTGGACTCAACTGTACTGCATCCCCAGTGGTGCCCGTGCACTCTCTGGATTCACTGCAGTGCATCCCCAGTGGTGCCAGTGCACTCTCTGGACTCACTGCATTGCATCCCCAGTGGTGCCAGTGCACTCTCTGGACTCACTGCACTGCATCCCCAGTGGTGCCAGTGCACTCTCTGGACTCACTGCGCTGCATCCCCAGTGGTGCCAGTGCACTCTCTGGACTCACTGCACTGCATCCCCAGTGGTGCCAGTGCACTATCTGGACTCATTGCAGTGCATCCCCAGTGGTGCCAGTGCACTCTCTGAGTCACTGCAGTGCATCTCCAGTGGTGCCAGTGCACTCTCTGGACTCACTGCAGTGCATCCCCAGTGGTGCCAGTGCACTCTCTGGACTCACTGCACTGTACCCCACTGGTGCCATTGCACTCTCTGGACTCACTGCACTGCATCCCCAGTGGTGCCAGGGCACTCTCTGGACTCACTGCACTGCATCCCCAAGGTGCCAGTGCACTCTCTGGACTCAACTGCACTGCATCCCCAGTGGTGCCAGTGCACTCTCTGGACTCACTGCACTGCATCCCCAGTGGTGCCTGTGCAGTCTCTGGACTCACGGCAGTGCATCCCCAGTGGTGCCAGTGCACTCTCTGGACTCACTGCACTGCATCCCCAGTGGTGCTAGTGCACTCTTTGGACTCACTGCACTCCATCCCCAGTGGTGCCAGTCCACTCTCTGGACTCACTGCACTGCATCCCCTGTGGTGCCAGTGCACTCTCTGGACTCACTGCACAGCATCCCCACTGGTGCCAGTGCAGTCTCTGGACTCACTGCAGTGCATCCGCAGTGGTGCCAGTGCACTCTCTGGACTCACTGCACTGCATCCCCAGTGGTGCCAGTGCACTCTCTGCACTCACTGCACTGCATCCCCAGTGGTGCCAGTGCACTCTCTGGACTCAGTGCACTGCATCCCCAGTGGTGCCAGTCCACTCTCTGGACTCACTGCACTGCATCCCCAGTGGTGCCAGTGCACTCTCGTGAATCACTGCACTGCATCCCCAGTGGTGCCAGTGCACTCTCTGGACTCACTGCACTGCATCCCCAGTGGTGCCAGTGCACTCTCTGGACTCACTGCATTGCATCCCCAGTGGTGCCAGTGCACTCTCTGGACTCACTGCACTGCATCCCCAGTGGTGCCACTGCACTCTCTGGACTCACTGCACTGCATCACCATTGGTGCCAGTGCACTCTCCGGACTCACTGCAGTGCATCCGCAGTGGTGCCAGTGCACTCTTTCGAGTCACTGCAGTGCATCCCCAGTGGTGCCAGTGCACTCTCTGGACTCACTGCAGTGCATCCCCAGTGGTGCCAGTGCACTCTCTGGACTCACTGCAGTGCATCCCCAGTGGTGCCAGTGAACTCTCTGCACTCACTGCACTGCATCACCAGTGGTGCCAGTGCACTCTCTGGACTCACTGCACTGCATCCCCAGTGGTGCCAGTGCACTCTCTGGACTCACTGCACTGCATCCCCAGTGGTGCCAGTGCACTCTCTGGACTCACCGCACTGCATCCCCAGTGGTGCCAGTGCACTCTCTGCACTCACTGCAGTGCAGCCCCTGAGGTGCCAGTGTACTCTCTGGCCTCACTGCACTGCATTCCCAGTGGTGCCAGTGCACAATCTTTAGTCACTACACTGCATCCCCAGTGGTGCCAGTGCTCTCTCTGGACTCACTGCAGTGCATTTCCAGTGGTGCCAGTGCACTCTCTGGACTCACTGCACTGCATCCCCTGTGGTCCCAGTGCACTCTCTGCCCTCACTGCAGTGCATCCCCAGTGCTGCCAGTGCACTCTCTGGACTCACTGCACTGCATCCCCAGTGGTGCCAGTGCAACCTCTGGACTCACTTCACTGCATCCCCAGTGGTGCCAGTGCACTCTCTGGACTCACTGCAGTGCATCCCCAGTGGTGCCAGTGCACTCTCTGGACTCACTGCACTGCATCCCCAGTGGTGCCAGTGCACTCTCTGGACTCACTGTACTGCATCCCCAGTGGTGCCAGTGCACTCTCTGGACTCACTGCACTGCATCCCCAGTGGTGCCAGTGCACTCTCTGGACTCACTGCACTGCATCCCCAGTGGTGCCAGTGCACTCTCTGGACTCACTGCACTGCATCCCCAGTGGTGCCAGTGCACTCTCTGGACTCACTGCACTGCATCCCCAGTGGTGCCTGTGCACTCTCTGGACTCCCTGCACTGCATCCCCAGTGGTGCCAGTGCACTCTCTGGACTCACTGTACTGCATCCCCAGTGGTGCCAGTGCACTCTCTGGACTCACTGCACTGCATCCCCAGTGGTGCCAGTGCACTCTCTGGACTCACTGCACTGCATCCCCAGTGGTGCCAGTGCACTCTCTGGACTCACTGCACTGCATCCCCAGTGGTGCCAGTGCACTCTCTGGACTCACTGCAGTGCATCCCCAAGGTGCCAGTGCACTCTCTGGACTCACTGCACTGCATCCCCAGTGGTGCCAGTGCACTCTCTGGACTCACTGCACTGCATCCCCAGTGGTGCCAGTGCACTCTCTGGACTCACTGCACTGCATCCCCAGTGGTGCCAGTGCACTCTCTGGACTCACTGCACTGCATCCCCTGTGGTGCCAGTGCACTCTCTGGACTCACTGCACTGCATCCCCAGTGGTGCCAGTGCACTCTCTGGACTCACTGCACTGCATCCCCAGTGGTGCCAGTGCACTCTCTGAACTCACCGCACTGCATCCCCAGTGGTGTCAGTGCACTCTCTGGACTCACTGCACTACATCCCAAGTGGTGCCAGCGCACTCTGTGGACTCATCGCATTGCATCCCCAGTGGTGCCAGTGCACTCTCTGGACTCACTGCAGTGCATCTCCAGTGGTGCCAGTGCACTCTCTGCCCTCACTGCAGTGCATCCCCAGTGGTGCCAGTGCACTCACTGGACTCACTGTACTGCATCCCCAGTGGTTCCAGTGCACTCTCTGGACTCACTGCAGTGCATCCCCACTAGTGCCAGTGCACTCTCTGGACTCACTGCGCTGCATCCCCAGTGGTGCCAGTGCACTCTCTGGACTCACTGCACTACATCCCCAGTGGTGCCAGTGCACTCTCTGCACTCACTGCACTGCATCCCCAATGGTGCCAGTGCACTATCTGGACTCATTGCAGTGCATCCCCAGTGGTGCCAGTGCACTCTCTGAGTCACTGCACTGCATTCCCAGTGGTGCCAGTGCACTCTCTGGACTCACTGCAGTGCATCCCAAGTGGTGCCAGTGCACTCTCTGGACTCACTGCACTGCAACCCCAGTGGTGCCAGTGCACTCTCTGGACTCACTGCAGTGCACCCCCACTGGTGCCAGTGCACTCTCTGGACTCACCGCACTGCATCCCCAGTGGTGCCATGGCACTCTCTGGACTCACTGCACTGCATCCCCAAGGTGCCAGTGCACTCTCTGGACTCAACTGCACTGCATCCCCAGTGGTGCCAGTGCCCTCTCTGGACTCACTGCGCTGCATCCCCAGTGGTGCCAGTGCACTCTCTGGACTCACTGCATTCCATCCCAAGCGGTGCCAGTGCACTCTCTGGACTCACTGCACCGCATCCCCAGTGGTGCCAGTGCACTCTCTGGACTCACTGCACTGCATCCCCAGTGATGCCTGTGCAGTCTCTCGACTCACTACAGTTCATCCCCAGTGGAGCCAGTGCACTCTCTGGACTCACTGCACTGCATCCCCAGTGGTGCCAGTGCACTCTCTGGACTCACTGCACTCCATCCCCACTGGTGCCAGTCCACTCTCTGGACTCACTGCACTGCATCCCCAGTGGTGCCAGTGCACTCTCTGCACTCATGCACTGCATACCCAATGGTGCCAGTGCACTCTTTGGACTCACTGCACTGCATGAACAGTGGTGCCAGTGCACTCTCTGGACTCACTGCACTGCATCCCCAGAGGTGCCAGTGTAGTCTCTGGACTCACTGTAGTGCATCCCCAGTGGTGCCAGTGCAATCTCAGGACTCACTGCAGTGCAGCTCCAGTTGCTGCCAGTGCAGTCTCTGGACTCACTGCACTGCATCCCCAGTGGTGCCAGTGCACTCTCTGGACTCACTGCAGTGCATCCCCAGTGGTGCCAGTGCACTCTCTGGAGTCACTGCAGTGTATCCCCAGTGGTGCCAGTGCACTCTCTGGACTCACTGAACTGCATCCCCAGTGGTGCCAGAGCACTCTCTGGACTCACTGCAGTGCATCCCCAGTGCTGCCAGTGCACTCTCTGGACTCACTGCACTGCATCGCCAGTGGTGCCAGTGCACTCTCTGGACTCACTGCACTGCATCACCAGTGGTGCCAGTGCACTCTCTGGACTCAGTGCACTGCGTCCCCAGTGGTGCCAGTGCACTCTCTGGACTCACTGCACTGCATCCCCAGTGGTGCCAGTGCACTCTCTGGAGTCACAGCACTGCATCAACAGTGCTGCCTCTGCACTCTCTGGAGTCACTGCACTGCATCCCCAGTGCTGCCAGTGCACTCTCTGGACTCACTGCAGTGCATCCCCAGTGGTGCCAGTGCACTCTCTGGACTCACTGCACTGCATCCCCAGTGGTGCCAGTGCACTCTCTGCACTCACTGCACTGCATCCCCAGTGGTGCCAGTGCACTATCTGGACTCATTGCAGTGCATCCCCAGTGGTGCCAGTGCACTCTCTCAGTCACTGCACTGCATTCCCAGTGGTGCCAGTGCACTCTCTGGACTCACTGCAGTGCATCCCAAGTGGTGCCAGTGCACTCTCTGGACTCACTGCACTGCAACACCAGTGGTGCCAGTGCACTCTCTGGACTCACTGCAGTGCATCCCCAGTGGTGCCAGTGCACTCTCTGGACTCACCGCACTGCATCCGCAGTGGTGCCAGTGCACTCTCTGGACTCACTGCACTGCATCCCCAAGGTGCCAGTGCACTCTCTGGACTCAACTGCACTGCATCCCCAGTGGTGCCCGTGCCCTCTCTGGACTCACTGCAGTGCATCCCCAGTGGTGCCAGTGCATTCTCTGGACTCACTGCATTGCATCCCCAGTGGTGCCAGTGCACTCTCTGGACTCACTGCACTGCATCCCCAGTGGTGCCAGTGCACTCTCTGGAGTCACTGCACTGCATCCCCAGTGATGCCTGTGCAGTCTCTGGACTCACTACAGTTCATCCCCAGTGGAGCCAGTGCACTCTCTGGACTCACTGCACTACATCCCCAGTGGTGCCAGTGCACTCTCTGGACTCACTGCACTGCATCCCCTGTGGTGCCAGGGCACTCTCTGGACTCACTGCACTGCATCCCCAGTGGTGCCAGTGCACTCTCTGGACTCACTGCACTGCATCCCCAGTGGTGCCAGGGCACTCACCGGACTCACTGCAGTGCATCCGCAGTGGTGCCAGTGCACTCTTTCGAGTCACTGCAGTGCATACCCACTGGTGCCAGTGCACTCTCTAGACTCACTGCACTGCATCCCCTGTGGTGCCAGTGCACTCTCTGGACTCACTGCAGTGCATCCCCAGTGGTTCCAGTGCACTCTCTGGACTCACTGCACTGCATCCCCAGTGGTGCCAGTGCACTCTCTGGACTCACTGCACTGCATCCCCAGTGGTGCCAGTGCACTCTCTGGAGTCACAGCACTGCACTAACAGTGGTGCCTCTGCACTCTCTGGAGTCACTGCACTGCATCCCCAGTGGTGCCAGTGCACTCTCTGGACTCACTGCAGTGCATCCCCAGTGGTGCCAGTGCACTCTCTGGACTCACTGCACTGCATCCACAGTGGTGCCAGTGCACTCTCTGGACTCACTGCTTTGCATCCCCAATGGTGCCAGTGCACTCTCTGGACTCACTGCACTGCATCCCCAGTGGTGCCAGGGTACTCTCTGGACTCACTGCAGTGTATCCCCAGTGGTGCCAGTGCACTCTCTGCCCTCACAGCAGTGCATCCCCAGTGGTGCCAGGGCAATCTCTGGGCTCACCGGGGTGCATCCCCAGTGGTGCCAGTGCACTCTCTGGAGTCACTGCACTGCATCCCCAGTGGTGCCAGTGCACTCTCTGGACTCACTGCACTGCATCCCCTGTGGTGCCAGGGCACTCTCTGGACTCACTGCACTGCATCCCCAGTGGTGCCAGTGCACTCTCTGGACTCACTGCACTGCATCCCCAGTGGTGCCAGTGCACTCTCTGGACTCACTGCACTGCATCCCCAGTGGTGCCAGTGCACTCTCTGGACTCACTGCACTGCATCCCCAGTGGTGCCAGTGCACTCTCTGGACTCACTGCGCTGCATCCCCAGTGGTGCCAGTGCACTCTCTGGACTCACTACACTGCATCCCCATTGGTGCCAGTGCACTCTCTGGACTCATTGCAGTGCATCCCCATTGGTGCCAGTGCACTCTCTGAGTCACTTCACTGCATTCCCAGTGGTGCCAGTGCACTCTCTGGACTCACTGCAGTGCATCCCCAGTGGTGCCAGTGCACTCTCTGGACTCACTGCAGTGCAACACCTTTGGTGCCAGTGCACTCTCTGGACTCACTGCAGTACACCCCCACTGGTGCCAGTGCACTCTCTGGACTCACTGCACTGCATCCCCAGTGGTGCCAGTGCACTCTCTGGACTCACTGCACTGCATCCCCAAGGTGCCAGTGCACTCTCTGGACTCAACTGTACTGCATCCCCAGTGGTGCCCGTGCACTCTCTGGATTCACTGCAGTGCATCCCCAGTGGTGCCAGTGCACTCACTGGACTCACTGCATTGCATCCCCAGTGGTGCCAGTGCACTCTCTGCACTCACTGCACTGCATCCCCAGTGGTGCCAGTGCACTCTCTGGACTCACTGCGCTGCATCCCCAGTGGTGCCAGTGCACTCTCTGGACTCACTGCACTGCATCCCCAGTGGTGCCAGTGCAGTATCTGGACTCATTGCAGTGCATCCCCAGTGGTGCCAGTGCACTCTCTGAGTCACTGCACTGCATTCCCAGTGGTGCCAGTGCACTCTCTGGACTCACTGCAGTGCATCCCCAGTGGTGCCAGTGCACTCTCTGGACTCACTGAACTGTACCCCAGTGGTGCCAGTGCACTCTCTGGACTCACTGCAGTGCACCCCCACTGGTGCCAGTGCACTCTCTGGACTCACTGCACTGCATCCCCAGTGGTGCCAGGGCACTCTCTGGACTCACTGCACTGCTTCCCCAAGGTGCCAGTGCACTCTCTGGACTCAACTGCACTGCATCCCCAGTGGTGCCAGTCCACTCTCTGGACTCACTGCACTGCATCCCCAGTGGTGCCTGTGCAGTCTCTGGACTCACGGCAGTGCATCCCCAGTGGTGCCAGTGCACTCTCTGGACTCACTGCACTGCATCCCCAGTGGTGCTAGTGCACTCTTTGGACTCACTGCACTCCATCCCCAGTGGTGCCAGTCCACTCTCTGGACTCACTGCACTGCATCCCCAGTGGTGCCAGTGCACTCTCTGCACTCACTGCACTGCAACCCCAGTGGTGCCAGTGCACTCTTTGGACTCAGTGCACTGCATCCCCAGTGGTGCCAGTCCACTCTCTGGACTCACTGCACTGCATCCCCAGTGGTGCCAGTGTACTCTCGTGAATCACTGCACTGCATCCCCAGTGGTGCCAGTGCACTCTCTGGACTCACTGCACTGCATCCCCAGTGGTGCCAGTGCACTCTCTGGACTCACTGCATTGCATCCCCAGTGGTGCCAGTGCACTCTCTGGACTCACTGCACTGCATCCCCAGTGGTGCCACTGCACTCTCTGGACTCACTGCACTGCATCACCATTGGTGCCAGTGCACTCTCCGGACTCACTGCAGTGCATCCCCAGTGGTGCCAGTGCACTCTTTCGAGTCACTGCAGTGCATCCCCAGTGGTGCCAGTGCACTCTCTGGACTCACTGCAGTGCATCCCCAGTGGTGCCAGTGCACTCTCTGGACTCACTGCACTGCATCCCCAGTGGTGCCAGTGCACTCTCTGGACTCACTGCACTGCATCCCCAGTGGTGCCAGTGCACTCTCTGGACTCACTGCGCTGCATCCCCAGTGGTGCCAGTGCACTCTCTGGACTCACTACACTGCATCCCCATTGGTGCCAGTGCACTCTCTGGACTCATTGCAGTGCATCCCCATTGGTGCCAGTGCACTCTCTGAGTCACTTCACTGCATTCCCAGTGGTGCCAGTGCACTCTCTGGAGTCACTGCAGTGCATCCCCAGTGGTGCCAGTGCACTCTCTGGACTCACTGCAGTGCAACACCTTTGGTGCCAGTGCACTCTCTGGACTCACTGCAGTACACCCCCACTGGTGCCAGTGCACTCTCTGGACTCACTGCACTGCATCCCCAGTGGTGCCAGTGCACTCTCTGGACTCACTGCACTGCATCCCCAAGGTGCCAGTGCACTCTCTGGACTCAACTGTACTGCATCCCCAGTGGTGCCCGTGCACTCTCTGGACTCACTGCGCTGCATCCCCAGTGGTGCCAGTGCACTCTCTGGACTCACTGCACTGCATCCCCAGTGGTGCCAGTGCAGTATCTGGACTCACTGCACTGCATCCCCAAGGTGCCAGTGCACTCTCTGCACTCACTGCACTGCATCCCCAGTGGTGCCAGTGCACTCTCTGGACTCACTGCGCTGCATCCCCAGTGGTGCCAGTGCACTCTCTGGACTCACTGCACTGCATCCCCAGTGGTGCCAGTGCAGTATATGGACTCATTGCAGTGCATCCCCAGTGGTGCCAGTGCACTCTCTGAGTCACTGCACTGCATTCCCAGTGGTGCCAGTGCACTCTCTGGACTCACTGCAGTGCATCCCCAGTGGTGCCAGTGCACTCTCTGGACTCACTGAACTGTACCCCAGTGGTGCCAGTGCACTCTCTGGACTCACTGCAGTGCACCCCCACTGGTGCCAGTGCACTCTCTGGACTCACTGCACTGCATCCCCAGTGGTGCCAGTGCACTCCCTGGACTCACTGCACTGCATCCCCAGTGGTGCCAGTGCACTCTCTGGACTCACTGCACTGCATCCCCAAGGTGCCAGTGCACTCTCTGGACTCACTGCACTGCATCACCATTGGTGCCAGTGCACTCTCCGGACTCACTGCAGTGCATCCCCAGTGGTGCCAGTGCACTCTTTCGAGTCACTGCAGTGCATCCCCAGTGGTGCCAGTGCACTCTCTGGACTCACTGCAGTGCATCCCCAGTGGTGCCAGTGCACTCTCTGGACTCACTGCACTGCATCCCCAGTGGTGCCAGTGCACTCTCTGGACTCACTGCACTGCATCCCCAGTGGTGCCAGTGCACTCTCTGGACTCACTGCACTGCATCCCCAGTGGTGCCAGTGCACTCTCTGGACTCACTGCACTGCATCCCCAGTGGTGCCACTGCACTCTCTGGACTCACTGCACTGCATCACCATTGGTGCCAGGGAACTCTCCGGACTCACTGCAGTGCATCCGCAGTGGTGCTAGTGCACTCTTTCGAGTCACTCTTGCATCCCCAGTGGTGCCAGTGCACTCTCTGGACTCACTGCACTGCATCCCCAGTGGTGCTAGTGCACTCTCTGGACTCTCTGCACTGCATCCCCAGTGTTCCCAGAGCACTCTCTGGACTCACTGCACTGCATCCCCAGTGGTGCCAGTGCACTCTCTGGACTCACTGCACTGCATCCCCAGTGGTGCCAGTGCACTCTCTGGACTCACTGCACTGCATCCCCAGTGGTGCCACTGCACTCTCTGGACTCACTGCACTGCATCCCCAGTGGTGCCAGGGCACTCTCCGGACTCACTGCAGTGCATCCGCAGTGGTACCAGTGCACTCTTTCGAGTCACTGCACTGCATCCCCATTAGTGCCAGTGCATTCTCTGGACTCATTGCACTGCATCCCCAGTGGTGCCCGTGCACTCTCTGGACTCACTGCAGTGCATCCCCAGTGGTGCCAGTGCACTCTCTGGACTCACTGCACTGCATCCCCAGTGCTGACAGTGCACTCTCTGGACTCACTGCACTGCATCCCCAGTGCTGACAGTGCACTCTCTGGACTCACTGCAGTGCATCCCCAGTGGTGCCAGTGCACTCTCTGGACTCACAGCACTGCATCCCCACTGGTGCCAGTGCACTCTCTGGACTCACTGCACTGCATTCCCGTGTTCCCAGAGCACTCTCTGGACTCACCGAGGTGCATCCCCAGTGGTGCCAGTGCACTCTCTGGACTCACCGCACTGCATCCCCAGTGGTGCCAGTGCACTCTCTGGACTCACTGCAGTGCAGCCCCTGAGGTGCCAGTGTACTCTCTGGCCTCACTGCACTGCATCCCCAGTGGTGCCAGTGCACAATCTTTAGTCACTACACTGCATCCCCAGTGGTGCCAGTGCTCTCTCTGGACTCACTGCAGTGCATTTCCAGTGGTGCCAGTGCACTCTCTGGACTCACTGCACTGCATCCCCTGTGGTCCCAGTGCACTCTCTGCCCTCACTGCAGTGCATCCCCAGTGCTGCCAGTGCACTCACTGGACTCACTGTACTGCATCCCCAGTGGTGCCAGTGCAACCTCTGGACTCACTTCACTGCATCCCCAGTGGTGCCAGTGCACTCTCTGGACTCACTGCACTGCATCCCCAGTGGTGCCAGTGCACTCTCTGGACTCACTGAACTGCATCCCCAGTGGTGCCAGTGCACTCTCTGGACTCACTGTACTGCATCCCCAGTGGTGCCAGTGCACTCTCTGGACTCACTGCACTGCATCCCCAGTGGTGCCAGTGCACTCTCTGGACTCACTGCACTGCATCCCCAGTGGTGCCAGTGCACTCTCTGGACTCACTGCACTGCATCCCCTGTGGTGCCAGTGCACTCTCTGGACTCACTGCACTGCATCCCCAGTGGTGCCAGTGCACTCTCTGGACTCCCTGCACTGCATCCCCAGTGGTGCCAGTGCACTCTCTGGACTCACTGTACTGCATCCCCAGTGGTGCCAGTGCACTCTCTGGACTCACTGCACTGCATCCCCAGTGGTGCCAGTGCACTCTCTGGACTCACTGCACTGCATCCCCAGTGGTGCCAGTGCACTCTCTGGACTCACTGCAGTGCATCCCCAAGGTGCCAGTGCACTCTCTGGACTCACTGCACTGCATCCCCAGTGGTGCCAGTGCACTCTCTGGACTCACTGCAGTGCATCCCCAGTGGTGCCAGTGCACTCTCTGGACTCACTGCACTGCATCCCCAGTGGTGCCAGTGCACTCTCTGGACTCACTGCACTGCATCCCCTGTGGTGCCAGTGCACTCTCTGGACTCACTGCACTGCATCCCCAGTGGTGCCAGTGCACTCTCTGGACTCACTGCACTGCATCCCCAGTGGTGCCAGTGCACTCTCTGAACTCACCGCACTGCATCCCCAGTGGTGTCAGTGCACTCTCTGGACTCACTGCACTACATCCCCAGTGGTGCCAGCGCACTCTGTGGACTCATCGCATTGCATCCCCAGTGGTGCCAGTGCACTCTCTGGACTCACTGCAGTGCATCTCCAGTGGTGCCAGTGCACTCTCTGCCCTCACTGCAGTGCATCCCCAGTGGTGCCAGTGCACTCACTGGACTCACTGTACTGCATCACCAGTGGTGCCAGTGCACTCTCTGGACTCACTGCACTGCATCCCCAGTGGTGCCAGTGCACTCTCTGGACTCACCGAATTGCATCCCCAGTGGTGCCAGTGCACTCTCTGGACTCACTGCAGTGCATACCCAGTGGTGCCAGTGCACTCTCTGGAGTCACTGCACTGCATCCTCAGTGGTGCCAGTGCACTCTCTGGACTCACTGCACTGCATCCCCAGTGGTCCCAGTGCACTCTCTGCCCTCACTGCAGTGCATCCCCAGTGGTGCCAGTGCACTCTCTGGACACACTGCAGTGCATCGCCAGTGGTGCCAGTGCAATCTCTGGACTCACCGGGGTGCATCCCCAGTGGTGCCAGTGCACTCTCTGGACTCACTGCACTGCATCCCCAGTGGTTCCAGTGCACTCTCTGGACTCACTGCAGTGCATCCCCAGTAGTGCCAGTGCACTCTCTGGACTCACTGCGCTGCATCCCCAGTGGTGCCAGTGCACTCTCAGGACTAACTGCACTACATCCCCAGTGGTGCCAGTGCACTCTCTGCACTCACTGCACTGCATCCCCAATGGTGCCAGTGCACTATCTGGACTCATTGCAGTGCATCCCCAGTGGTGCCAGTGCACTCTCTGAGTCACTGCACTGCATTCCCTGTGGTGCCAGTGCACTCTCTGGACTCACTGCAGTGCATCCCAAGTGGTGCCAGTGCACTCTCTGGACTCACTGCACTGCAACCCCAGTGGTGCCAGTGCACTCTCTGGACTCACTGCAGTGCACCCCCAGTGGTGCCAGTGCACTCTCTGGACTCACCGCACTGCATCCCCAGTGGCGCCAGTGCACTCTCTGGACTCACTGCACTGCATCCCCAAGGTGCCAGTGCACTCTCTGGACTCAACTGCACTGCATCCCCAGTGGTGCCCGTGCCCTCTCTGGACTCACTGCACTGCATCCCCAGTGGTGCCAGTGCACTCTCTGGACTCACTGCATTCCATCCCAAGTGGTGCCAGTGCACTCTCTGGCCTCACTGCACTGCATCCCCAGTGGTGCCAGTGCACTCTCTGGACTCACTGCACTGCATCCCCAGTGATGCCTGTGCAGTCTCTCGACTCACTACAGTTCATCCCCAGTGGAGCCAGTGCACTCTCTGGACTCACTGCACTGTATCCCCAGTGGTGCCAGTGCACTCTCTGGACTCACTGCACTCCATCCCTACTGGTGCCAGTCCACTCTCTGGACTCACTGCACTGCATCCCCAGTGGTGCCTGTGCACTCTCTGCACTCATGCACTGCATACCCAATGGTGCCAGTGCACTCTTTGGACTCACTGCACTGCATGAACAGTGGTGCCAGTGCACTCTCTGGACTCACTGCACTGCATCCCCAGAGGTGCCAGTGTAGTCTCTGGACTCACTGTAGTGCATCCCCAGTGGTGCCAGTGCAATCTCAGGACTCACTGCAGTGCAGCTCCAGTTGCTGCCAGTGCAGTCTCTGGACTCACTGCACTGCATCCCCAGTGGTGCCAGTGCACTCTCTGGACTCACTGCAGTGCATCCCCAGTGGTGCCAGTGCACTCTCTGGAGTCACTGCAGTGTATCCCCAGTGGTGCCAGTGCACTCTCTGGACTCACTGAACTGCATCCCCAGTGGTGCCAGAGCACTCTCTGGACTCACTGCAGTGCATCCCCAGTGCTGCCAGTGCACTCTCTGGACTCACTGCACTGCATCGCCAGTGGTGCCAGTGCACTCTCTGGACTCACTGCACTGCATCCCCAGTGGTGCCAGTGCACTCTCTGGAGTCACAGCACTGCATCAACAGTGCTGCCTCTGCACTCTCTAGACTCACTGCACTGCATCCCCAGTGGTGCCAGTGCACTCTCTGGACTCACTGCACTGCATCCCCAGTGGTGCCAGTGCACTCTCTGGAATCACTGCAGTGCATCCCCAGTGGTGCCAGTGCACTCTCTGGACTCACTGCACTGCATCCCCAGTGGTGCCAGTGCACTCTCTGGACTCACTGCACTGCATCCCCAGTGGTGCCAGTGCACTCTCTGGACTCACTGCACTGCATCACCATTGGTGCCAGGGCACTCTCCGGACTCACTGCAGTGCATCTGCAGTGGTGCCAGTGCACTCTTTCGAGTCACTGCAGTGCATACCCACTGGTGCCAGTGCACTCTCTAGACTCACTGCACTGCATCCCCTGTGGTGCCAGTGCACTCTCTGGACTCACTGCACTGCATCCCCAGTAGTTCCAGTGCACTCTCTGGACTCATGGCACTGCATCCCCAGTGGTGCCAGTGCACTCTCTGGACTCACTGCACTGCATCCACAGTGGTGCCAGTGCACTCTCTGGAGTCACAGCACTGCACCAACAGTGGTGCCTCTGCACTCTCTGGAGTCACTGAACTGCATCCCCAGTGGTGCCAGTGCACTCTCTGGACTCACTGCAGTGCATCCCCAGTGGTGCCAGTGCACTCTCTGGACTCACTGCACTGCATCCCCAGTGGTGCCAGTGCACTCTCTGGACTCACTGCACTGCATCCCCAGTGGTGCCAGTGCACTCTCTGGACACACTGCAGTGCATCCCCAGTGGTGCCAGTGCACTCTCTGGACTCCCTGCACTGCATCCACAGTGGTGCCAGTGCACTCTCTGGACTCACTGCTTTGCATCCCCAATGGTGCCAGTGCAGTCTCTCGACTCACTAGAGTTCATCCCCAGTGGAGCCAGTGCACTCTCTGGACTCACTGCACTGTATCCACAGTGGTGCCAGTGCACTCTCTGGACTCACTGCACTGCATCCCCAGTGGTGCCAGTGCACTCTCTGGACTCACTGCACTGCATCCCCAGTGGTGCCAGCGCACTCTCTGCACTCATGCACTGCATACCCAATCGTGCCAGTGCACTCTTTGGACTCACTGCACTGCATGAACAGTGGTGCCAGTGCACTCTCTGGACTCACTGCACTGCATCCCCAGAGGTGCCAGTGTAGTCTCTGGACTCACTGTAGTGCATCCCCAGTGGTGCCAGTGCAATCTCAGGACTCACTGCAGTGCAGCTCCAGTTTCTGCCAGTGCAGTCTCTGGACTCACTGCACTGCATCCCCAGTGGTGCCAGTGCACTCTCTGGACTCACTGCAGTGCATCCCCAGTGGTGCCAGTGCACTCTCTGGAGTCACTGCAGTGTATCCCCAGTGGTGCCAGTGCACTCTCTGGACTCACTGAACTGCATCCCCAGTGGTGCCAGAGCACTCTCAGGACTCACTGCAGTGCATCCCCAGTGCTGCCAGTGCACTCTCTGGACTCACTGCACTGCATCCCCAGTGGTGCCAGTGCACTCTCTGGACTCACTGCACTGCATCCCCAGTGGTGCCAGTGCACTCTCTGGAGTCACAGCACTGCATCAACAGTGCTGCCTCTGCACTCTCTGGACTCACTGCACTGCATCCCCAGTGGTGCCAGTGCACTCTCTGGACTCACTGCACTGCATCCCCAGTGGTGCCAGTGCACTCTCTGGAATCACTGCAGTGCATCCCCAGTGGTGCCAGTGCACTCTCTGGACTCACTGCACTGCATCCCCAGTGGTGCCAGTGCACTCTCTGGACTCACTGCACTGCATCCCCAGTGGTGCCAGTGCACTCTCTGGACTCGCTGCACTGCATCACCATTGGTGCCAGGGCACTCTCCGGACTCACTGCAGTGCATCCGCAGTGGTGCCAGTGCACTCTTTCGAGTCACTGCAGTGCATACCCACTGGTGCCAGTGCACTCTCTAGACTCACTGCACTGCATCCCCTGTGGTGCCAGTGCACTCTCTGGACTCACTGCACTGCATCCCCAGTAGTTCCAGTGCACTCTCTGGACTCATGGCACTGCATCCCCAGTGGTGCCAGTGCACTCTCTGGACTCACTGCACTGCATCCACAGTGGTGCCAGTGCACTCTCTGGAGTCACAGCACTGCACCAACAGTGGTGCCTCTGCACTCTCTGGAGTCACTGAACTGCATCCCCAGTGGTGCCAGTGCACTCTCTGGACTCACTGCAGTGCATCCCCAGTGGTGCCAGTGCACTCTCTGGAGTCACTGCACTGCATCCCCAGTGGTGCCAGTGCACTCTCTGGACTCACTGCACTGCATCCCCAGTGGTGCCAGTGCACTCTCTGGAATCACTGCAGTGCATCCCCAGTGGTGCCAGTGCACTCTCTGGACTCCCTGCACTGCATCCACAGTGGTGCCAGTGCACTCTCTGGACTCACTGCTTTGCATCCCCAATGGTGCCAGTGCACTCTCTGGACTCACTGCACTGCATCCCCAGTGGTGCCAGGGCACTCTCTGGACTCACTGCAGTGCATCCCCAGTGGTGCCAGTGCACTCTCTGCCCTCACTGCAGTGCAACCCCAGTGGTGCCAGGGCAATCTCTGGGCTCACCGGGGTGCATCCCCAGTGGTGCCAGTGCACTCTCTGGAGTCACTGCACTGCATCCCCAGTGGTGCCAGTGCACTCTCTGGACTCACTGCAGTGCATCTCCTGTGGTGCCAGGGCACTCTCTGGACTCACTGCACTGCATCCCCAGTGGTGCCAGTGCACTCTCTGGACTCACTGCACTGCATCCCCAGTGGTGCCAGTGCACTCTCTGGACTCACTGCACTGCATCCCCAGAGGTGCCAGTGTAGTCTCTGGACTCACTGTAGTGCATCCCCAGTGGTGCCAGTGCAATCTCAGGACTCACTGCAGTGCAGCTCCAGTTGCTGCCAGTGCAGTCTCTGGACTCACTGCACTGCATCCCCAGTGGTGCCAGTGCACTCTCTGGACTCACTGCAGTGCATCCCCAGTGGTGCCAGTGCACTCTCTGGAGTCACTGCAGTGTATCCCCAGTGGTGCCAGTGCACTCTCTGGACTCACTGAACTGCATCCCCAGTGGTGCCAGAGCACTCTCTGGACTCACTGCAGTGCATCCCCAGTGCTGCCAGTGCACTCTCTGGACTCACTGCACTGCATCGCCAGTGGTGCCAGTGCACTCTCTGGACTCACTGCACTGCATCCCCAGTGGTGCCAGTGCACTCTCTGGACTCAGTGCACTGCGTCCCCAGTGGTGCCAGTGCACTCTCTGGACTCACTGCACTGCATCCCCAGTGGTGCCAGTGCACTCTCTGGAGTCACAGCACTGCATCAACAGTGCTGCCTCTGCACTCTCTGGACTCACTGCACTGCATCCCCAGTGGTGCCAGTGCACTCTCTGGACTCACTGCACTGCATCCCCAGTGGTGCCAGTGCACTCTCTGGAATCACTGCAGTGCATCCCCAGTGGTGCCAGTGCACTCTCTGGACTCACTGCACTGCATCCCCAGTGGTGCCAGTGCACTCTCTGGACTCACTGCACTGCATCCCCAGTGGTGCCAGTGCACTCTCTGGACTCACTGCACTGCATCACCATTGGTGCCAGGGCACTCTCCGGACTCACTGCAGTGCATCCGCAGTGGTGCCAGTGCACTCTTTCGAGTCACTGCAGTGCATACCCACTGGTGCCAGTGCACTCTCTAGACTCACTGCACTGCATCCCCTGTGGTGCCATTGCACTCTCTGGACTCACTGCACTGCATCCCCAGTAGTTCCAGTGCACTCTCTGGACTCATGGCACTGCATCCCCAGTGGTGCCAGTGCACTCTCTGGACTCACTGCACTGCATCCCCAGTGGTGCCAGTGCACTCTCTGGAGTCACAGCACTGCACCAACAGTGGTGCCTCTGCACTCTCTGGAGTCACTGAACTGCATCCCCAGTGGTGCCAGTGCACTCTCTGGACTCACTGCAGTGCATCCCCAGTGGTGCCAGTGCACTCTCTGGACTCACTGCAGTGCATCCCCAGTGGTGCCAGTGCACTCTCTGGACTCACTGCACTGCATCCCCAGTGGTGCCAGTGCACTCTCTGGAATCACTGCAGTGCATCCCCAGTGGTGCCAGTGCACTCTCTGGACTCCCTGCACTGCATCCACAGTGGTGCCAGTGCACTCTCTGGACTCACTGCTTTGCATCCCCAATGGTGCCAGTGCACTCTCTGGACTCACTGCACTGCATCCCCAGTGGTGCCAGGGCACTCTCTGGACTCACTGCAGTGCATCCCCAGTGGTGCCAGTGCACTCTCTGCCCTCACTGCAGTGCAACCCCAGTGGTGCCAGGGCAATCTCTGGGCTCACCGGGGTGCATCCCCAGTGGTGCCAGTGCACTCTCTGGAGTCACTGCACTGCATCCCCAGTGGTGCCAGTGCACTCTCTGGACTCACTGCAGTGCATCCCCTGTGGTGCCAGGGCACTCTCTGGACTCACTGCACTGCATCCCCAGTGGTGCCAGTGCACTCTCTGGACTCACTGCACTGCATCCCCAGTGGTGCCAGTGCACTCTCTGGACTCACTGCACTGCATCCCCAGTGGTGCCAGTGCACTCTCTGGACTCACTGCGCTGCATCCCCAGTGGTGCCAGTGCACTCTCTGGACTCACTGCACTGCATCCCCAGTGGTGCCAGTGCACTCTCTGGACTCATTGCAGTGCAGCCCCAATGGTGCCAGTGCACTCTCTGAGTCACTTCACTGCATTCCCAGTGGTGCCAGTGCACTCTCTGGACTCACTGCAGTGCATCCCCAGTGGTGTCAGTGCACTCTCTGGACTCACTGCACTGCAACACCTTTGGTGCCAGTGCACTCTCTGGACTCACTGCAGTGCACCCCCACTGGTGCCAGTGCACTCTCTGGACTCACTGCACTGCATCCCCAGTGGTGCCAGTGCACTCTCTGGACTCACTGCACTGCATCCCCAAGGTGCCAGTGCACTCTCTGGACTCAACTGTACTGCATCCCCAGTGGTGCCCGTGCACTCTCTGGATTCACTGCAGTGCATCCCCAGTGGTGCCAGTGCACTCTCTGGACTCACTGCATTGCATCCCCAGTGGTGCCAGTGCACTCTCTGCACTCACTGCACTGCATTCCCAGTGGTGCCAGTGCACTCTCTGGACTCACTGCAGTGCATCCCCAGTGGTGCCAGTGCACTCTCTGGACTCACTGCACTGTACCCCAGTGGTGCCAGTGCACTCTCTGGACTCACTGCAGTGCACCCCCACTGGTGCCAGTGCACTCTCTGGACTCAGTGCACTGCATCCCCAGTGGTGGCAGGGCACTCTCTGGACTCACTGCACTGCATCCCCAAGGTGCCAGTGCACTCTCTGGACTCAACTGCACTGCATCCCCAGTGGTGCCAGTGCACTCTCTGGACTCACTGCACTGCATCCCCAGTGGTGCCAGTGCACTCTCTGGACTCACTGCACTGCATCCCCAGTGGTGCTAGTGCACTCTTTGGACTCACTGCACTCCATTCCCAGTGGGGCCAGTCCACTCTCTGGACTCACTGCACTGCATCCCCAGTGGTGCCAGTGCACTCTCTGGACTCACTGCAGTGCACCCCCACTGGTGCCAGTGCAGTCTCTGGACTCACTGCAGTGCATCCCCAGTGGTGCCAGTGCACTCTCTGGACTCACTGCAGTGCATCGCCAGTGGTGCCAGTGCACTCTCTGCACTCACTGCACTGCATCCCCAGTGGTGCCAGTCCACTCTCTGGACTCACTGCACTGCATCACCAGTGATGCCAGTGCACTCTCTGGAGTCAGAGCACTGCATCAACAGTGGTGCCTCTGCACTCTCTGGAGTCACTGCACTGCATCCGCAGTGGTGCCAGTGCACTCTCTGGACTCACTGCAGTGCATCCCCAGTGGTGCCAGTGCACTCTCGTGAATCACTGCACTGCATCCCCAGTGCTGCCAGTGCACTCTCTGGACTCACTGCACTGCATCCCCAGTGGTGCCAGTGCACTCTCTGGACTCACTGCATTGCATCACCATTGGTGTAAGTGCACTCTCCGGACTCACTGCAGTGCATCCGCAGTGGTGCCAGTGCACTCTTTCGAGTCACTGCAGTGCATCCCCAATGGTGCCATTGCACTCTCTGGACTCACTGCAGTGCATCCCCAGTGGTGCCAGTGCACTCTCTGGACTCACTGCAGTGCATCCCCAGTGGTGCCAGTGCACTCTCTGCACTCACTGCACAGCATCACCAGTGGTGCCATTGCACTCTCTGGACTCACTGCACTGCATCCCCAGTGGTGCCAGTGCACTCTCTGGACTCACTGCACTGCATCCCCAGTGGTGCCAGTGCACTCTCTGGAGTCACTGCACTGCATCCCCAGTGGTGCCAGTGCACTCTCTGGACTCACTGCACTTCATCCCCAGTGGTGCCAGTGCACTCTCTGGACTCACTGCATTGCATCCCCAGTGGTGCCAGTGCACTCTCTGGAGTAACTGCAGTGCATCCCCTTTGGTGCCAGTGCACTCTCTGGACTCACGGCACTGCTCCAGCCGCGGCAGCCGCTCCAACCGCGGCAGCGGCTCCAGCCGTGGCAGCCGCTCCACTCGGTAGCGGCTTTAGCGGCTGCCGCGGCTGGAGCGGCTGCCGCGGCTGCCGAGGCTGGAGCGGCTGCCGCGGCTGGAGCGGCTGCGCGGATGGAGCGTCTAGAGCGTCTGCCGCGGCTAGAGGGGCTACCGCGGCTGGAGCGGCTGAGGCGGCTGGAGCGGATGCCGCGGCTGGGGCAGTGCTGTGAGACCAGAGAGTCAACTGGCACCACTGGGGATGCAGAACAGTGAGTCCAGAGAGTGCACTGGTACCACAGGGGATGCACTGCAGTGAGTCCAGAGAGTGCACTGGCACCACTGGGGATGCATTGCAGTGTGTCCACAGAGTGCACTGGCACCACAGGGGATACACTGCAGTGAGTCCAGAGTGTGCACTGTCACCACTGGGGATGCAGCGCAGTGACTACAGAGAGTGCACTGGCACCACTGGGGATCTCACTGCAGTGAGAATGTATCTGAATCCCCGTTGGTGCCAGTGCACTCTCTGGACTCACTGAACTGCATCCCCAGTGGTTCCAGTGCACTCTCTGGAGTAACTGCAGTGCATCCCCTTTGGTGCCAGTGCACTCTCTGGACTCACGGCACTGCTCCAGCCGCGGCATCCGCCCCAGCTGCCTCAGCCGCTCCAGACGCGGTAGCCCCTCCAGCCGCGGCAGACGCTCTAGACGCTCCAGCCGCCGCAGCCGCTCCAGCCGCGGCAGCCGCTCCAGCGGCGGCAGCCGCGGCAGCCGCTCCAGCCGCGGCAGCCGCGAAAGCCGCTACCGAGTGGAGAGGCTGCCAAGGCTGGAGCGGCTGCCGCGGTTGGAGCGGCTGCAACGACTGGAGCGGCTGGAGCGCCTGCCGCGGTTGGAGCGGCTGCCACGGCTGGAGCGGCTGCCGCGGATGGAGCGGCTGCCGCGGCTGGACCGGCTGCCGCGGCTGCCGCGGCTGGAGCGGCTGGAGCGGCTGCCGAGGCTGGAGGGGCTACCGCGGCTGGAGCGGCTGCCGCGGCTCGAGCAGTACAGTGAGTCCAGAGAGTGCACTGTCACCTTTGGGGATGCACTGCATTGTCTGCAGAGAGTGCCCTGGCACCACTGGGGATGCACTGCAGTGGGTCCAGAGAGTGCACTGGCACCACTGGGGATGCAGTGCAGTGAGTCCAGAGAGTGCACTGGCACCACTGGGGATGCACTGCAGTGAGTCCAGAGAGTGCACTGGCACCACTGGGGATGCAGTGCAGTGAGTCCAGAGAGTGCACTGGCACCACTGGGGATGCACTGCAGTGACTCCAGAGAGTGCTCTGGCACCACTGCGGATGTAGTTCTTTGAGTCCAGAGAGTGAACTGGCACCACTGGGGATGCAGTGCAGTGAGTCCAGAGAGTGCACTGGCACCAACGGGGATTCACTGCAGTTAGTCCAGAGAGTGCACTTGCACCACTGATGATGCAGTGCAATGAGTCCAGAGAGCCACTGGCACTTCTGGGGATGCACTGCAGTGACTCCAGAGAGTGCACTGGCACCACTGGGGATGCACTGCAGTGAGTCCAGATGTTAGCCTAGCAACCACATAATCACCAAGTGATTATATGATGGTGCTTTATTCAGCGCTGGAAGCCGGGGCAGTTGCCCAAATCTGGCTTCAAGTCCCGTTACTTCCCAGCCGTTATTTATACATACAATATTGCATCAGGTATACATATTCATTACAGGTTGCAACAGCAGCCTCGCTTTTCATTCTAATTAGCTCCCCTCCCCTTTGCACATGCGTGGCGCACTCTGGTGGTCGTCCAGGTGGTCGTCCAGATGAAGTAAGGAGTCTTCCTCTCCGCTAAACTTTTCACCTTTCTTACTCGACGCATGCTCCCTCCGCTTCTTGGTTCTGCTTCAACTCATTTCATCATTTCCAGGCCCTTATCCAAGGTCAGGTTGTAACTGTTCCCTCCCAAGGTTCCCCTTCAATGACTCTTTTGATTGTTCAATGTACTCCCTAAGTATCGAGTATACATAGATTAATTGATAATGTAAGTACATTTGGCAATGCTTAATTATACTGTAGGTCCCACTACGTAAGAGACATTAGTAAAACATCCATTCGATTCTCCCCAACACTAACACAGAGACTGCACTGGCACCACTGGGGATGCAGTGCAGTGAGTCCAGAGAGGGCACTGGCACCAATAGGGATGCAGCACAGTGAGTCCAGAGAGTGAACTGTCACCACTGGGGACGCAGCGCAGTGACTCCAGAGAGTGCGCTGGCACCATAGGGAATGCACTGCAGTGAGTCCAGAGAGTGCACTGGCACCAGTGGGGATGCACTGCAGTGACTCCAGAGAGTGCACTGGCAGCACTGGAGTTGCAGTGCAGTGAGTCCAGAGAGTGCACTGGAACCACTGGGGATGCAGCGCAGTGACTCCTGAGAGTGCACTGGCACCACTGGGGATGCAGAGCAGTGAGTCCAGAGAGTGCACTGGCACCACTGGGGATGCAGTGCCGTGAGTCCAGAGAGTGCATTGGCACCACTGGGGATGCAGTTCAATGAGTCCAGAGAGTGCACTGGCACCACTGGGGATGCAGTGCAGTGAGTCCAGAGAGTGCCTTGGCACCACAGGGGATGCAGTGCAGTGAGTCCAGAGAGTGCACTAGCACCACAAAGGGGATGCACTGCAGTGAGTCCAGAGTGTGCACTGGCACCACTGGGGATGCAGTGCAGTGAGTCCAGAGAGTGCACTGGCACCACTGGTGATGCAGTGCAGTGAGTCCAGAGAGTGCACTGGCAACACTGGGAATGCACTGCAGTGAGTCCAGAGAGTGCACTGGCACCACTGGGGATGCACCCCGGCAAGTCCAGAGAGTGCACTGGCACCACTGGGGATGCAGTGCAGTGAGTCCAGAGAGTGCACTGGCACCACTGGGGATGCACTGCAGTGAGGGCAGAGAGTGCACTGGCACCACTGGGGATGCAGTGCAGTGAGTCCAGAGAGTGCACTGGCACCACTGGGGATGCAGTGCAGTGAGTCCAGAGAGTGCACTGGCACCACTGGGGATGCAGAGCAGTGAGTCCAGAGAGTGCACTGGCAGCACTGGAGTTGCAGTGCAGTGAGTCCAGAGAGTGCACTGGAACCACTGGGGATGCAGCGCAGTGACTCCTGAGAGTGCACTGGCACCACTGGGGATGCAGAGCAGTGAGTCCAGAGAGTGCACTGGCACCACTGGGGATGCAGTGCCGTGAGTCCAGAGAGTGCATTGGCACCACTGGGGATGCAGTTCAATGAGTCCAGAGAGTGCACTGGCACCACTGGGGATGCAGTGCAGTGAGTCCAGAGAGTGCCTTGGCACCACAGGGGATGCAGTGCAGTGAGTCCAGAGAGTGCACTAGCACCACAAAGGGGATGCACTGCAGTGAGTCCAGAGTGTGCACTGGCACCACTGGGGATGCAGTGCAGTGAGTCCAGAGAGTGCACTGGCACCACTGGTGATGCAGTGCAGTGAGTCCAGAGAGTGCACTGGCAACACTGGGGATGCACTGCAGTGAGTCCAGAGAGTGCACTGGCACCACTGGGGATGCACCCCGGCAAGTCCAGAGAGTGCACTGGCACCACTGGGGATGCAGTGCAGTGAGTCCAGAGAGTGCACTGGCACCACTGGGGATGCACTGCAGTGAGGGCAGAGAGTGCACTGGCACCACTGGGGATGCACTGCAGTGAGTCCAGAGAGTGCACTGGCACCACTGGGGATGCAGTGCAGTGAGTCCACAGAGTGCACTGGCACCACTGGGGATGCAGTACAGTGAGTCCAGAGAGTGCACTGGCACCATTGGGATGCAGTGCAGTGAGTAAAGAGAGTGCACTGGCACCACTTTGGATGCAGTGCAGTGAGTCCAGAGAGTGCACTGGCACCACTGGGGATGGACTGCAGTGAGTCCAGAGAGTGCACTGGTACCACTGGGGATGCAGTGCAGTGAGTCCAGAGAGTGCACTGGCACCACTGGGGATGCACTGCATTGAGTCCAGAGAGTGCACTGGCACCACTGGGGATGCAGTGCAGTGAGTCCAGAGAGTGCACTGGCACCACTGGGGATGCACTGCAGTGAGTCCAGAGAGTGCCTTGGCACCACTGGGGATGCACTGCAGTGAGTCCAGATAGTGCACTGTCAGCACTGGGGATGCAGTGCAGTGAGTCCAAAGAGTGCACTGGCACCACTGGGGATGCAGTGCAGTGAGTCCAGAGGGTGCACTGGCACCACTGGGGATGCAGTGCGGTGAGTTAAGAGAGAACACTGGCGCCACTGTGGATGCACTGCAGTGAGTCCAGAGAGTGCACTGGCACCACTGGTGATGCAGTGCAATGAGTCCAGAGAGCCACTGGCACCACTGGGGATGCAGTGCAGTTAGTCCAGAGAGTGAACTGGCACCACTGGGGATGCAGTGCACTGAGTCCTGAGAGGGCACTGTCAGCAATGGGGATGCAGTGCAGTGAGTACAGAGAGTGCACTGGCACCACTGCGGATGCAGTGCAGTGAGACCAGAGACTTCACAGGCACCACTGGTGATGCAGTGCAGTGAGTCCTGAGAGTGCAATGGCACCACAGGGGATGCACTGCAGTGAGTACAGAGAGTGCACTGGCAGCACGGGGGATGCAGTGCAGTGAGTCCAGAGAGTGCACTGGCACCACTGGGGATGCAGTGCAGTGAGTCCAGAGAGTGCACTGGCACCAACTGGAGCTGCACTGCTGTGAGTCCTGAGATTGCACTGGCACCACTGGGGATGCACTGCAGTGAGTCCAGAGACTTCACAGGCACCACAGGGGATGCAGTGCAGTGAGTCCAGAGAGTGCACTGGCACCACTGGGGGTGCAGTGCAGTGAGTCCAGAGAGTGCACTGGTACCACTGGGGATGCACTGCAGTGAGTCCGGAGAGTGCACTGGCACCACTGGGGATGCACTGCAGTGAGTCCAGAGAGTGCACTGGCACCACTGGTGATGCAATGCAGTGAGTCCAGAGAGTGCACTGGCACCACTGGGGATGCACCCCGGCAAGTCCAGAGAGTGCACTGGCACCACTGGGGATGCAGCGCACTGAGTCCAGAGAGTGCAGTGGCACCACTGGGGATGCAGTGCAGTGAGTCCAGGGAGTGCACTGGCACCACTGGGGATGCACTGCAGTGACTCCAGAGAGTGCACTGGCACCACTGGGGATGCACTGCAGTGAGTCCAGATGTTAGCCTAGCAACCACATAATCACCTAGTGATTATATGACGGTGCTTTATTCAGCGCTGGAAGCCGGGGCAGGTGCCCAAATCTGGCTTCAAGTCCCGTTACTTCCCAGCCATTATTTATACATACAATATTGCGTCAGGTATACATATTCATTACAGGTTGCAACAGCAGCCTCGCTTTTCATTCTAATTAGCTCCCCTCCCCTTTGCACATGCGTGGCGCACTCTGGTGGTCGTCCAGGTGGTCGTCCAGATGAAGTAAGGAGTCTTCCTCTCCGCTAAACTTTTCACCTTTCTTACTCGACGCATGCTCCCTCCGCTTCTTGGTTCTGCTTCAACTCATTTCATCATTTCCAGGCCCTTATCCAAGGTGAGGTTGTACCTGTTCCCTCCCAAGGTTCCCCTTCGATGATTCTTTTGATTGTTCAATGTACTCCCTAAGTATCCAGTATACATAGATTAATTGATAATGTAAGTACATTTGGCAATGCTTAATTATACTGTAGGTCCCATTACCTAAGAGACATTAGTAAAACATCCATTCGATTCTCCCCAACACTAACACAGAGACTGCACTGACACCACTGGGGATGCACCCCGGGAAGTCCAGAGAGGGCACTGGCACCACTGGGGATGCAGTGCAGTGAGTCCAGAGAGTGCACTGGCACCACTGGGGATGCAGTGCAGTGAGTCCAGAGAGTGCACTGGCACCACTGGGGATGCACTGCCGTGAGTCCAGAGAGTGCACTGGCACCAGTGGGGATGCACTGCAGTGACTCCAGAGAGTGCACTGGCACCACTGGGGATGCAGTGCAGTGAGTCCAGAGAGTGCACTGGCACCACAGGTGATGCAGTGCAGTGAGTCCAGAGAGTGCACTGGCACCACTGGGGATGCACTGCCGTGAGTCCAGAGAGTGCACTGGCACCACTGGGGATGCACTGCCGTGAGTCCAGAGAGTGCACTGGCACCACTGGGGATGCACTGCAGTGACTCCAGAGAGTGCACTGGCACCACTGGGGATGCACTGCAGTGAGTCCAGAGAGTGCACTGGCACCACTGGGGATGCACCCCGGCAAGTCCAGAGAGTGCACTGGCACCACTGGGGATGCAGTGCAGTGAGTCCAGAGAATGCACTGGCACCACTGGGGATGCAGTGCAGTGAGTAAAGAGAGTGCACTGGCACCACTGGGGATGCAGTGCAGTGAGTCCAGAGAGTTCTCTGGCACCACTGGGGATGCAGTTTAGTGAGTCCAGAGAGTGCACTGGCACCACTGGGGATGCAGCACAGTGAGTCCAGAGAGTGCACTGGCACCACTGGGGATGCAGTGCAGTGAGTCCAGAGAGTGCACTGGCCCCACTGGGGATGCAGTGCAGTGAGTCCAGAGAGTGCACTGGCACCACTGGGGATGCAGTGCAGTGAGTCCAGAGAGTGCACTGGCACCACTGGGGATGCAGTGCAGTGAGTCCAGAGAGTGCACTGGCACCACTGGGGATGCACTGCAGTGAGTCCAGAGAGTGCCCCGGCACCACTGGGGATGCAGTGCAGTGAGTCCAGAGAGTGCAGTGGCACCACTGGGGATGCAGTGCAGTGAGTCCAAAGAGTGCAGTGGCACTACTGGGGATGCAGTGCAGTGAGTCCAGAGAGTGCACTGGCACCACTGGGGATGCAGTGCAGTGAGTCCAGAGAGTGCACTGGCACCACTGGGGATGCAATGCAGTGAGTCCTGAGAGTGCACTGGCACTAATAGGATGCAGCGCAGTGAGTCCAGAGAGTGCACTGGCACCAATGGGGATGCAGTGCAATGAGTCCAGAGAGCCACTGGCACCACTGGGGATGCAGTGCAGTTAGTCCAGAGAGTGAACTGGCACCACTGGGGATGCAGTGCACTGAGTCCTGAGAGGGCACTGTCAGCAATGGGGATGCAGTGCAGTGAGTCCAGAGAGTGCACTGGCACCACTGGGGATGCAGTGCAGTGAGACCAGAGACTTCACTGGCACCACTGGGGATGCAGTGCAGTGAGTCCAGAGAGTGCACTGGCACCACAGGGGATGCAGTGCAGTGAGTCCAGAGAGTGCACTGGCACCACTGGGGATGCAGTGCAGTGAGTCCAGAGAGTGCACTGGCACCACTGGGGATGCAGTGCAGTGAGTCCAGAGAGTGCACTGGCACCACTGGGGATGCAGTGCAGTGAGTCCAGAGAGTGCACTGGCACCAACTGGAACTGCACTGCTGTGAGTCCTGAGATTACACTGGCACCACTGTTGGTGCAGTGCTGTGACTCCAGAGAGTGCACTGGCACCACAGGGGATGCAGTACAGTGAGTCCAGAGAGTGCACTGGCACCACTGGGGATGTAGTGCAGTGAGTCCAGAGAGTGCACTGGCACCTCTGGGGATGCACCCCGGTGACTCCAGAGAGTGCACTGGCACCACTGGGTATGCACCCCGGTGACTCCAGAGAGTGCACTGGCACCACTGGGGATGCAGTGCAGTGAGTCCAGAGAGTGCACTGGCACCACTGGGGATGCAGTGCAGTGAGTCCAGAGAGTGCACTGGTACCACTGGGGGTGCAGTGCAGTGAGTCCAGAGAGTGCACTGGTACCACTGGGGATGCACTGCAGTGAGTCCGGAGAGTGCACTGGCACCACTGGGGATGCACTGCAGTGAGTCCAGAGAGTGCAGTGGCACCACTGGGGATGCAGTGCAGTGAGTCCAGAGAGTGCAATGGTACGATTGGGGATGCACTGCAGTGAGTCCAGAGAGTGCACTGGCACCACTGGGGATGCACTGCAGTGAGTCCAGAGAGTGCACTGGCACCACTGGTGATGCAATGCAGTGAGTCCAGAGAGTGCACTGGCACCACTGGGGATGCACCCCGGCAAGTCCAGAGAGTGCACTGGCACCACTGGGGATGCAGCGCACTGAGTCCAGGGAGTGCACTGGCACCACTGGGGATGCACTGCAGTGACTCCAGAGAGTGCACTGGCACCACTGGGGATGCACTGCAGTGAGTCCAGATGTTAGCCTAGCAACCACATAATCACCTAGTGATTATATGAAGGTGCTTTATTCAGCGCTGGAAGCCAGGGCAGGTGCCCAAATCTGGCTTCAAGTCCCGTTTCTTCCCAGCCGTTATTTATACATACAATATTGCGTCAGGTATACATATTCATTACAGGTTGCAACAGCAGCCTCGCTTTTCATTCTAATTAGCTCCCCTCCCCTTTGCACATGCGTGGCGCACTCTGGTGGTCGTCCAGATGAAGTAAGGAGTCTTCCTCTCCGCTAAACTTTTCACCTTTCTTACTCGACGCATGCTCCCTCCGCTTCTTGGTTCTGCTTCAACTCATTTCATCATTTCCAGGCCCTTATCCAAGGTCAGGTTGTACCTGTTCCCTCCCAAGGTTCCCCTTTGATGATTCTTTTGATTGTTCAATGTACTCCCTAAGTATCCAGTATACATAGATTAATTGATAATGTAAGTACATTTGGCAATGCTTAATTATACTGTAGGTCCCATTACCTAAGAGACATTAGTAAAACATCCATTCGATTCTCCCCAACACTAACACAGAGACTGCACTGACACCACTGGGGATGCACCCCGGCAAGTCCAGAGAGTGCACTGTCACCACTGGGGATGCAGTGCAGTGAGTCCAGAGAGTGCACTGGCACCACTGGGGATGCACTGCAGTGAGTCCAGAGAGTGCACTGGCACCTTGGGGATGCAGTGCAGTGAGTCCAGAGAGTGCACTGGCACCACTGGGGATGCAGTGCAGTGAGTCCACAGAGTGCACTGGCACCACTGGTGATGCAGTGCAGTGAGTCCAGAGACTGCACTGGCACCACTGGGGATGCAGTGCAGTGAGTCCAGAGAGTGCAGTGGCACCATAGGGGATGCAGTGCAGTGAGTCCAGAGAGTGCACTGGCACCACTGGGGATGCAGTGCGGTGAGTTAAGAGAGTACACTGGCGCCACTGTGGATGCACTGCAGTGAGTCCAGAGAGTGCACTGGCACCACTGGTGATGCAGTGCAATGAGTCCAGAGAGCCACTGGCACCACTGGGGATGCAGTGCAGTTAGTCCAGAGAGTGAACTGGCACCACTGGGGATGCATTGCACTGAGTCCTGAGAGGGCACTGTCAGCAATGGGGATGCAGTGCAGTGAGTCCAGAGAGTGCACTGGCACCACTGGGGATGCAGTGCAGTGAGACCAGAGACTTCACAGGCACCACTGGGGATGCAGTGCAGTGAGTCCAGAGAGTGCACTGGCACCACTGGGGATGCACTGCAGTGAGTCCTGAGAGTGCAATGGCACCACAGGGGTGCACTGCAGTGAGTCCAGAGAGTGCACTGGCACCACTGGGGATGCAGTGCAGTGAGTCCAGAGAGTGCACTGGCACCACTGGGGATGCAGTGCAGTGAGTCCAGAGAGTGCACTGGCACCAACTGGAGCTGCACTGCTGTGAGTCCTGAGATTGCACTGGCACCACTGGGGATGCACTGCAGTGAGTCCAGAGACTTCACAGGCACCACAGGGGATGCAGTACAGTGAGTCCAGAGAGTGCACTGGCACCACTGGGGATGTAGTGCAGTGAGTCCAGAGAGTGCACTGGCACCTCTGGGGATGCACCCCGGTGACTCCAGAGAGTGCACTGGCACCACTGGGTATGCACCCCGGCAAGTCCAGAGAGTGCACTGTCACCACTGGGGATGCAGTGCAGTGAGTCCAGAGAGTGCACTGGCACCACTGGGGATGCAGTGCAGTGAGTCCAGAGAGTGCACTGGCACCACTGGGGGTGCAGTGCAGTGAGTCCAGAGAGTGCACTGGTACCACTGGGGATGCACTGCAGTGAGTCCGGAGAGTGCACTGGCACCACTGGGGATGCACTGCAGTGAGACCAGAGGTTGCAGTGGCACCACTGGGGATGCAGTGCAGTGAGACCAGAGGTTGCAGTGGCACCACTGGGGATGCAGTGCAGTGAGTCCAGCGAGTGCACTGGCACCACTGGGGATGCACTGCAGTGAGTCCAGAGAGTGCACTGGCACCACTGGTGATGCAATGCAGTGAGTCCAGAGAGTGCACTGGCACCACTGGGGATGCACCCCGGCAAGTACAGAGAGTGCACTGGCACCACTGGGGATGCACTGCAGTGAGTCCAGAGAGTGCACTGGCACCACTGGGGATGCAGTGCAGTGAGTCCAGAGAGTGCACTGGCACCACTGGGGAGGGATGCACCTCGGTGAGTCCAGAGAGTGCACTGGCACCACTGGGGATGCTCTGCAGTGAGTCCAGGGAGTGCACTGGCACCTCTGGGGATGCACTGCAGTGACTCCAGAGAGTGCACTGGCACCACTGGGGATGCACTGCAGTGAGTCCAGATGTTAGCCTAGCAACCACATAATCACCTAGTGATTATATGAAGGTGCTTTATTCAGCGCTGGAAGCCAGGGCAGGTGCCCAAATCTGGCTTCAAGTCCCGTTACTTCCCAGCCGTTATTTATACATACAATATTGCGTCAGGTATACATATTCATTACAGGTTGCAACAGCAGCCTCGCTTTTCATTCTAATTAGCTCCCCTCCCCTTTGCACATGCGTGGCGCACTCTGGTGGTCGTCCAGGTGGTCGTCCAGATGAAGTAAGGAGTCTTCCTCTCCGCTAAACTTTTCACCTTTCTTACACGACGCATGCTCCCTCCGCTTCTTGGTTCTGCTTCAACTCATTTCATCATTTCCAGGCCCTTATCCAAGGTCAGGTTGTACCTGTTCCCTCCCAAGGTTCCCCTTCGATGATTCTTTTGATTGTTCAATGTACTCCCTAAGTATCCAGTATACATAGATTAATTGATAATGTAAGTACATTTGGCAATGCTTAATTATACTGTAGGTCCCATTACCTAAGAGACATTAGTAAAACATCCATTCGATTCTCCCCAACACTAACACAGAGACTGCACTGACACCACTGGGGATGCACCCCGGCAAGTCCAGAGAGTGCACTGGCACCACTGGGGATGCAGTGCAGTGAGTCCAGAGAGTGCACTGGCACCACTGGGGATGCAGTGCAGTGAGTCCAGAGAGTGCACTGGCACCACTGGGGATGCACTGCCGTGAGTCCAGAGAGTGCACTGGCACCAGTGGGGATGCACTGCAGTGACTCCAGAGAGTGCACTGGCACCACTGGGGATGCAGTGCAGTGAGTCCAGAGAGTGCACTGGCACCACTGGGGATGCACCCCGGCAAGTCCAGAGAGTGCACTGGCACCGCTGGGGATGCACTCGGGTGAGTCCAGAGAGCCCACTGGCACCACAGGGGATGCAGTGCAGTGAGTCTAGAGAGTGCACTGGCACCAATGGGGATGCACCCCGGTGAGTCCAGAGAGTGCACTGGCACCACTGGGGATGCACCCCGGCAAGTCCAGAGAGTGCACTCTCTGGACTCACTGACGTGCATCCCCAGTGGTGCCAGTGCACTCTCTGGAGTCACTGCAGTGTATCCCCAGTGGTGCCAGTGCACTCTCTGGACTCACTGAACTGCATCCCCAGTGGTGCCAGAGCACTCTCTGGACGCACTGCAGTGCATCCCCAGTGCTGCCAGGGCACTCTCTGGAATCACTGCAGTGCATCCCCAGTGAGGCCAGTGCACTCTCTGGACTCACTGCACTGCATCCCCAGTGGTGCCAGTGCACTCTCTGGACTCACTGCACTGCATCCCCAGTGGTGCCAGTGCACTCTCTGGACTCACTGCACTGCATCACCATTGGTGCCAGGGCACTCTCCGGACTCACTGCACTGCATCCGCAGTGGTGCCAGTGCACTCTTTCGAGTCACTGCAGTGCATACCCACTGGTGCCAGTGCACTCTCTAGACTCACTGCACTGCATCCCCTGTGGTGCCAGTGCACTCTCTGGACTCACTGCAGTGCATCCCCAGTGGTTCCAGTGCACTCTCTGGACTCACTGCACTGCATCCCCAGTGGTGCCAGTGCACTCTCTGCACTCACTGCACTGCATCCCCAGTGGTGCCAGTGCACTCTCTGGAGTCACAGCACTGCACCAACAGTGGTGCCTCTGCACTCTCTGGAGTCACTGCACTGCATCCCCAGTGGTGCCAGTGCACTCTCTGGACTCACTGCACTGCATCCCCAGTGGTGCCAGTGCACTCTCTGGACTCACTGCAGTGCATCGCCAGTGGTGCCAGTGCACTCTCTGGACTCACTGCACTGCATCCCCAGTGGTGCCAGTGCACTCTCTGGAATCACTGCAGTGCATCCCCAGTAGTGCCAGTGCACTCTCTGGACTCACTGCTTTGCATCCCCAATGGTGCCAGTGCACTCTCTGGACTCACTGCACTGCATCCCCAGTGGTGCCAGGGCACTCTCTGGACTCACTGCAGTGCATCCCCAGTGGTGCCAGTGCACTCTCTGCCCTCACTGCAGTGCATCCCCAGTGGTGCCAGGGCAATCTCTGGGCTCACCGGGGTGCATCCCCAGTGGTGCCAGTGCACTCTCTGGAGTCACTGCACTGCATCCCCAGTGGTGCCAGTGCACTCTCTGGACTCACTGCAGTGCATCCCCTGTGGTGCCAGGGCACTCTCTGGACTCACTGCACTGCATCCCCAGTGGTGCCAGTGCACTCTCTGGACTCACTGCACTGCATCCCCAGTGGTGCCAGTGCACTCTCTGGACTCACTGCAGTGCATCCCCAGTGGTGCCAGTGCACTCTCTGGACTCACTGCACTGCATCCCCAGTGGTGCCAGTGCACTCTCTGGACTCACTGCAGTGCATCCCCAGTGGTGCCAGTGCACTCTCTGGACTCACTGCACTGCATCCCCAGTGGTGCCAGTGCACTCTCTGGACTCACTGCACTACATCCCCAGTGGTGCCAGCGCACTCTGTGGACTCATTGCATTGCATCCCCAGTGGTGCCAGTGCACTCTCTGGAGTCACTGCAGTGCATCTCCAGTGGTGCCAGTGCACTCTCTTCCCTCACTGCAGTGCATCCCCAGTGGTGCCAGTGCACTCACTGGACTCACTGTACTGCATCACCAGTGGTGCCAGTGCACTCTCTGGACTCACTGCACTGCATCCCCAGTGGTGCCAGTGCACTCTCTGGACTCACCGCATTGCATCCCCAGTGGTGCCAGTGCACTCTCTGGACTCACTGCAGTGCATACCCAGTGGTGCCAGTGCACTCTCTGGAGTCACTGCACTGCATCCTCAGTGGTGCCAGTGCACTCTCTGGACTCCCTGCACTGCATCCCCAGTGGTCCCAGTGCACTCTCTGCCCTCACTGCAGTGCATCCCCAGTGGTGCCAGTGCACTCTCTGGACACACTGCAGTGCATCCCCAGTGGTGCCAGTGCAATCTCTGGACTCACCGGGGTGCATCCCCAGTGGTGCCAGTGCACTCTCTGGACTCACTGCACTGCATCCCCAGTGGTGCCTCTGCACTCATTGGAGTCACTGCACTGCATCCCCAGTGCTGCCAGTGCACTCTCTGGACTCACTGCAGTGCATCCCCAGTGGTGCCAGTGCACTCTCTGGACTCACTGCACTGCATCCCCAAGGTGCCAGTGCACTCTCTGCACTCACTGCACTGCATCCCCAGTGGTGCCAGTGCACTATCTGGACTCATTGCAGTGCATCCCCAGTGGTGCCAGTGCACTCTCTGAGTCACTGCACTGCATTCCCAGTGGTGCCAGTGCACTCTCTGGACTCACTGCAGTGCACCCCCACTGGTGCCAGTGCACTCTCTGGACTCACCGTACTGCATCCCCAGTGGTGCCAGTGCACTCTCTGGACTCACTGCACTGCATCCCCAAGGTGCCAGTGCACTCTCTGGACTCAACTGCACTGCATCCCCAGTGGTGCCCGTGCCCTCTCTGGACTCACTGCAGTGCATCCCCAGTGGTGCCAGTGCACTCTCTGGACTCACTGCATTGCATCCCAAGTGGTGCCAGTGCACTCTCTGGACTCACTGCACTGCATCCCCAGTGGTGCCAGTGCACTCTCTGGAGTCACTGCACTGCATCCCCAGTGATGCCTGTGCAGTCTCTGGACTCACTACAGTTCATCCCCAGTGGAGCCAGTGCACTCTCTGGACTCACCGCACTGCATCCCCAGTGGTGCCAGTGCACTCTCTGGACTCACTGCACTCCATCCCCACTGGTGCCAGTCCACTCTCTGGACTCACTGCACTGCATCCCCAGTGGTGCCAGTGCACTCTCTGCACTCATGCACTGCATACCCAATGGTGCCAGTGCACTCTTTGGACTCACTGCACTGCATGAACAGTGGTGCCAGTGCACTCTCTGGACTCACTGCACTGCATCCCCAGTGGTGCCAGTGTAGTCTCTGGACTCACTGTAGTGCATCCCCAGTGGTGCCAGTGCAATCTCAGGACTCACTGCAGTGCAGCTCCAGTTGCTGCCAGTGCCGTCTCTGGACTCACTGCACTGCATCCCCAGTGGTGCCAGTGCACTCTCTGGACTCACTGCAGTGCATCCCCAGTGGTGCCAGTGCACTCTCTGGAGTCACTGCAGTGTATCCCCAGTGGTGCCAGTGCACTCTCTGGACTCACTGAATTGCATCCCCAGTGGTGCCAGAGCTCTCTCTGGACTCACTGCAGTGCATCCCCAGTGCTGCCAGTGCACTCTCTGGACTCACTGCACTGCATCGCCAGTGGTGCCAGTGCACTCTCTGGACTCACTGCACTGCATCACCAGTGGTGCCAGTGCACTCTCTGGACTCAGTGGACTGCGTCCCCAGTGGTGCCAGTGCACTCTCTGGACTCACTGCACTGCATCCCCAGTGGTGCCAGTGCACTCTCTGGACTCACTGCACTGCATCCCCAGTGGTGCCAGTGCACTCTCTGGACTCACTGCACTGCATCCCCAGTTGTGCCAGTGCACTCTCTGGAATCACTGCAGTGCATCCCCAGTGGTGCCAGTGCACTCTCTGGAGTCACTGCACTGCATCCCCAGTGGTGCCAGTGCACTCTCTGGACTCACTGCACTGCATCCCCAGTGGTGCCAGTGCACTCTCTGGACTCACTGCACTGCATCACCATTGGTGCCAGGGCACTCTCTGGACTCACTGCAGTGCATCCCCAGTGGTTCCAGTGCACTCTCTGGACTCACTGCACTGCATCCCCAGTGGTGCCAGTGCACTCTCTGCACTCACTGCACTGCATCCCCAGTGGTGCCAGTGCACTCTCTGGAGTCACAGCACTGCACCAACAGTGGTGCCTCTGCACTCTCTGGAGTCACTGCACTGCATCCCCAGTGGTGCCAGTGCACTCTCTGGACTCACTGCACTGCATCCCCAGTGGTGCCAGTGCACTCTCTGGACTCACTGCAGTGCATCGCCAGTGGTGCCAGTGCACTCTCTGGACTCACTGCACTGCATCCCCAGTGGTGCCAGTGCACTCTCTGGAATCACTGCAGTGCATCCCCAGTAGTGCCAGTGCACTCTCTGGACTCACTGCTTTGCATCCCCAATGGTGCCAGTGCACTCTCTGGACTCACTGCACTGCATCCCCAGTGGTGCCACGGCACTCTCTGGACTCACTGCACTGCATCCCCAGTGGTGCCAGTGCACTCTCTGGACTCACTGCACTGCATCACCATTGGTGCCAGGGCACTCTCCGGACTCACTGCACTGCATCCGCAGTGGTGCCAGTGCACTCTTTCGAGTCACTGCAGTGCATACCCACTGGTGCCAGTGCACTCTCTAGACTCACTGCACTGCATCCCCTGTGGTGCCAGTGCACTCTCTGGACTCACTGCAGTGCATCCCCAGTGGTTCCAGTGCACTCTCTGGACTCACTGCACTGCATCCCCAGTGGTGCCAGTGCACTCTCTGCACTCACTGCACTGCATCCCCAGTGGTGCCAGTGCACTCTCTGGAGTCACAGCACTGCACCAACAGTGGTGCCTCTGCACTCTCTGGAGTCACTGCACTGCATCCCCAGTGGTGCCAGTGCACTCTCTGGACTCACTGCACTGCATCCCCAGTGGTGCCAGTGCACTCTCTGGACTCACTGCAGTGCATCGCCAGTGGTGCCAGTGCACTCTCTGGACTCACTGCACTGCATCCCCAGTGGTGCCACTGCACTCTCTGGAATCACTGCAGTGCATCCCCAGTAGTGCCAGTGCACTCTCTGGACTCACTGCTTTGCATCCCCAATGGTGTCAGTGCACTCTCTGGACTCACTGCACTGCATCCCCAGTGGTGCCAGGGCACTCTCTGGACTCACTGCAGTGCATCCCCAGTGGTGCCAGTGCACTCTCTGCCCTCACTGCAGTGCATCCCCAGTGGTGCCAGGGCAATCTCTGGGCTCACCGGGGTGCATCCCCAGTGGTGCCAGTGCACTCTCTGGAGTCACTGCACTGCATCCCCAGTGGTGCCAGTGCACTCTCTGGACTCACTGCAGTGCATCCCCTGTGGTGCCAGGGCACTCTCTGGACTCACTGCACTGCATCCCCAGTGGTGCCAGTGCACTCTCTGGACTCACTGCACTGCATCCCCAGTGGTGCCAGTGCACTCTCTGGACTCACTGCAGTGCATCCCCAGTGGTGCCAGTGCACTCTCTGGACTCACTGCACTGCATCCCCAGTTGTGCCAGTGCACTCTCTGGACTCACTGCAGTGCATCCCCAGTGGTGCCAGTGCACTCTCTGGACTCACTGCACTGCATCCCCAGTGGTGCCAGTGCACTCTCTGGACTCACTGCACTACATCCCCAGTGGAGCCAGCGCACTCTGTGGACTCATCGCATTGCATCCCCAGTGGTGCCAGTGCACTCTCTGGAGTCACTGCAGTGCATCTCCAGTGGTGCCAGTGCACTCTCTTCCCTCACTGCAGTGCATCCCCAGTGGTGCCAGTGCACTCACTGGACTCACTGTACTGCATCACCAGTGGTGCCAGTGCACTCTCTGGACTCACTGCACTGCATCCCCAGTGGTGCCAGTGCACTCTCTGGACTCACCGCATTGCATCCCCAGTGGTGCCAGTGCACTCTCTGGACTCACTGCAGTGCATCCCCAGTGGTGCCAGTGCACTCTCTGGAGTCACTGCACTGCATCCTCAGTGGTGCCAGTGCACTCTCTGGACTCCCTGCACTGCATCCCCAGTGGTCCCAGTGCACTCTCTGCCCTCACTGCAGTGCATCCCCAGTGGTGCCAGTGCACTCTCTGGACACACTGCAGTGCATCCCCAGTGGTGCCAGTGCAATCTCTGGACTCACCGGGGTGCATCCCCAGTGGTGCCAGTGCACTCATTGGAGTCACTGCACTGCATCCCCAGTGCTGCCAGTGCACTCTCTGGACTCACTGCAGTGCATCCCCAGTGGTGCCAGTGCACTCTCTGGACTCACTGCACTGCATCCCCAAGGTGCCAGTGCACTCTCTGCACTCACTGCACTGCATCCCCAGTGGTGCCAGTGCACTATCTGGACTCATTGCAGTGCATCCCCAGTGGTGCCAGTGCACTCTCTGAGTCACTGCACTGCATTCCCAGTGGTGCCAGTGCACTCTCTGGACTCACTGCAGTGCACCCCCACTGGTGCCAGTGCACTCTCTGGACTCACCGCACTGCATCCCCAGTGGTGCCAGTGCACTCTCTGGACTCACTGCACTGCATCCCCAAGGTGCCAGTGCACTCTCTGGACTCAACTGCACTGCATCCCCAGTGGTGCCAGTGCCCTCTCTGGACTCACTGCAGTGCATCCCCAGTGGTGCCAGTGCACTCTCTGCACTCACTGCATTGCATCCCAAGTGGTGCCAGTGCACTCTCTGGACTCACTGCACTGCATCCCCAGTGGTGCCAGTGCACTCTCTGGAGTCACTGCACTGCATCCCCAGTGATGCCTGTGCAGTCTCTGGACTCACTACAGTTCATCCCCAGTGGAGCCAGTGCACTCTCTGGACTCACCGCACTGCATCCCCAGTGGTGCCAGTGCACTCTCTGGACTCACTGCACTCCATCCCCACTGGTGCCAGTCCACTCTCTGGACTCACTGCACTGCATCCCCAGTGGTGCCAGTGCACTCTCTGCACTCATGCACTGCATACCCAATGGTGCCAGTGCACTCTTTGGACTCACTGCACTGCATCCCCAGTGGTGCCAGTGCACTCTCTGGACTCACTGCACTGCATCCCCAGTGGTGCCAGTGTAGTCTCTGGACTCACTGTAGTGCATCCCCAGTGGTGCCAGTGCAATCTCAGGACTCACTGCAGTGCAGCTCCAGTTGCTGCCAGTGCCGTCTCTGGACTCACTGCAGTGCATCCCCAGTGGTGCCAGTGCACTCTCTGGACTCACTGCAGTGCATCCCCAGTGGTGCCAGTGCACTCTCTGGAGTCACTGCAGTGTATCCCCAGTGGTGCCAGTGCACTCTCTGGACTCACTGAACTGCATCCCCAGTGGTGCCAGAGCACTCTCTGGACTCACTGCAGTGCATCCCCAGTGCTGCCAGTGCACTCTCTGGACTCACTGCACTGCATCCCCAGTGGTGCCAGTGCACTCTCTGGACTCACTGCACTGCATCACCAGTGGTGCCAGTGCACTCTCTGGACTCAGTGGACTGCGTCCCCAGTGGTGCCAGTGCACTCTCTGGACTCACTGCACTGCATCCCCAGTGGTGCCAGTGCACTCTCTGGACTCACTGCACTGCATCCCCAGTGGTGCCAGTGCACTCTCTGGACTCACTGCACTGCATCCCCAGTGGTGCCAGTGCACTCTCTGGAATCACTGCAGTGCATCCCCAGTGAGGCCAGTGCACTCTCTGGAGTCACTGCACTGCATCCCCAGTGGTGCCAGTGCACTCTCTGGACTCACTGCACTGCATCCCCAGTGGTGCCAGTGCACTCTCTGGACTCACTGCACTGCATCACCATTGGTGCCAGGGCACTCTCCGGACTCACTGCACTGCATCCGCAGTGGTGCCAGTGCACTCTTTCGAGTCACTGCAGTGCATACCCTCTGGTGCCAGTGCACTCTCTAGACTCACTGCACTGCATCCCCTGTGGTGCCAGTGCACTCTCTGGACTCACTGCAGTGCATCCCCAGTGGTGCCAGTGCACTCTCTGGACTCACTGCACTGCATCCCCAGTGGTGCCAGTGCACTCTCTGCACTCACTGCACTGCATCCCCAGTGGTGCCAGTGCACTCTCTGGAGTCACAGCACTGCACCAACAGTGGTGCCTCTGCACTCTCTGGAGTCACTGCACTGCATCCCCAGTGGTGCCAGTGCACTCTCTGGACTCACTGCACTGCATCCCCAGTGGTGCCAGTGCACTCTCTGGACTCACTGCAGTGCATCGCCAGTGGTGCCAGTGCACTCTCTGGACTCACTGCACTGCATCCCCAGTGGTGCCAGTGCACTCTCTGGAATCACTGCAGTGCATCCCCAGTAGTGCCAGTGCACTCTCTGGACTCACTGCTTTGCATCCCCAATGGTGCCAGTGCACTCTCTGGACTCACTGCACTGCATCCCCAGTGGTGCCAGGGCACTCTCTGGACTCACTGCAGTGCATCCCCAGTGGTGCCAGTGCACTCTCTGCCCTCACTGCAGTGCATCCCCAGTGGTGCCAGGGCAATCTCTGGGCTCACCGGGGTGCATCCCCAGTGGTGCCAGTGCACTCTCTGGAGTCACTGCACTGCATCCCCAGTGGTGCCAGTGCACTCTCTGGACTCACTGCAGTGCATCCCCTGTGGTGCCAGGGCACTCTCTGGACTCACTGCACTGCATCCCCAGTGGTGCCAGTGCACTCTCTGGACTCACTGCACTGCATCCCCAGTGTTGCCAGTGCCCTCTCTGGACTCACTGCACTGCATCCCCAGTGGTGCCTGTGCAGTCTCTGGACTCAAGGCAGTGCATCCCCAGTGGTGCCAGTGCACTCTCTGGACTCACTGCACTGCATCCCCAGTGGTGCTAGTGCACTCTTTGGACTCACTGCACTCCATCCCCAGTGGTGCCAGTCCACTCTCTGGACTCACTGCACTGCATCCCCTGTGGTGCCAGTGCACTCTCTGGACTCACTGCACTGCATCCCCAGTGGTGCCAGTGCACTCTCGTGAATCACTGCACTGCATCCCCAGTGGTGCCAGTGCACTCTCTGGACTCACTGCACTGCATCCCCAGTGGTGCCAGTGCACTCTCTGGACTCACTGCATTGCATCCCCAGTGGTGCCAGTGCACTCTCAGGACTCACTGCACTGCATCCCCAGTGGTGCCACTGCACTCTCTGGACTCACTGCACTGCATCACCATTGGTGCCAGTGCACTCTCCGGACTCACTGCAGTGCATCCGCAGTGGTGCCAGTGCACTCTTTCGAGTCACTGCAGTGCATCCCCAGTGGTGCCAGTGCACTCTCTGGACTCACTGCAGTGCATCCCCAGTGGTGCCAGTGCACTCTCTGGACTCACTGCACTTCATCCCCAGTGATGCCAGTGCACTCTCTGGACTCACTGCATTGCATCCCCAGTGGTGCCAGTGCACTCTCTGGACTCACTGCACTGCATCACCATTGGTGCCAGGGAACTCTCCGGACTCACTGCAGTGCATCCCCAGTGGTGCTAGTGCACTCTTTCGAGTCACTCTTGCATCCCCAGTGGTGCCAGTGCACTCTCTGGACTCACTGCACTGCATCCCCAGTGGTGAAAGTGCACTCTCTGGACTCTCTGCACTGCATCCCCAGTGTTCCCAGAGCACTCTCTGGACTCACTGCACTGCATCCCCAGTGGTGCCAGTGCACTCTCTGGACTCACTGCACTGCATCCCCAGTGGGGCCAGTGCACTCTCTGGACTCACTGCACTGCATCCCCAGTGGTGCCACTGCACTCTCTGGACTCACTGCACTGCATCACCATTGGTGCCAGGGCACGCTCCGGACTCACTGCAGTGCATCCGCAGTGGTGCCAGTGCACTCTTTCGAGTCACTGCACTGCATCCCCATTAGTGCCAGTGCATTCTCTGGACTCATTGCAGTGCATCCCCAGTGGTGCCAGTGCACTCTCTGGACTCACTGCACTGCATCCCCAGTGGTGCCAGTGCACTCTCTGGACTCACTGCACTGCATCCCCAGTGCTGACAGTGCACTCTCTGGACTCACTGCAGTGCATCCCCAGTGGTGCCAGTGCACTCTCTGGACTCACTGCAGTGCATCCCCAGTGGTGCCAGTGCACTCTCTGGACTCACTGCAGTGCATCCCCAGTTGTGCCAGTGCACTCTCTGCACTCACTGCACTGCATCCCCGGTGTTCCCAGAGCACTCTCTGGACTCACCGAGGTGCATCCCCAGTGGTGCCAGTGCACTCTCTGGACTCACCGCGCTGCATCCCCAGTGGTGCCAGTGCACTCTCTGGACTCACTGCAGTGTAGCCCCTGAGGTGCCAGTGTACTCTCTGGCCTCACTGCACTGCATCCCCAGTGGTGCCAGTGCACAATCTTTAGTCACTACACTGCATCCCCAGTGGTGCCAGTGCTCTCTCTGGACTCACTGCAGTGCATTTCCAGTGGTGCCAGTGCACTCTCTGGACTCACTGCACTGCATCCCCTGTGGTCCCAGTGCACTCTCTGCCCTCACTGCAGTGCATCCCCAAGTGCTGCCAGTGCACTCACTGGACTCACTGCACTGCATCCCCAGTGGTGCCAGTGCACTCTCTGGACTCACTGCACTGCATCCCCAGTGGTGCCAGTGTAGTCTCTGGACTCACTGCACTGCATCCCCAGTGGTGCCAGTGCAATCTCAGGACTCACTGCAGTGCAGCTCCAGTTGCTGCCAGTGCCGTCTCTGGGCTCACTGCACTGCATCCCCAGTGGTGCCAGTGCACTCTCTGGACTCACTGCAGTGCATCCCCAGTGGTGCCAGTGCACTCTCTGGAGTCACTGCAGTGTATCCCCAGTGGTGCCAGTGCACTCTCTGGACTCACTGAACTGCATCCCCAGTGGTGCCAGAGCACTCTCTGGACTCACTGCAGTGCATCCCCAGTGCTGCCAGTGCACTCTCTGGACTCACTGCACTGCATCGCCAGTGGTGCCAGTGCACTCTCTGGACTCACTGCACTGCATCACCAGTGGTGCCAGTGCACTCTCTGGACTCAGTGGACTGCGTCCCCAGTGGTGCCAGTGCACTCTCTGGACTCACTTCACTGCATCCCCAGTGGTGCCAGTGCACTCTCTGGACTCACTGCACTGCATCCCCAGTGGTGCCAGTGCACTCTCTGGACTCACTGCACTGCATCCCCAGTGGTGCCAGTGCACTCTCTGGAATCACTGCAGTGCATCCCCAGTGGTGCCAGTGCACTCTCTGGAGTCACTGCACTGCATCCCCAGTGGTGCCAGTGCACTCTCTGGACTCACTGCACTGCATCCCCAGTGGTGCCAGTGCACTCTCTGGACTCACTGCACTGCATCACCATTGGTGCCAGGGCACTCTCCGGACTCACTGCACTGCATCCCCAGTGGTGCCAGTGCACTCTTTCGAGTCACTGCAGTGCATACCCACTGGTGCCAGTGCACTCTCTAGACTCACTGCACTGCATCCCCTGTGGTGCCAGTGCACTCTCTGGACTCACTGCAGTGCATCCCCAGTGGTTCCAGTGCACTCTCTGGACTCACTGCACTGCATCCCCAGTGGTGCCAGTGCACTCTCTGCACTCACTGCACTGCATCCCCAGTGGTGCCAGTGCACTCTCTGGAGTCACAGCACTGCACCAACAGTGGTGCCTCTGCACTCTCTGGAGTCACTGCACTGCATCCCCAGTGGTGCCAGTGCACTCTCTGGACTCACTGCACTGCATCCCCAGTGGTGCCAGTGCACTCTCTGGACTCACTGCAGTGCATCGCCAGTGGTGCCAGTGCACTCTCTGGACTCACTGCACTGCATCCCCAGTGGTGCCAGTGAACTCTCTGGAATCACTGCAGTGCATCCCCAGTAGTGCCAGTGCACTCTCTGGACTCACTGCTTTGCATCCCCAATGGTGCCAGTGCACTCTCTGGACTCACTGCACTGCATCCCCAGTGGTGCCAGGGCACTCTCTGGACTCACTGCAGTGCATCCCCAGTGGTGCCAGTGCACTCTCTGCCCTCACTGCAGTGCATCCCCAGTGGTGCCAGGGCAATCTCTGGGCTCACCGGGGTGCATCCCCAGTGCTGCCAGTGCACTCTCTGGAGTCACTGCACTGCATCCCCAGTGGTGCCAGTGCACTCTCTGGACTCACTGCAGTGCATCCCCTGTGGTGCCAGGGCACTCTCTGGACTCACTGCACTGCATCCCCAGTGGTGCCAGTGCACTCTCTGGACTCACTGCACTGCATCCCCAGTGGTGCCAGTGCACTCTCTGGACTCACTGCAGTGCATCCCCAGTGGTGCCAGTGCACTCTCTGGACTCACTGCACTGCATCCCCAGTGGTGCCAGTGCACTCTCTGGACTCACTGCAGTGCATCCCCAGTGGTGCCAGTGCACTCTCTGGACTCATTGCAGTGCAGCCCCATTGGTGCCAGTGCACTCTCTGAGTCACTGCAGTGCATCTCCAGTGGTGCCAGTGCACTCTCTGGACTCACTGCACTGCAACACCTTTGGTGCCACTGCACTCTCTGGACTCACTGCAGTGCACCCCCACTGGTGCCAGTGCACTCTCTGGACTCACTGCACTGCATCCCCAGTGGTGCCAGTGCACTCTCTGGACTCACTGCACTGCATCCCCAAGGTGCCAGTGCACTCTCTGGACTCAACTGTACTGCATCCCCAGTGGTGCCCGTGCACTCTCTGGATTCACTGCAGTGCATCCCCAGTGGTGCCAGTGCACTCTCTGGACTCACTGCATTGCATCCCCAGTGGTGCCAGTGCACTCTCTGCACTCACTGCACTGCATCCCCAGTGGTGCCAGTGCACTCTCTGGACTCACTGCGCTGCATCCCCAGTGGTGCCAGTGCACTCTCTGGACTCAGTGCACTGCATCCCCAGTGGTGCCAGTGCACTATCTGGACTCATTGCAGTGCATCCCCAGTGGTGCCAGTGCACTCTCTGAGTCACTGCACTGCATTCCCAGTGGTGCCAGTTCACTCTCTGGACTCACTGCAGTGCATCCCCAGTGGTGCCAGTGCACTCTCTGGACTCACTGCACTGTACCCCAGTGGTGCCAGTGCACTCTCTGGACTCACTGCAGTGCACCCCCACTGGTGCCAGTGCACTCTCTGGACTCACTGCACTGCATCCCGAGTGGTGCCAGGGCACTCTCTGGACTCACTGCACTGCATCCCCAAGGTGCCAGTGCACTCTCTGGACTCAACTGCACTGCATCCCCAGTGTTGCCAGTGCCCTCTCTGGACTCACTGCACTGCATCCCCAGTGGTGCCTGTGCAGTCTCTGGACTCAAGGCAGTGCATCCCCAGTGGTGCCAGTGCACTCTCTGGACTCACTGCACTGCATCCCCAGTGGTGCTAGTGCACTCTTTGGACTCACTGCACTCCATCCCCAGTGGTGCCAGTCCACTCTCTGGACTCACTGCACTGCATCCCCTGTGGTGCCAGTGCACTCTCTGGACTCACTGCACTGCATCCCCAGTGGTGCCAGTGCACTCTCGTGAATCACTGCACTGCATCCCCAGTGGTGCCAGTGCACTCTCTGGACTCACTGCACTGCATCCCCAGTGGTGCCAGTGCACTCTCTGGACTCACTGCATTGCATCCCCAGTGGTGCCAGTGCACTCTCAGGACTCACTGCACTGCATCCCCAGTGGTGCCACTGCACTCTCTGGACTCACTGCACTGCATCACCATTGGTGCCAGTGCACTCTCCGGACTCACTGCAGTGCATCCGCAGTGGTGCCAGTGCACTCTTTCGAGTCACTGCAGTGCATCCCCAGTGGTGCCAGTGCACTCTCTGGACTCACTGCAGTGCATCCCCAGTGGTGCCAGTGCACTCTCTGGACTCACTGCACTTCATCCCCAGTGATGCCAGTGCACTCTCTGGACTCACTGCATTGCATCCCCAGTGGTGCCAGTGCACTCTCTGGACTCACTGCACTGCATCACCATTGGTGCCAGGGAACTCTCCGGACTCACTGCAGTGCATCCCCAGTGGTGCTAGTGCACTCTTTCGAGTCACTCTTGCATCCCCAGTGGTGCCAGTGCACTCTCTGGACTCACTGCACTGCATCCCCAGTGGTGAAAGTGCACTCTCTGGACTCTCTGCACTGCATCCCCAGTGTTCCCAGAGCACTCTCTGGACTCACTGCACTGCATCCCCAGTGGTGCCAGTGCACTCTCTGGACTCACTGCAGTGCATCCCCAGTGGGGCCAGTGCACTCTCTGGACTCACTGCACTGCATCCCCAGTGGTGCCACTGCACTCTCTGGACTCACTGCACTGCATCACCATTGGTGCCAGGGCACTCTCCGGACTCACTGCAGTGCATCCGCAGTGGTGCCAGTGCACTCTTTCGAGTCACTGCACTGCATCCCCATTAGTGCCAGTGCATTCTCTGGACTCATTGCAGTGCATCCCCAGTGGTGCCAGTGCACTCTCTGGACTCACTGCACTGCATCCCCAGTGGTGCCAGTGCACTCTCTGGACTCACTGCACTGCATCCCCAGTGCTGACAGTGCACTCTCTGGACTCACTGCAGTGCATCCCCAGTTGTGCCAGTGCACTCTCTGCACTCACTGCACTGCATCCCCGGTGTTCCCAGAGCACTCTCTGGACTCACCGAGGTGCATCCCCAGTGGTGCCAGTGCACTCTCTGGACTCACCGCGCTGCATCCCCAGTGGTGCCAGTGCACTCTCTGGACTCACTGCAGTGTAGCCCCTGAGGTGCCAGTGTACTCTCTGGCCTCACTGCACTGCATCCCCAGTGGTGCCAGTGCACAATCTTTAGTCACTACACTGCATCCCCAGTGGTGCCAGTGCTCTCTCTGGACTCACTGCAGTGCATTTCCAGTGGTGCCAGTGCACTCTCTGGACTCACTGCACTGCATCCCCTGTGGTCCCAGTGCACTCTCTGCCCTCACTGCAGTGCATCCCCAAGTGCTGCCAGTGCACTCACTGGACTGACTGCACTGCATCCCCAGTGGTGCCAGTGCACTCTCTGGACTCACTGCACTGCATCCCCAGTGGTGCCAGTGTAGTCTCTGGACTCACTGCACTGCATCCCCAGTGGTGCCAGTGCAATCTCAGGACTCACTGCAGTGCAGCTCCAGTTGCTGCCAGTGCCGTCTCTGGACTCACTGCACTGCATCCCCAGTGGTGCCAGTGCACTCTCTGGACTCACTGCAGTGCATCCCCAGTGGTGCCAGTGCACTCTCTGGAGTCACTGCAGTGTATCCCCAGTGGTGCCAGTGCACTCTCTGGACTCACTGAACTGCATCCCCAGTGGTGCCAGAGCACTCTCTGGACTCACTGCAGTGCATCCCCAGTGCTGCCAGTGCACTCTCTGGACTCACTGCACTGCATCACCAGTGGTGCCAGTGCACTCTCTGGACTCAGTGGACTGCGTCCCCAGTGGTGCCAGTGCACTCTCTGGACTCACTTCACTGCATCCCCAGTGGTGCCAGTGCACTCTCTGGACTCACTGCACTGCATCCCCAGTGGTGCCAGTGCACTCTCTGGACTCACTGCACTGCATCCCCAGTGGTGCCAGTGCACTCTCTGGAATCACTGCAGTGCATCCCCAGTGGTGCCAGTGCACTCTCTGGAGTCACTGCACTGCATCCCCAGTGGTGCCAGTGCACTCTCTGGACTCACTGCACTGCATCCCCAGTGGTGCCAGTGCACTCTCTGGACTCACTGCACTGCATCACCATTGGTGCCAGGGCACTCTCCGGACTCACTGCACTGCATCCGCAGTGGTGCCAGTGCACTCTTTCGAGTCACTGCAGTGCATACCCACTGGTGCCAGTGCACTCTCTAGACTCACTGCACTGCATCCCCTGTGGTGCCAGTGCACTCTCTGGACTCACTGCACTGCATCCCCAGTGTTTCCAGTGCACTCTCTGGACTCACTGCACTGCATCCCCAGTGGTGCCAGTGCACTCTCTGCACTCACTGCACTGCATCCCCAGTGGTGCCAGTGCACTCTCTGGAGTCACAGCACTGCACCAACAGTGGTGCCTCTGCACTCTCTGGAGTCACTGCACTGCATCCCCAGTGGTGCCAGTGCACTCTCTGGACTCACTGCACTGCATCCCCAGTGGTGCCAGTGCACTCTCTGGACTCACTGCAGTGCATCGCCAGTGGTGCCAGTGCACTCTCTGGACTCACTGCACTGCATCCCCAGTGGTGCCAGTGAACTCTCTGGAATCACTGCAGTGCATCCCCAGTAGTGCCAGTGCACTCTCTGGACTCACTGCTTTGCATCCCCAATGGTGCCAGTGCACTCTCTGGACTCACTGCACTGCATCCCCAGTGGTGCCAGGGCACTCTCTGGACTCACTGCAGTGCATCCCCAGTGGTGCCAGTGCACTCTCTGCCCTCACTGCAGTGTATCCCCAGTGGTGCCAGGGCAATCTCTGGGCTCACCGGGGTGCATCCCCAGTGCTGCCAGTGCACTCTCTGGAGTCACTGCACTGCATCCCCAGTGGTGCCAGTGCACTCTCTGGAATCACTGCAGTGCATCCCCAGTGGTGCCAGTGCACTCTCTGGAGTCACTGCACTGCATCCCCAGTGGTGCCAGTGCACTCTCTGGACTCACTGCACTGCATCCCCAGTGGGGCCAGTGCACTCTCTGGACTCACTGCACTGCATCCCCAGTGGTGCCACTGCACTCTCTGGACTCACTGCAGTGCATCCCCAGTTGTGCCAGTGCACTCTCTGCACTCACTGCACTGCATCCCCGGTGTTCCCAGAGCACTCTCTGGACTCACCGAGGTGCATCCCCAGTGGTGCCAGTGCACTCTCTGGACTCACCGCGCTGCATCCCCAGTGGTGCCAGTGCACTCTCTGGACTCACTGCAGTGTAGCCCCTGAGGTGCCAGTGTACTCTCTGGCCTCACTGCACTGCATCCCCAGTGGTGCCAGTGCACAATCTTTAGTCACTACACTGCATCCCCAGTGGTGCCAGTGCTCTCTCTGGACTCACTGCAGTGCATTTCCAGTGGTGCCAGTGCACTCTCTGGACTCACTGCACTGCATCCCCTGTGGTCCCAGTGCACTCTCTGCCCTCACTGCAGTGCATCCCCAAGTGCTGCCAGTGCACTCACTGGACTCACTGCACTGCATCCCCAGTGGTGCCAGTGCACTCTCTGGACTCACTGCACTGCATCCCCAGTGGTGCCAGTGTAGTCTCTGGACTCACTGCACTGCATCCCCAGTGGTGCCAGTGCAATCTCAGGACTCACTGCAGTGCAGCTCCAGTTGCTGCCAGTGCCGTCTCTGGACTCACTGCACTGCATCCCCAGTGGTGCCAGTGCACTCTCTGGACTCACTGCAGTGCATCCCCAGTGGTGCCAGTGCACTCTCTGGAGTCACTGCAGTGTATCCCCAGTGGTGCCAGTGCACTCTCTGGACTCACTGAACTGCATCCCCAGTGGTGCCAGAGCACTCTCTGGACTCACTGCAGTGCATCCCCAGTGCTGCCAGTGCACTCTCTGGACTCACTGCACTGCATCGCCAGTGGTGCCAGTGCACTCTCTGGACTCACTGCACTGCATCACCAGTGGTGCCAGTGCACTCTCTGGACTCAGTGGACTGCGTCCCCAGTGGTGCCAGTGCACTCTCTGGACTCACTTCACTGCATCCCCAGTGGTGCCAGTGCACTCTCTGGACTCACTGCACTGCATCCCCAGTGGTGCCAGTGCACTCTCTGGACTCACTGCACTGCATCCCCAGTGGTGCCAGTGCACTCTCTGGAATCACTGCAGTGCATCCCCAGTGGTGCCAGTGCACTCTCTGGAGTCACTGCACTGCATCCCCAGTGGTGCCAGTGCACTCTCTGGACTCACTGCACTGCATCCCCAGTGGTGCCAGTGCACTCTCTGGACTCACTGCACTGCATCACCATTGGTGCCAGGGCACTCTCCGGACTCACTGCACTGCATCCGCAGTGGTGCCAGTGCACTCTTTCGAGTCACTGCAGTGCATACCCACTGGTGCCAGTGCACTCTCTAGACTCACTGCACTGCATCCCCTGTGGTGCCAGTGCACTCTCTGGACTCACTGCAGTGCATCCCCAGTGGTTCCAGTGCACTCTCTGGACTCACTGCACTGCATCCCCAGTGGTGCCAGTGCACTCTCTGCACTCACTGCACTGCATCCCCAGTGGTGCCAGTGCACTCTCTGGAGTCACAGCACTGCACCAACAGTGGTGCCTCTGCACTCTCTGGAGTCACTGCACTGCATCCCCAGTGGTGCCAGTGCACTCTCTGGACTCACTGCACTGCATCCCCAGTGGTGCCAGTGCACTCTCTGGACTCACTGCAGTGCATCGCCAGTGGTGCCAGTGCACTCTCTGGACTCACTGCACTGCATCCCCAGTGGTGCCAGTGAACTCTCTGGAATCACTGCAGTGCATCCCCAGTAGTGCCAGTGCACTCTCTGGACTCACTGCTTTGCATCCCCAATGGTGCCAGTGCACTCTCTGGACTCACTGCACTGCATCCCCAGTGGTGCCAGGGCACTCTCTGGACTCACTGCAGTGCATCCCCAGTGGTGCCAGTGCACTCTCTGCCCTCACTGCAGTGCATCCCCAGTGGTGCCAGGGCAATCTCTGGGCTCACCGGGGTGCATCACCAGTGCTGCCAGTGCACTCTCTGGAGTCACTGCACTGCATCCCCAGTGGTGCCAGTGCACTCTCTGGACTCACTGCAGTGCATCCCCTGTGGTGCCAGGGCACTCTCTGGACTCACTGCACTGCATCCCCAGTGGTGCCAGTGCACTCTCTGGACTCACTGCAGTGCATCCCCAGTGGTGCCAGTGCACTCTCTGGACTCACTGCAGTGCATCCCCAGTGGTGCCAGTGCACTCTCTGGACTCACTGCACTGCATCCCCAGTGGTGCCAGTGCACTCTCTGGACTCACTGCAGTGCATCCCCAGTGGTGCCAGTGCACTCTCTGGACTCATTGCAGTGCAGCCCCATTGGTGCCAGTGCACTCTCTGAGTCACTGCAGTGCATCTCCAGTGGTGCCAGTGCACTCTCTGGACTCACTGCACTGCAACACCTTTGGTGCCACTGCACTCTCTGGACTCACTGCAGTGCACCCCCACTGGTGCCAGTGCACTCTCTGGACTCACTGCACTGCATCCCCAGTGGTGCCAGTGCACTCTCTGGACTCACTGCACTGCATCCCCAAGGTGCCAGTGCACTCTCTGGACTCAACTGTACTGCATCCCCAGTGGTGCCCGTGCACTCTCTGGATTCACTGCAGTGCATCCCCAGTGGTGCCAGTGCACTCTCTGGACTCACTGCATTGCATCCCCAGTGGTGCCAGTGCACTCTCTGCACTCACTGCACTGCATCCCCAGTGGTGCCAGTGCACTCTCTGGACTCACTGCGCTGCATCCCCAGTGGTGCCAGTGCACTCTCTGGACTCACTGCACTGCATCCCCAGTGGTGCCAGTGCACTATCTGGACTCATTGCAGTGCATCCCCAGTGGTGCCAGTGCACTCTCTGAGTCACTGCACTGCATTCCCAGTGGTGCCAGTTCACTCTCTGGACTCACTGCAGTGCATCCCCAGTGGTGCCAGTGCACTCTCTGGACTCACTGCACTGTACCCCAGTGGTGCCAGTGCACTCTCTGGACTCACTGCACTGCATCCCGAGTGGTGCCAGGGCACTCTCTGGACTCACTGCACTGCATCCCCAAGGTGCCAGTGCACTCTCTGGACTCAACTGCACTGCATCCCCAGTGGTGCCAGTGCACTCTCTGGACTTACTGCACTGCATCCCCAGTGGTGCCTGTGCAGTCTCTGGACTCACGGCAGTGCATCCCCAGTGGTGCCAGTGCACTCTCTGGACTCACTGCACTGCATCCCCAGTGGTGCTACTGCACTCTTTGGACTCACTGCACTCCATCCCCAGTGGTGCCAGTCCACTCTCTGGACTCACTGCACTGCATCCCCTGTGGTGCCAGTGCACTCTCTGGACTCACTGCACTGCATCCCCACTGGTGCCAGTGCACTCTCGTGAATCACTGCACTGCATCCCCAGTGGTGCCAGTGCACTCTCTGGACTCACTGCACTGCATCCCCAGTGGTGCCAGTGCACTCTCTGGACTCACTGCATTGCATCCCCAGTGGTGCCAGTGCACTCTCTGGACTCACTGCACTGCATCCCCAGTGGTGCTACTGCACTCTTTGGACTCACTGCACTCCATCCCCAGTGGTGCCAGTCCACTCTCTGGACTCACTGCACTGCATCCCCTGTGGTGCCAGTCCACTCTCTGGACTCACTGCACTGCATCCCCAGTGGTGCCAGTGCACTCTCGTGAATCACTGCACTGCATCCCCAGTGGTGCCAGTGCACTCTCTGGACTCACTGCACTGCATCCCCAGTGGTGCCAGTGCACTCTCTGGACTCACTGCATTGCATCCCCAGTGGTGCCAGTGCACTCTCTGGACTCACTGCACTGCATCCCCAGTGGTGCCACTGCACTCTCTGGACTCACTGCAATGCATCACCATTGGTGCCAGTGCACTCTCCGGACTCACTGCAGTGCATCCGCAGTGGTGCCAGTGCACTCTTTCGAGTCACTGCAGTGCATCCCCAGTGGTGCCAGTGCACTCTCTGGACTCACTGCAGTGCATCCCCAGTGGTGCCAGTGCACTCTCTGGACTCACTGCACTTCATCCCCAGTGATGCCAGTGCACTCTCTGGACTCACTGCATTGCATCCCCAGTGGTGCCAGTGCACTCTCTGGACTCACTGCACTGCATCCCCAGTGGTGCCACTGCACTCTCTGGACTCACTGCACTGCATCACCATTGGTGCCAGGGAACTCTCCGGACTCACTGCAGTGCATCCCCAGTGGTGCTAGTGCACTCTTTCGAGTCACTCTTGCATCCCCAGTGGTGCCAGTGCACTCTCTGGACTCTCTGCACTGCATCCCCAGTGTTCCCAGAGCACTCTCTGGACTCACTGCACTGCATCCCCAGTGGTGCCAGTGCACTCTCTGGACTCACTGCAGTGCATCCCCAGTGGGGCCAGTGCACTCTCTGGACTCACTGCACTGCATCCCCAGTGGTGCCACTGCACTCTCTGGACTCACTGCACTGCATCACCAGTGGTGCCAGGGCACTCTCCGGACTCACTGCAGTGCATCCGCAGTGGTGCCAGTGCACTCTTTCGAGTCACTGCACTGCATCCCCATTAGTGCCAGTGCATTCTCTGGACTCATTGCAGTGCATCCCCAGTGGTGCCAGTGCACTCTCTGGAGTCACTGCACTGCATCCCCAGTGCTGACAGTGCACTCTCTGGACTCACTGCAGTGCATCCCCAGTGGTGCCAGTGCACTCTCTGGACTCACTGCAGTGCATCCGCAGTGGTGCCAGTGCACTCTTTCGAGTCAGTGCACTGCATCCCCATTAGTGCCAGTGCATTCTCTGGACTCATTGCAGTGCATCCCCAGTGGTGCCAGTGCACTCTCTGGACTCACTGCACTGCATCCCCAGTGGTGCCAGTGCACTCTCTGGACTCACTGCACTGCATCCCCAGTGCTGACAGTGCACTCTCTGGACTCACTGCAGTGCATCCCCAGTGGTGCCAGTGCACTCTCTGGACTCACTGCAGTGCATCCCCAGTGGTGCCAGTGCACTCTCTGGACTCACTGCAGTGCATCCCCAGTTGTGCCAGTGCACTCTCTGCACTCACTGCACTGCATCCCCTGTGTTCCCAGAGCACTCTCTGGACTCACCGAGGTGCATCCCCAGTGGTGCCAGTGCACTCTCTGGACTCACCGCACTGCATCCCCAGTGGTGCCAGTGCACTCTCTGGACTCACTGCAGTGCAGCCCCTGAGGTGCCAGTGTATTCTCTGGCCTCACTGCACTGCATCCCCAGTGGTGCCAGTGCACTCTGTGGACTCACTGCACTGCATCCCCAGTGGTGCCAGTGCACTCTCTGCACTCATGCACTGCATACCCAATGGTGCCAGTGCACTCTTTGGACTCACTGCACTGCATGAACAGTGGTGCCAGTGCACTCTCTGGACTCACTGCACTGCATCCCCAGTGGTGCCAGTGTAGTCCCTGGACTCACTGTAGTGCATCCCCAGTGGTGCCAGTGCACTCTCTGGACTCACTGAACTGCATCCCCAGTGGTGCCAGAGCACTCTCTGGACTCACTGCAGTGCATCCCCAGTGCTGCCAGTGCACTCTCTGGACTCACTGCACTGCATCGCCAGTGGTGCCAGTGCACTCTCTGGACTCACTGCACTGCATCACCAGTGGTGCCAGTGCACTCTCTGGACTCAGTGCACTGCGTCCCCAGTGGTGCCAGTGCACTCTCTGGACTCACTGCACTGCATCCCCAGTGGTGCCATTGCACTCTCTGGAGTCACAGCACTGCATCAACAGTGCTGCCTCTGCACTCTCTGGAGTCACTGCTCTGCATCCCCAGTGGTGCCAGTGCACTCTCTGGACTCACTGCACTGCATCCCCAGTGGTGCCAGTGCACTCTCTGGACTCACTGCACTGCATCCCCAGTGGTGCCAGTACACTCTCTGGAGTCACAGCACTGCACCAACAGTGGTGCCTCTGCACTCTGGAGTCACTGCACTGCATCCCCAGTGGTGCCAGTGCACTCTCTGGACTCACTGCAGTGCATCCCCAGTGGTGCCAGTGCACTCTCTGGACTCACTGCACTGCATCCCCAGTGGTGCCAGTGCACTCTCTGGACTCACTGTACTGCATCCCCAGTGGTGCCAGTGCACTCTCTGGAATCACTGCAGTGCATCCCCAGTGGTGCCAGTGCACTCTCTGGACTCACTGCACTGCATCCACAGTGGTGCCAGTGCACTCTCTGGACTCACTGCTTTGCATCCCCAATGGTGCCAGTGGACTCTCTGGACTCACTGCACTGCATCCCCAGTGGTGCCAGGGCACTCTCTGGACTCACTGCAGTTAATCCCCAGTGGTGCCAGTGCACTCTCTGGAGTCACTGCACTGCATCCCCAGTGGTGCCAGTGCACTCTCTGGACTCACTGCAGTGCATCCCCTGTGGTGCCAGGGCACTCTCTGGACTCACTGCACTGCATCCCCAGTGGTGCCAGTGCACTCTCTGGACTCACTGCACTGCATCCCCAGTGGTGCCAGTGCACTCTCTGGACTCACTGCACTGCATCCCCAGTGGTGCCAGTGCACTCTCTGGACTCACTGCACTGCATCCCCAGTGGTGCCAGTGCACTCTCTGGACTCACTGCAGTGCATCCCCAGTGGTGCCAGTGCAATCTCTGGACTCACCGGGGTGCATCCCCAGTGGTGCCAGTGCACTCTCTGGACTCACTGAACTGCATCCCCAGTGGTTCCAGTGCACTCTCTCGAGTAACTGCAGTGCATTCCCTGTGGTGCCAGTGCACTCTCTGGACTCACGGCACTGCTCCAGCCGCGGCATCCGCTCCAGCCGCCTCAGCCGCTCCAGACGCGGTAGCCCCTCCAGCCGCGCCAGACGGTCTAGACGCTCCAGGCGCCGCAGCCGCTCCAGCAGCGGCAGCCGCTCCAGCCGCGGCAGCCGCTCCAGCCGCGGCAGCCGCGAAAGCCGCTACCGAGTGGAGCGGCTGCCACGTTTGGAGGGGCTGCCGCGGTTGGAGCGGCTGCCGCGGCTGGAGCGGCTGCCGCGGATGCCGCGGCTGGAGCCGCTGCCGCGGTTGGAGCGGCTGCCGCGGCTGGAGCGGCTGTCGCGCCTGGAGCGCCTGCCGCGGCTGGAGCGGCTGCCGCGGCTGGACCGGCTGCCGCGGCTGCCGCGGCTGGAGCGGCTGGAGCGGCTGCCGAGGCTGGAGGGGCTACCGCGGCTGGAGCGGCTGCCGCGGCTCGAGCAGTACAGTGAGTCCAGAGAGTGCACTGTCACCTTTGGGGATGCACTGCATTGTCTGCAGATAGTGCCCTGGCACCACTGGGGATGCACTGCAGTGAGTCCAGAGAGTGTACTGGCACCACAGGGGATGCACTGCAGTGAGTCCAGAGAGTGTACTGGCAACACTGGGGATGCAGAGCAGTGAGTCCAGAGAGTGCACTGGCACCAACTGGAGCTGCACTGCAGTGAGTCCAGAGAGTGCACTGGCACCACTGGGGATGCACTGCAGTGAGTCCAGAGAGTGCACAGGCACCATTGGGATGCAGTGCAGTGAGTCCAGAGAGTGCACTGGCACCACTGGGATGCAGTGCAGTGAGTCCGCAGAGTGCACTGGCACCACAGGGGATACACTGCAGTGAGTCCAGAGAGTGCACTGGCACCACTGGGGATGCAGCACAGTGAGTACAGAGAGTGAACTGTCACCACTGGGGACGCAGCGCAGTGACTACAGAGAGTGCACTGGCATCACTGGGGATGCAGTGCAGTGAGTCCAGAGAGTACAATTGCACTACTGGGGATGCACTGCAGTGAGTCCAGAGAATGCACTGGCACTAATGGGGATGCAGTGCAGTGACTCGAAAGAGTGCACTGGCAACACTGAGGATGCACTGCAGTGAGTCCGGAGAGTGCACTGGCACCAATGGTGATGCAGTGCAATGAGCTCAGAGAGTGCACTGGCACCACTGCGGATGCAGTGCAGTGAGTCCAGAGAGTGCACTGGCACCACTGGGGATGCACTGCATGGAGTCCAGAGAGTGCACTGGCACCACTGGGGATGCAGTGCACTGAGTCCAGAGAGTGTACTGGCACCACTGGGGATGCAGTGCAGTTAGTCCAGAGAGTGTACTGGCACCACTGGGGATGCAATGCAGTTAGTCCAGAGAGTGCACTGGCTCCAATGGGGATGCAGTGCAGTGAGTCCAGAGAGTGCACTGGCACCACTGGGGATGCAGTGCAGTGAGTCCTGTGAGTGCAATGGCACCACTGGGGATGCACTGCAGTGAGTCCAGAGAGTGCACTGGCACCACTGGGGATGCAGTGCAGTGAGTCCAGAGAGTGCACTGGCACCACTGGGGATGCAGCACAGTGAGTCCAGAGAGTGCACTGGCACCACTGGGGATGCAGTGCAGTGAGCTCAGAGAGTGCACTGGCACCACTGGGGATGCAGTGCAGTTAGTCCAGAGAGTGCACAGGCACCACTGGGGATGCACTGCAGTGAGTCCAGAGAGTGCACTGGCACCACTGGGGATGCAGTGCACTGAGTCCAGAGAGTGCACTGGCACCACTGGGGATGCACTGCCGTGAGTCCAGAGAGTGCACAGGCACCACTGGGATGCAGTGAAGTGAGTCCAGAGAGTGCACTGGTACCACTGGGGATGCAGTGCAGTGAGTCCAGAGAGTGCACTGGCACCACTGGGGATGCAGCACAGTGAGTCCAGTGAGTGCACTGGCACCACTGGGGATGCAGCACAGTGAGTCCAGAGAGTGCACAGGCACCACTGGGATGCAGTGAAGTGAGTCCAGAGAGTGCAGTGGCACCACTGGGGATGCAGTGCAGTGAGTCCAGAGAGTGCACTGGCACCACTGGGGATGCAGCGCAGTGAGTCCAGAGAGTGCACTGGCACCACTGGGGATGCAGCACAGTGAGTCCAGAGAGTGCACTGGCACCACTGGGGATGCACTGCAGTGAGTCCAGAGAGTGCACTGGCACCACTGGGGATGCAGCACAGTGAGTCCAGAGAGTGCACTGGCACCAGTGGGAATGCACTGCAGTGAGTCCAGAGAGTGCACTGGCACCACCGGGGATGCAGCGCAGTGTGTCCAGAGAGTGCACTGGCACCACTGGAGATGCACTGCAGTGAGTCCAGAGAGTGCACCGGCTCCAATGGTGATACACTGCAGTGAGTCCAGAGAGTGCAGTGGCACCACTTTGATGCAGTGCAGTGAGTCCAGAGAGTGCACTGGCACCACTGGGGATGCAGTGCAGTGAGTCCAGAGACTGCTCTGGCACCACTGATCTGCACTGCTGTGAGGCCAACAATTGCACTGGCACCACTGGGGATGCACTGCTGTGAGTCCAGAGACTACACTGGCACCACTGGGGAAACAGTGCAGTGAGTCCAAAGAGTGCACTGGCTCCACTGTTGATGCAGTGCAGTGAGTCCAGAGAGTGCACTGGCACCACTGGGGATGCAGTGCAGTGAGTCCAGAGAGTGCACTGGCACCACTGGGGATGCAGTGCAGTGAGCTCAGAGAGTGCACTGGCACCACTGGGGATGCAGTGCAGTGAGTCCAGAGAGTGCACTGGCACCACTAGGGATGCAGCACAGTTAGTCCAGAGAGTGAACTGTCACCACTGGGGACGCAGCGCAGTGACTCCAGAGAGTGCACTGGCATCGCTGGGGATGCACTGCAGTGAGTCCAGAGAGTGCACTGGCACCACTGGGGATGCAGTGCAGTGAGTCCAGAGAGTGCACTGGCACCACTGGGGATGCAGTGCAGTGAGTCCAGAGAGTGCACTGGCACCACTGGAGATGCACTGCAGTGAGTCCAGAGAGTGCACTGGCTCCACTGGCGATGCATTGCACTGAGTCCAGAGAGTGCACAGGCACCACTGGGGATGCAGTGCAGTGAGTCCAGAGAGTGCAATGGAACCACTGGGGATGCAGTGCAGTGAGTCCAGAGAGTGCACTGGCACCACTGGGGATGCAGTGCAGTGAGTCCAGAGAGTGCACTGGCACTTCTGGGGATGCAGTGCAGTGAGAGCAGAGAGTGCACTAGCACAACAGGGGATGCACTGCAGTGACTCAAGAAAGTGCACTGTCATCACTGGGGATGCAGTGCAGTGAGTCCAGAGAGTACAATTGCACTACTGGGGATGCACTGCAGTGAGTCCAGAGAATGCACTGGCACTAATGGGGATGCAGTGCAGTGACTCGAAAGAGTGCACTGGCAACACTGCGGATGCACTGCAGTGAGTCCGGAGAGTGCTCTGGCACCAATGGTGATGCAGTGCAATGAGCTCAGAGAGTGCACTGGCACCACTGCGGATGCAGTGCAGTGAGTCCAGAGAGTGCACTGGCACCACTGGGGATGCAGTGCACTGAGTCCAGAGAGTGCACTGGCACCACTGGGGATGCAGTGCAGTGAGTCTAGAGAGTGCACTGGCACCACTGGGGATGCAGTGCAGTGAGTCCTGTGAGTGCAATGGCACCACAAAGAATGCACTGCAGTGAGTCCAGAGAGTGCACTGGCACCACTGGGGATGCAGTGCAGTGAGTCCAGAGAGTGCACTGTCACCACTGGGGATGCAGCACAGTGAGTCCAGAGAGTGCACTGGCACCACTGGGGATGCAGTGCAGTGAGCTCAGAGAGTGCACTGGCACCACTGGGGATGCAGTGCAGTGAGTCCAGAGAGTGCACAGGCACCACTGGGGATGCACTGCAGTGAGTCCAGAGAGTGCACTGGCACCATTGGGGATGCAGTGCACTGAGTCCAGAGAGTGCACTGGCACCACTGGGGATGCAGTGCACTGAGTCCAGAGAGTGCACAGGCACCACTGGGATGCAGTGAAGTGAGTCCACAGAGTGCACTGGCACCACAGGGGATACACTGCAGTGAGTCCAGAGAGTGCACTGGCACCACTGGGGATGCAGCACAGTGAGTCCAGAGAGTGCACTGGCACCACTGGGGATGCAGTGCAGTGAGTCCAGAGAGTGCACTGGCACCACTGGGGATGCAGTGCAGTGAGTCCAGAGAGTGCACTGGCACCACTGGGGATGCACTGCAGTGGGTCCTGAGCGTGCACTGGCACCACTGGGGATGCACTGCAGTGAGTGCAGAGAGTGCACTGGCACCACTGGGGATGCAGTGCAGTGAGTCCAGAGAGTGCACTGGCACCACTGGAGATGCACTGCAGTGATCCAGAGAGTGCACTGGCTCCACTGGGGATGCACTGCACTGAGTCCAGAGAGTGCACAGGCACCACTGGGGATGCAGTGCAGTGAGTCCAGAGAGTGCAATGGAACCACTGGGGATGCAGTGCAGTGAGTCCAGAGAGTGCACTGGCACCACTGGGGATGCAGTGCAGTGAGTCCAGAGAGTGCACTGGCACTTCAGGGGATGCAGTGCAGTGAGAGCAGAGAGTGCACTAGCACAACAGGGGATGCACTGCAGTGAATCCAGAAAGTGCACTGGCATCACTGGGGATGCAGTGCAGTGAGTCCAGAGAGTACAATGGCACTACTGGGGATGCACTGCAGTGAATTCAGAGAATGCACTGGCACTAATGGGGATGCAGTGCAGTGACTCGAAAGAGTGCACTGGCAACACTGCGGATGCACTGCAGTGAGTCCGGAGAGTGCACTGGCACCAATGGTGATGCAGTGCAATGAGCTCAGAGAGTGCACTGGCACCACTGCGGATGCAGTGCAGTGAGTCCAGAGAGTGCACTGGCACCTCTGGGGATGCACTGCACTGAGTCCAGAGAGTGCACTGGCACCACTGGGGATGCAGTGCACTGAGTCCAGAGAGTGCAGTGGCACCACTGGGGATGCAGTGCAGTGAGTCCAGAGAGTGCACTGGCACCACTGGGGATGCAATGCAGTTAGTCCAGAGAGTGCACTGGCTCCAATGGGGATGCAGTGCAGTGAGTCCAGAGAGTGCACTGGCACCACTGGGGATGCAGTGCAGTGAGTCCTGTGAGTGCAATGGCACCACAAGGAATTCACTGCAGTGAGTCCAGAGAGTGCACTGGCACCACTGGGGATGCAGTGCAGTGAGTCCAGAGTGCACTGTCAGCACTGGGGATGCAGCACAGTGAGTCCAGAGAGTGCACTGGCACCACTGGGGATGCAGTGCAGTGAGCTCAGAGAGTGCACTGGCACCACTGGGGATGCAGTGCAGTGAGTCCAGAGAGTGCACAGGCACCACTGAGGATGCAGCACAGTGAGTCCAGAGAGTGCACTGGCACCACTGGGGATGCAGTGCAGTGAGCTCAGAGAGTGCACTGGCACCACTGGGGATGCAGTGCAGTGAGTCCAGAGAGTGCACAGGCACCACTGGGGATGCACTGCAGTGAGTCCAGAGAGTGCACTGGCACCATTGGGGATGCAGTGCACTGAGTCCAGAGAGTGCACTGGCACCACTGGGGATGCAGTGCACTGAGTCCAGAGAGTGCACAGGCACCACTGGGATGCAGTGAAGTGAGTCCACAGAGTGCACTGGCACCACAGGGGATACACTGCAGTGAGTCCAGAGAGTGCACTGGCACCACTGGGGATGCAGCACAGTGAGTCCAGAGAGTGCACTGGCACCACTGGGGATGCACTGCAGTGAGTCCAGAGAGTGCACCGGCTCCAATGGTGATACACTGCAGTGAGTCCAGAGAGTGCAGTGGCACCACTTTGATGCAGTGCAGTGAGTCCAGAGAGTGCACTGGCACCACTGGGGATGCAGTGCAGTGAGTCCAGAGACTGCTCTGGCACCACTGATCTGCACTGCTGTGAGGCCAACAATTGCACTGGCACCACTGGGGATGCACTGCTGTGAGTCCAGAGACTACACTGGCACCACTGGGGAAACAGTGCAGTGAGTCCAAAGAGTGCACTGGCTCCACTGTTGATGCAGTGCAGTGAGTCCAGAGAGTGCACTGGCACCACTGGGGATGCAGTGCAGTGAGTCCAGAGAGTGCACTGGCACCACTGGGGATGCAGTGCAGTGAGCTCAGAGAGTGCACTGGCACCACTGGGGATGCAGTGCAGTGAGTCCAGAGAGTGCACTGGCACCACTAGGGATGCAGCACAGTTAGTCCAGAGAGTGAACTGTCACCACTGGGGACGCAGCGCAGTGACTCCAGAGAGTGCACTGGCATCACTGGGGATGCACTGCAGTGAGTCCAGAGAGTGCACTGGCACCACTGGGGATGCAGTGCAGTGAGTCCAGAGAGTGCACTGGCACCACTGGGGATGCAGTGCAGTGAGTCCAGAGAGTGCACTGGCACCACTGGAGATGCACTGCAGTGAGTCCAGAGAGTGCACTGGCTCCACTGGCGATGCATTGCACTGAGTCCAGAGAGTGCACAGGCACCACTGGGGATGCAGTGCAGTGAGTCCAGAGAGTGCAATGGAACCACTGGGGATGCAGTGCAGTGAGTCCAGAGAGTGCACTGGCACCACTGGGGATGCAGTGCAGTGAGTCCAGAGAGTGCACTGGCACTTCTGGGGATGCAGTGCAGTGAGAGCAGAGAGTGCACTAGCACAACAGGGGATGCACTGCAGTGACTCAAGAAAGTGCACTGTCATCACTGGGGATGCAGTGCAGTGAGTCCAGAGAGTACAATTGCACTACTGGGGATGCACTGCAGTGAGTCCAGAGAATGCACTGGCACTAATGGGGATGCAGTGCAGTGACTCGAAAGAGTGCACTGGCAACACTGCGGATGCACTGCAGTGAGTCCGGAGAGTGCTCTGGCACCAATGGTGATGCAGTGCAATGAGCTCAGAGAGTGCACTGGCACCACTGCGGATGCAGTGCAGTGAGTCCAGAGAGTGCACTGGCACCACTGGGGATGCAGTGCACTGAGTCCAGAGAGTGCACTGGCACCACTGGGGATGCAGTGCAGTGAGTCCAGAGAGTGCACTGGCACCACTGGGGATGCAATGCAGTTAGTCTAGAGAGTGCACTAGCTCCAATGGGGATGCAGTGCAGTGAGTCCAGAGAGTGCACTGGCACCACTGGGGATGCAGTGCAGTGAGTCCTGTGAGTGCAATGGCACCACAAAGAATGCACTGCAGTGAGTCCAGAGAGTGCACTGGCACCACTGGGGATGCAGTGCAGTGAGTCCAGAGAGTGCACTGTCACCACTGGGGATGCAGCACAGTGAGTCCAGAGAGTGCACTGGCACCACTGGGGATGCAGTGCAGTGAGCTCAGAGAGTGCACTGGCACCACTGGGGATGCAGTGCAGTGAGTCCAGAGAGTGCACAGGCACCACTGGGGATGCACTGCAGTGAGTCCAGAGAGTGCACTGGCACCATTGGGGATGCAGTGCACTGAGTCCAGAGAGTGCACTGGCACCACTGGGGATGCAGTGCACTGAGTCCAGAGAGTGCACAGGCACCACTGGGATGCAGTGAAGTGAGTCCACAGAGTGCACTGGCACCACAGGGGATACACTGCAGTGAGTCCAGAGAGTGCACTGGCACCACTGGGGATGCAGCACAGTGAGTCCAGAGAGTGCACTGGCACCACTGGTGATGCAGTGCAGTGAGTCCAGAGAGTGCACTGGCACCACTGGGGATGCAGTGCAGTGAGTCCAGAGAGTGCACTGGCACCACTGGGGATGCACTGCAGTGGGTCCTGAGCGTGCACTGGCACCACTGGGGATGCAGTGCAGTGAGTGCAGAGAGTGCACTGGCACCACTGGGGATGCAGTGCAGTGAGTCCAGAGAGTGCACTGGCACCACTGGAGATGCACTGCAGTGATCCAGAGAGTGCACTGGCTCCACTGGGGATGCACTGCACTGAGTCCAGAGAGTGCACAGGCACCACTGGGGATGCAGTGCAGTGAGTCCAGAGAGTGCAATGGAACCACTGGGGATGCAGTGCAGTGAGTCCAGAGAGTGCACTGGCACCACTGGGGATGCAGTGCAGTGAGTCCAGAGAGTGCACTGGCACTTCAGGGGATGCAGTGCAGTGAGAGCAGAGAGTGCACTAGCACAACAGGGGATGCACTGCAGTGAATCCAGAAAGTGCACTGGCATCACTGGGGATGCAGTGCAGTGAGTCCAGAGAGTACAATGGCACTACTGGGGATGCACTGCAGTGAATTCAGAGAATGCACTGGCACTAGTGGGGATGCAGTGCAGTGACTCGAAAGAGTGCACTGGCAACACTGCGGATGCACTGCAGTGAGTCCGGAGAGTGCACTGGCACCAATGGTGATGCAGTGCAATGAGCTCAGAGAGTGCACTGGCACCACTGCGGATGCAGTGCAGTGAGTCCAGAGAGTGCACTGGCACCTCTGGGGATGCACTGCACTGAGTCCAGAGAGTGCACTGGCACCACTGGGGATGCAGTGCACTGAGTCCAGAGAGTGCAGTGGCACCACTGGGGATGCAGTGCAGTGAGTCCAGAGAGTGCACTGGCACCACTGGGGATGCAATGCAGTTAGTCCAGAGAGTGCACTGGCTCCAATGGGGATGCAGTGCAGTGAGTCCAGAGACTGCACTGGCACCACTGGGGATGCAGTGCAGTGAGTCCTGTGAGTGCAATGGCACCACAAGGAATGCACTGCAGTGAGTCCAGAGAGTGCACTGGCACCACTGGGGATGCAGTGCAGTGAGTCCAGAGTGCACTGTCAGCACTGGGGATGCAGCACAGTGAGTCCAGAGAGTGCACTGGCACCACTGGGGATGCAGTGCAGTGAGCTCAGAGAGTGCACTGGCACCACTGGGGATGCAGTGCAGTGAGTCCAGAGAGTGCACAGGCACCACTGAGGATGCAGCACAGTGAGTCCAGAGAGTGCACTGGCACCACTGGGGATGCAGTGCAGTGAGCTCAGAGAGTGCACTGGCACCACTGGGGATGCAGTGCAGTGAGTCCAGAGAGTGCACAGGCACCACTGGGGATGCACTGCAGTGAGTCCAGAGAGTGCACTGGCACCATTGGGGATGCAGTGCACTGAGTCCAGAGAGTGCACTGGCACCACTGGGGATGCAGTGCACTGAGTCCAGAGAGTGCACAGGCACCACTGGGATGCAGTGAAGTGAGTCCACAGAGTGCACTGGCACCACAGGGGATACACTGCAGTGAGTCCAGAGAGTGCACTGGCACCACTGGGGATGCAGCACAGTGAGTCCAGAGAGTGCACTGGCACCACTGGGGATGCAGTGCAGTGAGTCCAGAGAGTGCACTGGCACCACTGGGGATGCAGTGCAGTGAGTCCAGAGAGTGCACTGGCACCACTGGGGATGCACTGCAGTGGGTCCTGAGCGTGCACTGGCACCACTGGGGATGCAGTGCAGTGAGTGCAGAGAGTGCACTGGCACCACTGGGGATGCAGTGCAGTGAGTCCAGAGAGTGCACTGGCACCACTGGAGATGCACTGCAGTGATCCAGAGAGTGCACTGGCTCCACTGGGGATGCACTGCACTGAGTCCAGAGAGTGCACAGGCACCACTGGGGATGCAGTGCAGTGAGTCCAGAGAGTGCAATGGAACCACTGGGGATGCAGTGCAGTGAGTCCAGAGAGTGCACTGGCACCACTGGGGATGCAGTGCAGTGAGTCCAGAGAGTGCACTGGCACTTCAGGGGATGCAGTGCAGTGAGAGCAGAGAGTGCACTAGCACAACAGGGGATGCACTGCAGTGAATCCAGAAAGTGCACTGGCATCACTGGGGATGCAGTGCAGTGAGTCCAGAGAGTACAATGGCACTACTGGGGATGCACTGCAGTGAATTCAGAGAATGCACTGGCACTAATGGGGATGCAGTGCAGTGACTCGAAAGAGTGCACTGGCAACACTGCGGATGCACTGCAGTGAGTCCGGAGAGTGCACTGGCACCAATGGTGATGCAGTGCAATGAGCTCAGAGAGTGCACTGGCACCACTGCGGATGCAGTGCAGTGAGTCCAGAGAGTGCACTGGCACCTCTGGGGATGCACTGCACTGAGTCCAGAGAGTGCACTGGCACCACTGGGGATGCAGTGCACTGAGTCCAGAGAGTGCAGTGGCACCACTGGGGATGCAGTGCAGTGAGTCCAGAGAGTGCACTGGCACCACTGGGGATGCAATGCAGTTAGTCCAGAGAGTGCACTGGCTCCAATGGGGATGCAGTGCAGTGAGTCCAGAGAGTGCACTGGCACCACTGGGGATGCAGTGCAGTGAGTCCTGTGAGTGCAATGGCACCACAAGGAATGCACTGCAGTGAGTCCAGAGAGTGCACTGGCACCACTGGGGATGCAGTGCAGTGAGTCCAGAGTGCACTGTCAGCACTGGGGATGCAGCACAGTGAGTCCAGAGAGTGCACTGGCACCACTGGGGATGCAGTGCAGTGAGCTCAGAGAGTGCACTGGCACCACTGGGGATGCAGTGCAGTGAGTCCAGAGAGTGCACAGGCACCACTGAGGATGCAGTGCAGTGAGTCCAGAGAGTACACTGGCACCATTGGGGATGCAGTGCACTGAGTCCAGAGAGTGCACTGGCACCACTGGGGATGCAGTGCACTGAGTCCAGAGAGTGCACAGGCACCACTGGGATGCAGTGAAGTGAGTCCACAGAGTGCACTGGCACCACAGGGGATACACTGCAGTGAGTCCAGAGAGTGCAATGGCACCACTGGGGATGCAGCACAGTGAGTCCAGAGAGTGCACTGGCACCACTGGAGATGCAGTGCAGTGAGTCCAGAGAGTGCCCTGGCACCACTGGGGATGCAGTGCAGTGAGTCCAGAGAGTGCACTGGCACCACTGGGGATGCAGTGCAGTGAGTCCAGAGAGTGCACTGGCACCACTGGGGATGCAGTGCAGTGAGTCCAGAGAGTGCACTGGCACCACTGGGGATGCACTGCAGTGAGTCCAGAGAGTGCACTGGCACCTAAGAGGATGCAGTACAGTGAGTCCAAAGAGTGCACTGGCACCACTGGGGATGCAGTGCAGTGAGTCCACAGAGTGCACTGGCACCACTGGGGATGCAGTGCAGTGGGTCCTGAGCGTGCACTGGCACCACTGGGGATGCAGTGCAGTGAGTCCAGAGAGTGCACTGGCACCACTGGAGATGCACTGCAGTGATCCAGAGAGTGCACTGGCTCCACTTGGGATGCACTGCACTGAGTCCAGAGAGTGCACAGGCACCACTGGGTATGCAGTTCAGTGAGTCCAGAGAATGCAATGGAACCACTGGGGATGCAGTGCAGTGAGTCCAGAGAGTGCACTGGCACCACTGGGGATGCAGTGCAGTGAGTCCAGAGAGTGCACTGGCACTTCTGGGGATGCAGTGCAGTGAGAGCAGAGAGTGCACTAGCACAACAGGGGATGCACTGCAGTGACTCCAGAAAGTGCACTGGCATCACTGGGGATGCAGTGCAGTGAGTCCAGAGAGTACAATGGCACTACTGGGGATGCACTGCAGTGAGTCCAGAGAATGCACTGGCACTAATGGGGATGCAGTGCAGTGACTCGAAAGAGTGCACTGGCAACACTGCGGATGCACTGCAGTGAGTCCGGAGAGTGCCCTGGCACCAATGGTGATGCAGTGCAATGAGCTCAGAGAGTGCACTGGCACCACTGCGGATGCAGTGCAGTGAGTCCAGAGAGTGCACTGGCACCTCTGGGGATGCACTGCACTGAGTCCAGAGAGTGCACTGGCACCACTGGGGATGCAGTGCACTGAGTCCAGAGAGTGCAGTGGCACCACTGGGGATGCAGTGCAGTGAGTCCAGAGAGTGCACTGGCACCACTGGGGATGCAATGCAGTTAGTCCAGAGAGTGCACTGGCTCCAATGCGGATGCAGTGCAGTGAGTCCAGAGAGTGCACTGGCACCACTGGGGATGCAGTGCAGTGAGTCCTGTGAGTGCAATGGCACCACAAGGAATGCACTGCAGTGAGTCCAGAGAGTGCACTGGCACCAATGGGGATGCAGTGCAGTGAGTCCAGAGTGCACTGTCAGCACTGGGGATGCAGCACAGTGAGTCCAGAGAGTGCACTGGCACCAATGGGGATGCAGTGCAGTGAGTCCAGAGTGCACTGTCAGCACTGGGGATGCAGCACAGTGAGTCCAGAGAGTGCACTGGCACCACTGGGGATGCAGTGCAGTGAGCTCAGAGAGTGCACTGGCACCACTGGGGATGCAGTGCAGTGAGTCCAGAGAGTGCACAGGCACGACTGGGGATGCAGTGCAGTGAGTCCAGAGAGTGCACTGGCACCATTGGGGATGCAATGCACTGAGTCCAGAGAGTGCACTGGCACCACTGGGGATGCAGTGCACTGAGTCCAGAGAGTGCACAGGCACCACTGGGATGCAGTGAAGTGAGTCCACAGAGTGCACTAACACCACAGGGGATACACTGCAGTGAGTCCAGAGAGTGCAATGGCACCACTGGGGATGCAGCACAGTGAGTCCAGAGAGTGCACTGGCACCACTGGGGATGCAGTGCAGTGAGTCCAGAGAGTGCCCTGGCACCACTGGGGATGCAGTGCAGTGAGTCCAGAGAGTGCACTGGCACCACTGGGGATGCAGTGCAGTGAGTCCAGAGAGTGCACTGGCACCACTGGGGATGCAGTGCCGTGAGTCCAGAGAGTGCACTGGCACCACTGGGGATGCAGTGCAGTGAGTCCAGAGAGTGCACTGGCACCACTGGGGATGCACTGCAGTGAGTCCAGAGAGTGCACTGGCACCTAAGAGGATGCAGTACAGTGAGTCCAAAGAGTGCACTGGCACCACTGGGGATGCAGTGCAGTGAGTCCACAGAGTGCACTGGCACCACTGGGGATGCAGTGCAGTGAGTCCAGAGAGTGCACTGGCACTAATGGGGATGCAGCGCAGTGAGTCCAGAGAGTGCACTGGCACCACTGGGGATGCAGCGCAGTGAGTCCAGAGAGTGCACTGGCACCACTGGGGATGCAGCACAGTGAGTCCAGAGAGTGCACTGGCACCACTGGGGATGCAGTGCAGTGAGTCCACAGAGTGCACTGGCACCACTGGGGATACACTGCAGTGAGTCCAGAGAGTGCACTGGCACCACTGGGGATGCACTGCAGTGAGTCCAGAGAGTGCACTGGCACCACTGGGGATACAGTGCAGTGAGTCCAGAGAGTGCACTGGCACCACTGGGGATGCAGTGCAGTGAGTCCAGAGAGTGCACTGGCACCACTGGGGATGCAGTGCAGTGAGTCCAGAGAGTGCACTGGCAACACTGGGGATGCAGTGCAGTGAGTAAAGAGAGTGCACTGGCACCACTGGGGATGCAGTGCAGTGAGTCCAGAGAGTGCACTGGCACCACTGGGGATGCAGTGCAGTGTGCTCAGAGAGTGCACTGGCACCACTGGGGATGCAGTGCGGTGTGTCCAGAGAGTTCACTGGCACCACTGGGGATGCAGTGCAGTGAGTCCACAGAGGTCACTGGCACCACTGGGGATGCAGTGCAGTGAGTCCAGAGAGTGCATTGGCACCACTGGGGATGCAGTGCAGTGAGTCCAGAGAGTGCACTGGCACCACTGGGGATGGACCCCGGTGAGTCCAGAGAGTTCACTGGCACCACTGGGGATGCACCCCGGTGAGTCCAGAGAGTGCACTGTCACCACTGGGGATGCAGTGCAGTGAGTCCAGAGAGTGCACTGGCACCACTGGGGATGCAGTGCAGGGAGTCCACAGAGGGCACTGGCACCACTGGGGATGCAGTGCAGTGAGTCCAGAGAGTGCCCCGGCACCACTGGGGATGCAGTGCAGTGAGTCCAGAGAGTGCATTGGCACAATGGGGATGCACTGCAGTGACTCCAGAGAGTGCACTGGCACCACTGGGGATGCACTGCAGTGAGTCCAGATGTTAGCCTAGCAACCACATAATCACCAAGTGATTATATGATGGTGCTTTATTCAGCGCTGGAAGCCGGGGCAGGTGCCCAAATCAGGCTTCAAGTCCCGTTACTTCCCAGCCGTTATTTATACATACAATATTGCATCAGGTATACATATTCATTACAGGTTGCAACAGCAGCCTCGCTTTTCATTCTAATTAGCTCCCCTCCCCTTTGCACATGCGTGGCGCACTCTGGTGGTCGTCCAGGTGGTCGTCCAGATGAAGTAAGGAGTCTTCCTCTCCGCTAAACTTTTCACCTTTCTTACACGACGCATGCTCCCTCCGCTTCTTGGTTCTGCTTCAACTCATTTCATCATTTCCAGGCCCTTATCCAAGGTCAGGTTGTACCTGTTCCGTCCCAAGGTTCCCCTTCAATGACTCTTTTGATTGTTCAATGTACTCCCTAAGTATCCAGTATACATAGATTAACTGATAATGTAAGTACATTTGGCAATGCTTAATTATACTGTAGGTCCCACTACGTAAGAGACATTAGTAAAACATCCATTCGATTCTCCCCAACACTAACACAGAGACTGCACTGGCACCACTGTGGATGCAGTGCAGTGAGTCCAGAGAGGGCACTGGCACCAATAGGGATGCAGCACAGTGAGTCCAGAGAGTGAACTGTCACCACTGGGGACGCAGCGCAGTGACTCCAGAGAGTGCGCTGGCACCATAGGGAATGCACTGCAGTGAGTCCAGAGAGTGCACTGGCACCAGTGGGGATGCACTGCAGTGACTCCAGAGAGTGCACTGGCACCACTGGAGTTGCAGTGCAGTGAGTCCAGAGAGTGCACTGGAACCACTGGGGATGCAGCGCAGTGACTCCTGAGAGTGCACTGGCACCACTGGGGATGCAGTGCAGTGAGTCCAGAGAGTGCAATGGCACCACTGGGGATGCAGTGCCGTGAGTCCAGAGAGTGCATTGGCACCACTGGGGATGCAGTTCAATGAGTCCAGAGAGTGCACTGGCACCAATGGCAACGCAGAGCAGTGAGTCCAGAGAGTGCCTTGGCACCACAGGGGATGCAGTGCAGTGAGTCCAGAGAGTGCACTAGAACCACTGGGGATGCAGTGCAGTGAGTCCAGAGTGTGCACTGGCACCACTGGGGATGCAGTGCACTGAGTCCAGAGAGTGCACTGGCACCACTGGGGATGCACTGCAGTGAGACCAGAGAGTGCACTGGCACCACTGGCGATGTAGTGCAGTGAGTCCACAGAGGGCACTGGCACCACTGGGGATGCAGTGCAGTGAGTCCAGAGAGTGCACTGGCAACACTGGGGATGCACTGCAGTGAGACCAGAGAGTGCACTGGCACCACTGGGGATGCAGTGCAGTGAGTCCACAGAGTGCACTGGCACCACTGGTGATGCAGTGCAGTGAGTCCAGAGAGGGCACTGGCAACACTGGGGATGCACTGCAGTGAGTCCAGAGAGTGCACTGGCACCACTGGGGATGCACCCCGGCAAGTCCAGAGAGTGCACTGGCACCACTGGGGATGCAGTGCAGTGAGTTCAGAGAGTGCACTGGCACCACTGGGGATGCACTGCAGTGAGTGCAGAGAGTGCACTGGCACCACTGGGGATGCACTGCAGTGAGTCCAGAGAGTGCACTGGCACCACTGGGGATGCAGTGCAGTGAGTCCAGAGAGTGCACTGGCACCACTGGGGATGCAGTACAGTGAGTCCAGAGAGTGCACTGGCACCATTGGGATGCAGTGCAGTGAGTAAAGAGAGTGCACTGGCACCACTGTGGATGCAGTGCAGTGAGTCCAGAGAGTGCACTGGCACCACTGGGGATTGACTGCAGTGAGTCCAGAGAGTGCACTGGCACCACTGGGGATGCAGTGCAGTGAGTCCAGAGAGTGCCCTGGCACCACTGGGGATGGACTGCAGTGAGTCCAGAGAGTGCACTGGCACCACTGGGGATGCACTGCAGTGAGTGCAGAGAGTGCACTGGCACCACTGGGGATGCAGTGCAGTGAGTCCAGAGAGTGCACTGGCACCACTGGGGATGCAGTGCAGTGAGTCCAGAGAGTGCACTGGCACCACTGGGGATGCAGTACAGTGAGTCCAGAGAGTGCACTGGCACCATTGGGATGCAGTGCAGTGAGTAAAGAGAGTGCACTGGCACCACTGTGGATGCAGTGCAGTGAGTCCAGAGAGTGCACTGGCACCACTGGGGATGGACTGCAGTGAGTCCAGAGAGTGCACTGGCACCACTGGGGATGCAGTGCAGTGAGTCCAGAGAGTGCACTGTCACCAGTGGGGATGCACTGCAGTGAGTCCAGAGAGTGCAGTGGCACCACTGGGGTTGCACTGCAGTGAGTCCAGAGAGTGCACTGGCAGAACTGGGGATGCACTGCAGTGAGTCCAGATGTTAGCCTAGCAACCACATAATCACCTAGTGATTATATGAAGGTGCTTTATTCAGCGCTGGAAGCCAGAGCAGGTGCCCAAATCTGGCTTCAAGTCCCGTTACTTCCCAGCCGTTATTTATAAATACAATATTGCGTCAGGTATACATATTCATTACAGGTTGCAACAGCAGCCTCGCTTTTCATTCTAATTAGCTCCCCTCCCCTTTGCACATGCGTGGCGCACTCTGGTGGTCGTCCAGGTGGTCGTCCAGATGAAGTAAGGAGTCTTCCTCTCCGCTAAACTTTTCACATTTCTTACTCGACGCATGCTCCCTCCGCTTCTTGGTTCTGCTTCAACTCATTTCATCATTTCCAGGCCCTTATCCAAGGTCAGGTTGTACCTGTTCCCTCCCAAGGTTCCCCTTCGATGATTCTTTTGATTGTTCAATGTACTCCCTAAGTATCCAGTATACATAGATTAATTGATAATGTAAGTACATTTGGCAATGCTTAATTATACTGTAGGTCCCATTACCTAAGAGACATTAGTAAAACATCCATTCGATTCTCCCCAACACTAACACAGAGACTGCACTGACACCACTGGGGATGCACCCCGGTGAGTCCAGAGAGTGCACTGGCCCCACTGGGGATGCAGTGCAGTGAGTCCAGAGAGTGCACTGGCACCACTGGGGATGCAGTGCAGTGAGTCCAGAGAGTTCTCTGGCACCACTGGGGATGCAGTTTAGTGAGTCCAGAGAGTGCACTGGCACCACTGGGGATGCACCCCGGTGAGTCCAGAGAGTGCACTGGCCCCACTGGGGATGCAGTGCAGTGAGTCCAGAGAGTGCACTGGCATCACTGGGGATGCAGTGCAGTGAGTCCAGAGAGTGCACTGGCACCACTGGGGATGCAGTGCAGTGAGTCCAGAGAGTGCACTGGCACCACTGGGGATGCACCCCGGCAAGTCCATAGAGTGCACTGTCACCACTGGGGATGATGTGCAGTGAGTCCAGAGAGTGCACTGGCACCACTGGGGATGCAGTGCAGTGAGTCCAGAGAGTGCACTGGCACCACTGGGGATGCACTGCAGTGAGTCCAGAGAGTGCCCCGGCACCAATGGGGATGCAGTGCAGTGAGTCCAGAGAGTGCAGTGGCACCACTGGGGATGCAGTGCAGTGAGTCCAAAGAGTGCAGTGGCACCACTGGGGATGCAGTGTAGTGAGTCCAGAGAGTGCACTGGCACCACTGGGGATGCAGTGCAGTGAGTCCAGAGAGTGCAGTGGCACAACTGGGGATGCAGTGCAGTGAGTCCAGAGAGTGCACTGGCACCACTGTTGATGCAGTGCAGTGAGTCCAGAGAGTGCACAGGCACCACTGGGGATGCAATGCAGTGAGTCCTGAGAGTGCACTGGCACCAATAGGATGCAGCGCAGTGAGTCCAGAGAGTGCACTGGCACCAATGGGGATGCAGTGCAGTGAGTCCAGAGAGTGCACTGGCACCACTGGGGATGCACTCGGGTGAGTCCAGAGAGTGCACTGGCACCACAGGGGATGCAGTGCAGTGAGTCTAGAGAGTGCACTGGCACCAATGGGGATGCACCCCGGTGAGTCCAGAGAGTGCACTGGCACCACTGGGGATGCACCCCGGAAGTCCAGAGAGTGCACTCTCTGGACTCACTGCACTGCATCCCCTGTGGTCCCAGTGCACTCTCTGGACTCACTGCACTGCATCCCCAGTGGTGTCAGTGCACTCTCTGGACTCACTGCACTACATCCCCAGTGGTGCCAGCGCACTCTCTGGACTCACTGCACTGCATCTCCAGTGGTGCCAGTACACTCTCTGCCCTCACTGCAGTGCATCCCCAGTGGTGCCAGTGCACTCACTGGACTCACTGTACTGCATCACCAGTGGTGCCAGTGCACTCTCTGGACTCACCGCATTGCATCCCCAGTGGTGCCAGTGCACTCTCTGGACTCACTGCAGTGCATACCCAGTGGTGCCAGTGCACTCTCTGGACTCACTGCACTGCATCCTCAGTGGTGCCAGTGCACTCTCTGGACTCACTGCACTGCATCCCCAGTGGTCCCAGTGCACTCTCTGCCCTCACTGCAGTGCATCGCCAGTGGTGCCAGTGCACTCTCTGGACACACTGCAGTGCATCCACAGTGGTGCCAGTGCAATCTCTGGACTCACTGCGCTGCATCCCCAGTGGTGCCAGGGCACTCTCTGGACTCACTGCACTGCATCCCCAGTGGTGCCAGTGCACTCTCTGCACTCACTGCACTGCATCCCCAGTGGTGCCAGTGCACTATCTGGACTCACTGCAGTGCATCCCCAGTGGTGCCAGTGCACTCTCTGAGTCACTGCACTGCATTCCCAGTGGTGCCAGTGCACTCTCTGGACTCACTGCAGTGCATCCCAAGTGGTGCCAGTGCACTCTCTGGACTCACTGCACTGCAACCCCAGTGGTGCCAGTGCACTCTCTGGACTCACTGCAGTGCACCCCCACTGGTGCCAGTGCACTCTCTGGACTCACCTCACTGCATCCCCAGTGGTGTCAGTGCACTCTCTGGACTCACTGCACTGCATCCCCAAGGTGCCAGTGCACTCTCTGGACTCAACTGCACTGCATCCCCAGTGGTGCCCGTGCCCTCTCTGGACTCACTGCAGTGCATCCCCAGTGGTGCCAGTGCACTCTCTGGACTCACTGCATTGCATCCCAAGTGGTGCCAGTGCACTCTCTGGACTCACTGCACTGCATCCCCAGTGGTGCCAGTGCACTCTCTGGACTCACTGCACTCCATCCCCACTGGTGCCAGTCCACTCTCTGGACTCACTGCACTGCATCCCCAGTGGTGCCAGTGCCCTCTCTGGACTCACTGCAGTGCATCCCCAGTGGTGCCAGTGCACTCTCTGGACTCACTGCACTCCATCCCCACTGGTGCCAGTGCACTCTCTGGACTCACTGCACTGCATCCCCAGTGGTGCCAGTGTAGTCTCTGGACTCACTGTAGTGCATCCCCAGTGGTGCCAGTGCAATCTCAGGACTCACTGCAGTGCAGCTCCAGTTGCTGCCAGTGCAGTCTCTGGACTCACTGCACTGCATCCCGGATGTGGGGCCAGTGCACTCTCTGGACTCACTGCAGTGCATCCCCAGTGGTGCCAGTGCACTCTCTGGAGTCACTGCGCTGCATCCCCAGAAGTGCCAGTGCACTTTCTGGACTCACTGCAGTGAATCCCCAGTGGTGCCAGTGCACTCTCTGGAATCACTGCAGTGCATCCACAGTTGTGCCAGTGCACTCTCTGGACTCACTGCACTGCATCGCCAGTGGTGCCAGTGCACTCTCTGGACTAACTGCACTGCATCACCATTGGTGCCAGGGCACTCTCCGGACTCACTGCAGTGCATCCGCAGTGGTGCCAGTGCACTCTTTCGAGTCACTGCAGTGCATACCCACTGGTGCCAGTGCACTCTCTAGACTCACTGCACTGCATCCCCTGTGGTGCCAGTGCACTCTCTGGACTCACTGCAGTGCATCCCCAGTGGTTCCAGTGCACTCTCTGGACTCACTGCACTGCATCCCCAGTGGTGCCAGTGCACTCTCTGCAGTCACAGCTCTGCACCAACAGTGGTGCCTCTGCACTCTCTGGAGTCACTGCACTGCATCCCCAGTGGTGCCAGTGCACTCTCTGGACTCACTGCAGTGCATCCCCAGTGTTGCCAGTGCACAATCTGGAGTCACTGCACTGCATCTCCAGTGGTGCCAGTGCACTCTCTGGACTCACTGCACTGCATCCCCAGTGGTGCCAGTGCACTCTCTGGAATCACTGCAGTGCATCCCCAGTGGTGCCAGTGCACCCTCTGGACTCACTGCACTGCATCCACAGTGGTGCCAGTGCACTCTCTGGACTCACTGCTTTGCATCCCCAATGGTGCCAGTGCACTCTCTGGACTCACTGCACTGCATCCCCAGTGGTGCCAGGGCACTCTCTGGACTCACTGCAGTGCATCCCCAGTGGTGCCAGTGCACTCTCTGCCCTCACTGCAGTGCATCCCCAGTGGTGCCAGGGCAATCTCTGGGCTCACCGGGGTGCATCCCCAGTGGTGCCAGTGCACTCACTGGACTCACTGCAGTGCACCCGCACTGGTGCCAGTGCACTCTCTGGACTCACTGCAGTGCATCCCCTGTGGTGCCAGGGCACTCTCTGGACTCACTGCACTGCATCCCCAGTGGTGCCAGTGCACTCTCTGGACTCACTGCAGTGCATCCCCAGTGGTGCCAGTGCACTCTCTGGACTCACTGCACTGCATCCCCAGTGGTGCCAGTGCACTCTCTGGACTCACTGCGCTGCATCCCCAGTGGTGCCAGTGCACTCTCTGGACTCACTGCACTGCATCCCCAGTGGTGCTAGTGCACTCTCTGGACTCATTGCAGTGCAGAACCATTGGTTCCAGAGCACTCTCTGAGTCACTGCACTGCATTCCCAGTGGTGCCACTGCACTCTTTGGACTCACTGCACTGCATCCCCAGTGGTGCCACTGCACTCTCTGGACTCACTGCACTGCATCCCCAGTGGTGCCGGGGCACTCTCTGGACTCACTGCAGTGCATCCCCAGTGGTGCCAGTGCACTCTCTGGACTCACTGCACTGCATCCCCAGTGGTGCCAGTGCACTCTCTGGACTCACTGCACATCATCCCCAGTGGTGCTAGTGCACTCTCTGGACTCACTGCACTGCATCCCCAGTGGTGCCAGTGCACTATCTGGACTCATTGCAGTGCAGCCCCTCTGGTGCAAGTGCACTCTCTGGACTCACTGCACTGCATCCCCAGTAGTGCCAGGGCACTCTCTGGACTCACTGCACTGCATCCCCAGTGGTGCCAGTGCACTCTCTGGACTCAGTGCACTGCATTCCCAGTGGTGCCAGTCCACTCTCTGGACTCACTGCACTGCATCCCCAGTGATGCCAGTGCACTCTCTGGAGTCAGAGCACTGCATCAACAGTGGTGCCTCTGCACTCTCTGGAGTCACTGCACTGCATCCCCAGTGGTGCCAGTGCACTCTCTGGACTCACTGCAGTGCATCCCCAGTGGTGCCAGCGCACTCTCTGGACTCACTGCACTGCATCCCCAGTGGTGCCAGTGCACTCTCGTGAATCACTGCACTGCATCCCCAGTGGTGCCAGTGCACTCTCTGGACTCACTGCACTGCATCCCCAGTGGTGCCAGTGCACTCTCTGGACTCACTGCATTGCATCCCCAGTGGTGCAAGTGCACTCTCTGGACTCACTGCACTGCATCCCCAGTGGTGCCACTGCACTCTCTGGACTCACTGCACTGCATCACCATTGGTGCCAGTGCACTCTCCGGACTCACTGCAGTGCATCCGCAGTGGTGCCAGTGCACTCTTTCGAGTCACTGCAGTGCATCCCCAGTGGTGCCAGTGCACTCTCTGGACTCACTGCACTGCATCCCCAGTGGTGCCAGTGCACTCTCTGGACTCACTGCACTGCATCACCAGTGGTGCCAGTGCACTCTCTGGACTCACTGCACTGCATCCCCAGTGGTGCCAGTGCACTCTCTGGAGTCACAGCACTGCATCAACAGTGTTGCCTCTGCACTCATTGGAGTCACTGCACTGCATCCCCAGTGCTGCCAGAGCACTCTCTGGACTCACTGCAGTGCATCCCCAGTGGTGCCAGTGCACTCTCTGTACTCACTGCACTTCATCCCCAGTGGTGCCAGTGCACTCTCTGGACTCACTGCATTGCATCCCCAGTGGTGCCACTGCACTCTCTGGACTCACTGCACTGCATCCCCAGTGGTGCCACTGCACTCTCTGGACTCACTGCACTGCATCACCATTGGTGCCAGGGAACTCTCCGGACTCACTGCAGTGCATCCGCAGTGGTGCTAGTGCACTCTTTCGAGTCACTCTTGCATCCCCATTGGTGCCAGTGCACTCTCTGGACTCACTGCACTGCATCCCCAAGGTGCCAGTGCACTCTGTGGACTCACTGCAGTGCAACCCCAATGGTGCCAGTGCATTCTCTTTACTCACTGCAGTGCATCCCCACTGGTGCCAGTGCACTCTCTGGACTGACTGCATTGCATCCCAAGTGGTGCCAGTGCACTCTCTGGACTCACTGCAGTGCATCCCCAGTGGTGCCAGTGCAATCTCTATACTCACCGGGGTGCATCCCCAGTGGTGCCAGGGCACTCTCTGCAGACAATGCATTGCATCCCCAAAGGTGACAGTGCACTCTCTGGACTCACTGTACTGCTCGAGCCGCGGCAGCCGCTCCAGCCGCGGTAGCCCCTCCAGCCTCGTCAGCCGCTCCAGCCGCTCCAGCCGCGGCAGCCGCTCCATCCGCGGCAGGCGCTCCAACCGCGGCAGCCGCTCCAGCCGCTCCAGCCGCTGCAGCCGCTCCAACCGCGGCAGCGGCTCCAGCCGTGGCAGCCGCTCCACTCGGTAGCGGCTTTAGCGGCTGCCGCGGCTGGAGCGGCTGCGCGGCTGGAGCGTCTAGAGCGTCTTCCGCGGCTAGAGGGGCTACCGCGTCTGGAGCGGCTGAGGCGGCTGGAGCGGATGCCGCTGCTGGGGCAGTGCAGTGAGCCCAGAGAGTCAACTGGCACCACTGGGGATGCAGTACAGTGAGTCCAGAGAGTGCACTGGCACCACAGGGGATGCACTGCAGTGAGTCCAGAGAGTGCACTGGCACCACAGGGGATGCACTGCAGTGAGTCCAGAGAGTGCACTGGCACCACAGGGGATGCACTGCAGTGAGTCCAGAGAGTGCACTGGCACCACTGGGGATGCACTGCAGTGAGTCCAGAGAGTGCACTGGCACAATGGGATGCAGTGCAGTGAGTCCACAGAGTGCACTGGCACCACAGGGGATACACTGCAGTGAGTCCAGAGTGTGCACTGTCACCACTGGGGATGCAGCGCAGTGACTACAGAGAGTGCACTGGCACCACTGGGGATCTCACTGCAGTGAGAATGTATCTGAATCCCCGGTGGTGCCAGTGCACTCTCTGGAGTAACTGCAGTGCATCCCCTTTGGTGCCAGTGCACTCTCTGGACTCACGGCACTGCTCCAGCCGCGGCATCCGCCCCAGCTGCCTCAGCCGCTCCAGACGCGGTAGCCCCTCCAGCCGCGGCAGACGGTCTAGACGCTCCAGCCGCCGCAGCCGCTCCAGCCGCGGCAGCCGCTCCAGCCGCGGCAGCCGCGGCAGCCGCTCCAGCCGCGGCAGCCGCGAAAGCCGCTACCGAGTGGAGAGGCTGCCAAGGCTGGAGCGGCTGCCGCGGTTGGAGCGGCTGCCGCGGCTGGAGCGGCTGCCGCGGATGCCGCGGCTGGAGCGCCTGCCGCGGTTGGAGCGGCTGCCGCGGCTGGAGCGGCTGGAGCGCCTGCCGCGGTTGGAGCGGCTGCCACGGCTGGAGCGGCTGCCGCGGATGGAGCGGCTGCCGCGGCTGGACCGGCTGCCGAGGCTGCCGCGGCTGGAGCGGCCTGAGCGGCTGCCGAGGCTGGAGGGGCTACCGCGGCTGGAGCGGCTGCCGCGGCTAGAGCAGTACAGTGAGTCCAGAGAGTGCACTGTCACCTTTGGGGATGCACTGCATTGTCTGCAGAGAGTGCCTTGGCACCACTGGGGATGCACTGCAGTGGGTCCAGAGAGTGCACTGGCACCACTGGGGATGCAGTGCAATGAGTCCAGGGATTGCACTGGCACCACTGGGGATGCAGTGCAGTGAGTCCACAAAGTGCACTGGCACCACAGGTGATGCACGGCAGTGAGTCCAGAGAGTTCACTGGCACCACTGGGGATGCAGTGCAGTGAGTCCAGAGATTGCACTGGCACCACTGGGGATGCAGTGCAGTGAGTCCAGAGAGTGCATTGGCACCACTGGGGATGCAGTTCAGTGAGTAGAGAGTGCACTGGCACCACCGGGGATTCACTGCAGTTAGTTCAGAGAGTGCACTGACACCACTGGGAATGCACTGCAGTGAGTACAGAGAGTGCACTGGCACCATTGGGGATGCAGTGCAGTGAGTCCAGAGAGTGCACTGGCACCACTGGTGATGCAGTGCAATGAGTCCAGAGAGCCACTGGCACTTCTGGGGATGCACTGCAGTGAGTCCAGAGAGTGCACTGTCACCACTGGGGATGCAGTGCAGTGAGTCCAGAGAGGGCACTGTCAGCAATGGGGATGCAGTGCAGTGAGTCCAGAGAGTGCACTGGCACCACTGGGGATGCAGTGCAGTGAGTCCAGAGAGTGAACTGTCACCACTGGGGACGCAGCGCAGTGACTCCAGAGAGTGCACTGGCACCACTGGGGATGCAGTGCAGTGAGTCCAGAGAGTGCACTGGCACCAGTGGGGATGCACTGCAGTGGGTCCTGAGCGTCCACTGGCACCACTGGGGATGCAGTGCAGTAAGTGCAGAGAGTGCACTGGCACCACTGGGGATGCAGTGCAGTGAGTCCAGAGAGTGCACTGGCACCACTGGAGATGCACTGCAGTGAGTCCAGAGAGTGCACTGGCTCCAAAGGGGATGCATTGCACTGAGTCCAGAGAGTGCACAGGCACCACTGGGGATGCAGTGCAGTGAGTCCAGAGAGTGCAATGGAACCACTGGGGATGCAGTGCAGTGAGTCCAGAGAGTGCACTGGCACCACTGGGGATGCAGTGTAGTGAGTCCAGAGAGTACAATGGCACTACTGGGGATGCACTGCAGTGAGTCCAGAGAATGCACTGGCACTAATGGGGATGCAGTGCAGTGACTCGAAAGAGTGCACTGGCAACACTGCGGATGCACTGCAGTGAGTCCGGAGAGTGCCCTGGCACCAATGGGGATGCAGTGCAATGAGCTCAGAGAGTGCACTGGCACCACTGCGGATGCAGTGCAGTGAGTCCAGAGAGTGCACTGGCACCACTGGGGATGCACTGCACTGAGTCCAGAGAGTGCACTGGCACCACTGGGGATGCAGTACACTGAGTCCAGAGAGTGCACTGTCACCAGTGGGGATGCAGTGCAGTGAGCTCAGAGAGTGCACTGGCACCACTGGGGATGCAGTGCAGTGAGTCCTGTGAGTGCAATGGCACCACAAGGAATGCACTGCAGTGAGTCCAGAGAGTGCACTGGCACCACTGGGGATGCAGTGCAGTGAGTCCAGAGAGTGCACTGTCACCAGTGGGGATGCAGTGCAGTGAGCTCAGAGAGTGCACTGGCACCACTGGGGATGCAGTGCAGTGAGTCCAGAGAGTGCACAGGCACCACTGGGGATGCAGTGCAGTGAGTCCAGAGAGTGCACTGGCACCATTGGGGATGCAGTGCACTGAGTCCAGAGAGTGCACTGGCACCACTGGGGATGCAGTGCACTGAGTCCAGAGAGTGCACAGGCACCACTGGGATGCAGTGAAGTGAGTCCACAGAGTGCACTGGCACCACAGGGGATACACTGCAGTGAGTCCTGTGAGTGCAATGGCACCACAAGGAATGCAGTGCAGTGAGTCCAGAGAGTGCACTGGCACCAGTGGGGATGCACTGCAGTGATTCCAGAGAGTGCACTGGCACCACTGGGGATGCAGTGCTGTGAGTCCAGAGAGTGCACTGGCACTTCTGGGGATGCAGTGCAGTGAGAGCAGAGAGTGCACTAGCACAACAGGGGATGCAGTGCAGTGAGTCCAGAGAGTGCACTGGCACCACTGGGGATGCAGTGCAGTGAGTCCAGAGAGTACAATGGCACTACTGGGGATGCACTGCAGTGAGTCCAGAGAATGCACTGGCACTAATGGGGATGCAGTGCAGTGACTCGAAAGAGTGCACTGGCAACACTGCGGATGCACTGCAGTGAGTCCGGAGAGTGCCCTGGCACCAATGGTGATGCAGTGCAATGAGCTCAGAGAGTGCACTGGCACAACTGCGGATGCAGTGCAGTGAGTCCAGAGAGTGCACTGGCACCACTGGGGATGCACTGCACTGAGTCCAGAGAGTGCACTGGCACCACTGGGGATGCAGTGCACTGAGTCCAGAGAGTGCAGTGGCACCACTGGGGATGCAGTGCAGTGAGTCCAGAGAGTGCACTGGCACCACAGGGGATGCACTGCAGTGAGTCCAGAGAGTGCACTGGCACCACAGGGGATGCACTGCAGTGAGTCCAGAGAGTGCACTGGCACCACAGGGGATGCACTGCAGTGAGTCCTGAGAGTGCACTGGCACCACTGGGGATGCACTGCAGTGAGTCCAGAGAGTGCACTGGCACAATGGGATGCAGTGCAGTGAGTCCACAGAGTGCACTGTCACCACAGGGGATACACTGCAGTGAGTCCAGAGTGTGCACTGTCACCACTGGGGATGCAGCGCAGTGACTACAGAGAGTGCACTGGCACCACTGGGGATCTCACTGCAGTGAGAATGTATCTGAATCCCCGGTGGTGCCAGTGCACTCTATGGAGTAACTGCAGTGCATCCCCTTTGGTGCCAGTGCACTCTCTGGACTCACGGCACTGCTCCAGCCGCGGCATCCGCCCCAGCTGCCTCAGCCGCTCCAGACGCGGTAGCCCCTCCAGCCGCGGCAGACGGTCTAGACGCTCCAGCCGCCGCAGCCGCTCCAGCCGCGGCAGCCGCTCCAGCCGCGGCAGCCGCGGCAGCCGCTCCAGCCGCGGCAGCCGCGAAAGCCGCTACCGAGTGGAGAGGCTGCCAAGGCTGGAGCGGCTGCCGCGGTTGGAGCGGCTGCCGCGGCTGGAGCGGCTACCGCGGATGCCGCGGCTGGAGCGCCTGCCGCGGTTGGAGCGGCTGCCGCGGCTGGAGCGGCTGGAGCGCCTGCCGCGGTTGGAGCGGCTGCCACGGCTGGAGCGGCTCGAGCAGTACAGTGAGTCCAGAGAGTGCACTGTCACCTTTGGGGATGCACTGCATTGTCTGCAGAGAGTGCCTTGGCACCACTGGGGATGCACTGCAGTGGGTCCAGAGAGTGCACTGGCACCACTGGGGATGCAGTGCAATGAGTCCAGGGATTGCACTGGCACCACTGGGGATGCAGTGCAGTGAGTCCACAAAGTGCACTGGCACCACAGGTGATGCACGGCAGTGAGTCCAGAGAGTTCACTGGCACCACTGGGGATGCAGTGCAGTGAGTCCAGAGATTGCACTGGCACCACTGGGGATGCAGTGCAGTGAGTCCAGAGAGTGCATTGGCACCACTGGGGATGCAGTTCAGTGAGTAGAGAGTGCACTGGCACCACCGGGGATTCACTGCAGTTAGTTCAGAGAGTGCACTGACACCACTGGGAATGCACTGCAGTGAGTACAGAGAGTGCACTGGCACCATTGGGGATGCAGTGCAGTGAGTCCAGAGAGTGCACTGGCACCACTGGTGATGCAGTGCAATGAGTCCAGAGAGCCACTGGCACTTCTGGGGATGCACTGCAGTGAGTCCAGAGAGTGCACTGTCACCACTGGGGATGCAGTGCAGTGAGTCCAGAGAGGGCACTGTCAGCAATGGGGATGCAGTGCAGTGAGTCCAGAGAGTGCACTGGCACCACTGGGGATGCAGTGCAGTGAGTCCAGAGAGTGAACTGTCACCACTGGGGACGCAGCGCAGTGACTCCAGAGAGTGCACTGGCACCACTGGGGATGCAGTGCAGTGAGTCCAGAGAGTGCACTGGCACCAGTGGGGATGCACTGCAGTGGGTCCTGAGCGTCCACTGGCACCACTGGGGATGCAGTGCAGTAAGTGCAGAGAGTGCACTGGCACCACTGGGGATGCAGTGCAGTGAGTCCAGAGAGTGCACTGGCACCACTGGAGATGCACTGCAGTGAGTCCAGAGAGTGCACTGGCTCCAAAGGGGATGCATTGCACTGAGTCCAGAGAGTGCAATGGAACCACTGGGGATGCAGTGCAGTGAGTCCAGAGAGTGCACTGGCACCACTGGGGATGCAGTGTAGTGAGTCCAGAGAGTACAATGGCACTACTGGGGATGCACTGCAGTGAGTCCAGAGAATGCACTGGCACTAATGGGGATGCAGTGCAGTGACTCGAAAGAGTGCACTGGCAACACTGCGGATGCACTGCAGTGAGTCCGGAGAGTGCCCTGGCACCAATGGGGATGCAGTGCAATGAGCTCAGAGAGTGCACTGGCACCACTGCGGATGCAGTGCAGTGAGTCCAGAGAGTGCACTGGCACCACTGGGGATGCACTGCACTGAGTCCAGAGAGTGCACTGGCACCACTGGGGATGCAGTGCACTGAGTCCAGAGAGTGCACTGTCACCAGTGGGGATGCAGTGCAGTGAGCTCAGAGAGTGCACTGGCACCACTGGGGATGCAGTGCAGTGAGTCCTGTGAGTGCAATGGCACCACAAGGAATGCACTGCAGTGAGTCCAGAGAGTGCACTGGCACCACTGGGGATGCAGTGCAGTGAGTCCAGAGAGTGCACTGTCACCAGTGGGGATGCAGTGCAGTGAGCTCAGAGAGTGCACTGGCACCACTGGGGATGCAGTGCAGTGAGTCCAGAGAGTGCACAGGCACCACTGGGGATGCAGTGCAGTGAGTCCAGAGAGTGCACTGGCACCATTGGGGATGCAGTGCACTGAGTCCAGAGAGTGCACTGGCACCACTGGGGATGCAGTGCACTGAGTCCAGAGAGTGCACAGGCACCACTGGGATGCAGTGAAGTGAGTCCACAGAGTGCACTGGCACCACAGGGGATACACTGCAGTGAGTCCTGTGAGTGCAATGGCACCACAAGGAATGCACTGCAGTGAGTCCAGAGAGTGCACTGGCACCACTGGGGATGCAGTGCAGTGAGTCCAGAGAGTGCACTGGCACCAGTGGGGATGCACTGCAGTGATTCCAGAGAGTGCACTGGCACCACTGGGGATGCAGTGCTGTGAGTCCAGAGAGTGCACTGGCACTTCTGGGGATGCAGTGCAGTGAGAGCAGAGAGTGCACTAGCACAACAGGGGATGCAGTGCAGTGAGTCCAGAGAGTGCACTGGCACCACTGGGGATGCAGTGCAGTGAGTCCAGAGAGTACAATGGCACTACTGGGGATGCACTGCAGTGAGTCCAGAGAGTGCACTGTCACCAATGGGGATGCAGTGCAGTGAGCTCAGAGAGTGCACTGGCACCACTGGGGATGCAGTGCAGTGAGTCCAGAGAGTGCACAGGCACCACTGGGGATGCACTGCAGTGAGTCCAGAGAGTGCACTGGCACCATTGGGGATGCAGTGCACTGAGTCCAGAGAGTGCACTGGCACCACTGGGGATGCAGTGCACTGAGTCCAGAGAGTGCACAGGCACCACTGGGATGCAGTGAAGTGAGTCCACAGAGTGCACTGGCACCACAGGGGATACACTGCAGTGAGTCCTGTGAGTGCAATGGCACCACAAGGAATGCACTGCAGTGAGTCCTGAGAGTGCACTGGCACCACTGGGGATGCAGTGCAGTGAGTCCAGAGAGTGCACTGGCACCAGTGGGGATGCACTGCAGTGATTCCAGAGAGTGCACTGGCACCACTGGGGATGCAGTGCTGTGAGTGCAGAGAGTGCACTAGCACAACAGGGGATGCACTGCAGTGACTCCAGAGAGTGCCCTGGCACCACTGGTGATGCAGTGCAGTGAGTCCAGAGAGTGCACTGGCCCCACTGGGGATGCAGTGCAGTGAGTCCAGAGAGTGCACTGGCACCACTGGGGATGCACTGCAGTGAGTCCACAGAGTGCACTGGCACCACTGGGGATGCAGTGCAGTGAGTCCAGAGAGTGCAGTGGCACCACTGGAAATGCAGTGCAGTGAGTCCAGAGAGTGCACTGCACCACTGGGGATGCACTGCAGTGAGTGCAGAGAGTGCAGTGGCACCATTGGGGATGCAGTGCAGTGAGTCCAGATTGTGCACTGGCACCACTGGGGATGCACTGCAGTGAGTCCAGAGAGTGCACTGGCACCACTGGGGATGCAGTGCACTGAGTCCAGAGAGTGCACAGGCACCACTGGGATGCAGTGAAGTGAGTCCACAGAGTGCACTGGCACCACAGGGGATACACTGCAGTGAGTCCAGAGAGTGCACTGGCACCACTGGGGATGCAGCACAGTGAGTCCAGAGAGTGCACTGGCACCACTGGGGATGCAGTGCAGTGAGTCCAGAGAGTGCACTGGTACCACTGGGGATGCAGTGCAGTGAGTCCAGAGAGTGCACTGGCACCACTGGAGATGCACTGCAGTGATTCCAGAGCGTGCACTGGCACCACTGGGGATGCAGTGCTGTGAGTGCAGAGAGTGCACTAGCACAACAGGGGATGCACTGCAGTGACTCCAGAGAGTGCCCTGGCACCACTGGGGATGCAGTGCAGTGAGTCCAGAGAGTGCACTAGCACAACAGGGGATGCACTGCAGTGACTCCAGAGAGTGCCCTGGCACCACTGGGGATGCAGTGCAGTGAGTCTAGAGAGTGCACTGGCACCACTGGGGATGCACTGCAGTGAGTCCAGAGAGTGCACTGGCACCACTGGGGATGCACTGCAGTGAGTCCAAGGAGTGCACTGGCACCACTGGGGATGCAGTGCAGTGAGTCCAGAGAGTGCAGTGGCACCACTGGAAATGCAGCACAGTGAGTCCAGAGAGTGCACTGGCACCACTGGGGATGCAGTGCAGTGAGCTCAGAGAGTGCACTGGCACCACTGGGGATGCAGTGCAGTGAGTCCAGAGAGTGCACAGGCACCACTGGGGATGCACTGCAGTGAGTCCAGAGAGTGCACTGGCACCATTGGGGATGCAGTGCACTGAGTCCAGAGAGTGCACTGGCACCACTGGGGATGCAGTGCACTGAGTCCAGAGAGTGCACAGGCACCACTGGGATGCAGTGAAGTGAGTCCACAGAGTGCACTGGCACCACAGGGGGTACACTGCAGTGAGTCCAGAGAGTGCACTGGCACCACTGGGGATGCAGCACAGTAAGTCCAGAGAGTGCACTGGCACCACTGGGGATGCAGTGCAGTGAGTCCAGAGAGTGCACTGGCACCACTGGGGATGCAGTGCAGTGAGTCCAGAGAGTGCACTGGCACCACTGGCGATGCACTGCAGTGATTCCAGAACGTGCACTGGCACCACTGGGGATGCAGTTCTGTGAGTGCAGAGAGTGCACTAGCACAACAGGGGATGCACTGCAGTGACTCCAGAGAGTGCCCTGGCACCACTGGGGATGCAGTGCAGTGAGTCCAGAGAGTGCACTGGCACCACTGGGTATGCAGCGCAGTGAGTCCAGAGAGTGCACTGGCACCTCAGGAGCTGCACTGCAGTGAGTCTAGAGAGTGCACTGGCCCCACTGGGGATGCACTGCAGTGAGTCCAGAGAGTGCACTGGCACCACTGGGGATGCAGTGCAGTGAGTCCACAGAGTGCACTGGCACCACTGGGGATGCAGTGCAGGGAGTCCAGAGAGTGCAGTGGCACCACTGGAAATGCAGTGCAGTGAGTCCAGAGAGTGCACTGCACCACTGGGGATGCACTGCAGTGAGTCCAGAGAGTGCAGTGGCACCACTGGGGATGCACTGCAGTGAGTCCAGAGAGTGCACTGGCACCACTGGGGATGCACTGCAGTGAGTCCATAGAGTGCACTGGCACCACTGGGGATGCACTGCAGTGACTCCAGAGAGTGCACTGGCACCACTGGGGATGCTGTGCAGTGAGTCCAGAGAGTGACCTGGCAGCACTGCGGATGCACTGGAGTGAGTCCAGAGAGAGCACTGGCACCACTGGGGATGCACCCCGGTGAGTCCAGAGAGTGTAGTGGTGACACTGGGGATGCAGTGCAGTGACTCCAGAGAGTGCAATGGCACCACTTCGGATGCACCCAGGTGAGTCCAAAGAGTGCAGTGGCACCACTGGTGATGCAGTGCAGTGAGTCCAGAGAGTGCACTGGCACCAGTGGGTATGCACTGCAGTGAGTCCAGAGACTACACTGGCACCACTGGGGATGCAGTGCAGTGAGTCCAAAGAGTGCACTGGCACCACAGGGGATGCAGTGCAATGAGTCCAGAGAGTGCACTGGTACCACTGGGGATGCAGTCCAGTGAGTCCAGAGAGTGCACTGGCACCACTGGGGCTGCACTGCAGTGAGTCCAGAGAGTGCACTGGCACAACTGTGGATGCACTGCAGTGAGTCCAGAGAGTGCACTGGTACCACTGGGGATACACTGCAGTGACTCCAGATTGCGCTCTGGCACCACTGGGGATGCAGCGCAGTGAGTGCAGAGAGTGCACTGGCATAACAAGGGATGCACTGCAGTGAGTCCAGAGAGTGCAATGGCACACATGGGGATGCAGTGCAGTGAGTCCAGAGAGCCACTGTCACCACTGGGGATGCACTGCACTGAGTCCAGAGAGTGCACTGGCACCACAGGTGATGCAGTGCAGTGAGTCCAGAGAGTGCACTGGCACCACTGGGGATGCAGCCCAGTGACTACAGAGAGTGCACTGGCACCACTGGGGATGTACTAAAGTGAGACCAGAGAGTGCACTGGCACCAGTGGGGATGCACTGCAGTGGGTCCAGAGAGTGCCCTGGCACCACTGGAGATGCACTGCAGTGACTCCAGACAGTGCACTGGCACCACTGGAGATGCAGTGCAGTGACTCCAGATTGTGCACTGGCAACACTGGGGATGCAGTGCAGTGAGTCCAGAGAGTGCACTGTCACCACTGGGGACGCAGCGCAGTGACTACAGAGAGTGCACTGGCACCACTGGGGATGCACTGCAGTGAGTTCAGAGAGTACAATTACACTACTGGGGATGCAGTGCAGTGAGTCCGGAGAGTGCACTGGCAACACTGGGGATGCACTGCAGTGAGTCCAGAGAGTGCTCTGGCACCACTGGGGATGCACTGCAGTGAGTCCAGAGAGTGCACTGGCAACACTGGGGATGCACTGCAGTGAGTCCAGAGAGTGCACTGGCACAACTGTGGATGCACTGCAGTGATTCCAGAGAGTGCACTGGCACCACTGGGGATGCACTGCAGTGAGTCCAGAGAGTGCACTGGCACCACTGGGGATGCAGCGCAGTGACTCCAGAGAGTGCACTGGCACCACAGGGGATGCAGTGCTGTGAGTCCACAGAGTGCAGTGGCACCACTGGGGATGCAGTGCAGTGAGTCCAGAGAGTGCACTGCACCACTGGGGATGCACTGCAGTGAGTCCAGAGAGTGCAGTGGCACCAGTGGGTATGCAGTGCAGTGAATCCAGAGAGTGCACAAGCACCACTGGGGATGCAGTGCAGTGAGTCCAGAGAGTGCACTGGCACCAATGGGGATGCAGTGCAGTGAGTCCAGAGAGTGCACTGGCATCACTGGGGATGCAGTGCAGTGAGTCCAGAGAGTGCACTGGCACCACTGGGATGCAATGCAGTGAGTCCACAGAGTGCACTGGCACCACTGGGGATACACTGCAGTGACTCCAGATTGTGCACTGGCACCACTGGGGATGCAGCGCAGTGAGTCTAGAGAGTGCACAGGCACCACTGGGGATGCTGTGCAGTGAGTCCAGAGAGTGCAGTGGCGCCACTGGGGATGCAGTGCAGTGACTCCAGAGAGTGCACTGGCACCACTTCGGATGCACCCAGGTGAGTCCAAAGAGTGCAGTGGCACCACTGGGGATGCAGTGCAGTGAGTCCAGAGAGTGCACTGGCACCACTGGGGATGCAGCAGAGTGACTACAAAGATTGCATTGGCACCACTGGGGATGTACTGCAGTGAGACCAGAGAGTGCACTGGCACCAGTGGGGATGCACTGCAGTGGGTCCAGAGAGTGCCCTGGCACCACTGGAGATGCACTGCAGTGAGTCCAGAGAGTGCAGTGGCACCACTGGGGACGCAGCGCAGTGACTACAGAGAGTGCACTGGTACCACTGGGGATGCACTGCAGTGAGTTCAGAGAGTGCACTGGCACCACTGGGGATTCACTGCAGTGAGTCCAGAGAGTGCACTGGCACCACTGGGGATGCAGTGCAGTGAGTCCGGAGAGTGCACTGGCAACACTGGGGATGCACTGCAGTGAGTCCAGAGAGTGCACTGGCACCACTGGGGATGCACTGCAGTGAGTCCAGAGAGTGCACTGGCAACACTGGGGATGCACTGCAGTGAGTCCAGAGAGTGCACTGGTTCAACTGTGGATGCACTGCAGTGATTCCAGAGAGTGCACTGGCACTACTGGGGATTCACTGCAGTGAGTCCAGAGAGTGCACTGGCACCACTGGGAATGCAGTGCAGTGAGTCCAGAGAGTGCACTGGCACCACTGGGGATGCAGTGCAGTGAGTGCAGAGAGTGCACTGGCACCAGTGGGGATGCAGTGCAGTGGGTCCAGAGAGTGCCCTGGCACCACTGGAGATGCACTGCAGTTACTCCAGAGAGTGCACTGGCACCACTGGAGATGCAGTGCAGTGACTCCAGATTGTGCACTGGCAACACTGGGGATGCAGCGCAGTGAGTCCAGAGAGTGCACTGTCACCACTGGGGATGCAGCGCAGTGACTACAGAGAGTGCACTGGCACCACTGGGGATTCACTGTAGTGAGTCTAGAGAGTGCAATGGCACCACTGGGGATGCAGTGCAGTGAGTCCGGAGAGTGCACTGGCACCACTGGGGATGCACTGCAGGGAGTCCAGAGAGTGCTTTGGCACCACTGGGGATGCACTGCAGTGAGTCCAGAGAGTGCACTGGCACAACTGTGGATGCACTGCAGTGATTCCAGAGAGTGCACTGGCACCACTGGGGATTCACTGCAGTGAGTCCAGAGAGTGCACTGGCACCACTGGGGATGCAGCGCAGTGACTCCAGAGAATGCACAGGCACCACAGGGGATGCAGTGCTGTGAGTGCAGAGAGTGCACTGGCACCAGTGGGGATGCACTGCAGTGGGTCCAGAGAGTGCCCTGGCGCCACTGGGGATGCAGTGCAGTGAGTTAGGAGAGTGCACTGGCACCAGTGGGGGTGCACTGCAGTGAGTCCAGAGAGTGCACTGGCACCACTGGGGATGCAGTGCAGTGAGTCCAGAGAGTGCACTGGCACCACTGGGGATGCAGTGCAGTGAGTCCAGAGAGTGCAGTAGCACCACTGGGGATGCAGTGCAGTGAGTCCAGAGAGTGCACTGGCACCACTGGGGATGCACTCCAGTGAGTCCAGAGAGTGCACTGACACCACTGGGGATGCAGTGCAGTGAGTCCAGAGAGTGCAGTGGCACCACTGGGGATGCACTGCCGTGAGTCCAGAGAGTGCACTGGCACCACTGGGGATGCAGTGCAGTGAGTCCAGAGAGTGCACTGGCACCACTGGGGATGCTGTGCAGTGAGTCCAGAGAGTGCACTGGCAGCACTGTGGATGCACTGCAGTGACTCCAGAGCGTGCACTGGCACCACTGGGGATGCACCCCAGTGAGTCCAGAGAGTGCACTGGCACCACTGGGGATGCAGTGCAGTGAGTCCAGAGACTACACTGGCACCACTGGGGATGCAGTGCAGTGAGTCCAAAGAGTGCACTGGCACCACAGGGGATGCAGTGCAATGAGTCCAGAGAGTGCACTGGCACCACTGGGGATGCACTGCAGTGAGTCCAGAGAGTGCACTGGCACCACCGGGGATTCACTGCAGTGAGTCCAGAGAGTGCACTGGCACCACTGGGGATGCACTGCAGTGATTCCAGAGAGTGCACTGGCACCACTGGGGATTCACTGCAGTGAGTCCAGAGAGTGCACTGGCACCACTGGGGATGCAGCGCAGTGACTCCAGAGAGTGCACTGGCACCACAGGGGATGCAGTGCTGTGAGTGCAGAGAGTGCACTAGCACAACAGGGGATGCACTGCAGTGACTCCAGAGAGTGCACTGGCACAACAAGGGATGCACTGCAGTGAGTCCAGAGACTACACTGGCACCACTGGGGATGCAGTGCAGTGAGTCCAGAGAGTGCACTGGCAACACTGGGGATGCACTGCAGTGAGTCCAGAGAGTGCACTGGCACCACTGGGGATGCACTGCAGTGAGTCCAGAGAGTGCACTGGCACCACTGGGGATGCAGTTCAGTGATCCAGGGAGTGCACTGGCAACACTGGGGTTGCACTGCAGTGAGTCCAGAGAGTGCACTGGCACCACCGGAGAATCACTGCAGTTAGTCCAGAGAGTGCACTGGCACCACTGGGGATGCAGTGCAGTGAGTCCAGAGAGTGCACTGGCACCTCAGGGGCTGCACTGCAGTGAGTCCAGTGAGTGCACTGGCACCACTGGGGATGCAGCGCAGTGAGTCCAGAGAGTGCACTGGCACCACTGGGGATGCAGTGCAGTGAGTCCAGAGAGTGCACTGGCACCAGTGGGGATGCAGTGCAGTGGGTCCAGAGAGTGCCCTGGCACCACTGGAGATGCACTGCAGTGACTCCAGATTGTGCACTGGCAACACTGGGGATGCAACGCAGTGAGTCCAGAGAGTGCACTGTCACCACTGGGGATGCAGCGCAGTGACTACAGAGAGTGCACTGGCACCACTGGGGATGCACTGCAGTGAGTTCAGAGAGTGCACTGGCACCACTGGGGATTCACTGCAGTGAGTCTAGAGAGTGCACTGGCACCACTGGGGATGCAGTGCAGTGAGTCCGGAGAGTGCACTGGCAACACTGGTGATGCACTGCAGTGAGTCCAGAGAGTGCACTGGCACCACTGGGGATGCACTGCAGTGACTCCAGAGAGTGCCCTGGCGCAACTGGGGATGCAGTGCAGTGAGTTAGGAGAGTGCACAGGCACCACTGGGGATGCACTGCAGTGAGTCCAGAGAGTGCACTGGCACCACTGGCGATGCAGTGCCGTGAGTCCAGAGAGTGCACTGGCACCACCGGAGATTCACTGCAGTGAGTCCAGAGAGTGCACTGGCACCACTGGGGATGCAGTGCAGTGAGTCCAGAGAGTGCACTGGCATCACTGGGGATGCAGTGCAGTGAGTCCAGAGAGTGCACTGGCACCACTGGGATGCAATGCAGTGAGTCCACAGAGTGCACTGGCACCACTGGGGATACACTGCAGTGACTCCAGATTGTGCACTGGCACCACTGGGGATGCAGCGCAGTGAGTCTAGAGAGTGCACAGGCACCACTGGGGATGCACTGCAGTGGGTCCAGAGAGTGCACTGGCACCACTGGATATGCACTGCAGTGGGTCCAGAGAGTGCACTGGCACCACTGGGGATGCAGCGCAGTGACTACAGAGAGGGCACTGGCACCACTGGAGATGCAGTGCAGTGAGTCCAGAGAGGGCACTTGCACCACTGGGGATACAATGCTGAGGGTCCAGAGAGTGCACTGGCACCACTGGAGATGCACTGCAGTGAGTCCAGAGAGTGCACTGGCACCACTGGGGATGCAGTGCAGTGAGTCCGGAGAGTGCACTGGCAACACTGTGGATGCACTGCAGTGACTCCAGAGAGTGCCCTGGCACCACTGGGGATGCAGTGCAGTGACTATAGAGAGTGCGCTTGCACCACCGGGGATTCACTGCAGTGAGTCCAGAGAGTGCACTGGCACCACTGGGGATGCAGCGCAGTGAGTCCAGAGAGTGCACTGGCACCTCAGGAGCTGCACTGCAGTGAGTCTAGAGAGTGCACTGGCCCCACTGGGGATGCACTGCAGTGAGTCCAGAGAGTGCACTGGCACCACTGGGGATGCACTGCAGTGAGTCCAGAGAGTGCACTGGCACCACTGGGGATGCAGTGCAGTGAGTCCAGAGAGTGCACTGGCACCACTGGGGATGCACTGCAGTGAGTCCAGAGAGTGCACTGGCACCACTGGGGATGCTGTGCAGTGAGTCCAGAGAGTGCACTGGCACCAGTGGGTATGCACTGCAGTGAGTCCAGAGACTACACTGGCTCCACTGGGGATGCAGTGCAGTGAGTCCAAAGAGTGCACTGGCACCACAGGGGATGCAGTGCAATGAGTCCAGAGAGTGCACTGTCACCACTGGGGATGCACTGCAGTGAGTCCAGAGAGTGCACTGGCACCACTGGGGATGCACTGCAGTGAGTCCAGAGAGTGCACTGGCAGCACTGGGGCTGCACTGCAGTGAGTCCAGAGAGTGCACTGGCACAACTGTGGATGCACTGCAGTGAGTCCAGAGAGTGCACTGGTACCACTGGGGATACACTGCAGTGACTCCAGATTGCGCACTGGCACCACTGGGGATGCAGCGCAGTGAGTCCAGAGAGTGCACTGGCACAACAAGGGATGCACTGCAGTGACTCTAGATTGTGCACTGGCACCACTGGGGATGCAGCGCAGTGAGTCCAGAGAGTGCACTGGCACCACTGGTGATGCAGTGCAGTGAGTCCAGAGAATGCACTGGCACCACTGGGGATGCAGCAGAGTGACTACAAAGATTGCATTGGCACCACTGGGGATGTACTGCAGTGAGACCAGAGAGTGCACTGGCACCAGTGGGGATGCACTGCAGTGGGTCCAGAGAGTGCCCTGGCACCACTGGAGATGCACTGCAGTGAGTCCAGAGAGTGCAGTGGCACCACTGGAGATGCATTGCAGTGACTCCAGATTGTGCACTGGCAACACTTGGGATGCAGTGCAGTGAGTCCAGAGAGTGCACTGTCACCACTGGGGACGCAGCGCAGTGACTACAGAGAGTGCACTGGAACCACTGGGGATGCACTGCAGTGAGTTCAGAGAGTGCACTGGCACCACTGGGGATTCACTGCAGTGAGTCCAGAGAGTGCACTGGCACCACTGGGGATGCAGTGCAGTGAGTCCGGAGAGTGCACTGGCAACACTGGGGATGCACTGCAGTGAGTCCAGAGAGTGCACTGGCACCACTGGGGATGCACTGCAGTGAGTCCAGAGAGTGCACTGGCAACACTGGGGATGCAGTGCAGTGAGTCCAGAGAGTGCACTGGTACAACTGTGGATGCACTGCAGTGATTCCAGAGAGTGCACTGGCACCACTGGGGATTCACTGCAGTGAGTCCAGAGAGTGCACTGGCACCACTGGGAATGCAGTGCAGTGAGTCCAGAGAGTGCACTGGCACCACTGGGGATGCAGTGCAGTGAGTGCAGAGAGTGCACTGGCACCAGTGGGGATGCAGTGCAGTGGGTCCAGAGAGTGCCCTGGCACCACTGGAGATGCACTGCAGTTACTCCAGAGAGTGCACTGGCACCAGTGGGGGTGCACTGCAGTGAGTCCAGATTGTGCACTGGCAACACTGGGGATGCAGCGCAGTGAGTCCAGAGAGTGCACTGTCACCACTGGGGATGCAGCGCAGTGACTACAGAGAGTGCACTGGCACCACTGGGGATTCACTGCAGTGAGTCTAGAGAGTGCACTGGCACCACTGGGGATGCAGTGCAGTGAGTCCGGAGAGTGCACTGGCACCACTGGGGATGCACTGCAGGGAGTCCAGAGAGTGCTTTGGCACCACTGGGGATGCACTGCAGTGAGTCCAGAGAGTGCACTGGCACCACTGGGGATGCACTGCAGTGATTCCAGAGAGTGCACTGGCACCACTGGGGATTCACTGCAGTGAGTCCAGAGAGTGCACTGGCACCACTGGGGATGCAGCGCAGTGACTCCAGAGAATGCACAGGCACCACAGGGGATGCAGTGCTGTGAGTGCAGAGATTGCACTAGCACAACAGGGGATGCACTGCAGTGACTCCAGAGAGTGCCCTGGCGCCACTGGGGATGCAGTGCAGTGAGTCCAGAGAGTGCACTGGCACCACTGGGGATGCAGTGCAGTGAGTCCAGAGAGCCACTGTCACCACTGGGGATGCACTGCAGTGAGTCCAGAGAGTGCACTGGCACCACTGGTGATGCAGTGCAGTGAGTCCAGAGAGTGCACTGTCACCACTGGGGATGCAGCGCAGTGACTACAGAGAGTGCACTGGCACCACTGGAGATGCAAAACAGTGAGTCCAGAGAGTGTACTGGCACACTGGGGATGCACTGCAGTGAGTCCAGAGAGTGCACTGGCACCACTGGGGATGCAGTGCAGTGAGTCCAGAGAGTGCACTGTCACCACTGGGGATGCAGCACAGTGAGTCCAGAGAGTGCACTGGCACAACTGTGGATGCACTGCATTGATTCCAGAGAGTGCACTGGCACCACTGGGGATTCACTGCAGTGAGTCCAGAGAGTGCACTGGCACCACTGGGGATGCAGCGCAGTGACTCCAGAGAGTGCACTGGCACCACAGGGGATGCAGTGCTGTGAGTGCAGAGAGTGCACTAGCACAACAGGGGATGCACTGCAGTGACTCCAGAGAGTGCACTGGCACCACTGGGGATGCAGTGCAGTGACTCCAGAGAGTGCCCTGGCACCACTGGGGATGCAGTGCAGTGAGTGCAGAGAGTGCACTGGCAACACTGGGGATGCAGTGCAGTGAGTCCAGAGAGTGCACTGGCACCACTGGGGATGCAGTGCAGCGAGTCCAGAGAGTGCACTGGCACCACTGGGGATGCAGTTCAGTGAGTCCAGGGAGTGCACTGGCAACACTGGGGATGCACTGCAGTGAGTCCAGAGAGTGCACTGGCACCACCGGAGATTCACTGCAGTGAGTCCAGAGAGTGCACTGGCACCACTGGGGATGCAGTGCAGTGAGTCCAGAGAGTGCACTGGTACCTCAGGGGCTGCACTGCAGTGAGTCCAGAGAGTGCACTGGCACCACTGGGGATGCAGCGCAGTGAGTCCAGAGAGTGCACTGGCACCACTGGGGATGCAGTGCAGTGAGTCCAGAGAGTGCACTGGCACCAGTGGGGATGCAGTGCAGTGGGTCCAGAGAGTGCCCGGGAACCACTGGAGATGCACTGCAGTGAGTCCAGAGAGTGCACTGGCACCACTGGAGATGCAGTGCAGTGACTCCAGATTGTGCACTGGCAACACTGGGGATGCAGTGCAGTGAGTCCAGAGAGTGCACTGTCACCACTGGGGAGGCAGCGCAGTGACTACAGAGAGTGCACTGGCACCACTGGGAATGCTGTGCAGTGAGTTCAGAGAGTGCACTGGCACCACTGGGGATTCACTGCAGTGCGTCTAGAGAGTGCACTGGCACCACTGGTGATGCAGTGCAGTGAGTCCGGAGAGTGCACTGGCAACACTGGGGATGCACTGCAGTGAGTCCAGAGAGTGCACTGGCACCACTGGGGATGCACTGCAGTGATTCCAGAGAGTGCACTGGCACCACTGGGGATTCACTGCAGTGAGTCCAGAGAGTGCACTGGCACCACTGGGGATGCAGCGCAGTGACTCCGGAGAGTGCACAGGCACCACAGGGGATGCAGTGCTGTGAGTGCAGAGAGTGCACTGGCACCAGTGGGGATGCACTGCAGTGGGTCCAGAGAGTGCACTGGCACCACTGGGGATGCATTGCAGTGAGTCAAAAGAGTGCACTGGCACCACTGGGGATGCAGTGCAGTGAGTCCAGAGAGTGTACTGCACCACTGGGGATGCACTGCAGTGAGTCCAGAGAGTGCAGTAGCACTACTGGGGATGCAGTGCAGTGAGTCCAGAGAGTGCACTGGCACCACTGGGGATGCACTCCAGTGAGTCCAGGGAGTGCACTGGCACCACTCGGGATGCACTGCAGTGAGTCCAGAGAGTGCAGTGGCACCACTGGGGATGCACTGCAGTGAGTCCAGAGAGTGCACTGGCACCACTGGGGATGCACTGCAGTGAGTCCAGAGAGTGCACTGGCACCACTGGGGATGCAGTGCAGTGAGTCCAGAGAGTGCACTGGCACCACATCGGATGCACTGCAGTGAGTCCAGAGACTACACTGGCACCACTGGGGATGCAGTGCAGTGAGTCCAAAGAGTGCACTGGCACCACTGGGGATGCAGTGCAGTGAGTCCGGAGAGTGCACTGGCACCACTGGGGATGCACTGCAGTGAGTCCAGAGAGTGCACTGGCACCACTGGGGATGCAGTGCAGTGAGTCCAGAGAGAGCACTGGCACAACTGTGGATGCACTGCAGTGAGTCCAGAGAGTGCACTGGCACCACTGGGGATGCAGCGCAGTGACTCCAGAGAGTGCACAGGCACCACAGGGGATTCAGTGCTGTGAGTGCAGAGAGTGCACTGGCACCAGTGGGGATGCACTGCAGTGGGTCCAGAGAGTGCCCTGGCGCCACTGGGGATGCAGTGCAGTGAGTTAGGAGAGTGCACTGGCACCACTGGGGATGCACTGCAGTGAGTCCAGAGAGTGCACTGGCACCACTGGGGATGCAGTGCAGTGAGTCCAGAGAGTGCACTGGCACCACTGGGGATGCAGTGCAGTGAGTCCAGAGAGTGCAGTAGCACCACTGGGGATGCAGTGCAGTGAGTCCAGAGAGTGCACTGGCACCACTGGGGATGCACTCCAGTGAGTCCAGAGAGTGCACTGACACCACTGGGGATGCAGTGCAGTGAGTCCAGAGAGTGCAGTGGCACCACTGGGGATGCACTGCAGTGAGTCCAGAGAGTGCACTGGCACCACTGGGGATGCACTGCAGTGAGTCCACAGAGTGCACTGGCACCACTGGGGATGCTGTGCAGTGAGTCCAGAGAGTGCACTGGCACCACTGGGGATGCACTGCAGTGACTCCAGAGCGTGCACTGGCACCACTGGGGATGCAGTGCAGTGAGCTCAGAGAGTGCACTGGCACCACTGGGAATGCAGTGCAGTGAGTCCAGAGAGTGCACTGGCACCACATCGGATGCACTGCAGTGAGTCCAGAGACTACACTGGCACCACTGGGGATGCAGTGCAGTGAGTCCAAAGAGTGCACTGGCACCACAGGGGATGCAGTGCAATGAGTCCAGAGAGTGCACTGGCACCACTGGGGATGCACTGCAGTGAGTCCAGAGAGTGCACTGGCACCACCGGGGATTCACTGCAGTGAGTCCAGAGAGTGCACTGGCACCACTGGGGATGCACTGCAGTGATTCCAGAGAGTGCACTGGCACCACTGGGGATTCACTGCAGTGAGTCCAGAGAGTGCACTGGCACCACTGGGGATGCAGCGCAGTGAGTCCAGAGAGTGCACTGGCACCACAGGGGATGCAGTGCTGTGAGTGCAGAGAGTGCACTAGCACAACAGGGGATGCACTGCAGTGACTCCAGAGAGTGCACTGGCACAACAAGGGATGCACTGCAGTGAGTCCAGAGACTACACTGGCACCACTGGGGATGCAGTGCAGTGAGTGCAGAGAGTGCACTGGCAACACTGGGGATGCACTGCAGTGAGTCCAGAGAGTGCACTGGCACCACTGGGGATGCACTGCAGTGAGTCCAGAGAGTGCACTGGCACCACTGGGGATGCAGTTCAGTGATCCAGGGAGTGCACTGGCAACACTGGGGTTGCACTGCAGTGAGTCCAGAGAGTGCACTGGCACCACCGGAGAATCACTGCAGTTAGTCCAGAGAGTGCACTGGCACCACTGGGGATGCAGTGCAGTGAGTCCAGAGAGTGCACTGGCACCTCAGGGGCTGCACTGCAGTGAGTCCAGTGAGTGCACTGGCACCACTGGGGATGCAGCGCAGTGAGTCCAGAGAGTGCACTGGCACCACTGGGGATGCAGTGCAGTGAGTCCAGAGAGTGCACTGGCACCAGTGGGGATGCAGTGCAGTGGGTCCAGAGAGTGCCCTGGCACCACTGGAGATGCACTGCAGTGACTCCAGATTGTGCACTGGCAACACTGGGGATGCAGCGCAGTGAGTCCAGAGAGTGCACTGTCACCACTGGGGATGCAGCGCAGTGACTACAGAGAGTGCACTGGCACCACTGGGGATGCACTGCAGTGAGTTCAGAGAGTGCACTGGCACCACTGGGGATTCACTGCAGTGAGTCTAGAGAGTGCACTGGCACCACTGGGGATGCAGTGCAGTGAGTCCGGAGAGTGCACTGGCAACACTGGTGATGCACTGCAGTGAGTCCAGAGAGTGCACTGGCACCACTGGGGATGCACTGCAGTGACTCCAGAGAGTGCCCTGGCGCCACTGGGGATGCAGTGCAGTGAGTTAGGAGAGTGCACAGGCACCACTGGGGATGCACTGCAGTGAGTCCAGAGAGTGCACTGGCACCACTGGGGATGCACTGCAGTGAGTCCAGAGAGTGCACTGGCACCACCGGAGATTCACTGCAGTGAGTCCAGAGAGTGCACTGGCACCACTGGGGATGCAGTGCAGTGAGTCCAGAGAGTGCACTGGTACCTCAGGGGCTGCACTGCAGTGAGTCCAGAGAGTGCACTGGCACCACTGGGGATGCAGCGCAGTGAGTCCAGAGAGTGCACTGGCACCACTGGGGATGCAGTGCAGTGAGTCCAGAGAGTGCACTGGCACCAGTGGGGATGCAGTGCAGTGGGTCCAGAGAGTGCCCGGGAACCACTGGAGATGCACTGCAGTGAGTCCAGAGAGTGCACTGGCACCACTGGAGATGCAGTGCAGTGACTCCAGATTGTGCACTGGCAACACTGGGGATGCAGTGCAGTGAGTCCAGAGAGTGCACTGTTACCACTGGGGAGGCAGCGCAGTGACTACAGAGAGTGCACTGGCACCACTGGGAATGCTGTGCAGTGAGTTCAGAGAGTGCACTGGCACCACTGGGGATTCACTGCAGTGCGTCTAGAGAGTGCACTGGCACCACTGGTGATGCAGTGCAGTGAGTCCGGAGAGTGCACTGGCAACACTGGGGATGCACTGCAGTGAGTCCAGAGAGTGCACTGGCACCACTGGGGATGCACTGCAGTGATTCCAGAGAGTGCACTGGCACCACTGGGGATTCATTGCAGTGAGTCCAGAGAGTGCACTGGCACCACTGGGGATGCAGCGCAGTGACTCCGGAGAGTGCACAGGCACCACAGGGGATGCAGTGCTGTGAGTGCAGAGAGTGCACTGGCACCAGTGGGGATGCACTGCAGTGGGTCCAGACAGTGCACTGGCACCACTGGGGATGCATTGCAGTGAGTCAAAAGAGTTCACTGGCACCACTGGGGATGCAGTGCAGTGAGTCCAGAGAGTGTACTGCACCACTGGGGATGCACTGCAGTGAGTCCAGAGAGTGCAGTAGCACTACTGGTGATGCAGTGCAGTGAGTCCAGAGAGTGCAGTGGCACCACTGGGGATGCACTGCAGTGAGTCCAGAGAGTGCACTGGCACCACTGGGGATGCACTGCAGTGAGTCCAGAGAGTGCACTGGCACCACTGGGGATGCACTCCAGTGAGTCTAGAGAGTGCACTGACACCACTGGGGATGCAGTGCAGTGAGTCCAGAGAGTGCAGTGGCACCACTGGGGATGCACTGCAGTGAGTCCAGAGAGTGCACTGGCACCACTGGGGATGCACTGCAGTGAGTCCAGAGAGTGCACTGGCACCACTGGGGATGCTGTGCAGTGAGTCCAGAGAGTGCACTGGCAGCACTGTGGATGCACTGCAGTGACTCCAGAGCGTGCACTGGCACCACTGGGGATGCTGTGCAGTGAGTCCAGAGAGTGCACTGGCAGCACTGCGGATGCACTGCAGTGACTCCAGAGAGTGCACTGGCACCACTGGGGATTCACTGCAGTGAGTCCAGAGAGTGCACTGGCACCACTGGGGATGCAGCGCAGTGACTCCAGAGAGTGCACTGGCACCACAGGGGATGCAGTGCAATGAGTCCAGAGAGTGCACTGGCACCACTGGGGATGCACTGCAGTGAGTCCAGAGAGTGCACTGGCACCACCGGGGATTCACTGCAGTGAGTCCAGAGAGTGCACTGGCACCACTGGGGATGCACTGCAGTGATTCCAGAGAGTGCACTGGCACCACTGGGGATTCACTGCAGTGAGTCCAGAGAGTGCACTGGCACCACTGGGGATGCAGCGCAGTGACTCCAGAGAGTGCACTGGCACCACAGGGGATGCAGTGCTGTGAGTGCAGAGAGTGCACTAGCACAACAGGGGATGCACTGCAGTGACTCCAGAGAGTGCACTGGCACAACAAGGGATGCACTGCAGTGAGTCCAGAGACTACACTGGCACCACTGGGGATGCAGTGCAGTGAGTGCAGAGAGTGCACTGGCAACACTGGGGATGCACTGCAGTGAGTCCAGAGAGTGCACTGGCACCACTGGGGATGCACTGCAGTGAGTCCAGAGAGTGCACTGGCACCACTGGGGATGCAGTTCAGTGATCCAGGGAGTGCACTGGCAACACTGGGGTTGCACTGCAGTGAGTCCAGAGAGTGCACTGGCACCACCGGAGAATCACTGCAGTTAGTCCAGAGAGTGCACTGGCACCACTGGGGATGCAGTGCAGTGAGTCCAGAGAGTGCACTGGCACCTCAGGGGCTGCACTGCAGTGAGTCCAGTGAGTGCACTGGCACCACTGGGGATGCAGCGCAGTGAGTCCAGAGAGTGCACTGGCACCACTGGGGATGCAGTGCAGTGAGTCCAGAGAGTGCACTGGCACCAGTGGGGATGCAGTGCAGTGGGTCCAGAGAGTACCCTGGCACCACTGGAGATGCACTGCAGTGACTCCAGATTGTGCACTGGCAACACTGGGGATGCAGCGCAGTGAGTCCAGAGAGTGCACTGTCACCACTGGGGATGCAGCGCAGTGACTACAGAGAGTGCACTGGCACCACTGGGGATGCACTGCAGTGAGTTCAGAGAGTGCACTGGCACCACTGGGGATTCACTGCAGTGAGTCTAGAGAGTGCACTGGCACCACTGGGGATGCAGTGCAGTGAGTCCGGAGAGTGCACTGGCAACACTGGTGATGCACTGCAGTGAGTCCAGAGAGTGCACTGGCACCACTGGGGATGCAGTGCAGTGAGTCCAGAGAGTGCCCTGGCGCCACTGGGGATGCAGTGCAGTGAGTTAGGAGAGTGCACAGGCACCACTGGGGATGCACTGCAGTGAGTCCAGAGAGTGCACTGGCACCACTGGGGATGCAGTGCAGTGAGTCCAGAGAGTGCAGTGGCACCACTGGGGATGCAGTGCAGTGAGTCCAGAGAGTGCACTGCACCACTGGGGATGCACTGCAGTGAGTCCAGAGAGTGCAGTGGCACCACTGGGGATGCAGTGCAGTGAGTCCAGAGAGTGCACTGGCACCACTGGGGATGCACTCCAGTGAGTCCAGAGAGTGCACTGGCACCACTGGGGATGCACTGCAGTGAGTCCAGAGAGTGCACTGGCACCACTGGGGATGCTGTGCAGTGAGTCCAGAGAGTGCACTGGCACCACTGGGGATGCACTGCAGTGACTCCAGAGAGTGCACTGGCACCACTGGGGATGCACCCCGGTGAGTCCAGAGAGTGCACTGGCACCACTGGGGATGCAGTGCAGTGAGTCCAGAGAGTGCACTGGCACCACTGGGGATGCACTGCAGTGAGTCCAGAGACTACACTGGCACCACTGGGGATGCAGTGCAGTGAGTCCAAAGAGTGCACTGGCACCACTGGGGATGCACCCCGGTGAGCCCAGAGATTGCACTGGCACCACTGGGGATGCACTGCAGTGAGTGCAGAGAGTGCACTGGCACCACTGGGGATGCAGTGCAGTGAGTCCAGAGAGTGCACTGGCACCACTGGGGATGCACTGGAGTGAGTCCAGAGAGTGCACTGGCAACACTGGGGATACACTGCAGTGAGTCCAGAGAGTGCACTGGCACCACTGGGATGCAGTGCAGTGAGTCCACAGAGTGCACTGGCAACACTGGGGATACACTGCAGTCACTCCAGAGAGTGCACTGGCACCACTGGGGATGCACTGCAGTGAGTCCAGAGAGTGCACTGGCACCACTGGGGATGCAGTGCAGTGAGTCCAGAGAGCCACTGTCACCACTGGGGATGCAGTGCAGTGAGTCCAGAGAGTGCACTGGCACCACTGGGGATGCAGTGCAGTGAGTCCAGAGAGTGCACTGTCACCACTGGGGATGCAGCGCAGTGACTACAGAGAGTGCACTGGCACCACTGGCGATGCACTGCAGTGAGTCCAGAGAGTGTACTGGCACACTGGGGATGCACTGCAGTGAGTCCAGAGAGTGCACTGCCACCACTGGTGATGCAGTGCAGTGAGTCCAGAGAGTGCACTGGCACCACTGGGGATGCAGTGCAGTGAGTACAGAGAGTGCACTGGCACCACTGGGGATGCAGTGCAGTGACTACAGAGAGTGCACTGGCACCACTGGGGATGCAGTGCAGTGAGTCCAGAGAGTGCAGTGGCACACTGGGGATGCACTGCAGTGAGTCCAGAGAGTGCGCTGCCACCACTGTTGATACAGTGCACTGAGTCCAGAGAGTGCACTGGCACCACTGGGGATGCAGCGCAGTGAGTCCAGAGAATGCACTGGCAACACTGGGGATGCAGCGCAGTGACTATAGAGAGTGCACTGGCACCACTGGGGATGCAGTGCAGTGAGTCCAGGGATTGCACTGGCACCAGTGGGGATGCACTGCAGTGGGTCCAGAGAGTGCCCTGGCACCACTGGAGATGCACTGCAGTGACTCCAGACAGTGCACTGGCGCCACTGGAGATGCAGTGCAGTGACTCCAGATTGTGCTCTGGCAACACTGGGGATGCAGCGCAGTGACTCCAGAGAGTGCACTGGCACCACTGGGGATGCAGCGCAGTGACTACAGAGAGTGCACTGGCACCACTGGGGATGCACTGCAGTGAGTTCAGAGAGTGCACTGGCACCACTGGGGATTCACTGCAGTGAGTCCAGAGAGTGCACTGGCACCACTGGGGATGCAGTGCAGTGAGTCCGGAGAGTGCACTGGCAACACTGGGGATGCACTGCAGTGAGTCCAGAGAGTGCACTGGCACCACTGGGGATGCACTGCAGTGAGTCCAGAGAGTGCACTGGCACCACTGGGAATGCAGTGCAGTGACTATAGAGAGTGCACTGGCACCACCGGGGATTCACTGCAGTGAGTCCAGAGAGTGCACTGGCACCACTGGGGATGCAGTGCAGTGAGTCCAGAGAGTGCAGTGGCACCACTGGGGATGCAGTGCCGTGAGTCCAGAGAGTGCACTGGCACCACTGGGTATGCACTGCAGTGAGTCCAGAGAGTGCACTGGCACCACTGGGGATGCAGTGCAGTGAGTCCAGAGAGTGCACTGGCACCACTGGGGATGCAGTGCAGTGAGTCCAGAGAGTGCACTGGCACCAACTGGGGATGCACTGCAGTGAGTCCAGAGAGTGCACTGGCACCACTGGGTATGCACTGCAGTGAGTCCTGACAGTGCACTGGCACCACCGGGGATTCACTGCAGTGAGTCCAGAGAGTGCACTGGCACAACTGGGGATGCAGTGCAGTGAGTCCAGAGAGTGCAGTGGCACCACTGGGGATGCAGCGCAGTGACTCTAGAGAGTGCACAGGCACCACTGGGGATGCACTGCAGTGGGTCCAGAGAGTGCACTGGCACCACCGGAGAATCACTGCAGTTAGTCCAGAGAGTGCACTGGCACCACTGGGGATGCACTGCAGTGAGTCCAGAGAGTGCACTGGCACCTCAGGGGCTGCACTGCAGTGAGTCCAGTGAGTGCACTGGCACCACTGGGGATGCAGCGCAGTGAGTCCAGAGAGTGCACTGGCACCACTGGGGATGCAGTGCAGTGAGTCCAGAGAGTGCACTGGCACCAGTGGGGATGCAGTGCAGTGGGTCCAGAGAGTGCCCTGGCACCACTGGAGATGCACTGCAGTGACTCCAGATTGTGCACTGGCAACACTGGGGATGCAGCGCAGTGAGTCCAGAGAGTGCACTGTCACCACTGGGGATGCAGCGCAGTGACTACAGAGAGTGCACTGGCACCACTGGGGATGCACTGCAGTGAGTTCAGAGAGTGCACTGGCACCACTGGGGATTCACTGCAGTGAGTCTAGAGAGTGCACTGGCACCACTGGGGATGCAGTGCAGTGAGTCCGGAGAGTGCACTGGCAACACTGGTGATGCACTGCAGTGAGTCCAGAGAGTGCACTGGCACCACTGGGGATGCACTGCAGTGACTCCAGAGAGTGCCCTGGCGCCACTGGGGATGCAGTGCAGTGAGTTAGGAGAGTGCACAGGCACCACTGGGGATGCACTGCAGTGAGTCCAGAGAGTGCACTGGCACCACTGGGGATGCACTGCAGTGAGTCCAGAGAGTGCACTGGCACCACCGGAGATTCACTGCAGTGAGTCCAGAGAGTGCACTGGCACCACTGGGGATGCAGTGCAGTGAGTCCAGAGAGTGCACTGGTACCTCAGGGGCTGCACTGCAGTGAGTCCAGAGAGTGCACTGGCACCACTGGGGATGCAGCGCAGTGAGTCCAGAGAGTGCACTGGCACCACTGGGGATGCAGTGCAGTGAGTCCAGAGAGTGCACTGGCACCAGTGGGGATGCAGTGCAATGGGTCCAGAGAGTGCCCGGGAACCACTGGAGATGCACTGCAGTGAGTCCAGAGAGTGCACTGGCACCACTGGAGATGCAGTGCTGTGACTCCAGATTGTGCACTGGCAACACTGGGGATGCAGTGCAGTGAGTCCAGAGAGTGCACTGTTACCACTGGGGAGGCAGCGCAGTGACTACAGAGAGTGCACTGGCACCACTGGGAATGCTGTGCAGTGAGTTCAGAGAGTGCACTGGCACCACTGGGGATTCACTGCAGTGCGTCTAGAGAGTGCACTGGCACCACTGGTGATGCAGTGCAGTGAGTCCGGAGAGTGCACTGGCAACACTGGGGATGCACTGCAGTGAGTCCAGAGAGTGCACTGGCACCACTGGGGATGCACTGCAGTGATTCCAGAGAGTGCACTGGCACCACTGGGGATGCAGTGCAGTGAGTCCAGAGAGTGCACTGGCACCACTGGGGATGCAGTGCAGTGACTACAGAGAGTGCACTGGCACCACTGGGGATGCAGTGCAGTGAGTCCAGAGAGTGCAGTGGCACACTGGGGATGCACTGCAGTGAGTCCAGAGAGTGCGCTGCCACCACTGTTGATACAGTGCACTGAGTCCAGAGAGTGCACTGGCACCACTGGGGATGCAGCGCAGTGAGTCCAGAGAATGCACTGGCAACACTGGGGATGCAGCGCAGTGACTATAGAGAGTGCACTGGCACCACTGGGGATGCAGTGCAGTGAGTCCAGGGATTGCACTGGCACCAGTGGGGATGCACTGCAGTGGGTCCAGAGAGTGCCCTGGCACCACTGGAGATGCACTGCAGTGACTCCAGACAGTGCACTGGCGCCACTGGAGATGCAGTGCAGTGACTCCAGATTGTGCTCTGGCAACACTGGGGATGCAGCGCAGTGACTCCAGAGAGTGCACTGGCACCACTGGGGATGCAGCGCAGTGACTACAGAGAGTGCACTGGCACCACTGGGGATGCACTGCAGTGAGTTCAGAGAGTGCACTGGCACCACTGGGGATTCACTGCAGTGAGTCCAGAGAGTGCACTGGCACCACTGGGGATGCAGTGCAGTGAGTCCGGAGAGTGCACTGGCAACACTGGGGATGCACTGCAGTGAGTCCAGAGAGTGCACTGGCACCACTGGGGATGCACTGCAGTGAGTCCAGAGAGTGCACTGGCACCACTGGGAATGCAGTGCAGTGACTATAGAGAGTGCACTGGCACCACCGGGGATTCACTGCAGTGAGTCCAGAGAGTGCACTGGCACCACTGGGGATGCAGTGCAGTGAGTCCAGAGAGTGCAGTGGCACCACTGGGGATGCAGTGCCGTGAGTCCAGAGAGTGCACTGGCACCACTGGGTATGCACTGCAGTGAGTCCAGAGAGTGCACTGGCACCACTGGGGATGCAGTGCAGTGAGTCCAGAGAGTGCACTGGCACCACTGGGGATGCAGTGCAGTGAGTCCAGAGAGTGCACTGGCACCAACTGGGGATGCACTGCAGTGAGTCCAGAGAGTGCACTGGCACCACTGGGTATGCACTGCAGTGAGTCCTGACAGTGCACTGGCACCACCGGGGATTCACTGCAGTGAGTCCAGAGAGTGCACTGGCACAACTGGGGATGCAGTGCAGTGAGTCCAGAGAGTGCAGTGGCACCACTGGGGATGCAGCGCAGTGACTCTAGAGAGTGCACAGGCACCACTGGGGATGCACTGCAGTGGGTCCAGAGAGTGCACTGGCACCACCGGAGAATCACTGCAGTTAGTCCAGAGAGTGCACTGGCACCACTGGGGATGCAGTGCAGTGAGTCCAGAGAGTGCACTGGCACCTCAGGGGCTGCACTGCAGTGAGTCCAGTGAGTGCACTGGCACCACTGGGGATGCAGCGCAGTGAGTCCAGAGAGTGCACTGGCACCACTGGGGATGCAGTGCAGTGAGTCCAGAGAGTGCACTGGCACCAGTGGGGATGCAGTGCAGTGGGTCCAGAGAGTGCCCTGGCACCACTGGAGATGCACTGCAGTGACTCCAGATTGTGCACTGGCAACACTGGGGATGCAGCGCAGTGAGTCCAGAGAGTGCACTGTCACCACTGGGGATGCAGCGCAGTGACTACAGAGAGTGCACTGGCACCACTGGGGATGCACTGCAGTGAGTTCAGAGAGTGCACTGGCACCACTGGGGATTCACTGCAGTGAGTCTAGAGAGTGCACTGGCACCACTGGGGATGCAGTGCAGTGAGTCCGGAGAGTGCACTGGCAACACTGGTGATGCACTGCAGTGAGTCCAGAGAGTGCACTGGCACCACTGGGGATGCACTGCAGTGACTCCAGAGAGTGCCCTGGCGCCACTGGGGATGCAGTGCAGTGAGTTAGGAGAGTGCACAGGCACCACTGGGGATGCACTGCAGTGAGTCCAGAGAGTGCACTGGCACCACTGGGGATGCACTGCAGTGAGTCCAGAGAGTGCACTGGCACCACCGGAGATTCACTGCAGTGAGTCCAGAGAGTGCACTGGCACCACTGGGGATGCAGTGCAGTGAGTCCAGAGAGTGCACTGGTACCTCAGGGGCTGCACTGCAGTGAGTCCAGAGAGTGCACTGGCACCACTGGGGATGCAGCGCAGTGAGTCCAGAGAGTGCACTGGCACCACTGGGGATGCAGTGCAGTGAGTCCAGAGAGTGCACTGGCACCAGTGGGGATGCAGTGCAATGGGTCCAGAGAGTGCCCGGGAACCACTGGAGATGCACTGCAGTGAGTCCAGAGAGTGCACTGGCACCACTGGAGATGCAGTGCAGTGACTCCAGATTGTGCACTGGCAACACTGGGGATGCAGTGCAGTGAGTCCAGAGAGTGCACTGTTACCACTGGGGAGGCAGCGCAGTGACTACAGAGAGTGCACTGGCACCACTGGGAATGCTGTGCAGTGAGTTCAGAGAGTGCACTGGCACCACTGGGGATTCACTGCAGTGCGTCTAGAGAGTGCACTGGCACCACTGGTGATGCAGTGCAGTGAGTCCGGAGAGTGCACTGGCAACACTGGGGATGCACTGCAGTGAGTCCAGAGAGTGCACTGGCACCACTGGGGATGCACTGCAGTGATTCCAGAGAGTGCACTGGCACCACTGGGGATTCATTGCAGTGAGTCCAGAGAGTGCACTGGCACCACTGGGGATGCAGCGCAGTGACTCCGGAGAGTGCACAGGCACCACAGGGGATGCAGTGCTGTGAGTGCAGAGAGTGCACTGGCACCAGTGGGGATGCACTGCAGTGGGTCCAGACAGTGCACTGGCACCACTGGGGATGCATTGCAGTGAGTCAAAAGAGTTCACTGGCACCACTGGGGATGCAGTGCAGTGAGTCCAGAGAGTGTACTGCACCACTGGGGATGCACTGCAGTGAGTCCAGAGAGTGCAGTAGCACTACTGGGGATGCAGTGCAGTGAGTCCAGAGAGTGCAGTGGCACCACTGGGGATGCACTGCAGTGAGTCCAGAGAGTGCACTGGCACCACTGGGGATGCACTGCAGTGAGTCCAGAGAGTGCACTGGCACCACTGGGGATGCACTCCAGTGAGTCTAGAGAGTGCACTGACACCACTGGGGATGCAGTGCAGTGAGTCCAGAGAGTGCAGTGGCACCACTGGGGATGCACTGCAGTGAGTCCAGAGAGTGCACTGGCACCACTGGGGATGCACTGCAGTGAGTCCAGAGAGTGCACTGGCACCACTGGGGATGCTGTGCAGTGAGTCCAGAGAGTGCACTGGCACCACTGTGGATGCACTGCAGTGACTCCAGAGCGTGCACTGGCACCACTGGGGATGCTGTGCAGTGAGTCCAGAGAGTGCACTGGCAGCACTGCGGATGCACTGCAGTGACTCCAGAGAGTGCACTGGCACCACTGGGGATTCACTGCAGTGAGTCCAGAGAGTGCACTGGCACCACTGGGGATGCAGCGCAGTGACTCCAGAGAGTGCACTGGCACCACAGGGGATGCAGTGCAATGAGTCCAGAGAGTGCACTGGCACCACTGGGGATGCACTGCAGTGAGTCCAGAGAGTGCACTGGCACCACCGGGGATTCACTGCAGTGAGTCCAGAGAGTGCACTGGCACCACTGGGGATGCAGTGCAATGGGTCCAGAGAGTGCCCGGGAACCACTGGAGATGCACTGCAGTGAGTCCAGAGAGTGCACTGGCACCACTGGAGATGCAGTGCAGTGACTCCAGATTGTGCACTGGCAACACTGGGGATGCAGTGCAGTGAGTCCAGAGAGTGCACTGTTACCACTGGGGAGGCAGCGCAGTGACTACAGAGAGTGCACTGGCACCACTGGGAATGCTGTGCCGTGAGTTCAGAGAGTGCACTGGCACCACTGGGGATTCACTGCAGTGCGTCTAGAGAGTGCACTGGCACCACTGGTGATGCAGTGCAGTGAGTCCGGAGAGTGCACTGGCAACACTGGGGATGCACTGCAGTGAGTCCAGAGAGTGCACTGGCACCACTGGGGATGCACTGCAGTGATTCCAGAGAGTGCACTGGCACCACTGGGGATTCATTGCAGTGAGTCCAGAGAGTGCACTGGCACCACTGGGGATGCAGCGCAGTGACTCCGGAGAGTGCACAGGCACCACAGGGGATGCAGTGCTGTGAGTGCAGAGAGTGCACTGGCACCAGTGGGGATGCACTGCAGTGGGTCCAGACAGTGCACTGGCACCACTGGGGATGCATTGCAGTGAGTCAAAAGAGTTCACTGGCACCACTGGGGATGCAGTGCAGTGAGTCCAGAGAGTGTACTGCACCACTGGGGATGCACTGCAGTGAGTCCAGAGAGTGCAGTAGCACTACTGGGGATGCAGTGCAGTGAGTCCAGAGAGTGCAGTGGCACCACTGGGGATGCACTGCAGTGAGTCCAGAGAGTGCACTGGCACCACTGGGGATGCACTGCAGTGAGTCCAGAGAGTGCACTGGCACCACTGGGGATGCACTCCAGTGAGTCTAGAGAGTGCACTGACACCACTGGGGATGCAGTGCAGTGAGTCCAGAGAGTGCAGTGGCACCACTGGGGATGCACTGCAGTGAGTCCAGAGAGTGCACTGGCACCACTGGGGATGCACTGCAGTGAGTCCAGAGAGTGCACTGGCACCACTGGGGATGCTGTGCAGTGAGTCCAGAGAGTGCACTGGCAGCACTGTGGATGCACTGCAGTGACTCCAGAGCGTGCACTGGCACCACTGGGGATGCTGTGCAGTGAGTCCAGAGAGTGCACTGGCAGCACTGCGGATGCACTGCAGTGACTCCAGAGAGTGCACTGGCACCACTGGGGATTCACTGCAGTGAGTCCAGAGAGTGCACTGGCACCACTGGGGATGCAGCGCAGTGACTCCAGAGAGTGCACTGGCACCACAGGGGATGCAGTGCAATGAGTCCAGAGAGTGCACTGGCACCACTGGGGATGCACTGCAGTGAGTCCAGAGAGTGCACTGGCACCACCGGGGATTCACTGCAGTGAGTCCAGAGAGTGCACTGGCACCACTGGGGATGCACTGCAGTGATTCCAGAGAGTGCACTGGCACCACTGGGGATTCACTGCAGTGAGTCCAGAGAGTGCACTGGCACCACTGGGGATGCAGCGCAGTGACTCCAGAGAGTGCACTGGCACCACAGGGGATGCAGTGCTGTGAGTGCAGAGAGTGCACTAGCACAACAGGGGATGCACTGCAGTGACTCCAGAGAGTGCACTGGCACAACAAGGGATGCACTGCAGTGAGTCCAGAGACTACACTGGCACCACTGGGGATGCAGTGCAGTGAGTGCAGAGAGTGCACTGGCAACACTGGGGATGCACTACAGTGAGTCCAGAGAGTGCACTGGCACCACTGGGGATGCACTGCAGTGAGTCCAGAGAGTGCACTGGCACCACTGGGGATGCAGTTCAGTGATCCAGGGAGTGCACTGGCAACACTGGGGTTGCACTGCAGTGAGTCCAGAGAGTGCACTGGCACCACCGGAGAATCACTGCAGTTAGTCCAGAGAGTGCACTGGCACCACTGGGGATGCAGTGCAGTGAGTCCAGAGAGTGCACTGGCACCTCAGGGGCTGCACTGCAGTGAGTCCAGTGAGTGCACTGGCACCACTGGGGATGCAGCGCAGTGAGTCCAGAGAGTGCACTGGCACCACTGGGGATGCAGTGCAGTGAGTCCAGAGAGTGCACTGGCACCAGTGGGGATGCAGTGCAGTGGGTCCAGAGAGTACCCTGGCACCACTGGAGATGCACTGCAGTGACTCCAGATTGTGCACTGGCAACACTGGGGATGCAGCGCAGTGAGTCCAGAGAGTGCACTGTCACCACTGGGGATGCAGCGCAGTGACTACAGAGAGTGCACTGGCACCACTGGGGATGCACTGCAGTGAGTTCAGAGAGTGCACTGGCACCACTGGGGATTCACTGCAGTGAGTCTAGAGAGTGCACTGGCACCACTGGGGATGCAGTGCAGTGAGTCCGGAGAGTGCACTGGCAACACTGGTGATGCACTGCAGTGAGTCCAGAGAGTGCACTGGCACCACTGGGGATGCAGTGCAGTGAGTCCAGAGAGTGCCCTGGCGCCACTGGGGATGCAGTGCAGTGAGTTAGGAGAGTGCACAGGCACCACTGGGGATGCACTGCAGTGAGTCCAGAGAGTGCACTGGCACCACTGGGGATGCAGTGCAGTGAGTCCAGAGAGTGCAGTGGCACCACTGGGGATGCAGTGCAGTGAGTCCTGAGAGTGCACTGCACCACTGGGGATGCACTGCAGTGAGTCCAGAGAGTGCAGTGGCACCACTGGGGATGCAGTGCAGTGAGTCCAGAGAGTGCACTGGCACCACTGGGGATGCACTCCAGTGAGTCCAGAGAGTGCACTGGCACCACTGGGGATGCACTGCAGTGAGTCCAGAGAGTGCACTGGCACCACTGGGGATGCTGTGCAGTGAGTCCAGAGAGTGCACTGGCACCACTGGGGATGCACTGCAGTGACTCCAGAGAGTGCACTGGCACCACTGGGGATGCACCCCGGTGAGTCCAGAGAGTGCACTGGCACCACTGGGGATGCAGTGCAGTGAGTCCAGAGAGTGCACTGGCACCACTGGGGATGCACTGCAGTGAGTCCAGAGACTACACTGGCACCACTGGGGATGCAGTGCAGTGAGTCCAAAGAGTGCACTGGCACCACTGGGGATGCACCCCGGTGAGCCCAGAGATTGCACTGGCACCACTGGGGATGCAGTGCAGTGAGTGCAGAGAGTGCACTGGCACCACTGGGGATGCAGTGCAGTGAGTCCAGAGAGTGCACTGGCACCACTGGGGATGCACTGGAGTGAGTCCAGAGAGTGCACTGGCAACACTGGGGATACACTGCAGTGAGTCCAGAGAGTGCACTGGCACCACTGGGATGCAGTGCAGTGAGTCCACAGAGTGCACTGGCAACACTGGGGATACACTGCAGTCACTCCAGAGAGTGCACTGGCACCACTGGGGATGCACTGCAGTGAGTCCAGAGAGTGCACTGGCACCACTGGGGATGCAGTGCAGTGAGTCCAGAGAGCCACTGTCACCACTGGGGATGCAGTGCAGTGAGTCCAGAGAGTGCACTGGCACCACTGGGGATGCAGTGCAGTGAGTCCAGAGAGTGCACTGTCACCACTGGGGATGCAGCGCAGTGACTACAGAGAGTGCACTGGCACCACTGGCGATGCACTGCAGTGAGTCCAGAGAGTGTACTGGCACACTGGGGATGCACTGCAGTGAGTCCAGAGAGTGCACTGCCACCACTGGTGATGCAGTGCAGTGAGTCCAGAGAGTGCACTGGCACCACTGGGGATGCAGTGCAGTGAGTACAGAGAGTGCACTGGCACCACTGGGGATGCAGTGCAGTGACTACAGAGAGTGCACTGGCACCACTGGGGATGCAGTGCAGTGAGTCCAGAGAGTGCAGTGGCACACTGGGGATGCACTGCAGTGAGTCCAGAGAGTGCGCTGCCACCACTGTTGATACAGTGCACTGAGTCCAGAGAGTGCACTGGCACCACTGGGGATGCAGCGCAGTGAGTCCAGAGAATGCACTGGCAACACTGGGGATGCAGCGCAGTGACTATAGAGAGTGCACTGGCACCACTGGGGATGCAGTGCAGTGAGTCTAGGGATTGCACTGGCACCAGTGGGGATGCACTGCAGTGGGTCCAGAGAGTGCCCTGGCACCACTGGAGATGCACTGCAGTGACTCCAGACAGTGCACTGGCGCCACTGGAGATGCAGTGCAGTGACTCCAGATTGTGCTCTGGCAACACTGGGGATGCAGCGCAGTGAGTCCAGAGAGTGCACTGGCACCACTGGGGATGCACTGCAGTGAGTTCAGAGAGTGCACTGGCACCACTGGGGATTCACTGCAGTGAGTCCAGAGAGTGCACTGGCACCACTGGGGATGCAGTGCAGTGAGTCCGGAGAGTGCACTGGCAACACTGGGGATGCACTGCAGTGAGTCCAGAGAGTGCACTGGCACCACTGGGGATGCACTGCAGTGAGTCCAGAGAGTGCACTGGCACCACTGGGAATGCAGTGCAGTGACTATAGAGAGTGCACTGGCACCACCGGGGATTCACTGCAGTGAGTCCAGAGAGTGCACTGGCACCACTGGGGATGCAGTGCAGTGAGTCCAGAGAGTGCAGTGGCACCACTGGGGATGCAGTGCCGTGAGTCCAGAGAGCGCACTGGCACCACTGGGTATGCACTGCAGTGAGTCCAGAGAGTGCACTGGCACCACTGGGGATGCAGTGCAGTGAGTCCAGAGAGTGCACTGGCACCACTGGGGATGCAGTGCAGTGAGTCCAGAGAGTGCACTGGCACCAACTGGGGATGCACTGCAGTGAGTCCAGAGAGTGCACTGGCACCACTGGGTATGCACTGCAGTGAGTCCTGACAGTGCACTGGCACCACCGGGGATTCACTGCAGTGAGTCCAGAGAGTGCACTGGCACAACTGGGGATGCAGTGCAGTGAGTCCAGAGAGTGCAGTGGCACCACTGGGGATGCAGCGCAGTGACTCTAGAGAGTGCACAGGCACCACTGGGGATGCACTGCAGTGGGTCCAGAGAGTGCACTGGCACCACTGGGGATGCAGTTCAGTGATCCAGGGAGTGCACTGGCAACACTGGGGTTGCACTGCAGTGAGTCCAGAGAGTGCACTGGCACCACCGGAGAATCACTGCAGTTAGTCCAGAGAGTGCACTGGCACCACTGGGGATGCAGTGCAGTGAGTCCAGAGAGTGCACTGGCACCTCAGGGGCTGCACTGCAGTGAGTCCAGTGAGTGCACTGGCACCACTGGGGATGCAGCGCAGTGAGTCCAGAGAGTGCACTGGCACCACTGGGGATGCAGTGCAGTGAGTCCAGAGAGTGCACTGGCACCAGTGGGGATGCAGTGCAGTGGGTCCAGAGAGTACCCTGGCACCACTGGAGATGCACTGCAGTGACTCCAGATTGTGCACTGGCAACACTGGGGATGCAGCGCAGTGAGTCCAGAGAGTGCACTGTCACCACTGGGGATGCAGCGCAGTGACTCCAGAGAGTGCACTGGCACCACTGGGGATGCACTGCAGTGAGTTCAGAGAGTGCACTGGCACCACTGGGGATTCACTGCAGTGAGTCTAGAGAGTGCACTGGCACCACTGGGGATGCAGTGCAGTGAGTCCGGAGAGTGCACTGGCAACACTGGTGATGCACTGCAGTGAGTCCAGAGAGTGCACTGGCACCACTGGGGATGCACTGCAGTGACTCCAGAGAGTGCCCTGGCGCCACTGGGGATGCAGTGCAGTGAGTTAGGAGAGTGCACAGGCACCACTGGGGATGCACTGCAGTGAGTCCAGAGAGTGCACTGGCACCACTGGGGATGCAGTGCAGTGAGTCCAGAGAGTGCAGTGGCACCACTGGGGATGCAGTGCAGTGAGTCCAGAGAGTGCACTGCACCACTGGGGATGCACTGCAGTGAGTCCAGAGAGTGCACTGGCACCACTGGGGATGCAGTGCAGTGAGTCCAGAGAGTGCACTGGCACCACTGGGGATGCACTCCAGTGAGTCCAGAGAGTGCACTGGCACCACTGGGGATGCACTGCAGTGAGTCCAGAGAGTGCACTGGCACCACTGGGGATGCTGTGCAGTGAGTCCAGAGAGTGCACTGGCACCACTGGGGATGCACTGCAGTGACTCCAGAGAGTGCACTGGCACCACTGGGGATGCACCCCGGTGAGTCCAGAGAGTGCACTGGCACCACTGGGGATGCAGTGCAGTGAGTCCAGAGAGTGCACTGGCACCACTGGGGATGCACTGCAGTGAGTCCAGAGACTACACTGGCACCACTGGGGATGCAGTGCAGTGAGTCCAAAGAGTGCACTGGCACCACAGGGGATGCAGTGCAATGAGTCCAGAGAGTGCACTGGCACCACTGGGGATGCACTGGAGTGAGTCCAGAGAGTGCACTGGCACCACTGGGGATGCACTGCAGTGAGTCCAGAGAGTGCACTGGCACCACTGGGATGCAGTGCAGTGAGTCCACAGAGTGCACTGGCAACACTGGGGATACACTGCAGTCACTCCAGAGAGTGCACTGGCACCACTGGGGATGCACTGCAGTGAGTCCAGAGAGTGCACTGGCACCACTGGGGATGCAGTGCAGTGAGTCCAGAGAGCCACTGTCACCACTGGGGATGCAGTGCAGTGAGTCCAGAGAGTGCACTGGCACCACTGGGGATGCAGTGCAGTGAGTCCAGAGAGTGCACTGTCACCACTGGGGATGCAGCGCAGTGACTACAGAGAGTGCACTGGCACCACTGGCGATGCACTGCAGTGAGTCCAGAGAGTGTACTGGCACACTGGGGATGCACTGCAGTGAGTCCAGAGAGTGCACTGCCACCACTGGTGATGCAGTGCAGTGAGTCCAGAGAGTGCACTGGCACCACTGGGGATGCAGTGCAGTGAGTCCAGAGAGTGCACTGGCACCACTGGGGATGCAGTGCAGTGACTACAGAGAGTGCACTGGCACCACTGGGGATGCAGTGCAGTGAGTCCAGAGAGTGCAGTGGCACACTGGGGATGCACTGCAGTGAGTCCAGAGAGTGCGCTGCCACCACTGTTGATACAGTGCACTGAGTCCAGAGAGTGCACTGGCACCACTGGGGATGCAGCGCAGTGAGTCCAGAGAATGCACTGGCAACACTGGGGATGCAGCGCAGTGACTATAGAGAGTGCACTGGCACCACTGGGGATGCAGTGCAGTGAGTCCAGGGATTGCACTGGCACCAGTGGGGATGCACTGCAGTGGGTCCAGAGAGTGCCCTGGCACCACTGGAGATGCACTGCAGTGACTCCAGACAGTGCACTGGCGCCACTGGAGATGCAGTGCAGTGACTCCAGATTGTGCTCTGGCAACACTGGGGATGCAGCGCAGTGACTCCAGAGAGTGCACTGGCACCACTGGGGATGCAGCGCAGTGACTACAGAGAGTGCACTGGCACCACTGGGGATGCACTGCAGTGAGTTCAGAGAGTGCACTGGCACCACTGGGGATTCACTGCAGTGAGTCCAGAGAGTGCACTGGCACCACTGGGGATGCAGTGCAGTGAGTCCGGAGAGTGCACTGGCAACACTGGGGATGCACTGCAGTGAGTCCAGAGAGTGCACTGGCACCACTGGGGATGCACTGCAGTGAGTCCAGAGAGTGCACTGGCACCACTGGGAATGCAGTGCAGTGACTATAGAGAGTGCACTGGCACCACCGGGGATTCACTGCAGTGAGTCCAGAGAGTGCACTGGCACCACTGGGGATGCAGTGCAGTGAGTCCAGAGAGTGCAGTGGCACCACTGGGGATGCAGTGCCGTGAGTCCAGAGAGTGCACTGGCACCACTGGGTATGCACTGCAGTGAGTCCAGAGAGTGCACTGGCACCACTGGGGATGCAGTGCAGTGAGTCCAGACAGTGCACTGGCACCACTGGGGATGCACTGCAGTGAGTTCAGAGAGTGCACTGGCACCAACTGGGGATGCACTGCAGTGAGTCCAGAGAGTGCACTGGCACCACTGGGTATGCACTGCAGTGAGTCCTGACAGTGCACTGGCACCACCGGGGATTCACTGCAGTGAGTCCAGAGAGTGCACTGGCACCACTGGGGATGCAGTGCAGTGAGTCCAGAGAGTGCAGTGGCACCACTGGGGATGCAGCGCAGTGACTCTAGAGAGTGCACAGGCACCACTGGGGATGCACTGCAGTGGGTCCAGAGAGTGCACTGGCACCACTGGATATGCACTGCAGTGGGTCCAGAGAGTGCACTGGCACCACTGGGGATGCAGCGCAGTGACTACAGAGAGGGCACTGGCACCACTGGAGATGCAGTGACGTGAGTCCAGAGAGGGCACTTGCACCACTGGGGATACAATGCAGAGGGTCCAGAGAGTGCACTGGCACCACTGGAGATGCACTGCAGTGAGTCCAGAGAGTGCACTGGCACCACTGGGGATGCAGTGCTGTTAGTGCAGAGAGTGCACTAGCACAACAGGGGATGCACTGCAGTGAGTCCAGAGAGTGCCCTGGCACCACTGGGGATGCAGTGCAGTGACTATAGAGAGTGCACTGGCACCACCAGAGATTCACTGCAGTGAGTCCAGAGAGTGCACTGGCACCACTGGGGATGCAGCGCAGTGAGTCCAGAGAGTGCACTGGCACCTCAGGAGCTGCACTGCAGTGAGTCTAGAGAGTGCACTGGCCCCACTGGGGATGCACTGCAGTGAGTCCAGAGAGTGCACTGGCACCACTGGGGATGCACTGCAGTGAGTCCAGAGAGTGCACTGGCACCACTGGGGATGCAGTGCAGTGAGTCCAGAGAGTGCACTGCACCACTGGGGATGCAGTGCAGTGAGTCCAGAGAGTGCAGTGGCACCACTGGGGATGCACTCCAGTGAGTCCAGAGAGTGCACTGGCACCACTGGGATGCACTCCAGTGAGTCCACAGAGTGCACTGGCACCACTGGGGATAGAGTGCAGTGAGTCCAGAGAGTGCACTGGCACCACTGGGGATGCACTGCAGTGAGTCCAGAGAGTGCACTGGCACCACTGGGGCTGCACTGCAGTGAGTCCAGAGAGTGCACTGGCACTACTGGGGATGCACCCCGGTGAGTCCAGAGAGTGCAGTGGAGCCACTGGGGATGCACTGCAGTGACTCCAGAGAGTGCACTGGCACCACTTCGGATGCACCCAGGTGAGTCCAAAGAGTGCAGTGGCACCACTGGTGATGCAGTGCAGTGAGTCCGGAGAGTGCACTGGCAACACTGGGGATCCACTGCAGTGATTCCAGAGAGTGCACTGGCACCAGTGGGGATGCAGTGCTGAGAGTGCAGAGAGTGCACTAGCACAACAGGGGATGCACTGTAGTGAGTCCAGAGAGTGCCCTGGCACCACTGGGGATGCAGTGCAGTGACTATAGAGAGTGCACTGGCACCACCAGGGATTCACTGCAGTGAGTCCAGAGAGTGCACTGGCACCACTGGGGATGCAGCGCAGTGAGTCCAGAGAGTGCACTGGCACCTCAGGAGCTGCACTGCAGTGAGTCTAGAGAGTGCACTGGCCCCACTGGGGATGCACTGCAGTGAGTCCAGAGAGTGCACTGGCACCACTGGGGATGCAGTTCAGTGAGTCCAGAGAGTGCACTGGCACCACAGGGGATGCAGTGCAGTGAGTCCAGAGAGTGCACTGCACCACTGGGGATGCAGTGCAGTGAGTCCAGAGAGTGCAGTGGCACCACTGGGGATGCACTCCAGTGAGTCCAGAGAGTGCACTGGCACCACTGGGATGCACTCCAGTGAGTCCACAGAGTGCACTGGCACCACTGGGGATAGAGTGCAGTGAGTCCAGAGAGTGCACTGGCACCACTGGGGATGCACTGCAGTGAGTCCAGAGAGTGCACTGGCACCACTGGGGCTGCACTGCAGTGAGTCCAGAGAGTGCACTGGCACCACTGGGGATGCACCCCGGTGAGTATAGAGAGTGCAGTGGAGCCACTGGGGATGCACTGCAGTGACTCCAGAGAGTGCACTGGCACCACTTCGGATGCACCCAAGTGAGTCCAAAGAGTGCAGTGGCACCACTGGTGATGCAGTGCAGTGAGTCCAGAGAGTGCACTGGCACCACTGGGGATGCACTGCAGTGAGTCCAGACACTACACTGGCACCACTGGGGATGCAGTGCAGTGAGTCCAAAGAGTGCACTGGCACCACAGGGGATGCAGTGCAATGAGTCCAGAGAGTGCACTGGCACCACTGGGGATGCACTGCAGTGAGTCCAGAGAGTGCACTGGCACCACTGGGGATGCACTGCAGTGAGTCCAGAGAGTGCACTGGCCCCACTGGGGCTGCACTGCGGTGAGTCCAGAGAGTGCACTGGCACAACGGTGGATGCACTGCAGTGAGTCCAGAGAGTGCACTGGTACCACTGGGGATACACTGCAGTGACTCCAGATTGCGCACTGGCACCACTGGGGATGCAGCGCAGTGAGTCCAGAGAGTGCACTGGCACCAGTGGGGATGCACTGCAGTGAGTCCAGAGAGTGCACTGGCACACCTGGGGATGCAGTGCAGTGAGTCCAGAGAGCCACTGTCACCACTGGGGATGCACTGCAGTGAGTCCAGAGAGTGCACTGGCACCACTGGTGATGCAGTGCAGTGAGTCCAGAGAGTGCACTGTCACCACTGGGAATGCAGCGCAGTGACTACAGAGAGTGCACTGGCACCACTGGGGATGTACTGCAGTGAGACCAGAGAGTACACTGGCACCAGTGGGGATGCACTGCAGTGGGTCCAGAGAGTGCCCTGGCACCACTGGAGATGCACTGCAGTGACTCCAGACAGTGCACTGGCACCACTGGAGATGCAGTGCAGTGACTCCAGATTGTGCACTGGCAACACTGGGTATGCAGTGCAGTGAGTCCAGAGAGTGCACTGTCACCACTGGTGACGCAGCGCAGTGACTACAGAGAGTGCACTGGCACCACTGGGGATGCACTGCAGTGAGTTCAGAGAGTGCACTGGCACCACTGGGGATTCACTGCAGTGAGTCCAGAGAGTGCACTGGCACCACTGGGGATGCAGTGCAGTGAGTCCGGAGAGTGCACTGGCACCACTGGGGATGCACTGCAGTGAGCCCAGAGAGTGCACTGGCACCACTGGGGATGCACTGCAGTGAGTCCAGAGAGTGCACTGGCACAACTGTGGATGCACTGCAGTGATTCCAGAGAGTGCACTGGCACCACTGGGGATTCACTGCAGTGAGTCCAGAGAGTGCACTGGCACCACTGGGGATGCAGCGCAGTGACTCCAGAGAGTGCACTGGCACCACAGGGGATGCAGTGCTGTGAGTCCAGAGAGTGCACTGGCACCACTGGGGATGCAGTGCAGTGAGTCCAGAGAGTGCACTGGCACCACTGGGGATGCAGTGCAGTGAGTCCAGAGAGTGCAGTGGCACCACTGGGGATGCAGTGCAGTGAGTCCAGAGAGTGCACTGGCACCACTGGGATGCAATGCAGTGAGTCCACAGAGTGCACTGGCACCACTGGGGATACACTGCAGTGACTCCAGATTGTGCACTGGCACCACTGGGGATGCAGCGCAGTGAGTCTAGAGAGAGCACAGGCACCACTGGGGATGCAGTGCAGTGGGTCCAGAGAGTGCACTGGCACCACTGGATATGCACTGCAGTGAGTCCAGAGAGTGCACTGGCACCACTGGGGATGCAGCGCAGTGACTACAGAGAGGGCACTGGCACCACTGGAGATGCAGTGCAGTGAGTCCAGAGAGGGCACTTGCACCACTGGGGATACAATGCAGAGGGTCCAGAGAGTGCACTGGCACCACTGGAGATGCACTGCAGTGAGTCCAGAGAGTGTACTGGCACCACTGGGGATGCAGTTCAGTGAGTCCAGAGAGTGCACTGGCACCACTGGGGATTCACTGCAGTGAGTCCAGAGAGTGCACTGGCACCACTGGGGATGCAGCGCAGTGAGTCCAGAGAATGCACTGGCAACACTGGGGATGCAGCGCAGTGACTATAGAGAGTGCACTGGCACCACTGGGGATGCACTGCAGTGAGTCCAGAGAGGGCACTGGCACCAGTGGGGATGCAGTGCAGTGAGTTCAGAGAGTGCACTGGCACCACTGGGGATGCACTGCAGTGAGTTCAGAGAGTGCACTGGCACCAACTGGGGATGCACTGCAGTGAGTCCAGACAGTGCACTGGCACCACTGGGGATGCACTGCAGTGAGTTCAGAGAGTGCACTGGCACCAACTGGGGATGCACTGCAGTGAGTCCAGAGAGTGCACTGGCACCACTGGGTATGCACTGCAGTGAGTCCTGACAGTGCACTGGCACCACCGGGGATTCACTGCAGTGAGTCCAGAGAGTGCACTGGCACCACTGGGGATGCAGTGCAGTGAGTCCAGAGAGTGCAGTGGCACCACTGGGGATGCAGCGCAGTGACTCTAGAGAGTGCACAGGCACCACTGGGGATGCACTGCAGTGGGTCCAGAGAGTGCACTGGCACCACTGGATATGCACTGCAGTGGGTCCAGAGAGTGCACTGGCACCACTGGGGATGCAGCGCAGTGACTACAGAGAGGGCACTGGCACCACTGGAGATGCAGTGACGTGAGTCCAGAGAGGGCACTTGCACCACTGGGGATACAATGCAGAGGGTCCAGAGAGTGCACTGGCACCACTGGAGATGCACTGCAGTGAGTCCAGAGAGTGCACTGGCACCACTGGGGATGCAGTGCTGTTAGTGCAGAGAGTGCACTAGCACAACAGGGGATGCACTGCAGTGAGTCCAGAGAGTGCCCTGGCACCACTGGGGATGCAGTGCAGTGACTATAGAGAGTGCACTGGCACCACCAGAGATTCACTGCAGTGAGTCCAGAGAGTGCACTGGCACCACTGGGGATGCAGCGCAGTGAGTCCAGAGAGTGCACTGGCACCTCAGGAGCTGCACTGCAGTGAGTCTAGAGAGTGCACTGGCCCCACTGGGGATGCACTGCAGTGAGTCCAGAGAGTGCACTGGCACCACTGGGGATGCACTGCAGTGAGTCCAGAGAGTGCACTGGCACCACTGGGGATGCAGTGCAGTGAGTCCAGAGAGTGCACTGCACCACTGGGGATGCAGTGCAGTGAGTCCAGAGAGTGCAGTGGCACCACTGGGGATGCACTCCAGTGAGTCCAGAGAGTGCACTGGCACCACTGGGATGCACTCCAGTGAGTCCACAGAGTGCACTGGCACCACTGGGGATAGAGTGCAGTGAGTCCAGAGAGTGCACTGGCACCACTGGGGATGCACTGCAGTGAGTCCAGAGAGTGCACTGGCACCACTGGGGCTGCACTGCAGTGAGTCCAGAGAGTGCACTGGCACTACTGGGGATGCACCCCGGTGAGTCCAGAGAGTGCAGTGGAGCCACTGGGGATGCACTGCAGTGACTCCAGAGAGTGCACTGGCACCACTTCGGATGCACCCAGGTGAGTCCAAAGAGTGCAGTGGCACCACTGGTGATGCAGTGCAGTGAGTCCGGAGAGTGCACTGGCAACACTGGGGATCCACTGCAGTGATTCCAGAGAGTGCACTGGCACCAGTGGGGATGCAGTGCTGAGAGTGCAGAGAGTGCACTAGCACAACAGGGGATGCACTGTAGTGAGTCCAGAGAGTGCCCTGGCACCACTGGGGATGCAGTGCAGTGACTATAGAGAGTGCACTGGCACCACCAGGGATTCACTGCAGTGAGTCCAGAGAGTGCACTGGCACCACTGGGGATGCAGCGCAGTGAGTCCAGAGAGTGCACTGGCACCTCAGGAGCTGCACTGCAGTGAGTCTAGAGAGTGCACTGGCCCCACTGGGGATGCACTGCAGTGAGTCCAGAGAGTGCACTGGCACCACTGGGGATGCAGTTCAGTGAGTCCAGAGAGTGCACTGGCACCACAGGGGATGCAGTGCAGTGAGTCCAGAGAGTGCACTGCACCACTGGGGATGCAGTGCAGTGAGTCCAGAGAGTGCAGTGGCACCACTGGGGATGCACTCCAGTGAGTCCAGAGAGTGCACTGGCACCACTGGGATGCACTCCAGTGAGTCCACAGAGTGCACTGGCACCACTGGGGATAGAGTGCAGTGAGTCCAGAGAGTGCACTGGCACCACTGGGGATGCACTGCAGTGAGTCCAGAGAGTGCACTGGCACCACTGGGGCTGCACTGCAGTGAGTCCAGAGAGTGCACTGGCACCACTGGGGATGCACCCCGGTGAGTATAGAGAGTGCAGTGGAGCCACTGGGGATGCACTGCAGTGACTCCAGAGAGTGCACTGGCACCACTTCGGATGCACCCAAGTGAGTCCAAAGAGTGCAGTGGCACCACTGGTGATGCAGTGCAGTGAGTCCAGAGAGTGCACTGGCACCACTGGGGATGCACTGCAGTGAGTCCAGACACTACACTGGCACCACTGGGGATGCAGTGCAGTGAGTCCAAAGAGTGCACTGGCACCACAGGGGATGCAGTGCAATGAGTCCAGAGAGTGCACTGGCACCACTGGGGATGCACTGCAGTGAGTCCAGAGAGTGCACTGGCACCACTGGGGATGCACTGCAGTGAGTCCAGAGAGTGCACTGGCCCCACTGGGGCTGCACTGCGGTGAGTCCAGAGAGTGCACTGGCACAACGGTGGATGCACTGCAGTGAGTCCAGAGAGTGCACTGGTACCACTGGGGATACACTGCAGTGACTCCAGATTGCGCACTGGCACCACTGGGGATGCAGCGCAGTGAGTCCAGAGAGTGCACTGGCACCAGTGGGGATGCACTGCAGTGAGTCCAGAGAGTGCACTGGCACACCTGGGGATGCAGTGCAGTGAGTCCAGAGAGCCACTGTCACCACTGGGGATGCACTGCAGTGAGTCCAGAGAGTGCACTGGCACCACTGGTGATGCAGTGCAGTGAGTCCAGAGAGTGCACTGTCACCACTGGGAATGCAGCGCAGTGACTACAGAGAGTGCACTGGCACCACTGGGGATGTACTGCAGTGAGACCAGAGAGTACACTGGCACCAGTGGGGATGCACTGCAGTGGGTCCAGAGAGTGCCCTGGCACCACTGGAGATGCACTGCAGTGACTCCAGACAGTGCACTGGCACCACTGGAGATGCAGTGCAGTGACTCCAGATTGTGCACTGGCAACACTGGGTATGCAGTGCAGTGAGTCCAGAGAGTGCACTGTCACCACTGGTGACGCAGCGCAGTGACTACAGAGAGTGCACTGGCACCACTGGGGATGCACTGCAGTGAGTTCAGAGAGTGCACTGGCACCACTGGGGATTCACTGCAGTGAGTCCAGAGAGTGCACTGGCACCACTGGGGATGCAGTGCAGTGAGTCCGGAGAGTGCACTGGCACCACTGGGGATGCACTGCAGTGAGCCCAGAGAGTGCACTGGCACCACTGGGGATGCACTGCAGTGAGTCCAGAGAGTGCACTGGCACAACTGTGGATGCACTGCAGTGATTCCAGAGAGTGCACTGGCACCACTGGGGATTCACTGCAGTGAGTCCAGAGAGTGCACTGGCACCACTGGGGATGCAGCGCAGTGACTCCAGAGAGTGCACTGGCACCACAGGGGATGCAGTGCTGTGAGTCCAGAGAGTGCACTGGCACCACTGGGGATGCAGTGCAGTGAGTCCAGAGAGTGCACTGGCACCACTGGGGATGCAGTGCAGTGAGTCCAGAGAGTGCAGTGGCACCACTGGGGATGCAGTGCAGTGAGTCCAGAGAGTGCACTGGCACCACTGGGATGCAATGCAGTGAGTCCACAGAGTGCACTGGCACCACTGGGGATACACTGCAGTGACTCCAGATTGTGCACTGGCACCACTGGGGATGCAGCGCAGTGAGTCTAGAGAGAGCACAGGCACCACTGGGGATGCAGTGCAGTGGGTCCAGAGAGTGCACTGGCACCACTGGATATGCACTGCAGTGAGTCCAGAGAGTGCACTGGCACCACTGGGGATGCAGCGCAGTGACTACAGAGAGGGCACTGGCACCACTGGAGATGCAGTGCAGTGAGTCCAGAGAGGGCACTTGCACCACTGGGGATACAATGCAGAGGGTCCAGAGAGTGCACTGGCACCACTGGAGATGCACTGCAGTGAGTCCAGAGAGTGTACTGGCACCACTGGGGATGCAGTTCAGTGAGTCCAGAGAGTGCACTGGCACCACTGGGGATTCACTGCAGTGAGTCCAGAGAGTGCACTGGCACCACTGGGGATGCAGCGCAGTGAGTCCAGAGAATGCACTGGCAACACTGGGGATGCAGCGCAGTGACTATAGAGAGTGCACTGGCACCACTGGGGATGCACTGCAGTGAGTCCAGAGAGGGCACTGGCACCAGTGGGGATGCAGTGCAGTGGGTCCAGAGAGTGCCCTGGCACCACTGGAGATGCACTGCAGTGACTCCAGACAGTGCACAGGCACCACTGGAGATGCAGTGCAGTGACTCCAGATTGTGCTCTGGCAACACTGGGGATGCAGCGCAGTGAGTCCAGAGAGTGCACTGTCACCACTGGGGATGCAGCGCAGTGACTACACAGAGTCCCTTGGCACCACTGGGGATGCAGTGCAGTGAGTCCAGAGAGAGCACTGGCACAACTGTGGATGCACTGCAGTGAGTCCAGAGAGTGCACTGGCACCACTGGGGATGCAGCGCAGTGACTCCAGAGAGTGCACAGGCACCACAGGGGATTCAGTGCTGTGAGTGCAGAGAGTGCACTGGCACCAGTGGGGATGCACTGCAGTGGGTCCAGAGAGTGCCCTGGCGCCACTGGGGATGCAGTGCAGTGAGTTAGGAGAGTGCACTGGCACCAGTGGGGGTGCACTGCAGTGAGTCCAGAGAGTGCACTGGCACCACTGGGGATGCAGTGCAGTGAGTCCAGAGAGTGCACTGGCACCACTGGGGATGCAGTGCAGTGAGTCCAGAGAGTGCAGTAGCACCACTGGGGATGCAGTGCAGTGAGTCCAGAGAGTGCACTGGCACCACTGGGGATGCAGTGCAGTGAGTCCAGAGAGTGCACTGACACCACTGGGGATGCAGTGCAGTGAGTCCAGAGAGTGCAGTGGCACCACTGGGGATGCACTGCAGTGAGTCCAGAGAGTGCACTGGCACCACTGGGGATGCACTGCAGTGAGTCCAGAGAGTGCACTGGCACCACTGGGGATGCTGTGCAGTGAGTCCAGAGAGTGCACTGGCAGCACTGTGGATGCACTGCAGTGACTCCAGAGCGTGCACTGGCACCACTGGGGATGCACCCCAGTGAGTCCAGAGAGTGCACTGGCACCACTGGGGATGCAGTGCAGTGAGTCCAGAGACTACACTGGCACCACTGGGGATGCAGTGCAGTGAGTCCAAAGAGTGCACTGGCACCACAGGGGATGCAGTGCAATGAGTCCAGAGAGTGCACTGGCACCACTGGGGATGCACTGCAGTGAGTCCAGAGAGTGCACTGGCACCACCGGGGATTCACTGCAGTGAGTCCAGAGAGTGCACTGGCACCACTGGGGATGCACTGCAGTGATTCCAGAGAGTGCACTGGCACCACTGGGGATTCACTGCAGTGAGTCCAGAGAGTGCACTGGCACCACTGGGGATGCAGCGCAGTGACTCCAGAGAGTGCACTGGCACCACAGGGGATGCAGTGCTGTGAGTGCAGAGAGTGCACTAGCACAACAGGGGATGCACTGCAGTGACTCCAGAGAGTGCACTGGCACAACAAGGGATGCACTGCAGTGAGTCCAGAGACTACACTGGCACCACTGGGGATGCAGTGCAGTGAGTCCAGAGAGTGCACTGGCAACACTGGGGATGCACTGCAGTGAGTCCAGAGAGTGCACTGGCACCACTGGGGATGCACTGCAGTGAGTCCAGAGAGTGCACTGGCACCACTGGGGATGCAGTTCAGTGATCCAGGGAGTGCACTGGCAACACTGGGGTTGCACTGCAGTGAGTCCAGAGAGTGCACTGGCACCACCGGAGAATCACTGCAGTTAGTCCAGAGAGTGCACTGGCACCACTGGGGATGCAGTGCAGTGAGTCCAGAGAGTGCACTGGCACCTCAGGGGCTGCACTGCAGTGAGTCCAGTGAGTGCACTGGCACCACTGGGGATGCAGCGCAGTGAGTCCAGAGAGTGCACTGGCACCACTGGGGATGCAGTGCAGTGAGTCCAGAGAGTGCACTGGCACCAGTGGGGATGCAGTGCAGTGGGTCCAGAGAGTGCCCTGGCACCACTGGAGATGCACTGCAGTGACTCCAGATTGTGCACTGGCAACACTGGGGATGCAGCGCAGTGAGTCCAGAGAGTGCACTGTCACCACTGGGGATGCAGCGCAGTGACTACAGAGAGTGCACTGGCACCACTGGGGATGCACTGCAGTGAGTTCAGAGAGTGCACTGGCACCACTGGGGATTCACTGCAGTGAGTCTAGAGAGTGCACTGGCACCACTGGGGATGCAGTGCAGTGAGTCCGGAGAGTGCACTGGCAACACTGGTGATGCACTGCAGTGAGTCCAGATAGTGCACTGGCACCACTGGGGATGCACTGCAGTGACTCCAGAGAGTGCCCTGGCGCCACTGGGGATGCAGTGCAGTGAGTTAGGAGAGTGCACAGGCACCACTGGGGATGCACTGCAGTGAGTCCAGAGAGTGCACTGGCACCACTGGGGATGCAGTGCCGTGAGTCCAGAGAGTGCACTGGCACCACCGGAGATTCACTGCAGTGAGTCCAGAGAGTGCACTGGCACCACTGGGGATGCAGTGCAGTGAGTCCAGAGAGTGCACTGGCATCACTGGGGATGCAGTGCAGTGAGTCCAGAGAGTGCACTGGCACCACTGGGATGCAATGCAGTGAGTCCACAGAGTGCACTGGCACCACTGGGGATACACTGCAGTGACTCCAGATTGTGCACTGGCACCACTGGGGATGCAGCGCAGTGAGTCTAGAGAGTGCACAGGCACCACTGGGGATGCACTGCAGTGGGTCCAGAGAGTGCACTGGCACCACTGGATATGCACTGCAGTGGGTCCAGAGAGTGCACTGGCACCACTGGGGATGCAGCGCAGTGACTACAGAGAGGGCACTGGCACCACTGGAGATGCAGTGCAGTGAGTCCAGAGAGGGCACTTGCACCACTGGGGATACAATGCTGAGGGTCCAGAGAGTGCACTGGCACCACTGGAGATGCACTGCAGTGAGTCCAGAGAGTGCACTGGCACCACTGGGGATGCAGTGCAGTGAGTCCGGAGAGTGCACTGGCAACACTGTGGATGCACTGCAGTGACTCCAGAGAGTGCCCTGGCACCACTGGGGATGCAGTGCAGTGACTATAGAGAGTGCGCTTGCACCACCGGGGATTCACTGCAGTGAGTCCAGAGAGTGCACTGGCACCACTGGGGATGCAGCGCAGTGAGTCCAGAGAGTGCACTGGCACCTCAGGAGCTGCACTGCAGTGAGTCTAGAGAGTGCACTGGCCCCACTGGGGATGCACTGCAGTGAGTCCAGAGAGTGCACTGGCACCACTGGGGATGCACTGCAGTGAGTCCAGAGAGTGCACTGGCACCACTGGGGATGCAGTGCAGTGAGTCCAGAGAGTGCACTGGCACCACTGGGGATGCACTGCAGTGAGTCCAGAGAGTGCACTGGCACCACTGGGGATGCTGTGCAGTGAGTCCAGAGAGTGCAGTGGCGCCACTGGGGATGCAGTGCAGTGACTCCAGAGAGTGCACTGGCACCACTTCGGATGCACCAGGTGAGTCCAAAGAGTGCAGTGGCACCACTGGGGATGCAGTGCAGTGAGTCCAGAGAGTGCACTGGCACCAGTGGGTATGCACTGCAGTGAGTCCAGAGACTACACTGGCTCCACTGGGGATGCAGTGCAGTGAGTCCAAAGAGTGCACTGGCACCACAGGGGATGCAGTGCAATGAGTCCAGAGAGTGCACTGGCACCACTGGGGATGCACTGCAGTGAGTCCAGAGAGTGCACTGGCACCACTGGGGATGCACTGCAGTGAGTCCAGAGAGTGCACTGGCAGCACTGGGGCTGCACTGCAGTGAGTCCAGAGAGTGCACTGGCACAACTGTGGATGCACTGCAGTGAGTCCAGAGAGTGCACTGGTACCACTGGGGATACACTGCAGTGACTCCAGATTGCGCACTGGCACCACTGGGGATGCAGCGCAGTGAGTCCAGAGAGTGCACTGGCACAACAAGGGATGCACTGCAGTGACTCCAGATTGTGCACTGGCACCACTGGGGATGCAGCGCAGTGAGTGCAGAGAGTGCACTGGCACCACTGGTGATGCAGTGCAGTGAGTCCAGAGAATGCACTGGCACCACTGGGGATGCAGCAGAGTGACTACAAAGATTGCATTGGCACCACTGGGGATGTACTGCAGTGAGACCAGAGAGTGCACTGGCACCAGTGGGGATGCACTGCAGTGGGTCCAGAGAGTGCCCTGGCACCACTGGAGATGCACTGCAGTGAGTCCAGAGAGTGCAGTGGCACCACTGGAGATGCAGTGCAGTGACTCCAGATTGTGCACTGGCAACACTGGGGATGCAGTGCAGTGAGTCCAGAGAGTGCACTGTCACCACTGGGGACGCAGCGCAGTGACTACAGAGAGTGCACTGGAACCACTGGGGATGCACTGCAGTGAGTTCAGAGAGTGCACTGGCACCACTGGGGATTCACTGCAGTGAGTCCAGAGAGTGCACTGGCACCACTGGGGATGCAGTGCAGTGAGTCCGGAGAGTGCACTGGCAACACTGGGGATGCACTGCAGTGAGTCCAGAGAGTGCACTGGCACCACTGGGGATGCACTGCAGTGAGTCCAGAGAGTGCACTGGCAACACTGGGGATGCAGTGCAGTGAGTCCAGAGAGTGCACTGGTACAACTGTGGATGCACTGCAGTGATTCCAGAGAGTGCACTGGCACCACTGGGGATTCGCTGCAGTGAGTCCAGAGAGTGCACTGGCACCACTGGGAATGCAGTGCAGTGAGTCCAGAGAGTGCACTGGCACCACTGGGGATGCAGTGCAGTGAGTGCAGAGAGTGCACTGGCACCAGTGGGGATGCAGTGCAGTGGGTCCAGAGAGTGCCCTGGCACCACTGGAGATGCACTGCAGTTACTCCAGAGAGTGCACTGGCACCAGTGGGGGTGCACTGCAGTGAGTCCAGATTGTGCACTGGCAACACTGGGGATGCAGCGCAGTGAGTCCAGAGAGTGCACTGTCACCACTGGGGATGCAGCGCAGTGACTACAGAGAGTGCACTGGCACCACTGGGGATTCACTGCAGTGAGTCTAGAGAGTGCACTGGCACCACTGGGGATGCAGTGCAGTGAGTCCGGAGAGTGCACTGGCACCACTGGGGATGCACTGCAGGGAGTCCAGAGAGTGCTTTGGCACCACTGGGGATGCACTGCAGTGAGTCCAGAGAGTGCACTGGCACAACTGTGGATGCACTGCAGTGATTCCAGAGAGTGCACTGGCACCACTGGGGATTGACTGCAGTGAGTCCAGAGAGTGCACTGGCACCACTGGGGATGCAGCGCAGTGACTCCAGAGAATGCACAGGCACCACAGGGGATGCAGTGCTGTGAGTGCAGAGATTGCACTAGCACAACAGGGGATGCACTGCAGTGACTCCAGAGAGTGCCCTGGCGCCACTGGGGATGCAGTGCAGTGAGTCCAGAGAGTGCACTGGCACCACTGGGGATGCAGTGCAGTGAGTCCAGAGAGCCACTGTCACCACTGGGGATGCACTGCAGTGAGTCCAGAGAGTGCACTGGCACCACTGGGGATGCAGTGCAGTGAGTCCAGAGAGTGCACTGTCACCACTGGGGATGCAGCGCAGTGACTACAGAGAGTGCACTGGCACCACTGGAGATGCAAAACAGTGAGTCCAGAGAGTGTACTGGCACACTGGGGATGCACTGCAGTGAGTCCAGAGAGTGCACTGGCACCACTGGGGATGCAGTGCAGTGAGTCCAGAGAGTGCACTGTCACCACTGGGGATGCAGCACAGTGAGTCCAGAGAGTGCACTGGCACAACTGTGGATGCACTGCATTGATTCCAGAGAGTGCACTGGCACCACTGGGGATTCACTGCAGTGAGTCCAGAGAGTGCACTGGCACCACTGGGGATGCAGCGCAGTGACTCCAGAGAGTGCACTGGCACCACTGGGGATGCAGTGCAGTGACTCCAGAGAGTGCCCTGGCACCACTGGGGATGCAGTGCAGTGAGTGCAGAGAGTGCACTGGTAACACTGGGGATGCAGTGCAGTGAGTCCAGAGAGTGCACTGGCACCACTGGGGATGCAGTGCAGCGAGTCCAGAGAGTGCACTGGCACCACTGGGGATGCAGTTCAGTGAGTCCAGGGAGTGCACTGGCAACACTGGGGATGCACTGCAGTGAGTCCAGAGAGTGCACTGGCACCACCGGAGATTCACTGCAGTGAGTCCAGAGAGTGCACTGGCACCACTGGGGATGCAGTGCAGTGAGTCCAGAGAGTGCACTGGTACCTCAGGGGCTGCACTGCAGTGAGTCCAGAGAGTGCACTGGCACCACTGGGGATGCAGCGCAGTGAGTCCAGAGAGTGCACTGGCACCACTGGGGATGCAGTGCAGTGAGTCCAGAGAGTGCACTGGCACCAGTGGGGATGCAGTGCAGTGGGTCCAGAGAGTGCCCGGGAACCACTGGAGATGCACTGCAGTGAGTCCAGAGAGTGCACTGGCACCACTGGAGATGCAGTGCAGTGACTCCAGATTGTGCACTGGCAACACTGGGGATGCAGTGCAGTGAGTCCAGAGAGTGCACTGTCACCACTGGGGAGGCAGCGCAGTGACTACAGAGAGTGCACTGGCACCACTGGGAATGCTGTGCAGTGAGTTCAGAGAGTGCACTGGCACCACTGGGGATTCACTGCAGTGCGTCTAGAGAGTGCACTGGCACCACTGGTGATGCAGTGCAGTGAGTCCGGAGAGTGCACTGGCAACACTGGGGATGCACTGCAGTGAGTCCGGAGAGTGCACTGGCAACACTGGGGATGCACTGCAGTGAGTCCAGAGAGTGCACTGGCACCACTGGGGATGCAGTGCAGTGAGTCCAGAGAGAGCACTGGCACAACTGTGGATGCACTGCAGTGAGTCCAGAGAGTGCACTGGCACCACTGGGGATGCAGCGCTGTGACTCCAGAGAGTGCACAGGCACCACAGGGGATTCAGTGCTGTGAGTGCAGAGAGTGCACTGGCACCAGTGGGGATGCACTGCAGTGGGTCCAGAGAGTGCCCTGGCGCCACTGGGGATGCAGTGCAGTGAGTTAGGAGAGTGCACTGGCACCACTGGGGATGCACTGCAGTGAGTCCAGAGAGTGCACTGGCACCACTGGGGATGCAGTGCAGTGAGTCCAGAGAGTGCACTGGCACCACTGGGGATGCAGTGCAGTGAGTCCAGAGAGTGCAGTAGCACCACTGGGGATGCAGTGCAGTGAGTCCAGAGAGTGCACTGGCACCACTGGGGATGCACTCCAGTGAGTCCAGAGAGTGCACTGACACCACTGGGGATGCAGTGCAGTGAGTCCAGAGAGTGCAGTGGCACCACTGGGGATGCACTGCAGTGAGTCCAGAGAGTGCACTGGCACCACTGGGGATGCACTGCAGTGAGTCCAGAGAGTGCACTGGCACCACTGGGGATGCTGTGCAGTGAGTCCAGAGAGTGCACTGGCAGCACTGTGGATGCACTGCAGTGACTCCAGAGCGTGCACTGGCACCACTGGGGATGCAGTGCAGTGAGCTCAGAGAGTGCACTGGCACCACTGGGGATGCAGTGCAGTGAGTCCAGAGAGTGCACTGGCACCACATCGGATGCACTGCAGTGAGTCCAGAGACTACACTGGCACCACTGGGGATACAGTGCAGTGAGTCCAAAGAGTGCACTGGCACCACAGGTGATGCAGTGCAATGAGTCCAGAGAGTGCACTGGCACCACTGGGGATGCACTGCAGTGAGTCCAGAGAGTGCACTGGCACCACCGGGGATTCACTGCAGTGAGTCCAGAGAGTGCACTGGCACCACTGGGGATGCACTGCAGTGATTCCAGAGAGTGCACTGGCACCACTGGGGATTCACTGCAGTGAGTCCAGAGAGTGCACTGGCACCACTGGGGATGCAGCGCAGTGACTCCAGAGAGTGCACTGGCACCACAGGGGATGCAGTGCTGTGAGTGCAGAGAGTGCACTAGCACAACAGGGGATGCACTGCAGTGACTCCAGAGAGTGCACTGGCACAACAAGGGATGCACTGCAGTGAGTCCAGAGACTACACTGGCACCACTGGGGATGCAGTGCAGTGAGTGCAGAGAGTGCACTGGCAACACTGGGGATGCACTGCAGTGAGTCCAGAGAGTGCACTGGCACCACTGGGGATGCACTGCAGTGAGTCCAGAGAGTGCACTGGCACCACTGGGGATGCAGTTCAGTGATCCAGGGAGTGCACTGGCAACACTGGGGTTGCACTGCAGTGAGTCCAGAGAGTGCACTGGCACCACCGGAGAATCACTGCAGTTAGTCCAGAGAGTGCACTGGCACCACTGGGGATGCAGTGCAGTGAGTCCAGAGAGTGCACTGGCACCTCAGGGGCTGCACTGCAGTGAGTCCAGTGAGTGCACTGGCACCACTGGGGATGCAGCGCAGTGAGTCCAGAGAGTGCACTGGCACCACTGGGGATGCAGTGCAGTGAGTCCAGAGAGTGCACTGGCACCAGTGGGGATGCAGTGCAGTGGGTCCAGAGAGTGCCCTGGCACCACTGGAGATGCACTGCAGTGACTCCAGATTGTGCACTGGCAACACTGGGGATGCAGCGCAGTGAGTCCAGAGAGTGCACTGGCACCACTGGGGATGCACTGCAGTGAGTTCAGAGAGTGCACTGGCACCACTGGGGATTCACTGCAGTGAGTCTAGAGAATGCACTGGCACCACTGGGGATGCAGTGCAGTGAGTCCGGAGAGTGCACTGGCAACACTGGTGATGCACTGCAGTGAGTCCAGAGAGTGCACTGGCACCACTGGGGATGCACTGCAGTGACTCCAGAGAGTGCCCTGGCGCCACTGGGGATGCAGTGCAGTGAGTTAGGAGAGTGCACAGGCACCACTGGGGATGCACTGCAGTGAGTCCAGAGAGTGCACTGGCACCACTGGGGATGCAGTGCCGTGAGTCCAGAGAGTGCACTGGCACCACCGGAGATTCACTGCAGTGAGTCCAGAGAGTGCACTGGCACCACTGGGGATGCAGTGCAGTGAGTCCAGAGAGTGCACTGGTACCTCAGGGGCTGCACTGCAGTGAGTCCAGAGAGTGCACTGGCACCACTGGGGATGCAGCGCAGTGAGTCCAGAGAGTGCTCTGGCACCACTGGGGATGCAGTGCAGTGAGTCCAGAGAGTGCACTGGCACCAGTGGGGATGCAGTGCAGTGGGTCCAGAGAGTGCCCGGGAACCACTGGAGATGCACTGCAGTGAGTCCAGAGAGTGCACTGGCACCACTGGAGATGCAGTGCAGTGACTCCAGATTGTGCACTGGCAACACTGGGGATGCAGTGCAGTGAGTCCAGAGAGTGCACTGTTACCACTGGGGAGGCAGCGCAGTGACTACAGAGAGTGCACTGGCACCACTGGGAATGCTGTGCAGTGAGTTCAGAGAGTGCACTGGCACCACTGGGGATTCACTGCAGTGCGTCTAGAGAGTGCACTGGCACCACTGGTGATGCAGTGCAGTGAGTCCGGAGAGTGCACTGGCAACACTGGGGATGCACTGCAGTGAGTCCAGAGAGTGCACTGGCACCACTGGGGATGCACTGCAGTGATTCCAGAGAGTGCACTGGCACCACTGGGGATTCATTGCAGTGAGTCCAGAGAGTGCACTGGCACCACTGGGGATGCAGCGCAGTGACTCCGGAGAGTGCACAGGCACCACAGGGGATGCAGTGCTGTGAGTGCAGAGAGTGCACTGGCACCAGTGGGGATGCACTGCAGTGGGTCCAGACAGTGCACTGGCACCACTGGGGATGCATTGCAGTGAGTCAAAAGAGTTCACTGGCACCACTGGGGATGCAGTGCAGTGAGTCCAGAGAGTGTACTGCACCACTGGGGATGCACTGCAGTGAGTCCAGAGAGTGCAGTAGCACTACTGGGGATGCAGTGCAGTGAGTCCAGAGAGTGCAGTGGCACCACTGGGGATGCACTGCAGTGAGTCCAGAGAGTGCACTGGCACCACTGGGGATGCACTGCAGTGAGTCCAGAGAGTGCACTGGCACCACTGGGGATGCAATCCAGTGAGTCTAGAGAGTGCACTGACACCACTGGGGATGCAGTGCAGTGAGTCCAGAGAGTGCAGTGGCACCACTGGGGATGCACTGCAGTGAGTCCAGAGAGTGCACTGGCACCACTGGGGATGCACTGCAGTGAGTCCAGAGAGTGCACTGGCACCACTGGGGATGCTGTGCAGTGAGTCCAGAGAGTGCACTGGCAGCACTGTGGATGCACTGCAGTGACTCCAGAGCGTGCACTGGCAGCACTGGGGATGCTGTGCAGTGAGTCCAGAGAGTGCACTGGCAGCACTGCGGATGCACTGCAGTGACTCCAGAGAGTGCACTGGCACCACTGGGGATTCACTGCAGTGAGTCCAGAGAGTGCACTGGCACCACTGGGGATGCAGCGCAGTGACTCCAGAGAGTGCACTGGCACCACAGGGGATGCAGTGCAATGAGTCCAGAGAGTGCACTGGCACCACTGGGGATGCACTGCAGTGAGTCCAGAGAGTGCACTGGCACCACCGGGGATTCACTGCAGTGAGTCCAGAGAGTGCACTGGCACCACTGGGGATGCACTGCAGTGATTCCAGAGAGTGCACTGGCACCACTGGGGATTCACTGCAGTGAGTCCAGAGAGTGCACTGGCACCACTGGGGATGCAGCGCAGTGACTCCAGAGAGTGCACTGGCACCACAGGGGATGCAGTGCTGTGAGTGCAGAGAGTGCACTAGCACAACAGGGGATGCACTGCAGTGACTCCAGAGAGTGCACTGGCACAACAAGGGATGCACTGCAGTGAGTCCAGAGACTACACTGGCACCACTGGGGATGCAGTGCAGTGAGTGCAGAGAGTGCACTGGCAACACTGGGGATGCACTGCAGTGAGTCCGGAGAGTGCACTGGCACCACTGGGGATGCACTGCAGTGAGTCCAGAGAGTGCACTGGCACCACTGGGGATGCAGTTCAGTGATCCAGGGAGTGCACTGGCAACACTGGGGTTGCACTGCAGTGAGTCCAGAGAGTGCACTGGCACCACCGGAGAATCACTGCAGTTAGTCCAGAGAGTGCACTGGCACCACTGGGGATGCAGTGCAGTGAGTCCAGAGAGTGCACTGGCACCTCAGGGGCTGCACTGCAGTGAGTCCAGTGAGTGCACTGGCACCACTGGGGATGCAGCGCAGTGAGTCCAGAGAGTGCACTGGCACCACTGGGGATGCAGTGCAGTGAGTCCAGAGAGTGCACTGGCACCAGTGGGGATGCAGTGCAGTGGGTCCAGAGAGTACCCTGGCACCACTGGAGATGCACTGCAGTGACTCCAGATTGTGCACTGGCAACACTGGGGATGCAGCGCAGTGAGTCCAGAGAGTGCACTGTCACCACTGGGGATGCAGCGCAGTGACTACAGAGAGTGCACTGGCACCACTGGGGATGCACTGCAGTGAGTTCAGAGAGTGCACTGGCACCACTGGGGATTCACTGCAGTGAGTCTAGAGAGTGCACTGGCACCACTGGGGATGCAGTGCAGTGAGTCCGGAGAGTGCACTGGCAACACTGGTGATGCACTGCAGTGAGTCCAGAGAGTGCACTGGCACCACTGGGGATGCACTGCAGTGACTCCAGAGAGTGCCCTGGCGCCACTGGGGATGCAGTGCAGTGAGTTAGGAGAGTGCACAGGCACCACTGGGGATGCACTGCAGTGAGTCCAGAGAGTGCACTGGCACCACTGGGGATGCAGTGCAGTGAGTCCAGAGAGTGCAGTGGCACCACTGGGGATGCAGTGCAGTGAGTCCAGAGAGTGCACTGCACCACTGGGGATGCACTGCAGTGAGTCCAGAGAGTGCAGTGGCACCACTGGGGATGCAGTGCAGTGAGTCCAGAGAGTGCACTGGCACCACTGGGGATGCACTCCAGTGAGTCCAGAGAGTGCACTGGCACCACTGGGGATGCACTGCAGTGAGTCCAGAGAGTGCACTGGCACCACTGGGGATGCTGTGCAGTGAGTCCAGAGAGTGCACTGGCACCACTGGGGATGCAGTGCAGTGACTCCAGAGAGTGCACTGGCACCACTGGGGATGCACCCCGGTGAGTCCAGAGAGTGCACTGGCACCACTGGGGATGCAGTGCAGTGAGTCCAGAGAGTGCACTGGCACCACTGGGGATGCACTGCAGTGAGTCCAGAGACTACACTGGCACCACTGGGGATGCAGTGCAGTGAGTCCAAAGAGTGCACTGGCACCACAGGGGATGCAGTGCAATGAGTCCAGAGAGTGCACTGGCACCACTGGGGATGCACTGGAGTGAGTCCAGAGAGTGCACTGGCACCACTGGGGATGCACTGCAGTGAGTCCAGAGAGTGCACTGGCACCACTGGGATGCAGTGCAGTGAGTCCACAGAGTGCACTGGCAACACTGGGGATACACTGCAGTCACTCCAGAGAGTGCACTGGCACCACTGGGGATGCACTGCAGTGAGTCCAGAGAGTGCACTGGCACCACTGGGGATGCAGTGCAGTGAGTCCAGAGAGCCACTGTCACCACTGGGGATGCAGTGCAGTGAGTCCAGAGAGTGCACTGGCACCACTGGGGATGCAGTGCAGTGAGTCCAGAGAGTGCACTGTCACCACTGGGGATGCAGCGCAGTGACTACAGAGAGTGCACTGGCACCACTGGCGATGCACTGCAGTGAGTCCAGAGAGTGTACTGGCACACTGGGGATGCACTGCAGTGAGTCCAGAGAGTGCACTGCCACCACTGGTGATGCAGTGCAGTGAGTCCAGAGAGTGCACTGGCACCACTGGGGATGCAGTGCAGTGAGTCCAGAGAGTGCACTGGCACCACTGGGGATGCAGTGCAGTGACTACAGAGAGTGCACTGGCACCACTGGGGATGCAGTGCAGTGAGTCCAGAGAGTGCAGTGGCACACTGGGGATGCACTGCAGTGAGTCCAGAGAGTGCGCTGCCACCACTGTTGATACAGTGCACTGAGTCCAGAGAGTGCACTGGCACCACTGGGGATGCAGCGCAGTGAGTCCAGAGAATGCACTGGCAACACTGGGGATGCAGCGCAGTGACTATAGAGAGTGCACTGGCACCACTGGGGATGCAGTGCAGTGAGTCCAGGGATTGCACTGGCACCAGTGGGGATGCACTGCAGTGGGTCCAGAGAGTGCCCTGGCACCACTGGAGATGCACTGCAGTGACTCCAGACAGTGCACTGGCGCCACTGGAGATGCAGTGCAGTGACTCCAGATTGTGCTCTGGCAACACTGGGGATGCAGCGCAGTGACTCCAGAGAGTGCACTGGCACCACTGGGGATGCAGCGCAGTGACTACAGAGAGTGCACTGGCACCACTGGGGATGCACTGCAGTGAGTTCAGAGAGTGCACTGGCACCACTGGGGATTCACTGCAGTGAGTCCAGAGAGTGCACTGGCACCACTGGGGATGCAGTGCAGTGAGTCCGGAGAGTGCACTGGCAACACTGGGGATGCACTGCAGTGAGTCCAGAGAGTGCACTGGCACCACTGGGGATGCACTGCAGTGAGTCCAGAGAGTGCACTGGCACCACTGGGAATGCAGTGCAGTGACTATAGAGAGTGCACTGGCACCACCGGGGATTCACTGCAGTGAGTCCAGAGAGTGCACTGGCACCACTGGGGATGCAGTGCAGTGAGTCCAGAGAGTGCAGTGGCACCACTGGGGATGCAGTGCCGTGAGTCCAGAGAGTGCACTGGCACCACTGGGTATGCACTGCAGTGAGTCCAGAGAGTGCACTGGCACCACTGGGGATGCAGTGCAGTGAGTCCAGACAGTGCACTGGCACCACTGGGGATGCACTGCAGTGAGTCCAGAGAGTGCACTGGCACCAACTGGGGATGCACTGCAGTGAGTCCAGAGAGTGCACTGGCACCACTGGGTATGCACTGCAGTGAGTCCTGACAGTGCACTGGCACCACCGGGGATTCACTGCAGTGAGTCCAGAGAGTGCACTGGCACCACTGGGGATGCAGTGCAGTGAGTCCAGAGAGTGCAGTGGCACCACTGGGGATGCAGCGCAGTGACTCTAGAGAGTGCACAGGCACCACTGGGGATGCACTGCAGTGGGTCCAGAGAGTGCACTGGCACCACTGGATATGCACTGCAGTGGGTCCAGAGAGTGCACTGGCACCACTGGGGATGCAGCGCAGTGACTACAGAGAGTGCACTGGCACCACTGGAGATGCAGTGACGTGAGTCCAGAGAGGGCACTTGCACCACTGGGGATACAATGCAGAGGGTCCAGAGAGTGCACTGGCACCACTGGAGATGCACTGCAGTGAGTCCAGAGAGTGCACTGGCACCACTGGGGATGCAGTGCTGTGAGTGCAGAGAGTGCACTAGCACAACAGGGGATGCACTGCAGTGAGTCCAGAGAGTGCCCTGGCACCACTGGGGATGCAGTGCAGTGACTATAGAGAGTGCACTGGCACCACTTCGGATGCACCCCGGTGAGTCCAGAGAGTGCAGTGGAGCCACTGGGGATGCACTGCAGTGACTCCAGAGAGTGCACTGGCACCACTTCGGATGCACCCAGGTGAGTCCAAAGAGTGCAGTGGCACCACTGGTGATGCAGTGCAGTGAGTCCGGAGAGTGCACTGGCAACACTGGGGATCCACTGCAGTGATTCCAGAGAGTGCACTGGCACCAGTGGGGATGCAGTGCTGTGAGTGCAGAGAGTGCACTAGCACAACAGGGGATGCACTGTAGTGAGTCCAGAGAGTTCCCTGGCACCACTGGGGATGCAGTGCAGTGACTATAGAGAGTGCACTGGCACCACCAGGGATTCACTGCAGTGAGTCCAGAGAGTGCACTGGCACCACTGGGGATGCAGCGCAGTGAGTCCAGAGAGTGCACTGGCACCTCAGGAGCTGCACTGCAGTGAGTCTAGAGAGTGCACTGGCCCCACTGGGGATGCACTGCAGTGAGTCCAGAGAGTGCACTGGCACCACTGGGGATGCAGTTCAGTGAGTCCAGAGAGTGCACTGGCACCACTGGGGATGCAGTGCAGTGAGTCCAGAGAGTGCACTGCACCACTGGGGATGCAGTGCAGTGAGTCCAGAGAGTGCAGTGGCACCACTGGGGATGCACTCCAGTGAGTCCAGAGAGTGCACTGGCACCACTGGATGCACTCCAGTGAGTCCACAGAGTGCACTGGCACCACTGGGGATAGAGTGCAGTGAGTCCAGAGAGTGCACTGGCACCACTGGGGATGCACTGCAGTGAGTCCAGAGAGTGCACTGGCACCACTGGGGCTGCACTGCAGTGAGTCCAGAGAGTGCACTGGCACCACTGGGGATGCACCCCGGTGAGTATAGAGAGTGCAGTGGAGCCACTGGGGATGCACTGCAGTGACTCCAGAGAGTGTACTGGCACCACTTCGGATGCACCCAAGTGAGTCCAAAGAGTGCAGTGGCACCACTGGTGATGCAGTGCAGTGAGTCCAGAGAGTGCACTGGCACCACTGGGGATGCACTGCAGTGAGTCCAGACACTACACTGGCACCACTGGGGATGCAGTGCAGTGAGTCCAAAGAGTGCACTGGCACCACAGGGGATGCAGTGCAATGAGTCCAGAGAGTGCACTGGCACCACTGGGGATGCACTGCAGTGAGTCCAGAGAGTGCACTGGCACCACTGGGGATGCACTGCAGTGAGTCCAGAGAGTGCACTGGCCCCACTGGGGCTGCACTGCGGTGAGTCCAGTGAGTGCACTGGCACAACGGTGGATGCACTGCAGTGAGTCCAGAGAGTGCACTGGTACCACTGGGGATACACTGCAGTGACTCCAGATTGCGCACTGGCACCACTGGGGATGCAGCGCAGTGAGTCCAGAGAGTGCACTGGCACCAGTGGGGATGCACTGCAGTGAGTCCAGAGAGTGCACTGGCACACCTGGGGATGCAGTGCAGTGAGTCCAGAGAGCCACTGTCACCACTGGGGATGCACTGCAGTGAGTCCAGAGAGTGCACTGGCACCACTGGTGATGCAGTGCAGTGAGTCCAGAGAGTGCACTGTCACCACTGGGAATGCAGCGCAGTGACTACAGAGAGTGCACTGGCACCACTGGGGATGTACTGCAGTGAGACCAGAGAGTACACTGGCACCAGTGGGGATGCACTGCAGTGGGTCCAGAGAGTGCCCTGGCACCACTGGAGATGCACTGCAGTGACTCCAGACAGTGCACTGGCACCACTGGAGATGCAGTGCAGTGACTCCAGATTGTGCACTGGCACCACTGGGGATGCACTGCAGTGAGTCCAGAGAGTGCACTGGCACCAACTGGGGATGCACTGCAGTGAGTCCAGAGAGTGCACTGGCACCACTGGGTATGCACTGCAGTGAGTCCTGACAGTGCACTGGCACCACCGGGGATTCACTGCAGTGAGTCCAGAGAGTGCACTGGCACCACTGGGGATGCAGTGCAGTGAGTCCAGAGAGTGCAGTGGCACCACTGGGGATGCAGCGCAGTGACTCTAGAGAGTGCACAGGCACCACTGGGGATGCACTGCAGTGGGTCCAGAGAGTGCACTGGCACCACTGGATATGCACTGCAGTGGGTCCAGAGAGTGCACTGGCACCACTGGGGATGCAGCGCAGTGACTACAGAGAGTGCACTGGCACCACTGGAGATGCAGTGACGTGAGTCCAGAGAGGGCACTTGCACCACTGGGGATACAATGCAGAGGGTCCAGAGAGTGCACTGGCACCACTGGAGATGCACTGCAGTGAGTCCAGAGAGTGCACTGGCACCACTGGGGATGCAGTGCTGTGAGTGCAGAGAGTGCACTAGCACAACAGGGGATGCACTGCAGTGAGTCCAGAGAGTGCCCTGGCACCACTGGGGATGCAGTGCAGTGACTATAGAGAGTGCACTGGCACCACTTCGGATGCACCCCGGTGAGTCCAGAGAGTGCAGTGGAGCCACTGGGGATGCACTGCAGTGACTCCAGAGAGTGCACTGGCACCACTTCGGATGCACCCAGGTGAGTCCAAAGAGTGCAGTGGCACCACTGGTGATGCAGTGCAGTGAGTCCGGAGAGTGCACTGGCAACACTGGGGATCCACTGCAGTGATTCCAGAGAGTGCACTGGCACCAGTGGGGATGCAGTGCTGTGAGTGCAGAGAGTGCACTAGCACAACAGGGGATGCACTGTAGTGAGTCCAGAGAGTTCCCTGGCACCACTGGGGATGCAGTGCAGTGACTATAGAGAGTGCACTGGCACCACCAGGGATTCACTGCAGTGAGTCCAGAGAGTGCACTGGCACCACTGGGGATGCAGCGCAGTGAGTCCAGAGAGTGCACTGGCACCTCAGGAGCTGCACTGCAGTGAGTCTAGAGAGTGCACTGGCCCCACTGGGGATGCACTGCAGTGAGTCCAGAGAGTGCACTGGCACCACTGGGGATGCAGTTCAGTGAGTCCAGAGAGTGCACTGGCACCACTGGGGATGCAGTGCAGTGAGTCCAGAGAGTGCACTGCACCACTGGGGATGCAGTGCAGTGAGTCCAGAGAGTGCAGTGGCACCACTGGGGATGCACTCCAGTGAGTCCAGAGAGTGCACTGGCACCACTGGATGCACTCCAGTGAGTCCACAGAGTGCACTGGCACCACTGGGGATAGAGTGCAGTGAGTCCAGAGAGTGCACTGGCACCACTGGGGATGCACTGCAGTGAGTCCAGAGAGTGCACTGGCACCACTGGGGCTGCACTGCAGTGAGTCCAGAGAGTGCACTGGCACCACTGGGGATGCACCCCGGTGAGTATAGAGAGTGCAGTGGAGCCACTGGGGATGCACTGCAGTGACTCCAGAGAGTGTACTGGCACCACTTCGGATGCACCCAAGTGAGTCCAAAGAGTGCAGTGGCACCACTGGTGATGCAGTGCAGTGAGTCCAGAGAGTGCACTGGCACCACTGGGGATGCACTGCAGTGAGTCCAGACACTACACTGGCACCACTGGGGATGCAGTGCAGTGAGTCCAAAGAGTGCACTGGCACCACAGGGGATGCAGTGCAATGAGTCCAGAGAGTGCACTGGCACCACTGGGGATGCACTGCAGTGAGTCCAGAGAGTGCACTGGCACCACTGGGGATGCACTGCAGTGAGTCCAGAGAGTGCACTGGCCCCACTGGGGCTGCACTGCGGTGAGTCCAGTGAGTGCACTGGCACAACGGTGGATGCACTGCAGTGAGTCCAGAGAGTGCACTGGTACCACTGGGGATACACTGCAGTGACTCCAGATTGCGCACTGGCACCACTGGGGATGCAGCGCAGTGAGTCCAGAGAGTGCACTGGCACCAGTGGGGATGCACTGCAGTGAGTCCAGAGAGTGCACTGGCACACCTGGGGATGCAGTGCAGTGAGTCCAGAGAGCCACTGTCACCACTGGGGATGCACTGCAGTGAGTCCAGAGAGTGCACTGGCACCACTGGTGATGCAGTGCAGTGAGTCCAGAGAGTGCACTGTCACCACTGGGAATGCAGCGCAGTGACTACAGAGAGTGCACTGGCACCACTGGGGATGTACTGCAGTGAGACCAGAGAGTACACTGGCACCAGTGGGGATGCACTGCAGTGGGTCCAGAGAGTGCCCTGGCACCACTGGAGATGCACTGCAGTGACTCCAGACAGTGCACTGGCACCACTGGAGATGCAGTGCAGTGACTCCAGATTGTGCACTGGCAACACTGGGTATGCAGTGCAGTGAGTCCAGAGAGTGCACTGTCACCACTGGTGACGCAGCGCAGTGACTACAGAGAGTGCACTGGCACCACTGGGGATGCACTGCAGTGAGTTCAGAGAGTGCACTGGCACCACTGGGGATTCACTGCAGTGAGTCCAGAGAGTGCACTGGCACCACTGGGGATGCAGTGCAGTGAGTCCGGAGAGTGCACTGGCACCACTGGGGATGCACTGCAGTGAGCCCAGAGAGTGCACTGGCACCACTGGGGATGCACTGCAGTGAGTCCAGAGAGTGCACTGGCACAACTGTGGATGCACTGCAGTGATTCCAGAGAGTGCACTGGCACCACTGGGGATTCACTGCAGTGAGTCCAGAGAGTGCACTGGCACCACTGGGGATGCAGCGCAGTGACTCCAGAGAGTGCACTGGCACCACAGGGGATTCAGTGCTGTGAGTCCAGAGAGTGCAGTGGCACCACTGGGGATGCAGTGCAGTGAGTCCAGAGAGGGCACTGGCACCACTGGGGATGCAGTGCAGTGAGTCCAGAGAGTGCACTGGCACCACTGGGGATGCAGTGCAGTGAGTCCAGAGAGTGCAGTGGCACCACTGGGGATGCAGTGCAGTGAGTCCAGAGAGTGCACTGGCACCACTGGGATGCAATGCAGTGAGTCCACAGAGTGCACTGGCACCACTGGGGATACACTGCAGTGACTCCAGATTGTGCACTGGCACCACTGGGGATGCAGCGCAGTGAGTCTAGAGAGAGCACAGGCACCACTGGGGATGCAGTGCAGTAGGTCCAGAGAGTGCACTGGCACCACTGGATATGCACTGCAGTGAGTCCAGAGAGTGCACTGGCACCACTGGGGATGCAGCGCAGTGACTACAGAGAGGGCACTGGCACCACTGGAGATGCAGTGCAGTGAGTCCAGAGAGGGCACTTGCACCACTGGGGATACAATGCAGAGGGTCCAGAGAGTGCACTGGCACCACTGGAGATGCACTGCAGTGAGTCCAGAGAGTGTACTGGCACCACTGGGGATGCAGTTCAGTGAGTCCAGAGAGTGCACTGGCACCACTGGGGATTCACTGCAGTGAGTCCAGAGAGTGCACTGGCACCACTGGGGATGCAGCGCAGTGAGTCCAGAGAATGCACTGGCAACACTGGGGATGCAGCGCAGTGACAATAGAGAGTGCACTGGCACCACTGGGGATGCACTGCAGTGAGTCCAGAGAGGGCACTGGCACCAGTGGGGATGCAGTGCAGTGGGTCCAGAGAGTGCCCTGGCACCACTGGAGATGCACTGCAGTGACTCCAGACAGTGCACAGGCACCACTGGAGATGCAGTGCAGTGACTCCAGATTGTGCTCTGGCAACACTGGGGATGCAGCGCAGTGAGTCCAGAGAGTGCACTGTCACCACTGGGGATGCAGCGCAGTGACTACACAGAGTCCCTTGGCACCACTGGGGATGCACTGCAGTGAGTCCGAAGAGTGCACTGGCACCACTGGGGATTCACTGCAGTGAGTCTAGAGAGTGCACTGTCACCACTGGGGATGCAGTGCAGTGAGTCCGGAGAGTGCACTGGCAACACTGGGGATGCACTGCAGTGAGTCCAGAGAGTGCACTGGCACAACTGTGGATGCACAACAGTGATTCCAGAGAGTGCACTGGCACCACTGGGGATGCAGTGCTGTGAGTGCAGAGAGTGCACTAGCACAACAGGGGATGCACTGCAGTGACTCCATAGAGTGCCCTGGCACCACTGGGGATGCACTGCAGTGACTATAGAGAGTGCACTGGCACCACTGGGGATGCACTGCAGTGAGTCCAGAGAGGGCACTGGCACCAGTGGGGATGCACTGCAGTGAGTCCAGAGAGTGCACTGGCACCACTGGGGATGCACTGCAGTGAGTCCAGAGAGTGCACTGGCACCACTGGGGATGCAGTGCAGTGAGTCCAGAGAGTGCAGTGGCACCACTGGGGATGCAGTGCAGTGAGTCCAGAGAGTGCACTGCACCACTGGGGATGCACTGCAGTGAGTCCAGAGAGTGCACTGGCACCAGTGGGGATGCAGTGCAGTGAGTCCAGAGAGTGCACTGGCACCACTGGGGATGCACTCCAGTGAGTCCAGAGAGTGCACTGGCACCACTGGGGATGCAGTGCAGTGAGTCCAGAGAGTGCACTGGCACCACTGGGGATGCACTGCAGTGAGTCCAGAGAGTGCACTGGCACCACTGGGGATGCACTGCAGTGAGTCCAGAGAGTGCACTGGCACCACTGGGGATGCTGTGCAGTGAGTCCAGAGAGTGCACTGGCAGCACTGCGGATGCACTGCAGTGACTCCAGAGAGTGCACTGGCACCACTGGGGATTCACTGCAGTGAGTCCAGAGAGTGCACTGGCACCACTGGGGATGCAGCGCAGTGACTCCAGAGAGTGCACTGGCACCACTGGGGATGCAGTGCTGTGAGTGCAGAGAGTGCACTAGCACAAAAGGGGATGCAGTGCAGTGAGTCCAGAGAGTGCACTGGCACCACTGGGGATGCAGTGCAGTGAGTCCGGAGAGTGCCCTGGCACCACTGGGGATTCACTGCAGTGAGTCCAGAGAGTGCACTGGCACCACTGGGGATGCAGTGCAGTGAGTCCAGAGAGTGCACTGGCACCACAGGGGATGCAGTGCTGTGAGTGCAGAGAGTGCACTAGCACAAAAGGGGATGCAGTGCAGTGAGTCCAGAGAGTGCACTGGCACCACTGGGGATGCAGTGCAGTGAGTCCAGAGAGTGCCCTGGCACCACTGGGGATGCAGTGCAGTAAGTGCAGAGAGTGCACTGGCAACACTGGGGATGCAGTGCAGTGAGTCCAGAGAGTGCACTGGCACCACTGGGGATACACTGCAGTGAGTCCAGAGAGTGCACTGGCACCACTGGGGATGCAGTTCAGTGAGTCCAGAGAGTGCACTGGCAACACTGCGGATGCACTGCAGTGAGTCCAGAGAGTGCACTGGCACCACCGGAGATTCACTGCAGTGAGTCCAGAGAGTGCACTGGCAACACTGGGGATGCAGTGCAGTGAGTCCAGAGAGTGCACTGGCACCTCAGGAGCTGCACTGCAGTGAGTCCAGAGAGTGCACTGGCACCACTGGGGATGCAGCGCAGTGAGTCCAGAGAATGCACTGGCAACACTGGGGATGCAGCGCAGTGACTATAGAGAGTGCACTGGCACCACTGGGGATGCAGTGCAGTGAGACCAGAGAGTGCACTGGCACCAGTGGGGATGCACTGCAGTGGGTCCAGAGAGTGCGCTGGCACCACTGGAGATGCACTGCAGTGACTCCAGACAGTGCACTGGCGCCACTGGAGATGCAGTGCAGTGACTCCAGATTGTGCACTGGCAACACTGGGGATGCAGCGTAGTGAGTCCAGAGAGTGCACTGGCACCACTGGGGATGCAGCGCAGTGACTACAGAGAGTGCACTGGCACCACTGGGGATGCACTGCAGTGAGTTCAGAGAGTGCACTGGCACCACTGGGGATTCACTGCAGTGAGTCCAGAGAGTGCACTGGCACCACTGGGGATGCAGTGCAGTGAGTCCGGAGAGTGCACTGGCAACACTGGGGATGCACTGCAGTGAGTCCAGAGAGTGCACTGGCACCACTGGGGATGCACTGCAGTGAGACCAGAGAGTGCACTGGCACCACTGGGAATGCAGTGCAGTGACTATAGAGAGTGCACTGGCACCACCGGGGATTCACTGCAGTGAGTCCAGAGAGTGCACTGGCACCACTGGGGATGCAGTGCAGTGAGTCCAGAGAGTGCAGTGGCACCACTGGGGATGCAGTGCCGTGAGTCCAGAGAGTGCACTGGCACCACTGGGTATGCACTGCAGTGAGTCCAGAGAGTGCAGTGGCACCACTGGGGATGCAGTGCAGTGAGTCCAGACAGTGCACTGGCAACACTGGGGATGCACTGCAGTGAGTCCAGAGAGTGCAATGGCACCAACTGGGGATGCACTGCAGTGAGTGCAGAGAGTGCACTTGCACCACTGGGTATGCACTGCAGTGAGTCCTGACAGTGCACTGGCACCACCGGGGATTCACTGCAGTGAGTCCAGAGAGTGCACTGGCACCACTGGGGATGCAGTGCAGTGAGTCCAGAGATTGCAGTGGCACCACTGGGGATGCAGCGCAGTGACTCTAGAGAGTGCACAGGCACCACTGGGGATGCACTGCAGTGGGTCCAGAGAGTGCACTGGCACCACTGGATATGCACTGCAGTGGGTCCAGAGAGTGCACTGGCACCACTGGGGATGCAGCGCAGTGACTACAGAGAGGGCACTGGCACCACTGGAGATGCAGTGACGTGAGTCCAGAGAGGGCACTTGCACCACTGGGGATACAATGCAGAGGGTCCAGAGAGTGCACTGGCACCACTGGAGATGCACTGCAGTGAGTCCAGAGAGTGCACTGGCACCACTGGGGATGCAGTGCTGTGAGTGCAGAGAGTGCACTAGCACAACAGGGGATGCACTGCAGTGAGTCCAGAGAGTGCCCTGGCACCACTGGGGATGCAGTGCAGTGACTATAGAGAGTGCACTGGCACCACCAGGGATTCACTGCAGTGAGTGCAGAGAGTGCACTGGCACCACTGGGGATGCAGCGCAGTGAGTCCAGAGAGTGCACTGGCACCTCAGGAGCTGCACTGCAGTGAGTCTAGAGAGTGCACTGGCCCCACTGGGGATGCACTGCAGTGAGTCCAGAGAGTGCACTGGCACCACTGGGGATGCACTGCAGTGAGTCCAGAGAGTGCACTGGCACCACTGGGGATGCAGTGCAGTGAGTCCAGAGAGTGCACTGCACCACTGGGGATGCAGTGCAGTGAGTCCAGAGAGTGCAGTGGCACCACTGGGGATGCACTCCAGTGAGTCCAGAGAGTGCACTGGCACCACTGGGATGCACTCCAGTGAGTCCACAGAGTGCACTGGCACCACTGGGGATAGAGTGCAGTGAGTCCAGAGAGTGCACTGGCACCACTGGGGATGCACTGCAGTGAGTCCAGAGAGTGCACTGGCACCACTGGGGCTGCACTGCAGTGAGTCCAGAGAGTGCACTGGCACTACTGGGGATGCACCCCGGTGAGTCCAGAGAGTGCAGTGGAGCCACTGGGGATGCACTGCAGTGACTCCAGAGAGTGCACTGGCACCACTTCGGATGCACCCAGGTGAGGCCAAAGAGTGCAGTGGCACCACTGGTGATGCAGTGCAGTGAGTCCGGAGAGTGCACTGGCAACACTGGGGATGCACTGCAGTGATTCCAGAGAGTGCACTGGCACCACTGGGGATGCAGTGCTGTGAGTGCAGAGAGTGCACTAGCACAACAGGGGATGCACTGCAGTGAGTCCAGAGAGTGCCCTGGCACCACTGGGGATGCAGTACAGTGACTATAGAGAGTGCACTGGCACCACCAGGGATTCACTGCAGTGAGTCCAGAGAGTGCACTGGCACCACTGGGGATGCAGCGCAGTGAGTCCAGAGAGTGCACTGGCACCTCAGGAGCTGCACTGCAGTGAGTCTAGAGAGTGCACTGGCCCCACTGGGGATGCACTGCAGTGAGTCCAGAGAGTGCACTAGCACCACTGGGGATGCACTGCAGTGAGTCCAGAGAGTGCACTGGCACCACTGGGGATGCAGCGCAGTGAGTCTAGAGAGTGCACAGGCACCACTGGGGATGCACTGCAGTGGGTCCAGAGAGTGCACTGGCACCACTGGGGATGCACTCCAGTGAGTCCAGAGAGTGCACTGGCACCACTGGGATGCACTCCAGTGAGTCCACAGAGTGCACTGGCACCACTGGGGATGCACTGCAGTGAGTCCAGAGAGTGCACTGGCACCACTGGGGATGCACTGCAGTGAGTCCAGAGAGTGCACTGGCACCACTGGGGCTGCACTGCAGTGAGTCCAGAGAGTGCACTGGCACCACTGGGGATGCAGTACGGTGAGTCCAGAGAGTGCAGTGGAGCCACTGGGGATGCACTGCAGTGACTCCAGAGAGTGCACTGGCACCACTTCGGATGCACCCAGGTGAGTCCAAAGAGTGCAGTGGCACCACTGGTGATGCAGTGCAGTGAGTCCAGAGAGTGCACTGGCACCACTGGGGATGCACTGCAGTGAGTCCAGACACTACACTGGCACCACTGGGGATGCAGTGCAGTGAGTCCAAAGAGTGCACTGGCACCACTGGGGATGCACTGCAGTGAGTCCAGAGAGTGCACTGGCACCACTGGGGATGCACTGCAGTGAGTCCAGAGAGTGCACTGGCCCCACTGGGGCTGCACTGCAGTGAGTCCAGAGAGTGCACTGGCACAACTGTGGATGCACTGCAGTGAGTCCAGAGAGTGCACTGGTACCACTGGGGATACACTGCAGTGACTCCAGATTGCGCACTGGCACCACTGGGGATGCAGCGCAGTGAGTCCAGAGAGTGCACTGGCACCAGTGGGGATGCACTGCAGTGAGTCCAGAGAGTGCACTGGCACACCTGGGGATGCAGTGCAGTGAGTCCAGAGAGCCACTGTCACCACTGGGGATGCACTGCAGTGAGTCCAGAGAGTGCACTGGGACCACTGGTGATGCAGTGCAGTGAGTCCAGAGAGTGCACTGTCACCACTGGGAATGCAGCGCAGTGACTACAGAGAGTGCACTGGCACCACTGGGGATGTACTGCAGTGAGATCAGAGAGTACACTGGCACCAGTGGGGATGCACTGCAGTGGGTCCAGAGAGTGCCCTGGCACCACTGGAGATGCACTGCAGTGACTCCAGACAGTGCACTGGCACCACTGGAGATGCAGTGCAGTGACTCCAGATTGTGCACTGGCAACACTGGGTATGCAGTGCAGTGAGTCCAGAGAGTGCACTGTCACCGCTGGTGATGCAGCGCAGTGACTACAGAGAGTGCACTGGCACCACTGGGGATGCACTGCAGTGAGTTCAGAGAGTGCACTGGCACCACTGGGGATTCACTGCAGTGAGTCCAGAGAGTGCACTGGCACCACTGGGGATGCAGTGCAGTGAGTCCGGAGAGTGCACTGGCACCACTGGGGATGCACTGCAGTGAGCCCAGAGAGTGCACTGGCACCACTGGGGATGCACTGCAGTGAGTCCAGAGAGTGCACTGGCACAACTGTGGATGCACTGCAGTGATTCCAGAGAGTGCACTGGCACCACTGGGGATTCACTGCAGTGAGTCCAGAGAGTGCACTGGCACCACTGGGGATGCAGCGCAGTGACTCCAGAGAGTGCACTGGCACCACAGGGGATGCAGTGCTGTGAGTCCAGAGAGTGCAGTGGCACCACTGGGGATGCAGTGCAGTGAGTCCAGAGAGGGCACTGGCACCACTGGGGATGCAGTGCAGTGAGTCCAGAGAGTGCACTGGCACCACTGGGGATGCAGTGCAGTGAGTCCAGAGAGTGCAGTGGCACCACTGGGGATGCAGTGCAGTGAGTCCAGAGAGTGCGCTGGCACCACTGGGATGCAATGCAGTGAGTCCACAGAGTGCACTGGCACCACTGGGGATACACTGCAGTGACTCCAGATTGTGCACTGGCACCACTGGGGATGCAGCGCAGTGAGTCTAGAGGGAGCACAGGCACCACTGGGGATGCAGTGCAGTGAGTCCAGAGAGGGCACTTGCACCACTGGGGATACAATGCAGAGGGTCCAGAGAGTGCACTGGCACCACTGGAGATGCACTGCAGTGAGTCCAGAGAGTGCACTGGCACCACTGGGGATGCAGTTCAGTGAGTCCAGAGAGTGCACTGGCACCTTTGGGGATTCACTGCAGTGAGTCCAGAGAGTGCACTGGCACCACTGGGGATGCAGCGCAGTGAGTCCAGAGAATGCACTGGCAACACTGGGGATGCAGCGCAGTGACTATAGAGAGTGCACTGGCACCACTGGGGATGCACTGCAGTGAGTCCAGAGAGGGCACTGGCACCAGTGGGGATGCAGTGCAGTGGGTCCAGAGAGTGCCCTGGCACCACTGGAGATGCACTGCAGTGACTCCAGACAGTGCACAGGCACCACTGGAGATGCAGTGCAGTGACTCCAGATTGTGCACTGGCAACACTGGGGATGCAGCGCAGTGAGTCCAGAGAGTGCACTGTCACCACTGGGGATGCAGCGCAGTGACTACACAGAGTCCCTTGGCACCACTGGGGATGCACTGCAGTGAGTCCGAAGAGTGCACTGGCACCACTGGGGATTCACTGCAGTGAGTCTAGAGAGTGCACTGTCACCACTGGGGATGCAGTGCAGTGAGTCCGGAGAGTGCACTGGCAACACTGGGGATGCACTGCAGTGAGTCCAGAGAGTGCACTGGCACAACTGTGGATGCACTGCAGTGATTCCAGAGAGTGCACTGGCACCACTGGGGATGCAGTGCTGTGAGTGCAGAGAGTGCACTAGCACAACAGGGGATGCACTGCAGTGACTCCAGAGAGTGCCCTGGCACCACTGGGGATGCACTGCAGTGACTATAGAGAGTGCACTGGCACCACTGGGGATGCACTGCAGTGAGTCCAGAGAGGGCACTGGCACCAGTGGGGATGCACTGCAGTGAGTCCAGAGAGTGCACTGGCACCACTGGGGATGCACTGCAGTGAGTCCAGAGAGTGCACTGGCACCACTGGGGATGCAGTGCAGTGAGTCCAGAGAGTGCAGTGGCACCACTGGGGATGCAGTGCAGTGAGTCCAGAGAGTGCACTGCACCACTGGGGATGCACTGCAGTGAGTCCAGAGAGTGCACTGGCACCAGTGGGGATGCAGTGCAGTGAGTCCAGAGAGTGCACTGGCACCACTGGGGATGCACTCCAGTGAGTCCAGAGAGTGCACTGGCACCACTGGGGATGCAGTGCAGTGAGTCCAGAGAGTGCACTGGCACCACTGGGGATACACTGCAGTGACTCCAGACAGTGCACAGGCACCACTGGAGATGCAGTGCAGTGACTCCAGATTGTGCACTGGCAACACTGGGGATGCAGCGCAGTGAGTCCAGAGAGTGCACTGTCACCACTGGGGATGCAGCGCAGTGACTACACAGAGTCCCTTGGCACCACTGGGGATGCACTGCAGTGAGTCCGAAGAGTGCACTGGCACCACTGGGGATTCACTGCAGTGAGTCTAGAGAGTGCACTGTCACCACTGGGGATGCAGTGCAGTGAGTCCGGAGAGTGCACTGGCAACACTGGGGATGCACTGCAGTGAGTCCAGAGAGTGCACTGGCACAACTGTGGATGCACTGCAGTGATTCCAGAGAGTGCACTGGCACCACTGGGGATGCAGTGCAGTGACTAAAGAGAGTGCACTGGCACCACTGGGGATGCACTGCAGTGAGTCCAGAGAGGGCACTGGCACCAGTGGGGATGCACTGCAGTGAGTCCAGAGAGTGCACTGGCACCACTGGGGATGCACTGCAGTGAGTCCAGAGAGTGCACTGGCACCACTGGGGATGCAGTGCAGTGAGTCCAGAGAGTGCAGTGGCACCACTGGGGATGCAGTGCAGTGAGTCCAGAGAGTGCACTGCACCACTGGGGATGCACTGCAGTGAGTCCAGAGAGTGCACTGGCACCAGTGGGGATGCAGTGCAGTGAGTCCAGAGAGTGCACTGGCACCACTGGGGATGCACTCCAGTGAGTCCAGAGAGTGCACTGGCACCACTGGGGATGCAGTGCAGTGAGTCCAGAGAGTGCACTGGCACCACTGGGGATACACTGCAGTGAGTGCAGAGAGTGCACTGGCACCACTGGGGATGCTGTGCAGTGAGTCCAGAGAGTGCACTGGCAGCACTGCGGATGCACTGCAGTGACTCCAGAGAGTGCACTGGCACCACTGGGGATTCACTGCAGTGAGTCCAGAGAGTGCACTGGCACCACTGGGGATGCAGCGCAGTGACTCCAGAGAGTGCACTGGCACCACTGGGGATGCAGTGCTGTGAGTGCAGAGAGTGCACTAGCACAAAAGGGGATGCAGTGCAGTGAGTCCAGAGAGTGCACTGGCACCACTGGGGATGCAGTGCAGTGAGTCCAGAGAGTGCCCTGGCACCACTGGGGATTCACTGCAGTGAGTCCAGAGAGTGCACTGGCACCACTGGGGATGCAGTGCAGTGAGTCCAGAGAGTGCACTGGCACCACAGGGGATGCAGTGCTGTGAGTGCAGAGAGTGCACTAGCACAAAAGGGGATGCAGTGCAGTGAGTCCAGAGAGTGCACTGTCACCACTGGGGATGCAGTGCAGTGAGTCCAGAGAGTGCCCTGGCACCACTGGGGATGCAGTGCAGTGAGTGCAGAGAGTGCACTGGCAACACTGGGGATGCAGTGCAGTGAGTCCAGAGAGTGCACTGGCACCACTGGGGATACACTGCAGTGAGTCCAGAGAGTGCACTGGCACCACTGGGGATGCAGTTCAGTGAGTCCAGAGAGTGCACTGGCAACACTGGGGATGCAGTGCAGTGAGTCCAGAGAGTGCACTGGCACCACCGGAGATTCACTGCAGTGAGTCCAGAGAGTGCACTGGCAACACTGGGGATGCAGTGCAGTGAGTCCAGAGAGTGCACTGGCACCTCAGGGGCTGCACTGCAGTGAGTCCAGAGAGTGCACTGGCACCACTGGGGATGCAGCGCAGTGAGTGCAGAGAGTGCACTGGCACCACTGGGGATGCAGTGCAGTGAGTCCAGAGAGTGCACTGGCACCAGTGGGGATGCAGTGCAGTGGGTCCAGAGAGTGCCCTGGCACCACTGGAGATGCACTGCAGTTACTCCAGAGAGTGCACTGGCACCACTGGAGATGCAGTGCAGTGACTCCAGATTGTGCACTGGCAACACTGGGGATGCAGCGCAGTGAGTCCAGAGAGTGCACTGTCACCACTGGGGATGCAGCGCAGTGACTACAGAGAGTGCACTGGCACCACTGGGGATGCACTGCAGTGAGTTCAGAGAGTGCACTGGCACCACTGGGGATTCACTGCAGTGAGTCTAGAGAGTGCACTGGCACCACTGGGGATGCAGTGCAGTGAGTCCGGAGAGTACACTGGCAACACTGGGGATGCACTGCAGTGAGTCCAGAGAGTGCACTGGCACCACTGGGGATGCACTGCAGTGAGTCCAGAGAGTGCACTGGCACCACTGGTGATGCAGTGCAGTGAGTCCAGAGAGTGCACTGTCACCACTGGGAATGCAGCGCAGTGACTACAGAGAGTGCACTGGCACCACTGGGGATGTACTGCAGTGAGACCAGAGAGTACACTGGCACCAGTGGGGATGCACTGCAGTGGGTCCAGAGAGTGCCCTGGCACCACTGGAGATGCACTGCAGTGACTCCAGACAGTGCACTGGCACCACTGGAGATGCAGTGCAGTGACTCCAGATTGTGCACTGGCAACACTGGGTATGCAGTGCAGTGAGTCCAGAGAGTGCACTGTCACCGCTGGTGACGCAGCGCAGTGACTACAGAGAGTGCACTGGCACCACTGGGGATGCACTGCAGTGAGTTCAGAGAGTGCACTGGCACCACTGGGGATTCACTGCAGTGAGTCCAGAGAGTGCACTGGCACCACTGGGGATGCAGTGCAGTGAGTCCGGAGAGTGCACTGGCACCACTGGGGATGCACTGCAGTGAGCCCAGAGAGTGCACTGGCACCACTGGGGATGCACTGCAGTGAGTCCAGAGAGTGCACTGGCACAACTGTGGATGCACTGCAGTGATTCCAGAGAGTGCACTGGCACCACTGGGGATTCACTGCAGTGAGTCCAGAGAGTGCACTGGCACCACTGGGGATGCAGCGCAGTGACTCCAGAGAGTGCACTGGCACCACAGGGGATGCAGTGCTGTGAGTCCAGAGAGTGCAGTGGCACCACTGGGGATGCAGTGCAGTGAGTCCAGAGAGGGCACGGGCACCACTGGGGATGCAGTGCAGTGAGTCCAGAGAGTGCACTGGCACCACTGGGGATGCAGTGCAGTGAGTCCAGAGAGTGCAGTGGCACCACTGGGGATGCAGTGCAGTGAGTCCAGAGAGTGCACTGGCACCACTGGGATGCAATGCAGTGAGTCCACAGAGTGCACTGGCACCACTGGGGATACACTGCAGTGACTCCAGATTGTGCACTGGCACCACTGGGGATGCAGCGCAGTGAGTCTAGAGGGAGCACAGGCACCACTGGGGATGCAGTGCAGTGGGTCCAGAGAGTGCACTGGCACCACTGGATATGCACTGCAGTGAGTCCAGAGAGTGCTCTGGCACCACTGGGGATGCAGCGCAGTGACTACAGAGAGGGCACTGGCACCACTGGAGATGCAGTGCAGTGAGTCCAGAGAGGGCACTTGCACCACTGGGGATACAATGCAGAGGGTCCAGAGAGTGCACTGGCACCACTGGAGATGCACTGCAGTGAGTCCAGAGAGTGCACTGGCACCACTGGGGATGCAGTTCAGTGAGTCCAGAGAGTGCACTGGCACCTTTGGGGATTCACTGCAGTGAGTCCAGAGAGTGCACTGGCACCACTGGGGATGCAGCGCAGTGAGTCCAGAGAATGCACTGGCAACACTGGGGATGCAGCGCAGTGACTATAGAGAGTGCACTGGCACCACTGGGGATGCACTGCAGTGAGTCCAGAGAGGGCACTGGCACCAGTGGGGATGCAGTGCAGTGGGTCCAGAGAGTGCCCTGGCACCACTGGAGATTCACTGCAGTGACTCCAGACAGTGCACAGGCACCACTGGAGATGCAGTGCAGTGACTCCAGATTGTGCACTGGCAACACTGGGGATGCAGCGCAGTGAGTCCAGAGAGTGCACTGTCACCACTGGGGATGCAGCGCAGTGACTACACAGAGTCCCTTGGCACCACTGGGGATGCACTGCAGTGAGTCCGAAGAGTGCACTGGCACCACTGGGGATTCACTGCAGTGAGTCTAGAGAGTGCACTGTCACCACTGGGGATGCAGTGCAGTGAGTCCGGAGAGTGCACTGGCAACACTGGGGATGCACTGCAGTGAGTCCAGAGAGTGCACTGGCACAACTGTGGATGCACTGCAGTGATTCCAGAGAGTGCACTGGCACCACTGGGGATGCAGTGCTGTGAGTGCAGAGAGTGCACTAGCACAACAGGGGATGCACTGCAGTGACTATAGAGAGTGCACTGGCACCACTGGGGATGCACTGCAGTGAGTCCAGAGAGGGCACTGGCACCAGTGGGGATGCACTGCAGTGAGTCCAGAGAGTGCACTGGCACCACTGGGGATGCACTGCAGTGAGTCCAGAGAGTGCACTGGCACCACTGGGGATGCAGTGCAGTGAGTCCAGAGAGTGCAGTGGCACCACTGGGGATGCAGTGCAGTGAGTCCAGAGAGTGCACTGCACCACTGGGGATGCACTGCAGTGAGTCCAGAGAGTGCACTGGCACCAGTGGGGATGCACTGCAGTGACTATAGAGAGTGCACTGGCACCACTGGGGATGCACTGCAGTGAGTCCAGAGAGGGCACTGGCACCAGTGGGGATGCACTGCAGTGAGTCCAGAGAGTGCACTGGCACCACTGGGGATGCACTGCAGTGAGTCCAGAGAGTGCACTGGCACCACTGGGGATGCAGTGCAGTGAGTCCAGAGAGTGCAGTGGCACCACTGGGGATGCAGTGCAGTGAGTCCAGAGAGTGCACTGCACCACTGGGGATGCACTGCAGTGAGTCCAGAGAGTGCACTGGCACCAGTGGGGATGCAGTGCAGTGAGTCCAGAGAGTGCACTGGCACCACTGGGGATGCACTCCAGTGAGTCCAGAGAGTGCACTGGCACCACTGGGGATGCAGTGCAGTGAGTCCAGAGAGTGCACTGGCACCACTGGGGATGCACTGCAGTGAGTGCAGAGAGTGCACTGGCACCACTGGGGATGCACTGCAGTGAGTCCAGAGAGTGCACTGGCACCACTGGGGATGCTGTGCAGTGAGTCCAGAGAGTGCACTGGCAGCACTGCGGATGCACTGCAGTGACTCCAGAGAGTGCACTGGCACCACTGGGGATTCACTGCAGTGAGTCCAGAGAGTGCACTGACACCACTGGGGATGCAGCGCAGTGACTCCAGAGAGTGCACTGGCACCACTGGGGATGCAGTGCTGTGAGTGCAGAGAGTGCACTAGCACAAAAGGGGATGCAGTGCAGTGAGTCCAGAGAGTGCACTGGCACCACTGGGGATGCAGTGCAGTGAGTCCAGAGAGTGCCCTGGCACCACTGGGGATTCACTGCAGTGAGTCCAGAGAGTGCACTGGCACCACTGGGGATGCAGTGTAGTGAGTCCAGAGAGTGCACTGGCACCACAGGGGATGCAGTGCTGTGAGTGCAGAGAGTGCACTAGCACAAAAGGGGATGCAGTGCAGTGAGTCCAGAGAGTGCACTGGCACCACTGGGGATGCAGTGCAGTGAGTCCAGAGAGTGCCCTGGCACCACTGGGGATGCAGTGCAGTGAGTGCAGAGAGTGCACTGGCAACACTGGGGATGCAGTGCAGTGAGTCCAGAGAGTGCACTGGCACCACTGGGGATACACTGCAGTGAGTCCAGAGAGTGCACTGGCACCACTGGGGATGCAGTTCAATGAGTCCAGAGAGTGCACTGGCAACACTTGGGATGCACTGCAGTGAGTCCAGAGAGTGCAGTGGCACCACCGGAGATTCACTGCAGTGAGTCCAGAGAGTGCACTGGCACCACTGGGGATGCAGCGCAGTGAGTCCAGAGAATGCACTGGCAACACTGGGGATGCAGCGCAGTGACTATAGAGAGTGCACTGGCACCACTGGGGAAGCACTGCAGTGAGTCCAGAGAGGGCACTGGCACCAGTGGGGATGCAGTGCAGTGGGTACAGAGAGTGCCCTGGCACCACTGGAGATGCACTGCAGTGACTCCAGACAGTGCACAGGCACCACTGGAGATGCAGTGCAGTGACTCCAGATTGTGCACTGGCAACACTGGGGATGCAGCGCAGTGAGTCCAGAGAGAGCACTGTCACCACTGGGGATGCAGCGCAGTGACTACACAGAGTCCCTTGGCACCACTGGGGATGCACTGCAGTGAGTCCGAAGAGTGCACTGGCACCACTGGGGATTCACTGCAGTGAGTCTAGAGAGTGCACTGTCACCACTGGGGATGCAGTGCAGTGAGTCCGGAGAGTGCACTGGCAACACTGGGGATGCACTGCAGTGAGTCCAGAGAGTGCACTGGCACAACTGTGGATGCACTGCAGTGATTCCAGAGAGTGCACTGGCACCACTGGGGATGCAGTGCAGTGACTAAAGAGAGTGCACTGGCACCACTGGGGATGCACTGCAGTGAGTCCAGAGAGGGCACTGGCACCAGTGGGGATGCACTGCAGTGAGTCCAGAGAGTGCACTGGCACCACTGGGCATGCACTGCAGTGAGTCCAGAGAGTGCACTGGCACCACTGGGGATGCAGTGCAGTGAGTCCAGAGAGTGCAGTGGCACCACTGGGGATGCAGTGCAGTGAGTCCAGAGAGTGCACTGCACCACTGGGGATGCACTGCAGTGAGTCCAGAGAGTGCACTGGCACCAGTGGGGATGCAGTGCAGTGAGTCCAGAGAGAGCACTGGCACCACTGGGGATGCACTCCAGTGAGTCCAGAGAGTGCACTGGCACCACTGGGGATGCTGTGCAGTGAGTCCAGAGAGTGCACTGGCACCACTGGGGATACAATGCAGAGGGTCCAGAGAGTGCACTGGCACCACTGGAGATGCACTGCAGTGAGTCCAGAGAGTGCACTGGCACCACTGGGGATGCAGTTCAGTGAGTCCAGAGAGTGCACTGGCACCTTTGGGGATTCACTGCAGTGAGTCCAGAGAGTGCACTGGCACCACTGGGGATGCAGCGCAGTGAGTCCAGAGAATGCACTGGCAACACTGGGGATGCAGCGCAGTGACTATAGAGAGTGCACTGGCACCACTGGGGATGCACTGCAGTGAGTCCAGAGAGGGCACTGGCACCAGTGGGGATGCAGTGCAGTGGGTCCAGAGAGTGCCCTGGCACCACTGGAGATTCACTGCAGTGACTCCAGACAGTGCACAGGCACCACTGGAGATGCAGTGCAGTGACTCCAGATTGTGCACTGGCAACACTGGGGATGCAGCGCAGTGAGTCCAGAGAGTGCACTGTCACCACTGGGGATGCAGCGCAGTGACTACACAGAGTCCCTTGGCACCACTGGGGATGCACTGCAGTGAGTCCGAAGAGTGCACTGGCACCACTGGGGATTCACTGCAGTGAGTCTAGAGAGTGCACTGTCACCACTGGGGATGCAGTGCAGTGAGTCCGGAGAGTGCACTGGCAACACTGGGGATGCACTGCAGTGAGTCCAGAGAGTGCACTGGCACAACTGTGGATGCACTGCAGTGATTCCAGAGAGTGCACTGGCACCACTGGGGATGCAGTGCTGTGAGTGCAGAGAGTGCACTAGCACAACAGGGGATGCACTGCAGTGACTCCAGAGAGTGCCCTGGCACCACTGGGGATGCACTGCAGTGACTATAGAGAGTGCACTGGCACCACTGGGGATGCACTGCAGTGAGTCCAGAGAGGGCACTGGCACCAGTGGGGATGCACTGCAGTGAGTCCAGAGAGTGCACTGGCACCACTGGGGATGCACTGCAGTGAGTCCAGAGAGTGCACTGGCACCACTGGGGATGCAGTGCAGTGAGTCCAGAGAGTGCAGTGGCACCACTGGGGATGCAGTGCAGTGAGTCCAGAGAGTGCACTGCACCACTGGGGATGCACTGCAGTGAGTCCAGAGAGTGCACTGGCACCAGTGGGGATGCAGTGCAGTGAGTCCAGAGAGTGCACTGGCACCACTGGGGATGCACTCCAGTGAGTCCAGAGAGTGCACTGGCACCACTGGGGATGCAGTGCAGTGAGTCCAGAGAGTGCACTGGCACCACTGGGGATGCACTGCAGTGAGTGCAGAGAGTGCACTGGCACCACTGGGGATGCACTGCAGTGAGTCCAGAGAGTGCACTGGCACCACTGGGGATGCTGTGCAGTGAGTCCAGAGAGTGCACTGGCAGCACTGCGGATGCACTGCAGTGACTCCAGAGAGTGCACTGGCACCACTGGGGATTCACTGCAGTGAGTCCAGAGAGTGCACTGGCACCACTGGGGATGCAGCGCAGTGACTCCAGAGAGTGCACTGGCACCACTGGGGATGCAGTGCTGTGAGTGCAGAGAGTGCACTAGCACAAAAGGGGATGCAGTGCAGTGAGTCCAGAGAGTGCACTGGCACCACTGGGGATGCAGTGCAGTGAGTCCAGAGAGTGCCCTGGCACCACTGGGGATTCACTGCAGTGAGTCCAGAGAGTGCACTGGCACCACTGGGGATGCAGTGTAGTGAGTCCAGAGAGTGCACTGGCACCACAGGGGATGCAGTGCTGTGAGTGCAGAGAGTGCACTAGCACAAAAGGGGATGCAGTGCAGTGAGTCCAGAGAGTGCACTGGCACCACTGGGGATGCAGTGCAGTGAGTCCAGAGAGTGCCCTGGCACCACTGGGGATGCAGTGCAGTGAGTGCAGAGAGTGCACTGGCAACACTGGGGATGCAGTGCAGTGAGTCCAGAGAGTGCACTGGCACCACTGGGGATACACTGCAGTGAGTCCAGAGAGTGCACTGGCACCACTGGGGATGCAGTTCAATGAGTCCAGAGAGTGCACTGGCAACACTTGGGATGCACTGCAGTGAGTCCAGAGAGTGCAGTGGCACCACCGGAGATTCACTGCAGTGAGTCCAGAGAGTGCACTGGCACCACTGGGGATGCAGCGCAGTGAGTCCAGAGAATGCACTGGCAACACTGGGGATGCAGCGCAGTGACTATAGAGAGTGCACTGGCACCACTGGGGATGCACTGCAGTGAGTCCAGAGAGGGCACTGGCACCAGTGGGGATGCAGTGCAGTGGGTACAGAGAGTGCCCTGGCACCACTGGAGATGCACTGCAGTGACTCCAGACAGTGCACAGGCACCACTGGAGATGCAGTGCAGTGACTCCAGATTGTGCACTGGCAACACTGGGGATGCAGCGCAGTGAGTCCAGAGAGTGCACTGTCACCACTGGGGATGCAGCGCAGTGACTACACAGAGTCCCTTGGCACCACTGGGGATGCACTGCAGTGAGTCCGAAGAGTGCACTGGCACCACTGGGGATTCACTGCAGTGAGTCTAGAGAGTGCACTGTCACCACTGGGGATGCAGTGCAGTGAGTCCGGAGAGTGCACTGGCAACACTGGGGATGCACTGCAGTGAGTCCAGAGAGTGCACTGGCACAACTGTGGATGCACTGCAGTGATTCCAGAGAGTGCACTGGCACCACTGGGGATGCAGTGCAGTGACTAAAGAGAGTGCACTGGCACCACTGGGGATGCACTGCAGTGAGTCCAGAGAGGGCACTGGCACCAGTGGGGATGCACTGCAGTGAGTCCAGAGAGTGCACTGGCACCACTGGGCATGCACTGCAGTGAGTCCAGAGAGTGCACTGGCACCACTGGGGATGCAGTGCAGTGAGTCCAGAGAGTGCAGTGGCACCACTGGGGATGCAGTGCAGTGAGTCCAGAGAGTGCACTGCACCACTGGGGATGCACTGCAGTGAGTCCAGAGAGTGCACTGGCACCAGTGGGGATGCAGTGCAGTGAGTCCAGAGAGTGCACTGGCACCACTGGGGATGCACTCCAGTGAGTCCAGAGAGTGCACTGGCACCACTGGGGATGCTGTGCAGTGAGTCCAGAGAGTGCACTGGCACCACTGGGGATACACTGCAGTGAGTGCAGAGAGTGCACTGGCACCACTGGGGATGCTGTTCAGTGAGTCCAGAGAGTGCACTGGCAGCACTGCGGATGCACTGCAGTGACTCCAGAGAGTGCACTGGCACCACTGGGGATTCACTGCAGTGAGTCCAGAGAGTGCAGTGGCACCACTGGGGATGCAGCGCAGTGACTCCAGAGAGTGCACTGGCACCACTGGGGATGCAGTGCTGTGAGTGCAGAGAGTGCACTAGCACAAAAGGGGATGCAGTGCAGTGAGTCCAGAGAGTGCACTGGCACCACTGGGGATGCAGTGCAGTGAGTCCAGAGAGTGCCCTGGCACCACTGGGGATTCACTGCAGTGAGTCCAGAGAGTGCACTGGCACCACTGGGGATGCAGTGCAGTGAGTCCAGAGAGTGCACTGGCACCACAGGGGATGCAGTGCTGTGAGTGCAGAGAGTGCACTAGCACAAAAGGGGATGCAGTGCAGTGAGTCCAGAGAGTGCACTGGCACCACTGGGGATGCAGTGCAGTGAGTCCAGAGAGTGCCCTGGCACCACTGGGGATGCAGTGCAGTGAGTGCAGAGAGTGCACTGGCAACACTGGGGATGCAGTGCAGTGAGTCCAGAGAGTGCACTGGCACCACTGGGGATACACTGCAGTGAGTCCAGAGAGTGCACTGGCACCACTGGGGATGCAGTTCAGTGAGTCCAGAGAGTGCACTGGCAACACTGGGGATGCAGTGCAGTGAGTCCAGAGAGTGCACTGGCACCACTGGGGATGCAGCGCAGTGACTCCAGAGAGTGCACTGGCACCACTGGGGATGCAGTGCTGTGAGTGCAGAGAGTGCACTAGCACAAAAGGGGATGCAGTGCAGTGAGTCCAGAGAGTGCACTGGCACCACTGGGGATGCAGTGCAGTGAGTCCAGAGAGTGCCCTGGCACCACTGGGGATTCACTGCAGTGAGTCCAGAGAGTGCACTGGCACCACTGGGGATGCAGTGCAGTGAGTCCAGAGAGTGCACTGGCACCACAGGGGATGCAGTGCTGTGAGTGCAGAGAGTGCACTAGCACAAAAGGGGATGCAGTGCAGTGAGTCCAGAGAGTGCACTGGCACCACTGGGGATGCAGTGCAGTGAGTCCAGAGAGTGCCCTGGCACCACTGGGGATGCAGTGCAGTGAGTGCAGAGAGTGCACTGGCAACACTGGGGATGCAGTGCAGTGAGTCCAGAGAGTGCACTGGCACCACTGGGGATACACTGCAGTGAGTCCAGAGAGTGCACTGGCACCACTGGGGATGCAGTTCAGTGAGTCCAGAGAGTGCACTGGCAACACTGGGGATGCAGTGCAGTGAGTCCAGAGAGTGCACTGGCACCACCGGAGATTCACTGCAGTGAGTCCAGAGAGTGCACTGGCAACACTGGGGATGTAGTGCAGTGAGTCCAGAGAGTGCACTGGCACCTCAGGGGCTGCACTGCAGTGAGTCCAGAGAGTGCACTGGCACCACTGGGGATGCAGCGCAGTGAGTGCAGAGAGTGCACTGGCACCACTGGGGATGCAGTGCAGTGAGTCCAGAGAGTGCACTGGCACCAGTGGGGATGCAGTGCAGTGGGTCCAGAGAGTGCCCTGGCACCACTGGAGATGCACTGCAGTTACTCCAGAGAGTGCACTGGCACCACTGGAGATGCAGTGCAGTGACTCCAGATTGTGCACTGGCAACACTGGGGATGCAGCGCAGTGAGTCCAGAGAGTGCACTGTCACCACTGGGGATGCAGCGCAGTGACTACAGAGAGTGCACTGGCACCACTGGGGATGCACTGCAGTGAGTTCAGAGAGTGCACTGGCACCACTGGGGATTCACTGCAGTGAGTCTAGAGAGTGCACTGGCACCACTGGGGATGCAGTGCAGTGAGTCCGGAGAGTACACTGGCAACACTGGGGATGCACTGCAGTGAGTCCAGAGAGTGCACTGGCACCACTGGGGATGCACTGCAGTGAGTCCAGAGAGTGCACTGGCACCACTGGTGATGCAGTGCAGTGAGTCCAGAGAGTGCACTGTCACCACTGGGAATGCAGCGCAGTGACTACAGAGAGTGCACTGGCACCACTGGGGATGTACTGCAGTGAGACCAGAGAGTACACTGGCACCAGTGGGGATGCACTGCAGTGGGTCCAGAGAGTGCCCTGGCACCACTGGAGATGCACTGCAGTGACTCCAGACAGTGCACTGGCACCACTGGAGATGCAGTGCAGTGACTCCAGATTGTGCACTGGCAACACTGGGTATGCAGTGCAGTGAGTCCAGAGAGTGCACTGTCACCGCTGGTGACGCAGCGCAGTGACTACAGAGAGTGCACTGGCACCACTGGGGATGCACTGCAGTGAGTTCAGAGAGTGCACTGGCACCACTGGGGATTCACTGCAGTGAGTCCAGAGAGTGCACTGGCACCACTGGGGATGCAGTGCAGTGAGTCCGGAGAGTGCACTGGCACCACTGGGGATGCACTGCAGTGAGCCCAGAGAGTGCACTGGCACCACTGGGGATGCACTGCAGTGAGTCCAGAGAGTGCACTGGCACAACTGTGGATGCACTGCAGTGATTCCAGAGAGTGCACTGGCACCACTGGGGATTCACTGCAGTGAGTCCAGAGAGTGCACTGGCACCACTGGGGATGCAGCGCAGTGACTCCAGAGAGTGCACTGGCACCACAGGGGATGCAGTGCTGTGAGTCCAGAGAGTGCAGTGGCACCACTGGGGATGCAGTGCAGTGAGTCCAGAGAGGGCACTGGCACCACTGGGGATGCAGTGCAGTGAGTCCAGAGAGTGCACTGGCACCACTGGGGATGCAGTGCAGTGAGTCCAGAGAGTGCAGTGGCACCACTGGGGATGCAGTGCAGTGAGTCCAGAGAGTGCACTGGCACCACTGGGATGCAATGCAGTGAGTCCACAGAGTGCACTGGCACCACTGGGGATACACTGCAGTGACTCCAGATTGTGCACTGGCACCACTGGGGATGCAGCGCAGTGAGTCTAGAGGGAGCACAGGCACCACTGGGGATGCAGTGCAGTGGGTCCAGAGAGTGCACTGGCACCACTGGATATGCACTGCAGTGAGTCCAGAGAGTGCTCTGGCACCACTGGGGATGCAGCGCAGTGACTACAGAGAGGGCACTGGCACCACTGGAGATGCAGTGCAGTGAGTCCAGAGAGGGCACTTGCACCACTGGGGATACAATGCAGAGGGTCCAGAGAGTGCACTGGCACCACTGGAGATGCACTGCAGTGAGTCCAGAGAGTGCACTGGCACCACTGGGGATGCAGTTCAGTGAGTCCAGAGAGTGCACTGGCACCTTTGGGGATTCACTGCAGTGAGTCCAGAGAGTGCACTGGCACCACTGGGGATGCAGCGCAGTGAGTCCAGAGAATGCACTGGCAACACTGGGGATGCAGCGCAGTGACTATAGAGAGTGCACTGGCACCACTGGGGATGCACTGCAGTGAGTCCAGAGAGGGCACTGGCACCAGTGGGGATGCAGTGCAGTGGGTCCAGAGAGTGCCCTGGCACCACTGGAGATGGACTGCAGTGACTCCAGACAGTGCACAGGCACCACTGGAGATGCAGTGCAGTGACTCCAGATTGTGCACTGGCAACACTGGGGATGCAGCGCAGTGAGTCCAGAGAGTGCACTGTCACCACTGGGGATGCAGCGCAGTGACTACACAGAGTCCCTTGGCACCACTGGGGATGCACTGCAGTGAGTCCGAAGAGTGCACTGGCACCACTGGGGATTCACTGCAGTGAGTCTAGAGAGTGCACTGTCACCACTGGGGATGCAGTGCAGTGAGTCCGGAGAGTGCACTGGCAACACTGGGGATGCACTGCAGTGAGTCCAGAGAGTGCACTGGCACAACTGTGGATGCACTGCAGTGATTCCAGAGAGTGCACTGGCACCACTGGGGATGCAGTGCTGTGAGTGCAGAGAGTGCACTAGCACAACAGGGGATGCACTGCAGTGACTCCAGAGAGTGCCCTGGCACCACTGGGGATGCACTGCAGTGACTATAGAGAGTGCACTGGCACCACTGGGGATGCACTGCAGTGAGTCCAGAGAGGGCACTGGCACCAGTGGGGATGCACTGCAGTGAGTCCAGAGAGTGCACTGGCACCACTGGGGATGCACTGCAGTGAGTCCAGAGAGTGCACTGGCACCACTGGGGATGCAGTGCAGTGAGTCCAGAGAGTGCAGTGGCACCACTGGGGATGCAGTGCAGTGAGTCCAGAGAGTGCACTGCACCACAGGGGATGCACTGCAGTGAGTCCAGAGAGTGCACTGGCACCAGTGGGGATGCAGTGCAGTGAGTCCAGAGAGTGCACTGGCACCACTGGGGATGCACTCCAGTGAGTCCAGAGAGTGCACTGGCACCACTGGGGATGCAGTGCAGTGAGTCCAGAGAGTGCACTGGCACCACTGGGGATGCACTGCAGTGAGTGCAGAGAGTGCACTGGCACCACTGGGGATGCACTGCAGTGAGTCCAGAGAGTGCACTGGCACCACTGGGGATGCTGTGCAGTGAGTCCAGAGAGTGCACTGGCAGCACTGCGGATGCACTGCAGTGACTCCAGAGAGTGCACTGGCACCACTGGGGATTCACTGCAGTGAGTCCAGAGAGTGCACTGGCACCACTGGGGATGCAGCGCAGTGACTCCAGAGAGTGCACTGGCACCACTGGGGATGCAGTGCTGTGAGTGCAGAGAGTGCACTAGCACAAAAGGGGATGCAGTGCAGTGAGTCCAGAGAGTGCACTGGCACCACTGGGGATGCAGTGCCGTGAGTCCAGAGAGTGCCCTGGCACCACTGGGGATTCACTGCAGTGAGTCCAGAGAGTGCACTGGCACCACTGGGGATGCAGTGTAGTGAGTCCAGAGAGTGCACTGGCACCACAGGGGATGCAGTGCTGTGAGTGCAGAGAGTGCACTAGCACAAAAGGGGATGCAGTGCAGTGAGTCCAGAGAGTGCACTGGCACCACTGGGGATGCAGTGCAGTGAGTCCAGAGAGTGCCCTGGCACCACTGGGGATGCAGTGCAGTGAGTGCAGAGAGTGCACTGGCAACACTGGGGATGCAGTGCAGTGAGTCCAGAGAGTGCACTGGCACCACTGGGGATACACTGCAGTGAGTCCAGAGAGTGCACTGGCACCACTGGGGATGCAGTTCAATGAGTCCAGAGAGTGCACTGGCAACACTTGGGATGCACTGCAGTGAGTCCAGAGAGTGCAGTGGCACCACCGGAGATTCACTGCAGTGAGTCCAGAGAGTGCACTGGCACCACTGGGGATGCAGCGCAGTGAGTCCAGAGAATGCACTGGCAACACTGGGGATGCAGCGCAGTGACTATAGAGAGTGCACTGGCACCACTGGGGATGCACTGCAGTGAGTCCAGAGAGGGCACTGGCACCAGTGGGGATGCAGTGCAGTGGGTACAGAGAGTGCCCTGGCACCACTGGAGATGCACTGCAGTGACTCCAGACAGTGCACAGGCACCACTGGAGATGCAGTGCAGTGACTCCAGATTGTGCACTGGCAACACTGGGGATGCAGCGCAGTGAATCCAGAGAGTGCACTGTCACCACTGGGGATGCAGCGCAGTGACTACACAGAGTCCCTTGGCACCACTGGGGATGCACTGCAGTGAGTCCGAAGAGTGCACTGGCACCACTGGGGATTCACTGCAGTGAGTCTAGAGAGTGCACTGTCACCACTGGGGATGCAGTGCAGTGAGTCCGGAGAGTGCACTGGCAACACTGGGGATGCACTGCAGTGAGTCCAGAGAGTGCACTGGCACAACTGTGGATGCACTGCAGTGATTCCAGAGAGTGCACTGGCACCACTGGGGATGCAGTGCAGTGACTAAAGAGAGTGCACTGGCACCACTGGGGATGCACTGCAGTGAGTCCAGAGAGGGCACTGGCACCAGTGGGGATGCACTGCAGTGAGTCCAGAGAGTGCACTGGCACCACTGGGCATGCACTGCAGTGAGTCCAGAGAGTGCACTGGCACCACTGGGGATGCAGTGCAGTGAGTCCAGAGAGTGCAGTGGCACCACTGGGGATGCAGTGCAGTGAGTCCAGAGAGTGCACTGCACCACTGGGGATGCACTGCAGTGAGTCCAGAGAGTGCACTGGCACCAGTGGGGATGCAGTGCAGTGAGTCCAGAGAGTGCACTGGCACCACTGGGGATGCACTCCAGTGAGTCCAGAGAGTGCACTGGCACCACTGGGGATGCTGTGCAGTGAGTCCAGAGAGTGCACTGGCACCACTGGGGATACACTGCAGTGAGTGCAGAGAGTGCACTGGCACCACTGGGGATGCTGTGCAGTGAGTCCAGAGAGTGCACTGGCAGCACTGCGGATGCACTGTAGTGACTCCAGAGAGTGCACTGGCACCACTGGGGATTCACTGCAGTGAGTCCAGAGAGTGCACTGGCACCACTGGGGATGCAGCGCAGTGACTCCAGAGAGTGCACTGGCACCACTGGGGATGCAGTGCTGTGAGTGCAGAGAGTGCACTAGCACAAAAGGGGATGCAGTGCAGTGAGTCCAGAGAGTGCACTGGCACCACTGGGGATGCAGTGCAGTGAGTCCAGAGAGTGCCCTGGCACCACTGGGGATTCACTGCAGTGAGTCCAGAGAGTGCACTGGCACCACTGGGGATGCAGTGCAGTGAGTCCAGAGAGTGCACTGGCACCACAGGGGATGCAGTGCTGTGAGTGCAGAGAGTGCACTAGCACAAAAGGGGATGCAGTGCAGTGAGTCCAGAGAGTGCACTGGCACCACTGGGGATGCAGTGCAGTGAGTCCAGAGAGTGCCCTGGCACCACTGGGGATGCAGTGCAGTGAGTGCAGAGAGTGCACTGGCAACACTGGGGATGCAGTGCAGTGAGTCCAGAGAGTGCACTGGCACCACTGGGGATACACTGCAGTGAGTCCAGAGAGTGCACTGGCACCACTGGGGATGCAGTTCAGTGAGTCCAGAGAGTGCACTGGCAACACTGGGGATGCAGTGCAGTGAGTCCAGAGAGTGCACTGGCACCACCGGAGATTCACTGCAGTGAGTCCAGAGAGTGCACTGGCAACACTGGGGATGCAGTGCAGTGAGTCCAGAGAGTGCACTGGCACCTCAGGGGCTGCACTGCAGTGAGTCCAGAGAGTGCACTGGCACCACTGGGGATGCAGCGCAGTGAGTGCAGAGAGTGCACTGGCACCACTGGGGATGCAGTGCAGTGAGTCCAGAGAGTGCACTGGCACCAGTGGGGATGCAGTGCAGTGGGTCCAGAGAGTGCCCTGGCACCACTGGAGATGCACTGCAGTTACTCCAGAGAGTGCACTGGCACCACTGGGGATGCAGTGCTGTGAGTGCAGAGAGTGCACTAGCACAAAAGGGGATGCAGTGCAGTGAGTCCAGAGAGTGCACTGGCACCACTGGGGATGCAGTGCAGTGAGTCCAGAGAGTGCCCTGGCACCACTGGGGATTCACTGCAGTGAGTCCAGAGAGTGCACTGGCACCACTGGGGATGCAGTGTAGTGAGTCCAGAGAGTGCACTGGCACCACAGGGGATGCAGTGCTGTGAGTGCAGAGAGTGCACTAGCACAAAAGGGGATGCAGTGCAGTGAGTCCAGAGAGTGCACTGGCACCACTGGGGATGCAGTGCAGTGAGTCCAGAGAGTGCCCTGGCACCACTGGGGATGCAGTGCAGTGAGTGCAGAGAGTGCACTGGCAACACTGGGGATGCAGTGCAGTGAGTCCAGAGAGTGCACTGGCACCACTGGGGATACACTGCAGTGAGTCCAGAGAGTGCACTGGCACCACTGGGGATGCAGTTCAATGAGTCCAGAGAGTGCACTGGCAACACTTGGGATGCACTGCAGTGAGTCCAGAGAGTGCAGTGGCACCACCGGAGATTCACTGCAGTGAGTCCAGAGAGTGCACTGGCACCACTGGGGATGCAGCGCAGTGAGTCCAGAGAATGCACTGGCAACACTGGGGATGCAGCGCAGTGACTATAGAGAGTGCACTGGCACCACTGGGGATGCACTGCAGTGAGTCCAGAGAGGGCACTGGCACCAGTGGGGATGCAGTGCAGTGGGTACAGAGAGTGCCCTGGCACCACTGGAGATGCACTGCAGTGACTCCAGACAGTGCACAGGCACCACTGGAGATGCAGTGCAGTGACTCCAGATTGTGCACTGGCAACACTGGGGATGCAGCGCAGTGAGTCCAGAGAGTGCACTGTCACCACTGGGGATGCAGCGCAGTGACTACACAGAGTCCCTTGGCACCACTGGGGATGCACTGCAGTGAGTCCGAAGAGTGCACTGGCACCACTGGGGATTCACTGCAGTGAGTCTAGAGAGTGCACTGTCACCACTGGGGATGCAGTGCAGTGAGTCCGGCGAGTGCACTGGCAACACTGGGGATGCACTGCAGTGAGTCCAGAGAGTGCACTGGCACAACTGTGGATGCACTGCAGTGATTCCAGAGAGTGCACTGGCACCACTGGGGATGCAGTGCAGTGACTAAAGAGAGTGCACTGGCACCACTGGGGATGCACTGCAGTGAGTCCAGAGAGGGCACTGGCACCAGTGGGGATGCACTGCAGTGAGTCCAGAGAGTGCACTGGCACCACTGGGCATGCACTGCAGTGAGTCCAGAGAGTGCACTGGCACCACTGGGGATGCAGTGCAGTGAGTCCAGAGAGTGCAGTGGCACCACTGGGGATGCAGTGCAGTGAGTCCAGAGAGTGCACTGCACCACTGGGGATGCACTGCAGTGAGTCCAGAGAGTGCACTGGCACCAGTGGGGATGCAGTGCAGTGAGTCCAGAGAGTGCACTGGCACCACTGGGGATGCACTCCAGTGAGTCCAGAGAGTGCACTGGCACCACTGGGGATGCTGTGCAGTGAGTCCGGAGAGTGCACTGGCACCACTGGGGATACACTGCAGTGAGTGCAGAGAGTGCACTGGCACCACTGGGGATGCTGTGCAGTGAGTCCAGAGAGTGCACTGGCAGCACTGCGGATGCACTGCAGTGACTCCAGAGAGTGCACTGGCACCACTGGGGATTCACTGCAGTGAGTCCAGAGAGTGCACTGGCACCACTGGGGATGCAGCGCAGTGACTCCAGAGAGTGCACTGGCACCACTGGGGATGCAGTGCTGTGAGTGCAGAGAGTGCACTAGCACAAAAGGGGATGCAGTGCAGTGAGTCCAGAGAGTGCACTGGCACCACTGGGGATGCAGTGCAGTGAGTCCAGAGAGTGCCCTGGCACCACTGGGGATGCAGCGCAGTGAGTCCAGAGAGTGCACTGGCACCACTGGGGATGCAGTGCAGTGAGTCCAGAGAGTGCACTGGCACCACAGGGGATGCAGTGCTGTGAGTGCAGAGAGTGCACTAGCACAAAAGGGGATGCAGTGCAGTGAGTCCAGAGAGTGCACTGGCACCACTGGGGATGCAGTGCAGTGAGTCCAGAGAGTGCCCTGGCACCACTGGGGATGCAGTGCAGTGAGTGCAGAGAGTGCACTGGCAACACTGGGGATGCAGTGCAGTGAGTCCAGAGAGTGCACTGGCACCACTGGGGATACACTGCAGTGAGTCCAGAGAGTGCACTGGCACCACTGGGGATGCAGTTCAGTGAGTCCAGAGAGTGCACTGGCAACACTGGGGATGCAGTGCAGTGAGTCCAGAGAGTGCACTGGCACCACCGGAGATTCACTGCAGTGAGTCCAGAGAGTGCACTGGCAACACTGGGGATGCAGAGCAGTGAGTCCAGAGAGTGCACTGGCACCTCAGGGGCTGCACTGCAGTGAGTCCAGAGAGTGCACTGGCACCACTGGGGATGCAGCGCAGTGAGTGCAGAGAGTGCACTGGCACCACTGGGGATGCAGTGCAGTGAGTCCAGAGAGTGCACTGGCACCAGTGGGGATGCAGTGCAGTGGGTCCAGAGAGTGCCCTGGCACCACTGGAGATGCACTGCAGTTACTCCAGAGAGTGCACTGGCACCACTGGAGATGCAGTGCAGTGACTCCAGATTGTGCACTGGCAACACTGGGGATGCAGCGCAGTGAGTCCAGAGAGTGCACTGTCACCACTGGGGATGCAGCGCAGTGACTACAGAGAGTGCACTGGCACCACTGGGGATGCACTGCAGTGAGTTCAGAGAGTGCACTGGCACCACTGGGGATTCACTGCAGTGAGTCTAGAGAGTGCACTGGCACCACTGGGGATGCAGTGCAGTGAGTCCGGAGAGTACACTGGCAACACTGGGGATGCACTGCAGTGAGTCCAGAGAGTGCACTGGCACCACTGGGGATGCACTGCAGTGAGTCCAGAGAGTGCACTGGCACAACTGTGGATGCACTGCAGTGATTCCAGAGAGTGCACTGGCACCACTGGGGATTCCCTGCAGTGAGTCCAGAGAGTGCACTGGCACCACTGGGGATGCAGTGCTGTGAGTGCAGAGAGTGCACTAGCACAACAGGGGATGCAGTGCAGTGACTCCAGAGAGTGCCCTGGCGCCACTGGGGATGCAGTGCAGTGAGTCCAGAGAGTGCACTGGCACCACTGGGGATGCAGTGCAGTGAGTCCAGAGAGCCACTGTCACCACTGGGGATGCACTGCAGTGAGTCCAGAGAGTGCACTGGCACCACTGGTGATGCAGTGCAGTGAGTCCAGAGAGTGCACTGTCACCACTGGGGATGCAGCGCAGTGACTACAGAGAGTGCTCTGGCACCACTGGGGATGCAAAGCAGTGAGTCCAGAGAGTGTACTGGCACACTGGGGATGCACTGCAGTGAGTCCAGAGAGTGCACTGGCACCACTGGGGATGCACTGCAGTGAGTCCAGAGAGTGCACTGGCACCTCTGGGGATGCACTGCAGTGAGTTCAGAGAGTGCACTGGGACCACTGGGGATTCACTGCAGTGAGTCTAGAGAGTGCACTGGCACCACTGGGGATGCAGTGCAGTGAGTCCGGAGAGTGCACTGGCACCACAGGGGATGCAGTGCTGTGAGTGCAGAGAGTGCACTAGCACAAAAGGGGATGCAGTGCAGTGAGTCCAGAGAGTGCACTGGCACCACTGTGGATGCACTGCAGTGATTCCAGAGAGTGCACTGGCACCACTGGGGATTCACTGCAGTGAGTCCAGAGAGTGCACTGGCACCACTGGGGATGCAGCGCAGTGACTCCAGAGAGTGCACAGGCACCACAGCGGATGCAGTGCTGTGAGTGCAGAGAGTGCAGTAGCACAACAGGGGATGCACTGCAGTGACTCCAGAGAGTGCCCTGGCGCCACTGGGGATGCAGTGCAGTGAGTTAGGAGAGTGCACTGGCACCACTGGGGATGCAGTGCAGTGAGTCCAGAGAGTGCACTGGCACCACTGGGGATGCAGTGCAGTGAGTCCAGAGAGTGCAGTGGCACCACTGGGGATGTAGTGCAGTGAGTCCAGAGAGTGCACTGCACCACTGGGGATGCACTGCAGTGAGTCCAGAGAGTGCAGTGGCACCACTGGGGATGCAGTGCAGTGAGTCCAGAGAGTGCACTGGCACCACTGGGGATGCAGTGCAGTGAGTCCAGAGAGTGCACTGGCACCACTGGGGATGCACTGCAGTGAGTCCAGAGAGTGCACTGGCACAACTGTGGATGCACTGCAGTGAGTCCAGAGAGTGCACTGGCACCACTGGGGATGCACTGCAGTGAGTCCAGAGAGTGCACTGGCAACTCTGGGGATGCACTGCAGTGAGTCCAGAGAGTGCACTGGCACCACTGGGGATGCTGTGCAGTGAGTCCAGAGAGTGCACTGGCAGCACTGGGGATGCACCCCGGTGAGTCCAGAGAGTGCACTGGCACCACTGGGGATGCAGTGCAGTGAGTCCAGAGAGTGCACTGGCACCACTGGGGATGCAGTGCAGTGAGTCCAGAGAGTGCAATGGCACCACATCGGATGCACTGCAGTGAGTCCAGAGACTAAACTGGCACCACTGGGGATGCAGTGCAGTGAGTCCAAAGAGTGCACTGGCACCACAGGGGATGCAGTGCAATGAGTCCAGAGAGTGCACTGGCACCACTGGGGATGCACTGCAGTGAGTCCAGAGAGTGCACTGTCACCACTGGGGCTGCACTGCAGTGAGTCCAGAGAGTACACTGGCACCACTGGGATGCAGTGCAGTGAGTCCACAGAGTGCACTGGCACCACTGGGGATGCACTGCAGTGAGTCCAGAGAGTGCACAGGCACCACTGGGGATGCAGTGCAGTGAGTGCAGAGAGTGCACTGGCACCACTGGGGATGCAGTGCAGTGAGTCCAGAGAGCCACTGTCACCACTGGGGATGCACTGCATTGAGTCCAGAGAGTGCACTAGCACCACTGGTGATGCAGTGCAGTGAGTCCAGAGAGTGCACTGTCACCACTGGGGATGCAGCGCAGTGACTACAGAGAGTGCACTGGCACCACTGGGGATGCACTGCAGTGAGTCCAGAGAGTGTACTGGCACACTGGGGATGCACTGCAGTGAGTCCAGAGAGTGCACTGGCACCACTGGGGATGCACTGCAGTTAGTCCAGAGAGTGCACTGGCACCACTGGGGATGCAGTGCAGTGAGTCCAGAGAGTGCAGTGGCACCACTGGGGATGCAGTGCAGTGAGTCCTGAGAGTGCACTGCACCACTGGGGATGCACTGCAGTGAGTCCAGAGAGTGCACTGGCACCAGTGGGGATGCAGTGCAGTGAGTCCAGAGAGTGCACTGGCACCACTGGGGATGCACTCCAGTGAGTCCAGAGAGTGCACTGGCACCACTGGGGATGCAGTGCAGTGAGTCCAGAGAGTGCACTGGCACCACTGGGGATGCACTGCAGTGAGTCCAGAGAGTGCACTGGCACCACTGGGGATGCAGCGCAGTGAGTGCAGAGAGTGCACTGGCACCACTGGGGATGCTGTGCAGTGAGTCCAGAGAGTGCACTGGCAGCACTGCGGATGCACTGCAGTGACTCCAGAGAGTGCACTGGCAACACTGGGGATGAACCCCGGTGAGTCCAGAGAGTGCAGTGGCGCCACTGGGGATGCAGTGCAGTGACTCCAGAGAGTGCACTGGCACCACTTCGGATGCACCGAGGTGAGTCCAAAGAGTGCAGTGGCACCACTGGTGATGCAGTGCAGTGAGTCCAGAGAGTGCACTGGCACCACTGGGGATGCACTGCAGTGAGTCCAGAGACTACACTGGCACCACTGGGGATGCACTGCAGTGAGTCCAGAGAGTGCACTGGCACCACTTGGGATGCAATGCAGTCAGTCCAGAGAGTGCACTGGCACCAGTGGGGATGCACTGCAGTGAGTAAAGAGAATGCACTGGCACCATTGGGGTTGCACTGCAGTGAGTCCACAGAGTGCACTGGCAGCACTGATGCTGCCCTGCAGTGAGTCCAGAGAGTGCACTGGCACAACTGTGGATGCACTGCAGTGAGTCCAGAGAGTGCACTGGCACCACTGGGGATGCAGTGCAGTGACTCCAGATTTTGCTCTGGCACCACTGGGGATGCAGCGCAGTGAGTCCAGAGAGTGCACTGGCACAACAGGGGATGCACTGCAGTGAGTCCAGAGAGTGCACTGGCACCACTGGGGATGCAGTGCAGTGAGTCCAGAGAGCCACTGTCACCAGTGGGGATGCACTGCAGTGAGTCCAGAGAGTGCACTGGCACCACTGGGGATGCATTGCAGTTACTCCAGAGAGTGCACAGGCAACACTGGGGATGCACTGCAGTGAGTCCAGAGAGTGCACTGGCACAACTGTGGATGCACTGCAGTGATTCCAGAGAGTGCACTGGCACCACTGGGGATTCACTGCAGTGAGTCCAGAGAGTGCACTGGCACCACTGGGGATGCAGCGCAGTGACTCCAGAGAGTGCACTTGCACCACTGGGGATGCAGTGCTGTAAGTGCAGAGAGTGCACTAGCACAACAGGGGATGCACTGCAGTGACTCCAGAGAGTGCACTGGCACCACTGGGGATTTAGTGCAGTGAGTCCAGAGAGTGCCCTGGCACCACTGGGGATGCAGTGCAGTGAGTGCTGAGAGTGCACTGGCAACACTGGGGATGCACTGCAGTGAGTCCAGAGAGTGCACTGGCACCACTGGGGATGGAGTGCAGTGAGTCCAGAGAGTGCACTGGCAACACTGGGGATGCACTGCAGTGAGTCCAGAGAGTGCACTGGCAACACTGGTGATGCAGTGCAGTGAGACCAGAGAGTGCACTGGCACCACTGGGGATGCACTGCAGTGGGTCCAGAGAGTGCCCTGGCACCACTGGAGATGCACTGCAGTGACTCCAGATAGTGCACTGGCACCACTGGAGATGCAGTGCAGTGACTCCAGATTGTGCACTGGCAACACTGGGGATGCAGCGCAGTGAGTCCAGAGAGTGCACTGTCACCACTGGTGATGCAGTGCAGTGAGTCCAGAGAGTGCACTGGCACCAGTGGGGATGCAGTGCAGTGGGTCCAGAGAGTGCCCTGGCACCACTGGAGATGCACTGCAGTTACTCCAGAGAGTGCACTGGCACCACTGGAGATGCAGTGCAGTGACTCCAGATTGTGCACTGGCAACACTGGGGATGCAGCGCAGTGAGTCCAGAGAGTGCACTGTCACCACTGGGGATGCAGCGCAGTGACTACAGAGAGTGCACTGGCACCACTGGGGATGCACTGCAGTGAGTTCAGAGAGTGCACTGGCACCACTGGGGATTCACTGCAGTGAGTCTAGAGAGTGCACTGGCACCACTGGGGATGCAGTGCAGTGAGTCCGGAGAGTACACTGGCAACACTGGGGATGCACTGCAGTGAGTCCAGAGAGTGCACTGGCACCACTGGGGATGCACTGCAGTGAGTCCAGAGAGTGCACTGGCACAACTGTGGATGCACTGCATTGATTCCAGAGAGTGCACTGGCACCACTGGGGATTCACTGCAGTGAGTCCAGAGAGTGCACTGGCACCAGTGGGGATGCAGCGCAGTGAGTCCAGAGAGTGCACTGGCACCACTGGGGATGCAGTGCACTGAGTCCAGAGAGTGCACTGGCACCAGTGGGGATGCAGTGCAGTGGGTCCAGAGAGTGCCCTGGCACCACTGGAGATGCACTGCAGTGACTCCAGACAGTGCACTGGCACCACTGGGGATGCAGTGCAGTGACTCCAGATTGTGCACTGGCAACACTGGGGATGCAGCGCAGTGAGTCCAGAGAGTGCACTGTCACCACTGGGGATGCAGCGCAGTGAGTCCAGAGAGTGGACTGGCACCACTGGGGATGCACTGCAGTGAGTTCAGAGAGTGCACTGGCACCACTGGGGATTCACTGCAGTGAGTCTAGAGAGTGCACTGGCACCACTGGGGATGCAGTGCAGTGAGTCCGGAGAGTGCACTGGCAACACTGGGGATGCACTGCAGTGAGTCCAGAGAGTGCACTGGCACCACTGGGGATGCACTGCAGTGAGTTCAGAGAGTGCACTGGCACCACTGGGGATTCACTGCAGTGAGTCTAGAGAGTGCACTGGCACCACTGGGGATGCAGTGCAGTGAGTCCGGAGAGTGCACTGGCAACACTGGGGATGCACTGCAGTGAGTCCAGAGAGTGCACTGGCACCACTGGGGATGCACTGCAGTGAGTCCAGAGAGTGCACTGGCACAACTGTGGATGCACTGCAGTGATTCCAGAGAGTGCACTGGCACCACTGGGGATTCACTGCAGTGAGTCCAGAGAGTGCACTGGCACTTCTGGGGATGCAGCGCAGTGACTCCAGAGAGTGCACTGGCACCACAGGGAATGCAGTGCTGTGAGTCCAGAGAGTGCACTAGCACAAAAGGGGATGCACTGCAGTGACTCCAGAGAGTGCACTGGCGCCACTGGGGATGCAGTGCAGTGAGTCCAGAGAGTGCACTGGCACCACTGGGGATGCACTGCAGTGAGTCCAGAGAGTGCACTGGCACCACTGGGGATGCAGTGCAGTGAGTCCAGAGAGTGCACTGGCACCACTGGGGATGCAGTGCAGTGAGTGCAGAGAGTGCACTGGCACCACTGGGGATGCAGTGCAGTGAGTCCAGAGAGTGCACTGGCACCACTGGGGATGCACTGCAGTGAGTCCAGAGAGTGCACTGGCACCACTAGGGATGCTGTGCAGTGAGTCCAGAGAGTGCACTGGCAGCACTGGGGATGCACTGCAGTGACTCCAGAGAGTGCACTGGCACCACTGGGGATGCACCCCGGTGAGTCCAGAGAGTGCACTGGCACCACTGGGGATGCAGTGCAGTGAGTCCAGAGAGTGCACTGGCACCACATCGGATGCACTGCAGTGAGTCCAGAGAGTGCACTGGCAACACTGGGGATGCAGTGCAGTGAGTCCAAAGAGTGCACTGGCACCACAGGGGATGCAGTGCAATGAGTCCAGAGAGTGCACTGGCACCACTAGGGATGCACTGCAGTGAGTCCAGAGAGTGCACTGGCACCACTGGTGATGCAGTGCAGTGAGTCCAGAGAGTGCACTGTCACCACTGGGGATGCAGCGCAGTGACTACAGAGAGTGCACTGGCACCACTGGGGATGCAACGCAGTGAGTCCAGAGAGTGCACTGGCACACCGGGGGATGCAGTGCAGTGAGTCCAGAGAGTGCACTGGCACCACTGGAGATGCACTGCAGTGAGTCCAGAGAGTGCACTGGCACCACTGGGGATGCAGTGCAGTGAGTCCAGAGAGTGCAGTGGCACCACTGGGGATGTAGTGCAGTGAGTCCAGAGAGTGCACTGCACCACTGGGGATGCACTGCAGTGAGTCCAGAGAGTGCAGTGGCACCACTGGGGATGCAGTGCAGTGAGTCCAGAGAGTGCACTGGCACCACTGGGGATGCACTGCAGTGAGTCCAGAGAGTGCACTGGCACAACTGTGGATGCACTGCAGTGAGTCCAGAGAGTGCACTGGCACCACTGGGGATGCACTGCAGTGAGTCCAGAGAGTGCACTGGCAACTCTGGGGATGCACTGCAGTGAGTCCAGAGAGTGCACTGGCACCACTGGGGATGCTGTGCAGTGAGTCCAGAGAGTGCACTGGCAGCACTGGGGATGCACCCCGGTGAGTCCAGAGAGTGCACTGGCACCACTGGGGATGCAGTGCAGTGAGTCCAGAGAGTGCACTGGCACCACTGGGGATGCAGTGCAGTGAGTCCAGAGAGTGCAATGGCACCACATCGGATGCACTGCAGTGAGTCCAGAGACTAAACTGGCACCACTGGGGATGCAGTGCAGTGAGTCCAAAGAGTGCACTGGCACCACAGGGGATGCAGTGCAATGAGTCCAGAGAGTGCACTGGCACCACTGGGGATGCACTGCAGTGAGTCCAGAGAGTGCACTGTCACCACTGGGGCTGCACTGCAGTGAGTCCAGAGAGTACACTGGCACCACTGGGATGCAGTGCAGTGAGTCCACAGAGTGCACTGGCACCACTGGGGATGCACTGCAGTGAGTCCAGAGAGTGCACAGGCACCACTGGGGATGCAGTGCAGTGAGTGCAGAGAGTGCACTGGCACCACTGGGGATGCAGTGCAGTGAGTCCAGAGAGCCACTGTCACCACTGGGGATGCACTGCATTGAGTCCAGAGAGTGCACTAGCACCACTGGTGATGCAGTGCAGTGAGTCCAGAGAGTGCACTGTCACCACTGGGGATGCAGCGCAGTGACTACAGAGAGTGCACTGGCACCACTGGGGATGCACTGCAGTGAGTCCAGAGAGTGTACTGGCACACTGGGGATGCACTGCAGTGAGTCCAGAGAGTGCACTGGCACCACTGGGGATGCACTGCAGTTAGTCCAGAGAGTGCACTGGCACCACTGGGGATGCAGTGCAGTGAGTCCAGAGAGTGCAGTGGCACCACTGGGGATGCAGTGCAGTGAGTCCTGAGAGTGCACTGCACCACTGGGGATGCACTGCAGTGAGTCCAGAGAGTGCACTGGCACCAGTGGGGATGCAGTGCAGTGAGTCCAGAGAGTGCACTGGCACCACTGGGGATGCACTCCAGTGAGTCCAGAGAGTGCACTGGCACCACTGGGGATGCAGTGCAGTGAGTCCAGAGAGTGCACTGGCACCACTGGGGATGCACTGCAGTGAGTCCAGAGAGTGCACTGGCACCACTGGGGATGCAGCGCAGTGAGTGCAGAGAGTGCACTGGCACCACTGGGGATGCTGTGCAGTGAGTCCAGAGAGTGCACTGGCAGCACTGCGGATGCACTGCAGTGACTCCAGAGAGTGCACTGGCAACACTGGGGATGAACCCCGGTGAGTCCAGAGAGTGCAGTGGCGCCACTGGGGATGCAGTGCAGTGACTCCAGAGAGTGCACTGGCACCACTTCGGATGCACCGAGGTGAGTCCAAAGAGTGCAGTGGCACCACTGGTGATGCAGTGCAGTGAGTCCAGAGAGTGCACTGGCACCACTGGGGATGCACTGCAGTGAGTCCAGAGACTACACTGGCACCACTGGGGATGCACTGCAGTGAGTCCAGAGAGTGCACTGGCACCACTTGGGATGCAATGCAGTCAGTCCAGAGAGTGCACTGGCACCAGTGGGGATGCACTGCAGTGAGTAAAGAGAATGCACTGGCACCATTGGGGTTGCACTGCAGTGAGTCCACAGAGTGCACTGGCAGCACTGATGCTGCCCTGCAGTGAGTCCAGAGAGTGCACTGGCACAACTGTGGATGCACTGCAGTGAGTCCAGAGAGTGCACTGGCACCACTGGGGATGCAGTGCAGTGACTCCAGATTTTGCACTGGCACCACTGGGGATGCAGCGCAGTGAGTCCAGAGAGTGCACTGGCACAACAGGGGATGCACTGCAGTGAGTCCAGAGAGTGCACTGGCACCACTGGGGATGCAGTGCAGTGAGTCCAGAGAGCCACTGTCACCAGTGGGGATGCACTGCAGTGAGTCCAGAGAGTGCACTGGCACCACTGGGGATGCATTGCAGTTACTCCAGAGAGTGCACAGGCAACACTGGGGATGCACTGCAGTGAGTCCAGAGAGTGCACTGGCACAACTGTGGATGCACTGCAGTGATTCCAGAGAGTGCACTGGCACCACTGGGGATTCACTGCAGTGAGTCCAGAGAGTGCACTGGCACCACTGGGGATGCAGCGCAGTGACTCCAGAGAGTGCACTTGCACCACTGGGGATGCAGTGCTGTAAGTGCAGAGAGTGCACTAGCACAACAGGGGATGCACTGCAGTGACTCCAGAGAGTGCACTGGCACCACTGGGGATTTAGTGCAGTGAGTCCAGAGAGTGCCCTGGCACCACTGGGGATGCAGTGCAGTGAGTGCTGAGAGTGCACTGGCAACACTGGGGATGCACTGCAGTGAGTCCAGAGAGTGCACTGGCACCACTGGGGATGGAGTGCAGTGAGTCCAGAGAGTGCACTGGCAACACTGGGGATGCACTGCAGTGAGTCCAGAGAGTGCACTGGCAACACTGGTGATGCAGTGCAGTGAGACCAGAGAGTGCACTGGCACCACTGGGGATGCACTGCAGTGGGTCCAGAGAGTGCCCTGGCACCACTGGAGATGCACTGCAGTGACTCCAGATAGTGCACTGGCACCACTGGAGATGCAGTGCAGTGACTCCAGATTGTGCACTGGCAACACTGGGGATGCAGCGCAGTGAGTCCAGAGAGTGCACTGTCACCACTGGTGATGCAGTGCAGTGAGTCCAGAGAGTGCACTGGCACCAGTGGGGATGCAGTGCAGTGGGTCCAGAGAGTGCCCTGGCACCACTGGAGATGCACTGCAGTTACTCCAGAGAGTGCACTGGCACCACTGGAGATGCAGTGCAGTGACTCCAGATTGTGCACTGGCAACACTGGGGATGCAGCGCAGTGAGTCCAGAGAGTGCACTGTCACCACTGGGGATGCAGCGCAGTGACTACAGAGAGTGCACTGGCACCACTGGGGATGCACTGCAGTGAGTTCAGAGAGTGCACTGGCACCACTGGGGATTCACTGCAGTGAGTCTAGAGAGTGCACTGGCACCACTGGGGATGCAGTGCAGTGAGTCCGGAGAGTACACTGGCAACACTGGGGATGCACTGCAGTGAGTCCAGAGAGTGCACTGGCACCACTGGGGATGCACTGCAGTGAGTCCAGAGAGTGCACTGGCACAACTGTGGATGCACTGCATTGATTCCAGAGAGTGCACTGGCACCACTGGGGATTCACTGCAGTGAGTCCAGAGAGTGCACTGGCACCAGTGGGGATGCAGCGCAGTGAGTCCAGAGAGTGCACTGGCACCACTGGGGATGCAGTGCACTGAGTCCAGAGAGTGCACTGGCACCAGTGGGGATGCAGTGCAGTGGGTCCAGAGAGTGCCCTGGCACCACTGGAGATGCACTGCAGTGACTCCAGACAGTGCACTGGCACCACTGGGGATGCAGTGCAGTGACTCCAGATTGTGCACTGGCAACACTGGGGATGCAGCGCAGTGAGTCCAGAGAGTGCACTGTCACCACTGGGGATGCAGCGCAGTGAGTCCAGAGAGTGGACTGGCACCACTGGGGATGCACTGCAGTGAGTTCAGAGAGTGCACTGGCACCACTGGGGATTCACTGCAGTGAGTCTAGAGAGTGCACTGGCACCACTGGGGATGCAGTGCAGTGAGTCCGGAGAGTGCACTGGCAACACTGGGGATGCACTGCAGTGAGTCCAGAGAGTGCACTGGCACCACTGGGGATGCACTGCAGTGAGTTCAGAGAGTGCACTGGCACCACTGGGGATTCACTGCAGTGAGTCTAGAGAGTGCACTGGCACCACTGGGGATGCAGTGCAGTGAGTCCGGAGAGTGCACTGGCAACACTGGGGATGCACTGCAGTGAGTCCAGAGAGTGCACTGGCACCACTGGGGATGCACTGCAGTGAGTCCAGAGAGTGCACTGGCACAACTGTGGATGCACTGCAGTGATTCCAGAGAGTGCACTGGCACCACTGGGGATTCACTGCAGTGAGTCCAGAGAGTGCACTGGCACTTCTGGGGATGCAGCGCAGTGACTCCAGAGAGTGCACTGGCACCACAGGGAATGCAGTGCTGTGAGTCCAGAGAGTGCACTAGCACAAAAGGGGATGCACTGCAGTGACTCCAGAGAGTGCCCTGGCGCCACTGGGGATGCAGTGCAGTGAGTCCAGAGAGTGCACTGGCACCACTGGGGATGCACTGCAGTGAGTCCAGAGAGTGCACTGGCACCACTGGGGATGCAGTGCAGTGAGTCCAGAGAGTGCACTGGCACCACTGGGGATGCAGTGCAGTGAGTGCAGAGAGTGCACTGGCACCACTGGGGATGCAGTGCAGTGACTCCAGAGAGTGCACTGGCACCACTGGGGATGCACTGCAGTGAGTCCAGAGAGTGCACTGGCACCACTAGGGATGCTGTGCAGTGAGTCCAGAGAGTGCACTGGCAGCACTGGGGATGCACTGCAGTGACTCCAGAGAGTGCACTGGCACCACTGGGGATGCACCCCGGTGAGTCCAGAGAGTGCACTGGCACCACTGGGGATGCAGTGCAGTGAGTCCAGAGAGTGCACTGGCACCACATCGGATGCACTGCAGTGAGTCCAGAGAGTGCACTGGCAACACTGGGGATGCAGTGCAGTGAGTCCAAAGAGTGCACTGGCACCACAGGGGATGCAGTGCAATGAGTCCAGAGAGTGCACTGGCACCACTAGGGATGCACTGCAGTGAGTCCAGAGAGTGCACTGGCACCACTGGTGATGCAGTGCAGTGAGTCCAGAGAGTGCACTGTCACCACTGGGGATGCAGCGCAGTGACTACAGAGAGTGCACTGGCACCACTGGGGATGCAACGCAGTGAGTCCAGAGAGTGCACTGGCACACCGGGGGATGCAGTGCAGTGAGTCCAGAGAGTGCACTGGCACCACTGGAGATGCACTGCAGTGAGTCCAGAGAGTGCCCTGGCACCACTGGTGATGCAGTTCAGTGAGTCCAGAGAGTGCACTGGCACCACTGGGGATGCAGTTCAGTGAGTACAGAGAGTGCACTGGCACCACTGGGGATGCAGTGCCGTGAGTCCAGAGAGTGCACTGGCACCAGTGGGGATGCACTGCAGTGAGTCCAGAGAGTGCACTGGCACCACTGGGGATGCAGTGCCGTGAGTCCAGAGAGTGCACTGGCACCACTGGGGATGCACTGCAGTGACTGCAGAGAGTGCACTGGCACCACTGGGGATGCAGTGCAGTGAGTCCAGAGACTACACTGGCACCACTGGGGATGCAGTGCAGTGAGTCCAAAGAGTGCACTGGCACCACAGGGGATGCAGTGCAATGAGTCCAGAGAGTGCACTGGCACCACTGGGAATGCACTGCAGTGAGTCCAGAGAATGCACTGGCACCACTGGGGATGCACTGCAGTGAGTCCAGAGAGTGCACTGGCAGCAATGGGGCTGCACTACAGTGAGTCCAGAGAGTGCACTGGCACCACTGTTGATGCAGTGCAGTGAGTCCAGAGAGTGCAGTGGCACCACTGGGGATGTAGTGCAGTGAGTCCGGAGAGTGCACTGGCACCACTGGGGATGCAATGCAGTGACTCCAGAGAGTGCACTGGCACCTCTGGAGCTGCACTGCAGTGAGTCCAGAGAGAGCACTGGCACCTCAGGGGCTGCACTGCAGTGAGTCCAGAGAGTGCACTGGACCACTGGGGATGCACCTCGGTGAGTCCAGAGAGTGCACTGGCATCACTAGGGATGCAGGGCAGTGAGTCCAGAGAGTGCACTGGCACCACTGGGGATGCACCTCGGTGAGTCCAGAGAGTGCACTGGCATCACTTGGGATGCAGTGCAGTGAGTGCAGAGAGTGCACTGGCACCACTGGGGATGCACTGCAGTGAGTCCAGAGACTGCACTGGCACCAACTGGAGCTGCACTGCAGTGAGTCCTGAGATTGCACTAGCACCACTGGGGATGCAGTGTAGTGAGTCCAGAGAGTGCACTAGCACCACTGGGGATGCCCTGCAGTGAGTCCAGAGAGTGCACTGGCACCACTGATCATTCAGTGATGTTAGTCCAGAGAGTGCACTAGCACCACTGGGGCAGCAGTGCAGTGAGTGCAGATAGTGCACTGGCACCGCTGGGGATGCAGTGCAGTGACTCCAGAGAGTGCACTGGCACCACTGGGGATGCACTGCAGTGAGTCCAGAGAGTGCACTGGCACCTTAGGGGCTGCACTGCAGTGAGTCCAGAGAGTGCACTGTCACCACTGGAGATGCACTGCACTGAGTCCAGAAAGTGCACTGGCACCACTGGGGTTTTAGTGCAGTGACTGCACTCAGTGACTGCAGTCTCTGGACTCACTGCAGTGCATCCCCAGTGGTGCCAGTGCACTCTCTGGACTCACTGAACTGCATCCCCAGTGGTGCCAGTGCACTCTCTGGACTCACTGCAGTGGAACCCCAGTGGTGCCAGTGTACTCTGTGGACTCACTGCACTGCATCCCCAGTGGTGCCAGTGCGCTCTCTGGACTCACTGCACTGCATCCCCAGTGGTGCCAGTGCACTCTCTGGACTCACTGCACTGCATCCCCAGTGGTGCCTGTGCACTCCCTGGACTCACTGCACTGCATCCCCAGTGGTGCCAGTGCACTCTCTGGACTCACTGCACTGCATCCCCAGTGGTGCCAGTGCACTCTCTGGACTCACTGCACTGCATCCCAAGTGGTGCCAGTGCAATCTCTGGATTCACTGCACTGCATCCCCAGTGGTGCCAGTGCACTCTCTGCACTCACTGCACTAAGACCCAAGTGGTGCCAGTGCACTCTCCTAACTCACTGCACTGCATCCCCAGTTGTGCCAGTGCACTCTCTGGACTCACTGCAGTGCATCGCCAGTGGTGCCAGTGCACTCTCTAGACTCACTGCAGTGCATCCCCAGTGGTGCCAGTGCATTCTCTGGACTCACTGCAGTGCATCCCCAGTGGTGCCGGTATAGTCTCTGGACTCACTGCACTGCATCCCCAGTGGTGCCAGTGCGCTCTTTGAACTCACCTGGGTGCATCCGAACTGGTGCCAGTGCACTCTCTGGACTCACTGCAGTGCATCCCCAGTGGTGCCAGTGCACTCTCTGCACTCACTGCACTGCATCCCCAGTGGTGCCAGTGCACTCTCTGGACTCACTGCAGTGAATCCCCGGTGGTGCCAGTGCACTCTTTAGAGTCACTGCAGTGCATCCCCAGTGGTGCCAGTGCACTCACTGCATTGCATCCCCACTGGTGCCAGTGACTCTCTGGACTCAGTGCACTGCATCCCCAGTGGTGCCAGTGCGCTCTCTGCACTCACTGCACTGCATCCCCAGTGGTGCCAGTGCACTCTCTGGACTCACTGCACTGCATCCGCAGTGGTGCCAGTGCACTCTCTGGACTCACTGCACTGCATCCCCAGTGGTACCAGTGCCCTCTCTGGACTCACTGCACTGCATCCCCAGTGGTGCCAGTGCACTCTCTGGACTCACTGCACTGCATCCCCAGTGTTGCAAGGGCACTCTCTGGACTCACAGCACTGCATTCCCAGTGGTGCCTGTGCACTCTCTGGACTCACGGCACTGCATCCCCAGTGGTGCTGCTAGTGCACTCTCTGGAGTCACTGCACTGCATCCCCAGTGGGGCCAGTGCACTCTGTGGACTCACGGCTCTGCATCCCCAGTGGTGCCATTGAACTCTGTGGACTCACTGCACTGCATCCGGAGTGGTGCCAGTGCACTCTCTGGACTCACTGCACTGCATCCCCAGTGGTGCCAGTACACTCTCTGGACTCACTGCACTGCATTCCCAGTGGTGCCAGTGCACTCTCTGGACTCACTGCACTGCATCCCTAGTGCTGACAGTGCACTCTCTGGACTCACGGCACTGCATCCCCAGTGGTGCCAGTGCACTCTGTTTACTCACTGCACTGCATCCCCAGTGGTGCCAGTGCAATCTCTGGACTCACTGCACTGCATCCCCAGTGGTGCCAGTGCACTCTCTGCACTCACTGCAGTGCATCCCCAGTGGTGCCAGTGCACTCTCTGGACTCACTGCAGTGCATCCCCAGTGGTGCCAGTGCACTCTCTGGACTCACTGCACTGCATCCCCAGTGGTGCCAGTGCACTCTCTGGACTTACGGCACTGCATCCGCAGTGGTGCCAGTGCACTCTCTTTACTCACTGCACTTCATCCCCAGTGGTGCCAGTGCACTCTCTGGACTCACTGCACTGCATTCCCAGTGGTGCCAGTGCAATCTCTGGACTCACTACAGTACAGCTCCAGTGGTGCCAGTGCACTCTCTGGACTCATTGCACTGCATCCCCAGTGGTGCCAGTGCACTCTGTGGACTCACCGGGGTGCATCCCCAGTGGTGCCAGTGCACTCTCTGGACTCACTGCACTGCATCCCCAGTGGTGCCAGTGAACTCTGTGGACTCACTGCAGTGTATTCCGAGTGGTGCCAGTGCACTCTCTAGAGTCACTGCAGTGCATCCCCACTGGTGCCAGTGCACTCTCTGGAGTCACTGCAGTGCATCCCCAGTGGTGCCAGTGCACTCACTGCATTGCATCCCCACTGGTGCCAGTGACTCTCTGGACTCACTGCACTGCATCCCCAGTGGTGCCAGTGCACTCTCTGCACTCACTGCACTGCATCCCCACTGGTGCCAGTGCACTCTATGGACTCACTGCACTGCATCCCCAGTGGTGCCACTGCACTCTCTGGACTCACTGCACTGCATCCCCAGTGGTGCCAGTGCACTCTCTGGACTCACTGCACTGCATCCTCAGTGGTGCCAGTGCACACACTGGACTCACTGCCCTGCATCCCCAGTGTTGCCAGTGCACTCTCTGGACTCACGACACTGCATCCGCAGTGGTGCCAGTGCACTCTGTTTACTCACTGTACTGCATCCCCAGTGGTGCCAGTGCAATCTCTGGACTCACTGCACTACATCCCCAGTGGTGCCAGTGCACTCTCTGGACTCACTACAGTACAGCTCCAGTGGTGCCAGTGCACTCTCTGGACTCACTGCACTGCATCCCCAGTGGTGCCAGTGCACTCTCTGGACTCACTGCAGTGCATCCCCAGTGGTGCCAGTGCACTCTCTGGACTCACTGCACTGCATCCCCAGTGGTGCCAGTGAACTCTCTGGACTCACTGCAGTGTATTCCGAGTGGTGCCAGTGTACTCTCTTAACTCACTGCACTGCATCCCCAGTGGTGCCAGTGCACTCTCTGGACTCACTGCAGTGCATCCCCACTGGTGCCAGTGCACTCTCTGGAGGCACTGCACTGCATCCCCAGTGGTGCCAGTGCACTCTCTGGACTCACTACAGTACAGCTCCAGTGGTGCCAGTGCACTCTCTGGACTCACTGCACTGCATCCCCAGTGGTGCCAGTGCACTCTCTGGACTCACTGCACTGCATCCCCAGTGGTGCCAGTGCACACACTGGACTCCCTGCAGTGCATCCCCAGTGGTGCCAGTGCACTCTCTGGACTCACTGCACTGCATCCCCAGTGGTGCCAGTGCACTCTCTGGACTCACGGCACTGCATCACCAGTGGTGCCAGTGCACTCTGTTTACTCACTGTACTGCATCCCCAGTGGTGCCAGTGCACTCTCTGGACTCACTGCACTGCATTCCCAGTTGTGCCAGGGCACTCTCTGGAGTCACTGCAGTGCATTCCCAGTGGTGCCAGTGCACTCTCTGGACTCACTGCACTGCATCCCCAGTGGTGCCAGTGCACTCTCTGGACTCACTGCACTGCATCCCCAGTGTTGCAAGGGCACTCTCTGGACTCACAGCACTGCATTCCCAGTGGTGCCTGTGCACTCTCCAGACTCACTGCACTGCATCCCCAGTAGTGCCAGTGCACTCTCTGTACTCACTGAACTTCATTCCCAGTGGTGCCAGTGCACTCTCTGCACTCACTGCAGTGCATCCCCACTGGTGCCAGTGCACTCTCTGGACTCACTGCAGTGCATCTCCAGTGGTGCCAGTGCACTCTCTGGACTCACTGCACTGCATCCCCAGTGGTGCCAGTGCACTCTCTGGACTCACTGCACTGCATCCCCAGTGGTGCCAGTGCACTCTCTGGACTCACTGCACTGCATCCCCAGTGCTGACAGTGCACTCTCTGGACTGACTGCACTGCATCCCCAGTGGTGCCAGGGCACTCTTTGGACTCACTGCACTGCATCCCCATTGGTGCCAGTGCACTCTCTGCACTCACTGCAGTGCATCCCCACTGGTGCCAGTGCACTCTCTGGACTCACTGCAGTGCATCTCCAGTGGTGCCAGTGCACTCTCTGGACACACTGCACTGCATCCCCAGTGGTGCCAGTGCACTCTCTGGACTCACTGCAGTGCATCCCCACTGGTCCCTGGGCACTCTCTGGACTCACTGCAGTGCATCCCCAGTGGTGCCATTGCACTCTCTGGACTCACTGCACTGCATCCCGATTGGTGCCAGTGCACTCTCTGGACTCACTGCACTGCATCCCCAAGGTGCCAGTGCACGCTCTGGAATCACTTCACTACATGCCCAGTGTTGCCAGTGCACTCTCTGGACTCACTACACTGCATCCCCAGTGGTGCCAGTGCACTCTTTGGACTCACTGCACTGCATCCCCAGTGGAGCCAGTGCACTCTCTGGACTCACTGCACTGCATCCCCAATGGTGCCAGGGCACTCTCTGGACTCACTGCACTGCATCCCCAGTGGTGCCAGGGCACTCTCTGCACTCACTGCACTGCATCCCCAGTGGTGCCAGTGCACTCTCTGGACTCACTGCAGTGCATCCCCAGTGGTGCCAGTGCACTCTCTGGACTCACTGCAGTGCATCCCCAGTGGTTCCAGTGCACTCTCTGGATTCACTGCACTGCATCTCCAGTGGTGCCAGTGCACTCTCTGGACTCACTGCACTGCATCTCCAGTGGTGCCAGTGCACTCTGTGGACTCACGGCACTGCATCCCCAGTGGTGCCAGTGCACTCTGTGGACTCACTGCACTGCATCCCCAGTGGTGCCAGTGCACTCTCTGGACTCACTGCATTGCATCCCCAGTGGTGCCAGTGCACTCTGTGGACTCACGGCACTGCATTCCCAGTGGTGCCAGTGCACTCTCTGGACTCACTGCACTGCATCCCCAGTGGTGCCAGTGCACTCTCTGGACTCACTGCAGTGCATCCCCAGTGGTGCCAGTGCACTCTCTGGACTCACTGCACTGCATCCCCAGTGGTGCCAGTGAACTCTCTGGACTCACTGCATTGTATTCCGAGTGGTGCCAGTGCACTCTCTAGAGTCACTGCAGTGCATCCCCAGTGGTGCCAGTGCACTCTCTGGACTCACTGCAGTGCATCCCCAGTGGTGCCAGTGCACGCTCTGGAGTCACTGCACTGCATCCCCAGTGCTGCCAGTGCACTCTCTGGACTCACTACAGTACAGCTCCAGTGGTGCCAGTGCACTCTCTGGACTCACTGCACTGCATCCCCAGTGGTGCCAGTGCACTCTCTGGACTCACTGCACTGCATCCCCAGTGGTGCCAGTGCACACACTGGACTCCCTGCAGTGCATCTCCAGTGGTGCCAGTGCACTGTCTGGACTCACTGCAGTGCATCCCCAGTGGTGCCAGTGCACTCTCTGGACTCACGGCACTGCATCACCAGTGGTGCCAGTGCACTCTGTTTACTCACTGCACTGCATCCCCAGTGGTGCCAGTGCGCTCTCTGGACTCACTGTACTGCATTCCCAGTTGTGCCAGGGCACTCTCTGGAGTCACTGCAGTGCATTCCCAGTGGTGCCTTTGCACTCTCTGGACTCACGGCACTGCATCCCCAGTGCTGCTAGTGCACTCTCTGGAGTCACTGCACTGCATCCCCAGTGGGGCCAGTGCACTTTCTGGACTCACGGCACTGCATCCCCAGTGGTGCCATTGAACTCTGTGGACTCACTGCACTGCATCCCCAGTGGTGCCAGTGCACTCTCTGGACTCACTGCACTGCATCCCCAAGGTGCCAGTGCACGCTCTGGAATCACTTCACTACATCCCCAGTGTTGCCAGTGCACTCTTTGGACTCACTGCACTGCATCCCCAGTGGAGCCAGTGCACTCTCTGGACTCACTGCACTGCATCCCCAATGGTGCCAGTGCACTCTCTGGACTCACTGCACTGCATACCCAGTGGTGCCAGGGCACTCTCTGCACTCACTGCACTGCATCCCCAGTGGTGCCAGTGCACTCTCTGGACTCACTGCAGTGCATCCCCAGTGGTGCCAGTGCACTCTCTGGACTCACTGCACTGCATCCCCAGTGGTGCCAGTGCACTCTCTGGACTCACTGCAGTGCATCCCCAGTGTTGCCAGTGCACTCTGTGGACTCACGGCACTGCATACCCAGTGGTGCCAGTGCAATCTCTGGACTCACTGCACTGCATCCCCAGTGGTGCCAGTGCACTCTCTGGACTCACTGCACTGCATCCCCAGTGGTGCCAGGGCACTCTCTGGACTCACTGCATTGCACCCCCAAAGGTGACAGAACACTCTCTGGACTCACTGCACTGCATCCCCAGTGGTGCCAGTGCACTCTATGGACTCACTGCACTGCATCCCCAGTGGTGCCAGTACACTCTCTGGACTCACTGCACTGCATCCCCAGTGGTGCCAGTGCACTCTCTGGATTCACTGCACTGCATCCCCAGTGGTTCCAGTGCAATCTCTGGACTCACTACAGTACAGCTCCAATGGTGCCAGTGCACTCTCTGGACTCACTGCACTGCATCCCCAGTGGTGACAGTGCACTCTCTGCACTCACTGCACTGCATCCCCAGTGGTGCCAGTGCACTCTCTGGACTCACTGCAGTGCATCCCCAGTGGTGCCAGTGCACTCTGTTTACTCACTGCACTGCATCCCCAGTGGTGCCACTGCACTCTCTGGACTCACTGCACTGCATTCCCAGTGGTGCCAGTGCACTCTCTGGACTCACTACAGTACAGCTCCAGTGGTGCCAGTTCACTCTCTGGACTCACTGCACTGCATCCCCAGTGGTGTCAGTGCACTCTCGGGACTCACTGGAGTGCATCCCCAGTGGTGCCAGTGCACGCTCTGGAGTCACTGCACTGCATCCCCAGTGGTGCCAGTGCACTCTCTGGACTCACTGCAGTGTATTCCCCGTGGTGCCAGTGCACTCTCTAGAGTCACTGCAGTGCATCCCCAGTGGTGCCAGTGCACTCTGCACTCACTGCAGTGCATCCCCAGTGGTGCCAGTGCACTCTCTGGAGTCACTGCACTTCATCCCCAGTGCTGCCACTGCACTCTCTGGACTCACTGCACTGCATCCCCAGTGGTGCCAGTGCACTCTATGGACTCACTGAACTGCATCCCCAGTGGTGTCACTGCACTCTCTGGACTCACTGCACTGCATTCCCAGTGGTGCCAGTGCACTCTCTGGACTCACTGCAGTGCATCCCCAGTGGTGCCAGTACACTCTCTGGACTCACTGCACTGCATCCCCAGTGGTGCGAGTGCACTCTCTGGACTCACTGCACTGCATCCCCAGTGGTGCCAGTGCACTCTCTGCACTCACTGCACTGCATCCCCAGTGGTGCCAGTGCACTCTCTGGACTCAAGGTACTGCATCCGCAGTGGTGCCAGTGCAGTCTTTAGCGTCACTGCAGTGCATCCCCAGTGGTGCCAGTGCACTCTCTGCAGTGCATCCCCACTGGTGCCAGTGCACTCTCTGCACTCACTGCACTGCATCCCCAGTGGTGCCAGTGCACTCTCTGGACTCACTGCACTGCATCCCCAGTGGTGCCACTGCACTCTATGGACTCACTGCACTGCATCCCCAGTGGTGCCAGTGCACTCTCTGGACTCACTGCACTGCATCCCCAGTGGTGCCAGGGCACTCTATGGACTCACTGCACTGCATCCCCAGTGGTGCCAGTGCACTCCCTGGACTCACGGCACTGCATCCGCAGTGGTGCCAGTGCACTCTGTTTACTCACTGCACTGCATCCCCAGTGGTGCCAGTGCACTCTCTGGACTCACTGCACTGCATTCCCAGTGGTGCCAGTGCACTCTCTGGACTCACTACAGTACAGCTCCAGTGGTGCCAGAGCACTCTCTGGACTCACTGCAGTGCATCCCCAGTGGTGCCAGTGCACTCTCTGGACTCACTGCAGTGCATTCCCAGTGGTCCCAGGGCACTCTCTGGACTCACTGCACTGCATCCCCAGTGGTGCCAGTGCACTCTCTGGACTCACTACAGTACAGCTCCAGTGGTGCCAGTGCACTCTCTGGACTCACTGCACTGCATCCCCAGTGGTGCCAGTGCACTCTCTGGACTCACTGCACTGCATCCCCAGTGGTGCCAGTGCACACACTGGACTCCCTGCAGTGCATCTCCAGTGGTGCCAGTGCACTGTCTGGACTCACGGCACTGCATCACCAGTGGTGCCAGTGCACTCTGTTTACTCACTGCACTGCATCCCCAGTGGTGCCAGTGCGCTCTCTGGACTCACTGTACTGCATTCCCAGTTGTGCCAGGGCACTCTCTGGAGTCACTGCAGTGCATTCCCAGTGGTGCCTTTGCACTCTCTGGACTCACGGCACTGCATCCCCAGTGCTGCTAGTGCACTCTCTGGAGTCACTGCACTGCATCCCCAGTGGGGCCAGTGCACTTTCTGGACTCACGGCACTGCATCCCCAGTGGTGCCATTGAACTCTGTGGACTCACTGCACTGCATCCGCAGTGGTGCCAGTGCACTCTCTGGACTCACTGCACTGCATCCCCAAGGTGCCAGTGCACGCTCTGGAATCACTTCACTACATCCCCAGTGTTGCCAGTGCACTCTTTGGACTCACTGCACTACATCCCCAGTGGAGCCAGTGCACTCTCTGGACTCACTGCACTGCATCCCCAATGGTGCCAGGGCACTCTCTGGACTCACTGCACTGCATACCCAGTGGTGCCAGGGCACTCTCTGCACTCACTGCACTGCATCCCCAGTGGTGCCAGTGCACTCTCTGGACTCACTGCAGTGCATCCCCAGTGGTGCCAGTGCACTCTCTGGACTCACTGCACTGCATCCCCAGTGGTGCCAGTGCACTCTCTGGACTCACTGCAGTGCATCCCCAGTGTTGCCAGTGCACTCTGTGGACTCACGGCACTGCATTCCCAGTGGTGCCAGTGCAATCTCTGGACTCACTGCACTGCATCCCCAGTGGTGCCAGTGCACTCTCTGGACTCACTGCACTGCATCCCCAGTGGTGCCAGGGCACTCTCTGGACTCACTGCATTGCACCCCCAAAGGTGACAGAGCACTCTCTGGACTCACTGCACTGCATCCCCAGTGGTGCCAGTGCACTCTATGGACTCACTGCACTGCATCCCCAGTGGTGCCAGTACACTCTCTGGACTCACTGCACTGCATCCCCAGTGGTGCCAGTGCACTCTCTGGATTCACTGCACTGCATCCCCAGTGGTGCCAGTGCAATCTCTGGACTCACTACAGTACAGCTCCAATGGTGCCAGTGCACTCTCTGGACTCACTGCACTGCATCCCCAGTGGTGACAGTGCACTCTCTGCACTCACTGCACTGCATCCCCAGTGGTGCCAGTGCACTCTCTGGACTCACTGCAGTGCATCCCCAGTGGTGCCAGTGCACTCTGTTTACTCACTGCACTGCATCCCCAGTGTTGCCACTGCACTCTCTGGACTCACTGCACTGCATTCCCAGTGGTGCCAGTGCACTCTCTGGACTCACTACAGTACAGCTCCAGTGGTGCCAGTTCACTCTCTGGACTCACTGCACTGCATCCCCAGTGGTGTCAGTGCACTCTCGGGACTCACTGGAGTGCATCCCCAGTGGTGCCAGTGCACTCTCTGGAGTCACTGCACTGCATCCCCAGTGGTGCCAGTGCACTCTCTGGACTCACTGCAGTGTATTCCCAGTGGTGCCAGTGCACTCTCTAGAGTCACTGCAGTGCATCCCCAGTGGTGCCAGTGCACTCTGCACTCACTGCAGTGCTTCCCCAGTGGTGCCAGTGCACTCTCTGGAGTCACTGCACTTCATCCCCAGTGGTGCCACTGCACTCTCTGGACTCACTGCACTGCATCCCCAGTGGTGCCAGTGCACTCTATGGACTCACTGCACTGCATCCCCAGTGGTGTCACTGCACTCTCTGGACTCACTGCACTGCATTCCCAGTGGTGCCAGTGCACTCTCTGGACTCACTGCAGTGCATCCCCAGTGGTGCCAGTACACTCTCTGGACTCACTGCACTGCATCCCCAGTGGTGCGAGTGCACTCTCTGCACTCACTGCACTGCACCCCAGTGGTGCCAGTGCACTCTCTGCACTCACTGCACTGCATCCCCAGTGGTGCCAGTGCACTCTCTGGACTCAAGGTACTGCATCCGCAGTGGTGCCAGTGCAGTCTTTAGCGTCACTGCAGTGCATCCCCAGTGGTGCCAGTGCACTCTCTGCAGTGCATCCCCACTGGTGCCAGTGCACTCTCTGCACTCACTGCACTGCATCCCCAGTGGTGCCAGTGCACTCTCTGGACTCACTGCACTGCATCCCCAGTGGTGCCACTGCACTCTATGGACTCACTGCACTGCATCCCCAGTGGTGCCAGTGCACTCTCTGGACTCACTGCACTGCATCCCCAGTGGTGCCAGGGCACTCTCTGGACTCACTGCACTGCATCCCCAGTGCTGACAGTGCACTCCCTGGACTCACGGCACTGCATCCGCAGTGGTGCCAGTGCACTCTGTTTACTCACTGCACTGCATCCCCAGTGGTGCCAGTGCACTCTCTGGACTCACTGCACTGTATTCCCAGTGGTGCCAGTGCACTCTCTGGACTCACTACAGTACAGCTCCAGTGGTGCCAGAGCACTCTCTGGACTCACTGCAGTGCATCCCCAGTGGTGCCAGTGCACTCTCTGGACTCACTGCAGTGCATTCCCAGTGGTGCCAGTGCACTCTCTGGACTCACTGCACTGCATCCCCAGTGGTGCCAGTGCACTCTCTGGACTCACTGCACTGCATCCCCACTGGTGCCAGGGCACTCCCTGGACTCACTGCAATGCATCCCGAAAGGTGACAGTGCACTCTCTGGACTCACTGCACTGCATCCCCATAGGTGCCAGTGCACTCTCTGGACTCATTGCACTGCATCCCCAGTGGTGCCAGTGCACTCTCTGGACTCACTGCAGTGCATCCCCAGTGTTGCAAGTGCACTCTGTGGACTCACGGCACTGCATTCCCAGTGGTGCCAGTGCACTCTCTGGACTCACTGCACTGCATTACCAGTGCTGCCAGAGCACTCTCTGGACTCACTGCAGTGCATCCCCAGTGTTGCCAGGGCACTCTCTGGACTCACAGCACTGCATTCCCAGTGGTGCCAGTGCACTCTCTGGACTCACGGCAGTGCATCCCCAGTGCTGCTAGTGCACTCTCTGGACTCACTGAACTGCATCCCCAGTGGTGCCATTGAACTCTGTGGACTCACAGCACTGCATCCCCAGTGGTGCCAGTGCACTCTCTGGACTCACTGCACTGCATCCCCAGTGGTGCCAGTACACTCTCTGGACTCACTGCACTGCATCCCCAGTGGTGCCAGTGCACTCTCTGGACTCACTGCACTGCATCCCCAGAGGTGCCAGTGCAATCTCTGGACTCACTACAGTACAGCTCCAGTGGTGCCAGTGCACTCTCTGGACTCACTGCACTGCATCCCCAGTGGTGCCAGTGCACTCTCTGGACACACTGCACTGCATCCCCAGTGGTGCCAGTGCACTCTCTGGACTCACTGCAGTGTATTCACAGTGGTGCCAGTGCACTCTTTAGCGTCACTGCAGTGCATCCCCAGTGGTGCCAGTGCACTCACTGAAGTGCATCCGCAATGGTGCCAGTGCACTCTCTGGACTCACTGCACTGCATCCCCAGTGGTGCCAGTGCACTCTCTGGACTCACTGCACTGCATCCCCAGTGGTGCCAGTGCACTCTATGGACTCACTGCACTGCATCCCCAGTGGTGTCACTGCACTCTCTGGACTCACTGCACTGCATTCCCAGTGGTACCAGTGCACTCTATGGACTCACTGCACTGCATCCCCAGTGGTGCCAGTGCTCACACTAGACTCACTGCAGTGCATCCCCAGTGGTGCCAGTGCACTCTCTGGACTCACTGCACTGCATCCCTAGTGGCGCCAGTACACTCTCTGGACTCACTGCACTGCATCCCCAGTGGTGCCAGAGCACTCTCTGGACTCACGGCAATGCATCGCCAGTGGTGCCAGTGCGCTCTGTTTACTCACTGCACTGCATCCCCAGTGGTGCCAGTGCGCTCTCTGGACTCACTGCACTGCATTCCCAGTTGTGCCAGGGCACTCTCTGGAGTCACTGCACTGCTTCCCAGTGGTGCCAGTGCACTCTCTGGACTCACTGCACTGCATTACCAGTGGTGCCACTGCACTCTCTGGACTCACTGCAGTGCATCGCCAGTGTTGCCAGGGCACTCTCTGGACTCACAGCACTGCATTCCCAGTGGTGCCAGTGCACTCTCTAGACTCACGGCACTGCATCCCCAGTGCTCCTAGTGCACTCTCTGGAGTCACTGCTCTGCATCCCCTGTGGGGCCAGTGCACTCTCTGGACTCACTGCACTGCATCCCCAGTGGTGCCATTGAACTCTGTGGACTCACTGCAGTGCATCCCCAGTGGTGCCAGTGCACTCTCTGGACTCACTGCAGTGCATCCCCAGTGGTGCCAGTACACTCTCTGGACTCACTGCACTGCATCCCCAGTGGTGCCAGTGCACTCTCTGGACTCACTGCACTGCATCCCCAGTGGTGCCAGTGCAATCTCTGGACTCACTACAGTACAGCTCCAATGGTGCCAGTGCACTCTCTGGAGTCACTGTACTGCATCCCCAGTGGTGCCAGTGCACTCTATGGACTCACTGCACTGCATCACCAGTGGTGCCACTGCACTCTCTGGAATCACTGCACTGCATTCCCAGTGGTGCCAGTGCACTCTCTGGACTCACTGCACTGCATCCCCAGTGGTGCCAGTGCTCACACTGGACTCCCTGCAGTGCATCCCCAGTGGTGCCAGTGCACTCTCTGGACTCACTGCACTGCATCCCCAGTGGTGCCAGTACACTCTCTGGACTCACTGCACTGCATTCCCAGTGGTGCCAGTGCACTCTCTGGACTCACGGCACTGCATCCGCAGTGGTGCCAGTGCACTCTGTTTACTCACTGCACTGCATCCCCAGTGGTGCCAGTGCACTCTCTGGACTCACTGCACTGCATTCCCAGTGGTGCCAGTGCACTCTCTGGACTCACTACAGTACAGCTCCAGTGGTGCCAGTGCACTCTCTGGACTCATTGCACTGCATCCCCAGTGGTGCCAGTGCACTCTGTGGACTCACCGGGGTGCATCCCCAGTGGTGCCAGTGCACTCTCTGGACTCACTGCACTGCATCCCCAGTGGTGCCAGTGAACTCTCTGGACTCACTGCAATGTATTCCGAGTGGTGCCAGTGCACTCTCTAGAGTCACTGCAGTGCATCCCCAGTGGTGCCAGTGCACTCTCTGGACTCACTGCAGTGCATCCCCACTGGTGCCAGTGCACTCTCTGGAGTCACTGCAGTGCATCCCCAGTGTTGCCTGTGCACTCTCTGGAGTCACTGCACTGCATCCCCACTGGTGCCAGTGCACTCTCTGGACTCACTGCACTGCATCCCCAGTGGTGCCAGTGCACTCTCTGGACTCACTGCACTGCATCCCCAGTGGTGCCAGTGCACTCTCTGGACTCACTGCACTGCATCCTCAGTGGTGCCAGTGCACACACCGGACTCACTGCCCTGCATCCCCAGTGGTGCCAGTGCACTCTCTGGACTCACGGCACTGCATCCGCAGTGGTGCCAGTGCACTCTGTTTACTCACTGCACTGCATCCCCAGTGGTGCCAGTGCAATCTCTGGACTCACTGCACTACATCCCCAGTGGTGCCAGTGCACTCTCTGGACTCACTACAGTACAGCTCCAGTGGTGCCAGTGCACTCTCTGAACTCACTGCACTGCATCCCCAGTGGTGCCAGTGCACTCTCTGGACTCACTGCAGTGCATCCCCAGTGGTGCCAGTGCACTCTCTGGACTCACTGCACTGCATCCCCAGTGGTGCCAGTGAACTCTCTGGACTCACTGCAGTGTATTCCGAGTGGTGCCAGTGTACTCTCTTAACTCACTGCACTGCATCCCCAGTGGTGCCAGTGCACTCTCTGGACTCACTGCAGTGCATCACCACTGGTGCCAGTGCACTCTCTGGAGTCACTGCACTGCATCCCCAGTGGTGCCAGTGCACTCTTTGGACTCACTACAGTACAGCTCCAGTGGTGCCAGTGCACTCTCTGGACTCACTGCACTGCATCCCCAGTGGTGCCAGTGCACTCTCTGGACTCACTGCACTGCATCCCCAGTGGTGCCAGTGCACACACTGGACTCCCTGCAGTGCATCCCCAGTGGTGCCAGTGCACTGTCTGGACTCACTGCACTGCATCCCCAGTGGTGCCAGTGCACTCTCTGGACTCACGGCACTGCATCACCAGTGGTGCCAGTGCACTCTGTTTACTCACTGTACTGCATCCCCAGTGGTGCCAGTGCACTCTCTGGAGTCACTGCAGTGCATTCCCAGTGGTGCCAGTGCACTCTCTGGACTCACTGCACTGCATCCCCAGTGGTGCCAGTGCACTCTCTGGACTCACTGCACTGCATCCCCAGTGTTGCAAGGGCACTCTCTGGACTCACAGCACTGCATTCCCAGTGGTGCCTGTGCACTCTCCAGACTCACTGCACTGCATCCCCAGTAGTGCCAGTGCACTCTCTGTACTCACTGAACTTCATCCCCAGTGGTGCCAGTGCACTCTCTGCACTCACTGCAGTGCATCCCCACTGGTGCCAGTGCACTCTCTGGACTCACTGCAGTGCATCTCCAGTGGTGCCAGTGCACTCTCTGGACTCACTGAACTGCATCCCCAGTGGTGCCAGTGCACTCTCTGGACTCACGGCACTGCATCCCCAGTGGTGCCAGTGCACTCTCTGGACTCACTGCACTGCATCCCCAGTGGTGCCAGTGCACTCTCTGGACTCACTGCACTGCATCCCCAGTGCTGACAGTGCACTCTCTGGACTGACTGAACTGCATCCCCAGTGGTGCCAGTGCACTCTCTGGACTCACTGCACTGCATCCCCAGTGGTGCCAGTGCACTCTCTGCACTCACTGCAGTGCATCCCCACTGGTGCCAGTGCACTCTCTGGACTCACTGCAGTGCATCTCCAGTGGTGCCAGTGCACTCTCTGGACTCACTGCACTGCATCCCCAGTGGTGCCAGTGCACTCTCTGGACTCACTGCACTGCATCCCCTGTGGTGCCAGTGCACTCTCTGGACTCACTGCACTGCATCCCCAGTGGTGCCAGTGCACTCTCTGGACTCACTGCACTGCATCCCCAGTGGTGCCAGTGCACTCCCTGGATTCACTGCACTACATCCCCAGTGGTGCCAGTGCACTCTCTGGACTCACTGCACTGCATCCCCAGTGGTGCCAGTGCACTCTCTGGAGTCACTGCAGTGCATCCCCAGTGGTGCCAGTGCACTCTCTGGACTCACTGCACTGCATCCCCAGTGGTGCCAGTGCACTCTGTGGACTCACTGCACTGCATCCCGAGTGGTGCCAGTGCACTCTCTGGACTCACTGCACTGCATCCCCAAGGTGCCAGTGCACTATCTGGACTCACTGCAGTGCATCTCCAGTGGTGCCAGTGCACTCTCTGGACTCACTACACTGCATCCCCAGTGGTGCCAGGGCACTCTCTGGACTCACTGTAGTGCATCCCCAGTGGTGCCAGTGCACTCTCTGGACTCACTGCAGTGCATCCCCATTGGTCCCTGGGCACTCTCTGGAGTCACCGGGGTGCATCCCCAGTGGTGCCAGTGCACTCTCTGGACTCACTGCAGTGCATCCCCAGTGGTGCCAGTGCACTCTCTGGAGTCACCGGGGTGCATCCCCAGTGGTGCCAGTGCACTCTCTGGACTCACTGCACTGCATCCCCAGTGGTGCCAGTGCACTCTCTGGACTCACTGCACTGCATCCCCAGTGGTGCCAGTGCACTCTCTGGACTCACTGCACTGCATCCCCAAGGTGCCAGTGCACTATCTGGACTCACTGCAGTGCATCCCCAGTGGTGCCAGTGCACTCTCTGGACTCACTGCAGTGCATCCCCAGTGGTGCCAGTGCACTCTCTGGACTCACGGCACTGCATCACCAGTGGTGCCAGTGCACTCTGTTTACTCACTGCACTGCATCCCCAGTGGTGCCAGTGCGCTCTCTGGACACACTGTACTGCATTCCCAGTTGTGCCAGGGCACTCTCTGGAGTCACTGCAGTGCATTCCCAGTGGTGCCTGTGCACTCTCTGGACTCACGGCACTGCATCCCCAGTGCTGCTAGTGCACTCTCTGGAGTCACTGCACTGCATCCCCAGTGGGGCCAGTGCACTCTCTGCACTCACGGCACTGCATCCCCAGTGGTGCCATTGAACTCTGTGGACTCACTGCACTGCATCCGCAGTGGTGCCAGTGCACTCTCTGGACTCACTGCACTGCATCCGCAGTGGTGCCAGTACACTCTCTGGACTCACTGCACTGCATTCCCAGTGGTGCCAGTGCACTCTCTGGACTCACTGCACTGCATCCCCAGTGGTGCCAGTGCACTCTGTTTACTCACTGCACTGCATCCCCAGTGGTGCCTATGCACTCTCTAGAGTCACTGCAGTGCATCCCCAGTGGTGCCAGTGCACTCTCTGCACTCACTGCAGTGCATCCCCACTGGTGCCAGTGCACTCTCTGGAGTCACCGGGGTGCATCCCCAGTGGTGCCAGTGCACTCTCTGGACTCACTGCACTGCATCCCCAGTGGTGCCAGTGCACTCTCTGGACTCACTGCACTGCATCCCCAGTGGTGCCAGTGCACTCTCTGGACTGACTGCACTTCATCCCCAGTGGTGCCAGTGCACTCTCTGGACTCACTGCAGTGCATCCGCAGTGGTGCCAGTGCACTCCCTGGATTCACTGCACTACATCCCCAGTGGTGCCAGTGCACTCTCTGGACTCACAGCACTGCATCCCCAGTGGTGCCAGTGCACTCTCTGTACTCACTGAACTTCATCCCCAGTGGTGCCAGTGCACTCTCTGGACTCACTGCACTGCATCCCCAGTGGTGCCAGTGCACTCTGTGGACTCACTGCACTGCATCCCGAGTGGTGCCAGTGCACCCTCTGGACTCACTGCACTGCATCCCCAAGGTACCAGTGCACTATCTGGACTCACTGCAGTGCATCTCCAGTGGTGGCAGTGCACTCTCTGGACTCACTGCAGTGCATCCCCAGTGGTGCCAGTGCACTCTCTGGACTCAAGGTACTGCATCCGCAGTGGTGCCACTGCAGTCTTTAGCGTCACTGCAGTGCATCCCCAGTGGTGCCAGTGCACTCTCTGCAGTGCATCCCCACTGGTGCCAGTGCACTCTCTGCACTCACTGCACTGCATCCCCAGTGGTGCCAGTGCACTCTCTGGACTCACTGCACTGCATCCCCAGTGGTGCCACTGCACTCTATGGACTCACTGCACTGCATCCCCAGTGGTGCCAGTGCACTCTCTGGACTCACTGCACTGCATCCCCAGTGGTGCCAGGGCACTCTCTGGACTCACTGCACTGCATCCCCAGTGCTGACAGTGCACTCCCTGGACTCACGGCACTGCATCCGCAGTGGTGCCAGTGCACTCTGTTTACTCACTGCACTGCATCCCCAGTGGTGCCAGTGCACTCTCTGGACTCACTGCACTGCATTCCCAGTGGTGCCAGTGCACTCTCTGGACTCACTACAGTACAGCTCCAGTGGTGCTAGAGCACTCTCTGGACTCACTGCACTGCATCCCGAGTGGTGCCAGTGCACTCTCTGGACTCACTGCAGTGCATTCCCACTGGTCCCAGGGCACTCTCTGGACTCACTGCACTGCATCCCCAGTGGTGCCAGTGCACGCTCTGGAATCACTTCACTGCATCCCCAGTGTTGCCAGTGTACTCTCTGGACTCACTGCACTGCATCCCGAGTGGTGCCAGTGCACTCTCTGGACTCACTGCTCTGCATCCCCAAGGTGCAGTGCACGCTCTGGAATTACTTCACTGCATCCCCAGTGTTGCCAGTGCACTCTCTGGACTCACTGCAGTGCATCCCCAGTGGTGCCACTGCACTCTCTGGACTCACTGCACTGCATCCCAAGTCGTGCCAGTGCACTGTCTATACTCACTGCAGAGCATCCCCAGTGGTGCCAGTGCACTCTCTGGACTCACTGCAGTGCATCCCCAGTGTTGCCAGTGCACTCTGTGGTCTCACGGCACTGCATTCCCAGTGGTGCCAGTGCACTCTCTGGACTCACTGCACTGCATTACCAGTGCTGCCAGAGCACTCTCTGGACTCACTGCAGTGCATCCCCAGTGGTGCCAGTTCACTTACTGGACTCACTGCACTGCATCCCCAGTGGTGCCAGTGCACTCTCTGGACACACTGCACTGCATCCCCAGTGGTGCCAGTTCACTCTATGGACTCACAGCACTGCATCCCCAGTGGTGTCACTGCACTCTCTGGACTCACTGCACTGCATTCCCAGTGGCGCCAGTGCACTCTCTGGACTCACTGCACTGCATCCCCAGTGGTGCCAGAGCACTCTCTGGACTCACGGCAATGCATCGCCAGTGGTGCCAGTGCGCTCTGTTTACTCTCTGCACTGCATCCCCAGTGGTGCCAGTGCGCTCTCTGGACTCACTGCACTGCATTCCCAGTTGTGCCAGGGCACTCTCTGGAGTCACTGCACTGCTTCCCAGTGGTGCCAGTGCACTCTCTGGACTCACTGCACTGCATTACCAGTGGTGCCACTGCACTCTCTGGACTCACTGCAGTGCATCGCCAGTGTTGCCAGGGCACTCTCTGGACTCACAGCACTGCATTCCCAGTGCTGCCAGTGCACTCTCTAGACTCACGGCACTGCATCCCCAGTGCTCCTAGTGCACTCTCTGGAGTCACTGCTCTGCATCCCCTGTGGGGCCAGTGCACTCTCTGGACTCACTGCACTGCATCCCCAGTGGTGCCATTGAACTCTGTGGACTCACTGCACTGCATCCCCAGTGGTGCCAGTGCACTCTCTGGACTCACTGCAGCGCATCCCCAGTGGTGCCAGTACACTCTCTGGACTCACTGCACTGCATCCCCAGTGGTGCCAGTGCACTCTCTGGACTCACTGCACTGCATCCCCAGTGGTGCCAGTGCAATCTCTGGACTCACTACAGTACAGCTCCAATGGTGCCAGTGCACTCTCTGGAGTCACTGTACTGCATCCCCAGTGGTGCCAGTGCACTCTATGGACTCACTGCACTGCATCACCAGTGGTGCCACTGCACTCTCTGGAATCACTGCACTGCATTCCCAGTGGTGCCAGTGCACTCTCTGGACTCACTGCACTGCATCCCCAGTGGTGCCAGTGCACTCACACTGGACTCCCTGCAGTGCATCCCCAGTGGTGCCAGTGCACTCTCTGGACTCACTGCACTGCATCCCCAGTGGTGCAGGAGCACTCTCTGGACTCTCGGCACTGCATCACCAGTGGTGCCAGTGCACTCTGTTTACTCACTGCACTGCATCCCCAGTGGTGCCAGTGCGCTCTCTGGACTCACTGCACTGCATTCCCAGTTGTGCCAGGGCACTCTCTGGAGTCACTGCAGTGCATTCCCAGTGGTGCCAGTGCACTCTCTGGACTCACTGCACTGCATTACCAGTGGTGCCAGTGCACTCCCTGGATTCACTGCACTACATCCCCAGTGGTGCCAGTGCACTCTCTGGACTCACTGCACTGCATCCCCAGTGGTGCCAGTGCACTCTGTGGACTCACTGCACTGCATCCCGAGTGGTGCCAGTGCACTCTCTGGACTCACTGCACTGCATCCCCAAGGTGCCAGTGCACTATCTGGACTCACTGCAGTGCATCTCCAGTGGTGCCAGTGCACTCTCTGGACTCACTGCAGTGCATCCCCAGTGGTGCCAGTGCACTCTCTGGACTCACTACACTGCATCCCCAGTGGTGCCAGTGCACTCTCTGGACTCACCGGGGTGCATCCCCAGTGGTGCCAGTGCACTCTCTGGACTCACTGCAGTGCATCCCCACTGGTCCCTGGGCACTCTCTGGACTCACTGCAGTGCATCCCCAGTGGTGCCATTGCACTCTCTGGACTCACTGCACTGCATCCCCAGTGGTGCCAGTGCACTCTCTGGACTCACTGCACTGCATCCCCAAGGTGCCAGTGCACGCTCTGGAATCACTTCACTACATGCCCAGTGTTGCCAGTGCACTCTCTGGACTCACTGCACTGCATCCCCAGTGGTGCCAGTGCACTCTTTGGACTCACTGCACTGCATCCCCAGTGGAGCCAGTGCACTCTCTGGACTCACTGCACTGCATCCCCAATGGTGCCAGGGCACTCTCTGGACTCACTGCACTGCATCCCCAGTGGTGCCAGGGCACTCTCTGCACTCACTGCACTGCATCCCCAGTGGTGCCAGTGCACTCTCTGGACTCACTGCAGTGCATCCCCAGTGGTGCCAGTGCACTCTCTGGACTCACTGCAGTGCATCCCCAGTGGTTCCAGTGCACTCTCTGGATTCACTGCACTGCATCTCCAGTGGTGCCAGTGCACTCTCTGGACTCACTGCACTGCATCTCCAGTGGTGCCAGTGCACTCTGTGGACTCACGGCACTGCATCCCCAGTGGTGCCAGTGCACTCTGAGGACTCACTGCACTGCATCCCCAGTGGTGCCAGTGCACTCTCTGGACTCACTGCATTGCATCCCCAGTGGTGCCAGTGCACTCTGTGGACTTACGGCACTGCATTCCCAGTGGTGCCAGTGCACTCTCTGGACTCACTGTACTGCATCCCCAGTGGTGCCAGTGCACTCTCTGGACTCACTGCAGTGCATCCCCAGTGGTGCCAGTGCACTCTCTGGACTCACTGCACTGCATCCCCAGTGGTGCCAGTGAACTCTCTGGACTCACTGCATTGTATTCCGAGTGGTGCCAGTGCACTCTCTAGAGTCACTGCAGTGCATCCCCAGTGGTGCCAGTGCACTCTCTGGACTCACTGCACTGCATCCCCACTGGTGCCAGTGCACGCTCTGGAGTCACTGCACTGCATCCCCAGTGCTGCCAGTGCACTCTCTGGACTCACTACAGTACAGCTCCAGTGGTGCCAGTGCACTCTCTGGACTCACTGCACTGCATCCCCAGTGGTGCCAGTGCACTCTCTGGACTCACTGCACTGCATCCCCAGTGGTGCCAGTGCACACACTGGACTCCCTGCAGTGCATCTCCAGTGGTGCCAGTACACTGTCTGGACTCACTGCACTGCATCCCCAGTGGTGCCAGTGCACTCTCTGGACTCACGGCACTGCATCACCAGTGGTGCCAGTGCACTCTGTTTACTCACTGCACTGCATCCCCAGTGGTGCCAGTGCGCTCTCTGGACTCACTGTACTGCATTCCCAGTTGTGCCAGGGCACTCTCTGGAGTCACTGCAGTGCATTCCCAGTGGTGCCTGTGCACTCTCTGGACTCACGGCACTGCATCCCCAGTGCTGCTAGTGCACTCTCTGGAGTCACTGCACTGCATCCCCAGTGGGGCCAGTGCACTTTCTGGACTCACGGCACTGCATCCCCAGTGGTGCCATTGAACTCTGTGGACTCACTGCACTGCATCCGCAGTGGTGCCAGTGCACTCTCTGGACTCACTGCACTGCATCCCCAGTGGTGCCAGTACACTCTCTGGACTCACTGCACTGCATTCCCAGTGGTGCCAGTGCACTCTCTGGACTCACTGCACTGCATCCCTTTTGCTGACAGTGCACTCTCTGGACTCACGGCACTGCATCCGCAGTGGTGCCAGTGCACTCTGTTTACTCACTGCACTGCATCCCCAGTGGTGCCTATGCACTCTCTAGAGTCACTGCAGTGCATCCCCAGTGGTTCCAGTGCACTCTCTGCACTCACTGCAGTGCATCCCCACTGGTGCCAGTGCACTCTCTGGAGTCACTGCACTACATCTCCAGTGGTGCCAGTGCACTCTCTGGACTCACTGCACTGCATCCCCAGTGGTGCCAGTGCACTCTCTGGACTCACTGCACTGCATCCCCAGTGGTGCCAGTGCACTCTCTGGACTGACTGCACTTCATCCCCAGTGGTGCCAGTGCACTCTCTGGACTCACTGCAGTGCATCCCCAGTGGTGCCAGTGCACTCTCTGGACTCACTGCACTACATCCCCAGTGGTGCCAGTGCACTCTCTGGACTCACTGCACTGCATCCCCAGTGGTGCCAGTGAACTCTCTGGACTCACTGCATTGTATTCCGAGTGGTGCCAGTGCACTCTCTAGAGTCACTGCAGTGCATCCCCAGTGGTGCCAGTGCACTCTCTGGACTCACTGCACTGCATCCCCACTGGTGCCAGTGCACGCTCTGGAGTCACTGCACTGCATCCCCAGTGCTGCCAGTGCACTCTCTGGACTCACTACAGTACAGCTCCAGTGGTGCCAGTGCACTCTCTGGACTCACTGCACTGCATCCCCAGTGGTGCCAGTGCACTCTCTGGACTCACTGCACTGCATCCCCAGTGGTGCCAGTGCACACACTGGACTCCCTGCAGTGCATCTCCAGTGGTGCCAGTACACTGTCTGGACTCACTGCACTGCATCCCCAGTGGTGCCAGTGCACTCTCTGGACTCACGGCACTGCATCACCAGTGGTGCCAGTGCACTCTGTTTACTCACTGCACTGCATCCCCAGTGGTGCCAGTGCGCTCTCTGGACTCACTGTACTGCATTCCCAGTTGTGCCAGGGCACTCTCTGGAGTCACTGCAGTGCATTCCCAGTGGTGCCTGTGCACTCTCTGGACTCACGGCACTGCATCCCCAGTGCTGCTAGTGCACTCTCTGGAGTCACTGCACTGCATCCCCAGTGGGGCCAGTGCACTTTCTGGACTCACGGCACTGCATCCCCAGTGGTGCCATTGAACTCTGTGGACTCACTGCACTGCATCCGCAGTGGTGCCAGTGCACTCTCTGGACTCACTGCACTGCATCCCCAGTGGTGCCAGTACACTCTCTGGACTCACTGCACTGCATTCCCAGTGGTGCCAGTGCACTCTCTGGACTCACTGCACTGCATCCCTTTTGCTGACAGTGCACTCTCTGGACTCACGGCACTGCATCCGCAGTGGTGCCAGTGCACTCTGTTTACTCACTGCACTGCATCCCCAGTGGTGCCTATGCACTCTCTAGAGTCACTGCAGTGCATCCCCAGTGGTTCCAGTGCACTCTCTGCACTCACTGCAGTGCATCCCCACTGGTGCCAGTGCACTCTCTGGAGTCACTGCACTACATCTCCAGTGGTGCCAGTGCACTCTCTGGACTCACTGCACTGCATCCCCAGTGGTGCCAGTGCACTCTCTGGACTCACTGCACTGCATCCCCAGTGGTGCCAGTGCACTCTCTGGACTGACTGCACTTCATCCCCAGTGGTGCCAGTGCACTCTCTGGACTCACTGCAGTGCATCCCCAGTGGTGCCAGTGCACTCTCTGGACTCACTGCACTACATCCCCAGTGGTGCCAGTGCACTCTCTGGACTCACTGCACTGCATCCCCAGTGGTGCCAGTGCACTCTCTGGACTGACTGCACTTCATCCCCAGTGGTGCCAGTGCACTCTCTGGACTCACTGCAGTGCATCCCCAGTGGTGCCAGTGCACTCTCTGGACTCACTGCACTGCATCCCCAATGGTGCCAGGGCACTCTCTGGACTCACTGCACTGCATACCCAGTGGTGCCAGGGCACTCTCTGCACTCACTGCACTGCATCCCCAGTGGTGCCAGTGCACTCTCTGGACTCACTGCAGTGCATCCCCAGTGGTGCCAGTGCACTCTCTGGACTCACTGCACTGCATCCCCAGTGGTGCCAGTGCACTCTCTGGACTCACTGCACTGCATCCCCAGTGGTGCCAGTGCACTCTCTGGACTCACTGCACTGCATCCCCAGTGGTGCCAGTGCACTCTGTGGACTCACGGCACTGCATTCCCAGTGGTGCCAGTGCACTCTGTTTACTCACTGCACTGCATCCCCAGTGGTGCCAGTGCACTCTCTGGACTCACTGCACTGCATCCCCAGTGGTGCCAGTGCACTCTCTGGACTCACTGCATTGCACCCCCAAAGGTGACAGAGCACTCTCTGGACTCACTGCACTGCATCCCCAGTGGTGCCAGTGCACTCTATGGACTCACTGCACTGCATCCCCAGTGGTGCCAGTGCACTCTCTGGACTCACTGCACTGCATCCCCAGTGGTGCCAGTGCACTCTCTGGATTCACTGCACTGCATCCCCAGTGGTGCCAGTGCAATCTCTGGACTCACTACAGTACAGCTCCAATGGTGACAGTGCACTCTCTGGACTCACTGCACTGCATCCCCAGTGGTGCCAGTGCACTCTCTGCACTCACTGCACTGCATCCCCAGTGGTGCCAGTGCACTCTCTGGACTCACTGCAGTGCATCCCCAGTGGTGCCAGTGCACTCTGTTTACTCACTGCACTGCATCCCCAGTGGTGCCACTGCACTGTCTGGACTCACTACAGTACAGCTCCAGTGGTGCCAGTTCACTCTCTGGACTCACTGCACTGCATCCCCAGTGGTGTCAGTGCACTCTCGGGACTCACTGGAGTGCATCCCCAGTGGTGCCAGTGCACTCTCTGGAGTCACTGCACTGCATCCCCAGTGGTGCCAGTGCACTCTCTGGACTCACTGCAGTGTATTCCCAGTGGTGCCAGTGCACTCTCTAGAGTCACTGCAGTGCATCCCCAGTGGTGCCAGTGCACTCTGCACTCACTGCAGTGCATCCCCAGTGGTGCCAGTGCACTCTCTGGAGTCACTGCACTTCATCCCCAGTGGTGCCACTGCACTCTCTGGACTCACTGCACTGCATCCCCAGTGGTGCCAGTGCACTCTATGGACTCACTGCACTGCATCCCCAGTGGTGTCACTGCACTCTCTGGACTCACTGCACTGCATTCCCAGTGGTGCCAGTGCACTCTCTGGACTCACTGCAGTGCATCCCCAGTGGTGCCAGTACACTCTCTGGACTCACTGCACTGCATCCCCAGTGGTGCGAGTGCACTCTCTGGACTCACTGCACTGCATCCCCAGTGGTGCCAGTGCACTCTCTGCACTCACTGCACTGCATCCCCAGTGGTGCCAGTGCACTCTCTGGACTCAAGGTACTGCATCCGCAGTGGTGCCAGTGCAGTCTTTAGCGTCACTGCAGTGCATCCCCAGTGGTGCCAGTGCACTCTCTGCAGTGCATCCCCACTGGTGCCAGTGCACTCTCTGCACTCACTGCACTGCATCCCCAGTGGTGCCAGTGCACTCTCTGGACTCACTGCACTGCATCCCCAGTGGTGCCAGTGCACTCTATGGACTCACTGCACTGCATCCCCAGTGGTGCCAGTGCACTCTCTGGACTCACTGCACTGCATCCCCAGTGGTGCCAGGGCACTCTCTGGACTCACTGCACTGCATCCCCAGTGCTGACAGTGCACTCTCTGGACTCACGGCACTGCATCCGCAGTGGTGCCAGTGCACTCTGTTTACTCACTGCACTGCATCCCCAGTGGTGCCAGTGCACTCTCTGGACTCACTGCACTGCATTCCCAGTGGTGCCAGTGCACTCTCTGGACTCACTACAGTACAGCTCCAGTGGTGCCAGAGCACTCTCTGGACTCACTGCACTGCATCCCGAGTGGTGCCAGTGCACTCTCTGGACTCACTGCAGTGCATTCCCACTGGTCCCAGGGCACTCTCTGGACTCACTGCACTGCATCCCCAGTGGTGCCAGTGTACGCTCTGGAATCACTTCACTGCATCCCCAGTGGTGCCAGTGCACTCTCTGGACTCACTGCACTGCATCCCGAGTGGTGCCAGTGCACTCTCTGGACTCACTGCTCTGCATCCCCAAGGTGCAGTGCACGCTCTGGAATCACTTCACTGCATCCCCAGTGTTGCCAGTGCACTCTCTGGACTCACTGCAGTGCATCCCCAGTGGTGCCACTGCACTCTCAGGACTCACTGCACTGCATCCCAAGTCGTGCCAGTGCACTGTCTATACTCACTGCAGAGCATCCCCAGTGGTGCCAGTGCACTCTCTGGACTCACTGCAGTGCATCCCCAGTGTTGCAAGTGCACTCTGTGGACTCACGGCACTGCATTCCCAGTGGTGCCAGTGCACTCTCTGGACTCACTGCACTGCATTACCAGTGCTGCCAGAGCACTCTCTGGACTCACTGCAGTGCATCCCCAGTGTTGCCAGGGCACTCTCTGGACTCACAGCACTGCATTCCCAGTGGTGCCAGTGCACTCTCTGGACTCACGGCAGTGCATCCCCAGTGCTGCTAGTGCACTCTCTGGACTCACTGAACTGCATCCCCAGTGGGGCCAGTGCACTCTCTGGACTCACGGCACTGCATCCCCAGTGGTGCCATTGAACTCTGTGGACTCACAGCACTGCATCCCCAGTGGTGCCAGTGCACTCTCTGGACTCACTGCAGTGCATCCCCAGTGGTGCCAGTACACTCTCTGGACTCACTGCACTGCATCCCCAGTGGTGCCAGTGCACTCTCTGGACTCACTGCACTGCATCCCCAGAGGTGCCAGTGCAATCTCTGGACTCACTACAGTACAGCTCCAGTGGTGCCAGTGCACTCTCTGGACTCACTGCAGTGTATTCACAGTGGTGCCAGTGCACTCTTTAGCGTCACAGCAGTGCATCCCCAGTGGTGCCAGTGCACTCACTGCAGTGCATCCCCACTGGTGCCAGTGCACTTACTGGACTCACTGCACTGCATCCCCAGTGGTGCCAGTGCACTCTCTGGACTCACTGCACTGCATCCCCAGTGGTGCCAGTGCACTCTATGGACTCACTGCACTGCATCCCCAGTGGTGTCACTGCACTCTCTGGACTCACTGCACTGCATTCCCAGTGGTACCAGTGCACTCTATGGACTCACTGCACTGCATCCCCAGTGGTGCCAGTGCTCACACTGGACTCACTGCAGTGCATCCCCAGTGGTGCCAGTGCACTCTCTGGACTCACTGCACTGCATCCCCAGTGGCGCCAGTACACTCTCTGGACTCACTGCACTGCATCCCCAGTGGTGCCAGTGCACTCTCTGGACTCACGGCACTGCATCACCAGTGGTGCCAGTGCACTCTGTTTACTCACTGCACTGCATCCCCAGTGGTGCCAGTGCGCTCTCTGGACTCACTGCACTGCATTCCCAGTTGTGCCAGGGCACTCTCTGGAGTCACTGCAGTGCATTCCCAGTGGTGCCAGTGCACTCTCTGGACTCACTGCACTGCATTACCAGTGGTGCCAGTGCACTCTCTGGACTCACTGCAGTGCATCCCCAGTGTTGCCAGGGCACTCTCTGGACACACAGCACTGCATTCCCAGTGGTGCCAGTGCACTCTCTGGACTCACGGCACTGCATCCCCAGTGCTCCTAGTGCACTCTCTGGAGTCACTGCACTGCATCCCCAGTGGTGCCAGTGCACTCTCTGGACTCACTGCACTGCATCCCCAGTGGTGCCAGTGCACTCTCTGGACTCACTGCACTGCATCCCCAGTGGTGCCAGTGCACTCTGTGCACTCACTGCAGTGCATCCCCAGTGGTGCCAGTGCACTCTCTGGACTCACTGCAGTGTATTCCCAGTGGTGCCAGTGCACTCTTTAGCGTCACTGCAGTGCATCCCCAGTGGTGCCAGTGCACTCACTGCAGTGCATCCCCACTGGTGCCAGTGCACTTACTGGACTCACTGCACTGCATCCCCAGTGGTGTCACTGCACTCTCTGGACTCACTGCACTGCATCCCCAGTGGTGCCAGAGCACTCTCTGGACTCACGGCAATGCATCGCCAGTGGTGCCAGTGCGCTCTGTTTACTCACTGCACTGCATCCCCAGTGGTGCCAGTGCGCTCTCTGGACTCACTGCACTGCATTCCCAGTTGTGCCAGGGCACTCTCTGGAGTCACTGCACTGCTTCCCAGTGGTGCTAGTGCACTCTCTGGACTCACTGCACTGCATTACCAGTGGTGCCACTGCACTCTCTGGACTCACTGCAGTGCATCGCCAGTGTTGCCAGGGCACTCTCTGGACTCCCAGCACTGCATTCCCAGTGGTGCCAGTGCACTCTCTAGACTCACGGCACTGCATCCCCAGTGCTCCTAGTGCACTCTCTGGAGTCACTGCTCTGCATCCCCTGTGGGGCCAGTGCACTCTCTGGACTCACTGCACTGCATCCCCAGTGGTGCCATTGAACTCTGTGGACTCACTGCACTGCATCCCCAGTGGTGCCAGTGCACTCTCTGGACTCACTGCAGTGCATCCCCAGTGGTGCCAGTACACTCTCTGGACTCACTGCACTGCATCCCCAGTGGTGCCAGTGCACTCTCTGGACTCACTGCACTGCATCCCCAGTGGTGCCAGTGCAATCTCTGGACTCACTACAGTACAGCTCCAATGGTGCCAGTGCACTCTCTGGAGTCACTGTACTGCATCCACAGTGGTGCCAGTGCACTCTCTGGACTCACTGCACTGCATCACCAGTGGTGCCAGTGCACTCTCTAGACTCACTGCACTGCATCCCCAGTGGTGCCAGTGCACTCTCTGGACTCACTACACTGCATCCCCAGTGGTGCCAGGGCACTCTCTGGACTCACTGCAGTGCATCCCCAGTGGTGCCAGTGCACTCTCTGGACTCACTACACTGCATCCCCAGTGGTGCCAGTGCACTCTCTGGACTCACTGCAGTGCATTCCAACTGGTCCCAGGGCACTCTCTGGACTCACTACACGGCATCCCGAGTGGTGCCAGTGCACTCTCTGGACTCACTGCACTGCTTCCTCAGTGGTGCCAGTGCACTCTCTGGACTCACTGCAGTGTATCCCAATGGTTCCCGTGCAGTCTCTGGACTCACTGCACTGCATCCCTAGTGGTGCCAGTGCACTCTCTGGACTCACTGCAGTGCATCCCGAGTGATGTCAGTGCACTCTCTGGACTCACTGCAGTGCATCCCCAGTGGTGCCAGTGCACTCTCTGGACTGACTGCAGTGCATCCCCAGTGGTGCCAGTGCAATCTCCGGACTCACTGCACTGCATCCCCAGTGGTGCCAGGGCACTCCCTGGACTCACTGCAATGCATCCGCAAAGGTGACAGTGCACTCTCTGGACTCACTGCACTGCATCCCCAGTGGTGCCAGTGCACTCTCTGGACTCACTGCACTGCATCCCCACTGGTGCCAGTACACTCTCTGGACTCACTGCACTGCATCCCCAGTGGTGCCAGTGCACTCTCTGGACTCACTGCAGTGCATCCCCAGTGGTGTCAGTGCAATCTCTGGACTCACTACAGTACAGCTCAAATGGTGCCAGTGCACTCTCTGGACTCACTGCACTGCATCCCCAGTGGTGCCAGTGCACTCTGTGCACTCACTGCACTGCATCCCCAGTGGTGCCAGTGCACTCTCTGGACTCACTGCAGTGAATCCCCGGTGGTGCCAGTGCACTCTTTAGAGTCACTGCAGTGCATCCCCAGTGGTGCCAGTGCACTCACTGCATTGCATCCCCACTGGTGCCAGTGACTCTCTGGACTCACTGCACTGCATCCCCAGTGGTGCCAGTGCGCTCTCTGCACTCACTGCACTGCATCCCCAGTGGTGCCAGTGCACTCTCTGGACTCACTACACTGCATCCCCAGTGGTGCCAGTGCACTCTCTGGACTCACTGCAGTGCATTCCAACTGGTCCCAGGGCACTCTCTGGACTCACTACACGGCATCCCGAGTGGTGCCAGTGCACTCTCTGGACTCACTGCACTGCTTCCTCAGTGGTGCCAGTGCACTCTCTGGACTCACTGCAGTGTATCCCAATGGTTCCCGTGCAGTCTCTGGACTCACTGCACTGCATCCCTAGTGGTGCCAGTGCACTCTCTGGACTCACTGCAGTGCATCCCGAGTGATGTCAGTGCACTCTCTGGACTCACTGCAGTGCATCCCCAGTGGTGCCAGTGCACTCTCTGGACTGACTGCAGTGCATCCCCAGTGGTGCCAGTGCAATCTCCGGACTCACTGCACTGCATCCCCAGTGGTGCCAGGGCACTCCCTGGACACACTGCAATGCATCCGCAAAGGTGACAGTGCACTCTCTGGACTCACTGCACTGCATCCCCAGTGGTGCCAGTGCACTCTCTGGACTCACTGCACTGCATCCCCACTGGTGCCAGTACACTCTCTGGACTCACTGCACTGCATCCCCAGTGGTGCCAGTGCACTCTCTGGACTCACTGCACTGCATCCCCAGTGGTGTCAGTGCAATCTCTGGACTCACTACAGTACAGCTCAAATGGTGCCAGTGCACTCTCTGGACTCACTGCACTGCATCCCCAGTGGTGCCAGTGCACTCTGTGCACTCACTGCACTGCATCCCCAGTGGTGCCAGTGCACTCTCTGGACTCACTGCAGTGAATCCCCGGTGGTGCCAGTGCACTCTTTAGAGTCACTGCAGTGCATCCCCAGTGGTGCCAGTGCACTCACTGCATTGCATCCCCACTGGTGCCAGTGACTCTCTGGACTCACTGCACTGCATCCCCAGTGGTGCCAGTGCGCTCTCTGCACTCACTGCACTGCATCCCCAGTGGTGCCAGTGCACTCTCTGGACTCACGGCACTGCATCCGCAGTGGAGCCAGTGCACTCTGTTTACTCACTGCACTGCATCCCCTGTGGTGCCAGTGCAATCTCTGGACTCACTGCACTGCATTCCCAGTGGTGCCAGTGCACTCTCTGGACTCACTACAGTACAGCTCCAGTGGTGCCAGTGCACTCTCTGGACTCACTGCACTGCATCCCCAGTGGTGCCAGTGCACTCTGTGGACTCACCGGGGTGCATCCCCAGTGGTGCCAGTGCACTCTCTGGACTCACTGCACTGCATCCCCAGTGGTGCCAGTGAACTCTCTGGACTCACTGCAGTGTATTCCGAGTGGTGCCACTGCACTCTCTAGAGTCACTGCAGTGCATCCCCAGTGGTGCCAGTGCACTCTCTGGACTCACTGCAGTGCATCCCCAGTGGTGCCAGTGCACTCTCTGGAGTCACTGCAGTGCATCCCCAGTGGTGCCAGTGACTCTCTGGACTCACTGCACTGCATCCCCAGTGGTGCCAGTGCACTCTCTGCACTCACTGCACTGCATCCCCATTGGTGCCAGTGCACTCTCTGGACTCACTGCACTGCATCCCCAGTGGTGCCACTGCACTCTCTGGACTCACTGCAGTGCATCCCCAGTGGTGCCAGTGCACTCTCTGGACTCACTGCACTGCATCCTCAGTGGTGCCAGTGCACACACTGGACTCACTGCACTGCATCCCCAGTGGTGCCAGTGCACTCTCTGGACTCACTGCACTGCATCCTCAGTGGTGCCAGTGCGCTCTCTGGACTCACTGCAGTGTATCCCAATGGTGCCCGTGCAGTCTCTGGACTCACTGCACTGCATCCCTAGTGGTGCCAGTGCACTCTCTGGACTCACTGCAGTGCATCCCGAGTGGTGTCAGTGCACTCTCTGGACTCACTGCAGTGCATCCCCAGTGGTGCCAGGGCACTCCCTGGACTCACTGCAATGCATCCCCAAAGGTGACAGTGCACTCTCTGGACTCACTGCACTGCATCCCCAGTGGTGCCAGTGCACTCTCTGGACTCACTGCACTGCATCCCCAGTGGTGCCAGGGCACTCCCTGGACTCACTGCAATGCATACCCAAAGGTGACAGTGCACTCTCTGGACTCACTGCACTGCATCCCCAGTGGTGCCAGTGCACTCTCTGGACTCACTGCACTGCATCCCCAGTGGTGCCAGTACACTCTCTGGACTCACTGCACTGCATCCCCAGTGGTGCCAGTGCACTCTCTGGACTCACTGAATCGCATCCCCAGTGGTGCCAGTGCAATCTCTGGACTCACTACAGTACAGCTCAAATGGTGCCAGTGCACTCTCTGGACTCACTGCACTGCATCCCCAGTGGTGCCAGTGCGCTCTCTGCACTCACTGCACTGCATCCCCAGTGGTGCCAGTGCACTCTCTGGACTCACTACACTGCATCCCCAGTGGTGCCAGTGCACTCTCTGGACTCACTGCAGTGCATTCCAACTGGTCCCAGGGCACTCTCTGGACTCACTACACGGCATCCCGAGTGGTGCCAGTGCACTCTCTGGACTCACTGCACTGCTTCCTCAGTGGTGCCAGTGCACTCTCTGGACTCACTGCAGTGTATCCCAATGGTTCCCGTGCAGTCTCTGGACTCACTGCACTGCATCCCTAGTGGTGCCAGTGCACTCTCTGGACTCACTGCAGTGCATCCCGAGTGATGTCAGTGCACTCTCTGGACTCACTGCAGTGCATCCCCAGTGGTGCCAGTGCACTCTCTGGACTGACTGCAGTGCATCCCCAGTGGTGCCAGTGCAATCTCCGGACTCACTGCACTGCATCCCCAGTGGTGCCAGGGCACTCCCTGGACACACTGCAATGCATCCGCAAAGGTGACAGTGCACTCTCTGGACTCACTGCACTGCATCCCCAGTGGTGCCAGTGCACTCTCTGGACTCACTGCACTGCATCCCCACTGGTGCCAGTACACTCTCTGGACTCACTGCACTGCATCCCCAGTGGTGCCAGTGCACTCTCTGGACTCACTGCACTGCATCCCCAGTGGTGTCAGTGCAATCTCTGGACTCACTACAGTACAGCTCAAATGGTGCCAGTGCACTCTCTGGACTCACTGCACTGCATCCCCAGTGGTGCCAGTGCACTCTGTGCACTCACTGCACTGCATCCCCAGTGGTGCCAGTGCACTCTCTGGACTCACTGCAGTGAATCCCCGGTGGTGCCAGTGCACTCTTTAGAGTCACTGCAGTGCATCCCCAGTGGTGCCAGTGCACTCACTGCATTGCATCCCCACTGGTGCCAGTGACTCTCTGGACTCACTGCACTGCATCCCCAGTGGTGCCAGTGCGCTCTCTGCACTCACTGCACTGCATCCCCAGTGGTGCCAGTGCACTCTCTGGACTCACGGCACTGCATCCGCAGTGGAGCCAGTGCACTCTGTTTACTCACTGCACTGCATCCCCTGTGGTGCCAGTGCAATCTCTGGACTCACTGCACTGCATTCCCAGTGGTGCCAGTGCACTCTCTGGACTCACTACAGTACAGCTCCAGTGGTGCCAGTGCACTCTCTGGACTCACTGCACTGCATCCCCAGTGGTGCCAGTGCACTCTGTGGACTCACCGGGGTGCATCCCCAGTGGTGCCAGTGCACTCTCTGGACTCACTGCACTGCATCCCCAGTGGTGCCAGTGAACTCTCTGGACTCACTGCAGTGTATTCCGAGTGGTGCCACTGCACTCTCTAGAGTCACTGCAGTGCATCCCCAGTGGTGCCAGTGCACTCTCTGGACTCACTGCAGTGCATCCCCAGTGGTGCCAGTGCACTCTCTGGAGTCACTGCAGTGCATCCCCAGTGGTGCCAGTGACTCTCTGGACTCACTGCACTGCATCCCCAGTGGTGCCAGTGCACTCTCTGCACTCACTGCACTGCATCCCCATTGGTGCCAGTGCACTCTCTGGACTCACTGCACTGCATCCCCAGTGGTGCCACTGCACTCTCTGGACTCACTGCAGTGCATCCCCAGTGGTGCCAGTGCACTCTCTGGACTCACTGCACTGCATCCTCAGTGGTGCCAGTGCACACACTGGACTCACTGCACTGCATCCCCAGTGGTGCCAGTGCACTCTCTGGACTCACTGCACTGCATCCTCAGTGGTGCCAGTGCGCTCTCTGGACTCACTGCAGTGTATCCCAATGGTGCCCGTGCAGTCTCTGGACTCACTGCACTGCATCCCTAGTGGTGCCAGTGCACTCTCTGGACTCACTGCAGTGCATCCCGAGTGGTGTCAGTGCACTCTCTGGACTCACTGCAGTGCATCCCCAGTGGTGCCAGGGCACTCCCTGGACTCACTGCAATGCATCCCCAAAGGTGACAGTGCACTCTCTGGACTCACTGCACTGCATCCCCAGTGGTGCCAGTGCACTCTCTGGACTCACTGCACTGCATCCCCAGTGGTGCCAGGGCACTCCCTGGACTCACTGCAATGCATACCCAAAGGTGACAGTGCACTCTCTGGACTCACTGCACTGCATCCCCAGTGGTGCCAGTGCACTCTCTGGACTCACTGCACTGCATCCCCAGTGGTGCCAGTACACTCTCTGGACTCACTGCACTGCATCCCCAGTGGTGCCAGTGCACTCTCTGGACTCACTGAATCGCATCCCCAGTGGTGCCAGTGCAATCTCTGGACTCACTACAGTACAGCTCAAATGGTGCCAGTGCACTCTCTGGACTCACTGCACTGCATCCCCAGTGGTGCCAGTGCACTCTCTGCACTCACTGCACTGCATCCCCAGTGGTGCCAGTGCACTCTATGGACTCACTGCAGTGAATCCCCGGTGGTGCCAGTGCACTCTTTAGAGTCACTGCAGTGCATCCCCAGTGGTGCCAGTGTACTCACTGCATTGCATCCCCACTGGTGCCAGTGACTCTCTGGACCCAGTGCCCTGCATCCCCAGTGGTGCCAGTGCGCTCTCTGCACTCACTGCACTGCATCCCCAGTGGTGCCAGTGCACTCTCTGGACTCACGGCACTGCATCCCCAGTGGTGCCAGTGCACTCTGTTTACTCACTGCACTGCATCCCCAGTGGTGCCAGTGCAATCTCTGGACTCACTGCACTGCATTCCCAGTGGTGCCAGTGCACTCTCTGGACTCACTACAGTACAGCTCCAGTGGCGCCAGTGCACTCTCTGGACTCACTGCACTGCATCCCCAGTGGTGCCAGTGCACTCTGTGGACTCAGCGGGGTGCATCCCCAGTGGTGCCAGTGCACTCTCTGGACTCACTGCACTGCATCCCCAGTGGTGCCAGTGCACTCTCTGGACTCACTGCACTGCATCCCCACTGGTGCCAGGGCACTCCCTGGACTCACTGCAATGCATCCCGAAAGGTGACAGTGCACTCTCTGGACTCACTGCACTGCATCCCCAGTGGTGCCAGTGCACTCTCTGGACTCACTGCACTGCATCCCCAGTGGTGCCAGTGCACTCTCTGGACTCACTGAACTGCATCCCCAGTGGTGCCAGTGCAATCTCTGGACTCACTACAGTACAGCTCAAATGGTGCCAGTGCACTCTCTGGACTCACTGCACTGCATCCCCAGTGGTGCCAGTGCACTCTCTGGCCTCACTGCAGTGCATCCCCAGTGGTGCCAGTGCACTCTCTGGACTCACTGCACTGCATCCCCAGTGGTGCCAGTGCACTCTGTTTACTCACTGCACTGCATCCCCAGTGGTGCCAGTGCACTCTCTGGACTCACTGCACTGCATCCCCAGTGGTGCCAGTGCACTCTCTGGACTCACTGCACTGCATCCCCAGTGTTGCAAGGGCACTCTCTGGACTCACAGCACTGCATTCCCAGTGGTGCCTGTGCACTCTCTGGATTCACGGCACTGCATTCCCAGTGGTGCTGCTAGTGCACTCTCTGGAGTCACTGCACTGCATCCCCAGTGGGGCCAGTGCACTCTCTGGACTCACGGCACTACATCCCCAGTGGTGCCATTGAACTCTGTGGACTCACTGCACTGCATCCGCAGTGGTGCCAGTGCACTCTCTGGACTCACTGCACTGCATCCCCAGTGGTGCCAGTACACTCTCTGGACTCACTGCACTGCATTCCCAGTGGTGCCTGTGCACTCTCTGGACTCACTGCACTGCATCCCTAGTGCTGACAGTGCACTCTCTGCACTCACTGCAGTGCATCCCCAGTGGTGCCAGTGCACTCTCTGGACTCACTGCAGTGCATCTCCAGTGGTGCCAGTGCACTCTCTGGACTCACTGCACTGCATCCCCAGTGGTGCCAGTGCACTCTCTGGACTCACGGCACTGCATCCGCAGTGGTGCCAGTGCACTCTGTTTACTCACTGGACTGCATCACCAGTGGTGCCAGTGCACTCTCTGGACTCACTGCACTGCATTCCCAGTGGTGCCAGTGCACTCTCTGGACTCACTACAGTACAGCTCCAGTGGTGCCAGTGCACTCTCTGGACTCATTGCACTGCATCCCCAGTGGTGCCAGTGCACTCTGTGGACTCACCGGGGTGCATCCCCAGTGGTGCCAGTGCACTCACTGCATTGCATCCCCACTGGTGCCAGTGACTCTCTGGACTCACTGCACTGCATCCCCAGTGGTGCCAGTGCACTCTCTGCACTCACTGCACTGCATCCCCACTGGTGCCAGTGCACTCTATGGACTCACTGCACTGCATCCCCAGTGGTGCCACTGCACTCTCTGGACTCACTGCACTGCATCCCCAGTGGTGCCAGTGCACTCTCTGGACTCACTGCACTGCATCCTCAGTGGTGCCAGTGCACACACCGGACTCACTGCCCTGCATCCCCAGTGGTGCCAGTGCACTCTCTGGACTCACGGCACTGCATCCGCAGTGGTGCCAGTGCACTCTGTTTACTCACTGCACTGCATCCCCAGTGGTGCCAGTGCAATCTCTGGACTCACTGCACTACATCCCCAGTGGTGCCAGTGCACTCTCTGGACTCACTACAGTACAGCTCCAGTGGTGCCAGTGCACTCTCTGGACTCACTGCACTGCATCCCCAGTGGTGCCAGTGCACTCTCTGGACTCACTGCAGTGCATCCCCAGTGGTGCCAGTGCACTCTCTGGACTCACTGCACTGCATCCCCAGTGGTGCCAGTTTACTCTCTGGACTCACTGCAGTGTATTCCGAGTGGTGCCAGTGTACTCTCTTAACTCACTGCACTGCATCCCCAGTGGTGCCAGTGCACTCTCTGGACTCACTGCAGTGCATCCCCACTGGTGCCAGTGCACTCTCTGGAGTCACTGCACTGCATCCCCAGTGGTGCCAGTGCACTCTGTGGACTCACTACAGTACAGCTCCAGTGGTGCCAGTGCACTCTCTGGACTCACTGCACTGCATCCCCAGTGGTGCCAGTGACTCTCTGGACTCACTGCACTGCATCCCCAGTGGTGCCAGTGCACACACTGGACTCCCTGCAGTGCATCCCCAGTGGTGCCAGTGCACTGTCTGGACTCACTGCAGTGCATCCCCAGTGGTGCCAGTGCACTCTCTGGACTCACGGCACTGCATCACCAGTGGTGCCAGTGCACTCTGTTTACTCACTGCACTGCATCCCCAGTGGTGCCAGTGCACTCTCTGGACTCACTGCACTGCATCCCCAGTAGTGCCAGTGCACTCTCTGTACTCACTGAACTTCATCCCCAGTGGTGCCAGTGCACTCTCTGCACTCACTGCAGTGCATCCCCACTGCTGACAGTGCACTCTCTGGACTCACTGCAGTGCATCCACAGTGGTGCCTGTGCAGTCTCTGGACTCACGGCTGTGCATCCCCAGTGGTGCCAGTGCACTCTCTGGACTCACTGCACTGCATCCCCAGTGGTGCCAGTGCACTCTCTGGACTCACTGCACTGCATCCCCAGTAGTGCCAGTGCACTCTCTGGACTCACTGCACTGCATCCCCAGTGCTGACAGTGCACCCTCTGGACTGACTGCACTGCATCCCCAGTGGTGCCAGTGCACTCTCTGGACTCACTGCACTGCATCCCCAGTGGTGCCAGTGCACTCTCTGCACTCACTGCAGTGCATCCCCACTGGTGCCAGTGCACTCTCTGGACTCACTGCAGTCCATCTCCAGTGGTGCCAGTGCACTCTCTGGACTCACTGCACTGCATCCCCAGTGGTGCCAGTGCACACTCTGGACTCACTGCACTGCATCCCCAGTGGTGCCAGTGCACTCTCTGGACTCACTGCACTGCATCCCCAGTGGTGCCAGTGCACTCTCTGGACTCACTGCACTGCATCCCCAGTGGTGCCAGTGCACTCCCTGGATTCACTGCACTACATCCCCAGTGGTGCCAGTGCACTCTCTGAACTCACTGCACTGCATCCCCAGTAGTGCCAGTGCACTCTCTGTACTCACTGAACTTCATCCCCAGTGGTGCCAGTGCACTCTCTGGACTCACTGCACTGCATCCCCAGTGGTGCCAGTGCACTCTGTGGACTCACTGCACTGCATCCCCAGTGGTGCCAGTGCACTCTCTGGACTCACTGCACTGCATCCCCAAGGTGCCAGTGCACTATCTGGACTCACTGCAGTGCATCCCCAGTGGTGCCAGTGCACTCTCTGGACTCACTGCAGTGCATCCCCAGTGGTGCCAGTGCACTCTCTGGACTCACTACATTGCATTCCCAGTGGTGCCAGGGCACTCTCTGGACTGACTGTAGTGCATCCCCAGTGGTGCCAGTGCACTCTCTGGACTCACTGCAGTGCATCCCCAATGGTCCCTGGGCACTCTCTGGACTCACTGCAGTGCATCCCCAGTGGTGCCATTGCACTCTCTGGACTCACTGCACTGCATCCCGATTGGTGCCAGTGCACTCTCTGGACTCACTGCACTGCATCCCCAAGGTGCCAGTGCACGCTCTGGAATCACTTCACTACATGCCCAGTGTTGCCAGTGCACTCTCTGGACTTACTGCACTGCATCCCCAGTGTTGCCAGTGCACTCTTTGGACTCACTGCACTGCATCCCCAGTGGAGCCAGTGAACTCTCTGGACTCACTGCACTGCATCCCCAATGGTGCCAGGGCACTCTCTGGACTCACTGCACTGCATCCCCAGTGGTGCCAGGGCACTCTCTGCACTCACTGCACTGCATCCCCAGTGGTGCCAGTGCACTCTCTGGACTCACTGCAGTGCATCCCCAGTGGTGCCAGTGCACTCTCTGGACTCACTGCACTGCATCCCCAGTGGTTCCAGTGCACTCTCTGGATTCACTGCACTGCATCTCCAGTGGTGCCAGTGCACTCTCTGGACTCACTGCACTGCATCTCCAGTGGTGCCAGTGCACTCTGTGGACTCACGGCACTGCATCCCCAGTGGTGCCAGTGCACTCTGTGGACTCACTGCACTGCATCCCCTGTGGTGCCAGTTCACTCTCTGGACTCACTGCACTGCATCCCCAGTGGTGCCAGTGCACTCTGTGGACTCACGGCACTGCATTCCCAGTGGTGCCAGTGCACTCTCTGGACTCACTGCACTGCATCCCCAGTGGTGCCAGTGCACTCTCTGGACTCACTGCACTGCATCCCCAGTGGTGCCAGTGCACTCTCTGGACTCACTGCACTGCATCCCCAGTGGTGCCAGTGCACTCTCTGGACTCACCGCACTGCATCCCCAGTGGTGCCAGTGCACTCTCTGGACTCACCGCACTGCATCCCCAGTGGTGCCAGTACACTTTCTGGACTCAGTGCACTGCATCCCCAGTGGTGCCAGTGCACTCTCTGGACTCACTGCACTGCATCCCCAGTGGTGCCAGTGCACTCTGTGGACTCACTGCACTGCATCCCGAGTGTTGCCAGTGCACTCTCTGGACTCACTGTACTGCATCCCCAAGGTGCCAGTGCACTATCTGGACTCACTGCACTGCATCCCCAGTGGTGCCAGTGCACTCTCTGCACTCACTGCAGTGCATTCCCAGTGGTGCCAGTGCACTCTCTGGACTCACTACATTACAGCTCCAGTGGTGCCAGTGCACTCTCTGGACTCACTGCACTGCATCCCCAGTGGTGCCAGTGCACTCTCTGGACTCACTGCACTGCATCCCCAGTGGTGCCAGTGCACTCTCTGGACTCACTGCACTGCATCCCCAGTGGTGCCAGTGAACTCTCTGGACTCACTGCAGTGTATTCCGAGTGGTGCCAGTGCACTCTCTAGAGTCACTGCAGTGCATCCCCAGTAGTGCCAGTGCACTCTCTGGACTCACTGCAGTGCATCCCCACTGGTGCCAGTGCACTCTCTGGAGTCACTGCCGTACATCCCCAGTGGTGCCAGTGCACTCACTGCATTGCATCCCCACTGGTGCCAGTGACTCTCTGGACTCACTGCACTGCATCCCCAGTGGTGCCAGTGCACTCTCTGCACTCACTGCACTGCATCCCCACTGGTGCCAGTGCACTCTCTGGACTCACTGCACTGCATCCCCAGTGGTGCCACTGCACTCTCTGGACTCACTGCACTGCATCTCCAGTGGTGCCAGTGCACTCTCTGGACTCACTGCACTGCATCCTCAGTGGTGCCAGTGCACACACTGGACTCACTGCACTGCATCCCCAGTGGTGCCAGTGCACTCTCTGGACTCACGGCACTGCATCCGCAGTGGTGCCAGTGCACTCTGTTTACTCACTGCACTGCATCCCCAGTGGTGCCAGTGCACTCTCTGGACTCACTGCACTGCATCCCCAGTGGTGCCAGTGCACTCTCTGGACTCACTACAGTACAGCTCCAGTGGTGCCAGTGCACTCTCTGGACTCACTGCACTGCATCCCGATTGGTGCCAGTGCACTCTCTGGACTCACTGCAGTGCATCCCCAGTGGTGCCAGTGCACTCTCTGGACTCACTGCACTGCATCCCCAGTGGTGTCAGTGCACGCTCTGGAGTCACTGCACTGCATCCCCAGTGCTGCCAGTGCACTCTCTGGACTCACTACAGTACAGCTCCAGTGGTGCCAGTGCACTCTCTGGACTCACTGCACTGCATCCCCAGTGGTGCCAGTGCACTCTCTGGACTCACTGCACTGCATCCCCAGTGGTGCCAGTGCACAGACTGGACTCCCTGCAGTGCATCTCCAGTGGTGCCAGTGCACTGTCTGGACTCACTGCACTGCATCCCCAGTGGTGCCAGTGCACTCTCTGGACTCACGGCACTGCATCCCCAGTGGTGCCAGTGCACTCTCTGGACTCACTGCACTGCATCCCCAGTGGTGCCAGTGCACAGACTGGACTCCCTGCAGTGCATCTCCAGTGGTGCCAGTGCACTCTCTGGACTCACTGCACTGCATCCCCAGTGGTGCCAGTGCACTCTCTGGACTCACTGCACTGCATCCCCAGTGGTGCCAGTGCACTCTCTGGACTCACTGCACTGCATCCCCAGTGGTGCCAGTGAACTCTCTGGACTCACTGCAGTGTATTCCGAGTGGTGCCAGTGCACTCTCTAGAGTCACTGCAGTGCATCCCCAGTAGTGCCAGTGCACTCTCTGGACTCACTGCAGTGCATCCCCACTGGTGCCAGTGCACTCTCTGGAGTCACTGCCGTACATCCCCAGTGGTGCCAGTGCACTCACTGCATTGCATCCCCACTGGTGCCAGTGACTCTCTGGACTCACTGCACTGCATCCCCAGTGGTGCCAGTGCACTCTCTGCACTCACTGCACTGCATCCCCACTGGTGCCAGTGCACTCTCTGGACTCACTGCACTGCATCTCCAGTGGTGCCACTGCACTCTCTGGACTCACTGCACTGCATCTCCAGTGGTGCCAGTGCACTCTCTGGACTCACTGCACTGCATCCTCAGTGGTGCCAGTGCACACACTGGACTCACTGCACTGCATCCCCAGTGGTGCCAGTGCACTCTCTGGACTCACTGCACTGCATCCCCAGTGGTGCCAGTGCACTCTCTGGACTCACGGCACTGCATCCGCAGTGGTGCCAGTGCACTCTGTTTACTCACTGCACTGCATCCCCAGTGGTGCCAGTGCACTCTCTGGACTCACTGCAGTGCATCCCCAGTGGTGCCAGTGCACTCTCTGGACTCACTACAGTACAGCTCCAGTGGTGCCAGTGCACTCTCTGGACTCACTGCACTGCATCCCGATTGGTGCCAGTGCACTCTCTGGACTCACTGCAGTGCATCCCCAGTGGTGCCAGTGCACTCTCTGGACTCACTGCACTGCATCCCCAGTGGTGTCAGTGCACGCTCTGGAGTCACTGCACTGCATCCCCAGTGCTGCCAGTGCACTCTCTGGACTCACTACAGTACAGCTCCAGTGGTGCCAGTGCACTCTCTGGACTCACTGCACTGCATCCCCAGTGGTGCCAGTGCACTCTCTGGACTCACTGCACTGCATCCCCAGTGGTGCCAGTGCACAGACTGGACTCCCTGCAGTGCATCTCCAGTGGTGCCAGTGCACTGTCTGGACTCACTGCACTGCATCCCCAGTGGTGCCAGTGCACTCTCTGGACTCACGGCACTGCATCACCAGTGGTGCCAGTGCACTCTGTTTACTCACTGCACTGCATCCCCAGTGGTGCCAGTGCGCTCTCTGGACACACTGTACTGCATTCCCAGTTGTGCCAGGGCACTCTCTGGAGTCACTGCAGTGCATTCCCAGTGGTGCCTGTGCACTCTCTGGACTCACGGCACTGCATCCCCAGTGCTGCTAGTGCACTCTCTGGAGTCACTGCACTGCATCCCCAGTGGGGCCAGTGCACTCTCTGGACTCACGGCACTGCATCCCCAGTGGTGCCATTGAACTCTGTGGACTCACTGCACTGCATCCGCAGTGGTGCCAGTGCACTCTCTGGACTCACTGCACTGCATCCCCAGTGGTGCCAGTACACTCTCTGGACTCACTGCACTGGATTCCCAGTGGTGCCAGTGCACTCTCTGGACTCACTGCACTGCATCCCTATTGCTGACAGTGCACTCTCTGGACTCACGGCACTGCATCCGCAGTGGTGCCAGTGCACTCTGTTTACTCACTGCACTGCATCCCCAGTGGTGCCTATGCACTCTCTAGAGTCACTGCAGTGCATCCCCAGTGGTGCCAGTGCACTCTCTGCACTCACTGCAGTGCATCCCCACTGGTGCCAGTGCACTCTCTGGAGTCACTGCACTACATCTCCAGTGGTGCCAGTGCACTCTCTGGACTCACCGGGGTGCATCCCCAGTGGTGCCAGTGCACTCTCTGGACTCACTGCACTGCATCCCCACTGGTGCCAGTGCACTCTCTGGACTGACTGCACTTCATCCCCAGTGGTGCCAGTGCACTCTCTGGACTCACTGCAGTGCATCCGCAGTGGTGCCAGTGCACTCTCTGGATTCACTGCACTACATCCCCAGTGGTGCCAGTGCACTCTCTGGACTCACAGCACTGCATCCCCAGTGGTGCCAGTGCACTCTCTGTACTCACTGAACTTCATCCCCAGTGGTGCCAGTGCACTCTCTGGACTCACTGCACTGCATCCCCAGTGGTGCCAGTGCACTCTGTGGACTCACTGCAGTGTATCCCCAGTGGTGCCAGTGCACCCTCTGGACTCACTGCACTGCATCCCCAAGGTACCAGTGCACTATCTGGACTCACTGCAGTGCATCTCCAGTGGTGCCAGTGCACTCTCTGGACTCACTGCAGTGCATCCCCAGTGGTGCCAGTGCACTCTCTGGACTCAAGGTACTGCATCCGCAGTGGTGCCAGTGCAGTCTTTAGCGTCACTGCAGTGCATCCCCAGTGGTGCCAGTGCACTCACTGCAGTGCATCACCACTGGTGCCAGTGCACTCTCTGCACTCACTGCACTGCATCCCCAGTGGTGCCAGTGCACTCTCTGGACTCACTGCACTGCATCCCCAGTGGTGCCACTGCACTCTATGGACTCACTGCACTGCATCCCCAGTGGTGCCAGTGCACTCTCTGGAGTCACTGCACTGCATCCCCAGTGGTGCCAGGGCACTCTCTGGACTCACTGCACTGCATCCCCAGTGCTGACAGTGCACTCCCTGGACTCACGGCACTGCATCCGCAGTGGTGCCATTGCACTCTGTTTACTCACTGCACTGCATTCCCACTGGTCCCAGGGCACTCTCTGGACTCACTGCACTGCATTCCCAGTGGTGCCAGTGCACGCTCTGGAATCACTTCACTGCATCCCCAGTGTTGCCAGTGTACTCTCTGGACTCACTGCACTGCATCCCGAGTGGTGCCAGTGCACTCTCTGGACTCACTGCTCTGCATCCCCAAGGTGCAGTGCACGCTCTGGAATCACTTCACTGCATCCCCAGTGTTGCCAGTGCACTCTCTGCACTCACTGCAGTGCATCCCCAGTGGTGCCACTGCACTCTCTGGACTCACTGCACTGCATCCCAAGTCGTGCCAGTGCACTGTCTATACTCACTGCAGAGCATCCCCAGTGGTGCCAGTTCACTATCTGGACTCACTGCAGTGCATCCCCAGTGTTGCCAGTGCACTCTGTGGACTCACGGCACTGCATTCCCAGTGGTGCCAGTGCACTCTCTGGACTCACTGCACTGCATTACCAGTGCTGCCAGAGCACTCTCTGGACTCACTGCAGTGCATCCCCAGTGTTGCCAGGGCACTCTCTGGACTCACAGCACTGCATTCCCAGTGGTGCCAGTGCACTCTCTGGACTCACGGCAGTGCATCCCCAGTGCTGCTAGTGCACTCTCTGGACTCACTGCACTGCATCCCCAGTGGGGCCAGTGCACTCTCTGGACTCACGGCACTGTATCCCCAGTGGTGCCATTGAACTCTGTGGACTCACAGCACTGCATCCCCAGTGGTGCCAGTGCACTCTCTGGACTCACTGCAGTGCATCCCCAGTGGTGCCAGTACACTCTCTGGACTCACTGCACTGCATCCCCACTGGTGCCAGTGCACTCTCTGGACTCCCTGCACTGCATCCCCAGAGGTGCCAGTGCAATCTCTGGACTCACTACAGTACAGCTCCAGTGGTGCCAGTGCACTCTCTGGACTCACTGCACTGCATCCCCAGTGGTGCCAGTGCACTCTCTGGACTCACTGCACTGCATCCGCAGTGGTGCCAGTGCACTCTCTGGACTCACTGCAGTGTATTCACAGTGGTGCCAGTGCACTCTTTAGCGTCACTGCAGTGCATCCCCAGTGGTGCCAGTGCACTCACTGCAGTGCATCCCCACTGGTGCCAGTGCACTTACTGGACTCACTGCACTGCATCCCCAGTGGTGCCAGTGCACTCTCTGGACTCACTGCACTGCATCCACAGTGGTGCCAGTGCACTCTATGGACTCACTGCACTGCATCCCCAGTGGTGTCACTGCACTCTCTGGACTCACTGCACTGCACTCCCAGTGGTACCAGTGCACTCTATGGACTCACTGCACTGCATCCCCAGTGGTGCCAGTGCTCACACTGGACTCACTGCAGTGCATCCCCAGTGGTGCCAGTGCACTCTCTGGACTCACTGCACTGCATCCCCAGTGGCGCCAGTACACTCTCTGGACTCACTGCACTGCATCCCCAGTGGCGCCAGTACACTCTCTGGACTCACTGCACTGCATCCCCAGTGGCGCCAGTACACTCTCTGGACTCACTGCACTGCATCCCCAGTGGTGCCAGTGCACTCTCTGGACTCACTGCACTGCATCCCCAGTGCTGACAGTGCAATCTCTGGACTTACTACAGTACAGGTCCAGTGGTGCCAGTGCACTCTCTGGACTCACTGCACTGCATCCCCAGTGGTGCCAGTGCACTCTGTGCACTCACTGCAGTGCATCCCCAGTGGTGCCAGTGTACTCTCTGGACTCACTGCAGTGTATTCCCAGTGGTGCCAGTGCACTCTTTAGCGTCACTGCAGTGCATCCCCAGTGGTGCCAGTGCACTCACTGCACTGCATCCCCACTGGTGCCAGTTCACTTACTGGACTCACTGCACTGCATCCCCAGTGGTGCCAGTGCACTCTCTGGACACACTGCACTGCATCCCCAGTGGTGCCATTTCACTCTATGGACTCACAGCACTGCATCCCCAGTGGTGTCACTGCACTCTCTGGACTCACTGCACTGCATTCCCAGTGGTGCCAGTGCACTCTCTGGACTCACTGCACTGCATCCCCAGTGGTGCCAGAGCACTCTCTGGACTCACGGCAATGCATCGCCAGTGGTGCCAGTGCGCTCTGTTTACTCACTGCACTGCATCCCCAGTGGTGCCAGTGCGCTCTCTGGACTCACTGCACTGCATTCCCAGTTGTGCCAGGGCACTCTCTGGAGTCACTGCACTGCTTCCCAGTGGTGCCAGTGCACTCTCTGGACTCACTGCACTGCATTACCAGTGGTGCCACTGCACTCTCTGGACTCACTGCAGTGCATCGCCAGTGTTGCCAGGGCACTCTCTGGACTCACAGCACTGCATTCCCAGTGGTGCCAGTGCACTCTCTAGACTCACGGCACTGCATCCCCAGTGCTCCTAGTGCACTCTCTGGAGTCACTGCTCTGCATCCCCTGTGGGGCCAGTGCACTCTCTGGACTCACTGCACTGCATCCCCAGTGGTGCCATTGAACTCTGTGGACTCACTGCACTGCATCCCCAGTGGTGCCAGTGCACTCTCTGGACTCACTGCAGTGCATCCCCAGTGGTGCCAGTACACTCTCTGGACTCACTGCACTGCATCCCCAGTGGTGCCAGTGCACTCTCTGGACTCACTGCACTGCATCCCCAGTGGTGCCAGTGCAATCTCTGGACTCACTACAGTACAGCTCCAATGGTGCCAGTGCACTCTCTGGAGTCACTGTACTGCATCCCCAGTGGTGCCAGTGCACTCTATGGACTCACTGCACTGCATCCGCAGTGGTGCCAGTGCACTCTCTGGACTCACTGCAGTGCATCCCCAGTGGTGCCAGTGCACTCTCTGGACTCACTGCACTGCATCCCCAGTGGTGCCAGTGCTCACACTGGACTCCCTGCAGTGCATCCCCAGTGGTGCCAGTGCACTCTCTGGACTCACTGCACTGCATCCCCAGTGGTGCAGGAGCACTCCCTGGACTCTCGGCACTGCATCACCAGTGGTGCCAGTGCACTCTGTTTACTCACTGCACTGCATCCCCAGTGGTGCCAGTGCGCTCTCTGGACTCACTGCACTGCATTCCCAGTTGTGCCAGGGCACTCTCTGGAGTCACTGCAGTGCATTCCCAGTGGTGCCAGTGCACTCTCTGGACTCACTGCACTGCATTACCAGTGGTGCCAGTGCACTCTCTGGACTCACTGCACTGCATCCCCAGTGGTGCCAGTGCACTCTCTGGACTCACTGCAGTGTATTCCCAGTGGTGCCAGTGCACTCTTTAGCGTCACTGCAGTGCATCCCCAGTGGTGCCAGTGCACTCACTGCAGTGCATCACCACTGGTACCAGAGCACTTACTAGACTCACTACACTGCATCCCCAGTGGTGCCAGTGCACTCTCTGGACTCACTGCAATGCATCCCCAGTGGTGCCAGTGCACTCTCTGGACTCACTGCAGTGCATCTCCAGTGGTGCCAGTGCACTCTCTGGACTCACTGCACTGCATCCCCAGTGCTGACAGTGCACTCTCTGGACTCACGGCACTGCATCCCCAGTGCTGACAGTGCACTCTCTGGACTCACGGCACTTCATCCGCAGTGGTGCCAGTGCACTCTCTGGACTCACTGCACTGCATTCCCAGTGGTGCCAGTGCACTCTCTGGACTCACTACAGTACAGCTCCAGTGGTGCCAGTGCACTCTCTGGACTCACTGCACTGCATCCCCAGTGGTGCCAGTGCACTCTCTGGACTCACTGCACTGCATCCCCACTGGTGCCAGTGCACTCTCTGGACTCACTGCAGTGTATTCCCAGTGGTGCCAGTGCACTCTTTAGCGTCACTACAGTGCATCCCCAGTGGTGCCAGTGCACTCACTGCAGTGCATCTCCACTGGTGCCAGTGCACTCTCAGGACTCACTGCAGTGCATCCCCAGTGGTGCCAGTGCACTCTCTGGACTCACTGCACTGCATCCCCAGTGGTGCCAGTGCACTCTATGGACTCACTGCACTGCATCCCCAGTGGTGCCAGTGCACTCTCTGCACTCACTGCACTGCATCCTCACTGGTGCCAGTGCACACACTGGACTCACTGCACTGCATCCCCAGTGGTGCCAGTGCACTCTCTGGACTCACTGCAGTGTATTCCCAGTGGTGCCAGTGCACTCTTAAGCGTCACTGCAGTGCATCCCCAGTGGTGCCAGTGCACTCACTGCAGTGCATCCCCACTGGTACCTTTGCACTTACTGGACTCACTACACTGCATCCCCAGTGGTGCCAGTGCACTCTCTGGACTCACTGCACTGCATCCCCAGTGGTGCCAGTGCACTCTATGGACTCACTGCACTGCATCCCCAGTGGTGCCAGTGCACTCTCTGGACTCACTGCACTGCATCCCCAGTGGTGCCAGTGCACTCTCTGGACTCACGGCACTGCATCCGCAGTGGTGCCAGTACACTCTGTTTACTCACTGCACTGCATCACCAGTGGTGCCAGTGCATTCTCTGCACTCACTGCAGTGCATCCCCAGAGGTGCCAGTGCACACACTGGACTCCCTGCACTGCATCCCCAGTGGTGCCAGTGCACTCTTTGGACTCACTGCAGTGAATCCCCAGTGGTGCCAGGGCACTCTCTGGACTCACTGCACTGCATTCCCAGGGGTGCCAGTGCACTCTCTGGACTCACTACAGTACAGCTCCAGTGGTGCCAGTGCACTCTCTGGACTCACTGCACTGCATCCCCAGTGGTGCCAGTGCACTCTCTGGACTCACTGCACTGCATCTTCAATGGTGCCAGTGCACTCTTTGGACTCACTGCACTGCATCCCCAGTGGTGCCAGGGCACTCTCTGGACTCACTGCACTGCATTCCCAGGGGTGCCAGTGCACTCTCTGGACTCACTACAGTACAGCTCCAGTGGTGCCAGTGCACTCTCTGGACTCACTGCACTGCATCCCCAGTGGTGCCAGTGCACTCTCTGGACTCACTGCACTGCATCTTCAATGGTGCCAGTGCACTCTTTGGACTCACTGCACTGCATCCCCAGTGGTGCCAGGGCACTCTCTGCACTCACTGCACTGCATCCCCAGTGGTGCCAGTGCACTCTCTGGACTCACTGCAGTGCATCCCCAGTGGTGCCAGTGCACTCTCTGGACTCACTGCACTGCATCCCCAGTGGTGCCAGTGCACTCTCTAGAGTCACTGCAGTGCATCCCCAGTGGTGCCAGTGCACTCTTTGGACTCACTGCAGTGCATCCCCACTGGTGCCCGTGCACTCTCTGGACTCACTGCACTGCATCCCCAGTGGTGCCAGTGCACTCTCTGGACTCACTGCACTGCATCCCCAGTGGTGCCAGTGCACTCTCTAGAGTCACTGCAGTGCATCCCCAGTGGTGCCAGTGCACTCTCTGCACTCACTGCACTGCATCCTCACTGGTGCCAGTGCACACACTGGACTCACTGCACTGCATCCCCAGTGCTGACAGTGCACTCTCTGGACTCACGGCACTTCATCCGCAGTGGTGCCAGTGCACTCTCTGGACTCACTGCACTGCATTCCCAGTGGTGTCAGTGCACTCTCTGGACTCACTACAGTACAGCTCCAGTGGTGCCAGTGCACTCTCTGGACTCACTGCACTGCATCCCCAGTGGTGCCAGTGCACTCTCTGGACTCACTGCACTGCATCCCCACTGGTGCCAGTGCACTCTCTGGACTCACTGCAGTGTATTCCCAGTGGTGCCAGTGCACTCTTTAGCGTCACTACAGTGCATCCCCAGTGGTGCCAGTGCACTCACTGCAGTGCATCTCCACTGGTGCCAGTGCACTCTCAGGACTCACTGCAGTGCATCCCCAGTGGTGCCAGTGCACTCTCTGGACTCACTGCACTGCATCCCCAGTGGTGCCAGTGCACTCTATGGACTCACTGCACTGCATCCCCAGTGGTGCCAGTGCACTCTCTGCACTCACTGCACTGCATCCTCACTGGTGCCAGTGCACACACTGGACTCACTGCACTGCATCCCCAGTGGTGCCAGTGCACTCTCTGGACTCACTGCAGTGTATTCCCAGTGGTGCCAGTGCACTCTTAAGCGTCACTGCAGTGCATCCCCAGTGGTGCCAGTGCACTCACTGCAGTGCATCCCCACTGGTACCTTTGCACTTACTGGACTCACTACACTGCATCCCCAGTGGTGCCAGTGCACTCTCTGGACTCACTGCACTGCATCCCCAGTGGTGCCAGTGCACTCTATGGACTCACTGCACTGCATCCCCAGTGGTGCCAGTGCACTCTCTGGACTCACTGCACTGCATCCCCAGTGGTGCCAGTGCACTCTCTGGACTCACTGCACTGCATCCCCAGTGGTGCCAGTGCACTCTCTGGACTCACGGCACTGCATCCGCAGTGGTGCCAGTACACTCTGTTTACTCACTGCACTGCATCACCAGTGGTGCCAGTGCATTCTCTGCACTCACTGCAGTGCATCCCCAGAGGTGCCAGTGCACTCTCTGGACTCACTACAGTACAGCTCCAGTGGTGCCAGTGCACTCTCTGGACTCACTGCACTGCATCCCCAGTGGTGTCAGTGCACTCTCTGGACTCACTGCACTGCATCCCCACTGGTGCCAGTGCACTCTCTGGACTCACTGCAGTGTATTCCCAGTAGTGCCAGTGCACTCTTTAGCGTCACTGCAGTGCATCCCCAGTGGTGCCAGTGCACTCACTGCAGTGCATCCCCACTGGTGCCAGTGCACTCTCTGGACTCACTGCACTGCATCCCCAGTGGTGCCAGTGCACTCTCTGGACTCACAGCACTGCATCCTCAGTGGTGCCAGTGCACACACTGGACCCCCTGCACTGCATCCCCAGTGGTGCCAGTGCACTCTCTGGACTCACTGCACTGCATCTTCAATGGTGCCAGTGCACTCTTTGGACTCACTGCACTGCATCCCCAGTGGTGCCAGGGCACTCTCTGGACTCACTGCACTGCATTCCCAGGGGTGCCAGTGCACTCTCTGGACTCACTACAGTACAGCTCCAGTGGTGCCAGTGCACTCTCTGGACTCACTGCACTGCATCCCCAGTGGTGCCAGTGCACTCTCTGGACTCACTGCACTGCATCTTCAATGGTGCCAGTGCACTCTTTGGACTCACTGCACTGCATCCCCAGTGGTGCCAGGGCACTCTCTGCACTCACTGCACTGCATCCCCAGTGGTGCCAGTGCACTCTCTGGACTCACTGCAGTGCATCCCCAGTGGTGCCAGTGCACTCTCTGGACTCACTGCACTGCATCCCCAGTGGTGCCAGTGCACTCTCTAGAGTCACTGCAGTGCATCCCCAGTGGTGCCAGTGCACTCTTTGGACTCACTGCAGTGCATCCCCACTGGTGCCCGTGCACTCTCTGGACTCACTGCACTGCATCCCCAGTGGTGCCAGTGCACTCTCTGGACTCACTGCACTGCATCCCCAATGGTGCCAGTGCACTCTATGGACTCACTGCACTGCATCCCCAGTGGTGCCACTGCACTCTCTGGACTCACTGCACTGCATTCCCATTGCTGCCAGTGCACTCTCTGGACTCACTGCACTGCATCCCCAGTGGTGCCAGGGCACTCTCTGGACTCACTGCAGTGCATTCCCACTGGTCCCAGGGCACTCTCTGGACTCACTGCAGTGCATCCCCAGTGGTGCCAGTGCACTCTCTGGACTCCCTGCACTGCATCCCGAGTGGTGCCAGTGCACGCTCTAGACTCACTGCTCTGCATCCCCAAGGTGACAGTGTACGCTCTGGAATCACTTCACTGCATCCCCAGTGTTGCCAGTGCACTCTCTGGACGCACTGCACTGCATCCCCAGTGGTGCCAGTGCACTCTTTGGACTCACTGCACTGCATCCCCAGTGGAGCCAGTGCACTCTCTGGACTCACTGCACTGCATCCCAATGGTGCCAGGGCAACCTCTGCACTCACTGCACTGCATCCCCAGTGGTGCTAGGGCACTCTCTGCACTCACTGCACTGCATCCCCAGTGGTGCCAGTGCACTCTCTGGAATCACTGCAGTGCATCCGCAGTGGTGACAGTGCACTCTCTGGATTCACTGCACTACATCCCCAGTGGTGCCAGTGCACTCTCTGGACTCTTGGCACTGCATCACCAGTGGTGCCAGTGCACTCTGTTTACTCACTGCACTGCATCCCCAGTGGTGCCAGTGCACTCTCTGGACTCACTGCAGTGCATCCCCAGTGGTGCCAGTGCACTCTCTGGACTCACTGCACTGCATCCCCATTGGTGCCAGTGCACTCTATGGACTCACTGCACTGCATCCCCAGTGGTGCCAGTGCACTCTCTGGAGTCACTGCACTGCATCCTCAGTGGTGCCAGTGCACACACTGGACTCCCTGCACTGCATCCCCAGTGGTGCCAGTGCACTCTCTGGACTCACTGCACTGCATCCCGAAGGTGCCAGTGCACTCTGTGGACTCATTGCAGTGCAACCCCAATGGTGCCAGTGCATTCTCTTTACTCACTGCAGTGCATCCCCACTGGTGCCAGTGCACTCTCTGGACTGACTGCATTGCATCCCAAGTGGTGCCAGTGCACTCTCTGGACTCACTGCAGTGCATCCCCAGTGGTGCCAGTGCAATCTCTGGACTCACCGGGGTGCATCCCCAGTGGTGCCAGGGCACTCTCTGCAGACAATGCATTGCATCCCCAAAGGTGACAGTGCACTCTCTGGACTCACTGTACTGCTCGAGCCGCGGCAGCCGCTCCAGCCGCGGTAGCCCCTCCAGCCTCGGCAGCCGCTCCAGCCGCTCCAGCCGCGGCAGCCGCGGCAGCCGGTCCAGCCGCGGTAGCCCCTCCAGCCTCGGCAGCCGCTCCAGCCGCTCCAGCCGCGGCAGCCGCGGCAGCCGGTCCAGCCGCGGAAGCCGCTCCATCCAAGGCAGGCGCTCCAGCCGCGGCAGCTGCTCCAGCCGAGGCAGCCGCTCCAACCGCGGTAGCGGCTCCAGCCGTGGCAGCCGCTCCACTCGGTAGCGGCTTTAGCGGCTGCCGCGGCTGGAGCGGCTGCCGCGGCTGCCGAGGCTGGAGCGGCTGCCGCGGCTGGAGCGGCTGCGCGGCTGGAGCGTCTAGAGCGTCTGCCGCGGCTAGAGGGGCTACCGCGGCTGGAGCGGCTGAGGCGGCTGGAGCGGATGCCGCGGTTGGGGCAGTGCAGTGAGCCCAGAGAGTCAACTGGCACCACTGGGGATGCAGTACAGTGAGTCCAGAGAGTGCACTGGCACCACAGGGGATGCACTGCAGTGAGTCCAGAGAGTGCACTGGCACCACTGGGGATGCACTGCAGTGAGTCCAGAGAGTGCACTGGCACCACTAGGGATGCACTGCAGTGAGTCCACAGAGTGCACTGGCACACTGGGATGCAGTGCAGTGAGTCCACAGAGTGCACTGGCACCACAGGGGATACACTGCAGTGAGTCCAGAGAGTGCACTGTCACCACTGGGGATGCAGCGCAGTGACTACAGAGAGTGCACTGGCACCACTGGGGATCTCACTGCAGTGAGAATGTATCTGAATCCCCGGTGGTGCCAGCGCACTCTCTGGACTCACTGAACTGCATCCCCAGTGGTTCCAGTGCACTCTCTGGAGTAACTGCAGTGCATCCCCTTTGGTGCCAGTGCACTCTCTGGACTCACGGCACTGCTCCAGCCGCGGCATCCGCCCCAGCTGCCTCAGCCGCTCCAGACGCGGTAGCCCCTCCAGCCGCGGCAGACGCTCTAGACGCTCCAGCCGCCGCAGCCGCGGCAGCCGCGAAAGCCGCGGCAGCCGCTCCAGCCGCTCCAGCCGCGGCAGCCGCGAAAGCCGCTACCGAGTGGAGCGGCTGCCAAGGCTGGAGCGGCTGCCGCGGTTGGAGCGGCTGCCGCGGCTGGAGCGGCTGCCGCGGATGCCGCGGCTGGAGCGCCTGCCGCGGTTGGAGCGGCTGCAACGGCTGGAGCGGCTGGAGTGCCTGCCGCGGTTGGAGCGGCTGCCACGGCTGGAGCGGCTGCGGCGGATGTAGCGGCTGCCGCGGCTGGACCGGCTGCCGCGGCTGCCGCGGCTGGAGCGGCTGGAGCGGCTGCCGAGGCTGGAGGGGCTACCGCGGCTGGAGCGGCTGCCGCGGCTCGAGCAGTACAGTGAGTCCAGAGAGTGCACTGTCACCTTTGGGGATGCACTGCATTGTCTGCAGAGAGTGCCCTGGCACCACTGGGGATGCACGGCAGTGGGTCCAGAGAGTGCACTGGCACCACTGGGGATGCAGTGCAGTGAGTCCAGAGAGTGCACTGGCACCACTGGGGATGCACTGCAGTGAGTCCAGAGAGTGCACTGGCTCCACTGGGGATGCAGTGCAGTGAGTCCAGAGAGTGCACTGCTACCACTGGGGATGCACTGCAGTGAGTCCAGAGAGTGCACTGGCACCACTGGGGATGCACTGAAGTGAGTCCAGAGAGTGCTCTGGCACCACTGGGGATGTAGTTCATTGAGTCCAGAGAGTGAACTGGCACCACTGGGGATGCAGTGCAGTGAGTCCAGAGAGTGCACTGGCACCACCGGGGATTCACTGCAGTTAGTTCAGAGAGTGCACTGACACCACTGGGAATGCACTGCAGTGAGTACAGAGAGTGCACTGGCACCATTGGGGATGCAATGCAGTGAGTCCAGAGAGTGCACTGGCACCACTGATGATGCAGTGCAATGAGTCCAGAGAGCCACTGGCACTTCTGGGGATGCACTGCAGTGAGTCCAGAGAGTGCACTGGCACCACTGGGGATGCAGTGCACTGAGTCCAGAGAGGGCACTGTCAGCAATGGGGATGCAGTGCAGTGAGTCCAGAGAGTGCACTGGCACTACTGGGGATCTCACTGCAGTGAGAATGTATCTGAATCCCCGGTGGTGCCAGTGCACTCTCTGGACTCACTGAACTGCATCCCCAGTGGTTCCAGTGCACTCTCTCGAGTAACTGCAGTGCATCCCCTGTGGTGCCAGTGCACTTTCTGGACTCACGGCACTGCTCCAGCCGCGGCATCCGCTCCAGCCGCCTCAGCCGCTCCAGACGCGGTAGCCCCTCCAGCCGCGCCAGACGGTCTAGACGCTCCAGCCGCCGCAGCCGCTCCAGCCGCGGCAGCCGCTCCAGCCGCGGCAGCCGCTCCAGCCGCGGCAGCCGCGAAAGCCGCTACCGAGTGGAGCGGCTGCCACGTTTGGAGCGGCTGCCGCGGTTGGAGCGGCTGCCTCGGCTGGAGCGGCTGCCGCGGATGCCGCGGCTGGAGCGCCTGCCGCGGTTGGAGCGGCTGCCGCGGCTGGAGCGGCTGGAGCGGCTACCGCGTATGCCGCGGATGGAGAGGCTGCCGCGGCTGGAGCGGCTGCCGCGGCTGGAGAGGCTGGAGCGGCTGCGGAGGCTGGAGGGGCTACCGCGGCTGGAGCGGCTGCCGCGGCTCGAGCAGTACAGTGAGTCCAGAGAGTGCACAGTCACCTTTGGGGATGCACTGCATTGTCTGCAGATAGTGCCCTGGCACCACTGGGGATGCACTGCAGTGAGTCCAGAGAGTGCACTGGCACCACTGTGGATGCAGTGCAGTGAGTCCAGAGAGGGCAATGGCACCACAGGGGATGCACTGCAGTGAGTCCAGAGAGTGTACTGGCACCACTGGGGATGCAGAGCAGTGAGTCCAGAGAGTGCACTGGCACCAACTGGAGCTGCACTGCAGTGAGTCCAGAGAGTGCACTGGCACCACTGGGGATGCACTGCAGTGAGTCCAGAGAGTGCACTGGCACCATTGGGATGCAGTGCAGTGAGTCCAGACAGTGCACTGGCACCACTGGGATGCAGTGCAGTGAGTCCGCAGAGTGCACTGGCACCACAGGGGATACACTGCAGTGAGTCCAGAGAGTGCACTGGCACCACAGGGGATGCAGCACAGTGAGTACAGAGAGTGAACTGTCACCACTGGGGACGTAGCGCAGTGACTACAGAGAGTGCACTGCAACCACTGGGGATGCAGTGCAGTGAGTCCGGAGAGTGCCCTGGCACCAATGGTGATGCAGTGCAGTGAGTCCAGAGAGTGCACTGGCCCCACTGGGGATGCAGTGCAGTGAGTCCAGAGAGTGCACTGGCACCACTGGGGATGCAGTGCAGTGAGTCCAGAGAGTGCACTGGCACCACTGGGGATTCAGTTCAGTGAGTCCAGAGAGTGCACTGGCACCACTGGGGATGCAGTGCAGTGAGTCCAGAGAGTACACTGGCACCACTGGGGATGCACTGCAGTGAGTCCAGAGAATGCACTGGCACTAATGGGGATGCAGTGCAGTGAGTCCAAAGAGTGCACTGGCACCACTGGGGATGCACTGCAGTGAGTCCGGAGAGTGCCCTGGCACCAATGGTGATGCAGTGCAGTGAGTCCAGAGAGTGCACTGGCACCACTGGGGATGCAGTGCAGTGAGTCCAGAGAGTGCACTGGCACCACTGGGGATGCAGTGCAGTGAGTCCAGAGAGTGCACTGGCACCAGTGGGGATGCAGTGCAGTGCGTCCAGAGAGTGCACTGGCACCACTGGGGATGCAGTGCAGTGAGTCCAGAGAGTGCACTGGCACCAGTGGGGATGCACTGCAGTGAGTCCAGAGAGTGCACTGGCACCACTGGGGATGCAGTTCAGTGAGTCCAGAGAGTGCTATGGCACCACTGATCTGCACTGCTGTGAGGCCAATAATTGCAATGGCACCACTGGGGATGCACTGCAGTGCGTCCAGAGACTACACTGGCACCACTGGGGAAGCAGTGCAGTGAGTCCAAAGAGTGCACTGGCTCCACTGTTGATGCAGTGCAGTGAGTCCAGAGAGTGCACTGGTACCACTGGGGATGCAGTGCAGTGAGTCCAGAGAGTGCACTGGCACCACTGGGGATGCAGTGCAGTGAGCTCAGAGAGTGCACTGGCACCACTGGGGATGCAGTGCAGTGAGTCCAGAGAGTGCACTGGCACCACTAGGGATGCAGCACAGTGACTCCAGAGAGTGAACTGTCACCACTGGGGTCGCAGCGCAGTGACTCCAGAGAGTGCACTGGCACCACTGGGGATGCACTGCAGTGAGTCCAGAGAGTGCACTGGCACCAGTGGGGATGCACTTCAGTGGGTCCTGAGCGTGCACTGGCACCACTGGGGATGCACTGCAGTGAGTGCAGAGAGTGCACTGGCACCACTGGGGATGCAGTGCAGTGAGTCCAGAGAGTGCACTGGCACCACTGGAGATGCACTGCAGTGAGTCCAGAGAGTGCACTGGCTCCACTGGGGATGCATTGCACTGAGTCCAGAGAGTGCACAGGCACCACAGGGGATGCAGTGCAGTGAGTCCAGAGAGTGCAATGGAAACACTGGGGATGCAGTGCAGTGAGTCCAGAGAGTGCACTGGCACCACTGGAGATGCAGTGCAGTGAGTCCAGAGAGTGCACTGGCACTTCTGGGGATGCAGTGCAGTGAGAGCAGAGAGTGCACTAGCACAACAGGGGATGCACTGCAGTGACTCCAGAAAGTGCACTGGCATCACTGGGGATGCAGTGCAGTGAGTCCAGAGAGTACAATTGCACTACTGGGGATGCACTGCAGTGAGTCCAGAGAATGCACTGGCACTAATGGGGATGCAGTGCAGTGACTCGAAAGAGTGCACTGGCAACACTGCGGATGCACTGCAGTGAGTCCGGAGAGTGCCCTGGCACCACAGGGGATGCACTGCACTGAGTCCAGAGAGTGCACTGGCACCACTGGGGATGCAGTGCACTGAGTCCAGAGAGTGCAGTGGCACCACTGGGGATGCAGTGCAGTGAGTCCAGAGAGTGCACTGGCACCACTGGGGATGCAATGCAGTTAGTCCAGAGAGTGCACTGGCTCCAATGGGGATGCAGTGCAGTGAGTCCAGAGAGTGCACTGGCACCACTGGGGATGCAGTGCAGTGAGTCCTGTGAGTGTAATGGCACCACTGGGGATGCACTGCAGTGAGTCCAGAGAGTGCACTGGCACCACTGGGGATGCAGTGCAGTGAGTCCAGAGAATGCACTGGCACCACTGGGGATGCAGTGCAGTGAGCTCAGAGAGTGCACTGGCACCTAAGGGGATGCAGTGCAGTGAGTCCAGAGAGTGCACAGGCACCACTGGGGATGCACTGCAGTGAGTCCAGAGAGTGCACTGGCACCATTGGGGATGCAGTGCACTGAGTCCAGAGAGTGCACTGGCACCACTGGGGATGCAGTGCACTGAGTCCAGAGAGTGCACAGGCACCACTGGGATGCAGTGAAGTGAGTCCACAGAGTGCAGTGGCACCACATGGGATACACTGCAGTGAGTCCAGAGAGTGCACTGGCACCACTGGGGATGCAGCACAGTGAGTCCAGAGAGTGCACTGGCACCACTGGGGATGCAGTGCAGTGAGTCCAGAGAGTGCACTGGCACCACTGGGGATGCAGTGCAGTGAGTCCAGAGAGTGCACTGGCACCAGTGGGGATGCACTGCAGTGGGTCCTGAGCGTGCACTGGCACCACTGGGGATGCAGTGCAGTGAGTGCAGAGAGTGCACTGGCACCACTGGGGATGCAGTGCAGTGAGTCCAGAGAGTGCACTGGCACCACTGGAGATGCACTGCAGTGAGTCCAGAGAGTGCACTGGCTCCACTGGGGATGCAATCCACTGAGTCCAGAGAGTGCACAGGCACCACTGGGGATGCAGTGCAGTGAGTCCAGATAGTGCAATGGAACCACTGGGGATGCAGTGCAGTGAGTCCAGAGAGTGCACTGGCACTTCTGGGGATGCAGTGCAGTGAGAGCAGAGAGTGCACTAGCACAACAGGGGATGCACTGCAGTGACTCCAGATTGTGCACTGGCATCCCTGGGGATGCAGTGCAGTGAGTCCAGAGAGTACAATGGCACTGCTGGGGATGCACTGCAGTGAGTCCAGAGAATGCACTGGCACTAATGGGGATGCAGTGCAGTGACTCGAAAGAGTGCACTGGCACCACTGGGGATGCAGTGCAGTGAGTCCAGAGAGTGCACTGGCACTAATGGGGATGCAGTGCAGTGAGTCCAGAGAGTGCACTGGCACCACTGGGGATGCAGCGCAGTGAGTCCAGAGAGTGCACTGGCACCACTGGGGATGCACTGCAGTGAGTCCAGAGAGTGCACTGGCACCAGTGGGGATGCACTGCAGTGGGTCCTGAGCGTGCACTGGCACCACTGGGGATGCAGTGCAGTGAGTGCAGAGAGTGCACTGGCACCACTGGGGATGCAGTGCAGTGAGTCCAGAGAGTGCACTGGCACCACTGGAGATGCACTGCAGTGACTCCAGAGAGTGCACTGGCTCCACTGGGGATGCATTGCACTGAGTCCAGAGAGTGCACAGGCACCACTGGGGATGCAGTGCAGTGAGTCCAGAGAGTGCAATGGAAACACTGGGGATGCAGTGCAGTGAGTCCAGAGAGTGCACTGGCACCACTGGAGATGCAGTGCAGTGAGTCCAGAGAGTGCACTGGCACTTCTGGGGATGCAGTGCAGTGAGAGCAGAGAGTGCACTAGCACAACAGGGGATGCACTGCAGTGACTCCAGAAAGTGCACTGGCATCACTGGGGCTGCAGTGCAGTGAGTCCAGAGAGTACAATTGCACTACTGGGGATGCACTGCAGTGAGTCCAGAGAATGCACTGGCACTAATGGGGATGCAGTGCAGTGACTCGAAAGAGTGCACTGGCAACACTGCGGATGCACTGCAGTGAGTCCGGAGAGTGCCCTGGCACCAATGGTGATGCAGTGCAATGAGCTCAGAGAGTGCACTGGCACCACTGCGGATGCAGTGCAGTGAGTCCAGAGAGTGCACTGGCACCAAAGGGGATGCACTGCACTGAGTCCAGAGAGTGCACTGGCACCACTGGGGATGCAGTGCACTGAGTCCAGAGAGTGCACTGGCACCACTGGGGATGCAGTGCAGTGAGTCCAGAGAGTGCACTGGCACCAATGGGGGTGCAATGAAGTTAGTCCAGAGAGTGCACTGGCTCCAATGGGGATGCAGTGCAGTGAGTCCAGAGAGTGCACTGGCACCACTGGGGATGCAGTGCAGTGAGTCCTGTGAGTGTAATGGCACCACTGGGGATGCACTGCAGTGAGTCCAGAGAGTGCACTGGCACCACTGGGGATGCAGCACAGTGAGTCCAGAGAGTGCACTGGCACCACTGGGGATGCAGTGCAGTGAGCTCAGAGAGTGCACTGGCACCACTGGGGATGCAGTGCAGTGAGTCCAGAGAGTGCACAGGCACCACTGGGGATGCACTGCAGTGAGTCCAGAGAGTGCACTGGCACCATTGGGGATGCAGTGCACTGAGTCCAGAGAGTGCACTGGCACCACTGGGGATGCAGTGCACTGAGTCCAGAGAGTGCACAGGCACCACTGGGATGCAGTGAAGTGAGTCCACAGAGTGCACTGGCACCACATGGGATACACTGCAGTGAGTCCAGAGAGTGCACTGGCACCACTGGGGATGCAGCACAGTGAGTCCAGCGAGTGCACTGGCACCACTGGGGATGCAGTGCAGTGAGTCCAGAGAGTGCACTGGCACCACTGGGGATGCAGTGCAGTGAGTCCAGAGAGTGCACTGGCACCAGTGGGGATGCACTGCAGTGGGTCCTGAGCGTGCACTGTCACCACTGGGGATGCAGTGCAGTGAGTGCAGAGACTGCACTGGCACCACTGGGGATGCAGTGCAGTGAGTCCAGAGAGTGCACTGGCACCACTGGAGATGCACTGCAGTGAGTCCAGAGAGTGCACTGGCTCCACTGGGGATGCACTGCACTGAGTCCAGAGAGTGCTCAGGCACCACTGGGGATGCAGTGCAGTGAGTCCAGAGAGTGCAATGGAACCACTGGGGATGCAGTGCAGTGAGTCCAGAGAGTGCACTGGCACCACTGGGGATGCAGTGCAGTGAGTCCAGAGAGTGCACTGGCACTTCTGGGGATGCAGTGCAGTGAGAGCAGAGAGTGCACTAGCACAACAGGGGATGCACTGCAGTGACTCCAGAAAGTGCACTGGCATCCCTGGGGATGCAGTGCAGTGAGTCCAGAGAGTACAATGGCACTGCTGGGGATGCACTGCAGTGAGTCCAGAGAATGCACTGGCACTAATGGGGATGCAGTGCAGTGACTCGAAAGAGTGCACTGGCAACACTGCGGATGCACTGCAGTGAGTCCGGAGAGTGCCCTGGCACCAATGGTGATGCAGTGCAATGAGCTCAGAGAGTGCACTGGCACCACTGCGGATGCAGTGCAGTGAGTCCAGAGAGTGCACTGGCACCACTGGGGATGCACTGCACTGAGTCCAGAGAGTGCACTGGCACCACTGGGGATGCAGTGCACTGAGTCCAGAGAGTGCAGTGGCACCACTGGGGATGCAGTGCAGTGAGTCCAGAGAGTGCACTGGCACCACTGGGGAAGCAATGCAGTTAGTCCAGAGAGTGCACTGGCTCCAATGGGGATGCAGTGCTGTGAGTCCAGAGAGTGCACTGGCACCACTGGGGATGCAGTGCAGTGAGTCCTGTGAGTGCAATGGCACCAAAAGGAATGCACTGCAGTGAGTCTAGAGAGTGCACTGGCACCACTGGGGATGCAGTGCAGTGAGTCCAGAGTGCACTGTCACCACTGGGGATGCAGCACAGTGAGTCCAGAGAGTGAACTGGCACCACTGGGGATGCAGTGCAGTGAGCTCAGAGAGTGCACTGGCACCACTGGGGATGCAGTGCAGTGAGTCCAGAGAGTGCACAGGCACCACTGGGGATGCACTGCAGTGAGTCCAGAGAGTGCACTGGCACCATTGGGGATGCAGTGCACTGAGTCCAGAGAGTGCACTGGCACCACTGGGGATGCAGTGCACTGAGTCCAGAGAGTGCACAGGCACCACTGCGATGCAGTGAAGTGAGTCCAGAGAGTGCACTGGCACCACTGGGGATACACTGCAGTGAGTCCAGAGAGTGCACTGGCACCACTGGGGATGCAGCACAGTGAGTCCAGAGAGTGCACTGGCACCACTGGGGATGCAGTTTAGTGAGTCCAGAGAGTTCCCTGGCACCACTGGGGATGCAGTGCAGTGAGTCCAGAGAGTGCCCTGGCACCACTGGGGATGCAGTGCAGTGAGTCCAGAGAGGGCACTGGCACCACTGGGGATGCAGTGCAGTGAGTCCAGAGAGTGCACTGGCACCACTGGGGATGCAGCACAGTGAGTCCAGAGAGTGCACTGGCACCTAAGAGGATGCAGTGCAGTGAGTCCAAAGAGTGCACTGGCACCACTGGGGATGCAGTGCAGTGAGTCCACAGAGTGCACTGGCACCACTGGGGATGCTGTGCAGTGAGTCCAGAGAGTGCACTGGCACTAATGGGGATGCAGTGCAGTGACACCAGAGAGTGCACTGGCACCACTGGGGATGCAGCGCAGTGAGTCCAGAGAGTGCACTGGCACCACTGGGGATGCAGCACAGTGAGTCCAGAGAGTGCACTGGCACCACTGGGGATGCACTGCATTGAGTCCAGAGAGTGCACTGGCACCATTGGGATGCAGTGCAGTGAGTCCAGACAGTGCACTGGCACCACTGGGGATGCAGTGCAGTGAGTCCAGAGAGTGCACTGGCACCACTGGGGATGCAATGCAGTTAGTCCAGAGAGTGCACTGGCTCCAATGGGGATGCAGTGCAGTGAGTCCAGAGAGTGCACTGGCACCACTGGGGATGCAGTGCAGTGAGTCCTGTGAGTGTAATGGCACCACTGGGGATGCACTGCAGTGAGTCCAGAGAGTGCACTGGCACCACTGGGGATGCAGTGCAGTGAGTCCAGAGAGTGCACTGGCACCACTGGGGATGCAGCACAGTGAGTACAGAGAGTGCACTGGCACCACTGGGGATGCAGTGCAGTGAGCTCAGAGAGTGCACTGGCACCACTGGGGATGCAGTGCAGTGAGTCCAGAGAGTGCACAGGCACCACTGGGGATGCAGTGCAGTGAGTCCAGAGAGTGCACTGGCACCATTGGGGATGCAGTGCACTGAGTCCAGAGAGTGCACTGGCACCACTGGGGATGCAGTGCACTGAGTCTAGAGAGTGCACAGGCACCACTGGGATGCAGTGAAGTGAGTCCACAGAGTGCACTGGCACCACATGGGATACACTGCAGTGAGTCCAGAGAGTGCACTGGCACCACTGGGGATGCAGCACAGTGAGTCCAGAGAGTGCACTGGCACCACTGGGGATGCAGTGCAGTGAGTCCAGAGAGTGCACTGGCACCACTGGGGATGCAGTGCAGTGAGTCCAGAGAGTGCACTGGCACCAGTGGGGATGCACTGCAGTGGGTCCTGAGCGTGCACTGGCACCACTGGGGATGCAGTGCAGTGAGTGCAGAGAGTGCACTGGCACCACGGGGGATGCAGTGCAGTGAGTCCAGAGAGTGCACTGGCACCACTGGAGATGCACTGCAGTGAGTTCAGAGAGTGCACTGGCTCCACTGGGGATGCACTGCACTGAGTCCAGAGAGTGCACAGGCACCACTGGGGATGCAGTGCAGTGAGTCCAGAGAGTGCAATGGAACCACTGGGGATGCAGTGCAGTGAGTCCAGAGAGTGCACTGGCACCACTGGGGATGCAGTGCAGTGAGTCCAGAGAGTGCACTGGCACTTCTGGGGATGCAGTGCAGTGAGAGCAGAGAGTGCACTAGCACAACAGGAGATGCACTGCAGTGACTCCAGAAAGTGCACTGGCATCCCTGGGGATGCAGTGCAGTGAGTCCAGAGAGTACAATGGCACTACTGGGGATGCACTTCAGTGAGTCCAGAGAATGCACTGGCACTAATGGGGATGCAGTGCAGTGACTCGAAAGAGTGCACTGGCAACACTGCGGATGCACTGCAGTGAGTCCGGAGAGTGCCCTGGCACTACTGGGGATGCACTGCAGTGAGTCCAGAGAATGCACTGGCACTAATGGGGATGCAGTGCAGTGACTCGAAAGAGTGCAGTGGCAACACTGCTGATGCACTGCAGTGAGTCCGGAGAGTGCCCTGGCACCAATGGTGATGCAGTGCAATGAGCTCAGAGAGTGCACTGGCACCACTGCGGATGCAGTGCAGTGAGTCCAGAGAGTGCACTGGCACCACTGGGGATGCACTGCACTGAGTCCAGAGAGTGCACTGGCACCACTGGGGATGCAGTGCACTGAGTCCAGAGAGTGCAGTGGCACCACTGGGGATGCAGTGCAGTGAGTCCCGAGAGTGCACTGGCACCACTGGGGATGCAATGCAGTTAGTCCAGAGAGTGCACTGGCTCCAATGGGGATGCAGTGCAGTGAGTCCAGAGAGTGCACTGGCACCACTGGGGATGAAGTGCAGTGAGTCCTGTGAGTGCAATGGCACCACAAGGAATGCACTGCAGTGAGTCCAGAGAGTGCACTGGCACCACTGGGGATGCAGTGCAGTGAGTCCAGAGTGCACTGTCACCACTGGGGATGCAGCACAGTGAGTCCAGAGAGTGCACTGGCACCACTGGGGATGCAGTGCAGTGAGCTCAGAGAGTGCACTGGCACCACTGGGGATGCAGTGCAGTGAGTCCACAGAGTGCACAGGCACCACTGGGGATGCACTGCAGTGAGTCCAGAGAGTGCACTGGCACCATTGGGGATGCAGTGCACTGAGTCCAGAGAGTGCACTGGCACCACTGGGGATGCAGTGCACTGAGTCCAGAGAGTTCAGAGGCACCACTGGGATGCAGTGAAGTGAGTCCACAGAGTGCACTGGCACCACTAGGGATGCAGTGCAGTGAGTCCAGAGAGTGCACTGGCACCACTGGTGATGCAGTGCAGTGAGTCCAGAGAGTGCACTGGCACCACTGGGGATGCAGTGCAGTGAGTCCAGAGAGTGCACTGGCACCACTGGGGATGCACTGCAGTGAGTCCAGAGAGTGCACTGGCACCTAAGAGGATGCAGTGCAGTGAGTCCAAAGAGTGCACTGGCACCACTGGGGATGCAGTGCAGTGAGTCCACAGAGTGCACTGGCACCACTGGGGATGCAGTGCAGTGAGTCCAGAGAGTGCACTGGCACTAATGGGGATGCAGTGCAGTGAGTCCAGAGAGTGCACTGGCACCACTGGGGATGCAGCGCAGTGAGTCCAGAGAGTGCACTGGCACCACTGGGGATGCACTGCATTGAGTCCAGAGGGTGCACTGGCACCATTGGGATGCAGTGCAGTGAGTCCAGACAGTGCACTGGCACCATTGGGATGCAGTGCAGTGAGTTCGCAGAGTGCACTGGCACCACAGGGGATACACTGCAGTGAGTCCAGAGAGTGCACTGGCACCACTGGGGATGCAGCACAGTGAGTACAGAGAGTGAACTGTCACCACTGGGGACGCAGCGCAGTGACTACAGAGAGTGCACTGGCACCAGTGGGGATGCACTGCAGTGAGTTCAGAGAGTGTACTGGCACCACTGGGGATTCAGTTCAGTGAGTCCAGAGAGTGCACTGGCACCACTGGGGATGCAGTGCAGTGAGTCCAGAGAGTACACTGGCACCACTGGGGATGCACTGCAGTGAGTCCAGAGAATGCACTGGCACTAATGGGGATGCAGTGCAGTGACTCGAAAGAGTGCACTGGCACCACTGGGGATGCACTGCAGTGAGTCCGGAGAGTGCCCTGGCACCAATGGTGATGCAGTGCAGTGAGTCGAGAGAGTGCACTGGCACCACTGGGGATGCAGTGCAGTGAGTCCAGAGAGTGCACTGGCACCACTGGGGATGCAGTGCAGTGAGTCCAGAGAGTGCACTGGCACCAGTGGGGATGCAGTGCAGTGCACCCAGAGAGTGCACTGGCACCACTGGGGATGCAGTGCAGTGAGTCCAGAGAGTGCACTGGCACCAGTGGGGATGCACTGCAGTGAGTCCAGAGAGTGCACTGGCACCACTGGGGATGCACCCCGGTGTGTCCAGAGAGTGCACTGGCACCACTGGGGATGCAATGCAGTGAGTCCAGAGAGTGCACTAGCACCACTGGGGATGCAGTTTAGTGAGTGCAGAGAGTGCACCGGCTCCAATGGTGGTACACTGCAGTGAGTCCAGAGAGTGCAGTGGCACCACTTTGATGCAGTGCAGTGAGTCCAGAGAGTGCACTGGCACCACTGGGGATGCAGTTCAGTGAGTCCAGAGACTGCTTTGGCACCACTGATCTGCACTGGTGTGAGGCCAATAATTGCACTGGCACCACTGGGGATGCACTGCTGTGAGTCCAGAGACTACACTGGCACTACTGGGGAAGCAGTGCAGTGAGTCCAGAGAGTGCACTGTCACCACTGGGGATGCAGCACAGTGAGTCCAGAGAGTGCACAGGCACCACTGGGATGCAGTGAAGTGAGTCCAGAGAGTGCACTGGCACCACTGGGGATGCAGCACAGTGAGTCCAGAGAGTGCACTGGCACCACTGGGGATGCAGTGCAGTGAGTCCAGAGAGTGCACTGGCACCACTGGGGATGCAGTGCAGTGAGTCCAGAGAGTGCACTGGCACCAGTGGGGATGCACTGCAGTGGGTCCTGAGCGTGCACTGGCACCACTGGGGATGCAGTGCAGTGAGTGCAGAGATTGCACTGGCACCACTGGGGATGCAGTGTAGTGAGTCCAGAGAGTGCACTGGCACCACTGGAGATGCACTGCAGTGAGTCCAGAGAGTGCACTGGCTCCACTGGGGATGCACTGCACTGAGTCCAGAGAGTGCACAGGCACCAATGGGGATGCAGTGCAGTGAGTCCAGAGAGTGCAATGGAACCACTGGGGATGCAGTGCAGTGAGTCCAGAGAGTGCACTGGCACCACTGGGGATGCAGTGCAGTGAGTCCAGAGAGTGCACTGGCACTTCTGGGGATGCAGTGCAGTGAGAACAGAGAGTGCACTAGCACAACAGGGGATGCACTGCAGTGACTCCAGAAAGTGCACTGGCATCACTGGGGATGCAGTGCAGTGAGTCCAGAGAGTACAATGGCACTACCGGGGATGCAGCGCAGTGAGTCCAGAGAGTGCACTGGCACCACTGGGGATGCAGCACAGTGAGTCCAGAGAGTGCACTGGCACCACTGGGGATGCAGTGCACTGAGTCCAGAGAGTGCAGTGGCACCACTGGGGATGCAGTGCAGTGAGTCCAGAGAGTGCACTGGCAGCACTGGGGATGCAATGCAGTTAGTCCAGAGAGTGCACTGGCTCCAATGGGGATGCAGTGCAGTGAGTCCAGAGAGTGCACTGGCACCACTGGGGATGCAGTGCAGTGAGTCCTGTGAGTGCAATGGCACCACAAGGAATGCACTGCAGTGAGTCCAGAGAGTGCACTGGCACCACTGGGGATGCAGTGCAGTGAGTCCAGAGTGCACTGTCAGCACTGGGGATGCAGCACAGTGAGTCCAGAGAGTGCACTGGCACCACTGGGGATGCAGTGCAGTGAGCTCAGAGAGTGCACTGGCACCACTGGGGATGCAGTGCAGTGAGTCCAGAGAGTGCACAGGCACCACTGGGGATGCACTGCAGTGAGTCCAGAGAGTGCACTGGCACCATTGGTGATGCAGTGCACTGAGTCCAGAGAGTGCACTGGCACCACTGGGGATGCAGTGCACTGAGTCCAGAGAGTGCACAGGCACCACTGGGATGCAGTGAAGTGAGTCTACAGAGTGCACTGGCACCACAGGGGATACACTGCAGTGAGTCCAGAGAGTGCACTGGCACCACTGGGGATGCACTGCAGTGAGTCCAGAGAGTGCACTGGCACCTAAGAGGATGCAGTGCAGTGAGTCCAAAGAGTGCACTGGCACCACTGGGTATGCAGTGCAGTGAGTCCACAGAGTGCACTGGCACCACTGGGGATGCACTCCAGTGAGTCCAGAGAGTGCACTGGCACTAATGGGGATGCAGTGCAGTGAGTCCAGAGAGTGCACTGGCACCACTGGGGATGCAGCGCAGTGAGTCCAGAGAGTGCACTGGCACCACTGGGGATGCAGCACAGTGAGTCCAGAGAGTGCACTGGCACCACTGGGGATGCAGTCCAGTGAGTCCAGAGAGTGCACTGGCACCACTGGGGATACAGTGCAGTGAGTCCAGAGAGTGCACTGGCACCACTGGGGATGCACTGCAGTGAGTCCAGAGAGTGCACTGTCACCACTGGGGATGCAGTGCAGTGAGTCCAGAGAGTGCACTGGCACCACTGGGGACGCAGTGCAGTGAGTCCAGAGTGTGCACTGGCACCACTGGGGATGCAGTGCAGTGCGTCCAGAGAGTGCACTGGCCCCACTGGTGATGCACTGCAGTGAGTCCAGAGAGTGTACTGGCACCACAGGGGATGCACTGCAGTGAGTCCAGAGAGTGCACTGGCACCAGTGGGGATGCACTGCAGTGAGTAAAGAGAATGCACTGGCACCTTTGGGGTTGCACTGCAGTGAGTCCAGAGAGTGCACTGGCACCACTGGGGATGCACCCATTACCTAAGAGACATTAGTAAAATATCCATTCGATTCTCCCCAACACTAACACAGAGACTGCACTGGCACCACTGGGGATGCACCCCGGCAAGTCCAGAGAGTGCACTGGCACCACTGGGGATGCAGTGCAGTGAGTCCAGAGAGTGCACTGGCACCACTGGGGATGCACTGCAGTGACTCGAAAGAGTGCACTGGCACCACTGCGGATGCACTGCAGTGAGTCCAGAGAGTGCACTGGCAGCACTGGGGATGCACTGCAGTGAGACGAGAGGTTGCAGTGGCACCACAGGGGATGCAGTGCAGTGAGTCCAGAGAGTGCACAGGTACGATTGGGGATGCACTGCAGTGAGTCCAGAGAGTGCACTGGCACCACTGGGAATGCACTGCAGTGAGTCCAGAGAGTGCACTGGCACCACTGCGGATGCAATGCAGTGAGTCCAGAGAGTGCACTGGCACCACTGGGGATGCACCCCGGTAAGTCCAGAGAGTGCACTGGCACCACTGGGGATGCAGCGCACTGAGTCCAGAGAGTGCACTGGCACCACTGGGGATGCACTGCAGTGAGTCCAGAGAGTGAACTGGCACCACTGGGGATGCACTGCAGTGAGTCCAGAGAGTGCACTGGCACCACTGGGGATGCACTGCAGTGAGTCCAGGGAGTGCACTGGCACCACTGGGGATGCACTGCAGTGAGTCCAGAGAGTGCACTGGCACCACTGGGGATGCACTGCAGTGACTCCAGAGAGTGCACTGGCACCACTGGGGATGCACTGCAGTGAGTCCAGATGTTAGCCTAGCAACCACATAATCACCAAGTGATTATATGAAGGTGCTTTATTCAGCGCTGGAAGCCGGGGCAGGTGCCCAAATCTGGCTTCAAGTCCCGTTACTTCCCAGCCGTTATTTATACATACAATATTGCGTCAGGTATACATATTCATTACAGGTTGCAACAGCAGCCTCGCTTTTCATTCTAATTAGCTCCCCTCCCCTTTGCACATGCGTGGCGCACTCTGGTGGTCGTCCAGGTGGTCGTCCAGATGAAGTAAGGAGTCTTCCTTTCCGCTAAACTTTTCACCTTTCTTACTCGACGCATGCTCCCTCCGCTTCTTGGTTCTGCTTCAACTCATTTCATCATTTCCAGGCCCTTATCCAAGGTCAGGTTGTACCTGTTCCCTCCCAAGGTTCCCCTTCAATGACTCTTTTGATTGTTCAATGTACTCCCTAAGTATCCAGTATACATAGATTAATTGATAATGTAAGTACATTTGGCAATGCTTAATTATACTGTAGGTCCCATTACCTAAGAGACATTAGTAAAATATCCATTCGATTCTCCCCAACACTAACACAGAGACTGCACTGGCACCACTGGGGATGCACCCCGGTAAGTCCAGAGAGTGCACTGGCACCACTGGGGATGCAGTGCAGTGAGTCCAGAGAGTGCACTGGCACCACTGGGGATACAGTGCAGTGAGTCCAGAGAGTGCACTGGCACCACTGGGGATGCAGTGCAGTGAGTCCAGAGAGTGCACTGGCACCAGTGGGGATGCAGTGCAGTGAGTCCAGAGAGTGCACTGGCACCACAGGGGATGCAGTGCAGTGAGTAAAGAGAGTGCACTGGCACCACTGGGGATGCAGTGCAGTGAGTCCAGAGAGTGCACTGGCACCACTGGGGATGCAGTGCAGTGTGCTCAGAGAGTGCACTGGCACCACTGGGGATGCAGTGCGGTGTGTCCAGAGAGTTCACTGGCACCACTGGGGATGCAGTGCACTGAGTCCACAGAGGGCACTGGCACCACTGGGGATGCAGTGCAGTGAGTCCAGAGAGTGCACTGGCACCACTGGGGATGCAGTGCAGTGAGTCCAGAGAGTGCACTGGCACCACTGGGGATGGACCCCGGTGAGTCCAGAGAGTTCACTGGCACCACTGGGGATGCACCCCGGTGAGTCCAGAGAGTGCACTGTCACCACTGGGGATGCAGTGCAGTGAGTCCAGAGAGTGCACTGGCACCACTGGGGATGCAGTGCAGTGAGTCCACAGAGGGCACTGGCACCACTGGGGATGCAGTGCAGTGAGTCCAGAGAGTGCCCCGGCACCACTGGGGATGCAGTGCAGTGAGTCCAGAGAGTGCATTGGCACAATGGGGATGCACTGCAGTGACTCCAGAGAGTGCACTGGCACCACTGGGGATGCACTGCAGTGAGTCCAGATGTTAGCCTAGCAACCACATAATCACCAAGTGATTATATGATGGTGCTTTATTCAGCGCTGGAAGCCGGGGCAGGTGCCCAAATCTGGCTTCAAGTCCCGTTACTTCCCAGCCGTTATTTATACATACAATATTGCATCAGGTATACATATTCATTACAGGTTGCAACAGCAGCCTCGCTTTTCATTCTAATTAGCTCCCCTCCCCTTTGCACATGCGTGGCGCACTCTGGTGGTCGTCCAGGTGGTCGTCCAGATGAAGTAAGGAGTCTTCCTCTCCGCTAAACTTTTCACCTTTCTTACACGACGCATGCTCCCTCCGCTTCTTGGTTCTGCTTCAACTCATTTCATCATTTCCAGGCCCTTATCCAAGGTCAGGTTGTACCTGTTCCGTCCCAAGGTTCCCCTTCAATGACTCTTTTGATTGTTCAATGTACTCCCTAAGTATCCAGTATACATAGATTAATTGATAATGTAAGTACATTTGGCAATGCTTAATTATACTGTAGGTCCCACTACGTAAGAGACATTAGTAAAACATCCATTCGATTCTCCCCAACACTAACACAGAGACTGCACTGGCACCACTGGGGATGCAGTGCAGTGAGTCCAGAGAGGGCACTGGCACCAATAGGGATGCAGCACAGTGAGTCCAGAGAGTGAACTGTCACCACTGGGGACGCAGCGCAGTGACTCCAGAGAGTGCGCTGGCACCATAGGGAATGCACTGCAGTGAGTCCAGAGAGTGCACTGGCACCAGTGGGGATGCACTGCAGTGAGTCCAGAGAGTGCACTGGCACCACTGGAGTTGCAGTGCAGTGAGTCCAGAGAGTGCACTGGAACCACTGGGGATGCAGCGCAGTGAGTCCAGAGAGTGCACTGGCACCACTGGGGATGCAGTGCAGTGAGTCCAGAGAGTGCACTGGCACCACTGGGGATGCAGTGCCGTGAGTCCAGAGAGTGCATTGGCACCACTGGGGATGCAGTTCAATGAGTCCAGAGAGTGCACTGGCACCAATGGCAACGCAGAGCAGTGAGTCCAGAGAGTGCCTTGGCACCACTGGGGATGCAGTGCAGTGAGTCCAGAGAGTGCACTAGCACCACTGGGGATGCACTGCAGTGAGTCCAGAGTGTGCACTGGCACCACTGGGGATGCAGTGCAGTGAGTCCAGAGAGTGCACTGGCACCACTGGGGATGCACTGCAGTGAGACCAGAGAGTGCACTGGCACCACTGGCGATGTAGTGCAGTGAGTCCACAGAGGGCACCGGCACCACTGGGGATGCAGTGCAGTGAGTCCAGAGAGTGCACTGGCAACACTGGGGATGCACTGCAGTGAGACCAGAGAGTGCACTGGCACCACTGGGGATGCAGTGCAGTGAGTCCACAGAGTGCACTGGCACCACTGGTGATGCAGTGCAGTGAGTCCAGAGAGTGCACTGGCAACACTGGGGATGCACTGCAGTGAGTCCAGAGAGTGCACTGGCACCACTGGGGATGCACCCCGGCAAGTCCAGAGAGTGCACTGGCACCACTGGGGATGCAGTGCAGTGAGTCCAGAGAGTGCACTGGCACCACTGGGGATGGACTGCAGTGAGTCCAGAGAGTGCACTGGCACCACTGGGGATGCAGTGCAGTGAGGCCAGAGAGTGCACTGGCACCACTGGGGATGCACTGCAGTGAGTCCAGAGAGTGCACTGGCACCACTGGGGATGCACTGCAGTGAGTCCAGAGAGTGCACTGGCACCACTGGGATGCAGTGCAGTGAGTCCAGAGAGTGCACTGGCACCACTGGGGATGCACTGCAGTGAGTCCAGAGAGTGCACTGGCACCACTGGGATGCAGTGCACTGAGTCCACAGAGTGCACTGACACCACAGGGGATGCAGTGCAGTGAGTCCAGAGAGTGCACTGGCACCACTGGGGATGGACTGCAGTGAGTCCAGAGAGTGCACTGGCACCACTGGGGATGCAGTGCAGTGAGTCCAGAGAGTGCACTGGCACCACTGGGGATGCACTGCAGTGAGTCCAGAGAGTGCACTGGCACCACTGGGGATGCACTGCAGTGAGTCCAGAGAGTGCACTGGCACCACTGGGATGCAGTGCAGTGACTCCAGAGAGTGCACTGGCACCACTGGGGATGCACTGCAGTGAGTCCAGATGTTAGCCTAGCAACCACATAATCACCAAGTGATTATATGAAGGTGCTTTATTCAGCGCTGGAAGCCAGGGCAGGTGCCCAAATCTGGCTTCAAGTCCCGTTACTTCCCAGCCGTTATTTATACATACAATATTGCATCAGGTATACATATTCATTACAGGTTGCAACAGCAGCCTCGCTTTTCATTCTAATTAGCTCCCCTCCCCTTTGCACATGCGTGGCGCACTCTGGTGGTCGTCCAGGTGGTCGTCCAGATGAAGTAAGGAGTCTTCCTCTCCGCTAAACTTTTCACCTTTCTTACTCGACGCATGCTCCCTCCGCTTCTTGGTTCTGCTTCAACTCATTTCATCATTTCCAGGCCCTTATCCAAGGTCAGGTTGTACCTGTTCCCTCCCAAGGTTCCCCTTCAATGACTCTTTTGATTGTTCAATGTACTCCCTAAGTATCCAGTATACATAGATTAATTGATAATGTAAGTACATTTGGCAATGCTTAATTATACTGTAGGTCCCATTACCTAAGAGACATTAGTAAAACATCCATTCGATTCTCCCCAACACTAACACAGAGACTGCACTGACACCACTGGGGATGCACCCCGGCAAGTCCAGAGAGTGCACTGGCACCACTGGGGATGCACTGCAGTGAGTCCAGAGAGTGCACTGGCACCACTGGGGATGCAGTGCAGTGAGTCCAGAGAGTGCACTGGCACCACTGGGGATGCACCCCGGCAAGTCCAGAGAGTGCACTGGCACCACTGGGGATGCAGTGCAGTGAGTCCAGAGAATGCACTGGCACCACTGGGGATGCAGTGCAGTGAGTAAAGAGAGTGCACTGGCACCACTGGGGATGCAGTGCAGTGAGTCCAGAGAGTTCTCTGGCACCACTGGGGATGCAGTTTAGTGAGTCCAGAGAGTGCACTGGCACCACTGGGGATGCAGCACAGTGAGTCCAGAGAGTGCACTGGCACCACTGGGGATGCAGTGCAGTGAGTCCAGAGAGTGCACTGGCACCACTGGGGATGCACTGCAGTGAGTCCAGAGAGTGCACTGGCACCACTGGGGATGCAGTGCAGTGAGTCCAGAGAGTGCACTGGCACCACTGGGGATGCAGTGCAGTGAGTCCAGAGAGTGCACTGGCACCACTGGGGATGCACTGCAGTGAGTCCAGAGAGTGCCCCGGCACCACTGGGGATGCAGTGCAGTGAGTCCAGAGAGTGCAGTGGCACCACTGGAGATGCAGTGCAGTGAGTCCAAAGAGTGCAGTGGCACCACTGGGGATGCAGTGCAGTGAGTCCAGAGAGTGCACTGGCACCACTGGGGATGCACTGCAGTGAGTCCAGAGAGTGCAGTGGCACAACTGGGGATGCAGTGCAGTGAGTCCAGAGAGTGCACTGGCACCACTGGGGATGCAGTGCAGTGAGTCCAGAGAGTGCACTGGCACCACTGGGGATGCAATGCAGTGAGTCCTGAGATTGCACTGGCACCAATAGGATGCAGCGCAGTGAGTCCAGAGAGTGCACTGGCACCACTGGGGATGCACTCGGGTGAGTCCAGAGAGTGCACTGGCACCACTGGGGATGCAGTGCTGTGAGTCTAGAGAGTGCACTGGCACCAATGGGGATGCACCCCGGTGAGTCCAGAGAGTGCACTGGCACCACTGGGGATGCACCCCGGAAGTCCAGAGAGTGCACTCTCTGGACTCACTGCACTGCATCCCCTGTGGTCCCAGTGCACTCTCTGCCCTCACCGCAGTGCATCCCCAGTGCTGCCAGTGCACTCACTGGACTCACTGTACTGCATCGCCAAAGGTGCCAGTGCACTCTCTGGACTCACTGCACTGCATCCCCAGTGGTGCCAGTGCACTCTCTGGACTCACTGCACTGCATCCCCAGTGGTGCCAGTGCACTCTCTGGACTCACTGCACTGCATCCCCAGTGGTGCCAGTGCACTCTCTGGACTCACTGCACTGCATCCCCAGTGGTGCCAGTGCACTCTCTGGACTCACTGCACTGCATCCCCAGTGGTGCCAGTGCACTCTCTGGACTCACTGCACTGCATCCCCAGTGGTGCCAGTGCACTCTCTGGACTCACTGCACTGCATCCCCAGTGGTGCCAGTGCACTCTCTGGACTCACTGCACTGCATCCCCAGTGGTGCCAGTGCACTCTCTGGACTCACTGCACTGCATCCCCAGTGGTGCCAGTGCACTCTCTGGACTCACTGCACTGCATCCACAGTGGTGCCAGTGCACTCTCTGGACTCACAGCACTGCATCCCCAAGGTGCCAGTGCACTCTCTGGACTCACTGCAGTGCATCCCCAGTGGTGCCAGTGCACTCTCTGGACTCACTGCAGTGCATCCCCAGTGGTGCCAGTGCACTCTCTGGACTCACTGCACTGCATCCCCTGTGGTGCCAGTGCACTCTCTGGACTCACTGCACTGCATCCCCAGTGGTGCCAGTGCACTCTCTGGACTCACTGCACTGCATCCCCAGTGGTGCCAGTGCACTCTCTGAACTCACCGCACTGCATCCCCAGTGGTGTCAGTGCACTCTCTGGACTCACTGCACTACATCCCCAGTGGTGCCAGCGCACTCTGTGGACTCATCGCATTGCGTCCCCAGTGGTGCCAGTGCACTCTCTGGACTCACTGCACTGCATCTCTAGTGGTGCCAGTACACTCTCTGCCCTCACTGCAGTGCATCCCCAGTGGTGCCAGTGCACTCACTGGACTCACTGTACTGCATCACCAGTGGTGCCAGTGCACTCTCTGGACTCACTGCACTGCATCCCCAGTGGTGCCAGTGCACTCTCTGGACTCACCGCATTGCATCCCCAGTGGTGCCAGTGCACTCTCTGGACTCACTGCAGTGCATACCCAGTGGTGCCAGTGCACTCTCTGGAGTCACTGCACTGCATCCTCAGTGGTGCCAGAGCACTCTCTGGACTCACTGCACTGCATCCCCAGTGGTCCCAGTGCACTCTCTGCCCTCACTGCAGTGCATCCCCAGTGGTGCCAGTGCACTCTCTGGACACACTGCAGTGCATCCCCAGTGGTGCCAGTGCAATCTCTGGACTCACCGGGGTGCATCCCCAGTGGTGCCAGTGCACTCTCTGGACTCACTGCAGTGCATCCCTAGTGGTTCCAGTGCACTCTCTGGACTCAATGCAGTGCATCCCCAGTAGTGCCAGTGCACTCTCTGAACTCACTGCGCTGCATCCCCAGTGGTGCCAGTGCACTCTCTGGACTCACTGCACTGCATCCCCAGTGGTGCCAGTGCACTCTCTGCACTCACTGCACTGCATCCCCAGTGGTGCCAGTGCACTATCTGGACTCATTGCAGTGCATCCCCAGTGGTGCCAGTGCACTCTCTGAGTCACTGCACTGCATTCCCAGTGGTGCCAGTGCACTCTCTGGACTCACTGTGCTGCATCCCAAGTGGTGCCAGTGCACTCTCTGGACTCACTGCACTGCAACCCCAGTGGTGCCAGTGCACTCTCTGGACTCACTGCAGTGCACCCCCACTGGTGCCAGTGCACTCTCTGGACTCACCGCACTGCATCCCCAGTGGTGCCAGTGCACTCTCTGGACTCACTGCACTGCATCCCCAAGGTGCCAGTGCACTCTCTGGACTCAACTGCACTGCATCCCCAGTGGTGCCCGTGCCCTCTCTGGACTCACTGCAGTGCATCCCCAGTGGTGCCAGTGCACTCTCTGGACTCACTGCACTGCATCCCAAGTGGTGCCAGTGCACTCTCTGGACTCACTGCACTGCATCCCCAGTGGTGCCAGAGCACTCTCTGGAGTCACTGCACTGCATCCCCAGTGATGCCTGTGCAGTCTCTGGACTCACTACAGTTCATCCCCAGTGGAGCCAGTGCACTCTCTGGACTCACTGCACTGCATCCCCAGTGGTGCCAGTGCACTCTCTGGACTCACTGCACTCCATCCCCACTGGTGCCAGTCCACTCTCTGGACTCACTGCACTGCATCCCCAGTGGTGCCAGTGCACTCTCTGCACTCATGCACTGCATACCCAATGGTGCCAGTGTACTCTTTGGACTCACTGCACTGCATGAACAGTGGTGCCAGTGCACTCTCTGGACTCACTGCACTGCATCCCCAGTGGTGCCAGTGTAGTCTCTGGACTCACTGTAGTGCATCCCCAGTGGTGCCAGTGCAATCTCAGGACTCACTGCAGTGCAGCTCCAGTTGCTGCCAGTGCAGTCTCTGGACTCACTGCACTGCATCCCCAGTGGTGCCAGTGCACTCTCTGGACTCACTGCAGTGCATCCCCAGTGTTGCCAGTGCACTCTCTGGAGTCACTGCAGTGTATCCCCAGTGGTGCCAGTGCACTCTCTGGACTCACTGAACTGCATCCCCAGTGGTGCCAGAGCACTCTCTGGACTCACTGCAGTGCATCCCCAGTGGTGCCAGTGCACTCTCTGGACTCACTGCACTGCATCGCCAGTGGTGCCAGTGCACTCTCTGGACTCACTGCACTGCATCACCAGTGGTGCGAGTGCACTCTCTGGACTCAGTGCACTGCGTCCCCAGTGGTGCCAGTGCACTCTCTGGACTCACTGCACTGCATCCCCAGTGGTCCCAGTGCACTCTCTGGAGTCACAGCACTGCATCAACAGTGCTGCCTCTGCACTCTCTGGAGTCACTGCACTGCATCCCCAGAGGTGCCAGTGCACTCTCTGGACTCACTGCACTGCATCCCCAGTGGTGCCAGTGAACTCTCTGGACTCACTGCACTGCATCCCCAGTGGTGCCAGTGCACTCTCTGGAATCACTGCAGTGCATCCCCAGTGGTGCCAGTGCACTCTCTGGAGTCACTGCACTGCATCCCCAGTGGTGCCAGTGCAGTCTCTGGACTCACTGCACTGCATCCCCAGTGGTGCCAGTGCACTCTCTGGACTCACTGCACTGCATCCCCAGTGGTGCCAGTGCACTCTCTGGACTCACTGCACTGCATCACCATTGGTGCCAGGGCACTCTCCGGACTCACTGCAGTGCATCCGCAGTGGTGCCAGTGCACTCTTTCGAGTCACTGCGGTGCATACCCACTGGTGCCAGTGCACTCTCTAGACTCACTGCACTGCATCCCCTGTGGTGCCAGTGCACTCTCTGGACTCACTGCAGTGCATCCCCAGTGGTTCCAGTGCACTCTCTGGACTCACTGCACTGCATCCCCAGTGGTGCCAGTGCACTCTCTGGACTCACTGCACTGCATCCCCAGTGGTGCCAGTACACTCTCTGGAGTCACAGCTCTGCACCAACAGTGGTGCCTCTGCACTCTCTGGAGTCACCGCACTGCATCCCCAGTGGTGCCAGTGCACTCTCTGGACTCACTGCAGTGCATCTCCAGTGGTGCCAGTGCACTCTCTGGACTCACTGCAGTGCATCCCCAGTTGTGCCAGTGCACTCTCTGGACTCACTGCACTGCATCCCCAGTGGTGCCAGTGCACTCTCTGGAATCACTGCAGTGCATCCCCAGTGGTGCCAGTGCACTCTCTGGACTCACTGCACTGCATCCACAGTGGTGCCAGTGCACTCTCTGGACTCACTGCTTTGCATCCCCAATGGTGCCAGTGCACTCTCTGGACTCACTGCACTGCATCCCCAGTGGTGCCAGGGCACTCTCTGGACTCACTGCAGTGCATCCCCAGTGGTGCCAGTGCACTCTCTGCCCTCACTGCAGTGCATCCCCAGTGGTGCCAGGGCAATCTCTGGGCTCACCGGGGTGCATCCCCAGTGGTGCCAGTGCACTCTCTGGAGTCACTGCACTGCATCCCCAGTGGTGCCAGTGCACTCTCTGGACTCACTGCACTGCATCCCCAGTGGTGCCACTGCACTCTCTGGACTCACTGCACTGCATCCCCAGTGGTGCCAGTGCACTCTCTGGACTCACTGCACTGCATCCCCAGTGGTGCCAGTGCACTCTCTGGACTCACTGCAGTGCATCCCCAGTGGTGCCAGTGCACTCTCTGGACTCACTGCACTGCATCCCCAGTGGTGCCAGTGCACTCTCTGGACTCACTGCGCTGCATCCCCAGTGGTGCCAGTGCACTCTCTGGACTCACTGCGCTGCATCCCCAGTGGTGCCAGTGCACTCTCTGGACTCATTGCAGTGCAGCCCCATTGGTGCCAGTGCACTCTCTGAGTCACTGCACTGCATTCCCAGTGGTGCCAGTGCACTCTCTGCCCTCACTGCAGTGCATCCCCAGTGGTGCCAGTGCACTCTCTGGACTCACTGCACTGCAACACCTTTGGTGCCAGTGCACTCTCTGGACTCACTGCAGTGCACCCCCACTGGTGCCAGTGCACTCTCTGGACTCACTGCACTGCATCCCCAGTGGTGCCAGTGCACTCTCTGGACTCACTGCACTGCATCCCCAAGGTGCCAGTGCACTCTCTGGACTCAACTGTACTGCATCCCCAGTGGTGCCCGTGCACTCTCTGGATTCACTGCACTGCATCCCCAGTGGTGCCAGTGCACTCTCTGGACTCACTGCATTGCATCCCCAGTGGTGCCAGTGCACTCTCTGGACTCACTGCACTGCATCCCCAGTGGTGCCAGTGCACTATCTGGACTCATTGCAGTGCATCCCCAGTGGTGCCAGTGCACTCTCTGAGTCACTGCACTGCATTCCCAGTGGTGCCAGTGCACTCTCTGGACTCACTGCAGTGCATCCCCAGTGGTGCCAGTGCACTTTCTGGACTCACTGCACTGTACCCCAGTGGTGCCTGTGCAGTCTCTGGACTCACTGCAGTGCACCCCCACTGGTGCCAGTGCACTCTCTGGACTCACTGCACTGCATCCCCAGTGGTGCCAGGGCACTCTCTGGACTCACTGCAGTGCATCCCCAAGGTGCCAGTGCACTCTCTGGTCTCAACTGCACTGCATCCCCAGTGGTGCCAGTGCACTCTCTGGACTCACTGCACTGCATCCCCAGTGGTGCCTGTGCAGTCTCTGGACTCACGGCAGTGCATCCCCAGTGGTGCCAGTGCACTCTCTGGAGTCCCTGCACTGCATCCCCAGTGGTGCTAGTGCACTCTTTGGACTCACTCCACTCCATCCCCAGTGGTGCCAGTCCACTCTCTGGACTCACTGCACTGCATCCCCTGTGGTGCCAGTGCACTCTCTGGACTCACTGCACTGCATCCCCACTGGTGCCAGTGCAGTCTCTGGACTCACTGCAGTGCATCCGCAGTGGTGCCAGTGCACTCTCTGGACTCACTGCAGTGCATCGCCAGTGGTGCCAGTTCACTCTCTGCACTCACTGCACTGCATCCCCAGTGGTGCCAGTGCACTCTCTGGACTCAGTGCACTGCATCCCCAGTGGTGCCAGTCCACTCTCTGGACTCACTGCACTGCATCCCCAGTGATGCCAGTGCACTCTCTGGAGTCAGAGCACTGCATCAACAGTGGTGCCTCTGCACTCTCTGGAGTCACTGCACTGCATCCGCAGTGGTGCCAGTGCACTCTCTGGACTCACTGCAGTGCATCCCCAGTGGTGCCAGCGCACTCTCTGGACTCACTGCACTGCATCCCCATTGGTGCCAGTGCACTCTCGTGAATCACTGCACTGCATCCCCAGTGGTGCCAGTGCACTCTCTGGACTCACTGCACTGCATCCCCAGTGGTGCCAGTGCACTCTCTGGACTCACTGCACTGCATCCCCAGTGGTGCCAGTGCACTCTCTGGACTCACTGCACTGCATCCCCAGTGGTGCCAGTGCACTCTCTGGACTCACTGCACTGCATCACCATTGGTGCCAGTGCACTCTCCGGACTCACTGCAGTGCATCCGCAGTGGTGCCAGTGCACTCTTTCGAGTCACTGCAGTGCATCCCCAGTGGTGTCAGTGCACTCTCTGGACTCACTGCAGTGCATCCCCAGTGGTGCCAGTGCACTCTCTGGACTCACTGCAGTGCATCCCCAGTGGTGCCAGTGAACTCTCTGGACTCACTGCACTGCATCACCAGTGGTGCCAGTGCACTCTCTGGACTCACTGCACTGCATCCCCAGTGGTGCCAGTGCACTCTATGGACTCACTGCACTGCATCCCCAGTGGTGCCAGTGCGCTCTCTGGAGTCACAGCACTGCATCAACAGTGGTGCCTCTGCACTCATTGGAGTCACTGCACTGCATCCCCAGTGCTGCCAGTGCACTCTCTGGACTCACTGCAGTGCATCCCCAGTGGTGCCAGTGCACTCTCTGGACTCACTGCACTTCATCCCCAGTGGTCCCAGTGCACTCTCTGGACTCACTGCATTGCATCCCCAGTGGTGCCAGTGCACTCTCTGGACTCACTGCACTGCATCCCCAGTGGTGCCACTGCACTCTCTGGACTCACTGCACTGCATCACCATTGGTGCCAGGGAACTCTCCGGACTCACTGCAGTGCATCCGCAGTGGTGCTAGTGCACTCTTTCGAGTCACACTTGCATCCCCATTGGTGCCAGTGCACTCTCTGGACTCACTGCACTGCATCCCCAGTGGTGAAAGTGCACTCTCTGGACTCTCTGCACTGCATCCCCAGTGTTCCCAGAGCACTCTCTGGACTCACTGCACTGCATCCCCAGTGGTGCCAGTGCACTCTCTGGACTCACTGCACTGCATCCCCAGTGGTGCCAGTGCACTCTCTGGACTCACTGCACTGCATCCCCAGTGGTGCCACTGCACTCTCTGGACTCACTGCACTGCATCACCATTGGTGCCAGGGCACTCTCCGGACTCACTGCAGTGCATCCGCAGTGGTGCCAGTGCACTCTTTCGAGTCACTGCACTGCATCCCCATTAGTGCCAGTGCATTCTCTGGACTCATTGCAGTGCATCCCCACTGGTGCCAGTGCACTCTCTGGACTCACTGCACTGCATCCCCAGTGGTGCCAGTGCACGCTCTGGACTCACTGCACTGCATCCCCAGTGCTGACAGTGCACTCTCTGGACTCACTGCACTGCATCCCCAGTGCTGACAGTGCACTCTCTGGACTCACTGCAGTGCATCCCCAGTGGTGCCAGTGCATTCTCTGGACTCACTGCACTGCATCCCCAGCGGTTCCAGTGCACTCTCCAGACTCACTGCACTGCATCCCCAGTGGTGCAAGGGCACTCTCTGGACTCACTGCACTGCATCCCCAGTGGTGCCAGTGCACTCTCTGGACTCACTGCACTGCATCCCCAGTGGTGCCAGTGCACTCTCTGGACTCACTGCACTGCATCCCCAGTGGTGCCAGTGCACTCTCTGGACTCACTGCACTGCATCACCATTGGTGCCAGTGCACTCTCCGGACTCACTGCAGTGCATCCGCAGTGGTGCCAGTGCACTCTTTCGAGTCACTGCAGTGCATCCCCAGTGGTGTCAGTGCACTCTCTGGACTCACTGCAGTGCATCCCCAGTGGTGCCAGTGCACTCTCTGGACTCACTGCAGTGCATCCCCAGTGGTGCCAGTGAACTCTCTGGACTCACTGCACTGCATCACCAGTGGTGCCAGTGCACTCTCTGGACTCACTGCACTGCATCCCCAGTGGTGCCAGTGCACTCTATGGACTCACTGCACTGCATCCCCAGTGGTGCCAGTGCGCTCTCTGGAGTCACAGCACTGCATCAACAGTGGTGCCTCTGCACTCATTGGAGTCACTGCACTGCATCCCCAGTGCTGCCAGTGCACTCTCTGGACTCACAGCAGTGCATCCCCAGTGGTGCCAGTGCACTCTCTGGACTCACTGCACTTCATCCCCAGTGGTCCCAGTGCACTCTCTGGACTCACTGCATTGCATCCCCAGTGGTGCCAGTGCACTCTCTGGACTCACTGCACTGCATCCCCAGTGGTGCCACTGCACTCTCTGGACTCACTGCACTGCATCACCATTGGTGCCAGGGAACTCTCCGGACTCACTGCAGTGCATCCGCAGTGGTGCTAGTGCACTCTTTCGAGTCACACTTGCATCCCCATTGGTGCCAGTGCACTCTCTGGACTCACTGCACTGCATCCCCAGTGGTGAAAGTGCACTCTCTGGACTCTCTGCACTGCATCCCCAGTGTTCCCAGAGCACTCTCTGGACTCACTGCACTGCATCCCCAGTGGTGCCAGTGCACTCTCTGGACTCACTGCACTGCATCCCCAGTGGTGCCAGTGCACTCTCTGGACTCACTGCACTGCATCCCCAGTGGTGCCAGTGCACTCTCTGGACTCACTGCACTGCATCACCATTGGTGCCAGGGCACTCTCCGGACTCACTGCAGTGCATCCGCAGTGGTGCCAGTGCACTCTTTCGAGTCACTGCACTGCATCCCCATTAGTGCCAGTGCATTCTCTGGACTCATTGCAGTGCATCCCCAGTGGTGCCAGTGCACTCTCTGGACTCACTGCACTGCATCCCCAGTTGTGCCAGTGCACTCTCTGCACTCACTGCACTGCATCCCCGGTGTTCCCAGAGCACTCTCTGGACTCACCGAGGTGCATCCCCAGTGGTGCCAGTGCACTCTCTGGACTCACCGCACTGCATCCCCAGTGGTGCCAGTGCACTCTCTGGACTCACTGCAGTGCAGCCCCTGAGGTGCCAGTGTACTCTCTGGCCTCACTGCACTGCATCCCCTGTGGTGCCAGTGCACAATCTTTAGTCACTACACTGCATCCCCAGTGGTGCCAGTGTTCTCTCTGGACTCACTGCAGTGCATTTCCAGTGGTGCAAGTGCACTCTCTGGACTCACTGCACTGCATCCCCAGTGGTGCTAGTGCAATCTCAGGACTCACTGCAGTGCAGCTCCTTTTGGTGCCAGTGCAGTCTCTGGACTCACTGCACTGCACCCCCACTGGTGCCAGTGCACTCTCTGGACTCACTGCACTGCATCCCCAGTGGTGACAGTGCACTCTCTGGAATCACTGCAGTGCATCCCCTGTGGTGCCATTGCACTCTCTGGACTCACTGCACTGCATCCCCAGTGGAGCCAGTGCACTCTATGGACTAACTGCACTGCATAACCAGTGGTGCCAGTGCACTCTCTGGACTCACTGCACTGCATTCCCAGTGGTTCCAGTGCACTCTCTGGATCACTGCACTGCATCACCATTGGTGCCAGGGCACTCTCCGGACTCACTGCAGTGCATCCCCAGTGGTGCCAGTGCACTCTTTCAAGTCACTGCACTGCATCCCCAGTGGTGACAGTGCACTCTCTGGACTCACTGCACTGCATCCCCAGTGCTGACAGTGCACTCTCTGGACTCACTGCACTGCATCCCCAGTGCTGACAGTGCACTCTCTGGACTCACTGCACTGCATCCCCAGTGGTGTCAGTGTACTCTCTGGACTCAGTGCACTGCATCCCCAGTGGTGCCAGTGCACTCTCTGGACTCACTGCAGTGCATCCCCAGTGGTGCCAGTGCACTCTCTGGACTCACTGCAGTGCATCCCCAGTGCTGCCAGTGCACTCTCTGGACTCACTGCGCTGCATCCCCAGTGGTGCCAGTGCACTCTCTGGACTCACTGCACTGCATCCCCAAGGTGCCAGTGCACTCTGTGGACTCACTGCAGTGCAACCCCAATGGTGCCAGTGCATTCTCTTTACTCACTGCACTGCATCCCCACTGGTGCCAGTGCACTCTCTGGACTGACTGCATTGCATCCCAAGTGGTGCCAGTGCACTCTCTGGACTCACTGCAGTGCATCCCCAGTGTTGCCAGTGCACTCTCTGGACTCACCGGGGTGCATCCCCAGTGGTGCCAGGGCACTCTCTGCAGACAATGCATTGCATCCCCAAAGGCGACAGTGCACTCTCTGGACTCACTGTACTGCTCGAGCCGCGGCAGCCGCTCCAGCCGCGGTAGCCCCTCCAGCCTCGGCAGCCGCTCCAGCCGCTCCAGCCGCGGCAGCCGCGGCAGCCGGTCCATCCGCGGCAGCCGCTCCATCCGCGGCAGGCGCTCCAGCCGCGGCAGCCGCTCCAGCCGCTCCAGCCGCGGCAGCCGCTCCAACCGCGGCAGCGGCTCCAGCCGTGGCAGCCGCTCCACTCGGTAGCGGCTTTAGCGGCTGCCGCGGCTGGAGCGGCTGCGCGGCTGGAGCGTCTAGAGCGTCTGCCGCGGCTAGAGGGGCTACCGCGTCTGGAGCGGCTGAGGCGGCTGGAGCGGATGCCGCGGCTGGGGCAGTGCAGTGAGTCCAGAGAGTCAACTGGCACCACTGGGGATGCACTGCAGTGAGTCCAGAGAGTGCACTGGCACCACTAGGGATGCACTGCAGTGAGTCCACAGAGTGCACTGGCACCACTAGGGATGCAGTGCAGTGAGTCCACAGAGTGCACTGGCACCACAGGGGATACACTGCAGTGAGTCCAGAGTGTGCACTGTCACCACTGGGGATGCAGCGCAGTGACTACAGAGAGTGCACTGGCACCACTGGGGATCTCACTGCAGTGAGAATGTATCTGAATCCCCGGTGGTGCCAGTGCACTCTCTGGACTCACTGAACTGCATCCCCAGTGGTTCCAGTGCACTCTCTGGAGTAACTGCAGTGCATCCCCTTTGGTGCCAGTGCACTCTCTGGACTCACGGCACTTCTCCAGCCGCGGCATCCGCCCCAGCTGCCTCAGCCGCTCCAGCCGCGGCAGCCGCTCCAGCCGCGGCAGCCGCGAAAGCCGCTACCGAGTGGAGAGGCTGCCAAGGCTGGAGCGGCTGCCGCGGTTGGAGCGGCTGCCGCGGCTGGAGCGGCTGCCGCGGATGCCGCGGCTGGAGCGCCTGCCGCGGTTGGAGCGGCTGCCGCGGCTGGAGCGGCTGGAGCGCCTGCCGCGGTTGGAGCGGCTGCCACGGCTGGAGCGGCTGCCGACGATGGAGCGGCTGCCGCGGCTGGACCGGCTGCCGAGGCTGCCGCGGCTGGAGCGGATGGAGCGGCTGCCGAGGCTGGAGGGGCTACCGCGGCTGGAGCGGCTGCCGCGGCTCGAGCAGTACAGTGAGTCCAGAGAGTGCACTGTCACCTTTGGGGATGCACTGCATTGTCTGCAGAGAGTGCCCTGGCACCACTGGGGATGCACTGCAGTGGGTCCAGAGAGTGCACTGGCACCACTGGGGATGCAGTGCAGTGAGTCCAGGGATTGCACTGGCACCACTGGGGATGCAGTGCAGTGAGTCCACAAAGTGCACTGGCACCACAGGTGATGCACTGCAGTGAGTCCAGAGAGTTCACTGGCACCACTGGGGATGGAGTGCAGTGAGTCCAGAGATTGCACTGGCACCACTGGGGATGCAGTGCAGTGAGTCCAGAGAGTGCATTGGCACCACTGGGGATGCAGTTCAGTGAGTAGAGAGTGCACTGGCACCACTGGGGATGCAGTGTAGTGAGTCCTGAGAGTGCACTGGCACCACCGGGGATTCACTGCAGTTAGTTCAGAGAGTGCACTGACACCACTGGGAATGCACTGCAGTGAGTACAGAGAGTGCAATGGCACCATTGGGGATGCAGTGCAGTGAGTCCAGAGAGTGCACTGGCACCACTGGTGATGCAGTGCAATGAGTCCAGAGAGCCACTGGCACTTCTGGGGATGCACTGCAGCGAGTCCAGAGAGTGCACTGTCACCACTGGGGATGCACTGCACTGAGTCCAGAGAGGGCACTGTCAGCAATGGGGATGCAGTGTAGTGAGTCCAGAGAGTGCACTGGCACCACTAGGGATGCAGCACAGTGAGTCCAGAGAGTGAACTGTCACCACTGGGGACGCAGCGCAGTAACTCCAGAGAGTGCACTGGCACCACTGGGGATGCAGTGCAGTGAGTCCAGAGAGTGCACAGGCACCACTGGGGATGCACTGCAGTGAGTCCAGAGAGTGCACTGGCACCATTGGGGATGCAGTGCAGTGAGTGCAGAGAGTGCACTGGCACCACTGGGGATGCAGTGCACTGAGTCCAGAGAGTGCACAGGCACCACTGGGATGCAGTGAAGTGAGTCCACAGAGTGCACTGGCACCACAGGGGATACACTGCAGTGAGTCCAGACAGTGCACTGGCACCACTGGGGATGCAGCACAGTGAGTCCAGAGAGTGCACTGGCACCACTGGGGATGCAGTGCAGTGAGTCCAGAGAGTGCACTGGCACCACTGGGGATGCAGTGCAGTGAGTCCAGAGAGTGCACAGGCACCAGTGGGGATGCACTGCAGTGATTCCAGAGCGTGCACTGGTACCACTGGGGATGCAGTGCTGTGAGTGCAGAGAGTGCACTAGCACAACAGGGGATGCACTGCAGTGACTCCAGAGAGTGCCCTGGCACCACTGGGGATGCAGTGCAGTGAGTCCAGAGAGTGCACTGGCACCACTGGTTATGCAGCGCAGTGAGTCCAGAGAGTGCACTGGCACCTCAGGAGCTGCACTGCAGTGAGTCTAGAGAGTGCACTGGCCCCACTGGGGATGCACTGCAGTGAGTCCAGAGAGTGCACTGGCACCACCGGGGATGCACTGCAGTGACTCCAGATTGTGCACTGGCAACACTGGGGATGCAGTGCAGTGAGTCCAGAGAGTGCACTGTCACCACTGGGGAGGCAGCGCAGTGACTACACAGAGTGCACTGGCACCACTGTGAATGCTGTGCAGTGAGTTCAGAGAGTGCACTGGCACCACTGGGGATTCACTGCAGTGAGTCTAGAGAGTGCACTGGCACCACTGGGGATGCAGTGCAGTGAGTCCGGAGAGTGGACTGGCAACACTGGGGATGCACTGCAGTGAGTACAGAGAGTGCACTGGCACCACTGGGGATGCACTGCAGTGATTCCAGAGAGTGCACTGGCACCACTGGGGATTCACTGCAGTGAGTCCAGAGAGTGCACTGGCACCACTGGGGATGCAGCGCAGTGACTCCGGAGAGTGCACAGGCACCACAGGGGATGCAGTGCTGTGAGTGCAGAGAGTGCACTGGCTCCAGTGGGGATGCACTGCAGTGGGTCCAGAGAGTGCACTGGCACCACTGGTGATGCACTGCAGTGAGTCCAGAGAGTGCACTGGCACCACTGGGGATGCAGTGCAGTGAGTCCAGAGAGTGCACTGCACCACTGGGGATGCACTGCAGTGAGTCCAGAGAGTGCAGTAGCACCACTGGGGATGCAGTGCAGTGAGTCCAGAGAGTGCACTGGCACCACTGGGGATACACTCCAGTGAGTCCAGAGAGTGCACTGGCACCACTGGGGATGCAGTGCAGTGAGTCCAGAGAGTGCAGTGGCGCCACTGGGGATGCACTGCAGTGAGTCCAGAGAGTGCACTGGCACCACAGGGGATGCACTGCAGTGAGTCCAGAGAGTGCACTGGCACCACTGGGGATGCTGTGCAGTGAGTCCAGAGAGTGCACTGGCAGCACTGTGGATGCACTGCAGTGACTCCAGAGAGTGCAGTGGCACCACTGGGGATGCACCCCAGTGAGTCCAGAGAGTGCACTGGCACCACTGGGGATGCAGTGCAGTGAGTCCAGAGAGTGCACTGGCACCACATCGGATGCACTGCAGTGAGTCCAGAGACTACACTGGCACCACTGGGGATGCAGTGCAGTGAGTCCTAAGAGTGCACTGGCACCACTGGGGATGCAGTGCAGTGAGTCCGGAGTGTGCACTGGCAACACTGGGGATGCACTGCAGTGACTCCAGATAGTGCACTGGCACCACTGGGGATGCACTGCAGTGAGTCCAGAGAGAGCACTGGCACAACTGTGGATGCACTGCAGTGATTCCAGAGAGTGCACTGGCACCACTGGGGATGCACTGCAGTGAGGGCAGAGAGTGCACTGGCACCACTGGGGATGCAGTGCAGTGAGTCCAGAGAGTGCACTGGCACCAGTGGGGATGCACTGCAGTGATTCCAGAGCGTGCACTGGCACCACTGGGGATGCAGTGCTGTGAGTGTAGAGAGTGCACTAGCACAACAGGGGATGCACTGCAGTGACTCCAGAGAGTGCCCTGGCACCACTGGGGATGCAGTGCAGTGAGTCCAGAGAGTGCACTGGCACCACTGGGTATGCATCGCAGTGAGTCCAGAGAGTGCACTGGCACCTCAGGAGCTGCACTGCAGTGAGTCTAGAGAGTGCCCGGGAACCACTGGGGATGCACTGCAGTGAGTCCAGAGAGTGCACTGGCACCACTGGAGATGCAGTGCAGTGACTCCAGATTGTGCACTGGCAACACTGGGGATGCAGTGCAGTGAGTCCAGAGAGTGCACTGTCACCACTGGGGAGGCAGCGCAGTGACTACAGAGAGTGCACTGGCACCACTGGGAATGCTGTGCAGTGAGTTCAGAGAGTACACTGGCAACACTGGGGATGCACTGCAGTGAGTCCAGAGAGTGCACTGGCACCACTGGGGATGCACTGCAGTGATTCCAGAGAGTGCACTGGCACCACTGGGGATTCACTGCAGTGAGTCAAGAGAGTGCACTGGCACCACTGGGGATGCTGTGCAGTGAGTCCAGAGAGTGCACTGGCAGCACTGTGGATGCACTGCAGTGACTCCAGAGAGTGCACTGGCACCACTGGGGATTCACTGCAGTGAGTCTAGAGAGTGCACTGGCACCACTGGGGATGCAGTGCAGTGACTCCAGAGAGTGCACTGGCACCACATCGGATGCACTGCAGTGAGTCCAGAGACTACACTGGCACCACTGGGGATGCAGTGCAGTGAGTCCAAAGAGTGCACTGGCACCACAGGGGATGCAGTGCAATGAGTCCAGAGAGTGCACTGGCACCACTGGGGTTGCACTGCAGTGAGTCCAGAGAGTGCACTGGCACCACCGGGGATTCACTGCATTGAGTCCAGAGAGTGCACTGGCACCACTGGGGATGCACTGCAGTGATTCCAGAGAGTGCACTGGCACCACTGGGGATTCACTGCAGTGAGTCCAGAGAGTGCACTGGCACCACTGGGGATGCAGCGCAGTGACTCCAGAGAGTGCACTGGCACCACAGGGGATGCAGTGCTGTGAGTGCAGAGAGTGCACTAGCACAACAGGGGATGCACTGCAGTGACTCCAGAGAGTGCACTGGCACAACAAGTTATGCACTGCAGTGAGTCCAGAGACTACACTGGCACCACTGGGGATGCAGTGCAGTGAGTGCAGAGAGTGCACTGGCAACACTGGGGATGCACTGCAGTGAGTCCAGAGAGTGCACTGGCACCACTGGGGATGCACTGCAGTGAGTCCAGAGAGTGCACTGGCACCACTGGGGATGCAGTTCAGTGATCCAGGGAGTGCACTGGCAACACTGGGTTTGCACTGCAGTGAGTCCGGAGAGTGCACTGGCACCACTGGAGAATCACTGCAGTTAGTCCAGAGAGTGCACTGGCACCACTGGGGATGCAGTGCAGTGAGTCCAGAGAGTGCACTGGCACCTCAGGGGCTGCACTGCAGTGAGTCCAGTGAGTGCACTGGCACCACTGGGGATGCAGCGCAGTGAGTCCAGAGAGTGCACTGGCACCACTGGGGATGCAGTGCAGTGAGTCCAGAGAGTGCACTGGCACCAGTGGGGATGCAGTGCAGTGGGTCCAGAGAGTGCCCTGGCACCACTGGAGATGCACTGCAGTGACTCCAGACAGTGCACTGGCACCACTGGGGATGCAGTGCAGTGACTCCAGATTGTGCACTGGCAACACTGGGGATGCAGCGCAGTGAGTCCAGAGAGTGCACTGTCACCACTGGGGATGCAGCGCAGTGACTACAGAGAGTGCACTGGCACCACTGGGGATGCACTGCAGTGAGTCCAGAGAGTGCACTGGCACCACTGGGGATTCACTGCAGTGAGTCTAGAGAGTGCACTGGCACCACTGGGGATGCAGTGCAGTGAGTCCGGAGAGTACACTGGCAACACTGGTGATGCACTGCAGTGAGTCCAGAGAGTGCACTGGCACCACTGGGGATGCACTGCAGTGACTCCAGAGAGTGCCCTGGCGCCACTGGGGATGCAGTGCAGTGAGTTAGGAGAGTGCACTGGCACCACTGGGGATGAACTGCAGTGAGTCCAGAGAGTGCACTGGCACCACTGGGGATGCAGTGCAGTGAGTCCAGAGAGTGCAGTGGCACCACTGGGGATGCAGTGCAGTGAGTCCAGAGAGTGCACTGCACCACTGGGGATGCACTGCAGTGAGTCCAGAGAGTGCAGTGGCACCACTGGGGATGCAGTGCAGTGAGTCCAGAGAGTGCACTGGCACCACTGGGGATGCACTCCAGTGAGTCCAGAGAGTGCACTGGCACCACTGGGGATGCACTGCAGTGAGTCCAGAGAGTGCACTGGCACCACTGGGGATGCTGTGCAGTGAGTCCAGAGAGTGCACTGGCACCACTGGGGATGCACTGCAGTGACTCCAGAGAGTGCCTTGGCACCACAGGGGATGCAGTGCAGTGAGTCCAGAGAGTGCACTGGCACCACTGGGGATGCAGTGCAGTGAGTCCAGAGAGTGCACTGGCACCACTTGGGATGCACTGCAGTGAGTCCAGAGACTACACTGGCACCACTGGGGATGCAGTGCAGTGAGTCCAAAGAGTGCACTGGCACCACAGGGGATGCAGTGCAATGAGTCCAGAGAGTGCACTGGCACCACTGGGGATGCACTGCAGTGAGTTCAGAGAGTGCACTGGCACCACTGGGGATGCACTGGAGTGAGTCCAGAGAGTGCACTGGCACCACTGGGGATGCACTGCAGTGACTCCAGAGAGTGCACTGGCACCACTGGGGATGCAGTGCAGTGAGTCCAGAGAGTGCACTGGCACCACTGGGGATGCAGTGCAGTGAGTCCAGAGAGCCACTGTCACCACTGGGGATGCAGTGCAGTGAGTCCAGAGAGTGCACTGGCACCACTGTGGATGCAGTGCAGTGAGTCCAGAGAGTGCACTGTCACCACTGGGGATGCAGCGCAGTGACTACAGAGAGTGCACTGGCACCACTGGGGATGCACTGCAGTGAGTCCAGAGAGTGTACTGGCACACTGGGGATGCACTGCAGTGAGTCCAGAGAGTGCACTGCCACCACTGGTGATACAGTGCACTGAGTCCAGAGAGTGCACTGGCACCACTGGGGATGCAGTGCAGTGAGTCCAGAGAGCCACTGTCACCACTGGTGATGCAGTGCAGTGAGTCCAGATAGTGCACTGGCACCACTGGGGATGCAGTGCAGTGAGTCCAGAGAGTGCACTGGCAACACTGGGGATGCAGTGCAGTGACTACAGAGAGTGCACTGGCACCACTGGGGATGCAGTGCAGTGAGTCCAGAGAGTGCAGTGGCACACTGGGGATGCACTGCAGTGAGTCCAGAGAGTGCGCTGCCACCACTGTTGATACAGTGCACTGAGTCCAGAGAGTGCACTGGCACCACTGGGGATGCAGCGCAGTGAGTCCAGAGAATGCACTGGCAACACTGGGGATGCAGCGCAGTGACTATAGAGAGTGCACTGGCACCACTGGGGATGCAGTGCAGTGAGACCAGAGAGTGCACTGGCACCAGTGGGGATGCACTGCAGTGGGTCCAGAGAGTGCCCTGGCACAACTGGAGATGCACTGCAGTGACTCCAGACAGTGCACTGGCGCCACTGGAGATGCAGTGCAGTGACTCCAGATTGTGCACTGGCAACACTGGGGATGCAGCGCAGTGAGTCCAGAGAGTGCACTGGCACCACTGGGGATGCAGTGCAGTGAGTCCAGAGAGTGCACTGGCACCATTGGTGATGCACTGCAGTGAGACCAGAGACTTCACAGGCATCACTGGGGATGCACTGCAGTGAGTCCAGAGAGTGCACTGGCACCACTGGGGATGCAGTGCAGTGACTACAGAGAGTGCACTGGCACCACTGGGGATGCACTGCAGTGAGTTCAGAGAGTGCACTGGCACCACTGGGGATTCACTGCAGTGAGTCCAGAGAGTGCACTGGCACCACTGGGGATGCAGTGCAGTGAGTCCGGAGAGTGCACTGGCAACACTGGGGATGCACTGCAGTGAGTCCAGAGAGTGCACTGGCACCACTGGGGATGCACTGCAGTGAGTCCAGAGAGTGCACTGGCACCACTGGTAATGCAGTGCAGTGACTATAGAGAGTGCACTGGCACCACCGGGGATTCACTGCAGTGAGTCCAGAGAGTGCACTGGCACCACTGGGGATGCAGTGCAGTGAGTCCAGAGAGTGCAGTGGCACCACTGGGGATGCAGTGCCGTGAGTCCAGAGAGTGCACTGGCACCACTGGGTATGCACTGCAGTGAGTCCAGAGAGTGCACTGGCACCACTGGGGATGCAGTGCAGTCAGTCCAGACAGTGCACTGGCACCACTGGGGATGCACTGCAGTGAGTCCAGAGAGTGCACTGGCACCAACTGGGGATGCACTGCAGTGAGTGCAGAGAGTGCACTGGCACCACTGGGTATGCACTGCAGTGAGTCCTGACAGTGCACTGGCACCACCGGGGATTCACTGCAGTGAGTCCAGAGAGTGCACTGGCACCACTGGGGATGCACTGCAGTGAGTCCAGAGAGTGCACTGGCTCCACTGGGGATGAACTGTAGTGAGTCCAGAGACTGCACAGGCACCACTGGGGATGCAGTGCAGTGACTCCAGAGAGTGCACAGGCACCACTGGGGATGCACTACAGTGGGTCCAGAGAGTGCACTGGCACCACTGGATATGCACTGCAGTGGGTCCAGAGAGTGCACTGGCACCACTGGGGATGCAGCGCAGTGACTACAGAGAGGGCACTGGCACCACTGGAGATGCAGTGCAGTGAGTCCGGAGAGTGCACTGGCAACACTGGGGATGCACTGCAGTGATTCCAGAGAGTGCACTGGCACCACTGGGGATGCAGTGCTGTGAGTGCAGAGAGTGCACTAGCACAACAGGGGATGCACTGCAGTGAGTCCAGAGAGTGCCCTGGCACCACTGGGGATGCAGTGCAGTGACTATAGAGAGTGCACTGGCACCACCGGGGATTCACTGCAGTGAGTCCAGAGAGTGCACTGGCACCACTGGGGATGCTGTGCAGTGAGTCCAGAGAGTGCACTGGCACCACTGGGGATGCACTGCAGTGACTCCAGAGAGTGCACTGGCACCACTGGGGATGCACCCCGGTGAGTCCAGAGAGTGCACTGGCACCACTGGGGATGCAGTGCAGTGAGTCCAGAGAGTGCACTGGCACAACAAGGGATGCACTGCAGTGAGTCCAGAGACTACACTGGCACCACTGGGGATGCAGTGCAGTGAGTGCAGAGAGTGCACTGGCAACACTGGGGATGCACTGCAGTGAGTCCAGAGAGTGCACTGGCACCACTGGGGATGCACTCCAGTGAGTCCAGAGAGTGCACTGGCACCACTGGGGATGCAGTTCAGTGATCCAGGGAGTGCACTGGCAACACTGGGGTTGCACTGCAGTGAGTCCAGAGAGTGCACTGGCACCACCGGAGAATCACTGCAGTTAGTCCAGAGAGTGCACTGGCACCACTGGGGATGCAGTGCAGTGAGTCCAGAGAGTGCACTGGCACCTCAGGGGCTGCACTGCAGTGAGTCCAGTGAGTGCACTGGCACCACTGGGGATGCAGCGCAGTGAGTCCAGAGAGTGCACTGGCACCACTGGGGATGCAGTGCAGTGAGTCCAGAGAGTGCACTGGCACCAGTGGGGATGCAGTGCAGTGGGTCCAGAGAGTGCCCTGGCACCACTGGAGATGCACTGCAGTGACTCCAGACAGTGCACTGGCACCACTGGGGATGCAGTGCAGTGACTCCAGATTGTGCACTGGCAACACTGGGGATGCAGCGCAGTGAGTCCAGAGAGTGCACTGTCACCACTGGGGATGCAGCGCAGTGACTACAGAGAGTGCACTGGCACCACTGGGGATGCACTACAGTGAGTTCAGAGAGTGCACTGGCACCACTGGGGATTCACTGCAGTGAGTCTAGAGAGTGCACTGGCACCACTGGGGATGCAGTGCAGTGAGTCCGGAGAGTGCACTGGCAACACTGGTGATGCACTGCAGTGAGTCCAGAGAGTGCACTGGCACCACTGGGGATGCAGTGCTGTGAGTGCAGAGAGTGCACTAGCACAACAGGGGATGCACTGCAGTGAGTCCAGAGAGTGCCCTGGCGCCACTGGGGATGCAGTGCAGTGAGTTAGGAGAGTGCACTGGCACCACTGGGGATGCACTGCAGTGAGTCCAGAGAGTGCACTGGCACCACTGGGGATGCAGTGCAGTGAGTCCAGAGAGTGCAGTGGCACCACTGGGGATGCACTGCAGTGAGTCCAGAGAGTGCACTGCACCACTGGGGATGCAGTGCAGTGAGTCCAGAGAGTGCAGTGGCACCACTGGGGATGCACTGCAGTGAGTCCAGAGAGTGCACTGGCACCACTGGGGATGCAGTGCAGTGAGTCCAGAGAGTGCACTGGCACCAGTGGGGATGCACTGCAGTGAGTCCAGAGAGTGCACTGGCACCACTGGGGATGCTGTGCAGTGAGTCCAGAGAGTGCACTGGCACCACTGGGGATGCACTGCAGTGACTCCAGAGAGTGCACTGGCACCACTGGTGATGCACCCCGGTGAGTCCAGAGAGTGCACTGGCACCACTGGGGATGCAGTGCAGTGAGTCCAGAGAGTGCACTGGCACCACATCGGATGCACTGCAGTGAGTCCAGAGAGTACACTGGCACCACTGGGGATGCAGTGCAGTGAGTCCAAAGAGTGCACTGGCACCACTGGGGATGCAGTGCAATGAGTCCAGAGAGTGCACTGGCACCACTGGGGACGCAGTCCACTGAGTCCAGAGAGTGCACTGGCACCAGTGGGGATGCACTGCAGTGAGTCCAGAGAGTGCACTGGCAGCACTGGGGCTGCACTGCAGTGAGTCCAGAGAGTGCACTGGCACCACTGGGATGCAGTGCAGTGAGTCCACAGAGTGCACTGGCAACACTGGGGATACACTGCAGTGAGTCCAGAGAGTGCACTGTCACCACTGGGGAGGCAGCGCAGTGACTACAGAGAGTGCACTGGCACCACTGGGAATGCTGTGCAGTGAGTTCAGAGAGTGCACTGGCACCACTGGGGATTCACTGCAGTGAGTCTAGAGAGTGCACTGGCACCACTGGGGATGCAGTGCAGTGAGTCCGGAGAGTGCACTGGCAACACTGGGGATGCACTGCAGTGAGTCCAGAGAGTGCACTGGCACCACTGGGGATGCACTGCAGTGATTCCAGAGAGTGCACTGGCACCACTGGGGATTCACTGCAGTGAGTCCAGAGAGTGCACTGGCACCACTGGGGATGCAGCGCAGTGACTCCGGAGAGTGCACAGGCACCACAGGGGATGCAGTGCTGTGAGTGCAGAGAGTGCACTGGCACCAGTGGGGATGCACTGCAGTGGGTCCAGAGAGTGCACTGGCACCACTGGGGATGCAGTGCAGTGAGTCCAGAGAGTGCACTGGCACCACTGGGGATGCAGTGCAGTGAGTCCAGAGAGTGCACTGCACCACTGGGGATGCACTGCAGTGAGTCCAGAGAGTGCAGTAGCAACACTGGGGATGCAGTGCAGTGAGTCCAGAGAGTGCACTGGCACCACTGGGGATGCACTCCAGTGAGTCCAGAGAGTGCACTGGCACCACTGGGGATGCAGTGCAGTGAGTCCAGAGAGTGCAGTGGCACCACTGGGGATGCTGTGCAGTGAGTCCAGAGAGTGCACTGGCACCACTGGGGATGCACTGCAGTGAGTCCAGAGAGTGCACTGGCACCACTGGGGATGCTGTGCAGTGAGTCCAGAGAGTGCACTGGCAGCACTCTGGATGCACTGCAGTGACTCCAGAGAGTGCAGTGGCACCACTGGGGATGCACCCCAGTGAGTACAGAGAGTGCACTGGCACCACTGGGGATGCAGTGCAATGAGTCCAGAGAGTGCACTGGCACCACATCGGATGCACTGCAGTGAGTCCAGAGACTACACTGGCACCACTGGGGATGCAGTGCAGTGCGTCCAAAGAGTGCACTGGCACGACTGGGGATGCAGTGCAGTGAGTCCGGAGAGTGCACTGGCACCACTGGGGATGCACTGCAGTGAGTCCAGAGAGTGCACTGGCACCACTGGGGATGCACTGCAGTGAGTCCAGAGAGAGCACTGGCACAACTGTGGATGCACTGCAGTGATTCCAGAGAGTGCACTGGCACCACTGGGGATGCAGTGCAGTGAGTCCAGAGAGTGCACTGGCACCACTGGGGATTCACTGCAGTGAGTCCAGAGAGTGCACTGGCACCACTGGGGATGCAGCGCAGTGACTCCGGAGAGTGCACAGGCACCACAGGGGATGCAGTGCTGTGAGTGCAGAGAGTGCACTGGCACCAGTGGGGATGCACTGCAGTGGGTCCAGAGAGTGCACTGGCACCACTGGGGATGCAGTGCAGTGAGTCCAGAGAGTGCACTGGCACCACTGGGGATGCAGTGCAGTGAGTCCAGAGAGTGCACTGCACCACTGGGGATGCACTGCAGTGAGTCCAGAGAGTGCACTGGCACCACTGGGGATGCAGTGCAGTGAGTCCAGAGAGTGCACTGGCACCACTGGGGATGCAGTGCAGTGAGTCCAGAGAGTGCACTGCACCACTGGGGATGCACTGCAGTGACTCCAGAGAGTGCAGTAGCACCACTGGGGATGCAGTGCAGTAGGTCCAGAGAGTGCACTGGCAGCACTGGGGATGCACTCCAGTGAGTCCAGAGAGTGCACTGACACCACTGGGGATGCAGTGCAGTGAGTCCAGAGAGTGCACTGGCAGCACTGTGGATGCACTGCAGTGACTCCAGAGAGTGCACTGGCACCACTGGGGATGCACCCCAGTGAGTCCAGAGAGTGCACTGGCACCACTGGGGATGCAGTGCTGTGAGTGCAGAGAGTGCACTAGCACAACAGGGGATGCACTGCAGTGACTCCAGAGAGTGCACTGGCACAACAAGGGATGCACTGCAGTGAGTCCAGAGACTACACTGGCACCACTGGGGATGCAGTGCAGTGAGTGCAGAGAGTGCACTGGCAACACTGGGGATGCACTGCAGTGAGTCCAGAGAGTGCACTGGCACCACTGGGGATGCAATGCAGTGAGTCCAGAGAGTGCACTGGCACCAATGGGGATGCAGTTCAGTGATCCAGGGAGTGCACTGGCAACACTGGGGTTGCACTGCAGTGAGTCCAGAGAGTGCACTGGCACCACCGGAGAATCACTGCAGTTAGTCCAGAGAGTGCACTGGCACCACTGGGGATGCAGTGCAGTGAGTCCAGAGAGTGCACTGGAACCTCAGGGGCTGCACTGCAGTGAGTCCAGTGAGTGCACTGGCACCACTGGGGATGCAGCGCAGTGAGTCCAGAGAGTGCACTGGCACCACTGGGGATGCACTCCAGTGAGTCCAGAGAGTGCACTGGCACCAGTGGGGATGCAGTTCAGTGGGTCCAGAGAGTGCCCTGGCACCACTGGAGATGCACTGCAGTGACTCCAGACAGTGCACTGGCACCACTGGGGATGCAGTGCAGTGACTCCAGATTGTGCACTGGCAACACTGGGGATGCAGCGCAGTGAGTCCAGAGAGTGCACTGTCACCACTGGGGATGCATCGCAGTGACTACAGAGAGTGCACTGGCACCACTGGGGATGCACTGCAGTGAGTCCAGAGAGTGCACTGGCACCACTGGGGATTCACTGCAGTGAGTCTAGAGAGTGCACTGGCGCCACTGGGGATGCAGTGCAGTGAGTCCGGAGAGTGCACTGGCAACACTGGTGATGCACTGCAGTGAGTCCAGAGAGTGCACTGGCACCACTGGGGATGCACTGCAGTGACTCCAGAGAGTGCCCTGGCGCCACTGGGGATGCAGTGCAGTGAGTTAGGAGAGTGCACTGGCACCACTGGGGATGCACTGCAGTGAGTCCAGAGAGTGCACTGGCACCACTGGGGATGCAGTGCAGTGAGTCCAGAGAGTGCAGTGGCACCACTGGGGATGCAGTGCAGTGAGTCCAGAGAGTGCACTGCACCACTGGGGATGCACTGCAGTGAGTCCAGAGAGTGCAGTGGCACCACTGGGGATGCAGTGCAGTGAGTCCAGAGAGTGCACTGGCACCACTGGGGATGCACTGCAGTGACTCCAGAGAGTGCACTGGCACCACTGGGGATGCACCCCGGTGAGTCCAGAGAGTGCACTGGCACCACTGGGGATGCAGTGCAGTGAGTCCAGAGAGTGCACTGGCACCACTGGGGATGCACTGCAGTGAGTCCAGAGACTACACTGGCACCACTGGGGATGCAGTGCAGTGAGTCCAAAGAGTGCACTGGCACCACAGGGGATGCAGTGCAATGAGTCCAGAGAGTGCACTGGCACCACTGGGGATGCACTGCAGTGAGTTCAGAGAGTGCACTGGCACCACTGGGGATGCACTGGAGTGAGTCCAGAGAGTGCACTGGCACCACTGGGGATGCACTGCAGTGAGTCCAGAGAGTGCACTGGCACCACTGGGTTGCAGTGCAGTGAGTCCACAGAGTGCACTGGCAACACTGGGGATACACTGCAGTGACTCCAGAGAGTGCACTGGCACCACTGGGGATGCAGTGCAGTGAGTCCAGAGAGTGCACTGGCACCACTGGGGATGCAGTGCAGTGAGTCCAGAGAGCCACTGTCACCACTGGGGATGCAGTGCAGTGAGTCCAGAGAGTGCACTGGCACCACTGTGGATGCAGTGCAGTGAGTCCAGAGAGTGCACTGTCACCACTGGGGATGCAGCGCAGTGACTACAGAGAGTGCACTGGCACCACTGGGGATGCACTGCAGTGAGTCCAGAGAGTGTACTGGCACACTGGGGATGCACTGCAGTGAGTCCAGAGAGTGCACTGCCACCACTGATGATACAGTGCACTGAGTCCAGACAGTGCACTGGCACCACTGGGGATGCAGTGCAGTGAGTCCAGAGAGCCACTGTCACCACTGCTGATGCAGTGCAGTGAGTCCAGAGAGTGCACTGGCACCACTGGGGATGCAGTGCAGTGAGTCCAGAGAGTGCACTGGCAACACTGGGGATGCAGTGCAGTGACTACAGAGAGTGCACTGGCACCACTGGGGATGCAGTGCATTGAGTCCAGAGAGTGCAGTGGCACACTGGGGATGCACTGCAGTGAGTCCAGAGAGTGCGCTGCCACCACTGTTGATACAGTGCACTGAGTCCAGAGAGTGCACTGGCACCACTGGGGATGCAGTGCAGTGAGTGCAGAGAGTGCACTGGCACCAGTGGGGATGCACTGCAGTGGGTCCAGAGAGTGCCCTGGCACCACTGGAGATGCACTGCAGTGACTCCAGACAGTGCACTGGCGCCACTGGAGATGCAGTGCAGTGACTCCAGATTGTGCACTGGCAACACTGGGGATGCAGCGCAGTGACTCCAGAGAGTGCACTGGCACCACTGGGGATGCAGTGCAGTGACTCCAGAGAGTGCACTGGCACCATTGGGGATGCACTGCAGTGAGACCAGAGACTTCACAGGCATCACTGGGGATGCACTGCATTGAGTCCAGAGAGTGCACTGGCACCACTGGGGATGCAGTGCCGTGAGTCCAGAGAGTGCAGTGGCACCACTGGGGATGCACTGCAGTGAGTTCAGAGAGTGCACTGGCACCACTGGGGATTCACTGCAGTGAGTCCAGAGAGCGCACTGGCACCACTGGGGATGCAGTGCAGTGAGTCCGGAGAGTGCACTGGCAACACTGGGGATGCACTGCAGTGAGTCCAGAGAGTGCACTGGCACCACTGGGGATGCACTGCAGTGAGTCCAGAGAGTGCACTGGCACCACTGGGAATGCAGTGCAGTGACTATAGAGAGTGCACTGGCACCACCGGGGATTCACTGCAGTGAGTCCAGAGAGTGCACTGGCACCACTGGGGATGCAGTGCAGTGAGTCCAGAGAGTGCAGTGGCACCACTGGGGATGCAGTGCCGAGAGTCCAGAGAGTGCACTGGCACCACTGGGTATGCACTGCAGTGAGTCCAGAGAGTGCACTGGCACCACTGGGGATGCAGTGCAGTGAGTCCAGACAGTGCACTGGCACCACTGGGGATGCACTGCAGTGAGTCCAGAGAGTGCACTGGCACCAACTGGGGATGCACTGCAGTAAGTGCAGAGAGTGCACTGGTACCACTGGGTATGCACTGCAGTGAGTCCTGACAGTGCACTGGCACCACCGGGGATTCACTGCAGTGAGTCCAGAGAGTGCACTGGCACCACTGGGGATGCAGTGCAGTGAGTCCAGAGAGTGCAGTGGCACCACTGGGGATACAGCGCAGTGACTCTAGAGAGTGCACAGGCACCACTGGGGATGCACTGCAGTGGGTCCAGAGAGTGCACTGGCACCACTGGATATGCACTGCAGTGGGTCCAGAGAGTGCACTGGCACCACTGGGGATGCAGCGCAGTGACTACAGAGAGGGCACTGGCACCACTGGAGATGCAGTGCAGTGAGTCCGGAGAGTGCACTGGCAACACTGGGGATGCACTGCAGTGATTCCAGAGAGTGCACTGGCACCACTGGGGATGCAGTGCTGTGAGTGCAGAGAGTGCACTAGCACAACAGGGGATGCACTGCAGTGAGTCCAGAGAGTGCCCTGGCACCACTGGGGATGCAGTGCAGTGACTATAGAGAGTGCACTGGCACCACCGGGGATTCACTGCAGTGAGTCCAGAGAGTGCACTGGCACCACTGGGGATGCTGTGCAGTGAGTCCAGAGAGTGCACTGGCACCAGTGGGGATGCAGTGCAGTGAGTCCAGAGAGTGCACTGGCACCACTGGGGATGCAGTGCAGTGAGTCCAGAGAGTGCACTGGCACCACTGGGGATGCAGTGCAGTGAGTCCAGAGAGTGCACTGGCACAACAAGGGATGCACTGCAGTGAGTCCAGAGACTACACTGGCACCACTGGGGATGCAGTGCAGTGAGTGCAGAGAGTGCACTGGCAACACTGGGGATGCACTGCAGTGAGTCCAGAGAGTGCACTGGCACCACTGGGGATGCACTGCAGTGAGTCCAGAGAGTGCACTGGCACCACTGGGGATGCAGTTCAGTGATCCAGGGAGTGCACTGGCAACACTGGGGTTGCACTGCAGTGAGTCCAGAGAGTGCACTGGCACCACCGGAGAATCACTGCAGTTAGTCCAGAGAGTGCACTGGCACCACTGGGGATGCAGTGCAGTGAGTCCAGAGAGTGCACTGGCACCTCAGGGGCTGCACTGCAGTGAGTCCAGTGAGTGCACTGGCACCACTGGGGATGCAGCGCAGTGAGTCCAGAGAGTGCACTGGCACCACTGGGGATGCAGTGCAGTGGGTCCAGAGAGTGCCCTGGCACCACTGGAGATGCACTGCAGTGACTCCAGACAGTGCACTGGCACCACTGGGGATGCAGTGCAGTGACTCCAGATTGTGCACTGGCAACACTGGGGATGCAGCGCAGTGAGTCCAGAGAGTGCACTGTCACCACTGGGGATGCAGCGCAGTGACTACAGAGAGTGCACTGGCACTACTGGGGATGCACTGCAGTGAGTTCAGAGAGTGCACTGGCACCACTGGGGATTCACTGCAGTGAGTCTAGAGAGTGCACTGGCACCACTGGGGATGCAGTGCAGTGAGCCCGGAGAGTGCACTGGCAACACTGGTGATGCACTGCAGTGAGTCCAGAGAGTGCACTGGCACCACTGGGGATGCAGTGCTGTGAGTGCAGAGAGTGCACTAGCACAACAGGGGATGCACTGCAGTGACTCCAGAGAGTGCCCTGGCGCCACTGGGGATGCAGTGCAGTGAGTTAGGAGAGTGCACTGGCACCACTGGGGATGCACTGCAGTGAGTCCAGAGAGTGCACTGGCACCACTGGGGATGCAGTGCAGTGAGTCCAGAGAGTGCAGTGGCACCACTGGGGATGCAGTGCAGTGAGTCCAGAGAGTGCACTGCACCACTGGGGATGCAGTGCAGTGAGTCCAGAGAGTGCAGTGGCACCACTGGTGATGCAGTGCAGTGAGTCCAGAGAGTGCACTGGCACCACTGGGGATGCACTCCAGTGAGTCCAGAGAGTGCACTGGCACCACTGGGGATGCAGTGCAGTGAGTCCAGAGAGTGCACTGGCACCACTGGGGATGCTGTGCAGTGAGTCCAGAGAGTGCACTGGCACCAGTGGGGATGCACTGCAGTGACTCCAGAGAGTGCACTGGCACCACTGGGGATGCACCCCGGTGAGTCCAGAGAGTGCACTGGCACCACTGGGGATGCAGTGCAGTGAGTCCAGAGAGTGCACTGGCACCACATCGGATGCACTGCAGTGAGTCCAGAGACTACACTGGCACCACTGGGGATGCAGTGTAGTGAGTCCAAAGAGTGCACTGGCACCACAGGGGATGCAGTGCAATGAGTCCAGAGAGTGCACTGGCACCACTGGGGATGCACTGCAGTGAGTCCAGAGAGTGCACTGGCACCACTGGGGATGCACTGCAGTGAGTCCAGAGAGTGCACTGGCAGCACTGGGGCTGCACTGCAGTGAGTCCAGAGAGTGCACTGGCACCACTGGGATGCAGTGCAGTGAGGGCAGAGAGTGCACTGGCAACACTGGTGATACACTGCAGTGACTCCAGAGAGTGCACTGGCACCACTGGGGATGCAGTGCAGTGAGTCCAGAGAGTGCACTGGCACCACTGGGGATGCAGTGCAGTGAGTCCAGAGAGTGCACTGGCACCACTGGGGATGCAGTGCAGTGAGTGCAGAGAGTGCACTGGCACCAGTGGGGATGCACTGCAGTGGGTCCAGAGAGTGCCCTGGCACCACTGGAGATGCACTGCAGTGACTCCAGACAGTGCACTGGCGCCACTGGAGATGCAGTGCAGTGACTCCAGATTGTGCACTGGCAACACTGGGGATGCAGCGCAGTGACTCCAGAGAGTGCACTGGCACCACTGGGGATGCAGTGCAGTGACTCCAGAGAGTGCACTGGCACCATTGGGGATGCACTGCAGTGAGACCAGAGACTTCACAGGCATCACTGGGGATGCACTGCAGTGAGTCCAGAGAGTGCACTGGCACCACTGGGGATGCAGTGCCGTGAGTCCAGAGAGTGCAGTGGCACCACTGGGGATGCACTGCAGTGAGTTCAGAGAGTGCACTGGCACCACTGGGGATTCACTGCAGTGAGTCCAGAGAGCGCACTGGCACCACTGGGGATGCAGTGCAGTGAGTCCGGAGAGTGCACTGGCAACACTGGGGATGCACTGCAGTGAGTCCAGAGAGTGCACTGGCACCACTGGGGATGCACTGCAGTGAGTCCAGAGAGTGCACTGGCACCACTGGGAATGCAGTGCAGTGACTATAGAGAGTGCACTGGCACCACCGGGGATTCACTGCAGTGAGTCCAGAGAGTGCACTGGCACCACTGGGGATGCAGTGCAGTGAGTCCAGAGAGTGCACTGGCACCACTGGGGATGCAGTGCCGAGAGTCCAGAGAGTGCACTGGCACCACTGGGTATGCACTGCAGTGAGTCCAGAGAGTGCACTGGCACCACTGGGGATGCAGTGCAGTGAGTCCAGACAGTGCACTGGCACCACTGGGGATGCACTGCAGTGAGTCCAGAGAGTGCACTGGCACCAACTGGGGATGCACTGCAGTAAGTGCAGAGAGTGCACTGGTACCACTGGGTATGCACTGCAGTGAGTCCTGACAGTGCACTGGCACCACCGGGGATTCACTGCAGTGAGTCCAGAGAGTGCACTGGCACCACTGGGGATGCAGTGCAGTGAGTCCAGAGAGTGCAGTGGCACCACTGGGGATACAGCGCAGTGACTCTAGAGAGTGCACAGGCACCACTGGGGATGCACTGCAGTGGGTCCAGAGAGTGCACTGGCACCACTGGATATGCACTGCAGTGGGTCCAGAGAGTGCACTGGCACCACTGGGGATGCAGCGCAGTGACTACAGAGAGGGCACTGGCACCACTGGAGATGCAGTGCAGTGAGTCCGGAGAGTGCACTGGCAACACTGGGGATGCACTGCAGTGATTCCAGAGAGTGCACTGGCACCACTGGGGATGCAGTGCTGTGAGTGCAGAGAGTGCACTAGCACAACAGGGGATGCACTGCAGTGAGTCCAGAGAGTGCCCTGGCACCACTGGGGATGCAGTGCAGTGACTATAGAGAGTGCACTGGCACCACCGGGGATTCACTGCAGTGAGTCCAGAGAGTGCACTGGCACCACTGGGGATGCTGTGCAGTGAGTCCAGAGAGTGCACTGGCACCAGTGGGGATGCAGTGCAGTGAGTCCAGAGAGTGCACTGGCACCACTGGGGATGCAGTGCAGTGAGTCCAGAGAGTGAACTGGCACCACTGGGGATGCAGTGCAGTGAGTCCAGAGAGTGCACTGGCACAACAAGGGATGCACTGCAGTGAGTCCAGAGACTACACTGGCACCACTGGGGATGCAGTGCAGTGAGTGCAGAGAGTGCACTGGCACCACTGGGGATGCACTGCAGTGAGTCCAGAGAGTGCACTGGCACCACTGGGGATGCACTGCAGTGAGTCCAGAGAGTGCACTGGCACCACTGGGGATGCAGTTCAGTGATCCAGGGAGTGCACTGGCAACACTGGGGTTGCACTGCAGTGAGTCCAGAGAGTGCACTGGCACCACCGGAGAATCACTGCAGTTAGTCCAGAGAGTGCACTGGCACCACTGGGGATGCAGTGCAGTGAGTCCAGAGAGTGCACTGGCACCTCAGGGGCTGCACTGCAGTGAGTCCAGTGAGTGCACTGGCACCACTGGGGATGCAGCGCAGTGAGTCCAGAGAGTGCACTGGCACCACTGGGGATGCAGTGCAGTGAGTCCAGAGAGTGCACTGGCACCAGTGGGGATGCAGTGCAGTGGGTCCAGAGAGTGCCCTGGCACCACTGGAGATGCACTGCAGTGAGTCCAGACAGTGCACTGGCACCACTGGGGATGCAGTGCAGTGACTCCAGATTGTGCACTGGCAACACTGGGGATGCAGCGCAGTGAGTCCAGAGAGTGCACTGTCACCACTGGGGATGCAGCGCAGTGACTACAGAGAGTGCACTGGCACTACTGGGGATGCACTGCAGTGAGTTCAGAGAGTGCACTGGCACCACTGGGGATTCACTGCAGTGAGTCTAGAGAGTGCACTGGCACCACTGGGGATGCAGTGCAGTGAGCCCGGAGAGTGCACTGGCAACACTGGTGATGCACTGCAGTGAGTCCAGAGAGTGCACTGGCACCACTGGGGATGCAGTGCTGTGAGTGCAGAGAGTGCACTAGCACAACAGGGGATGCACTGCAGTGACTCCAGAGAGTGCCCTGGCGCCACTGGGGATGCAGTGCAGTGAGTTAGGAGAGTGCACTGGCACCACTGGGGATGCACTGCAGTGAGTCCAGAGAGTGCACTGGCACCACTGGGGATGCAGTGCAGTGAGTCCAGAGAGTGCAGTGGCACCACTGGGGATGCAGTGCAGTGAGTCCAGAGAGTGCACTGCACCACTGGGGATGCAGTGCAGTGAGTCCAGAGAGTGCAGTGGCACCACTGGTGATGCAGTGCAGTGAGTCCAGAGAGTGCACTGGCACCACTGGGGATGCACTCCAGTGAGTCCAGAGAGTGCACTGGCACCACTGGGGATGCAGTGCAGTGAGTCCAGAGAGTGCACTGGCACCACTGGGGATGCTGTGCAGTGAGTCCAGAGAGTGCACTGGCACCAGTGGGGATGCACTGCAGTGACTCCAGAGAGTGCACTGGCACCACTGGGGATGCACCCCGGTGAGTCCAGAGAGTGCACTGGCACCACTGGGGATGCAGTGCAGTGAGTCCAGAGAGTGCACTGGCACCACATCGGATGCACTGCAGTGAGTCCAGAGACTACACTGGCACCACTGGGGATGCAGTGTAGTGAGTCCAAAGAGTGCACTGGCACCACAGGGGATGCAGTGCAATGAGTCCAGAGAGTGCACTGGCACCACTGGGGATGCACTGCAGTGAGTCCAGAGAGTGCACTGGCACCACTGGGGATGCACTGCAGTGAGTCCAGAGAGTGCACTGTCAGCACTGGGGCTGCACTGCAGTGAGTCCAGAGAGTGCACTGGCACCACTGGGATGCAGTGCAGTGAGGGCAGAGAGTGCACTGGCAACACTGGGGATACACTGCAGTGAGTCCAGAGAGTGCACTGGCACCACTGGGGATGCAGTGCAGTGAGTCCAGAGAGCCACTGTCACCACTGGGGATGCAGTGCAGTGAGTCCAGAGAGTGCACTGTCACCACTGGGGATGCAGCGCAGTGACTACAGAGAGTGCACTGGCACCACTGGGAATGCACTGCAGTGAGTCCAGAGAGTGTACTGGCACACTGGGGATGCACTGCAGTGAGTCCAGAGAGTGCACTACCACCACTGGTGATACAGTGCACTGAGTCCAGAGAGTGCACTGGCACCACTGGGGATGCAGTGCAGTGAGTCCAGAGAGCCACTGTCACCACTGGTGATGCAGTGCAGTGAGTCCAGAGAGTGCACTGGCACCACTGTGGATGCAGTGCAGTGAGTCCAGAGAGTGCACTGTCACCACTGGGGATGCAGTGCAGTGACTACAGAGAGTGCACTGGCACCACTGGGGATGCAGTGCAGTGAGTCCAGAGAGTGCAGTGGCACACTGGGGATGCACTGCAGTGAGTCCAGAGAGTGCGCTGCCACCACTGTTGATACAGTGCACTGAGTCCAGAGAGTGCACTGGCACCACTGGGGATGCAGCGCAGTGAGTCCAGAGAATGCACTGGCAACACTGGGGATGCAGCTCAGTGACTATAGAGAGTGCACTGGCACCACTGGGGATGCAGTGCAGTGAGACCAGAGAGTGCACTGGCACCAGTGGGGATGCACTGCAGTGGGTCCAGAGAGTGCCCTGGCACCACTGGAGATGCACTGCAGTGACTCCAGACAGTGCACTGGCGCCACTGGAGATGCAGTGCAGTGACTCCAGATTGTGCACTGGCAACACTGGGGATGCAGCGCAGTGAGTCCAGAGAGTGCACTGGCACCACTGGGGATGCAGCGCAGTGACTACAGAGAGTGCACTGGCACCACTGGGGATGCACTGCAGTGAGTTCAGAGAGTGCACTGGCACCACTGGGGATTCACTGCAGTGAGTGCAGAGAGTGCACTGGTACCACTGGGTATGCACTGCAGTGAGTCCTGACAGTGCACTGGCACCACCGGGGATTCACTGCAGTGAGTCCAGAGAGTGCACTGGCACCACTGGGGATGCAGTGCAGTGAGTCCAGAGAGTGCAGTGGCACCACTGGGGATACAGCGCAGTGACTCTAGAGAGTGCACAGGCACCACTGGGGATGCACTGCAGTGGGTCCAGAGAGTGCACTGGCACCACTGGATATGCACTGCAGTGGGTCCAGAGAGTGCACTGGCACCACTGGGGATGCAGCGCAGTGACTACAGAGAGGGCACTGGCACCACTGGAGATGCAGTGCAGTGAGTCCGGAGAGTGCACTGGCAACACTGGGGATGCACTGCAGTGATTCCAGAGAGTGCACTGGCACCACTGGGGATGCAGTGCTGTGAGTGCAGAGAGTGCACTAGCACAACAGGGGATGCACTGCAGTGAGTCCAGAGAGTGCCCTGGCACCACTGGGGATGCACTGCAGTGACTATAGAGAGTGCACTGGCACCACCGGGGATTCACTGCAGTGAGTCCAGAGAGTGCACTGGCACCACTGGGGATGCTGTGCAGTGAGTCCAGAGAGTGCACTGGCACCAGTGGGGATGCAGTGCAGTGAGTCCAGAGAGTGCACTGGCACCACTGGGGATGCAGTGCAGTGAGTCCAGAGAGTGCACTGGCACCACTGGGGATGCAGTGCAGTGAGTCCAGAGAGTGCACTGGCACAACAAGGGATGCACTGCAGTGAGTCCAGAGACTACACTGGCACCACTGGGGATGCAGTGCAGTGAGTGCAGAGAGTGCACTGGCAACACTGGGGATGCACTGCAGTGAGTCCAGAGAGTGCACTGGCACCACTGGGGATGCACTGCAGTGAGTCCAGAGAGTGCACTGGCACCACTGGGGATGCAGTTCAGTGATCCAGGGAGTGCACTGGCAACACTGGGGTTGCACTGCAGTGAGTCCAGAGAGTGCACTGGCACCACCGGAGAATCACTGCAGTTAGTCCAGAGAGTGCACTGGCACCACTGGGGATGCAGTGCAGTGAGTCCAGAGAGTGCACTGGCACCTCAGGGGCTGCACTGCAGTGAGTCCAGTGAGTGCACTGGCACCACTGGGGATGCAGCGCAGTGAGTCCAGAGAGTGCACTGGCACCACTGGGGATGCAGTGCAGTGAGTCCAGAGAGTGCACTGGCACCAGTGGGGATGCAGTGCAGTGGGTCCAGAGAGTGCCCTGGCACCACTGGAGATGCACTGCAGTGACTCCAGACAGTGCACTGGCACCACTGGGGATGCAGTGCAGTGACTCCAGATTGTGCACTGGCAACACTGGGGATGCAGCGCAGTGAGTCCAGAGAGTGCACTGGCACCACTGGGGATGCAGCGCAGTGACTACAGAGAGTGCACTGGCACTACTGGGGATGCACTGCAGTGAGTTCAGAGAGTGCACTGGCACCAATGGGGATTCACTGCAGTGAGTCTAGAGAGTGCACTGGCACCACTGGGGATGCAGTGCAGTGAGCCCGGAGAGTGCACTGGCAACACTGGTGATGCACTGCAGTGAGTCCAGAGAGTGCACTGGCACCACTGGGGATGCAGTGCTGTGAGTGCAGAGAGTGCACTAGCACAACAGGGGATGCACTGCAGTGAGTGCAGAGACTGCACTGGCACCACTGGGGATGCAGTGCAGTGAGTCCAGAGAGTGCAGTGGCACCACTGGGGATGCAGTGCAGTGAGTCCAGAGAGTGCACTGCACCACTGGGGATGCAGTGCAGTGAGTCCAGAGAGTGCAGTGGCACCACTGGTGATGCAGTGCAGTGAGTCCAGAGAGTGCACTGGCACCACTGGGGATGCACTCCAGTGAGTCCAGAGAGTGCACTGCACCACTGGGGATGCAGTGCAGTGAGTCCAGAGAGTGCAGTGGCACACTGGGGATGCACTGCAGTGAGTCCAGAGAGTGCGCTGCCACCACTGTTGATACAGTGCACTGAGTCCAGAGAGTGCACTGGCACCACTGGGGATGCAGCGCAGTGAGTCCAGAGAATGCACTGGCAACACTGGGGATGCAGCTCAGTGACTATAGAGAGTGCACTGGCACCACTGGGGATGCAGTGCAGTGAGACCAGAGAGTGCACTGGCACCAGTGGGGATGCACTGCAGTGGGTCCAGAGAGTGCCCTGGCACCACTGGAGATGCACTGCAGTGACTCCAGACAGTGCACTGGCGCCACTGGAGATACAGTGCAGTGACTCCAGATTGTGCACTGGCAACACTGGGGATGCAGCGCAGTGAGTCCAGAGAGTGCACTGGCACCACTGGGGATGCAGCGCAGTGACTACAGAGAGTGCACTGGCACCACTGGGGATGCACTGCAGTGAGTTCAGAGAGTGCACTGGCAGCACTGGGGCTGCACTGCAGTGAGTCCAGAGAGTGCATTGGCACCACTGGGGATGCAGTGCAGTGAGTCCGGAGAGTGCACTGGCAACACTGGGGATGCACTGCAGTGAGTCCAGAGAGTGCACTGGCACCACTGGGGATGCAGTGCAGTGACTATAGAGAGTGCACTGGCACCACCGGGGATTCACTCCAGTGAGTCCAGAGAGTGCACTGGCACCACTGGGGATGCAGTGCAGTGAGTCCAGAGAGTGCAGTGGCACCACTGGGGATGCAGTGCCGTGAGTCCAGAGAGTGCACTGGCACCACTGGGTATGCAGTGCAGTGAGTCCAGACAGTGCACTGGCACCACTGGGGATGCACTGCAGTGAGTCCAGAGAGTGCACTGGCACCAACTGGGGATGCACTGCAGTGAGTGCAGAGAGTGCACTGGCACCACTGGGGATGCACTGCAGTGAGTCCTGACAGTGCACTGGCACCACCGGGGATTCACTGCAGTGTGTCCAGAGAGTGCACTGGCACCACTGGGGATGCAGTGCAGTGAGTCCAGAGAGTGCAGTGGCACCACTGGGGATGCAGCGCAGTGACTCTAGAGAGTGCACAGGCACCACTGGGGATGCACTGCAGTGGGACCAGAGAGTGCACTGGCACCACTGGATATGCACTGCAGTGGGTCCAGAGAGTGCACTGGCACCACTGGGGATGCAGCGCAGTGACTAGAGAGAGGGCACTGGCACCACTGGAGATGCAGTGACGTGAGTCCAGAGAGGGCACTTGCACCACTGGGGATACAATGCAGAGGGTCCAGAGAGTGCACTGGCACCACTGGAGATGCACTCCAGTGAGTCCAGAGAGTGCACTGGCACCACTGGGGATGCAGTGCAGTGAGTCCGGAGAGTGCACTGGCAACACTGGGGATGCACTGCAGTGATTCCAGAGAGTGCACTGGCACCACTGGGGATGCAGTGCTGTGAGTGCAGAGAGTGCAATAGCACAACAGGGGATGCACTGCAGTGAGTCCAGAGAGTGCCCTGGCACCACTGGGGATGCAGTGCAGTGACTATAGAGAGTGCACTGGCACCACCGGGGATTCACTGCAGTGAGTCCAGAGAGTGCACTGGCACCACTGGGGATACAGCGCAGTGAGTCCAGAGAGTGCACTGGTACCTCAGGAGCTGCACTCCAGTGAGTCTAGAGAGTGCACTGGCACCACTGGGGATGCAGTGCAGTGAGTCCAGAGAGCCACTGTCACCACTGGTGATGCAGTGCAGTGAGTCCACAGAGTGCACTGGCACCACTGTGGATGCAGTGCAGTGAGTCCAGAGAGTGCACTGTCACCACTGGGGATGCAGTGCAGTGAGTCCAGAGACTGCACTGGCACCACTGGGGATGCAGTGCAGTGAGTCCAGAGAGTGCAGTGGCACACTGGGGATGCACTGCAGTGAGTCCAGAGTGTGCGCTGCCACCACTGTTGATACAGTGCACTGAGTCCAGAGAGTGCACTGGCACCACTGGGGATGCAGCGCAGTGAGTCCAGAGAATGCACTGGCAACACTGGGGATGCAGCGCAGTGACTATAGAGAGTGCACTGGCACCACTGGGGATGCTGTGCAGTGAGACCAGAGAGTGCACTGGCACCAGTGGGGATGCACTGCAGTGGGTCCAGAGAGTGCCCTGGCACCACTGGAGATGCACTGCAGTGACTCCAGACAGTGCACTGGCGCCACTGGAGATGCAGTGCAGTGACTCCAGATTGTGCACTGGCAACACTGGGGATGCAGCGCAGTGAGTCCAGAGAGTGCACTGGCACCACTGGGGATGCAGCGCAGTGACTACAGAGAGTGCACTAGCACCTCAGGAGCTGCACTCCAGTGAGTCTAGAGAGTGCACTGGCCCCACTGGGGATGCAGTGCAGTGAGTCCAGAGAGTGCACTGGCACCACTGGGGATGCACTGCAGTGAGTCCAGAGAGTGCACTGGCACCACAGGGGATGCAGTGCAGTGAGTCCAGAGAGTGCACTGGCACCACTGGGGATGCACTGCAGTGAGTCCAGAGAGTGCACTGGCACCACTGGGGATGCACCCCGGTGAGTCCAGAGAGTGCAGTGGAGCCACTGGGGATGCACTGCAGTGACTCCAGAGAGTGCACTGGCACCACTTCGGATGCACCCAGGTGAGTCCAAAGAGTGCAGTGGCACCACTGGTGATGCAGTGCAGTGAGTCCAGAGAGTGCGCTGGCACCAGTGGGTATGCACTGCAGTGAGTCCAGAGACTACACTGGCACCACTGGGGATGCAGTACAGTGAGTCCAAAGAGTGCACTGGCACCACAGGGGATGCAGTGCAATGAGTCCAGAGAGTGCAGTGGCACCACTGGTGATGCAGTGCAGTGAGTCCAGAGAGTGCACTGGCACCACTGGGGATGCACTGCAGTGAGTCCAGAGAGTGCACTGGCAGCACTGGGGCTGCACTGCAGTGAGTCCAGAGAGTGCACTGGCACAACTGTGGATGCACTGCAGTGAGTCCAGAGAGTGCACTGGTACCACTGGGGATACACTGCAGTGACTCCAGATTGCGCACTGGCACCACTGGGGATGCAGCGCAGTGAGTCCAGAGAGTGCACTGGCACAACAAGGGATGCACTGCAGTGAGTCCAGAGAGTGCACTGGCACCTCTGGGGATGCACTGCAGTGAGTCCAGAGAGCCACTGTCACCACTGGTGATGCAGTGCAGTGAGTCCAGAGAGTGCACTGGCACCTCTGGGGATGCACTGCAGTGAGACCAGAGAGTGCACTGGCACCATTGGGGATGCACTGCAGTGGGTCCAGAGAGTGCCCTGGCACCACTGGAGATGCACTGCAGTGACTCCAGACAGTGCACTGGCACCATTGGAGATGCAGTGCAGTGACTCCAGATTGTGCACTGGCAACACTGGGGATGCAGTGCAGTGAGTCCAGAGAGTGCACTGTCACCACTGGTGACGCAGCGCAGTGACTACAGAGAGTGCACTGGCACCACTGGGGATGCACTGCAGTGAGTTCAGAGAGTGCACTGGCACCACTGGGGATTCACTGCAGTGAGTCCAGAGAGTGCACTGGCACCACTGGGGATGCAGTGCAGTGAGTCCGGAGAGTGCACTGGCACCACTGGGGATGCACTGCAGTGAGCCCAGAGAGTGCACTGGCACCACTGGGGATGCACTGCAGTGAGTCCAGAGAGTGCACTGGCACAACTGTGGATGCACTGCAGTGATTCCAGAGAGTGCACTGGCACCACTGGGGATTCACTACAGTGAGTCCAGAGAGTGCACTGGCACCACTGGGGATGCAGCGCAGTGACTCCAGAGAGTGCACTGGCACCACAGGGGATGCAGTGCTGTGAGTCCAGAGAGTGCAGTGGCACCACTGGGGATGCAGTGCAGTGAGTCCAGAGAGGGCACTGGCACCACTGGGGATGCAGTGCAGTGAGTCCAGAGAGTGCACTGGCACCAGTGGGGATGCAGTGCAGTGAGTCCAGAGAGTGCACTGGCACCACTGGGATGCAATGCAGTGAGTCCACAGAGTGCACTGGCACCACTGGGGATACACTGCAGTGAGTCCAGATTGTGCACTGGCACCACTGGGTATGCAGCGCAGTGAGTCTAGAGAGAGCACAGGCACCACTGGGGATGCAGTGCAGTGGGTCCAGAGAGTGCACTGGCACCACTGGATATGCACTGCAGTGAGTCCAGAGAGTGCACTGGCACCACTGGGGATGCAGCGCAGTGACTACAGAGAGGGCACTGGCACCACTGGAGATGCAGTGCAGTCAGTCCAGAGAGGGCACTTGCACCACTGGGGATACAATGCAGAGGGTCCAGAGAGTGCACTGGCACCACTGGAGATGCACTGCAGTGAGTCCAGAGAGTGCACTGGCACCACTGGGGATGCAGTTCAGTGAGTCCAGAGAGTGCACTGGCACCACTGGGGATTCACTGCAGTGAGTCCAGAGAGTGCACTGGCACCACTGGGGATGCAGCGCAGTGAGTCCAGAGAATGCACTGGCAACACTGGGGATGCAGCGCAGTGACTATAGAGAGTTCACTGGCACCACTGGGGATGCAGTGCAGTGAGTCCAGAGAGGGCACTGGTACCAGTGGGGATGCAGTGCAGTGGGTCCAGAGAGTGCCCTGGCACCACTGGAGATGCACTGCAGTGACTCCAGACAGTGCACAGGCACCACTGGAGATGCAGTGCAGTGACTCCAGATTTTGCACTGGCAACACTGGGGATGCAGCGCAGTGAGTCCAGAGAGTGCACTCTCACCACTGGGGATGCAGCGCAGTGACTACAGAGAGTGCCTTGGCACCACTGGGGATGCACTGCAGTGAGTCCGAAGAGTGCACTGGCACCACTGGGGATTCACTGCAGTGAGTGCAGAGAGTGCACTGGCACCACTGGGGATGCAGTGCAGTGAGTCCGGAGAGTGCACTGGCAACACTGGGGATGCACTGCAGTGAGTCCAGAGAGTGCACTGGCACAACTGTGGATGGACTGCAGTGATTCCAGAGAGTGCACTGGCACCACTGGGGATGCAGTGCTGTGAGTGCAGAGAGTGCACTAGCAAAACAGGGGATGCACTGCAGTGACTCCAGAGAGTGCCCTGGCACCACTGGGGATGCACTGCAATGACTATAGAGAGTGCACTGGCACCACTGGGGATGCACTGCAGTGAGTCCAGAGAGGGCACTGGCACCAGTGGGGATGCACTGCAGTGAGTCCAGAGAGTGCACTGGCACCACTGGGGATGCACTGCAGTGAGTCCAGAGAGTGCACTGGCACCACTGGGGATGCAGTGCAGTGAGTCCAGAGAGTGCAGTGGCACCACTGGGGATGCAGTGCAGTGAGTCCAGAGAGTGCACTGCACCACTGGGGATGCACTGCAGTGAGTCCAGAGAGTGCACTGGCACCAGTGGGGATGCAGTGCAGTGAGTCCAGAGAGTGCACTGGCACCACTGGGGATGCACTCCAGTGAGTCCAGAGAGTGCACTGGCACCACTGGGGATGCAGTGCAGTGAGTCCAGAGAGTGCACTGGCACCACTGGGGATGCACTGCAGTGAGTCAGAGAGTGCACTGGCACCACTGGGGATGCACTGCAGTGAGTCCAGAGAGTGCACTGGCAGCACTGCGGATGCACTGCAGTGACTCCAGAGAGTGCACTGGCACCACTGGGGATGAACCCCGGTGAGTCCAGAGAGTGCAGTGGCGCCACTGGGGATGCAGTGCAGTGACTCCAGAGAGTGCACTGGCACCACTTCGGATGCACCCAGGTGAGTCCAAAGAGTGCAGTGGCACCACTGGTGATGCAGTGCAGTGAGTCCAGAGAGTGCCCTGGCACCACTGGGGATGCACTGCAGTGAGTCCAGAGACTACACTGGCACCACTGGGGATGCAGTGCAGTGAGTCCAAAGAGTGCACTGGCACCACAGGGGATGCAGTGCAATGAGTCCAGAGAGTGCACTGGCACCACTGGGGATGCACTGCAGTGAGTCCAGAGAGTGCACTGGCACCACTGGGGATGCACTGCAGTGAGTCCAGAGAGTGCACTGGCAGCACTGGGGCTGCACTGCAGTGAGTCCAGAGAGTGCACTGGCACCACTGTGGATGCACTGCAGTGAGTCCAGAGAGTGCACTGGCACCACTGGGGATACACTGCAGTGACTCCAGATTGTGCACTGGCACCACTGGGGATGCAGCGCAGTGAGTCCAGAGAGTGCACTGGCACAACAGGGGATGCACTGCAGTGAGTCCAGAGAGTGCACTGGCACCACTGGGGATGCAGTGCAGTGAGTCCAGAGAGCCACTGTCACCAGTGGGGATGCACTGCAGTGAGTCCAGAGAGTGCACTGGCACCACTGGGGATGCACTGCAGTTACTCCAGAGAGTGCACAGGCAACACTGGGGATGCACTGCAGTGAGTCCAGAGAGTGCACTGGCACAACTGTGGATACACTGCAGTGATTCCAGAGAGTGCACTGGCACCACTGGGGATGCAGTGCAGCGAGTCCAGAGAGTGCACTGGCACCACTGGGGATGCAGCGCAGTGACTCCAGAGAGTGCACTGGCACCACTGGGGATGCAGTGCTGTAAGTGCAGAGAGTGCACTAGCACAACAGGGGATGCACTGCAGTGACTCCAGAGAGTGCACTGGCACCAGTGGGGATGCAGTGCAGTGAGTGCAGAGAGTGCACTGGCACCACTGGGGATGCAGTGCAGTGAGTCCAGAGAGTGCACTGGCACCACTGGGGATGCAGTGCAGTGAGTCCAGAGAGTGCACTGGCAACACTGGGGATGCACTGCAGTGAGTCCAGAGAGTGCACTGGCACCACTGGTGATGCAGTGCAGTGAGACCAGAGAGTGCACTGGCACCACTGGGGATGCACTGCAGTGGGTCCAGAGAGTGCCCTGGCACCACTGGAGATGCACTGCAGTGACTCCAGACAGTGCACTGGCACCACTGGAGATGCAGTGCAGTGACTCCAGATTGTGCACTGGCAACACTGGGGATGCAGCGCAGTGAGTCCAGAGAGTGCACTGTCACCACTGGGGACGCAGCGCAGTGACTACAGAGAGTGCACTGGCACCACTGGGGATGCACTGCAGTGAGTCCAGAGAGTGCACTGGCACCACTGGGGATTCACAGCAGTGAGTACAGAGAGTGCACTGGCACCACTGGGGATTCAGTGCAGTGAGTCCGGAGAGTGCTCTGGCAACACTGGGGATACACTGCAGTGAGTCCAGAGAGTGCACTGGCACCACTGGGGATGCACTGCAGTGAGTCCAGAGAGTGCACTGGCACCACTGGGGATTCACTGCAGTGAGTCCATAGAGTGCACTGGCACCACTGGGGATGCAGCGCAGTGACTCCAGAGAGTGCACTGGCACCACTGGGGATGCAGTGCTGTGAGTGCAGTGAGTGCACTAGCACAAAAGGGGATGCAGTGCAGTGAGTCCAGAGAGTGCACTGGCACCACTGGGGATGCAGTGCAGTGAGTCCTGAGAGTGCCCTGGCACCACTGGGGATTCACTGCAGTGAGTCCAGAGAGTGCACTGGCACCACTGGGGATGCAGTGCAGTGAGTCCAGAGAGTGCACTGGCACCACAGGGGATGCAGTGCTGTGAGTGCAGAGAGTGCACTAGCACAAAAGGGGATGCAGTGCAGTGAGTCCAGAGAGTGCACTGGCACCACTGGGGATGCAGTGCAGTGAGTCCAGAGAGTGCCCTGGCACCACTGGGGATGCAGTGCAGTGAGTGCAGAGAGTGCACTGGCAACACTGGGGATGCAGTGCAGTGAGTCCAGAGAGTGCACTGGCACCACTGGGGATACGCTGCAGTGAGTCCAGAGAGTGCACTGGCACCACTGGGGATGCAGTTCAGTGAGTCCAGAGAGTGCACTGGCAACACTGGGGCTGCACTGCAGTGAGTCCAGAGAGTGCACTGGCACCACCGGAGATTCACTGCAGTGAGTCCAGAGAGTGCACTGGCAACACTGGGGATGCAGTGCAGTGAGTCCAGAGAGTGCACTGGCACCTCAGGGGCTGCACTGCAGTGAGTCCAGAGAGTGCACTGGCACCACTGGGGATGCAGTGCAGTGAGTCCAGAGAGTGCACTGGCACCAGTGGGGATGCAGTGCAGTGGGTCCAGAGAGTGCACTGGCACCACTGGAGATGCACTGCAGTTACTCCAGAGAGTGCACTGGCACCACTGGGGATGCAGTGCTGTGAGTGCAGAGAGTGCACTAGCACAACAGGGGATGCACTGCAGTGACTCCAGAGAGTGCCCTGGCACCACTGGGGATGCACTGCAATGACTATAGAGAGTGCACTGGCACCACTGGGGATGCACTGCAGTGAGTCCAGAGAGGGCACTGGCACCAGTGGGGATGCACTGCAGTGAGTCCAGAGAGTGCACTGGCACCACTGGGGATGCACTGCAGTGAGTCCAGAGAGTGCACTGGCACCACTGGGGATGCAGTGCAGTGAGTCCAGAGAGTGCAGTGGCACCACTGGGGATGCAGTGCAGTGAGTCCAGAGAGTGCACTGCACCACTGGGGATGCACTGCAGTGAGTCCAGAGAGTGCACTGGCACCAGTGGGGATGCAGTGCAGTGAGTCCAGAGAGTGCACTGGCACCACTGGGGATGCACTCCAGTGAGTCCAGAGAGTGCACTGGCACCACTGGGGATGCAGTGCAGTGAGTCCAGAGAGTGCACTGGCACCACTGGGGATGCAGTGCAGTGAGTCCAGAGAGTGCACTGGCACCACTGGGGATGCACTGCAGTGAGTCCAGAGAGTGCACTGGCACCACTGGGGATGCTGTGCAGTGAGTCCAGAGAGTGCACTGGCAGCACTGCGGATGCACTGCAGTGACTCCAGAGAGTGCACTGGCACCACTGGGGATGAACCCCGGTGAGTCCAGAGAGTGCAGTGGCGCCACTGGGGATGCAGTGCAGTGACTCCAGAGAGTGCACTGGCACCACTTCGGATGCACCCAGGTGAGTCCAAAGATTGCAGTGGCACCACTGGTGATGCAGTGCAGTGAGTCCAGAGAGTGCACTGGCACCACTGGGGATGCACTGGAGTGAGTCCAGAGACTACACTGGCACCACTGGGGATGCAGTGCAGTGAGTCCAAAGAGTGCACTGGCACCACAGGGGATGCAGTGCAATGAGTCCAGAGAGTGCACTGGCACCACTGGGGATGCACTGCAGTGAGTCCAGAGAGTGCACTGGCACCACTGGGGATGCACTGCAGTGAGTCCAGAGAGTGCACTGGCAGCACTGGGGCTGCACTGCAGTGAGTCCAGAGAGTGCACTGGCACCACTGTGGATGCACTGCAGTGAGTCCAGAGACTGCACTGGCACCACTGGGGATACACTGCAGTGACTCCAGATTGTGCACTGGCACCACTGGGGATGCAGCGCAGTGAGTCCAGAGAGTGCACTGGCACAACAGGGGATGCACTGCAGTGAGTCCAGAGAGTGCACTGGCACCACTGGGGATGCACTGCAGTGAGTCCAGAGAGCCACTGTCACCAGTGGGGATGCAGTGCAGTGAGTCCAGAGAGTGCACTGGCACCACTGGGGATGCACTGCAGTTACTCCAGAGAGTGCACAGGCAACACTGGGGATGCACTGCAGTGAGTCCAGAGAGTGCACTGGCACAACTGTGGATGCACTGCAGTGATTCCAGAGAGTGCACTGGCACCACTGGGGATTCACTGCAGTGAGTCCAGAGAGTGCACTGGCACCACTGGGGATGCAGCGCAGTGACTCCAGAGAGTGCACTGGCACCACTGGGGATGCAGTGCTGTAAGTGCAGAGAGTGCACTAGCACAACAGGGGATGCACTGCAGTGACTCCAGAGAGTGCACTGGCACCACTGGGGATGCAGTGCAGTGAGTCCAGAGAGTGCCCTGGCACCACTGGGGATGCAGTGCAGTGAGTGCAGAGAGTGCACTGGCAACACTGGGGATGCACTGCAGTGAGTCCAGAGAGTGCACTGGCACCACTGGGGATGCAGTGCAGTGAGTCCAGAGAGTGCACTGGCAACACTGGGGATGCACTGCAGTGAGTCCAGAGAGTGCACTGGCACCACTGGTGATGCAGTGCAGTGAGACCAGAGAGTGCACTGGCACCACTGGGGATGCACTGCAGTGGGTCCAGAGAGTGCCCTTGCACCACTGGAGATGCACTGCAGTGACTCCAGACAGTGCACTGGCACCACTGGAGATGCAGTGCAGTGACTCCAGATTGTGCACTGGCAACACTGGGGATGCAGCGCAGTGAGTCCAGAGAGTGCACTGTCACCACTGGGGACGCAGCGCAGTGACTACAGAGAGTGCACTGGCACCACTGGGGATGCACTGCAGTGAGTTCAGAGAGTGCACTGGCACCACTGGGGATTCACAGCAGTGAGTACAGAGAGTGCACTGGCACCACTGGGGATTCAGTGCAGTGAGTCCGGAGAGTGCTCTGGCAACACTGGGGATGCACTGCAGTGAGTCCAGAGAGTGCACTGGCACCACTGGGGATGCACTGCAGTGAGTCCAGAGAGTGCACTGGCACCACTGGGGATTCACTGCAGTGAGTCCAGAGAGTGCACTGGCACCAGTGGGGGTGCAGCGCAGTGACTCCAGAGAGTGCACTGGCACCACTGGGGATGCAGTGCTGTGAGTGCAGAGAGTGCACTAGCACAAAAGGGGATGCAGTGCAGTGAGTCCAGAGAGTGCACTGGCACCACTGGGGATGCAGTGCAGTGAGTCCAGAGAGTGCCCTGGCACCACTGGGGATTCACTGCAGTGAGTCCAGAGAGTGCACTGGCACCACTGGGGATGCAGTGCAGTGAGTCCAGAGAGTGCACTGGCACCACAGGGGATGCAGTGCTGTGAGTGCAGAGAGTGCACTAGCACAAAAGGGGATGCAGTGCAGTGAGTCCAGAGAGTGCACTGGCACCACTGGGGATGCAGTGCAGTGAGTCCAGAGAGTGCCCTGGCACCACTGGGGATGCAGTGCAGTGAGTGCATAGAGTGCGCAGGCAACACTGGGGATGCAGTGCAGTGAGTCCAGAGAGTGCACTGGCACCACTGGGGATACGCTGCAGTGAGTCCAGAGAGTGCACTGGCACCACTGGGGATGCAGTTCAGTGAGTCCAGAGAGTGCACTGGCAACACTGGGGCTGCACTGCAGTGAGTCCAGAGAGTGCACTGGCACCACCGGAGATTCACTGCAGTGAGTCCAGAGAGTGCACTGGCAACACTGGGGATGCAGTGCAGTGAGTCCAGAGAGTGCACTGGACCCTCAGGGGCTGCACTGCAGTGAGTCCAGAGAGTGCACTGGCACCACTGGGGATGCAGCGCAGTGAGTCCAGAGAGTGCACTGGCACCACTGGGGATGCAGTGCAGTGAGTCCAGAGAGTGCACTGGCACCAGTGGGGATGCAGTGCAGTGACTCCAGATTGTGCACTGGCAACACTGGGGATGCAGCGCAGTGAGTCCAGAGAGTGCACTGTCACCACTGGGGATGCAGCGCAGTGACTACAGAGAGTGCACCGGCACCACTGGGGATGCACTGCAGTGAGTTCAGAGAGTGCACTGGCACCACTGGGGATTCACTGCAGTGAGTCTAGAGAGTGCACTGGCACCACTGGGGATGCAGTGCAGTGAGTCCGGAGAGTACACTGGCAACACTGGGGATGCACTGCAGTGAGTCCAGAGAGTGCACTGGCACCACTGGGGATGCACTGCAGTGAGTCCAGAGAGATCACTGGCACAACTGTGGATGCACTGCAGTGATTCCAGAGAGTGCATTGGCGCCACTGGGGATTCACTGCAGTGAGTCCAGAGAGTGCACTGTCACCACTGGGGATGCAGTGCAGTGACTCCAGAGAGTGCACTGGCACCACAGGGGATGCAGTGCTGTGAGTGCAGAGAGTGCACTAGCACAAAAGGGGATGCAGTGCAGTGAGTCCAGAGAGTGCACTGGCACCACTGGGGATGCAGTGCAGTGACTCCAGATTGTGCACTGGCAACACTGGGGATGCAGCGCAGTGAGTCCAGAGAGTGCACTGTCACCACTGGTGATGCAGCGCAGTGACTACAGAGAGTGCACTGGCACCACTGGGGATGCACTGCAGTGAGTTCAGAGAGTGCACTGGCACCACTGGGGATTCACTGCAGTGAGTCTAGAGAGTGCACTGGCACCACTGGGGATGCACTGCAGTGAGTCCGGAGAGTGCACTGGCAACACTGGTGATGCACTGCAGTGAGTCCAGAGAGTGCACTGGCACCACTGGGGATGCACTGCAGTGACTCCAGAGAGTGCCCTGGCGCCACTGGGGATGCAGTGCAGTGAGTTAGGAGAGTGCACTGGCACCACTGGGGATGCACTGCAGTGAGTCCAGAGAGTGCACTGGCACCACTGGGGATGCAGTGCAGTGAGTCCAGAGAGTGCAGTGGCACCACTGGGGATGCAGTGCAGTGAGTCCAGAGAGTGCACTGCACCACTGGGGATGCACTGCAGTGAGTCCAGAGAGTGCAGTGGCACCACTGGGGATGCAGTGCAGTGAGTCCAGAGAGTGCACTGGCACCACTGGGGATGCACTCCAGTGAGTCCAGAGAGTGCACTGGCACCACTGGGGATGCAGTGCAGTGAGTCCAGAGAGTGCACTGGCACCACTTTGGATGCTGTGCAGTGAGTCCAGAGAGTGCACTGGCACCACTGGGGATGCACTGCAGTGACTCCAGAGAGTGCACTGGCACCACTGGGGATGCACCCCGGTGAGTCCAGAGAGTGCACTGGCACCACTGGGGATGCAGTGCAGTGAGTCCAGAGAGTGCACTGGCACCACTGGGGATGCACTGCAGTGAGTCCAGAGAGTGCCCTGGCACCACTGGGGATGCAGTGCAGTGAGTCCAAAGAGTGCACTGGCACCACAGGGGATGCAGTGCAATGAGTCCAGAGAGTGCACTGGCACCACTGGGGATGCACTGCAGTGAGTTCAGAGAGTGCACTGGCACCACTGGGGATGCACTGGAGTGAGTCCAGAGAGTGCACTGGCACCACTGGGGATGCAGTGCAGTGAGTCCAGAGAGTGCACTGGCACCACTGGGATGCAGTGCAGTGAGTCCACAGAGTGCACTGGCAACACTGGGGATACACTGCAGTGACTCCAGAGAGTGCACTGGCACCACTGGGGATGCAGTGCAGTGAGTCCAGAGAGTGCACTGGCACCACTGGGGATGCAGTGCAGTGAGTCCAGAGAGCCACTGTCACCACTGGGGATGCAGTGCAGTGAGTCCAGAGAGTGCACTGGCACCACTGGGGATGCACTGCAGTGAGTCCAGAGAGTGCACTGTCACCACTGGGGATGCAGCGCAGTGACTACAGAGAGTGCACTGGCACCACTGGGGATGCACTGCAGTGAGTCCAGAGAGTGTACTGGCACACTGGGGATGCACTGCAGTGATTCCAGAGAGTGCACTGCCACCACTGGTGATACAGTGCACTGAGTCCAGACAGTGCACTGGCACCACTGGGGATGCAGTGCAGTGAGTCCAGAGAGTGCACTGGCACCACTGGGGATGCAGTGCAGTGAGTCCAGAGAGTGCACTGTCACCACTGGGGATGCAGCGCAGTGACTACAGAGAGTGCACTGGCACCAGTGCGGATGCACTGCAGTGGGTCCAGAGAGTGCCCTGGCACCACTGGAGATGCACTGCAGTGACTCCAGATTGTGCACTGGCAACACTGGGGATGCAGCGCAGTGAGTCCAGAGAGTGCACTGGCACCACTGGCGATGCAGCGCAGTGACTACAGAGAGTGCACTGGCACCACTGGGAATGCACTGCAGTGAGTTCAGAGAGTGCACTGGCACCACTGGGGATTCACTGCAGTGAGTCCAGAGAGTGCACTGGCACCACTGGGGATGCAGTGCAGTGAGTCCGGAGAGTGCACTGGCAACACTGGGGATGCACTGCAGTGAGTCCAGAGAGTGCACTGGCACCACTGGGGATGCACTGCAGTGAGTCCAGAGAGTGCACTGGCACCACTGGGAATGCAGTGCAGTGACTATAGAGAGTGCACTGGCACCACTGGGGATTCACTGCAGTGAGTCCAGAGAGTGCACTGGCACCACTGGGGATGCAGTGCAGTGAGTCCAGAGAATGAACTGGCACCACTGGGGATGCAGTGCCGTGAGTCCAGAGAGTGCACTGGCACCACTGGGTATGCACTGCAGTGAGTCCAGAGAGTGCACTGGCACCACTGGGGATGCAGTGCAGTAAGTCCAGACAGTGCACTGGCACCACTGGGGATGCACTGCAGTGAGTCCAGAGAGTGCACTGGCACCAACTGGGGATGCACTGCAGTGAGTCCAGAGAGTGCACTGGCACCACTGGGTATGCACTGCAGTGAGTGCTGACAGTGCACTGGCACCACCGGGGATTCACTGCAGTGAGTCCAGAGAATGCACTGGCACCACTGGGGATGCAGTGCAGTGAGTCCAGAGAGTGCAGTGGCACCACTGGGGATGCAGCGCAGTGACTCTAGAGAGTGCACAGGCACCACTGGGGATGCACTACAGTGGGTCCAGAGAGTGCACTGGCACCACTGGATATGCACTGCAGTGGGTCCAGAGAGTGCACTGGCACCACTGGGGATGCAGCGCAGTGACTACAGAGAGGGCACTGGCACCACTGGAGATGCAGTGCAGTGAGTCCGGAGAGTGCACTGGCAACACTGGGGATGCACTGCAGTGATTCCAGAGAGTGCACTGGCACCACTGGGTATGCAGTGCTGTGAGTGCAGAGAGTGCACTAGCACAACAGGGGATGCACTGCAGTGAGTCCAGAGAGTGCCCTGGCACCACTGGGGATGCAGTGCAGTGACTATAGAGAGTGCACTGGCACCACCGGGGATTCACTGCAGTGAGTCCAGAGAGTGCACTGGCACCACTGGGGATGCTCTGCAGTGAGTCCAGAGAGTGCACTGGCACCACTGGGGATGCACCCCGGTGAGTCCAGAGAGTGCACTGGCACCACTGGGGATGCAGTGCAGTGAGTCCAGAGAGTGCACTGGCACAACAAGGGATGCACTGCAGTGAGTCCAGAGACTACACTGGCACCACTGGGGATGCAGTGCAGTGAGTCCAGAGAGTGCACTGGCACCTCAGGGGCTGCACTGCAGTTAGTCCAGTGAGTGCACTGGCACCACTGGGGATGCAGCGCAGTGAGTCCAGAGAGTGCACTGGCACAACTGGGGATGCAGTGCAGTGAGTCCAGAGAGTGCACTGGCACCAGTGGGGATGCAGTGCAGTGCGTCCAGAGAGTGCCCTGGCACCACTGGAGATGCACTGCAGTGACTCCAGACAGTGCACTGGCACCACTGGGGATGCAGTGCAGTGATTCCAGATTGTGCACTGGCAACACTGGGGATGCAGCGCAGTGAGTCCAGAGAGTGCACTGTCACCACTGGGGATGCAGCGCAGTGACTACAGAGAGTGCACTGGCACCACTGGGGATGCACTGCAGTGAGTTCAGAGAGTGCACTGGCACCACTGGGGATTCACTGCAGTGAGTCTAGAGAGTGCACTGGCACCACTGGGGATGCAGTGCAGTGAGTCCGGAGAGTGCACTGGCAACACTGGTGATGCACTGCAGTGAGTCCAGAGAGTGCACTGGCACCACTGGGGATGCAGTGCAGTGACTCCAGAGAGTGCACTAGCACAACAGGGGATGCACTGCAGTGACTCCAGAGAGTGCCCTGGCGCCACTGGGGATGCAGTGCAGTGAGTTAGGAGAGTGCACTGGCACCACTGGGGATGCACTGCAGTGAGTCCAGAGAGTGCACTGGCACCACTGGGGATGCACTGCAGTGAGTCCAGAGACTACACTGGCACCACTGGGGATGCAGTGCAGTGAGTCCAGAGAGTGCACTGCACCACTGGGGATGCACTGCAGTGAGTCCAGAGAGTGCAGTGGCACCACTGGTGATGCAGTGCAGTGAGTCCAGAGAGTGCACTGGCACCACTGGGGATGCACTCCAGTGAGTCCAGAGAGTGCACTGGCACCACTGGGGATGCACTGCAGTGAGTCCAGAGAGTGCACTGGCACCACTGGGGATGCTGTGCAGTGAGTCCAGAGAGTGCACTGGCAGCACTGGGGATGCACTGCAGTGACTCCAGAGAGTGCACTGGCACCACTGGGGATGCACCCCGGTGAGTCCAGAGAGTGCACTGGCACCACTGGGGATGCAGTGCAGTGAGTCCAGAGAGTGCACTGGCACCACATTGGATGCACTGCAGTGAGTCCAGAGACTACACTGGCACCACTGGGGATGCAGTGCAGTGAGTCCAAAGAGTGCACTGGCACCTCAGGGGATGCAGTGCAATGAGTCCAGAGAGTGCACTGGCACCACTGGGGATGCACTGCAGTGAGTCCAGAGAGTGCACTGGCACCACTGGGGATGCACTGCAGTGAGTCCAGAGAGTGCACTGGCAGCACTGGGGCTGCACTGCAGTGAGTCCAGAGAGTGCACTGGCACCACTGGGATGCAGTGCAGTGAGTCCACAGAGTGCACTGGCAACACTGGGGATACACTGCAGTGACTCCAGAGAGTGCACTGGCACCACTGGGGATGCAGTGCAGTGAGTCCAGAGAGTGCACTGGCACCACTGGGGATGCAGTGCAGTGAGTCCAGAGAGCCACTGTCACCACTGGGGATGCCGTGCAGTGAGTCCAGAGAGTGCACTGGCACCACTGGGGATGCAGTGCAGTGAGTCCAGAGAGTGCACTGTCACCACTGGGGATGCAGCGCAGTGACTACAGAGAGTGCACTGGCACCACTGGGAATGCACTGCAGTGAGTCCAGAGAGTGTACTGGCACACTGGGGATGCACTGCAGTGAGTCCAGAGAGTGCACTGCCACCACTGGTGATACAGTGCACTGAGTCCAGAGAGTGCACTGGCACCACTGGGGATGCAGTGCAGTGAGTCCAGAGAGCCACTGTCACCACTGGTGATGCAGTGCAGTGAGTCCAGAGAGTGCACTGGCACCACTGGGGATGCAGTGCAGTGAGTCCAGAGAGTGCACTGTCACCACTGGGGATGCAGTGCAGTGACTACAGAGAGTGCACTGGCACCACTGGGGATGCAGTGCAGTGAGTCCAGAGAGTGCAGTGGCACACTGGGGATGCACTGCAGTGAGTCCAGAGAGTGTGCTGCCACCACTGTTGATATAGTGCACTGAGTCCAGAGAGTGCACTGGCACCACTGGGGATGCAGCGCAGTGAGTCCAGAGAATGCACTGGCAACACTGGGGATGCAGCGCAGTGACTATAGAGAGTGCACTGGCACCAACTGGGGATGCACTGCAGTGAGTCCAGAGAGTGCACTGGCACCACTGGGTATGCACTGCAGTGAGTCCTGACAGTGCACTGGCACCACCGGGGATTCACTGCAGTGAGTCCAGAGAGTGCACTGGCACCACTGGGGATGCAGTGCAGTGAGTCCAGAGAGTGCAGTGGCACCACTGGGGATGCAGCGCAGTGACTCTAGAGAGTGCACAGGCACCACTGGGGATGCACTACAGTGGGTCCAGAGAGTGCACTGGCACCACTGGATATGCACTGCAGTGGGTCCAGAGAGTGCACTGGCACCACTGGGGATGCAGCGCAGTGACTACAGAGAGGGCACTGGCACCACTGGAGATGCAGTGCAGTGAGTCCGGAGAGTGCACTGGCAACACTGGGGATGCACTGCAGTGATTCCAGAGAGTGCACTGGCACCACTGGGTATGCAGTGCTGTGAGTGCAGAGAGTGCACTAGCACAACAGGGGATGCACTGCAGTGAGTCCAGAGAGTGCCCTGGCACCACTGGGGATGCAGTGCAGTGACTATAGAGAGTGCACTGGCACCACCGGGGATTCACTGCAGTGAGTCCAGAGAGTGCACTGGCACCACTGGGGATGCTCTGCAGTGAGTCCAGAGAGTGCACTGGCACCACTGGGGATGCACCCCGGTGAGTCCAGAGAGTGCACTGGCACCACTGGGGATGCAGTGCAGTGAGTCCAGAGACTGCACTGGCACAACAAGGGATGCAATGCAGTGAGTCCAGAGACTACACTGGCACCACTGGGGATGCAGTGCAGTGAGTCCAGAGAGTGCACTGGCACCTCAGGGGCTGCACTGCAGTGAGTCCAGTGAGTGCACTGGCACCACTGGGGATGCAGCGCAGTGAGTCCAGAGAGTGCACTGGCACAACTGGGGATGCACTGCAGTGAGTCCAGAGAGTGCACTGGCACCACTGGGGATGCAGTGCAGTGGGTCCAGAGAGTGCCCTGGCACCACTGGAGATGCACTGCAGTGACTCCAGACAGTGCACTGGCACCACTGGGGATGCAGTGCAGTGATTCCAGATTGTGCACTGGCAACACTGGGGATGCAGCGCAGTGAGTCCAGAGAGTGCACTGTCACCACTGGGGATGCAGCGCAGTGACTACAGAGAGTGCACTGGCACCACTGGGGATGCACTGCAGTGAGTTCAGAGAGTGCACTGGCACCACTGGGGATTCACTGCAGTGAGTCTAGAGAGTGCACTGGCACCACTGGGGAGGCAGTGCAGTTAGTCCGGAGAGTGCACTGGCAACACTGGTGATGCACTGCAGTGAGTCCAGAGAGTGCACTGGCACCACTGGGGATGCAGTGCAGTGACTCCAGAGAGTGCACTAGCACAACAGGGGATGCACTGCAGTGACTCCAGAGAGTGCCCTGGCGCCACTGGGGATGCAGTGCAGTGAGTTAGGAGAGTGCACTGGCACCACTGGGGATGCACTGCAGTGAGTCCAGAGAGTGCACTGGCACCACTGGGGATGCACTGCAGTGAGTCCAGAGACTACACTGGCACCACTGGGGATGCAGTGCAGTGAGTCCAGAGAGTGCACTGGCACCACTGGGGATGCACTGCAGTGAGTCCAGAGAGTGCAGTGGCACCACTGGGGATGCAGTGCAGTGAGTCCAGAGAGTGCACTGGCACCACTGGGGATGCACTCCAGTGAGTCCAGAGAGTGCACTGGCACCACTGGGGATGCACTGCAGTGAGTCCAGAGAGTGCACTGGCACCACTGGGGATGCTGTGCAGTGAGTCCAGACAGTGCACTGGCAGCACTGCGGATGCACTGCAGTGACTCCAGAGAGTGCACTGCCACCACTGGGGATGCACCCCGGTGAGTCCAGAGAGTGCACTGGCACCACTGGGGATGCAGTGCAGTGAGTCCAGAGAGTGCACTGGCACCACATTGGATGCACTGCAGTGAGTCCAGAGACTACACTGGCACCACTGGGGATGCAGTGCAGTGAGTCCAAAGAGTGCACTGGCACCTCAGGGGATGCAGTGCAGTGAGTCCAGAGAGTGCACTGGCACCACTGGGGATGCACTGCAGTGAGTCCAGAGAGTGCACTGGCACCACTGGGGATGCACTGCAGTGAGTCCAGAGAGTGCACTGGCACCACTGGGGCTGCACTGCAGTGAGTCCAGAGAGTGCACTGGCACCACTGGGATGCAGTGCAGTGAGTCCACAGAGTGCACTGGCAACACTGGGGATACACTGCAGTGACTCCAGAGAGTGCACTGGCACCACTGGGGATGCAGTGCAGTGAGTCCAGAGAGTGCACTGGCACCACTGGGGATGCAGTGCAGTGAGTCCAGAGAGCCACTGTCACCACTGGGGATGCCGTGCAGTGAGTCCAGAGAGTGCAGTGGCACCACTGGGGATGCAGTGCAGTGAGTCCAGAGAGTGCACTGTCACCACTGGGGATGCAGCGCAGTGACTACAGAGAGTGCACTGGCACCACTGGGGATGCAGTGCAGTGAGTCCAGAGAGTGCAGTGGCACACTGGGGATGCACTGCAGTGAGTCCAGAGAGTGTGCTGCCACCACTGTTGATACAGTGCACTGAGTCCAGAGAGTGCACTGGCACCACTGGGGATGCAGCGCAGTGAGTCCAGAGAATGCACTGGCAACACTGGGGATGCAGCGCAGTGACTATAGAGAGTGCACTGGCACCACTGGGGATGCAGTGCAGTGAGACCAGAGAGTGCACTGGCACCAGTGGGGATGCACTGCAGTGGGTCCAGAGAGTGCCCTGGCACCACTGGAGATGCACTGCAGTGACTCCAGACCGTGCACTGGCGCCACTGGAGATGCAGTGCAGTGACTCCAGATTGTGCACTGGCAACACTGGGGATGCAGCGCAGTGAGTCCAGAGAGTGCACTGGCACCACTGGGGATGCAGCGCAGGGACTACAGAGAGTGCACTGGCACCACTGGGGATGCACTGCAGTGAGTTCAGAGAGTGCACTGGCACCACTGGGGATTCACTGCAGTGAGTCCAGAGAGTGCACTGGCACCACCGGGAATGCAGTGCAGTGAGTCCGGAGAGTGCACTGGCAACACTGGGGATGCACTGCAGTGAGTCCAGAGAGTGCACTGGCACCACTGGGGATGCACTGCAGTGAGTCCAGAGAGTGCACTGGCACCACTGGGAATGCAGTGCAGTGACTATAGAGAGTGCACTGGCACCACCGGGGATTCACTACAGTGAGTCCAGAGAGTGCACTGGCACCACTGGGGATGCAGTGCAGTGAGTCCAGAGAGTGCAGTGGCACCACTGGGGATGCAGTGCCGTGAGTCCAGAGAGTGCACTGGCACCACTGGGTATGCACTGCAGTGAGTCCAGAGAGTGCACTGGCACCACTGGGGATGCAGTGCAGTGAGTCCAGACAGTGCACTGGCACCACTGGGGATGCACTGCAGTGAGTCCAGAGAGTGCACTGGCACCAACTGGGGATGCACTGCAGTGAGTGCAGAGAGTGCACTGGCACCACTGGGTATGCACTGAATTGAGTCCTGACAGTGCACTGGCACCACCGGGGATTCACTGCAGTGAGTCCAGAGAGTGCAGTGGCACCACTGGGGATGCAGCGCAGTGACTCTAGAGAGTGCACAGGCACCACTGCGGATGCACTGCAGTGGGTCCAGAGAGTGCACTGGCACCACTGGGGATACACTGCAGTGACTCCAGATTGCGCACTGGCACCACTGGGGATGCAGCGCAGTGACTACAGAGAGGGCACTGGCACCACCGGAGATGCAGTGACGTGAGTCCAGAGAGGGCACTTGCACCACTGGGGATACAATGCAGAGGGTCCAGAGAGTGCACTGGCACCACTGGAGATGCACTGCATTGAGTCCAGAGAGTGCACTGGCACCACTGGGGATGCAGTGCAGTGAGTCCGGAGAGTGCACTGGCAACACTGGGGATGCACTGCAGTGATTCCAGAGAGTGCACTGGCACCACTGGGGATGCAGTGCTGTGAGTGCAGAGAGTGCACTAGCACAACAGGGGATGCACTGCAATGAGTCCAGAGAGTGCACTGGCACCACTGGGGATGCAGTGCAGTGACTATAGAGAGTGCACTGGCACCACCGGGGATTCACTGCAGTGAGTCCAGAGAGTGCACTGGCACCACTGGGGATGCAGCGCAGTGAGTCCAGAGAGTGCACTGGCACCTCAGGAGCTGCACTGCAGTGAGTCTAGAGAGTGCATTGTCCCCACTGGGGATGCACTGCAGTGAGTCCAGAGAGTGCACTGGCACCACTGGGGATGCACTGCAGTGAGTCCAGAGAGTGCACTGGCACCACTGGGGATGCAGCGCAGTGACTACAGAGAGTGCACTGGCACCACTGGGGATGTACTGCAGTGAGACCAGAGAGTGCACTGGCACCAGTGGGGATGCACTGCAGTGAGTCCAGACAGTGCACTGGCACACCTGGGGATGCAGTGCAGTGAGTCCAGAGAGCCACTGTCACTACTGGGGATGCACTGCAGTGAGTCCAGAGAGTGCACTGGCACCATTGGTGATGCAGTGCAGTGAGTCCAGAGAGTGCACTGTCGCCACTGGGAATGCAGCGCAGTGACTACAGAGAGTGCACTGGCACCACTGGGGATGTACTGCAGTGAGACCAGAGAGTGCCCTGGCACCAGTGGGGATGCACTGCAGTGGGTCCAGACAGTGCACTGGCACCACTGGAGATGCAGTGCAGTGACTCCAGATTGTGCACTGGCACCACTGGAGATGCAGTGCAGTGACTCCAGATTGTGCACTGTCACCACTGGTGACGCAGCGCAGTGACTACAGAGAGTGCACTGGCACCACTGGGGATGCACTGCAGTGAGTTCAGAGAGTGCACTGGCACCACTGGGGATTCACTGCAGTGAGTCCAGAGAGTGCACTGGCACCACTGGGGATGCAGTGCAGTGAGTCCGGAGAGTGCACTGGCACCACTGGGGATGCACTGCAGTGAGACCAGAGAGTGCACTGGCACCACTGGGGATGCACTGCAGTGAGTCCAGAGAGTGCACTGGCACAACTGTGGATGCACTGCAGTGATTCCAGAGAGTGCACTGGCACCACTGGGGATTCACTGCAGTGAGTCCAGAGAGTGCACTGGCACCACTGGGGATGCAGCGCAGTGAGTCCAGAGAGTGCACTGGCACCACAGGGGATGCAGTGCTGTGAGTCCAGAGAGTGCAGTGGCACCACTGGGGATGCAGTGCAGTGAGTCCAGAGAGGCCACTGGCACCACTGGGGATGCAGTACAGTGAGTCCAGAGAGTGCACTGGCACCACTGGGGATGCAGTGCAGTGAGTCCAGAGAGTGCAGTGGCACCACTGGGGATGCAGTGCAGTGAGTCCAGAGAGTGCACTGGCACCACTGGGATGCAATGCAGTGAGTCCACAGAGTGCACTGGTACCACTGGGGATACACTGCAGTGACTCCAGATTGTGCACTGGCACCACTGGGGATGCAGCGCAGTGAGTCTAGAGAGAGCACAGGCACCACTGGGGATGCAGTGCAGTGGGTCCAGAGAGTGCACTGGCACCACTGGATATGCACTGCAGTGAGTCCAGAGAGTGCACTGGCACCACTGGGGATGCAGCGCAGTGACTACAGAGAGGGCACTGGCACCACTGGAGATGCAGTGCAGTGAGTCCAGAGAGTGCACTGCACCACTGGGGATGCAGTGCAGTGAGTCCAGAGAGTGCAGTGGCACCACTGGGGATGCAGTGCTGTGAGTCCAGAGAGTGCACTGGCACCACTGGGATGCACTCCAGTGAGTCCAGAGAGTGCACTGGCACCACTGGGGATAGAGTGCAGTGAGTCCAGAGAGTGCACTGGCACCACTGGGGATGCACTGCAGTGAGTCCAGAGAGTGCACTGGCACCACTGGGGCTGCACTGCAGTGAGTCCAGAGAGTGCACTGGCACCACTGGGGATGCACCCCGGTGAGTCCAGAGAGTGCAGTGGAGCCACTGGGGATGCACTGCAGTGACTCCAGAGAGTGCACTGGCACCACTTCGGATGCACCCAGGTGAGTCCAGAGAGTGCACTGGCACCACTGGGGATGCACTGCAGTGAGTCCAGAGAGTGCACTGGCAGCACTGGGGCTGCACTGCAGTGAGTCCAGAGAGTGCACTGGCACCACTGTGGATGCACTGCAGTGAGTCCAGAGAGTGCACTGGTACCACTGGGGATACACTGCAGTGACTCCAGATTGCGCACTGGCACCACTGGGGATGCAGCGCAGTGAGTCCAGAGCGTGCACTGGCACCACGGGGGATGCACTGCAGTGAGTCCAGACAGTGCACTGGCACACCTGGGGATGCAGTGCAGTGAGTCCAGAGAGCCACTGTCACTACTGGGGATGCACTGCAGTGAGTCCAGAGAGTGCACTGGCACCATTGGTGATGCAGTGCAGTGAGTCCAGAGAGTGCACTGTCGCCACTGGGAATGCAGCGCAGTGACTACAGAGAGTGCACTGGCACCACTGGGGATGTACTGCAGTGAGACCAGAGAGTGCACTGGCACCAGTGGGGATGCACTGCAGTGGGTCCAGAGAGTGCCCTGGCACCACTGGAGATGCACTGCAGTGACTCCAGACAGTGCACTGGCACCACTGGAGATGCAGTGCAGTGACTCCAGATTGTGCACTGGCAACACTGGGGATGCAGTGCAGTGAGTCCAGAGAGTGCACTGTCACCACTGGTGACGCAGCGCAGTGACTACAGAGAGTGCACTGGCACCACTGGGGATGCACTGCAGTGAGTTCAGAGAGTGCACTGGCACCACTGGGGATTCACTGCAGTGAGTCCAGAGAGTGCACTGGCACCACTGGGGATGCAGTGCAGTGAGTCCGGAGAGTGCACTGGCACCACTGGGGATGCACTGCAGTGAGCCCAGAGAGTGCACTGGCACCACTGGGGATGCACTGCAGTGAGTCCAGAGAGTGCACTGGCACAACTGTGGATGCACTGCAGTGATTCCAGAGAGTGCACTGGCACCACTGGGGATTCACTGCAGTGAGTCCAGAGAGTGCACTGGCACCACTGGGGATGCAGCGCAGTGAGTCCAGAGAGTGCACTGGCACCACAGGGGATGCAGTGCTGTGAGTCCAGAGAGTGCAGTGGCACCACTGGGGATGCAGTGCAGTGAGTCCAGAGAGGCCACTGGCACCACTGGGGATGCAGTACAGTGAGTCCAGAGAGTGCACTGGCACCACTGGGGATGCAGTGCAGTGAGTCCAGAGAGTGCAGTGGCACCACTGGGGATGCAGTGCAGTGAGTCCAGAGAGTGCACTGGCACCACTGGGATGCAATGCAGTGAGTCCACAGAGTGCACTGGTACCACTGGGGATACACTGCAGTGACTCCAGATTGTGCACTGGCACCACTGGGGATGCAGCGCAGTGAGTCTAGAGAGAGCACAGGCACCACTGGGGATGCAGTGCAGTGGGTCCAGAGAGTGCACTGGCACCACTGGATATGCACTGCAGTGAGTCCAGAGAGTGCACTGGCACCACTGGGGATGCAGCGCAGTGACTACAGAGAGGGCACTGGCACCACTGGAGATGCAGTGCAGTGAGTCCAGAGAGGGCACTTGCACCACTGGGGATACAATGCAGAGGGTCCAGAGAGTGCACTGGCACCACTGGAGATGCACTGCAGTGAGTCCAGAGAGTGCACTGGCACCACTGGGGATGCAGTTCAGTGAGTCCAGAGAGTGCACTGGCACCACTGGGGATTCACTGCAGTGAGTCCAGAGAGTGCACTGGCACCACTGGGGATGCAGCGCAGTGAGTCCAGAGAATGCACTGGCAACACTGGGGATGCAGCGCAGTGACTATAGAGAGTGCACTGGCACCACTGGGGATGCACTGCAGTGAGTCCAGAGAGGGCACTGGCACCAGTGGGATGCACTGCAGTGAGTCCAGAGAGTGCACTGGCACCACTGGGGATGCACTGCAGTGACTCCAGAGAGTGCACTGGCACCACTGGGGATGCAGTGCAGTGAGTCCAGAGAGTGCAGTGGCACCACTGGGGATGCAGTGCAGTGAGTCCAGAGAGTGCACTGCACCACTGGGGATGCACTGCAGTGAGTCCAGAGAGTGCACTGGCACCAGTGGGGATGCAGTGCAGTGAGTCCAGAGAGTGCACTGGCACCACTGGGAATGCACTCCAGTGAGTCCAGAGAGTGCACTGGCACCACTGGGGATGCACTGCAGTGAGTCCAGAGAGTGCACTGGCACCACTGGGGATGCACTGCAGTGAGTCCAGAGAGTGCACTGGCACCACTGGGGATGCACTGCAGTGAGTCCAGAGAGTGCACTGGCACCACTGGGGATGCTGTGCAGTGAGTCCAGAGAGTGCACTGGCAGCACTGCGGATGCACTGCAGTGACTCCAGAGAGTGCACTGGCACCACTGGGGATGAACCCCGGTGAGTCCAGAGAGTGCAGTGGCGCCACTGGGGATGCAGTGCAGTGACTGCAGAGAGTGCACTGGCACCACTTCGGATGCACCTAGGTGAGTCCAAAGAGTGCAGTGGCACCACTGGTGATGCAGTGCAGTGAGTCCAGAGAGTGCACTGGCACCACTGGGGATGCACTGCAGTGAGTCCAGAGACTACACTGGCACCACTGGGGATGCAGTGCAGTGACTCCAGACAGTGCACTGGCACCACTGGAGATGCAGTGCAGTGACTCCAGATTGTGCACTGGCAACACTGGGGATGCAGCGCAGTGAGTCCAGAGAGTGCACTGTCACCACTGGGGACGCAGCGCAGTGACTACAGAGAGTGCACTGGCACCACTGGTGATGCACTGCAGTGAGTTCAGAGAGTGCACTGGCACCACTGGGGATTCACTGCAGTGAGTCCAGAGAGTGCACTGGCACCACTGGGGATGCAGTGCAGTGAGTCCGGAGAGTGCTCTGGCAACACTGGGGATGCACTGCAGTGAGTCCAGAGAGTGCACTGGCACCACTGGGGATGCACTCCAGTGAGTCCAGAGAGTGCACTGGCACCACTGGGGATTCACAGCAGTGAGTCCAGAGAGTGCACTGGCACCACTGGGGATGCAGCGCAGTGACTCCAGAGAGTGCACTGGCACTTCTGGGGATGCAGTGCTGTGAGTGCAGAGAGTGCACTAGCACAAAAGGGGATGCAGTGCAGTGAGAAAAGAGAGTGCACTGGCACCACTGGGGATGCAGTGCAGTGAGTCCAGAGAGTGCCCTGGCGCCACTGGGGATTCACTGCAGTGAGTCCAGAGAGTGCACTGTCACCACTGGGGATGCAGCGCAGTGACTACAGAGAGTGCTTGGCACCACTGGGGATGCACTGCAGTGAGTTCAGAGAGTGCACTGGCACCACTGGGGATTCACTGCAGTGAGTCTAGAGAGTGCACTGGCACCACTGGGGATGCATTGCAGTGAGTCCGGAGAGTACACTGGCAACACTGGGGATGCACTGCAGTGAGTCCAGAGAGTGCACTGGCACCACTGGGGATGCACTGCAGTGAGTCCAGAGAGTGCACTGGCACAACTGTGGATGCACTGCAGTGATTCCAGAGAGTGCATTGGCGCCACTGGGGATTCACTGCAGTGAGTCCAGAGAGTGCACTGGCACCACTGGGGATGCAGTGCAGTGACTCCAGAGAGTGCACTGGCACCACAGGGGATGCAGTGCTGTGAGTGCAGAGAGTGCACTAGCACAAAAGGGGATGCAGTGCAGTGAGTCCAGAGAGTGCACTGGCACCACTGGGGATGCAGTGCAGTGAGTTCAGAGAGTGCACTGGCACCACTGGGGATGCAGTGCAGTGAGTGCAGAGAGTGCACTGGCAACACTGGGGATGCAGTGCAGTGAGTCCAGAGAGTGCACTGGCACCACTGGGGATACACTGCAGTGAGTCCAGAGAGTGCACTGGCACCACTGGGGATGCAGTTCAGTGAGTCCAGAGAGTGCTTTGGCAACACTGGGGATGCACTGCAGTGAATCCAGAGAGTGCACTGGCACCACCGGAGATTCACTGCAGTGAGTCCAGAGAGTGCACTGGCAACACTGGGGATGCAGTGCAGTGAGTCCAGAGAGTGCACTGGCACCTCAGGGGCTGCACTGCAGTGAGTCCAGAGAGTGCACTGGCACCACTGGGGATGCAGCGCAGTGAGTGCAGAGAGTGCACTGGCACCACTGGAGATGCAGTGCAGTGAGTCCAGAGAGTGCACTGGCACCAGTGGGGATGCAGTGCAGTGGGTCCAGAGAGTGCCCTGGCACCACTGGAGATGCACTGCAGTTACTCCAGAGAGTGCACTGGCACCACTGGAAATGCAGTGCAGTGACTCCAGATTGTGCACTGGCAACACTGGGGATGCAGCGCAGTGAGTCCAGAGAGTGCACTGTCACCAATGGGGATGCAGCGCAGTGACTACAGAGAGTGCACTGGCACCACTGGGGATGCACTGCAGTGAGTTCAGAGAGTGCACTGGCACCACTGGGGATTCACTGCAGTGAGTCTAGAGAGTGCACTGGCACCACTGGGGATGCAGTGCAGTGAGTCCGGAGAGTACACTGGCAACACTGGGGATGCACTGCAGTGAGTCCAGAGAGTGCACTGGCACCACTGGGGATGCACTGCAGTGAGTCCAGAGAGTGCACTGGCACAACTGTGGATGCACTGCAGTGATTCCAGAGAGTGCACTGGCACCACTGGGGATTCACTGCAGTGAGTCCAGAGAGTGCACTGGCACCACTGGGGATGCAGCGCAGTGACTCCAGAGAATGCACAGGCACCACAGGGGATGCAGTGCTGTGAGTGCAGAGAGTGCACTAGCACAACAGGGGATGCACTGCAGTGACTCCAGAGAGTGCCCTGGCGCCACTGGGGATGCAGTGCAGTGAGTCCAGAGAGTGCACTGGCACCACTGGGGATGCAGTGCAGTGAGTCCAGAGAGCCACTGTCACCACTGGGGATGCACTGCAGTGAGTCCAGAGAGTGCACTGGCACCACTGGGGATGCAGTGCAGTGAGTCCAGAGAGTGCACTGTCACCACTGATGATGCAGTGCAGTGACTACAGAGAGTGCTCTGGCACCACTGGGGATGCACTGCAGTGAGTTCAGAGAGTGCACTGACACCACTGGGGATTCACTGCAGTGAGTCTAGAGAGTGCACTGGCACCACTGGGGATGCAGTGCAGTGAGTCCAGAGAGTGCCCTGGCAACACTGGGGATGCACTCCAGTGAGTCCAGAGAGTGCACTCGCACCACTGGGGATGCACTGCAGTGAGTCCAGAGAGTGCACTGGCACAACTCTGGATGCACTGCAGTGATTCCAGAGAGTGCACTGGCACCACTGGGGATTCACTGCAGTGAGTCCAGAGAGTGCACTGGCACCACTGGGGATGCAGCGCAGTGACTCCAGAGAGTGCACAGGCACCACAGCGGATGCAGTGCTGTGAGTGCAGAGAGTGCACTAGCACAACAGGGGATGCACTGCAGTGACTCCAGAGAGTGCCCTGGCGCCACTGGGGATGCAGTGCAGTGAGTTAGGAGAGTGCACTGGCACCACTGGGGATGCAGTGCAGTGAGTCCAGAGAGTGCACTGGCACCACTGGGGATGCAGTGCAGTGAGTCCAGAGAGTGCAGTGGCACCACTGGGGATGTAGTGCAGTGAGTCCAGAGAGTGCACTGCACCACTGGGGATGCACTGCAGTGAGTCCAGAGAGTGCACTGGCACCACTGGGGATGCAGTGCAGTGAGTCCAGAGAGTGCACTGGCACCACTGGGGATGCACTGCAGTGAGTCCAGAGAGTGCACTGGCACAACTGTGGATGCACTGCAGTTAGTCCAGAGAGTGCACTGGCACCACTGGGGATGCACTGCAGTGAGTCCAGAGAGTGCACTGGCACCACTGGGGATGCACTGCAGTGAGTCCAGAGAGTGCACTGGCACCACTGGGGATGCTGTGCAGTGAGTCCAGAGAGTGCACTGTCACCACTGGGGCTGCACTGCAGTGAGTCCAGAGAGTACACTGGCACCACTGGGATGCAGTGCAGTGAGTCCACAGAGTGCACTGGCACGACTGGGGATGCAGTGCAGTGAGTCCAGAGAGTGCAGTGGCACCACTGGGGATGCAGTGCAGTGAGTCCAGAGAGTGCACTGGCACCACTGGGGATGCAGTGCAGTGACTACAGAGAGTGCTCTGGCACCACTGGGGATGCACTGCAGTGAGTTCAGAGAGTGCACTGACACCACTGGGGATTCACTGCAGTGAGTCTAGAGAGTGCACTGGCACCACTGGGGATGCAGTGCAGTGAGTCCAGAGAGTGCCCTGGCAACACTGGGGATGCACTCCAGTGAGTCCAGAGAGTGCACTGGCACCACTGGGGATGCACTGCAGTGAGTCCAGAGAGTGCACTGGCACAACTCTGGATGCACTGCAGTGATTCCAGAGAGTGCACTGGCACCACTGGGGATTCACTGCAGTGAGTCCAGAGAGTGCACTGGCACCACTGGGGATGCAGCGCAGTGACTCCAGAGAGTGCACAGGCACCACAGCGGATGCAGTGCTGTGAGTGCAGAGAGTGCACTAGCACAACAGGGGATGCACTGCAGTGACTCCAGAGAGTGCCCTGGCGCCACTGGGGATGCAGTGCAGTGAGTTAGGAGAGTGCACTGGCACCACTGGGGATGCAGTGCAGTGAGTCCAGAGAGTGCACTGGCACCACTGGGGATGCAGTGCAGTGAGTCCAGAGAGTGCAGTGGCACCACTGGGGATGTAGTGCAGTGAGTCCAGAGAGTGCACTGCACCACTGGGGATGCACTGCAGTGAGTCCAGAGAGTGCACTGGCACCACTGGGGATGCAGTGCAGTGAGTCCAGAGAGTGCACTGGCACCACTGGGGATGCACTGCAGTGAGTCCAGAGAGTGCACTGGCACAACTGTGGATGCACTGCAGTTAGTCCAGAGAGTGCACTGGCACCACTGGGGATGCACTGCAGTGAGTCCAGAGAGTGCACTGGCAACACTGGGGATGCACTGCAGTGAGTCCAGAGAGTGCACTGGCACCACTGGGGATGCTGTGCAGTGAGTCCAGAGAGTGCACTGTCACCACTGGGGCTGCACTGCAGTGAGTCCAGAGAGTACACTGGCACCACTGGGATGCAGTGCAGTGAGTCCACAGAGTGCACTGGCACGACTGGGGATGCAGTGCAGTGAGTCCAGAGAGTGCAGTGGCACCACTGGGGATGCAGTGCAGTGAGTCCAGAGAGTGCACTGGCACCACTGGGGATGCAGTGCAGTGAGTCCAGAGAGCCACTGTCACCACTGGGGGTGCACTGCAGTGAGTCCAGAGAGTGCACTAGCACCACTGGTGATGCAGTGCAGTGAGTCCAGAGAGCCACTGTCACCACTGGGGATTCACTGCAGTCAGTCCAGTGAGTGCACTGGCACCACTGGGGATGCAGCGCAGTGACTCCAGAGAGTGCACTGGCACCACAGGGGATGCAGTGCTGTGAGTGCAGAGAGTGCACTAGCACAACAGGGGATGCAGTGCAGTGAGTCCAGAGAGTGCACTGGCACCACTGGGGATGCAGTTCAGTGAGTCCAGGGAGTGCACTGGCACCACTGGGGATGCAGTGCAGTGAGTCCAGAGAGTGCACTGGCACCTCAGGGGCTGCACTGCAGTGAGTCCAGAGAGTGCACTGGCACCAGTGGGGATGCAGCGCAGTGAGTCCAGAGAGTGCACTGGCAGCACTGGGGATGCAGTGCAGTGACTACAGAGAGTGCACTGGCACCAGTGGGGATGCAGTGCAGTGGATCCAGAGAGTGCCCTGGCACCACTGGAGATGCACTGCAGTGACTCCAGACAGTGCACTGGCACCACTGGGGATGCAGTGCAGTGACTCCAGATTGTGCACTGGCAACACTGGGGATGCAGCGCAGTGAGTCCAGAGAGTGCACTGTCACCACTGGGGATGCAGCGCAGTGAGTCCAGAGAGTGCACTGGCACCACTGGGGATGCACTGCAGTGAGTTCAGAGAGTGCACTGGCACCACTGGGGATTCACTTCAGTGAGTCTAGAGAGTGCACTGGCACCACTGGGGATGCAGTGCAGTGAGTCCGGAGAGTGCACTGGCAACACTGGGGATGCACTGCAGTGAGTCCAGAGAGTGCACTGGCACCACTGGGGATGCACTGCAGTGAGTTCAGAGAGTGCACTGGCACCACTGGGGATTCACTGCAGTGAGTCTAGAGAGTGCACTGGCACCACTGGGGATGCAGTGCAGTGAGTCTGGAGAGTGCCCTGGCACCACTGGGGATGTAGTGCAGTGAGTCCAGAGAGTGCACTGGCACCACTGGGGATGCAGTGCAGTGAGTCCAGAGAGTGCACTGGCACAACTGTGGATGCACTGCAGTGATTCCAGAGAGTGCACTGGCACCACTGGGGATTCACTGCAGTGAGTCCAGAGAGTGCACTGGCACTTCTGGGGATGCAGCGCAGTGACTCCAGAGAGTGAACAGGCACCACAGGGAATGCAGTGCTGTGAGTGCAGAGAGTGCACTAGCACAAAAGGGGATGCACTGCAGTGACTCCAGAGAGTGCCCTGGCGCCACTGGGGATGCAGTGCAGTGAGTACAGAGAGTGCACTGGCACCACTGGGGATGCACTGCAGTGAGTCCAGAGAGTGCACTGGCACCACTGGGGATGCAGTGCAGTGAGTCCAGAGAGTGCACTGGCACCACTGGGGATGCAGTGCAGTGAGTCCAGAGAGTGCACTGGCACCACTGGGGATGCACTGCAGTGAGTCCAGAGAGTGCACTGGCACCACTAGGGATGCTGTGCAGTGAGTCCAGAGAGTGCACTGGCAGCACTGGGGATGCACTGCAGTGACTCCAGAGAGTGCACTGGCACCACTGGGGATGCACCCCGGTGAGTGCAGAGAGTGCACTGGCACCACTGGGGATGCAGTGCAGTGAGTCCAGAGAGTGCACTGGCACCACATCGGTTGCACTGCAGTGAGTCCAGAGAGTGCACTGGCACCACTGGGAATGAACTGCAGTGAGTCCAGAGAGTGCACTGGCACCACTGGGGATGCACTGCAGTGACTCCAGAGAGTGCACTGGCACCACTGGGGATGCACCCCGGTGAGTCCAGAGAGTGCACTGGCACCACTGGGGATGCAGTGTAGTGAGTCCAGAGAGTGCACTGGCACCACTGGGGATGCAACGCAGTGAGTCCAGAGAGTGCACTGGCACACCGGGGGATGCAGTGCAGTGAGTCCAGAGAGTGCACTGGCACCACTGGAGATGCTGTGCAGTGAGTCCAGAGAGTGCCCTGGCACCACTGGTGATGCAGTTCAGTGAGTCCAGAGAGTGCACTGGCACCACTGGGGATGCAGTTCAGTGAGTCCTGAGAGTGCACTGGCACCACTGGGGATGTAGTGCCGTGAGTCCACAGAGTGCACTGGCAACACTGGGGATGCACTGCAGTGAGTCCAGAGAGTGCACTGGCACCACTGGGGATGCAGTGCCGTGAGTCCAGAGAGTGCACTGGCACCACTGGGGATGCACTGCAGTGACTGCAGAGAGTGCACTGGCACCACTGGGGATGCAGTGCAGTGAGTCCAGAGACTACACTGGCACCACTGGGGATGCAGTGCAGTGAGTCCACAGAGTGCACTGGCACCACAGGGGATGCAGTGCAATGAGTCCAGAGAGTGCACTGGCACCACTGGGAATGCACTGCAGTGAGTCCAGAGAATGCACTGGCACCACTGGGGATGCACTGCAGTGAGTCCAGAGAGTGCACTGGCAGCAATGGGGCTGCACTGCAGTGAGTCCAGAGACTGCACTGTCACCACTGGGGATGCAGCGCAGTCACTACAGAGAATGCACTGGTACCACTGGGGATGCACTGCAGTGAGTCCAGAGAGTGCACTGGCACACTGGGGATACACTGCAGTGAGTCCAGAGAGTGCACTGCCACCACTGGTGATACAGTGCAGTGAGTCCAGAGAGCGCACTGGCACCACTGGGGATGCAGTGCAGTGAGTGCAGAGAGTGCACTGGCACCACTGGTGATGTAGTGCAGTGAGTCCAGAGTGTGCACTGGCACCACTGGGGATGCAGTGCAGTGAGTCCAGAGAGTGCACTGGCACCACTGGGGATGCAGTGCATTGAGTCCAGAGAGTGCACTGGCTCAACAGGGGATGCACTGCAGTGACTCCAGAGAGTCCACAGGCACCACTGGGGATGCACTGCAGTGAGTCCAGAGAGTGCACTGGCACCACTGGAGATGCACTGCAGTGAGTCCAGAGAGTGCAGTGGCACCATTGGGGATGCAGTGCTGTGAGTCCAGAGAGTGCACTGGCACCACTGCGTTTTTAGTGCAGTGAGTCCAGAGAGTGCCCTTGCACCACTGGGGATACACTGCAGTGAGTCCAGAGAGTGCACTGGCACCACTGGGGATGCAATGCAGTTAGTCCAGAGAGTGCACTGGCTCCACTGGGGATGCACTGCAGTGACTCCAGGGAGTGCACTGGCACCACTGGGGATGCAGTGCAGTGAGTCCAGAGAGTGCAATGGCACCACAGGCGATGCACTGCAGTGATTCCAGAAAGTGCACTGGCACCACTGGGGTTTTACTGCAGTGAGTCCAGCGAGTGCCCTGGCCCCACTGGGGATGCAGTGCAGTGAGACCAGAGAGTTCCCTGGCCCCACTGGGGATGCAGTGCAGTGAGTCCAGAGAGCCACTGTCACCACTGGGGATGCACTGCAGTGAGTCCAGAGAGTGCACTGGCACCACTGGGGATGCACTGCAGTGAGTCCAGAGAGTGCACTGGCACCACTGGGGATGCACTGCAGTGAGTCCAGAGAGTGCACTGGCACCACTGGGGTTTTAGTGCAGTGAGTCCAGAGAGTGCACTGGCACCACTGGTGATGCAGTGCAGTGAGTTCAGAGAGTGCATTGGCACCACTGGGGATGCAGTGCAGTGAGTCCAGAGAGTGCACTGGCACCACTGGGGATGCACTGCAGTGAGTCCAGAGAGTGCACAGGCACCACTGGGGATGCACTGCAGTGAGTCCAGAGAGTGCACTGGCACCACTGGGGACGCAGTGCAGTGAGTCCAGAGAGTGCACTGGCACCACTGGGGATGCAGTGCAGTGAGTCCAGAGATTGCACTAGAACCACTGGGGATGCAGTGTAGTGAGTCCAGAGATTACACTGGCACCACTGGGGATACAGTGCAGTGAGTCCAGAGAGTGCACTGGCACCACTGTTCATTCAGTGATGTGAGTCCAGAGAGTGCACTGGCACCATTGGGGATGCACTGCAGTGAGTCCAGAGAGTGCACTGGCACGTCAGGGGCTGCACTGCAGTGAGTCCAGAGAGTACACTGGCACCACCGGGGTTGCACTGCAGTGAGTCCTGATTGTGCACTGGCACCACTGGGGATGCACCCCGGTGAGTCCAGAGAGTGCACTGGCACCACTGGGGATGCAGTGCAGTGACTATAGAGAGTGCACTGGCAACACCGGGGATTCACTGCAGTGAGTCCAGAGAGTGCACTGGCACCACTGGGGATGCAGTGCAGTGAGTCCAGAGAGTGCACTGGCACCTCAGGAGCTGCACTGCAGTGAGTCTAGAGAGTGCACTGGCACCACTGGCGTTTTAGTACAGTGAGTCCAGAGAGTGCAGTGGCACCACTGGGGATGCAGTGCAGTGAGTATAGAGAGTGCATTGGCACCACTGGGGATGCACTGCAGTGAGTCCAGAGAGTGCACTGGCACCACTGGGGATGCACTGCAGTGAGTCCAGAGAGTGCTCTGGCACCACTGGGGATGCAGTTCAGTGAGTCCAGAGAGTGCACTGGCACCACTGGGGATGCAGTGCAGTGAGTCCAGAGAGTGCACTGGCACCACTGGGGATGCACTGAAGTGAGTCCAGAGAATGCACTGGCACCACTGGGGATGCAGTGCAGTGAGTCGAGAGACTGCACTGGCACCACTGGGGATGCACTACAGTGAGTCCAGAGAGTGCACTGGCACCACTGTTGATGCAGTGCAGTGAGTCCAGAGAGTGCAGTGGCACCACTGGGGATGCAGTGCAGTGAGTCCAGAGAGTGCACTGGCACCACTGGGGATGCAGTGCAGTGACTCCAGAGAGTGCACTGGCACCTCTGGAGCTGCACTGCAGTGAGTCCAGAGAGAGCACTGGCACCTCAGGGGCTGCACTGCAGTGAGTCCAGAGAGTGCACTGGACCACTGGGGATGCACCTCGGTGAGTCCAGAGAGTGCACTGGCATCAGTAGGGTTGCAGTGCAGTGAGTCCAGAGAGTGCACTGGCACCACTGGGGATGCACCTCGGTGAGTCCAGAGAGTGCACTGGCATCACTTGGGATGCAGTGCAGTGAGTGCAGAGAGTGCACTGGCACCACTGGGGATGCACTGCAGTGAGTCCAGAGACTGCACTGGCACCAACTGGAGCTGCACTGCAGTGAGTCCTGAGATTGCACTAGCACCACTGGGGATGCAGTGTAGTGAGTCCAGAGAGTGCACTGGCACCACTGGGGATGCCCTGCAGTGAGTCCAGAGAGTGCACTGGCACCACTGATCATTCAGTGATGTTAGTCCAGAGAGTGCACTAGCACCACTGGGGCAGCAGTGCAGTGAGTGCAGATAGTGCACTGGCACCGCTGGGGATGCAGTGCAGTGACTCCAGAGAGTGCACTGGCACCACTGGGGATGCACTGCAGTGAGTCCAGAGAGTGCACTGGCACCTTAGGGGCTGCACTGCAGTGAGTCCAGAGAGTGCACTGGCACCACTGGAGATGCACTGCACTGAGTCCAGAAAGTGCACTGGCACCACTGGGGTTTTAGTGCAGTGACTGCACTCAGTGACTGCAGTCTCTGGACTCACTGCAGTGCATCCCCAGTGGTGCCAGTGCACTCTCTGGACTCACTGCACTGCATCCCCAGTGCTCCTAGTGCACTCTCTGGAGTCACTGCTCTGCATCCCCTATGGGGCCAGTGCACTCTCTGGACTCCCTGCACTGCATCCCCAGTGGTGCCATTGAACTCTGTGGACTCACTGCACTGCATCCCCAGTGGTGCCAGTGCACTCTCTGGACTCACTGCAGTGCATCCCCAGTGGTGCCAGTGCACTCTCTGGACTCACTGCACTGCATCCCCAGTGGTGCCAGTGCACTCTCTGGACTCACTGCACTGCATCCCCAGTGGTGCCAGTGCAATCTCTGGACTCACTACAGTACAGCTCCAATGGTGCCAGTGCACTCTCTGGAGTCACTGTACTGCATCCCCAGTGGTGCCAGTGCACTCTATGGACTCACTGCACTGCATCACCAGTGGTGCCACTGCACTCTCTGGAATCACTGCACTGCATTCCCAGGGGTGCCAATGCACTCTCTGGACTCCCTACAGTACAGCTCCAGTGGTGCCAGTGCACTCTCTGGACTCACTGCACTGCATCCCCAGTGGTGCCAGTGCAATCTCTGGACTCACTACAGTACAGCTCCAATGGTGCCAGTGCACTCTCTGGAGTCACTGTACTGCATCCCCAGTGGTGCCAGTGCACACACTGGACTCCCTGCACTGCATCCCCAGTGGTGCCAGTGCACTCTCTGGACTCACTGCACTGCATTCCCAGGGGTGCCAATGCACTCTCTGGACTCCCTACAGTACAGCTCCAGTGGTGCCAGTGCACTCTCAGGACTCACTGCACTGCATCCCCAGTGGTGCCAGTGCACTCTCTGGACTCACTGCACTGCATCTTCAATGGTGCCAGTGCACTCTTTGGACTCACTGCACTGCATCCCCAGTGGTGCCAGGGCACTCTCTGCACTCACTGCACTGCATCCCCAGTGGTGCCAGTGCACTCTCTGGACTCACTGCACTGCATCCCCAGTGGTGCCAGTGCACTCTCTGGACTCACTGCACTGCATCCCCAGTGGTGCCAGTGCACTCTCTGGACTCACTGCACTGCATCCCCAGTGGTGCCAGTGCACTCTCTGGACTCACGGCACTGCATCCCCAGTGCTGCTAGTGCACTCTCTGGAGTCACTGCACTGCATCCCCAGTGGGGCCAGTGCACTCTCTGGACTCACGGCACTGCTACCCATTGGTGCCATTGAACTCTGTGGACTCACTGCACTGCATCCCCAGTGGTGCCAGGGCACTCTCTGCACTCACTGCACTGCATCCCCAGTGGTGCCAGTGCACTCTCTGGACTCACTGCAGTGTATTCCCAGTGGTGCCAGTGCACTCTTTAGCGTCACTGAAGTGCATCCCCAGTGGTGCCAGTGCACTCACTGCAGTGCATCCCCACTGGTACCAGTGCACTCTCAGGAGTCACTGCAGTGCATCCCCAGTGGTGCCAGTGCACTCTCTGGACTCACTGCACTGCATCCCCAGTGGTGCCTGTGCACTCTATGGACTCACTGCACTGCATCCCCAGTGGTGCCAGTGCACTCTCTGGACTCACTGCACTGCATCCCCAGTGGTGCCAGTGCACTCTCTGGACTCACTGCACTGCATCCCCAGTGCTGACAGTGCACTCTCTGGACTCACGGCACTGCATCCCCAGCGGTGCCTGTGCACTCTGTTTACTCACTGCACTGCATCACCAGTGGTGCCAGTGCACTCTCTGGACTCACTGCAGTGCATCCCCAGTGGTGCCAGTGCACTCTCTGGACTCATTACAGTACAGCTGCAGTGGTGCCAGTGCACTCTCTGGACTCACTGCACTGCATCCCCAGTGGTGCCAGTGCACTCTCTGGACTCACTGCACTGCATCCCCACTGGTGCCAGTGCACTCTCTGGACTCACTGCAGTGTATTCCCAGTGGTGCCAGTGCACTCTTTAGCGTCACTGCAGTGCATCCCCAGTGGTGCCAGTGCACTCACTGCAGTGCATCCCCACTGGTGCCAGTGCACTCTCTGGACTCACTGCAGTGCATCCCCAGTGGTGCCAGTGCACTCTCTGGACTCACTGCACTGCATCCCCATTGGTGCCAGTGCACTCTATGGACTCACTGCACTGCATCCCCAGTGGTGCCAGTGCACTCTCTGGACTCACTGAACTGCATCCTCAGTGGTGCCAGTGCACACACTGGACTCCCTGCACTGCATTCCCAGTGGTGCCAGTGCCCTCTCTGGACTCACTGCACTGCATTCCCAGTGGTGCCAGTGCACTCTCTGGACTCACTACAGCACAGCTCCAGTGGTGCCAGTGCACTCTCTGGACTCACTGCACTGCATGTTCAATGGTGCCAGTGCACTCTTTGGACTCACTGCACTGCATCCCCAGTGGTGCCAGGGCACTCTCTGCACTCACTGCACTGCATCCCCAGTGGTGCCACTGCACTCTCTGGACTCACTGCACTGCATCCCCAGTGGTGCCAGTGCACTCTCTGGACTCACTGCAGTGCATCCCCAGTGGTGCCAGTGCACTCTCTAGAGTCACTGCAGTGCATCCCCAGTGGTGCCAGTGCACTCTCTGGACTCACTGCAGTGCATCCCCAGTGGTGCCAGTGCACTCTCTGGACTCACTGCACTGCATCCCCAGTGGTGCCAGTGCACTCTCTGGACTCACTGCACTGCATCCCCAATGGTGCCACTGGACTCTCTGGACTCACTGCACTGCATTCCCATTGCTGCCAGTGCACTCTCTGGACTCACTGCACTGCATCCCCAGTGGTGCCAGTGCACTCTTTGGACTCCCTGCACTGCATCCCCAGTGGAGCCAGTGCACTCTCTGGACTCACTGCACTGCATCCCCAATGGTGCCAGGGCACTCTCTGCACTCACTACACTGCATCCCCAGTGGTGCCAGGGCACTCTCTGCTCTCACTGCACTGCATCCCCAGTGGTGCCAGTGCACTCTCTGGACTCACTGCACTGCTTCCCCAGTGGTGCCAGTGCACTCTCTGGAATCACTGCAGTGCATCCGCAGTGGTGACAGTGCACTCTCTGGACTCACTGCACTGCATCACCAGTGGGGCCAGTGCACTCTGTTTACTCACGGCACTGTATCCCCAGTGGTGCCAGTGCGCTCTGTGGACTCACTGCACTGCATTCCCAGTTGTGCCAGGGCACTCTCTGGAGTCACTGCAGTGCATTCCCACTGGTCCCAGGGCACTCTCTGGACTCACTGCCCTGCATCCCGAGTCGTGCCAGTGCACTCTCTGGACTCACTGCTCTGCATCCCCAAGGTGCCAGTGCACGCTCTGGAATCACTTCACTGCATCCCGAGTGTTGCCAGTGCACTCTCTGGACTCACTGCTCTGCATCCCCAGTGGTGCCAGTGCACTCTCTGGACTCACTGCACTGCATCCCCAGTGGTGCCAGTGCACTCTCTGGACTCACTGCACTGCATCCCCAATGGTGCCAGGGCACTCTCTGCACTCACCGCACTGCATCCCCAGTGGTGCCAGGGCACTCTCTGGACTCACTGCACTGCATCCCCAGTGGTGCCAGTGCACTCTCTGGACTCACTGCACTGCATCCCCAGTGGTGCCAGTGCACTCTCTGGATTCACTTCACTGCATCCGCAGTGGTGCAGTGCACTCTCTGGATTCACTGCACTACATCCCCAGTGGTGCCAGTGCACTCTCTGGACTCTCGGCACTGCATCACCAGTGGTGCCAGTGCACTCTGTTTACTCACTGCACTGCATCACCAGTGGTGCCAGTGCGCTCTCTGGACTCAGTGCACTGCATTCCCAGTTGTGCCAAAGCACTCTCTGGAGTCACTGCAGTGCATTCCCAGTGGTGCCAGTGCACTCTCTGGACTCACTGCACTGCATTACCAGTGGTGCCAGTGCACTCTCTGGACTCACTGCAGTGCATCCCCAGTGTTGCCAGGGCACTCTCTGGACTTACAGCACTGCATTCCCAGTGGTGCCAGTGCAGTCTCTGGACTCACGGCACTGCATCCCCAGTGCAGCTAGTGCACTCTCTGGAGTCACTGCACTGCATCCCCAGTGGGGCCAGTGCACTCTCTGGACTCACGGCACTGCTACCCAGTGGTGCCATTAAACTCTGTGGAGTCACTGCACTGCATCCCCAGTGGTGCCAGGGCACTCTATTGACTCACTGCACTGCATCCCCAGTAGTGCCAGTGCACTCTCTGGACTCACTGCACTGCATCCCCAGGGGTGCCAGTGCACTCTGTGGACTCACTGCAATGCATCCCCAGTGCTGCCAGTGCACTCTCTGGATTCACTGCACTGCATCCCCACTGGTGCCAGTGCACTCTTTGGACTCACTGCACTGCATCCCCAGTGGTACCAGTGCACTCTCAGGAGTCACTGCACTGCATCCCCAGTGGTGCCAGTGCACTCTCTGGACTCACTGCACTGCTTCCCCAGTGGTGCCAGTGCACTCTCTGGACTCACTGCACTGCATCGCCACTGGTGCCAGTGCGCTCTCTGGACTCACTGCAATGCATCCGCAGTGGTGCTAGTGCCCTCTCTGGACTCACTGCACTCCATCCCCAGTGCTGACATTGCACTCTCTGGACTCACTGAAGTGCATCCCCAGTGGTGCCAGTGCACTCTCTGGACTCACTGCAGTGCATCCCCAGTGGTGCCAGTGCACTCTCTGGACTCACTACACTGCATCCCCAGTGGTGCCAGGGCACTCTCTGGACTCACTGCAGTGCAACCCCAGTGGTGCCAGTGCACTCTCTGGACTCACTGCACTGCATCCCCACTGGTCCCAGGGCACTCTCTGGACTCACTGCACTGCATCCCCAAGGTGCCAGTGCACGCTCTGGAATCACTTCACTGCATCCCCAGTGGTGCCAGTGCACTCTCTGCACTCACTGCACTGCATCCCCAGTGGTGCCAGTGCACTCTCTGGACTCACTGCACTGCATCCCCAGTGGTGCCAGTGCACTCTCTGGACTCACTGCAGTGCATCCCCTGTGGAGCCAGAGCACTCTCTGGACTCACTGCACTGCATCACCAGTGGTGCCAGTGCACTATCTGCACTCACTGCACTGCATCCCCAGTGGAGCCAGTACACTCTCTGCACTCACTGCACTGCATCCCCAGTGGTGCCACTGCACTCTCTGGACTCACTGCACTGCATCCCCAGTGGTGCCAGTGCACTCTCTGGACTCACTGCAGTGCATCCCCAGTGGTGCCAGTGCACTCTCTAGAGTCACTGCAGTGCATCCCCAGTGGTGCCAGTGCACTCTCTGGACTCACTGCACTGCATCCCCAGTGGTGCCAGTGCACTCTCTGGACTCACTGCACTGCATCCCCAGTGGTGCCAGTGCACTCTCTGGACTCACTGCACTGCATCCCCAATGGTGCCACTGCACTCTCTGGACTCACTGCACTGCATCCCCAATGGTGCCAGGGCACTCTCTGCACTCACTACACTGCATCCCCAGTGGTGCCAGGGCACTCTCTGCTCTCACTGCACTGCATCCCCAGTGGTGCCAGTGCACTCTCTGGACTCACTGCACTGCTTCCCCAGTGGTGCCAGTGCACTCTCTGGAATCACTGCAGTGCATCCGCAGTGGTGACAGTGCACTCTCTGGATTCACTGCACTACATCCCCAGTGGTGCCAGTGCACTCTCTGGACTCACTGCACTGCATCACCAGTGGGGCCAGTGCACTCTGTTTACTCACGGCACTGCATCCCCAGTGGTGCCAGTGCACTCTCTGGACTCACTGCACTGCATCCCGAGTCGTGCCAGTGCACTCTCTGGACTCACTGCTCTGCATCCCCAAGGTGCCAGTGCACGCTCTGGAATCACTTCACTGCATCCCGAGTGTTGCCAGTGCACTCTATGGACTCACTGCTCTGCATCCCCAGTGGTGCCAGTGCACTCTCTGGACTCACTGCACTGCATCCCCAGTGGTGCCAGTGCACTCTCTGGACTCACTGCACTGCATCCCCAATGGTGCCAGGGCACTCTCTGCACTCACCGCACTGCATAACCAGTGGTGCCAGTGCACTCTCTGGACTCACTACACTGCATCCCCAGTGGTGCCAGTGCACTCTCTGGACTCACTGCACTGCTTCCCGAGTGGTGCCAGTGCACTCTCTGAAATCACTGCAGTGCATCCGCAGTGGTGCAGTGCACTCTCTGGATTCACTGCACTACATCCCCAGTGGTGCCAGTGCACTCTCTGGACTCTCGGCACTGCATCACCAGTGGTGCCAGTGCACTCTCTGGACTCACTGCACTGCATTACCAGTGGTGCCAGTGCACTCTCTGGACTCACTGCAGTGCATCCCCAGTGTTGCCAGGGCACTCTCTGGACTTACAGCACTGCATTCCCAGTGGTGCCAGTGCACTCTCTGGACTCACGGCACTGCATCCCCAGTGCAGCTAGTGCACTCTCTGGAGTCACTGCACTGCATCCCCAGTGGGGCCAGTGCACTCTCTGGACTCACGGCACTGCTACCCATTGGTGCCATTAAATTCTGTGGACTCACTGCACTGCATCCCCAGTGGTGCCAGGGCACTCTACTGACTCACTGCACTGCATCCCCAGTAGTGCCAGTGCACTCTCTGGACTCACTGCACTGCATCCCCAGGGGTGCCAGTGCACTCTCTGGACTCACTGCACTGCATCCCCAGTGGTGCCAGTGCACTCTCTGGACTCACTGCACTGCATCCCCACTGGTGCCAGTGCGCTCTCTGGACTCACTGCAATGCATCCGCAGTGGTGCCAGTGCACTCTCTGGACTCACTGCACTCCATCCCCAGTGCTGACATTGCACTCTCTGGACTCACTGAAGTGCATCCCCAGTGGTGCCAGTGCACTCTCTGGACTCACTGCACTGAATCCCCAGTTGTGCCAGGGCACTCTCTGGACTCACTGCACTGCATCCCCAGTGGTGCCAGTGTACTCTCTGGACTCACTGCAGTGCATCCCCAGTGGTGCCAGTGCACTCTCTGGACTCACTACACTGCATCCCCAGTGGTGCCAGGGCACTCTCCGGACTCACTGCAGTGCATCCCCAGTGGTGCCAGTGCACTCTCTGGACTCACTGCACTGCATCCCCACTGGTCCCAGGGCACTCTCTGGACTCACTGCACTGCATCCCCAAGGTGCCAGTGCACGCTCTGGAATCACTTCACTGCATCCCCAGTGGTGCCAGTGCACTCTCTGGACTCACTGCACTGCATCCCCAGTGGTGCCAGTGCACTCTCTGGACTCACTGCACTGCATCCCCAGTGGTGCCAGTGCACTCTCTGGACTCACTGCAGTGCATCCCCTGTGGGGCCAGAGCACTCTCTGGACTCACTGCACTGCATCCCCAGTGGTGCCAGTGCACTATCTGGACTCACTGCACTGCATCCCCAGTGGAGCCAGTACACTCTCTGGACTCACTGCACTGCATCCCCAGTGGTGCCAGTGCACTCTCTGGACTCACTGCACTGCATCCCCAGTGGTGCCAGTGCACTCTCAGGAGTCACTGCACTGCATCCCCAGTGGAGCCAGTGCACTCTCTGGACTCACTGCACTGCATCCCCAGTGGTGCCAGTGCAGTCTCTGGACTCACTGCACTGCATCCCCAGTGGTGCCAGTGCACTCTCTGCACTCACTGCACTGCATCCCCAGTGGTGCCAGTGCACTCTCTGGACTCACTGCACTGCATCCCCAGTGGTGCCAGTGCACTCTCTGGACTCACTGCACTCTATCCCCAGTGGTGCCAGTGCACTCTCTGGAGTCAATGCAGTGTATCCCCAGTGGTGCCAGTGCACTCTCTGGACTCACTGCACTGCATCCCCAGTGGTGCCAGTGCACTATCTGGACTCATTGCAGTGCATCCCCAGTGGTGCCAGTGCACTCTATGGACTCACTGCAATGCATCCCCAGTGGTGCCAGTGCACTCTCTGGCCTCACTGCAGTGCATCCCCAGTGGTGCCAGTGCACTCTCTGGCCTCACTGCAGTGCATCCCCAGTGGTGCCAGTGCACTCTCTGGACTCACTGCACTGCATCCCCAGTGGTGCCAGTGCACTCTCTGGACTCACTGCACTGCATCCCCAGTTGTGCCAGTGCACTCTCTGGACTCACTGCACTGCATCCCCAGTGGTGCCAGTGCACTCTCTGGACTCACTGCACTGCATCCCGAGTGGTGCCAGTGCACTCTCTGGACTCACTGCACTGCATCCCCAAGGTGCGAGTGCACTATCTGGACTCACTGCACTGCATCCCCAGTTGTGCCAGTGCACTCTCTGGACTCACTGCACTGCATCCCCAGTGGTGCCAGTGCACTCTCTGAGTCACTGCAGTGCATCTCCAGTTGTGCCAGGGCACTCTCTGGACTCATTGCACTGCATCCCCAGTGGTGCCAGTGCACTCTCTGGACTCACTACACTGCATCCCCACTGGTGCCAGTGCCCTCTCTGAACTCACTGCAGTGTATTCCCAGTGGTGCCAGTGCACTCTTTAGCGTCACTGCAGTGCATCCCCAGTGGTGCCAGTGCACTCACTGCAGTGCATCCCCACTGGTGCCAGTGCACTCTCTGGACTCACTGCAGTGCATCCCCACTGGTGCCAGTGCACTCTCTGGACTCACTGCACTGCATCCCCAGTGGTGCCAGTTCACTCTATGGACTCACTGCACTGCATCCCCAGTGGTGCCAGTGCACTCTCTGGACTCACTGCACTGCATCCTCAGTGGTGCCAGTGCACACACTGGACTCCCTGCACTGCATCCCCAGTGGTGCCAGTGCACTCGTTGGACTCACTGCACTGCATCCCCAGTGGTGCCAGTGCACTCTCTGGACTACCTGCACTGCATCCCCAGTGGTGCCAGTGCACTCTCTGGACTCACTGCACAGCATCCCCACTGATGCCAGTGCACTCTCTGGACTCACTGCAGTGTATTCCCAGTGGTGCCAGTGCACTCTTTAGCGTCACTGCAGTGCATCCCCAGTGGTGCCAGTGCACTCACTGCAGTGCATCCCCACTGGTGCCAGTGCACTCTCTGGACTCACTGCACTGCATCCCCAGTGGTGCCAGTGCACTCTCTGGACTCACTGCACTGCATCCCCAGTGGTGCCAGTGCACTCTATGGACTCACTGCAGTGCATCCCCAGTGGTGCCAGTGCACTCTCTGGACTCACTGCACTGCATCCTCAGTGGTGCCAGTGCACACACTAGACTCCCTGCACTGCATCCCCAGTGGTGCCAGTGCAGTCTCTGGACTCCCTGCACTGCATCCCCAGTGGTGCCAGTGCACTCTCTGGAGTCACTACCGTGCATCCCCAGTGCTGCCAGTGCACTCTCTGGACTCACTGCACTGCATCTTCAATGGTGCCAGTGCACTCTTTGGACTCACTGCACTGCATCCCCAGTGGTGCCAGTGCACTCTCTGGACTCACTGCAGTGCATCCCCAGTGGTGCCAGTGCACTCTCTAGAGTCACTGCAGTGCATCCCCAGCGGTGCCAGTGCACTCTTTGGACTCACTGCAGTGCATCCCCACTGGTGCCAGTGCACTCTCTGGACTCACTGCACTGCATCCCCAGTGGTGCCAGTGCACTCTCTGGACTCACTGCACTGCATTCCCAATGGTGCCACTGCACTCTCTGGACTCACTGCACTACATTCCCATTGCTGCCAGTGCACTCTCTGGACTCACTGCAGTGCATCCCCAGTGGTGCCAGGGCACTCTCTGGACTCACTGCAGTGCATCCCCAGTGGTGCCTGTGCACTCTCTGGAGACACTGCAGTGCATCTCCACTGGTGCCAGTGCACTCTCTGGACTCACTGCACTGCATCCCCAGTGCTGCCAGTGAAATCTCTGAACTCACTGCACTGCATCCCCAGTGGTGCCAGTGTACTCTCTGGAGTCACTGCACTGCATCCCCAGTGATGCCAGTGAAATCTCTGCACTCACTGAACTGCATCCCCAGTGGTGCCAGTGCACTCTCTGGACTCACTGCACTGCATCCCCAGTGGTGCCAGTGCACTCTCTGGACTCACTGCACTGCATCCCCACTGGTGCCAGTGCACTCTCTGGACTCACTGCAGTGTATTCCCAGTGGTGCCAGTGCACTCTCTGGACTCACTGCAGTGTATTCCCAGTGGTGCCAGTGCACTCTTTAGCGTCACTGCAGTGCATCCCCAGTGGTGCCAGTGCACTCACTGCAGTGCATCCCCAGTGGTGCCAGTGCACACACTGGACTCCCTGCACTGCATCCCCAGTGGTGCCAGTGCACTCTATGGACTCACTGCTCTGCATCCCCAGTGGTGCCAGTGCACTCTCTGGACTCACTGCACTGCATCCCCAGTGGTGCCAGTGCACTCTCTGGACTCACTGCACTGCATCCCCAATGGTGCCAGGGCACTCTCTGCACTCACCGCACTGCATAACCAGTGGTGCCAGTGCACTCTCTGGACTCACTACACTGCATCCCCAGTGGTGCCAGTGCACTCTCTGGACTCACTGCACTGCTTCCCGAGTGGTGCCAGTGCACTCTCTGAAATCACTGCAGTGCATCCGCAGTGGTGCAGTGCACTCTCTGGATTCACTGCACTACATCCCCAGTGGTGCCAGTGCACTCTCTGGACTCTCGGCACTGCATCACCAGTGGTGCCAGTGCACTCTCTGGACTCACTGCACTGCATTACCAGTGGTGCCAGTGCACTCTCTGGACTCACTGCAGTGCATCCCCAGTGTTGCCAGGGCACTCTCTGGACTTACAGCACTGCATTCCCAGTGGTGCCAGTGCACTCTCTGGACTCACGGCACTGCATCCCCAGTGCAGCTAGTGCACTCTCTGGAGTCACTGCACTGCATCCCCAGTGGGGCCAGTGCACTCTCTGGACTCACGGCACTGCTACCCAGTGGTGCCATTAAATTCTGTGGACTCACTGCACTGCATCCCCAGTGGTGCCAGGGCACTCTACTGACTCACTGCACTGCATCCCCAGTAGTGCCAGTGCACTCTCTGGACTCACTGCACTGCATCCCCAGGGGTGCCAGTGCACTCTCTGGACTCACTGCACTGCATCCCCAGTGGTGCCAGTGCACTCTCTGGACTCACTGCACTGCATCCCCACTGGTGCCAGTGCGCTCTCTGGACTCACTGCAATGCATCCGCAGTGGTGCCAGTGCACTCTCTGGACTCACTGCACTCCATCCCCAGTGCTGACATTGCACTCTCTGGACTCACTGAAGTGCATCCCCAGTGGTGCCAGTGCACTCTCTGGACTCACTGCACTGAATCCCCAGTTGTGCCAGGGCACTCTCTGGACTCACTGCACTGCATCCCCAGTGGTGCCAGTGTACTCTCTGGACTCACTGCAGTGCATCCCCAGTGGTGCCAGTGCACTCTCTGGACTCACTACACTGCATCCCCAGTGGTGCCAGGGCACTCTCCGGACTCACTGCAGTGCATCCCCAGTGGTGCCAGTGCACTCTCTGGACTCACTGCACTGCATCCCCACTGGTCCCAGGGCACTCTCTGGACTCACTGCACTGCATCCCCAAGGTGCCAGTGCACGCTCTGGAATCACTTCACTGCATCCCCAGTGGTGCCAGTGCACTCTCTGGACTCACTGCACTGCATCCCCAGTGGTGCCAGTGCACTCTCTGGACTCACTGCACTGCATCCCCAGTGGTGCCAGTGCACTCTCTGGACTCACTGCAGTGCATCCCCTGTGGGGCCAGAGCACTCTCTGGACTCACTGCACTGCATCCCCAGTGGTGCCAGTGCACTATCTGGACTCACTGCACTGCATCCCCAGTGGAGCCAGTACACTCTCTGGACTCACTGCACTGCATCCCCAGTGGTGCCAGTGCACTCTCTGGACTCACTGCACTGCATCCCCAGTGGTGCCAGTGCACTCTCAGGAGTCACTGCACTGCATCCCCAGTGGAGCCAGTGCACTCTCTGGACTCACTGCACTGCATCCCCAGTGGTGCCAGTGCAGTCTCTGGACTCACTGCACTGCATCCCCAGTGGTGCCAGTGCACTCTCTGCACTCACTGCACTGCATCCCCAGTGGTGCCAGTGCACTCTCTGGACTCACTGCACTGCATCCCCAGTGGTGCCAGTGCACTCTCTGGACTCACTGCACTCTATCCCCAGTGGTGCCAGTGCACTCTCTGGAGTCAATGCAGTGTATCCCCAGTGGTGCCAGTGCACTCTCTGGACTCACTGCACTGCATCCCCAGTGGTGCCAGTGCACTATCTGGACTCATTGCAGTGCATCCCCAGTGGTGCCAGTGCACTCTATGGACTCACTGCAATGCATCCCCAGTGGTGCCAGTGCACTCTCTGGCCTCACTGCAGTGCATCCCCAGTGGTGCCAGTGCACTCTCTGGCCTCACTGCAGTGCATCCCCAGTGGTGCCAGTGCACTCTCTGGACTCACTGCACTGCATCCCCAGTGGTGCCAGTGCACTCTCTGGACTCACTGCACTGCATCCCCAGTGGTGCCAGTGCACTCTCTGGACTCACTGCACTGCATCCCGAGTGGTGCCAGTGCACTCTCTGGACTCACTGCACTGCATCCCCAAGGTGCGAGTGCACTATCTGGACTCACTGCACTGCATCCCCAGTTGTGCCAGTGCACTCTCTGGACTCACTGCACTGCATCCCCAGTGGTGCCAGTGCACTCTCTGAGTCACTGCAGTGCATCTCCAGTTGTGCCAGGGCACTCTCTGGACTCATTGCACTGCATCCCCAGTGGTGCCAGTGCACTCTCTGGACTCACTACACTGCATCCCCACTGGTGCCAGTGCCCTCTCTGAACTCACTGCAGTGTATTCCCAGTGGTGCCAGTGCACTCTTTAGCGTCACTGCAGTGCATCCCCAGTGGTGCCAGTGCACTCACTGCAGTGCATCCCCACTGGTGCCAGTGCACTCTCTGGACTCACTGCAGTGCATCCCCACTGGTGCCAGTGCACTCTCTGGACTCACTGCACTGCATCCCCAGTGGTGCCAGTGCACTCTATGGACTCACTGCACTGCATCCCCAGTGGTGCCAGTGCACTCTCTGGACTCACTGCACTGCATCCTCAGTGGTGCCAGTGCACACACTGGACTCCCTGCACTGCATCCCCAGTGGTGCCAGTGCACTCTTTGGACTCACTGCACTGCATCCCCAGTGGTGCCAGTGCACTCTCTGGACTACCTGCACTGCATCCCCAGTGGTGCCAGTGCACTCTCTGGACTCACTGCACAGCATCCCCACTGATGCCAGTGCACTCTCTGGACTCACTGCAGTGTATTCCCAGTGGTGCCAGTGCACTCTTTAGCGTCACTGCAGTGCATCCCCAGTGGTGCCAGTGCACTCACTGCAGAGCATCCCCACTGGTGCCAGTGCACTCTCTGGACTCACTGCACTGCATCCCCAGTGGTGCCAGTGCACTCTCTGGACTCACTGCACTGCATCCCCAGTGGTGCCAGTGCACTCTATGGACTCACTGCAGTGCATCCCCAGTGGTGCCAGTGCACTCTCTGGACTCACTGCACTGCATCCTCAGTGGTGCCAGTGCACACACTAGACTCCCTGCACTGCATCCCCAGTGGTGCCAGTGCAGTCTCTGGACTCCCTGCACTGCATCCCCAGTGGTGCCAGTGCACTCTCTGGAGTCACTACCGTGCATCCCCAGTGCTGCCAGTGCACTCTCTGGACTCACTGCACTGCATCTTCAATGGTGCCAGTGCACTCTTTGGACTCACTGCACTGCATCCCCAGTGGTGCCAGTGCACTCTCTGGACTCACTGCAGTGCATCCCCAGTGGTGCCAGTGCACTCTCTAGAGTCACTGCAGTGCATCCCCAGCGGTGCCAGTGCACTCTTTGGACTCACTGCAGTGCATCCCCACTGGTGCCAGTGCACTCTCTGGACTCACTGCACTGCATCCCCAGTGGTGCCAGTGCACTCTCTGGACTCACTGCACTGCATTCCCAATGGTGCCACTGCACTCTCTGGACTCACTGCACTACATTCCCATTGCTGCCAGTGCACTCTCTGGACTCACTGCAGTGCATCCCCAGTGGTGCCAGGGCACTCTCTGGACTCACTGCAGTGCATCCCCAGTGGTGCCTGTGCACTCTCTGGAGACACTGCAGTGCATCTCCACTGGTACCAGTGCACTCTCTGGAGTCACTGCACTGCATCCCCAGTGATGCCAGTGAAATCTCTGCACTCACTGAACTGCATCCCCAGTGGTGCCAGTGCACTCTCTGGACTCACTGCACTGCATCCCCAGTGGTGCCAGTGCACTCTCTGGACTCACTGCACTGCATCCCCACTGGTGCCAGTGCACTCTCTGGACTCACTGCAGTGTATTCCCAGTGGTGCCAGTGCACTCTCTGGACTCACTGCAGTGTATTCCCAGTGGTGCCAGTGCACTCTTTAGCGTCACTGCAGTGCATCCCCAGTGGTGCCAGTGCACTCACTGCAGTGCATCCCCAGTGGTGCCAGTGCACACACTGGACTCCCTGCACTGCATCCCCAGTGGTGCCAGTGCACTCTTTGGACACACTGCACTGCATTCCCAGTGGTGCCAGTGCACTCTCTGGACTCACTACAGTACAGCTCCAGTGGTGCCAGTGCACTCTCTGGACTCACTGCACTGCATCCCCAGTGGTGCCAGTGCACTCTCTGGACTCACTGCACTGCATCTTCAATGGTGCCAGTGCACTCTTTGGACTCACTGCACTGCATTCCCAGTGGTGCCAGTGCACTCTCTGGAGTCACTGCGCTGCATCCCCAGTGGTGCCAGTGCACTCTCTGGACTCACTGCACTGCATCCCCACTGGTGCCAGTGCACTCTCTGGACTCACTGCAGTGTATTCCCAGTGGTGCCAGTGCACTCTTTAGCGTCACTGCAGTGCATTCGCAGTGGTGCCAGTGCACTCACTGCAGAGCATCCCCACTGGTGCCAGTGCACTCTCTGGACTCACTGCAGTGCATCCCCAGTGGTGCCAGTGCACTCTCTGGACTCACTGCAGTGCATCCCCAGTGGTGCCAGTGCACTCTATGGACTCACTGCACTGCATCCCCAGTGGTGCCAGTGCACTCTCTGGACTCACTGCACTGCATCCTCAGTGGTGCCAGTGCACACACTGGACTCCCTGCACTGCATCCCCAGTGGTGCCAGTGCAGTCTCTGGACTCACTGCACTGCATCCCCAGTGGTGCCAGTGCACTCTCTGGACTCAATGCACTGCATCCCCAGTGGTGCGAGTGAACTCTCTGGACTCACTGCACTGCATCTTCAATGGTGCCAGTGCACTCTTTGGACTCACTGCACTGCATCCCCAGTGGTGCCAGGGCACTCTCTGGACTCACTGCACTGCATCCCCAGTGGTGCCAGTGCACTCTCTGGACTCACTGCAGCGCATCCGCAGTGGTGCCAGTGCACTCTCTGGACTCACTGCAGTGCATCCCCAGTGGTGCCAGTGCACTCTCTAGAGTCACTGCGGTGCATCCCCAGTGGTGCCAGTGCACTCTTTGGACTCACTGCAGTGCATCCCCACTGGTGCCAGTGCACTCTCTGGACTCACTGCACTGCATCCCCAGTGGTGCCAGTGCACTCTCTGGACTCACTGCACTGCATTCGCAATGGTGCCACTGCACTCTCTGGACTCACTGCACTGCATTTCCATTGCTGCCAGTGCACTCTCTGGACTCACTGCACTGCATCCCCAGTGGTGCCAGGGCACTCTCTGGACTCACCGCAGTGCATCGCCAGTGGTGCCCGTATAGTCTCTGGACTCCCTGCACTGCATCCCCAATGGTGCCAGGGCACTCTCTGTACTCACTGCACTGCATCCCCAGTGGTGCCAGGGCACTCTCTGCACTCACTGCACTGCATCCCCAGTGGTGCCAGTGCAGTCTCTGGACTCACTGCAGTGCATCTCCAGTGGTGCCAGTGCACTCTCTGGACTCACTGCACTGCATCCCCAGTGGTGCCAGTGCACTCTCTGGACTCACTGCACTGCATCCCCAGTGGTGCCAGTGCACTCTCTGGACTCACTGCAGTGCATCCCCAGTGTTGCCAGTGCACTCTGTGGACTCACGGCACTGCATTCCCAGTGGTGCCAGTGCACTCTCTGGACTCACTGCACTGCATCCCCAGTGGTGCCAGTGCACTCTCTGGACTCACTGCACTGCATCCCCAGTGGTGCCAGGGCACTCTCTGGACTCACTGCATTGCACCCCCAAAGGTGACAGAGCACTCTCTGGACTCACTGCACTGCATCCCCAGTGGTGCCAGTGCACTCTCTGGACTCACTGCACTGCATCCCCAGTGGTGCCAGTACACTCTCTGGACTCACTGCACTGCATCCCCAGTGGTGCCAGTGCACTCTCTGGATTCACTGCACTGCATCCCCAGTGGTGCCAGTGCAATCTCTGGACTCACTACAGTACAGCTCCAATGGTGCCAGTGCACTCTCTGGACTCACTGCACTGCATCCCCAGTGGTGCCAGTGCACTCTCTGCACTCACTGCACTGCATCCCCAGTGGTGCCAGTGCTCTCTCTGGACTCACTGCAGTCCATCCCCAGTGGTGCCAGTGCACTCTCTGGACTCACTGCACTGCATCCCCAGTGGTGCCAGTGCACTCTGTTTACTCACTGCACTGCATCCCCAGTGGTGCCACTGCACTCTCTGGACTCACTGCACTGCATTCCCAGTGGTGCCAGTGCACTCTCTGGACTCACTACAGTACAGCTCGAGTGGTGCCAGTTCACTCTCTGGACTCACTGCACTGCATCCCCAGTGGTGCCAGTGCACTCTCGGGACTCACTGCACTGCATCCCCAGTGGTGCCAGTGCACTCTCTGGAGTCACTGCACTGCATCCCCAGTGGTGCCAGTGCACTCTCTGGACTCACTGCAGTGTATTCCCAGTGGTGCCAGTGCACTCTCTAGAGTCACTGCAGTGCATCCCCAGTGGTGCCAGTGCACTCTGCACTCACTGCAGTGCATCCCCAGTGGTGCCAGTGCACTCTCTGGAGTCACTGCACTGCATCCCCAGTGGTGCCAGTGCACTCTCTAGACTCACTGCACTGCATCCCCAGTGGTGCCAGTGCACTCTATGGACTCACTGCACTGCATCCCCAGTGGTGTCACTGCACTCTCTGGACTCACTGCACTGCATTCCCAGTGGTGCCAGTGCACTCTCTGGACTCACTGCAGTGCATCCCCAGTGGTGCCAGTACACTCTCTGGACTCACTGCACTGCATCCCCAGTGGTGCGAGTGCACTCTCTGGACTCACTGCACTGCATCCCCAGTGGTGCCAGTGCACTCTCTGGACTCAAGCTACTGCATCCCCAGTGGTGCCAGTGCAGTCTTTAGCGTCACTGCAGTGCATCCCCAGTGGTGCCAGTGCACTCTCTGCAGTGCATCCCCACTGGTGCCAGTGCACTCTCTGCACTCAATGCACTGCATCCCCAGTGGTGCCAGTGCACTCTCTGGACTCACTGCACTGCATCCCCAGTGGTGCCTGTGCACTCTATGGACTCACTGCACTGCATCCCCAGTGGTGCCAGTGCACTCTCTGGACTCACTGCACTGCATCCCCAGTGGTGCCAGTGCACTCTCTGGACTCACTGCACTGCATCCCCAGTGCTGACAGTGCACTCCCTGGACTCACGGCACTGCATCCGCAGTGGTGCCAGTGCACTCTGTTTACTCACTGCACTGCATCCCCAGTGGTGCCAGTGCACTCTCTGGACTCACTGCACTGCATTCCCAGTGGTGCCAGTGCACTCTCTGGACTCACTACAGTACAGCTCCAGTGGTGCCAGAGCACTCTCTGGACTCACTGCACTGCATTCCGAGTGGTGCCAGTGCACTCTCTGGACTCACTGCAGTGCATTCCCACTGGTGCCAGTGCACTCTCTGGACTCACTGCACTGCACCCCCAGTGGTGCCAGTGCACGCTCTGGAATCACTTCACTGCATCCCCAGTGTTGCCAGTGCACTCTCTGGACTCACTGCACTGCATCCCGAGTGGTGCCAGTGCACTCTCTGGACTCACTGCTCTGCATCCCCAAGGTGCAGTGCACTCTCTGGAATCACTTCACTGCATCCCCAGTGTTGCCAGTGCACTCTCTGGACTCACTGCAGTGCATCCCCAGTGGTGCCACTGCACTCTCTGGACTCACTGCAGTGCATCCCAAGTCGTGCCAGTGCACTGTCTATACTCACTGCAGAGCATCCCCAGTGGTGCCAGTGCACTCTCTGGACTCACTGCAGTGCATCCCCAGTGTTGCCAGTGCACTCTGTGGTCTCACGGCACTGCATTCCCAGTGGTGCCAGTGCACTCTCTGGACTCACTGCACTGCATTACCAGTGCTGCCAGAGCACTCTCTGGACTCACTGCACTGCATCCCCAGTGTTGCCAGGGCACTCTCTGGACTCACAGCACTGCATTCCCAGTGGTGCCAGTGCACTCTCTGGACTCACGGCAGTGCATCCCCAGTGCTGCTAGTGCACTCTCTGGACTCACTGCACTGCATCCCCAGTGGGGCCAGTGCTCTCTCTGGACTCACGGCACTGCATCCCCAGTGGTGCCATTGAACTCTGTGGACTCACAGCACTGCATCCCCAGTGGTGCCAGTGCACTCTCTGGACTCACTGCAGTGCATCCCCAGTGGTGCCAGTACACTCTCTGGACTCACTGCACTGCATTCCCAGTGGTGCCAGTGCACTCTCTGGACTCACTGCACTGCATCCCCAGAGGTGCCAGTGCAATCTCTGGACTCACTACAGTACAGCTCCAGTGGTGCCAGTGCACTCTCTGGACTCACTGCACTGCATCCCCAGTGGTGCCAGTGCACTCTCTGGACTCACTGCACTGCATCCCCAGTGGTGCAAGTGCACTCTCTGGACTCACTGCAGTGTATTCACAGTGGTGCCAGTGCACTCTTTAGCGTCACTGCAGTGCATCCCCAGTGGCGCCAGTGCACTCACTGCATTGCATCCCCACTGGTGCCAGTGCACTTACTGGACTCACTGCACTGCATCCCCAGTGGTGCCAGTGCACTCTCTGGACTCACTGCACTGCATCCCCAGTGGTGCCAGTGCACTCTATGGACTCACTGCACTGCATCCCCAGTGGTGTCACTGCACTCTCTGGACTCACTGCACTGCATTCCCAGTGGTACCAGTGCACTCTATGGACTCACTGCACTGCATCCCCAGTGGTGCCAGTGCTCACACTGGACTCTGCAGTGCATCCCCAGTGGTGCCAGTGCACTCTCTGGACTCACTGCACTGCATCCCCAGTGGCGCCAGCACACTCTCTGGACTCACTGCACTGCATCCCCAGTGGTGCCAGTGCACTCTCTGGACTCACGGCACTGCATCACCAGTGGTGCCAGTGCACTCTGTTTACTCACTGCACTGCATCCCCAGTGGTGCCAGTGCGCTCTCTGGACTCACTGCACTGCATTCCCAGTTGTGCCAGGGCACTCTCTGGAGTCACTGCAGTGCATTCCCAGTGGTGCCAGTGCACTCTCTGGACTCACTGCACTGCATTACCAGTGGTGCCAGTGCACTCTCTGGACTCACTGCAGTGCATCGCCAGTGTTGCCAGGGCACTCTCTGGACACACAGCACTGCATTCCCAGTGGTGCCAGTGCACTCTCTGGACTCACGGCACTGCATCCCCAGTGCTCCTAGTGCACTCTCTGGAGTCACTGCACTGCATCCCCAGTGGTGCCAGTGCACTCTCTGGACTCACTGCACTGCATCCCCAGTGGTGCCAGTGCAATCTCTGGACTTACTACAGTACAGGTACAGTGGTGCCAGTGCACTCTCTGGACTCACTGCACTGCATCCCCAGTGGTGCCAGTGCACTCTGTGCACTCACTGCAGTGCATCCCCAGTGGTGCCAGTGCACTCTCTGGACTCACTGCAGTGTATTCCCAGTAGTGCCAGTGCACTCTTTAGCGTCACTGCAGTGCATCCCCAGTGGTGCCAGTGCACTCACTGCAGTGCATCCCCACTGGTGCCAGTGCACTTACTGGACTCACTGCACTGCAACCCCATTGGTGCCAGTGCACTCTCTGGACACACTGCACTGCATCCCCAGTGGAGCCAGTTCACTCTATGGACTCACAGCACTGCATCCCCAGTGGTGTCACTGCACTCTCTGGACTCACTGCACTGCATTCCCAGTGGCGCCAGTGCACTCTCTGGACTCACTGCACTGCATCCCCAGTGGTGCCAGAGCACTCTCTGGACTCACGGCACTGCATCACCAGTGGTGCCAGTGCGCTCTGTTTACTCACTGCACTGCATCCCCAGTGGTGCCAGTGCGCTCTCTGGACTCACTGCACTGCATTCCCAGTTGTGCCAGGGCACTCTCTGGAGTCACTGCACTGCTTCCCAGTGGTGCCAGTGCACTCTCTGGACTCACTGCACTGCATTACCAGTGGTGCCACTGCACTCTCTGGACTCACTGCAGTGCATCGCCAGTGTTGCCAGGGCACTCTCTGGACTCACAGCACTGCATTCCCAGTGGTGCCAGTGCACTCTCTAGACTCACGGCACTGCATCCCCAGTGCTCCTAGAGCACTCTCTGGAGTCACTGCTCTGCATCCCCTATGGGGCCAGTGCACTCTCTGGACTCCCTGCACTGCATCCCCAGTGGTGGCATTGAACTCTGTGGACTCACTGCACTGCATCCCCAGTGGTGCCAGTGCACTCTCTGGACTCACTGCAGTGCATCCCCAGTGGTGCCAGTACACTCTCTGGACTCACTGCACTGCATCCCCAGTGGTGCCAGTGCACTCTCTGGACTCACTGCACTGCATCCCCAGTGGTGCCAGTGCAATCTCTGGACTCACTACAGTACAGCTCCAATGGTGCCAGTGCACTCACTGGAGTCACTGTACTGCATCCCCAGTGGTGCCAGTGCACTCTATGGACTCACTGCACTGCATCACCAGTGGTGCCACTGCACTCTCTGGAATCACTGCACTGCATTCCCAGTGGTGCCAGTGCACTCTCTGGACTCACTGCACTGCATCCCCAGTGGTGCCTGTGCTCACACTGGACTCCCTGCAGTGCATCCCCAGTGGTGCCAGTGCACTCTCTGGACTCACTGCACTGCATCCCCAGTGGTGCAGGAGCACTCTCTGGACTCTCGGCACTGCATCACCAGTGGTGCCAGTGCACTCTGTTTACTCACTGCACTGCATCCCCAGTGGTGCCAGTGCGCTCTCTGGACTCACTGCACTGCATTCCCAGTTGTGCCAGGGCACTCTCTGGAGTCACTGCAGTGCATTCCCAGTGGTGCCAGTGCACTCTCTGGACGCACTGCACTGCATTACCAGTGGTGCCAGTGCACTCTCTGGACTCACTGCACTGCATCCCCAGTGGTGCCAGTGCACTCTCTGGACTCACTGCAGTGTATTCCCAGTGGTGCCAGTGCACTCTTTAGCGTCACTGCAGTGCATCCCCAGTGGTGCCAGTGCACTCACTGCAGTGCATCCCCACTGGTACCAGAGCACTTACTAGACTCACTACACTGCATCCCCAGTGGTGCCAGTGCACTCTGTGGACTCACTGCACTGCATCCCCAGTGGTGCCAGTGCACTCTCTGGACTCACTGCACTGCATCCCCAGTGGTGCCAGTGCACTCTCTGGACTCACTGCACTGCATCCCCAGTGGTGCCAGTGCACTCTCTGGACTCACGGCACTGCATCACCAGTGGTGCCAGTGCACTCTGTTTACTAACTGCACTGCATCCCCAGTGGTGCCAGTGCGCTCTCTGGACTCACTGCACTGCATTCCCAGTTGTGCCAGGGCACTCTCTGGAGTCACTGCAGTGCATTCCCAGTGGTGCCAGTGCACTCTCTGGACTCACTGCACTGCATCCCCAGTGGAGCCAGTACACTCTCTGGACTCACTGCACTGCATCCCCAGTGGTGCCAGTGCACTCTCTGGACTCACTGCACTGCATCCCCAGTGGTGCCAGTGCACTCTCAGGACTCACTGCAGTGTATTCCCAGTGGTGCCAGTGCACTCTTTAGCGTCACTGCAGTGCATCCCCAGTGGTGCCAGTGCACTCACTGCAGTGCATCCCCACTGGTGCCAGTGCACTCTCTGGACTCACTGCACTGCATCCCCACTGGTGCCAGTGCATTCTCTGGACTCACTGCACTGCATCCCCAGTGGTGCCAGTGCACTCTATGGACTCACTGCACTGCATCCCCAGTGGTGCCAGTGCACTCTCTGGACTCACTGCACTGCATCCTCACTGGTGCCAGTGCACACACTGGACTCACTGCACTGCATCCCCAGTGGTGCCAGTGCACTCTCTGGACTCACTGCAGTGTATTCCCAGTGGTGCCAGTGCCTCTTTAGCGTCACTGCAGTGCATCCCCAGTGGTGCCAGTGCACTCACTGCAGTGCATCCCCACTGGTACCTTTGCACTTACTGGACTCACTACACTGCATCCCCAGTGGTGCCAGTGCACTCTCTGGACTCACTGCACTGCATCCCCAGTGGTGCCAGTGCACTCTATGGACTCACTGCACTGCATCCCCAGTGGTGCCAGTGCACTCTCTGGACTCACTGCACTGCATCCCCAGTGGTGCCAGTGCACTCTCTGGACTCACTGCACTGCATCCCCAGTGCTGACAGTGCACTCTCTGGATTCACGGCACTGCATCCGCAGTGGTGCCAGTACACTCTGTTTACTCACTGCACTGCATCACCAGTGGTGCCAGTGCATTCTCTGCACTCACTGCACTGCATTCCCAGAGGTGCCAGTGCACTCTCTGGACTCACTACAGTACAGCTCCAGTGGTGCCAGTGCACTCTCTGGACTCACTGCACTGCATCCCCAGTGGTGCCAGTGCACTCTCTGGACTCACTGCACTGCATCCCCACTGGTGCCAGTGCACTCTCTGGACTCACTGCAGTGTATTCCCAGTGGTGCCAGTGCACTCTTTAGCGTCACTGCAGTGCATCCCCAGTGGTGCCAGTGCACTCACTGCAGTGCATCCCCACTGGTGCCAGTGCACTCTCTGGACTCACTGCACTGCATCCCCAGTGGTGCCAGTGCACTCTCTGGACTCACTGCACTGCATCCCCAGTGGTGCCAGTGCACTCTATGGACTCACTGCACTGCATCCCCAGTGGTGCCAGTGCACTCTCTGGACTCACTGCACTGCATCCTCAGTGGTGCCAGTGCACACACTGGACTCCCTGCACTGCATCCCCAGTGGTGCCAGTGCACTCTCTGGACTCACTGCACTGCATTCCCAGGGGTGCCAGTGCACTCTCTGGACTCACTACAGTACAGCTCCAGTGGTGCCAGTGCACTCTCAGGACTCACTGCACTGCATCCCCAGTGGTGCCAGTGCACTCTCTGGACTCACTGCACTGCATCTTCAATGGTGCCAGTGCACTCTTTGGACTCACTGCACTGCATCCCCAGTGGTGCCAGGGCACTCTCTGCACTCACTGCACTGCATCCCCAGTGGTTCCAGTGCACTCTCTGGACTCACTGCACTGCATCCCCAGTGGTGCCAGTGCACTCTCTGGACTCACTGCACTGCATCCCCAGTGGTGCCAATGCACTCTCTAGAGTCACTGCAGTGCATCCCCAGTGGTGCCAGTGCACTCTCTGGACTCACGGCACTGCATCCCCAGTGCTGCTAGTGAACTCTCTGGAGTCACTGCACTGCATCCCCAGTGGGGCCAGTGCACTCTCTGGACTCACGGCACTGCTAACCATTGGTGCCATTGAACTCTGTGGACTCACTGCACTGCATCCCCAGTGGTGCCAGGGCACTCTCTGCACTCACTGCACTGCATCCCCAGTGGTGCCAGTGCACTCTCTGGACTCACTGCAGCGTATTCCCAGTGGTGCCAGTGCACTCTTTAGCGTCACTGAAGTGCATCCCCAGTGGTGCCAGTGCACTCACTGCAGTGCATCCCCAGTGGTACCAGTGCACTCTCAGGAGTCACTGCAGTGCATCCCCAGTGGTGCCAGTGCACTCTCTGGACTCACTGCACTGCATCCCCAGTGGTGCCTGTGCACTCTATGGACTCACTGCACTGCATCCCCAGTGGTGCCAGTGCACTCTCTGGACTCACTGCACTGCATCCCCAGTGGTGCCAGTGCACTCTCTGGACTCACTGCACTGCATCCCCAGTGCTGACAGTGCACTCTCTGGACTCACGGCACTGCATCCGCAGCGGTGCCAGTGCACTCTGTTTACTCACTGCACTGCATCACCAGTGGTGCCAGTGCACTCTCTGGACTCACTGCAGTGCATCCCCAGTGGTGCCAGTGCACTCTCTGGACTCATTACAGTACAGCTGCAGTGGTGCCAGTGCACTCTCTGGACTCACTGCACTGCATCTCCAGTGGTGCCAGTGCACTCTCTGGACTCACTGCACTGCATCCCCACTGGTGCCAGTGCACTCTCTGGACTCACTGCAGTGTATTCCCAGTGGTGCCAGTGCACTCTTTAGCGTCACTGCAGTGCATCCCCAGTGGTGCCAGTGCACTCACTGCAGTGCATCCCCACTGGTGCCAGTGCACTCTCTGGACTCACTGCAGTGCATCCCCAGTGGTGCCAGTGCACTCTCTGGACTCACTGCACTGCATCCCCATTGGTCCCAGTGCACTCTATGGACTCACTGCACTGCATCCCCAGTGGTGCCAGTGCACTCTCTGGACTCACGGCACTGCATCCCCAGTGGTGCCAGTGCACTCTCTGGACTCACTGCAGTGCATCCCCAGTGGTGCCAGTGCACTCTCTGGACTCACTGCACTGCATTCCCAGTGGTGCCAGTGCACTCTCTGGACTCACTACAGTACAGCTCCAGTGGTGCCAGTGCACTCTCTGGACTCACTGCACTGCATCCCCAGTGGTGCCAGTGCACTCTCTGGACTCACTGCACTGCATGTTCAATGGTGCCAGTGCACTCTTTGGACTCACTGCACTGCATCCCCAGTGGTGCCAGGGCAATCTCTGCACTCACTGCACTGCATCCCCAGTGGTGCCACTGCACTCTCTGGACTCACTGCACTGCATCCCCAGTGGTGCCAGTGCCCTCTCTGGACTCACTGCAGTGCATCCCCAGTGGTGCCAGTGCACTCTCTAGAGTCACTGCAGTGCATCCCCAGTGGTGCCAGTGCACTCTCTGGACTCACTGCAGTGCATCCCCAGTGGTGCCAGTGCACTCTCTGGACTCACTGCACTGCATCCCCAGTGGTGCCAGTGCACTCTCTGGACTCACTGCACTGCATCCCCAATGGTGCCACTGCACTCTCTGGACTCACTACACTGCATTCCCATTGCTGCCAGTGCACTCTCTGGACTCACTGCACTGCATCCCCAGTGGTGCCAGGGCACTCTCTGGACTCACTGCAGTGCATCCCCAGTGGTGCCAGTGCACTCTTTGGACTCCCTGCACTGCATCCCCAGTGGAGCCAGTGCACTCTCTGGACTCACTGCACTGCATCCCCAATGGTGCCAGGGCACTCTCTGCACTCACTACACTGCATCCCCAGTGGTGCCAGGGCACTCTCTGCTCTCACTGCACTGCATCCCCAGTGGTGCCAGTGCACTCTCTGGACTCACTGCACTGCTTCCCCAGTGGTGCCAGTGCACTCTCTGGAATCACTGCAGTGCATCCGCAGTGGTGACAGTGCACTCTCTGGATTCACTGCACTACATCCCCAGTGGTGCCAGTGCACTCTCTGGACTCACTGCACTGCATCACCAGTGGGGCCAGTGCACTCTGTTTACTCACGGCACTGCATCCCCAGTGGTGCCAGTGCGCTCTCTGGACTCACTGCACTGCATTCCCAGTTGTGCCAGGGCACTCTCTGGAGTCACTGCAGTGCATTCCCACTGGTCCCAGGGCACTCTCTGGACTCACTGCACTGCATCCCCAGTGGTGCCAGTGCACTCTCTGGACTCACTGCACTGCATCCCCAGGGGTGCCAGTGCACTCTCTGGACTCACTGCACTGCATCCTCACTGGTGCCAGTGCACACACTGGACTCACTGCACTGCATCCCCAGTGGTGCCAGTGCACTCTCTGGACTCACTGCAGTGTATTCCCAGTGGTGCATGTGTTTCTTTAGCGTCACTGCAGTGCATCCCCAGTGGTGCCAGTGCACTCACTGCAGTGCATCCCCACTGGTACCTTTGCACTTACTGGACTCACTACACTGCATCCCCAGTGGTGCCAGTGCACTCTCTGGACTCACTGCACTGCATCCCCAGTGGTGCCAGTGCACTCTATGGACTCACTGCACTGCATCCCCAGTGGTGCCAGTGCACTCTCTGGACTCACTGCACTGCATCCCCAGTGGTGCCAGTGCACTCTCTGGACTCACTGCACTGCATCCCCAGTGCTGACAGTGCACTCTCTGGATTCACGGCACTGCATCCGCAGTGGTGCCAGTACACTCTGTTTACTCACTGCACTGCATCACCAGTGGTGCCAGTGCATTCTCTGCACTCACTGCACTGCATTCCCAGAGGTGCCAGTGCACTCTCTGGACTCACTACAGTACAGCTCCAGTGGTGCCAGTGCACTCTCTGGACTCACTGCACTGCATCCCCAGTGGTGCCAGTGCACTCTCTGGACTCACTGCACTGCATCCCCACTGGTGCCAGTGCACTCTCTGGACTCACTGCAGTGTATTCCCAGTGGTGCCAGTGCACTCTTTAGCGTCACTGCAGTGCATCCCCAGTGGTGCCAGTGCACTCACTGCAGTGCATCCCCAGTGGTGCCAGTGCACTCTCTGGACTCACTGCACTGCATCCCCAGTGGTGCCAGTGCACTCTCTGGACTCACTGCACTGCATCCCCAGTGGTGCCAGTGCACTCTATGGACTCACTGCACTGCATCCCCAGTGGTGCCAGTGCACTCTCTGGACTCACTGCACTGCATCCTCAGTGGTGCCAGTGCACACACTGGACTCCCTGCACTGCATCCCCAGTGGTGCCAGTGCACTCTCTGGACTCACTGCACTGCATTCCCAGGGGTGCCAGTGCACTCTCTGGACTCACTACAGTACAGCTCCAGTGGTGCCAGTGCACTCTCAGGACTCACTGCACTGCATCCCCAGTGGTGCCAGTGCACTCTCTGGACTCACTGCACTGCATCTTCAATGGTGCCAGTGCACTCTTTGGACTCACTGCACTGCATCCCCAGTGGTGCCAGGGCACTCTCTGCACTCACTGCACTGCATCCCCAGTGGTTCCAGTGCACTCTCTGGACTCACTGCACTGCATCCCCAGTGGTGCCAGTGCACTCTCTGGACTCACTGCACTGCATCCCCAGTGGTGCCAATGCACTCTCTAGAGTCACTGCAGTGCATCCCCAGTGGTGCCAGTGCACTCTCTGGACTCACGGCACTGCATCCCCAGTGCTGCTAGTGCACTCTCTGGAGTCACTGCACTGCATCCCCAGTGGGGCCAGTGCACTCTCTGGACTCACGGCACTGCTACCCATTGGTGCCAGTGCACTCTCTGGACTCACTGCACTGCATCCCCAGTGGTGCCAGGGCACTCTCTGCACTCACTGCACTGCATCCCCAGTGGTGCCAGTGCACTCTCTGGACTCACTGCAGCGTATTCCCAGTGGTGCCAGTGCACTCTTTAGCGTCACTGAAGTGCATCCCCAGTGGTGCCAGTGCACTCACTGCAGTGCATCCCCAGTGGTACCAGTGCACTCTCAGGAGTCACTGCAGTGCATCCCCAGTGGTGCCAGTGCACTCTCTGGACTCACTGCACTGCATCCCCAGTGGTGCCTGTGCACTCTGTGGACTCACTGCACTGCATCCCCAGTGGTGCCAGTGCACTCTCTGGACTCACTGCACTGCATCCCCAGTGGTGCCAGTGCACTCTCTGGACTCACTGCACTGCATCCCCAGTGCTGACAGTGCACTCTCTGGACTCACGGCACTGCATCCGCAGCGGTGCCAGTGCACTCTGTTTACTCACTGCACTGCATCACCAGTGGTGCCAGTGCACTCTCTGGACTCACTGCAGTGCATCCCCAGTGGTGCCAGTGCACTCTCTGGACTCATTACAGTACAGCTGCAGTGGTGCCAGTGCACTCTCTGGACTCACTGCACTGCATCTCCAGTGGTGCCAGTGCACTCTCTGGACTCACTGCACTGCATCCCCACTGGTGCCAGTGCACTCTCTGGACTCACTGCAGTGTATTCCCAGTGGTGCCAGTGCACTCTTTAGCGTCACTGCAGTGCATCCCCAGTGGTGCCAGTGCACTCACTGCAGTGCATCCCCACTGGTGCCAGTGCACTCTCTGGACTCACTGCAGTGCATCCCCAGTGGTGCCAGTGCACTCTCTGGACTCACTGCACTGCATCCCCATTGGTCCCAGTGCACTCTATGGACTCACTGCACTGCATCCCCAGTGGTGCCAGTGCACTCTCTGGACTCACTGAACTGCATCCTCAGTGGTGCCAGTGCACACACTGGACTCCCTGCACTGCATCCCCAGTGGTGCCAGTGCACTCTCTGGACTCACTGCACTGCATTCCCAGTGGTGCCAGTGCACTCTCTGGACTCACTACAGTACAGCTCCAGTGGTGCCAGTGCACTCTCTGGACTCACTGCACTGCATCCCCAGTGGTGCCAGTGCACTCTCTGGACTCACTGCACTGCATGTTCAATGGTGCCAGTGCACTCTTTGGACTCACTGCACTGCATCCCCAGTGGTGCCAGGACAATCTCTGCACTCACTGCACTGCATCCCCAGTGGTGCCACTGCACTCTCTGGACTCACTGCACTGCATCCCCAGTGGTGCCAGTGCACTCTCTGGACTCACTGCAGTGCATCCCCAGTGGTGCCAGTGCACTCTCTAGAGTCACTGCAGTGCATCCCCAGTGGTGCCAGTGCACTCTCTGGACTCACTGCAGTGCATCCCCAGTGGTGCCAGTGCACTCTCTGGACTCACTGCACTGCATCCCCAGTGGTGCCAGTGCACTCTCTGGACTCACTGCACTGCATCCCCAATGGTGCCACTGCACTCTCTGAACTCACTGCACTGCATTCCCATTGCTGCCAGTGCACTCTCTGGACTCACTGCACTGCATCCCCAGTGGTGCCAGGGCACTCTCTGGACTCACTGCAGTGCATCCCCAGTGGTGCCAGTGCACTCTTTGGACTCCCTGCACTGCATCCCCAGTGGAGCCAGTGCACTCTCTGGACTCACTGCACTGCATCCCCAATGGTGCCAGGCCACTCTCTGCACTCACTACACTGCATCCCCAGTGGTGCCAGGGCACTCTCTGCTCTCACTGCACTGCATCCCCAGTGGTGCCAGTGCACTCTCTGGACTCACTGCACTGCATCCCCAGTGCTGACAGTGCACTCTCTGGACTCACGGCACTGCATCCGCAGTGGTGACAGTGCACTCTCTGGATTCACTGCACTACATCCCCAGTGGTGCCAGTGCACTCTCTGGACTCACTGCACTGCATCACCAGTGGGGCCAGTGCACTCTGTTTACTCACGGCACTGCATCCCCAGTGGTGCCAGTGCGCTCTCTGGACTCACTGCACTGCATTCCCAGTTGTGCCAGGGCACTCTCTGGAGTCACTGCAGTGCATTCCCACTGGTCCCAGGGCACTCTCTGGACTCACTGCACTGCATCCCCAGTGGTGCCAGTGCACTCTCTGGACTCACTGCCCTGCATCCCGAGTCGTGCCAGTGCACTCTCTGGACTCACTGCTCTGCATCCCCAAGGTGCCAGTGCACGCTCTGGAATCACTTCACTGCATCCCGAGTGTTGCCAGTGCACTCTCTGGACTCACTGCTCTGCATCCCCAGTGGTGCCAGTGCACTCTCTGGACTCACTGCACTGCATCCCCAGTGGTGCCAGTGCACTCTCTGGACTCACTGCACTGCATCCCCAATGGTGCCAGGGCACTCTCTGCACTCACCGCACTGCATCCCCAGTGGTGCCAGGGCACTCTCTGGACTCACTGCACTGCAACCCAGTGGTGCCAGTGCACTCTCTGGACTCACTGCACTGCTTCCCGAGTGGTGCCAGTGCACTCTCTGAAATCACTTCACTGCATCCGCAGTGGTGCAGTGCACTCTCTGGATTCACTGCACTACATCCCCAGTGGTGCCAGTGCACTCTCTGGACTCTCGGCACTGCATCACCAGTGGTGCCAGTGCACTCTGTTTACTCACTGCACTGCATCACCAGTGGTGCCAGTGCGCTCTCTGGACTCAGTGCACTGCATTCCCAGTTGTGCCAGGGCACTCTCTGGAGTCACTGCAGTGCATTCCCAGTGGTGCCAGTGCACTCTCTGGACTCACTGCACTGCATTACCAGTGGTGCCAGTGCACTCTCTGGACTCACTGCAGTGCATCCCCAGTGTTGCCAGGGCACTCTCTGGACTTACAGCACTGCATTCCCAGTGGTGCCAGTGCACTCTCTGGACTCACGGCACTGCATCCCCAGTGCAGCTAGTGCACTCTCTGGAGTCACTGCACTGCATCCCCAGTGGGGCCAGTGCACTCTCTGGACTCACGGCACTGCTACCCAGTGGTGCCATTAAACTCTGTGGACTCACTGCACTGCATCCCCAGTGGTGCCAGGGCACTCTATTGACTCACTGCACTGCATCCCCAGTAGTGCCAGTGCACTCTCTGGACTCACTGCACTGCATCCCCAGGGGTGCCAGTGCACTCTGTGGACTCACTGCACTGCATCCCCAGTGCTGCCAGTGCACTCTCTGGATTCACTGCACTGCATCCCCACTGGTGCCAGTGCACTCTTTGGACTCACTGCACTGCATCCCCAGTGGTGCCAGTGCACTCTCAGGAGTCACTGCACTGCATCCCCAGTGGTGCCAGTGCACTCTCTGGACTCACTGCACTGCTTCCCCAGTGGTGCCAGTGCACTCTCTGGACTCACTGCACTGCATCGCCACTGGTGCCAGTGCGCTCTCTGGACTCACTGCAATGCATCCGCAGTGGTGCCAGTGCCCTCTCTGGACTCACTGCACTCCATCCCCAGTGCTGACATTGCACTCTCTGGACTCACTGAAGTGCATCCCCAGTGGTGCCAGTGCACTCTCTGGACTCACTGCACTGCATCCCCAGTTGTGCCAGGGCACTCTCTGGACTCACTGCACTGCATCCCCAGTGGTGCCAGTGCACTCTCTGGACTCACTGCAGTGCATCCCCAGTGGTGCCAGTGCACTCTCTGGACTCACTACACTGCATCCCCAGTGGTGCCAGGGCACTCTCTGGACTCACTGCAGTGCATCCCCAGTGGTGCCAGTGCACTCTCTGGACTCACTGCTCTGCATCCCCAGTGGTGCCAGTGCACTCTCTGGACTCACTGCACTGCATCCCCAGTGGTGCCAGTGCACTCTCTGGAATCACTGCAGTGCATCCCCTGTGGGGCCAGAGCACTCTCTGGACTCACTGCACTGCATCCCCAGTGGTGCCAGTGCACTATCTGGACTCACTGCACTGCATCCCCAGTGGAGCCAGTACACTCTCTGCACTCACTGCACTGCAACCCAGTGGTGCCACTGCACTCTCTGGACTCACTGCACTGCATCCCCAGTGGTGCCAGTGCACTCTCTGGACTCACTGCAGTGCATCCCCAGTGGTGCCAGTGCACTCTCTAGAGTCACTGCAGTGCATCCCCAGTGGTGCCAGTGCACTCTCTGGACTCACTGCACTGCATCCCCAGTGGTGCCAGTGCACTCTCTGGACTCACTGCACTGCATCCCCAGTGGTGCCAGTGCACTCTCTGGACTCACTGCACTGCATCCCCAATGGTGCCAGTGCACTCTCTGGACTCACTGCACTGCATTCCCATTGCTGCCAGTGCACTCTCTGGACTCACTGCACTGCATCCCCAGTGGTGCCAGTGCACTCTCTGGACTCACTGCAGTGCATCCCCAGTGGTGCCAGTGCACTCTTTGGACTCCCTGCACTGCATCCCCAGTGGTGCCAGTGCACTCTCTGGACTCACTGCACTGCATCGCCAATGGTGCCAGGGCACTCTCTGCACTCACTACACTGCATCCCCAGTGGTGCCAGGGCACTCTCTGCTCTCACTGCACTGCATCCCCAGTGGTGCCAGTGCACTCTCTGGACTCACTGCACTGCTTCCCCAGTGGTGCCAGTGCACTCTCTGGAATCACTGCAGTGCATCCGCAGTGGTGACAGTGCACTCTCTGGATTCACTGCACTACATCCCCAGTGGTGCCAGTGCACTCTCTGGACTCACTGCACTGCATCACCAGTGGGGCCAGTGCACTCTGTTTACTCACGGCACTGCATCCCCAGTGGTGCCAGTGCGCTCTCTGGACTCACTGCACTGCATTCCCAGTTGTGCCAGGGCACTCTCTGGAGTCACTGCAGTGCATTCCCACTGGTCCCAGGGCACTCTCTGGACTCACTGCACTGCATCCCCAGTGGTGCCAGTGCACTCTCTGGACTCACTGCACTGCATCCCGAGTCGTGCCAGTGCACTCTCTGGACTCACTGCTCTGCATCCCCAAGGTGCCAGTGCATGCTCTGGAATCACTTCACTGCATCCCGAGTGTTGCCAGTGCACTCTCTGGACTCACTGCTCTGCATCCCCAGTGGTGCCAGTGCACTCTCTGGACTCACTGCACTGCATCCCCAGTGGTGCCAGTGCACTCTCTGGACTCACTGCACTGCATCCCCAATGGTGCCAGGGCACTCTCTGCACTCACCGCACTGCATAACCAGTGGTGCCAGTGCACTCTCTGGACTCACTGCACTGCATCCCCAGTGGTGCCAGTGCACTCTCTGGACTCACTGCACTGCTTCCCGAGTGGTGCCAGTGCACTCTCTGAAATCACTGCAGTGCATCCGCAGTGGTGCAGTGCACTCTCTGGATTCACTGCACTACATCCCCAGTGGTGCCAGTGCACTCTCTGGACTCTCGGCACTGCATCACCAGTGGTGCCAGTGCACTCTGTTTACTCACTGCACTGCATCACCAGTGGTGCCAGTGCGCTCTCTGGACTCAGTGCACTGCATTCCCAGTTGTGCCAGGGCACTCTCTGGAGTCACTGCAGTGCATTCCCAGTGGTGCCAGTGCACTCTCTGGACTCACTGCACTGCATTACCAGTGGTGCCAGTGCACTCTCTGGACTCACTGCAGTGCATCCCCAGTGTTGCCAGGGCACTCTCTGGACTTACAGCACTGCATTCCCAGTGGTGCCAGTGCACTCTCTGGACTTACGGCACTGCATCCCCAGTGCAGCTAGTGCACTCTCTGGAGTCACTGCACTGCATCCCCAGTGGGGCCAGTGCACTCTCTGGACTCACGGCACTGCTACCCAGTGGTGCCATTAAATTCTGTGGACTCACTGCACTGCATCCCCAGTGGTGCCAGGGCACTCTATTGAGTCACTGCACTGCATCCCCAGTAGTGCCAGTGCACTCTCTGGACTCACTGCACTGCATCCCCAGGGGTGCCAGTGCACTCTGTGGACTCACTGCACTGCATCCCCAGTGCTGCCAGTGCACTCTCTGGAGTCACTGCACTGCATCCCCACTGGTGCCAGTGCACTCTTTGGACTCACGGCACTGCATCCCCAGTGGTGCCAGTGCACTCTCAGGAGTCACTGCACTGCATCCCCAGTGGTGCCAGTGCACTCTCTGGACTCACTGCACTGCTTCCCCAGTGGTGCCAGTGCACTCTCTGGACTCACTGCACTGCATCCCCACTGGTGCCAGTGCGCTCTCTGGACTCACTGCAATGCATCCGCAGTGGTGCCAGTGCACTCTCTGGACTCACTGCACTCCATCCCCAGTGCTGACATTGCACTCTCTGGACTCACTGAAGTGCATCCCCAGTGGTGCCAGTGCACTCTCTGGACTCACTGCACTGAATCCCCAGTTGTGCCAGGGCACTCTCTGGACTCACTGCACTGCATCCCCAGTGGTGCCAGTGCACTCTCTGGACTCACTGCAGTGCATCCCCACTGGTGCCAGTGCACTCTCTGGACTCACTACACTGCATCCCCAGTGGTGCCAGGGCACTCTCCGGACTCACTGCAGTGCATCCCCAGTGGTGCCAGTGCACTCTCTGGACTCACTGCACTGCATCCCCACTGGTCCCAGGGCACTCTCTGGACTCACTGCACTGCATCCCCAAGGTGCCAGTGCACGCTCTGGAATCACTTCACTGCATCCCCAGCGGTGCCAGTGCACTCTCTGGACTCACTGCACTGCATCCCCAGTGGTGCCAGTGCACTCTCTGGAGTCACTGCACTGCATCCCCAGTGGTGCCAGTGCACTCTCTGGACTCACTGCAGTGCATCCCCTGTGGGGCCAGAGCACTCTCTGGACTCACTGCACTGCATCCCCAGTGGTGCCAGTGCACTATCTGGACTCACTGCACTGCATCCCCAGTGGAGCCAGTACACTCTCTGGACTCACTGCACTGCATCCCCAGTGGTGCCAGTGCACTCTCTGGACTCACTGCACTGCATCCCCAGTGGTGCCAGTGCACTCTCAGGAGTCACTGCACTGCATCCCCAGTGGAGCCAGTGCACTCTCTGGACTCACTGCACTGCATCCCCAGTGGTGCCAGTGCACTCTCTGGACTCACTGCACTGCATCCCCAGTGGTGCCAGTGCACTCTCAGGAGTCACTGCACTGCATCCCCAGTGGAGCCAGTGCACTCTCTGGACTCACTGCACTGCATCCCCAGTGGTGCCAGTGCAGTCTCTCGACTCACTGCACTGCATCCCCAGTGGTGCCAGTGCACTCTCTGCACTCACTGCACTGCATCCCCAGTGGTGCCAGTGCACTCTCTGGACTCACTGCACTGCATCCCCAGTGGTGCCAGTGCACTCTCTGGACTCACTGCACTCCATCCCCAGTGGTGCCAGTGCACTCTCTGGAGTCAATGCAGTGTATCCCCAGTGGTGCCAGTGCACTCTCTGGACTCACTGCACTGCATCCCCAGTGGTGCCAGTGCACTATCTGGACTCATTGCAGTGCATCCCCAGTGGTGCCAGTGCACTCTATGGACTCACTGCAATGCATCCCCAGTGGTGCCAGTGCACTCTCTGAGTCACTGCAGTGCATCCCCAGTTGTGCCAGGGCACTCTCTGGACTCATTGCACTGCATCCCCAGTGGTGCCAGTGCACTCTCTGGACTCACTACACTGCATCCCCACTGGTGCCAGTGCCCTCTCTGAACTCACTGCAGTGTATTCCCAGTGGTGCCAGTGCACTCTTTAGCGTCACTGCAGTGCATCCCCAGTGGTGCCAGTGCACTCACTGCAGTGCATCCCCACTGGTGCCAGTGCACTCTCTGGACTCACTGCAGTGCATCCCCACTGGTGCCAGTGCACTCTCTGGACTCACTGCACTGCATCCCCAGTGGTGCCAGTGCACTCTATGGACTCACTGCACTGCATCCCCAGTGGTGCCAGTGCACTCTCTGGACTCACTGCACTGCATCCTCAGTGGTGCCAGTGCACACACTGGACTCCCTGCACTGCATCCCCAGTGGTGCCAGTGCACTCTTTGGACTCACTGCACTGCATCCCCAGTGGTGCCAGTGCACTCTCTGGAGTCACTGCGCTGCATCACCAGTGGTGCCAGTGCACTCTCTGGACTCACTGCACAGCATCCCCACTGATGCCAGTGCACTCTCTGGACTCACTGCAGTGTATTCCCAGTGGTGCCAGTGCACTCTTTAGTGTCACTGCAGTGCGTCCCCAGTGGTGCCAGTGCACTCACTGCAGTGCATCCCCACTGGTGCCAGTGCACTCTCTGGACTCACTGCAGTGCATCCCCAGTGGTGCCAGTGCACTCTCTGAACTCACTGCACTGCATCCCCAGTGGTGCCAGTGCACTCTATGGACTCACTGCAGTGCATCCCCAGTGGTGCCAGTGCACTCTCTGGACTCACTGCACTGCATCCTCAGTGGTGCCAGTGCACACACTAGACTCCCTGCACTACATCCCCAGTGGTGCCAGTGCAGTCTCTGGACTCCCTGCACTGCATCCCCAGTGGTGCCAGTGCACTCTCTGGACTCACTGCACTGCATGTTCAATGGTGCCAGTGCACTCTCTGGACTCACTGCACTGCATCTTCAATGGTGTCAGTGCACTCTTTGGACTCACTGCACTGCATCCCCAGTGGTGCCAGGGCACTCTCTGGACTCACTGCACTGCATCCCCAGTGGTGCCAGTGCACTCTCTGGACTCACTGCAGTGCATCCCCAGTGGTGCCAGTGCACTCTCTGGACTCACTGCAGTGCATCCCCAGTGGTGCCAGTGCACTCTCTAGAGTCACTGCAGTGCATCCCCAGCGGTGCCAGTGCACTCTTTGGACTCACTGCAGTGCATCCCCACTGGTGCCAGTGCACTCTCTGGACTCACTGCACTGCATCCCCAGTGGTGCCAGGGCACTCTCTGGACTCACTGCACTGCATTCCCAATGGTGCCACTGCACTCTCTGGACTCACTGCACTACATTCCCATTGCTGCCAGTGCACTCTCTGGACTCACTGCAGTGCATCCCCAGTGGTGCCAGGGCACTCTCTGGACTCACTGCAGTGCATCCCCAGTGGTGCCTGTGCACTCTCTGGAGACACTGCAGTGCATCTCCACTGGTGCCAGTGCACTCTCTGGACTCACTGCACTGCATCCCCAGTGCTGCCAGTGAAATCTCTGAACTCACTGCACTGCATCCCCAGTGGTGCTAGTGTACTCTCTGGAGTCACTGCACTGCATCCCCAGTGATGCCAGTGAAATCTCTGCACTCACTGAACTGCATCCCCAGTGGTGCCAGTGCACTCTCTGGACTCACTGCACTGCATCCCCAGTGGTGCCAGTGCACTCTCTGGACTCACTGCACTGCATCCCCACTGGTGCCAGTGCACTCTCTGGACTCACTGCAGTGTATTCCCAGTGGTGCCAGTGCACTCTTTAGCGTCACTGCAGTGCATCCCCAGTGGTGCCAGTGCACTCACTGCAGTGCATCCCCAGTGGTGCCAGTGCACACACTGGACTCCCTGCACTGCATCCCCAGTGGTGCCAGTGCACTCTTTGGACACACTGCACTGCATTCCCAGTGGTGCCAGTGCACTCTCTGGACTCACTACAGTACAGCTCCAGTGGTGCCAGTGCACTCTCTGGACTCACTGCACTGCATCCCCAGTGGTGCCAGTGCACTCTCTGGACTCACTGCACTGCATCTTCAATGGTGCCAGTGCACTCTTTGGACTCACTGCACTGCATTCCCAGTGGTGCCAGTGCACTCTCTGGAGTCACTGCGCTGCATCCCCAGTGGTGCCAGTGCACTCTCTGGACTCACTGCACTGCATCCCCACTGGTGCCAGTGCACTCTCTGGACTCACTGCAGTGTATTCCCAGTGGTGCCAGTGCACTCTTTAGCGTCACTGCAGTGCATTCGCAGTGGTGCCAGTGCACTCACTGCAGAGCATCCCCACTGGTGCCAGTGCACTCTCTGGACTCACTGCAGTGCATCCCCAGTGGTGCCAGTGCACTCTCTGGACTCACTGCACTGCATCCCCAGTGGTGCCAGTGCACTCTATGGACTCACTGCACTGCATCCCCAGTGGTGCCAGTGCACTCTCTGGACTCACTGCACTGCATCCTCAGTGGTGCCAGTGCACACACTGGACTCCCTGCACTGCATCCCCAGTGGTGCCAGTGCAGTCTCTGGACTCACTGCACTGCATCCCCAGTGGTGCCAGTGCACTCTCTGGACTCAATGCACTGCATCCCCAGTGGTGCCAGTGCACTCTCTGGACTCACTGCACTGCATCTTCAATGGTGCCAGTGCACTCTTTGGACTCACTGCACTGCATCCCCAGTGGTGCCAGGGCACTCTCTGGACTCACTGCACTGCATCCCCAGTGGTGCCAGTGCACTCTCTGGACTCACTGCAGCGCATCCGCAGTGGTGCCAGTGCACTCTCTGGACTCACTGCAGTGCATCCCCAGTGGTGCCAGTGCACTCTCTAGAGTCACTGCGGTGCATCCCGAGTGGTGCCAGTGCACTCTTTGGACTCACTGCACTGCATCCCCACTGGTGCCAGTGCACTCTCTGGACTCACTGCACTGCATCCCCAGTGGTGCCAGTGCACTCTCTGGACTCACTGCACTGCATTCGCAATGGTGCCACTGCACTCTCTGGACTCACTGCACTGCATTTCCATTGCTGCCAGTGCACTCTCTGGACTCACTGCACTGCATCCCCAGTGGTGCCAGGGCACTCTCTGGACTCACTGCAGTGCATCGCCAGTGGTGCCCGTATAGTCTCTGGACTCCCTGCACTGCATCTCCAATGGTGCCAGGGCACTCTCTGCACTCACTGCACTGCATCCCCAGTGGTGCCAGGGCACTCTCTGCACTCACTGCACTGCATCCCCAGTGGTGCCAGGGCACTCTCTGGACTCACTGCACTGCTTCCCCAGTGGTGCCAGTGCACTCTCTGGAATCACTGCAGTGTATCCGCAGTGGTGACAGTGCACTCTCTGGATTCACTGCACTACATCCCCAGTGGTGCCAGTGCACTCTCTGGACTCTCGGAACTGCATCACCAGTGGTGCCAGTGCACTCTGTTTACTCACTGCACTGCATCCCCAGTGGTGCCAGTGCGCTCTCTGGACTCACTGCACTGCATTCCCAGTTGTGCCAGGGCACTCTCTGGAGTCACTGCAGCGCATTCCCACTGGTCCCAGGGCACTCTCTGGACTCACTGCACTGCATCCCCAGTGGTCCCAGGGCACTCTCTGGACTCACTGCACTGCATCCCGAGTGGTGCCAGTGCACTCTCTGGACTCACTGCAGTGTATTCCCAGTGGTGCCAGTGCACTCTTTAGCGTAACTGCAGTGCATCCCCAGTGGTGCCAGTGCACACACTGGACTCACTGCACTGCATCCCCAGTGGTGCCAGTGCACTCTCTGGACTAACTGCACTGCATCCCCAGTGGTGCCAGTGCACTCTCTGGAGTCACTACCGTGCATCCCCAGTTGTGCCAGTGCACTCTCTGGACTCACGGCACTGCATCCCCAGTGGTGCCAGTGCACTCTCTGGACTCACCCGGGTGCATCCCCAGTGGTGCCAGTGCACTCTCTGGACTCACTGCACTGCATCCCCAGTGGTACCAGTGCACTCTCTGGACTCACTGCACTGCATCCCCAGTGGTGCCAGTGCACTCTCTGGAGTCACTGCACTGCATCCCCAGTGGAGCCAGTGCACTCTCTGGACTCACTGCACTGCATCCCCAGTGGTGCCAGTGCACTCTCTGGACTCACTACACTGCATCCCCACTGGTGCCAGTGCCCTCTCTGAACTCACTGCAGTGTATTCCCAGTGGTGCCAGTGCACTCTCTGGACTCGCTGCACTGCATTTACAGTGGTGCCAGTGCACTCTCTGGACTCGCTGCACTGCATCCCCAGTGGTGCCAGTGCACTCTCTGGAGTCACTGAAGTGGATCCCCCGTGGTGCCAGTGCACTCTCTGGACTCACTGCACTGCATCCCCAGTGGTGCCAGTGCACTCTCTGGACGCACTGGACTGCATCCAGAGTGGTGCCAGTGCACTCTCTGGACTCACTGCACTGCATCCCCAGTGGTGCCAGTGCACTCTCTGGACTCACTGCACTGCATTACCAGTGGTGCCAGTGCACTCTCTGGGCTCACTGCAGTGCATCCCCAGTGGTGCCAGTGCACTCCATGGACTCACTGCACAGCATCCCCAGTGGTGCCAGTGCACTCTCTGGACTCACTGCACTGCATCACCAGTGGTGCCAGTGCACTCTCTGGACTCACTGCACTGCATCACCAGTGGTGCCAGTGCACTCTCTGGACTCACTGCACTGCATCCCCAGTGGTGCCAGTGCACTCTCTGGACTCACTACACTGCAACCCAGTGGTGCCAGTGCACTCTCTGGACTCACTGCACTGCATCCCCAGTGGTTCCAGTGCAGTGTCTGGACTCACTGCACTGCATCCCCAGTGGTGCCAGTGCACTCTCTGGACTCACTGCACTGCATCCCCAGTGGTGCCAGTGCACTCTCTGGACTCACTGCACTGCATCCCCAGTGGTGCCAGTGCACTCTCTGGACACGCTGCACTGCATCCGCAGTGGTGCCAGTGCACTCTCTGGACTCACCGGGGTGCATCCCCAGTGGTGCCAGTGCACTCTCTGGACTCACTGCACTGCATCCCCAGTCGTGCCAGTGCACTCTCTGGACTCACTGCACTGCATCCCCAGTGGTGCCAGTGCACTCTCTGGACTCACTGCACTGCATCCCCAGTGGTGCCAGTGCACTCTCAGGACTCACCGGGGTGCATCCCCATTGGTGCCAGTGCACTCTCTGGACTCACTGCACTGCATCCCCAGTGGTGCCAGTGCACTCTCTGGACTCACTGCAGTGCATCCCCAGTGGTGCCAGTGCACTCTCTGGACTCGCTGCACTGCATCCCCAGTGGTGCCAGTGCACTCTCTGGACTCACTGAAGTGGATCCCCCGTGGTGCCAGTGCACTCTCTGGACTGACTGCATTGCATCCCCAGTGGTGCCAGTGCACTCTCTGGACGCACTGGACTGCATCCCCAGTGGTGCCAGTGCACTCTCTGGACTCACTGCACTGCATCCCCAGTGGTGCCAGTGCACTCTCTGGGCTCACTGCAGTGCATCCCCAGTGGTGCCAGTGCACTCTGGACTCACTGCACTGCATCCCCAGGGGTGCCAGTGCACTCCATGGACTCACTGCACAGCATCCCCAGTGGTGGCAGTGCACTCTCTGGACTCACTGCACTGCATCCCCAGTGGTGCCAGTGCACTCTCTGGACTCACTGCACTGCATCCCCAGTGGTGCCAGTGCACTCTCTGGGCTCACTGCAGTGCATCCCCAGTGGTGCCAGTGCACTCTGGACTCACTGCACTGCATCCCCAGGGGTGCCAGTGCACTCCATGGACTCACTGCACAGCATCCCCAGTGGTGGCAGTGCACTCTCTGGACTCACTGCACTGCATCCCCAGTGGTGCCAGTGCACTCTCTGGACTCACTGAAGTGCATCCCCAGTTTTGCAAGTGCACTCTCTGGACTCACTGCAGTGCATCCCCAATGGTGCCAGTGCACTCTCTGGACTCACTGCACTATATCCCCAGTGGTGCCAGTGCACTCTCTGGACTCACTGCACTGCATCCCCAGTGGTGCCAGTGCACTCTCTGGACTCACTGCACTGCATCACCACTGGTGCCAGTGCACTCTCTGGACTCACTGCACCGAATCCCCAGTGGTGCCAGTGCACTCTCTGGACTCACTGCACTGCATCACCAGTGGTGACAGTGCACTCTCTGGACTCACTGCACTGCATCTCCAGTGGTGCCAGTGCACTCTCTGGACTCACTACACTGCAACCCAGTGGTGCCAGTGCACTCTCTGGACTCACTGCACCGCATCCCCAGTGGTTCCAGTGCAGTGTCTGGACTCACTGCACTGCATCCCCAGTGGTGCCAGTGCACTCTCTGGACTCACTGCACTGCACTTCCAGTGGTGCCAGTGCACTCTCTGGACTCACTGCACTGCATGCCCAGTGGTGCCAGTGCACTCTCTGGACTCGCTGCACTGCATCCCCAGTCGTGCCAGTGCACTCTCTGGACTCACTGCACTGCATCCCCAGTGGTGCCAGTGCACTCTCTGGACTCACTGCAGTGCATCCCCAGTGGTGCCAGTGCACTCACTGGACTCACCGGGGTGCATCACCAGTGGTGCCAGTGCACTCTCTGGACTCACTGCACTGCATCCCCAGTCGTGCCAGTGCACACTCTGGACTCACTGCACTGCATCCCCAGTGGTGCCAGTGCACTCTCTGGAGACACTACCGTGCATCCCCAGTTGTGCCAGTGCACTCTCTGGACTCACTGCACTGCATTTCCAGTGGTGCCAGTGCACTCTCTGGACTCACCCGGGTGCATCCCCAGTGGTGCCAGTGCACTCTCTGGACTCACTGCACTGCATCCCCAGTGGTGCCAGTGCACTCTCTGGACTCACTCCACTGCATACCCAGTGGTGCCAGTGCTCTCTCTGGACTCACCGGGGTGCCTCCCCAGTTGTGCCAGTGCACTCTCTGGACTCACTGCACTGCATCCCCAGTGGTGCCAGTGCACTCTCTGGACTCACTGCACTGCATCAACAGTGGTGCCAGTGCACTCTCTGGATTCACTGCACTGCATCCCCAGTGGTGCCAGTGAACTCTCTGGACTCACTGCACTGCATCCCCAGTGGTGCCAGTGCACTCTCTGGACTCACTGCACTGCATTCCCAGTGGTGCCAGTGCACTCTCTGGACTTACTGCACTGTATCCCCAGTGGTGCCAGTGCACTCTCTGGACTCACTGCACTGCATCCCCAGTGGTGCCAGTGAACTCTCTGGAGTCACTGCACTGCATCCCCAGTGGTGCAAGTGCACTCTCTGGACTCACTGCACTGCATCCCCATTGGTGCCAGTGCACTCTCTGGACTCACTGCACTGCATCCCCAGTGGTGCCAGTGCACTCTCTGGATCCACTGCACTGCATCCCCAGTGGTGCAAGTGCACTCTCTGGACTCACTGCACTGCATCCCCAGTGGTGCCAGTACACTCTCTGGACTCACTGCACCGCACCCCCAGTGGTGCCAGTGCACTCTCTGGACTCGCTGCACTGCATCCCCAGTGGTGCCAGTGCACTCTCTGGATTCACTGCACTGCATCCCCAGTGGTGCCAGTGCACTCTCTGGACTCACTGCACTGCATCACCACTGGTGCCAGTGCACTCTCTGGATTCAGTGCACTGCATCCCCAGTGGTTCCAGTGCTCTCTCTGGACTCAACGTGGTGCATCCCTAGTTGTGCCAGTGCACTCTCTGGACTCACTACCGTGCATCCCCAGTGGTGCCAGTGCACTCTCTGGACTCACTGCACTGCATCCCCAGTGGTGCCAGTGCACTCTCTGGACTCACTGCACTGCATCCCCAGTGGTGCCAGTGCACTCACTGGACTCACCGGGGTGCATCCCCAGTGGTGTCAGTGCACTCTCTGGACTCACTGCACTGCATCCCCAGTCGTGCCAGTGCACTCTCTGGACTCACTGCACTGCATCCCCAGTGGTGCCAGTGCACTCTCTGGACTCACTGCACTGCATCCCCAGTGGTACCAGTGCACTCTCTGGACTCACTGCACTGCATCCCCAGTGGTGCCCGTGCACTCTCTGGAGTCACTGCACTGCATCCCCAGTGGTGCCAGTGCACTCTCTGGACTCACTGCACTGCATCCCCAGTGGTGCCAGTGCACTCTCTGGACTAACTGCACTGCATCCCCAGTGGTGCCAGTGCACTCTCTGGACTCACCGGGGTGCATCCCCAGTGGTGCCAGTGCACTCTCTGGACTCACTGCACTGCATCCCCAGTGGTGCCAGTGCACTCTCTGGACTCACTGCAGTGCATCCCCAGTGGTGCCAGTGCACTCTCTGGACTCGCTGCACTGCATCCCCAGTGGTGCCAGTGCACTCTCTGGAGTCACTGAAGTTGATCCCCCGTGGTGCCAGTGCACTCTCTGGACTCACTGCACTGCATCCCCAGTGGTGCCAGTGCACTCTCTGGACGCACTGGACTGCATCCACAGTGGTGCCAGTGCACTCTCTGGACTCACTGCACTACATCCCCAGTGGTGCCAGTGCACTCTCTGGACTCACTGCAGTGCATCCCCAGTGGTGCCAGTGCACTCTGGACTCACTGCACTGCATACCCAGGGGTGCCAGTGCACTCCATGGACTCACTGCACAGCATCCCCAGTGGTGCCAGTGCACTCTCTGGACTCACTGCACCGCATCCCCAGTGGTGCCAGTGCACTCTCTGGGCTCACTGCAGTGCATCCCCAGTGGTGCCAGTGCACTCTGGACTCACTGCACTGCATCCCCAGGGGTGCCAGTGCACTCCATGGACTCACTGCACAGCATCCCCAGTGGTGCCAGTGCACTCTCTGGACTCACTGCACCGCATCCCCAGTGGTGCCAGTGCACTCTCTGGACTCACTGCACTGCATCACCAGTGGTGCCAGTATACTCTCTGGACTCACTACACTGCAACCCAGTGGTGCCAGTGCACTCTCTGAACTCACTGCACCGCATCCCCAGTGGTTCCAGTGCAGTGTCTGGACTCACTGCACTGCATCCCCAGTGGTGCCAGTGCACTCTCTGGACTCACTGCACTGCATTCCCAGTGGTGCCAGTGCACTCTCTGGACTCACTGCACTGCATCCCCAGTGGTGCCAGTGCACTCTCTGGACTCGCTGCACTGCATCCCCAGTGGTGCCAGTGCACTCTCTGGACTCACTGCAGTGCATCCCCAGTGGTGACAGTGCACTCACTGGACTCACCGGGGTGCATCCCCAGTGGTACCAGTGCACTCTCTGGACTCACTGCACTGCATCCCCAGTCGTGCCAGTGCACTCTCTGGACTCACTGCACTGCATCCCCAGTGGTGCCAGTGCACTCTCTGGAGTCACTACCGTGCATTCCCATTGGTGCCAGTGCACTCTCTGGACTCACCCGGGTGCATCCCCAGTGGTGCCAGTGCACTCTCTGGAGTCACTGCACTGCATCCCCAGTGGTGCCAGTGCACTCTCTGGACTCACTGCACTGCATACCCAGTGGTGCCAGTGCTCTCTCTGGACTCACCGGGGTGCCTCCCCAGTTGTGCCAGTGCACTCTTTGGCTCACTGCACTGCATCCCCAGTGGTGCCAGTGCACTCTCTGGACTCACTGCACTGCATCCCCAGTGGTGCCAGTGCACTCTCTGGATTCACTGCACTGCATCCCCAGTGGTGCCAGTGAACTCTCTGGACTCACTGCACTGCATCCCCAGTGGTGCCAGTGCACTCTCTGGACTCACTGCACTGCATCCCCAGTGGTGCCAGTGCACTCTCTGGACTTACTGCACTGTATCCCCAGTGGTGCCAGTGCACTCTCTGGACTCACTGCACTGCATCCCCAGTGGTGCCAGTGAACTCTCTGGAGTCACTGCACTGCATCCCCAGTGGTGCAAGTGCACTCTCTGGACTCACTGCACTGCATCCCCATTGGTGCCAGTGCACTCTCTGGACTCACTGCACTGCATCCCCAGTGGTGCCAGTGCACTCTCTGGATTCACTGCACTGCATCCCCAGTGGTGCAAGTGCACTCTCTGGACTCACTGCACTGCATCCCCTGTGGTGCCAGTACACTCTCTGGACTCACTGCACCGCATCCCCAGTGGTGCCAGTGAACTCTCTGGACTCACTGCACCGCATCCCCAGTGGTGCCAGTGCACTCTCTGGACTCACTGCACCGCACCCCCAGTGGTGCCAGTGCACTCTCTGGACTCGCTGCACTGCATCCCCAGTGGTGCCAGTGCACTCTCTGGATTCACTGCACTGCATCCCAAGTGGTGCCAGTGCACTCTCTGGACTCACTGCACTGCATCACCACTGGTGCCAGTGCACTCTCTGGATTCAGTGCACTGCATCCCCAGTGGTTCCAGTGCTCTCTCTGGACTCAACGTGGTGCATCCCTAGTTGTGCCAGTGCACTCTCTGGACTCACTACCGTGCATCCCCAGTGGTGCCAGTGCACTCTCTGGACTCACTGCACTGCATCCCCAGTGGTGCCAGTGCACTCTCTGGACTCACTGCACTGCATCCCCAGTGGTGCCAGTGCACTCTCTGGACTCGCCGCGGTACATCCCAAGTGGTGCCAGTGCACTCTCTGGACTCACTGCACTGCATCCCCAGTGGTGCCAGTGCACTCTCTGGACTCACTGCAGTGCATCCCCAGTGGTGCCAGTGCACTCTCTGGACTCACTGCACTGCATCCCCAGTGGAGCCAGTGCACTCTCTGGACTCACTGCACTGCATCCCCAGTGGTGCCACTGCACTCTCTGGACTCACTGCACTGCATCCCCAGTGGTGCCACTGCACTCTCTGGACTCACTGCACTGCATCCCCAGTGGTGCTAGTGCACTCTCTGGACTCACTGCAGTGCATCCCCAGTGGTGCCAGTGCACTCTCTGGACTCACTGCACTGCATCCCCAGTGGTGGTAGTGCATCCCTGGACTCACTGCACTGCATCCCCAGTGGTGCCAGTGCACTCTCTGGACTCACCGGGGTGCATCCCCAGTGGTACCAGTGCACTCTCTGGACTAACTGCACTGCATCCCCAGTGGTGCCAGTGCACTCTCTGGACTCACTGCACTGCATCCCCAGTGGTGCCAGTGCACTCTCTGGACTTACTGCACTGCATCCCCAGTGGTGCCAGTGCACTCTTTGGACTCACTGCACTGCATCCCCAGTGGTGAGAGTGCACTCTCTGGACTCACCGGGGTGCATCCCCAGTGGTGCTAGTGCACTCTCTGGACTCACTGCACTGCATCCCAGTGGTGCCAGTGCACTCTTTGGACTCACTGCACTGCATCCCCAGTGGTGCCAGCGCACTCTCTGGACTCACTGCACTGCATCCCCAGTGGTGCCAGTGAACTCTCTGGACTCACTGCAGTGCATCCCCAGTGGTGCCAGTGCACTCTCTGGACTCACTGCACTGCATCCCCAGTGGTGCCAGTGCACACTCTGGACTCACTGCAGTGCATCAGCAGTGGTGCCAGTGCACACTCTGGACTCACTGCACTGCATCCCCAGTGGTGGCAGTGCACTCTCTGGACTCACTGCACGGCATCCGCAGTGGTGCCTGTGCATTCTCTGGACTCACTGCAGTGCATCCCCAGTGGTGGTAGTGCATCCCTGGACTCACTGCACTGCATCCCCAGTGGTGCCAGTGCACTCTCTGGACTCACTGGACTGCATCCCCAGTGGTGCCAGTGCACTCTCTGGACTCACTGCACTGCATCCCCAGTGGTGCCAGTGCACTCTCTGGACTCACCGTGGTGCATCCCCAGTGGTGCCAGTGCACTCTCTGGACTCACCGGGGTGCATCCCCAGTGGTGCCAGTGCACTCTATGGACTCACTGCACTGCATCGCCAGTGGTGCCACTGCACTCTCTGGACTCACTGCACTGCATCCCCAGTGGTGCCAGTGCACTCTCTGGACTCACGGCACTGCATCCCCAGTGGTGTCAGTGCACTCTCTGGACTCACCCGGGTGCATCCCCAGTGGTGCCAGTGCACTCTCTGGACTCACTGCACTGCATCCCCAGTGGTGCCAGTGCACACTCTGGACTCACTGCACTGCATCCCCAGTGGTGCCAGTGCACTCTCTGGACTCACTGCACTGCATCCACAGTGGTGCCAGTGCACTCTCTGGACTCACCGGGGTGCATCCCCAGAGGTGCCAGTGCACTCTCTGGACTCACTGCACTGCATCTCCAGTGGTGCCAGTGCACTCTCTGGACTCACTGCACTGCATCCCCAGTGGTGCCACTGCACTCTCTGGACTCACTGCACTGCATCCCCAGTGGTGCCAGTGCACCCTCTGGACTCACTGCACTGCATCCCCAGTGGTGCCAGTGCACTCTCTGGACTCACTGCACTGCATCCCCAGTGGTGCCAGTGCTAACCCTTGCAGGGTTTGCTTTGCTTTGCCTTGCTCTCCTTTGCCTTCCCTGGCCCTGCTACGTTTTGCTTCTTCCGGCCACGCTTTCCTTTGCTTAGCTTTGCTTCGTATTCCTGGTGCTGCTTTGCTTTTTCTTCTCTGCTTTGCTTTATTCTCCTACCCCTGCTGTGCTTCGCCTCGCCTCAAAGTCCTTTGCTTTGCCTTTCCTGGCCCTGCTTTGCTTTACCTTGTGCTACTTTGCTTTGCCTTGGTCTGCTTTGCTTTTCCTTGTCGTGCTTTGTTTTGTTTTGCTCTGCTTTGTATTCACCGCATCGCCTTGCTTTTCTTGGCCCTGCATTTTTTTTTATTTTTATTTTTCTCTGTCCCTCTTTGTTTAGCTTTCCCTGGACCTGCTTTGCTTTGCTTTGCGTTCGGGGCACCTCTTTGCTTTTCCTGGGCCTCCTTTGCTTGGGTTTTTCTCGCCCTTCTTTGTTTTGCTTTTCCCAGCCCTGCCTTGCTTTGTTTGGCTTTATTTCATATTCATGACGCCTCTTTTCTTTTCCTGGACCTCCTTTGCTTGGGTTTTTCTCGCCCTTCTTTGTTTTGCTTTTCCTGGCCCTGCTTTGCTTTGTTTTTACTGACCCCGATTCCTTTTGCTTTTCCTGGCCCTGCTTGACTTTTCTTTGCCCGATAAGGCTTTCTTTTTCCTTGCAGGGTTTGCTTTGCTTTGCCTTGCTCTGCTTTGCCTTCCCTGGCCCTGCTACGTTTTGCTTCTTCCGGCCACGCTTTCCTTTGCTTAGCTTTGCTTCGTATTCCTGGCGCCGCTTTGCTTTTTCTTCTCTGCTTTGCTTTGCTTCTCCTACCCCTGCTGTGCTTCGCCTCGCCTCAAAGTCCTTTGCTTTGCCTTTCCTGGCCCTGCTTTGCTTTTCCTTGTGTTAGCGTAGCAACCACATAACCACCAAGTGATTATATGAAGGTGCTTTATTCAGCGCTGGAAGCCGGGGCAGGTGCCCAAATCTGGCTTCAAGTCCCGTTACTTCCCAGCCGTTATTTATACATACAATATTGCGTCAGGTATACATATTCATTACAGGTTGCAACAGCAGCCTCGCTTTTCATTCTAATTAGCTCCCCTCCCCTTTGCACATGCGTGGCGCACTCTGGTGGTCGTCCAGGTGGTCGTCCAGATGAAGTAAGGAGTCTTCCTCTCCGCTAAACTCTTTCACCTTTCTCACTCGACGCATGCTCCCTCCGCTCCTTGGTTCTGCTTCAACTCATTTCATCATCTCCAGGCCCTTATCCAAGGTCAGGTTGTACCTGTTCCCTCCCAGGGTTCCCCTTCAACGATTCCTTTAAATGTTCAATGTACTCCCTAGGTTTCCAGTATACATAGATTACTTGATAATGTAAGTACATTTAATAATATTTAATTATACCGTATGATCCATCACCTGAGAAACATTAATAGAACATCCATTCGATTCTCCCCAACACTAACACTTGTGCTACTTTGCTCTGCTTTGCTTTGCCTTACTGTCATTTGCCTTTCCTGGCCATGCTTTGCTTTGCTTTTCTTACCCCTGCTTTTCTTTCCTTTTCTGGCCCTGCTTTGTTTTACTTTGCTTCACTTTGCCTTGAATTCCAGACAGTGCTTTGCTTTGTCTTGTGCTGCTTTGCTTTGTTTTGCATTGCTGTGCTTTGCATTCCCTGGCCCTCATTTTTGTTTTTCTTCCCCCTCCCCCCCCCCCAACCCCCCCCCCCCGCCCCCCCCCCCCCCCGGCCATGCTTTCCTTTGTTTTGCTTTGCTTTGTGTTCCTGGCTCTGCTATGCATTTCTTTGTGCTGTTTTGCTCTGCTTTGCTTTGCCTTGCTCTGCTTTGCCTTTCCTGGCCATGCTTTGCTTTGCTTTTTCTGGCCCTGCTTTGCTTTGTTGTTTTTTTTTTTCTTGTTTTTTTTATTTACCTTCTTTCCTTTGTTTTTTCTGGCCGTGCTTTGCTTTTCCTTATGCCACTTTCTTTTCCCTAGCGGGGCTTTGCTTTGCCTTGCTCTGCTTTCCTCCGCATTGCTCTGCTCTGCTCTGCTTTGCTGCTCTAGGCTCCTTTTGCAGACCGTCCCACCGATTTTGCCGATGAGTCGATCGGTGTATTTAGAAACACGTAAACCCTCAGACGCACACCTTGACCTCCCCCCACCTCGGCGACTGTCCCCTCGGAACTGGCGGACGAGGGGACAGGGATCTGGCCACCGGGCCGGGTCTATTCTGTGGCCCCCGCTGTCCGGCGAGCCGCCAGGTGGGCCCCGTTGCTATTCGTCTGGGGAGGGTGGGGGTTGCGAACGACGCTAAGTAACTACTCGATTCGTAAAAGTAAAGGGGGAAACTGACAACGATTATTATTACTACTACTCTTTTTATTATGTTTTCGTTATATATATATTTACTCTTATTTAGTACTTTCTTTTGTAATAACTCTTAAGTAGTATATATAATATTATATATCTATGGATCGTTTATGTAACGATAAAAAGCTAAAGCAAACCGGCCGGGCAGCCAGCCACAGCGAGTCGCACAGGTGGCGAGCTGCTCGTGACCGAGCGGGAGCCTCTTATGTCAGAGCGGCCGGCGGCCGGAAGCAACCGGGGGCCGCTGCCACACCCTCGCCTTCTTGAACGCCCGCCTCCCCGTAACCCGGCAACGGGCCCCTCCCTATTCGTCTGGGGCGGGTGGGGGGTGCGATTTCGAACGACACTAAGGAACTACACGTTTCGTATTCACAGCACTGTTTTTCTTTGCTTTGCTTTTCCTGGCCCTGCTTTGCTTTGCTTTGCATTCGTGGCACCGCTTTGTTTTTCCCGGCCCTGTTTTGCTTTGTTTTTACTGACCCCGATTCCTTTTGCTTTTCCTGGCCCTGCTTGACTTTTCTTTGCCCGATAAGGCTTTCTTTTTCCTCGCAGGGTTTGCTTTGCTTTGCCTTGCTCTGCTTTGCCTTCCCTGGCCCTGCTACGTTTTGCTTCTTCCGGCCACGCTTTCCTTTGCTTAGCTTTGCTTCGTATTCCTGGTGCCGCTTTGCTTTTTCTTCTCTGCTTTGCTTTGCTTCTCCTACCCCTGCTGTGCTTCGCCTCGCCTCAAAGTCCTTTGCTTTGCCTTTCCTGGCCCCGCTTTGCTTTTCCTCGTGCTACTTTGCTTTGCCTTGGTCTGCTTTGCTTTTCCTTGCCGTGCTTTGTTTTGTTTTGCTCTGCTTTGTATTCACCGCATCGCCTTGCTTTCCTTGGCCCTGCATTTTTTTTTTTATTTTTTTTTTTCTCTGTCCCTCTTTGTTTAGCTTTCCCTGGACCTGCTTTGCTTTGCTTTGCGTTCGGGGCACCTCTTTTCTTTTCCTGGACCTCCTTTGCTTGGGTTTTTCTCGCCCTTCTTTGTTTTGCTTTTCCCGGCCCTGCCTTGCTTTGTTTGGCTTTATTTCGTATTCATGACGCCGCTTTTCTTTTCCTGGACCTCCTTTGCTTGGGTTTTTCTCGCCCTTCTTTGTTTTGATTTCCTGGCCCTGCTTTGCTTTGTTTTTACTGACCCCGATTCCTTTTGCTTTTCCTGGCCCTGCTTGACTTTTCTTTGCCCGATAAGGCTTTCTTTTTCCTCGCAGGGTTTGCTTTGCTTTGCCTTGCTCTGCTTTGCCTTCCCTGGCCCTGCTACGTTTTGCTTCTTCCGGCCACGCTTTCCTTTGCTTAGCTTTGCTTCGTATTCCTGGCGCAGCTTTGCTTTTTCTTCTCTGCTTTGCTTTGCTTCTCCTACCACTGCTGTGCTTCGCCTCGCCTCAAAGTCCTTTGCTTTGCCTTTCCTGGCCCTGCTTTGCTTTTCCTCGTGCTACTTTGCTTTGCCTTGGTCTGCTTTGCTTTTCCTTGCCGTGCTTTGTTTTGTTTTGCTCTGCTTTGTATTCACCGCATCGCCTTGCTTTTCTTGGCCCTCCATTTTTTTTTTATTTTTTTTTCTCTGTCCCTCTTTGTTTAGCTTTCCCTGGACCTGCTTTGCTTTGCTTTGCGTTCGCGGCACCTCTTTGCTTTTCGCGGACCTCCTTTGCTTGGGTTTTTCTCGCCCTTCTTTGTTTTGCTTTTCCCGGCCCTGCCTTGCTTTGTTTGGCTTTATTTCGTATTCATGACGCCTCTTTTCTTTTCCTGGACCTCCTTTGCTTGGGTTTTTCTCGCCCTTCTTTGTTTTGCTTTTCCCGGCCCTGCTTTGCTCTGTTTGGCTTTACTTTGTGTTCACGACGCCGCTTTTCTTTTCCTGGACCTCCTTTGCTTTGGTTTTTCTCGCCCCCTGCTTCGTTTTGCTTTTCCTGGCCCTCCTTGACTTTGCTTTTCTTCGTTCCGCTTTCTTTCCCCTAGCTAGCGGGGCTTTGCTCTGTCTCGCTCCGCTTTCCTCTGCAACGCTCTGCTCTGCTTTGCTGCGCTAGGCTTCCTTTGCGGACCGTCCCGCCGATTTTGCCGACGAGTCGATCGGTGTGTATTTACGAACGCATAAACCCTCG